>NC_134274.1:36359688-37663438 GCF_031893055.1 Leptodactylus fuscus
CTGGTGTGGAGCGATCTTAGACTCCGCCTCCTCCAGCAGAGCCAGCGCTGATTGGTCGAGTTCCGTACTCTGGCCAATCAGCGCTGGCCAATGCATTCTATTAGCCCGATGAAGTAGAGCTGAATGTGTGTGCTTAGCACACACATTCAGCTCTACTTCATCAGGCTAATAGAATACATTGGCCAATCAGCGCTGGCCAATGCATTCTATTAGCTTGATGAAGCAGAGTGTGCACAAGGGTTCAAGCGCACCCTCGGCTCTGATGTAGCAGAGCTGAGGGTGCACAAGGGTTCAAGTGCACCCTCGGCTCTCCTACATCAGAGCCGAGGGTGCGCTTGAACCCTTGTGCAGCCTCGGCTCTGCTACATCAGAGCCGAGGGTGCGCTTGAACCCTTGTGCACACTCTGCTTCATCAAGCTAATAGAATGCATTGGCCAGCACTGATTGGCCAGAGTACGGAATTCGGCCAATCAGCGCTGGCCAATGCATCCCTATGGGAAAAAGTTTATCTCACAAAAATCACAATTACACACCCGATAGAGCCCCAAAAAGTTATTTTTAATAACATTCCCCCCTAAATAAAGGTTATCCCTAGCTATCTCTGCCTGTACAGCTATCCCTGTCTCATAGTCACAAAGTTCACATTCTCATATGACCCGGATTTGAAATCCACTATTCGTCTAAAATGGAGGTCACCTGATTTCGGCAGCCAATGACTTTTTCCAATTTTTTTCAATGCCCCCAGTGTCGTAGTTCCTGTCCCACCTCCCCTGCGCTGTTATTGGTGCAAAAAAGGCGCCAGGGAAGGTGGGAGGGGAATCGAATTTTGGCGCACTTTACCACGTGGTGTTCGATTCGATTCGAACATGGCGAACACCCTGATATCCGATCGAACATGTGTTCGATAGAACACTGTTCGCTCATCTCTAATATATATGTGTGTGTATATATATATATATATATGTGTGTGTATATATATATATATATGTGTGTGTGTGTATATATATATATATATATATATATATATATATGTGTGTGTGTGTATATATATATATATATATATATATATATATATATATATATATATATATGTGTGTATGTATGTGTACTTATATTAAATTATGAAATCTAATATATAGAAATTTTTGGGTAGCAGCAGTGGTGCGGATCCACTAGTCAAAATATGCAGGAAATAGGTTTATTTAGAAAACAGGAAAATAAAAAAACCTTGACTTCAGGCACAAAACAAGCAAAATAAAAATACAACCTTAACTTCAGGCAAAACAATAAGAAACAAAATCCTGCTCGTCTGAGCAACTAACTAAACAGTAATAGTAAATTAATTATACGTGTCGCTTACTAATAGCCACACAAACAAAGCCAATAAGCACGTTACAGTCTTACCAGACTCAGAGCAACAGGACAGACCTAGACACCTCCTCTAACTCGGTAGCAGCAGTGGTGCGGATCCACCAGTAAAAGACAGGGACACAAAATATGCAGGAAACAGGTTTATTTAGAAAAAAACCCAGTAAAATAAATAAACCTTGACTTCAGGCACAAAACAAGCAAAATAAAAATACAGCCTTAACTTCAGGCAAAACAATAAGAAACACAATCCTGCTCGTCTGAGCAACTAACTAAACAGTAATAATAAATTAATTATACATGTCGCTTACTAATAGCCAGACGAATAAAACCAATAAGCACATTGCAGTCTTGCTGGACTCAGAGCAACAGGACAGACCCAGACACCTCCTCTAACTTGGTAGCAGCAGTGGTGCGGATCCATCAGTAAAAGACAGGGATACAATTATGCAGTAAACTGGTTTATTTAGAAAAAAACAAGAAAATAAATAAACTTTGACTTCAGGCACAAAACAAGCAAAATTAAAATACAGCCTTAACTTCAGGCAAAACAATAAGAAGCAAAATCCTGCTCGTCTGAGCAACTAACTAAATGGTAATAGTAAATTAATTATACATGACGCTTAATAATAGCCAGATGAACAAAACCAATAAGCACGTTACAGTCTCGCTGGACTCAGAGCAACAGGACAGACCCAGATGCCTCCCCTAACTCCCTGGATCTGCCCTGAAGTGCAGACTCTTCAGCCCTTTATGTGCCAGTAATGAGCCTATGACCCACACCTGGGGCTGAAACCTATTCCAGACCTGCCCTGGACCACCTGGGGCTGAGATAGTGGGACCCCAGTGTGTGTGTGTGTGTGTGTGTGTGTGTATATATATATACACCCACACACACAAACTATTACACTATAAAAATGAACTAATATGTGTGTGTGTGTATATATATATATATACACTCTAATTCCATTTCCCTTAAAACAAGCTCCTCCATTAAAGTAAATTAATTTTGCAGGCGTGGTCGGTTTCCTTCTGTAGTCAGGAGGGAGCAGCAGTCCATTTTTTTAGTGTCACATTGTCTCACAAGAATAATCATCAGGCAGAGCGACATAGGGGAGCAAAAATGAAACAAGAAAAATAAAATGAGCAGAGACAGATTGGTTTTATGTAAAGAGTTGGGTCATCGACAGGGGAGTAGCAGGTAGCTAAGTACTTGTGACATCTCTCCCCAACACCGCATATCAAGAGTCCATTTAAACAATCTCTCCCCTCCACCCCTGCTATGTTATATTAGCTTAGTCTGTCCCTTTTCCCAAAATACATTTTTATTTCTATTTTTCCCTGCCTTTACGACTCTCATCATCTTTCCCGCCCCCCCCCCCCCCCTCTTTCCTTTTCCAAAGCATACTCCACAGCAGTTGGCAAAACGTGTTAAATTAATTCAGTCGCAATTAGCAGATTTATGAGAGAGTCCCAATGTTATCCCTTAATTGGAGAGCATAAAACGGCAAAGCGAGTATGTGCTCCCTTCTCTTTGTGTAATAGGCAATCTGTCTTTGCCAAGGTGTGATGGATGGAGTGGTATCATGCCCTTGCCTTGCTTTATATTGGCTGTCAGCTCTTAACGGGGACTGAAGCATCAGGGTAACAAAAATTGATATAATGACTTAATGCGCCTTATTCTCTGTGAGCTACATCAGTTTAGAGCACTTCAGAGAGAAAAATGTGTGCAAAATATCACAGGCTCATTTATCAAACTGTTTTCATTAACATACAGCCTGGTGCTGGCACTACTCTCAATGAGAAGAGGAAGCTGCAGCAAAGTACAATTCATTTGGGGCCTCATATTTCTTGGATGAAAGGAGCCATCTAATACAAAGGAAATAATGCAAGATGCTTTTTTTTTTTTTTTTTTTTTTTCGGCGTGTCTCGCTGCGTCCACCCTCCTCCCATCTCTGAACTCTGTCAAGTTTATTTTGGCTGTTTTGTAAAACGGGAGCAGCGGCCTGTTCGCCAATTCTGACTTTTCTGGTGTAATTTAATTAGAGATGGATAAAGTTGTAATGGATTGTGGATGGAGAAGTTTTTTTTTTTTTTTTGCATCTTGTGAATGTATATTGTGCTAGTTATTCTTTATTTTCTACAATATGTTTTAACTTTTTCTATATATTTGAAGCGCAGTTTCAACATTTATATGTTTGTCCAAAATTCTGTTCATTTTGGGGCTTACGGATCCAATCTCTATATAAGCAGTGTTTCTCGGCCTATTTAAGTCAAATATTCCCTGGTATAAGAAGTTCCGACCAAGTACTAACAGCGGGCACCAAGGTGTCCACTATGAGACCTACCATGTTCCTGATCTGAAGTGGGGAATAAATACTGATGCTCATTAAAGGGATCCTATCTTTTAAACACAATTTTTTTTTCTCCCTAGCATGTCGGAATAGCCTTAAGAAAGGCTATTCGTCTCCTACCTTTCCTTTTCTTCTTCGTGCCGTCGTTCGCCTAAAATCCTGTTTTTTCTTGGTATGCTGTCTCTCTCCCAGCACTGGGGGTGGGTCCCAGCGCTCAGATAGCACTGGGGGCTGCCCCAATGCGGCCAGAGAGCTCTCTAGCGCTGCCTTCATCTTCTTCTGCGCCGAGGTCTTCACCGTGTCTTCTTCTGTCGGCATCTTCTTACTTCTTGACCTCGGGCAAGCCGACTGTGTATGCCCACGGCCACAAGAAAAATGGCTGCTTCCACAGTATTGTAAGCAATCATTTTCTCGTGGTTGGCGGGCATGCGCAGTTGGCTTGCCCTAGGTCCGAGGCCTAGAAGTAAGAAGACGCTGCCGGAAGAAGACGTGATGAAGACCTTGTCGCAGAAGAAGATGGAGGCGGCACTGGAGAGCTCTCTGGCAGCATTGGGGACGCCCCCAGTGCGGCAAGAAAGCTCATTTGCATACCGAAAGAAACTGGGATTGCAGGCAAACGGCGGCGTGGAGAAGAAAAGGAAAAGTAGGAGACGAATAGCCTTTCTTAAGGCTATTCCGACATGTGAGGGAGAAAAAATTGTGTTTAAAAGATAGGGTCGAGTAGGGTTGAGATGATCTTGAGATTTCAGGATCGATTTTAAAATCCGATTTCCGATCATTTTCCATCCGATCGTGATTGTGAAATTTACTTGATTGCCAATTGGAATCCGATCTTTTCCGATCCTGATCGCTCAACCCTAGTGTTGAGTAAATCCTTTTACCTTTGGAAGAACCTGTGACAGGCACACTCCAAAAGTCAGGGTCTTATTAACTTCTGACCAACTTTTCACTATGTTGGTGTCTCTGACAATAAATGAAAAGGGTTATATGGTTTCTTACATTGATGGCTTATCCTATCCTCAGTGGGACAATCCTTCAAAACATACACTTTCCGATACAGTTTGTATAGCCAGTACACAGCATGTTAAACAATACAGAGACATGTGCTGTCTGGTTACCAGAGATCTGCAGAGGTCCCACACTAATCCTCGAAACTGGATAACCCCTTTCGGTTGAGGCCTCGTATTGCAGAAACGCAGCTTTTTGTCTTGTAGATTTTGCTGTGTTTTTTTAAGCCAAAGCTAAGAATGGCTGCAAAAGTAATTTTCTCAAGTCAAAAGACACGGTTATGATGGCTAAACAGGTTGCCAATGGATCTAAACATGAATGCAGGAACTTTCCATGGTCTGCCACTTGTCAGAACCCAGCCATGATTTCCTTATTGTGGCCAGATTATCTTCTCGAGCATTCACTGTCCCTGCTTGTTTCTGAGTTCCAACACAAGGTGATAACACAACCACAATAAAGAAATCATGTCTGGATTTGTGACGAGTGCCAAACTATAGAGAAGTCCCTGCTTTCATGGCCATAGCTATTGACAACTATCAAGATGAAACCATGCCAACACTAAGATGCTTAAAAAAAATCCTTAAAGACATGGAAAAAATTTTAATTATTAACATCTGCAGCAGTCTCCATTGTGATCTGATGTTAGACTCCGCCTCCTCACAGACGAGCATAGCCAGCGTTGATTGGCCGAATGCTGTACACTGGCCAATCAACGCTGGTCAATGCATTCCTATGAGAAAAGTCAGCTCCCTCGTAACAGCAAGCTGCCAGCTCTCCCGACTAGCAAGGTCGATCCTGCTGCAGACCCAGCGTTGATTTTCCGCAGGCTCGTCCTTGCTAGTCGGGAGAGCTGGCAGCTTGCGGTTACAAGGGAGCTTACTTTTTATCAGCACAACTGCAAGCGCTGTGCGGTTAAAGCACACGGACCCATTAGACTATAATGGGGTCCGTGTGCTTTAACTGCACAGTGCTCCTCCTAAACACTCTCCTCCTGCTACTCGTGGACTTGGTGACTCTCCTTTAGTCGAATAGTGGTTTCCCCTGAAACAAGCATTTTTTCCCATAGACGATAATAGGATTCGATATTCATTCGAATAGTCGAATATTGAGGCTTTACTCGAAACGAATCTCGAATATTTCATTGTTCGCTCATCTCTAATAACAACCCTTTATGCTTGTTGATCATTAGGGTTGAGCCTTGTACACAGCTTATTGTCCAAATGGGCTATCGTCAGAATCAGGGAAGGGTTTTCTCAAACCATTTTCTTTGTTTTATTTCTTAGCTTTTTATTGCCGCACAGGCTCTTAAAGATTCCTTTGCAAACATACTTGTTAATAATATCAGCTGACCTGACAAATTGAGCAGTGTGCATGGTACTTCTATAGCTCCCACCTAATTGGCGTGACAATCAGTTCATGGATGACCTGATGGATTGCACTGGCCATTTCGCGGCATTGATTGCCTTGTGTAGTCTTGCCATAATAACAAATATTTAGTTGCAACATTATTTTGTACGGTGATGATTCTTCCATACTCAACATTTAACTACAAAGGACATATTATTATTATTATTATTATTATTATTAAATAATTATTAATAATTAATTCTGAGTATTATATTTTGAGCTTAATCAAGGTCAAATTTACAACATATGATAACTAGCTAGATATGTCTGCTGATCGTATGGATTCAGAATATAGTGATCAGTTGAATGGAAGCAAATGACACACAAAAATGTGAATGGGTCATAACTCATAACTCTATTTATGTACCTTTTTGGACTGCTTACGTTAGGTTCACACTACTATTGCCTGTCCAATGTTCTGGTCAATCCAAGGACCAGAGCAATGGATGGATGGATTGCTAAAATAGGGGCTACACCTGGCAAGCCTGGCATCCATTGGGTGTCCTTTGTTTTAAAATTGAAAGCGGTGAACAAAAAAGCTTTGCGTGGAGAACTTCTTTTGTTCACGAATTTCAGCCACACATTGTGATAGTCTTCTATAGAGACTCCAGTGCAAATGTGAACGCAGCCTTACTCTATGTAAACACACCGATAATACTGAGTCTGTTCTCTACAAGCATGTGCATATTATCTGATCTGTATTTATAGTAGATTTCTAGTAATCCTAAGCATCGTGATACTTCATAGTGTCCTGTTCGGCAAGATGGGGGGGGGGGGGGGGGAAGTAATACAGGAAGTGAGAAGAAGAGACAGCAGGCAACAAGGAGATGGGAAAACTGCTTTAGGCAAAGGCCCCACAGGACAATCCGCAGCGCTAAAGCACTGTGGGAAAAACCGCGGCGGGAACTGTGGTTCTTCCTGCAGCACTTTAAACAGAAAGTTCACAGAGCTTTCCTCCGCAGACTTTCTGTAACAATTATACCTACCGGAAAGCCGCCAACGTTTCTGTAGATATAATTGAAATGCTGCGATTTCCAAGACCGTGCCATTTTTGGAAATCGCAGTGTGTTTTACTGCAAAGTGGGCATAGGATTCACATGAATCCCATTCACTTTGCAGTCACAGTATGATGCCACAATTTCTTCCCGCTGCGTTTTCGGCTTCAGTCTGTTCAGTGAGAATACGTAACCATTTTACAATTAGAGATGAGAGAACAGTATTCGAAACAGCCGTTTCAAATAGCACACTCCCATAGAAATGAATGGACGTAGCCGGCACGTGGGAGGTTAAGCGGCCGGCCACCGGCAAGGCTGTTTCCATTCATTTCTATGGGAGCGTGCTATTTGAAACGGCTGTTTCGAATAGTGTTCGCTCATCTCTATTTACAATGTTACATAAGTTCTATCCCTTTAATATTTTTTACTTGATGAGTATTTTATTACCAATGGTCTTTTATCTTTTTTCTTTGCACAGTTGTAGCGTTCAACCTGTGTTTTGTGCTGACCTCCTTTGAATGTTGTAATTTTTGTACTTGTCTGACTAGTGGACTGGTAAAAATTTATACATAGTAAACCAGCATGTCCCCTATTCACTTGAGAGTAGTAAAAATCTGTCAGCTCGCTTGAAATACATTTTTGGTGTTGTAACAAATGTTCTCCGAGCTTTATGTCACATAACTGGCTTTTGCAATATTACTTTTACTGCAGAATCACAAAGCTGAAGTCAATTTTTTTTCTTTTTTGACAACACAGCCATTTCATGTTTTTCTTCTTAAAGATGAACCGTCTCCGTTAGTGAGAAGACTTGTGGCTTCCGTAGTGTTATCATTGTTAATGTGAGTAATGTATGGCTTTATGGTGCAGATATTATTACCGTTACCGGATTCCCAAGAAGTATTAGACTTTATCAAAAATACTAAACCGAAATATTAAACAAAAAAAATTCAGTACTGTGCAAAAGTTTTAGACAGGCAAGGGAAATGCTGCAAAGTTGTTCAACTGACTGTGAGGAAGTGGAGGCCATGAGGACTGAGCTCCAAGGGACATTGGACGCTCTCTTGTAGGGTTGAGCTGATCTTGAGATTTCAGGATCGGTTTTGAATTCCGATTTCCAATCATTTTCCATTCGAACCAGACCTCGATCCCAATTCTGATCCTAATGCAAGTCAATGGGATTTTTTTTTTTCTAAGATCGTTTTCAAAAGCGATAAAAAGTTACCAAAAATACATACACGTTCTTAGAATTCATAGAGCAAGGGAACACTTAAATGGCCATGAAACATTGTATTTTGATCAGTTTGTGAGGACGACGGGGCGCTCACCATATAATAAGCCATGGCTGAGGTTCGCGAGTATATAGATGTAGCAGAGCTGAGTATACGGTAAAGCAGGGTCGAAGCAGAAGATTAGATAGACAAGTCAATGTACAGTAATGCAGATTTAGCAGAGTCCGGTATACAGCACAGCAGGGAGGAAACAGATTAGTAGATACTATCTACTCTTCAGTTTCCTCCTTGCTATGCCGTATACTGGAC
The DNA here is from genome assembly GCF_031893055.1 of Leptodactylus fuscus. Taxonomy (NCBI): domain Eukaryota; kingdom Metazoa; phylum Chordata; class Amphibia; order Anura; family Leptodactylidae; genus Leptodactylus; species Leptodactylus fuscus. The sequence continues at coordinate 36,368,359 of NC_134274.1, forward strand.
TCTGCTACATCTCCATTACTGTACATTATAGTAGTAGTAGCTATTGAGATGAGCGAGTACTATTCGAAACTGCTGTTTCGAATAGCAGGCTCCCAAAGGAATGAATGGACACAGCCGGCGTGCAGGGGGTTAAGCGGCCGGATGCCGGCACAGGCTGTGCGCCGGCTGCATCCATTCTTTCCTAAGGGAGCATGCTATTCGAAACGGCAGTTTCGAATAGTACTCGCTCATCTCTAGACTAGCTAACATTGTTAGCTTTTCCCACAATGCTTGGCCAGTAGCAAGGCATTGTGGGAAATAACCTCCGACCTCAACCCCGCCTAAAAAGATTGGGATCGGAATTGCGATCATGAAATTACTCGATCATCGATCGGAATCCAATCCCGATCGCTCATCCCTACTTTCTTGATTATTTATTTGTCGATTTTACCTATCATATAACACAAAATATATTCCAATGAAAAGTAAATATGAATGGAGGAGGTTTGTTTTTGTTTTTTGTAAGGTGATGTCTAATAAACGTCTTCAATTTTCGCTTTGACACACTGAAATCTTGTACTGCATGCTGTTCAGCCAAAAAGACCAAGATCTGATGAAGGGGTGTAGTATCCTGTGCGAATCCGAAAAACCCCGAAATGCGTCTTCATCTTATCTGAATAAATACTCACCTTTTATTCTAATCATTATCCTTGTCCCGAGTGAGCGCGTTTTACTGTTACCTATTGGTATATTCATCCTTACCGACCCATAGTCGTTCAAGTTTAGCGCTGCCAACTAGACTCGGTGTATCCTATAAGAGTATATATATGCTCCTGTGATGTGAGTGACTCTTGCTGTTCCAAAGATCCGAAAGAAGCGCAGTTATTCTTGTTAATCTCTCCAATATTTTCCAAAATATCTGATATTGGATAATATCAGTTTGCCGAGTGAAGAACTTTTTGAATAGTTGCACAGAAGTTATAGAGTCCACCAGGGATCTGGAAGATCGGTAACAAGCTGTGGTGGTGGTGACATAGTTTCAGTTGCCATTTTCTTACCTTATATTTCATGGTGATGGTTGCTGTGTAATCCTAATGGTAGTTAACCATGCCAATGGTCATTATCAAGTGGATTGTATAGCTGAAAATTCTACATGTCCCCAAAAAATTGGAAAATCTAAAAAGCTTGTAGATCAACTGCTGGTTCTTTTTCTACGACTCTTGGTAAACAGTAGAGATGAGCGAGTAGTATTCGATCGAATACCTCCCTGCCATAGCTATGCGTGTAAGCATTCGAACACCAAGGGTTTAAGCGCATCGAATATTCGATGCATTTAACCCCTTGGTGTTTGGCCGCTTACACGCATACCCACGGCGGGGAGGTATTCGATCAAATACTATTCGTTCATCGACAGTAAACGGCTATTACCACGAGGAATAACAGATTGTGACCTACCATTTCCATTGAGTGGACATGTATGTAATGAATGAATTGGCAGGTCACTGTTCTGGTTTATAGACAGAAATCTCTAAAACCCAGTAGCTGTATTAGACCACCATCTTGGCCCACAGAAGTGTCGATCAACAAGAACCACACTGATCAGTACTCGCATCAGGTTGCTTACATAGGCCAATGCAAACTAAAAGGAGGACGAATGGGGGACGAACAATGTTTACTGCAACCGTTCCTCCCCCATTTGGCTGCATGGATTATTGGTACTTTTGCTCTCTGATTGGCAGCGCTATTAGACAGGGCTATTAATCAGTTACAAGCTTTCTAAGGGGTGCTCATAGCCTATAATAGCCTTGACCATCGGGCCATTTAATAGGTCTTTCTTTATATTATGGCTACGTATTTTTCTATTCTATTGGATGGGTTCCATTTAATTGTGTGGTTCCTTTTACTACTTCTACTTTTATTGACTTCTATGTAAAATTCCGCAGAAAATCTAAAAATTTATTGTAAATTCTAAATGTTTTGTTTCATATTTTTGGAAAAAAAAAAAAAAAAATCTGTTTTGCATTCCTGTTAATTCCATGTATTACCCGATTTTTCCCTTACTTATTAGGCGCAGTAAAGTCTATCTAAATACTTTAATTTCCTTACCCATTACCCCCACCAACAAACAACCTAGAAGGAGAACGCGAGCCTGGTGTGACTTCCCTGTGAAATATGTAGTGCTGAGCGCAGCACAGGATAAGGACATCATTACACTTTCATGACAGATAAGCTTGCACTGTTCAAGTGTAAACTCATTTGTCTTTCTTTGACCTTTAAATAGTACTGTACTATTGTGCCGGATTTAAATCAATAATTTTGTCAAAACAAAATATACAACAGTCTCCTGGAATCCTGGAAGGGAAGGAGGGCAAATCTATTCTCCTATTTTTCTGGATTGCTTGTTTCCCTCTCATTATAATATAAAACAGGTGCTGCTTGTGTTAACTATTTCACGATGCTCGATCCCACGTCGAAATTTTTCATACCCATTTTAAGGATTTAGGATTTCCCGACACATAGGTCATCATTTGTATCTCTTCAAACAATAGGACATTGGATAACAGTATGGATAATGTCCCCGGTTATACGATTATTTTTGTAATAAAAAAATAATTAAGCAGTCTCGCAAACAATCGATAGTGCCTAAGGGTCTCTATAGCTACAGACTACAATCAAATGTTGTGCAGTCTGATCCTACTTGTAACATTTCCATCCATCTCTATTCCGCTTCTTGCTAATATACTAAATGAAGTAGCAGGAAGTGAACTAGGGAATGGATAAATATATATACGACTGCCATATCAGACTCATGAGCAGTTCTTTGTAGTTTTTTGTCATGGAGTCCAGGGTTGAGCCGATCTTGAGATTTCAGGATCGATTTTAAAAACCGATTTCCGATCATTTTCCTGATGGAGAAATTTGCTCAACCGCCGATCGGGATCCGATCTTTCCTGATCGCTCAACCCTATTCATGATATATACATGAATGGGGTTGAGCTGATCTTGAGATAACCTCTGACCTCAATCCTGCCGGAAAAAATAGAGATCGGAATTCTGATTGCGATTGCGAAATTTACTCAATCGCTGATCAGAAACCGACCTTTCCCGATCGCTCAACCCTAATGGAGTCACATAGGTGTCGCAGAGACAATTGTGTATTCTATACATATTCTTCTAGATCAACATAAATGAATATGATCTACAGATTTATCTTGGTCAAGTGAGACCTTTAACCTCGCTTATCCCTGAAAAATACTCATTATAATGAGTTACTTATTCTATTGTTTGGAATGTATTGTCATTATTTACTGTAATGAACAACTTACTGTACAAACCATTTATCAAGCGGCGTCACTTTCTCTATACGAGTCTATGGAGAGTGTAGGAGGAGGCTGATAAAGGCCACTAATAGCTGCAGGTGCTGAATTCTGCTATTCTATATGTGGGGGAATCCTTGTGTCTATAAGCTAAGACTACCACTGCACAGAATGGGGACAATAAATCAATTCACAGCCTTCTCCTTCCCTTTCCCATCTCCATAGAGTTCTGTGCGTGAGATGGTTAGGGATAGGACTCACAAACTGGAAACTGGACAGGGGACAGCTTGCCAGTGGCCAGCTTTAAAGCCCATTCATTTGCTGGTGTCCATATGCAGCCTCTCTGCCTGGAAACCGTTTTGCTGTTTGCCAGACTGTGTGTCCTTGCAAAAAAAAAAAAAAAAAACGGTTGCCAGGCGGAGATGCTGCATATGGACCACCGGCAAATGAATGGGCTTTAAAGCTGACCACCGGCAAGCCGTCCCCTGTCCAGTTTCCAGTTTGTGAGTCCTATCCCTAACCATCTCACGCACAGAGCTATATGGAGATGGGAGGGGGAAGGAGAAGGCTGAGAATTGATTTATTGTCCCCATTCTGTGCAGTGGTAGAGTCTTATCTTATAGGCACAAGGAATCTTTGAATAGGTATTAGAGATGAGCGAACGGCGTTCGATCGAATTGGTGTCCGATCGAATATCAGGTTGTTCGAGATATTCAATTCCAATCGAATACCACGTGGAAAACGCACTAAAAATTTGTATCCCCTCCCACCTTCCCTGGCGCTTTTTTTGCACCAATAACTGTGCAGGGGAGGTGGGACAGGAACTACGACAACGGAGGCATCGAAAAAAAAAATCGGAAAAAGTAATTGGCTGGCTAAATCAGGTGACCTCCACTTACTTTATACAAAGAGTGGATTTCAGATTCTAGAGACTGCTACACCGCTATATCTCAGGTATAGCAGAGTTGACACAGAGCTGCTACATCTCAGATGTAGCAGCGTTGGGCGCACAGCACTGCTACATGTCAGGTGTAGCAGAGTTTAGCGCACGGCAAGCTCTGCTGCATCTCAGGTATAGCAGAGTTGAGCGCACAGCTCTGCTACACCTGAGATGTAGCAGAGCTCTGTCAACTCTGCTATACCTGAGATTGGACCACAATGGAGACTTCAGTAGACCAATCTTAGACTCTGCCTCCTCACAGGCGAGCCTCCGGCAAAACCAGCATTGATTGGCCAATTGATTGGTTGTACACTGTATGGCATTCGGCCAATCAACGCTGGTCAATGTATTCCTATGGGAAAAAGTCAGCTCCTGCATTATTAGTGGCGTAATACAGGGACTTGGGCATGTTAGATGCCCCCAGACATGCTTCCCCTGCTGTCCCAGTTACATTCCAGAGGTGTTGCCTCATTTGCTGAGGTGTTATAATGGACTTGGTGACTCTCCTGAGTCAAATAGTGTTTTTTTCCCCCATAGACTATAATGGGATTCGATATTCGTTCGAATAGTCGAATATTGAGGGGCTATTCGAAACGAATATCGAATATTTCACTGTTCGCTCATCTCTAATAGGTATCTTAAGATCTCCATGACTCCTTTACCAACCATGTTATACTGTAGAAGATGCAGGCAAATCGTGGCGTTTCCGACCCGTGGGGCCCTGCCTTAGGAACATCCTTTTTTTTTTTTTTTTTTAGGGGTGTATACATACATTATATAAAATCAGTGGAACAATTTTATCATGTATTTTGCTTCCAAATGTTGGGGTCAAATCAGCATTGATCATCCACAAGATAAATTGACACGTGCTCGCCAATTTCTGATTTTTGCTGCGATGTGGCGTAAAATCTCATCCACTTTGCTTCTACTTTAAATGCTGCAGATTTTCCGTCGCTGGTGGAAAAATCCATAGTCTACAAGTCTGAAATAAGCATAACCTAAATCAATGGGGAAAAAAAAACGTAGAATAAACCCCATATTTTAATTAGGGACATCTGTGTAGTTCCCAGCAACTTCATCTGGCATTAGTATGCCTTGGCAATAGGTAAAATAAAGCCTCTCCCAGCTGTGAGCAGGTTAAACACGGCAGTACAAGAGCACTTACCATACAGCAGCATAATGAGTTCCTTTCTGCTTAGCATGGATCCCAGTGATATACAACTTGCAATTAAGCATGGCTTGGTGATCCGGTGATTAATGTCGAAACGACTCCTGAAGGAGCTGCACAGACCTCCTCGTCACATACTTCATGCTGTTTACAGCTGGGTCCCTATTAACAGTAAGATTCAAAGGGCCATTTACAATTCAGTAACCTTTATGACGGCGAACTCTTCAATCAGCATTTTATTTCTTTTGTAACACTTTAGTCATCCACAAATGTCAGAGTGAAATAGGAATATGAAATATTTAGGATCGGCAGGTAGAAGGTGGATGAAAGGTTAACCCGCTCACTGCTGTAAGAAAAAACAGGGTTAAATGCAAGACAACAAATACCCCTTCTGGATAACTACGGTCAATAATATCATCTGTGGTCGATAATGGCTAACACGTAACATGGCTGCTTTCAGATAGACTATAGAGATATACATTAAAATGAGATATTTTATGTCGCCATGTCTTCGTTTTGTGTTTCTATTTTATATTATTTGTGTATTTTAATTAAGGTTAATGACCTATACCAAATGGTAATTACGGAAAGTGTCACAGATTTTCTCCAGCAGCCAGAGATCCCAGGGTATGCTTCCATTTACTAACTTGTGAGCCTCCTACCAATCCTCTGATAACAAGTCTCCAGCACTAGTTAAGTGCAATGGCTTCTTTTCTGCACAGCAATATCCCGGCCACCCTGTGTGCAGGAGCTACAGCACAGTCCCTGATAGGATTAGTGGAGGTTCCGGACATCATACACTTACTGATCAATTACTGATGGTCTTATCTATTCTAAGGTTGGATAGTTGTTGGGTAACAGTATTTCTCCTGACCTTCCCATTCACATGCATGGTTTGACATGTTTGCAACCAGCTTAAAGAGGTTGTCCAAGCAAAAATAGACAACTTTTTTGATGTTGAAATCAGCTGGGGGCATTGGAAAACAAATGTATACTCACCTGTCCCCATTGCTCCGGTGTCCTCCCAAGCGTTATGGTTCTTCTGCTCCGGCAGATCTACTCACGTGACCGCTAAGGCCAATAAGTGAAGTGCTTTCAATGTCACTACCTGTAAAATCATGGGTCCTCTTCCTGAGTCCTGCTGAGGACAATGATTGGTCTCTGTGGTCACGTGACCACTGAGGCCAATCTGCTTAACTCCAGAAGAGACTCGCCGGAGCAGAAGAACCGGGACGCACAGGAGAAAACCAGAGCAATGGGGACAGGTGAGTATAATTTTTTTTTTTTTTCATTGCCCCCATTTGATTTAAACATTAAAAGGGTTGTCCATTTTTGCCTGGACAACCCCTTTAACTTGAAAAATACCTACACTTACGGAAACTCAGTTCTCCAAATGCTCTAGAGAATATTTCAACTCTTCTGCTGCTTTATTGACATCTTTGTTGTTGCAACTTCCATTAACAACACTCCAGGAAGTCTTACTTAAACTTTGGCACCCTTACTGCTCCAGATATGTAATCGGCCATGTCATCAAACCACATGGAACTTGACAAAGTGGGACCTTGACGTTTTGACAAAATCAAGTACAGCCACATGTGACTGCCACATTCCAGACTTAGGCCAAGGCCCTACATTGACAAAAACGCAGCATTTTACAGTACCTGAAAAGCAGATAGGATTCTGGTTAATCCCATGTACACATTGCATAAAAATATCTGCAGCACACTGTGTGGGACCTTGGCCTCACACACTTCCGGTACAGACTTTGGCACTTTGGAGAGGCCCAGTCGTGCATTTTTATTGCTGTGACTTGGTTGAAGTCACAATTTCATTCTCTGAAGTTCTTATCTGGGTTAATGGCCGCCTCAGGTTCTGGCATCTAGTTACACACTCCACTCCGGATTAGGTCCAATGAATGAGCCTAGTCCGGAGGAGGGCGTGTCTTCAGGCCGAATCGCGAGGCGAAACGGCCCGAAGAATGAGCACCTCGCTTCTTTTTCCAGGAGCCAGAAAAAAACAGCTCCTGGAAGAAATTGATTTCAATGGAAGCCGTCTTTTTGGTCAGGATTTTCAGGCCGTATCCGCCAAAAATCCCCATGTGAACTTACCCTAAGGTTAATGGTAGCGGAACGTGGCAGGCCACAACAAAAAAAGAGCTGCAGAAAAAATGCAATGGCAAAGCATTGTGGTTTTTCCTGCAGCGCTTTTCATGGAAAGTCTGCAGAGATTCCATTCCTGCTTCCATTCTTCCTATAGGGACACTACTGACATTTGCATAGGTATAATTGAAATGCCTTGACTACCAAAACTGCACCAGTTTTAGAATTTGCAACGTATTTTTCTGCAATGTCTGGATGGGATTCACTTCAACCCAGTGGTTATGTCTTATTAATAATTTAACCCTTTGCCAAAGTTGTCTAGTGTAATTGCAGATGCCCTCAGAAAGAGGAGATGGTTACCTTAGATGTCCATACACCACCAGAATACCATTGAATGCCCACAAAGCTGCCTTCCGGGCCATGTCAAAGTTTGGTTGCCATACCCAAACAATGGTTGCTTATGAATGTGTTCTGGAACTAAACTCCCATAAGCTATTCGACAAACCAAATTGTATGACCCCGGGACTACAGCTGGAGAAAGATCTTTATTTATTTTATTCATTATTAGAGATGAGCGAACAGTAAAATGTTCGAAGTTCGATATTCGTTTCGAGTAGCCCCTCAATATTCGACTACTCGAATTGAATATCGAACCCTATTATAGTCTATGGGGGGGAAAATGCTCGTTTCAGGGGTAGGCAACGTTCGATCAAATTATACTTACCAAGTCCACGAGTGAGGGTCGGGCTGGATCCTCCGAGAAGTCTTCTCCGTGCAGCGTCCCTGCGGCATCTTCCGGCTCTTCATTCACTCTGCCAGGCATCGGGCCTGGGCAGAGCCGACTGCGCATGCCCGCACTACAAGTTGACATGCGCAGTTGGCTCTGCCCAGGCCCGATGCCTGGCAGAGTGAATGAAGAGCCGGAAGACGCCGCGGGGAAGCTGCACGGAGAAGACTTCTAAAGGTAGGAGAAGAACCAGCGTTGATTGGCTGACCTGTATAGCATTCGGCCAATCAATGCTGGTTCTGCATCGAACTTTTACATTTGAACAGCGAGTGGTATTCGATCGAGTACGAGTATTTCGAATACCGTAGTATTCGATCGAATACTACTCGCTCATCTCTATTCATTATTCCTTCTGTATCTTCTAAGATACTTTGACACCTTTCGTAAACCCTACATTTGTTCTTATACAAATAGTCATGCCACACCGTTCTCCATTTCAGCAGAATCCCCGATTTCTTTCTCCTCCGTGCCCTCACTTTTTTTGACCTTTTCACACGACACCTTCATGTAAGACCTTGGTTCTATCGTATATGCCTCAGTCATTTCAGAAAGATCAGCTTCTTCACGGCCTTCCACTCTCTGGTTTGTAGCATTTTCACTCAAGATCAAGAGCGATGAGCCAGAGGTTTCAGGCTGAATCTCTGAGCAAAGGGCCGACGTAACACGGGTTATTATTTATTTGTCATCTCGAATGTAATAAGCTGTAGATACAGCACCGGCAGACCTTGATTTATTGCGCTGTCGGCAGCAAGCAACGCCGCAACTGGTGTACCATGCAAAATGGATACGGAAGTGTCAGCCATGTCTATCTATCATGAGTGAGGCTTTCTCTCTCTCCCTCTCCCCGTTCTCCCCCGCCTCCCCGTCTCTGTCAGACTCATAACACATTCTCACTTCATGCCAGAATACATAAACAATCTTTCATTATTTTGATGCATTTTTTCCGTATTTGTTCTTTACAGAACATAAACTTCAAATTTATGTCTTTTTGCACAGTGATATTCACATACTTTGGTTAGATAGATAAATGGAGTTATGGATTGATGCATATATACCGAATATTTAAAGTTTCCCATCAAACGGCTTTTTGTCTGGTGTTGAATATCATTTGGCTTCGCGCGCTGATTGCTGAAATTACATTTTATTTAAGTCCTTCATTACATCTTTCATATATTTAGGGAAATATTCTCATAATGTTAATACAAGCTGGCTGGCATATTTTTTTTACATTGTATACAGCTTTGCGCTTTGAGTTTCTCATGTATACTATAGCATGGTATTCGTATCCTACATCTCAATATTGTTTGGCAATATAATATACGAATATGTTTCTATGTCACAATATTGTGTCTTATTACATGGAGTTTATGGTCTAGTTACATAACAGGTTGATAGATGCTCGTATATTATCAGGAGATTCTGTCCATAAACTAAAGTGGATCGGGGCCCCAACCCTGACGGCAAATGCTGGAGACGCAAAGATTTGGGCTTGTTGGAGTTCAATATGCCCAAACCTTTATCTCCTGGGGGTAACTTACCAGCAGACATGTTTAGTGGTGTCTTGTCTGTGAACTAAACATCCAGACTGATCGACAGAATTATGGGAGGATTGAATGGGTTAAAGACAGACATTTTTATTGGCCTTTAGCCCTCTTTTTTTCTATTTATTATAATTTTAGAGCAATGACGGGAAGCAGGTTGTTGTTTTTTTGCACCCAACAGCTGTTTATCTAACTTGTGCTTACAGTATGTTTATTACCATTGTATCACAGAAGCCTGGATGAGAAATGTGTCCTAAGCTGCTCTGTCTTCGTTGAGAAATTTCATATGGCGGCAGGAAATGCTTTATAAAATGCTCTTTCGGTTAAGACCAAATTATTAGTTCCTGTCTAATTGGTGATGTTGCCATCCTTGATCATACATAGATTGGTTTAAAGGTCTACACCAAGCACAGCGGAAGCAGCTCATACACTTGACATGTTTGTCCAATGAGCCTACCAGTTGGTTGGGCCAACCATCGATAGTGAATGGAGTTTTCCTGCCTTTCCCAAAGGATTGACCGATTGGATTACAACCCAGTCTTTTCGTTTATAGAGAGATAAATTGCAGCCAGAGATATGTCAGCCCTTGCTCCCCTGCCATATTCAGTACTGATGCACTGCTAAACTAAGCATAAGGGTTGAGCGATAGGGATCAGGAAAGATCGGGTCCCGATCAGCGATCGAGCAAATTTCACGATCGGCTGGAAAAGTTATCGAAAATCGGATTTTAAAAACAATCCTGAAATCTCAAGATCGACTCAACTCTACTAAGTATGCATAGAGGAGTCTGGAAAGATAGTTGTTAGTATTAAGCTGACTCGTGAATGGACTGCCCGTGAATGGAATATCCCGTGTTAAGTCTGTAGGTGTGGTACTTGACACCGACTCTCATTCTGGCCTTCTCTAAAGGGGTCGTCCGGAATAACTGGAAATCCCTAAACTAATTTAAACACCCTTCCACTTTCTAAATAACATAATTAATCAAAAACATATAGTTACCCATATCCCTTGGGTGGTCATGTGACCTCCCCAGGGTCATTTTCTGATTATCCAGTGATGATCCGTTTAACCATTTCTGGAAACAGATCATCACTACTATTCACCTGCAATCCACCAAATTATACTTGCCCTCCAAGCTTCATCCTGTGAGACAGCTCCTCCTTCTTTACCACTTCTGTCTGTGCACATTGTTCTCCAAGCGATGCTCTGCTGCCGATAATCCACCTCTACTGCACATCCACGCATGCGCAGTAGATGTGGATCAATGCTGCAGAGAACAGAGCAGCGCTGGAGAAGAGCATGCACAGACAGAGGCAGTAAAGAAGGAGGAGCCGTCTCACAGGAAGAAACGTGGTGGGTAAGTATATAATATGGGTCAGGGGTTGGGCTGAGTAGGAAGGGAAGAGAAGGGTAGCTAGAGAGACAGGGAGTGGGTGTATGGAAGGAGGGAGTAAGGAAGGAGGGAAGAGTAAGGTAAGAGGGGTTGGTTTGGAAGGTACATAGCAGGAAGCTGAACCAAGTAGACAAATGCAGGAGATACCAGAGACACCCAGAAATCACTCAAAACACGACTAAAGGTATATGAGTGCATGTATTAACCCCCCAAAAAAATTGTACAGAAAACCACTTTAAATTCTTGTGCCAAGCAGTAAGCCTAACCAGATTTTCCAGAAGTGTTCCTGTAAGTGATTGGGACATCATTCACCGGTCTTACTGTAGTGAATGTCGGCAGCAAATAGATCAGAATTATTTAGGAGCTCTGGCCTGTGCACCAGAATTAAAATCTATACTAGTCAGGGACTGGCAGAGATTTCAGACATAACTTAAGGCCAGTTTTCTGGCATGAGCGATAGAAAATCTGTCAGGCCAGTGTGTCCTGTGTCTGACCCACTTTCATTCCTGTCCACTTTTCTAAAAAGCAACGAGGAGATCCGAAAATGAACAAAATGGCACATGTTTGATGCAGACAGTCAAAAATATGCCATTTCTATGCTAAAAATATGGCATTTCCAGTTTAGTAAATTCCCCCACTTCATTGCTAATACTAGTGGGTTAGGACGGTGCAAATGTGAACTGAGCAGTCGTGAAGGTGAGCTGAAAACTGAGAAATCTGTTATTCCATAGTTTTGCATGTGTCCCTTGTTTCTGCACTGTAAAATAGTAATGCACCCTGTATGTATTGTTATAGTAAGGTTTAACTCATTAAAGACTGTTTATGGCCCATTCCCCGTGGCACATTCATTGTTCCTACTGCACTAAGTGTGTCAGGCGATGTGCACACCGGCATCATGGCTACTGCTTAGAATAAAGCTTTGACATTATGCCACATCCATCACTATAACAGATCTAAATATCGAACAAAGGATGCCATTAACTTATAATAGGGTTTATCTGAGCCTTGTTGAGGTTTCTGTCACTTTGTCGGTAAGACGAGCATTACTGCATGCTGCAATAGTCTTCTCCTCAAAAAATGTGGCAGTTGGTTGGTGCACGGTGTCAGCTAAAAAAAAAAGCTAAAGATAGATTCATGATTTCTGTTTTCCTTTGCAACTACTTTCATGCTTTAAAATTGACAAGGTGGGCTAAGAGGAAAACGCAGCGTACAAGAAAGCACTTCGTGGATTTCCAGATGGGGAGGTGTTGCTTATTGCTTGTCCTTGTAGGCAATCTGTGGAATCACGAGAAGGCTCATCAGCCGCTCTAATGAAGGGCGCAGCACCTAAGGCCTGCAAATTCTGTTTGTGACTACTGTATGGAAATGGTTTTTGTCCATTGTATGGCTATATGTGGTATATGCTTGGCACTGTTGGTTATTTGCAAGATTGCACTTTCCACGAGGCAACGTGAGGTGGCAGTCTCAGGTGGCGCCACCTGGCAAAGACTGAGGGATGACATTTTCGTAACTGGCTGCTACCACTTGGTTTATTCCAACAGATAGCGGATGTTATTTTACTCACAGGCTTCAGTGGTGCACCCTCAGCACATGACGTTATACAGAGGCCCAGGAGAGGTGAGGCAAGGTGAGTATAAGTGTTTTTTATTTTTCCTCAGCTCCCCTTATTATACTCCAGGGTCTGAGGAGACTCCAGAGTAAAATAGTGATTGGTGGATGACAAACCTGAAAAGTTTTAGATTCAGGCCAGAAACTTTGGATCAAATTTAACGCTAACATATCACTGTATGGGTGCGAACAAGGTGCTTCTGTCAAGGGGGTCAAAAAGAAGAGGGAGATAAATATGAGGGCCTCAAAGGGATAGTATACTGTATACTGGGGGAAATGGAAAAGAACAATAAACTGGACAATATAGTGTGTGGGGATCAATAAAAGGGACAGTATACTGTGAGGGGACCAATAAAGTGGACAATATACTGTGAGGGGACCAATAAAGTGGGCAATATACTGTGTGGGGACCACTAAAGGGGACAATATACGGTGAGAGGACCAATAAAGGGGACAATATACTGTTAGGAGACCGATACAGTGGGCAATATACTGTGTGGGGACCAATAAAGGGGACAATATACTGTGAGGGGACCAATAAAGTGGGCAATATACTGTGTGGGTGCCAGTAAAGGAGGTTCTTAGACTGTGTGTGGGCCAAATAGTGGGATCTGCAATTGGTGGCATGGCCTACAATTTTAGTTGGGGAGGCCCCATTACAGCTTTGTTGTTGCAGTCTGAATTCTTGTATAGGCTTTAGCATTTATCAGACACCTGCTATCATCGCGTCTTACAACATACTTTAGACATTGCGGCCATATTGGCACCCCGTATCTGTACGACTTTTACAGGTTTGTGACTAGGAAAACCACACATACTCTTATCCTAATTAAAGTAAAATGCAGAACAAGCATATTTTCTAATTATTTTTTCCTATTTTACCGGTAAGCTCTTCTGTCCACTGAAAATTTATAGTCTGTGTTTTTCTGGTCAGCAACAGCAAATATCAGTGTCTTGTATAGTCGCAGCCTAAAATCTTATTGGCCTGTTCTCTCCGGCAGCCACAGGCTCCCTGTTCTCTTCATTCCCTTGACATCTCCCACTATGTCCCAGGCGCGTACCTCCCTTTTAATTTACAGCTTAATTTCTCTCCTAATTCAGAAGATTGATGCCGGAAGGCTATTTGCCGAATTATGGAAATGTCACTACGTTTTATTGTTGTAATAAAGGGATTCCTATATATCACTTGCTCTATGGGGATTCCAGGCTTTTTGCATACATTTTCCTAGCAACGGATGCCGGCAAAAAGTGCCAGCACTTATATTCTTAACAGGAGGTACAAAGGATGGGAGGGTGAGGAGGAATCAACATGTCTTCCCCGGAGAGGAGACCTTCATTTGTGAACACATTGATGCAGATTAGGTCACTGAGTGAAATAGCTCACAGTTCCTAGCCTAAGTATTGAGATTAAAATTGCTGATGGCTTACTTTTTCATTTTAGGGGTCATGCGGCAGCTATAAATACACCAGAAAATCCTATGAAATACCAACATGCCCCTCATTGCTTTACAACAGATATCCCCGTCTCTTCAAAGTTTTAGAATCGGACTATACAGTCCCTATATGACAACATTCAGTCCCATACAGCACAACATCATGTATCATACAGAAAACACTTGTTACCTTCTCATGTACCATTCTAGTTTTAAAGGGAACCTATTATTTAAACTCAATTTTTTTTGTCTGCCTATCACGTAGGAATAACCTTAAGAAAGGCTATTCTGCTCCTACCTTTAGATGGCTTCTCCATGTCGCCGTTCGGTTAAAATCCAGTTTTCTGCCGGTATGCAAATTAGTTCTCTCGTAGCACTGGGGGGGGGGGGGGCAGTGCTCAAACAGCACTTCCGGTGGTGGCTTCAAACTTGTAGGCCTCGGGCCTAAGATAAAGCCGACTGCGCATGCACGCCAGCCACATGAAAATGGCTGCTTACACAGTATTGTAAGCAGCCATTTTGTGGCTGGCGGGCATGCTCAGTCGGCTTTATCTTAGGCCCGAGGCCTACAAGTTTGAAGCCACCACCGGAAGAAGATGCGTGAAGAAACCGTTCCTGAAGAAGATGGAGGAGGTGCTGGAGTTTTCTCTCGCAGCATTGGGGACGCCCCCAGTGCTGTTTGAGTGCTGGGGCCCGCCCCCATGGCTGCGAGAGAACTCATTTACATACCGACGAAAAACGGGATTTTAACCAAATGGCAGCCCGGAGAAGACATCTAAAGGTAGAAGAAGAATAACCTTTCTTAAGGCTATTCCTACGTGATAGGCAGAAAAAATTGAGTTTAAATGATAAGATCCCTTTAATGTTAAATAGAGAAAATACTACAAAAAAAGCAATGGACTTGGTTTCTTAAGAAATTTGGTTCTTTTGCAAAGCTTACTTATTCTATTTAGTTGTCTTGTATCAATAGAACACAACATCCTGAGAGCCGTTTGCATATCTCATTTACTAAGATGCCCCTCCGTTCTTTACTCAAGATACCTACAATCCTGAGAGTTTTAGAATCAGGGGAGTGGTGGACATGCTCATAAAGGAGTCTACTCTGTTTCTTACATAATGTTCATAATCAATTGCTGGATCATTTAATTTTATGAGCACTATGTAGAATCAATGATACTGTCATGCCCAATAAGTTACAAGTGTCTAGCGTGCCAACTTGAAAAAGATTTGGAATCATAAAGTACTTCCTTCACCTGGGTAGTTCCACTTTGTCTAAGCCCCGGTGATTAGGTCATAACATGGCGGCTGAAATATTTTTCCTTTATAAGATGTGTCTTTACAGGGGTTTCATATGATTTTAATAATGATATATCCACAGAATTGGTCATCAGTTTTAGTTTGACGAGGGTCTCACTCCCAGCACCGACGCTGATTCAAGGTGCCATGGGTTCTTCTTCACCTGTGATCATTCCTTTCCAAGCTACTCCTGATTTTGACTTAAAAAAAAACACAGCAAAATCTACAACAAAAACGTGGGGCCTAAAGTGGTTTTAATATTATGTACAATGTACTGGGAAGCTAAATGGAATGGAATTGAAAACAAAAATGCAGTATCACCAGGATTTGTTCATTCAGATCCATTGTTATTCCCGGGGTTGGTACGATCACGGTGGCATCAGATTTATATAGTTTAATGTTTTTAATACCTTTACAAAAATTCTAAATTTTTAATTTCTTTGAGTCACCATATTCTGATACCTTTAAAGGGGTTTCCCCATCTCCCTCTCTTACCAGTTTGCCTGCTATCTCTTCTTCTCACTTACTGTAATCTTCAACAAGCTGGTGGACAGGATGCAAAGTACCTAAGTAGATATAGATATGCCTTTACTTTGAGAGATTATTTGTTATGATTACTAGAAATCTATACTAATGCAGATTAAATAAATAATTTGTACAGTAAATGCATATCAAATTACACAGGTTTGGAGAGAAAAAAGAATCTGACTTGCAGTAAACTCAATGTTATCTGTCTTGAGCCTTTATCAACAAAGTTCAATTAGCTGACCTGATTGTCAAGACCAAGAGCAGGAGATAACTGCTCTGACAGCAAGTGTGATCTCCAGAACTCAGCCTCCCTCCCCTACAGAAACTAGTGAGTCAGGTCACCCATCCTATAATGCTAGGCATGAATAGATACCAGGACGGGTTCCTTGATAATGTTGTATAAACAATGAGGAACAATAATTTCACATAGTAGGCAAACAAAGTAAGGGTGGGTTCACATCTGCGCCCCAGTCTCCACTTTGCGGGTTTCTGTCTTCTGCCCAAGAAACTGTACAGGAGACGGAAACCTGGCAGTCGGTTTTCAAACCCATTCACTTGAATGGGTTTGCAAAATGACCGCCCATGAGGAAACCTCTGCAGACTTTCTGTGAAAAGTACTGTGGGAAAATCCGCAATATGTTGTTGCTGGCGGGTTTTTTTTTGCTGTGGCCCGCTACGTGGGGCTTTAGCCTAGAAATAGGTTTGGTTTTTTTTGCCCTCTAGTGGGCTTGAACCTACATTTTTAGATTACTTGTGCCATTGATTGCAGTCTATGGTAAATTGCTTATGTAACTATTGAAGCCTGCTATATGCAGGCTTCAGTCGGTACATTACTGTGGCAGGACTAGGAACCTTCAGAAGACGTGATCAAGAGAACCATCTCATTATCATGAAAGTAAATGTAAACACCCAGATGCCATGGTCACATTAGACCACAACATCTCAATGGTTAAATACCTGTAAATTATCTCTGATCAAGCAAGAGAGACCCAGCGGCTACTGCACCACACAATGTGCACCGTAGCGTAAATGCATGTCCTGGACTAAACTACAAATGCGCCCTAACTAAAAGTCATGTAGACTGCAAATTTTGATTGTGTTAGCAATTGGTAGACTTTTATAGGCAAATTTTCCAATCTTGGAAAAAAGAGGAATCAGAAAGTGTGGACCAAGGAAGCAGAAAAAAAGCACGACCGCTAGGGTTGAGCCGATCTTGAGATTTCAGGATCGTTTTTAAAATCCGATTCCCGATCAATTTCCATCCGAACCCGATCGCAATCCCAATTCCGATCCTAATGCAAGTCAATGGGATTTTTTAATGATCGAAAATTGGATTTTAAAAACGATCCTCTTCACTACACAGCATGGAGTCCAAAAATTGAAGGCTTCAATTTTTGGACTCCACACTGTGTAGTAATTACTTAGTCCCTCGCTGCTTTCTGCTTACCTGCGCAGAACCGCTGCTGCCTCCCCTCCCAGTGTGTATGCCGCTCCTTGGATCTCTGTTCTCTGTCCGTTTCTCTCCTCTCTTATTCAGATGCTGGCAGAGCGCCCTACTTGCCCCCACCACCCTAGTATATCACTCACGTCTCCCCGCCCTCTACCCGCCCACACTCTCCTAAGCCACATCAAGCCCCGCCTAATCCCAGCATCAATAACACTAGCCTAGGGAGGCGGTGGCGCGTACGGCACTCTGCCGGCGTGTGAATGAGAGAAGAGAGGACAGAGACGGCCTGGAGCTCCGGGGAGCGGCAGCGGTTCTATGCAGGTAAGTTACAGTTAAGTTGCAGGTAAGGGTTGAGCGATCGGGATCGGAATTCCATTCTTGATCTTTTTTAGATCGGAACGTGATCGTGAAATGTAATCAATCGCCGATCGGGATCCGATCTTTTCCGATCCCGATTGCTCAACCCTAACAACAGCTTCTACGACATATGCGTTTGGATTCTCTCCTTTATATGATTTGGACCTCTCACCATTCCTCACAGTTGCTTGCCATCCAGCTGTCAGACACCATAGCCCAAATGCCTTAATGTGCTTTTTGCACAACGAAACAGAGCAGAAGGCTGTGTTACGTTCCAGTATTTAATTTCTATTATGTCATCGGTAAGAATACTGCGACATTGGAAACCTCCCTATCTACCTAGAGTGACCTGTAAATTACTCTGTTCTAGTGACAGCCACAAGTTATCGAAGTAATGCACAGCATTAAGCATTTCTTCAAGTGTCTGATCTATGTTCTAGCTGTAAGGGGTTAACAGTCTCCTACAAAGTAATCAATAGCTGTGATCTATTGCTAGACCTGCCAATACATTAATGGCTCCGTCCTGTGTTTGAAGGCGCCATTAATCATGGCGGTGCCACAGTGCTTAGCAGGCATCCATGCAAACCACTCGCCCTGAGAGTCAGGGAGGGGGGAGAGGAAAGAAACGACCTGAAGCAATTAACGTCCAGGCATAACTGCAGCTCGAGGGCCTGATGACTTTTACATACTGAAATAGTAAGCGAGGCCCCAATGGTAAATCAATAAAACAATAAGACAAACTATTTTAATAAGATGGAGGCCCCCAGTTCATCACCGCTCGTCCTTTATTTATGGAGGCTTTTGTGAATATAAATAAATACTTACTTAGCAGCTAACAGCAGGGCTCCAGTTTAAGGCCCCAGAATACAGGAAAATTATTCTCAATATACACCAGCTCAAGAAAATATATTTCTTCATTTTACGTAGGGACAATACATTCAGATGTGAGATCTTTGTAAAACTTCCGTTAGCATGCAATTCACAAGAATTATTGCCTGTTTCCCTGAATATAGTGGGGTTTTTTCATGTGGGTCTGGGGGGATTCTGTATTTTTGATCTACATTTTATTGTTTGTTTGATTTTTTTTTTTGGGAGGGGGGATTTGTTAAAATTAAAGGGAATCTGTCATGTCCAAAATATGGGAATAGAAACTGACCTTTGTGGCCACAAATGGATAAAGCAGTACATACAATTGTCTTGTTAAGGGTTGAGCCGATCTTGGGATTTCAGGATCGTTTTTAAAATCCGATTTTCGATCATTTTCCAGCCGATTCCAATCATTAAATTTGCTCGATCGGGATCCGATCGCAAAACCCTAATAGACACACAAATCAGCACTTGCACAGGGTGGGTGTCTAAGTTTACCAGATTTGCCTACAGACAGTTGTGATGCAGGAAGAAACTAAAAATGTCACCGCTAAAGGGACTGAGAGTGTTTGCAGCTGCCTGTAGACAAAATTGGCAAATAGGGTATTAGTGGTGAGTTTAGGTATTGCAGCACTGCCCCACTGAAATCAGTTTGCACAGTGAGTGAGCAGCATGGTTCTCCATATGTAAGCAATACCGAGAGCCATGCCATCAGGATTTGGCTGATCTGCGGGGATCCTAGGTCTCAAACCCCACATATGTAATATTGATGGCCTATCCTAAGGATAAGCCATCAATGTTAGAAACCAGATAACCCCTCAAAGCTATATTGGTGGTATCTTTCTAGCTGCCATCTAATTTCTCATTATATGCATGGATTTACATCTAGAGACACAAAGGCTTCCTTGCATTTGTTTGTTAGCAGTATAAATAAACCATAAATCCGTTTATTCCTTGAATCTTTTAGATCATTGCTTAACATTGCTTGCAAAGGAATGCACTGCTGTCTCGCCATGTCCTATAATGAACATTTCCCAAGACACTTCCAACATTTCCAGTGCATGTTCTGGCCCATGCACCAGATTTCTGTCACCCGTAATCATTTTGTTAACGTGGACTCAGATTATTGGCCAAAAAATGTCTGTTACCACTTGTAGTAGGTGGTTAAATGCAGCTTTAAAGGGGCTCTATCATTAAATTTTGACCATTTGAGATTATCATATCCCTGAATAGCCTTTATTCACTGGGCGAATGCGTTGGGTAAAAAGGAAACATACAGTCCTATGAAAAAGTTTGGGCACCCCTATTAATCTTAATCATTTTTTGTTTTAAATATTTTGGTGTTTGCAACAGCCATTTCAGTTTGATATATCTAATAACTGATGGACACAGTAATATTTCAGGATTGAAATGAGGTTTATTGTACTAACAGAAAATGTGCAATATGCATTAAACCAAAATTTGACCGGTGCAAAAGTATGGGCACCCTTATCATTTTATTGATTTGAATTCCCCTAACTACTTTTTACTGACTTACTGAAGCACAAAATTGGTTTTGTAACCTCAGTGAGCTTTGAACTTCATAGCCAGATGTATCCAATCATAAGAAAAGGTATTTAAGGTCGCCAATTGCAAGTTGATCTCCTATTTGAATCTCCTCTGAAGAGTGGCATCATGGGCTACTCAAAACAACTCTCAAATGATCTGAAAACAAAGATTGTTCAACATAGTTGTTCAGGGGAAGGATACAAAAAGTTGTCTCAGAGATTTAACCTGTCAGTTTCCACTGTGAGGAACATAGTAAGGAAATGGAAGACCACAGGGACAGTTCTTGTTAAGCCCAGAAGTGGCAGGCCAAGAAAAATATCAGAAAGGCAGAGAAGAAGAATGGTGAGAACAGTCAAGGACAATCCACAGACCACCTCCAAAGAGCTGCAGCATCATCTTGCTGCAGATGGTGTCACTGTGCATCGGTCAACTATACAGCGCACTTTGCACAAATAGAAGCTGTATGGGAGAGTGATGAGAAAGAAGCCGTTTCTGCACGTACGCCACAAATAGAGTTGCCTGAGGTATGAAAAAGCACATTTGGACAAGGCAGCTTCATTTTGGAAACAAAAATTGAGTTGTTTGGTTATAAAAAAAGGCGTTATGCATGGCGTCCAGAAAGAAACAGCATTCCAAGAAAAACACATGCTACCCACTGTAAAATTTGGTGGAGGTTCCATCATGCTTTGGGGCTGTGTGGCCAATGCCGGCATCGGGAATCTTGTTAAAGTTGAGAGTCGCATGGATTCCACTCAGTATCAGCAGATTCTTGAGAATAATGTTCAAGAATCAGTGACGAAGTTGAAGTTACGCCGGGGATGGATATTTCAGCAAGACAATGATCCAAAACACCGCTCCAAATCCTCAGGCATTCATGCAGAGGAACAATTACAATGTTCTGGAATGGCCATCCCAGTCCCCAGACCTGAATATCATTGAACATCTGTGGGATGATTGGAAGCGGGCTGTCCATGCTCGGCGACCATCTAACTTAACTGAACTTGAATTGTTTGTCCAAAATACCTTTATCCAGGATCCAGGAACTGATTAAAAGCTACAGGAAGCGACTAGAGGCTGTTATCTTTGCAAAAGGAGGATCTACTAAATATTAATGTCACTTTTCTGTTGAGGTGCCCATACTTTTGCACCGGTCAAATTTTGGTTTAATGCATATTGCACATTTTCTGTTAGTACAATAAACCTCATTTCAATCCTGAAATATTACTGTGTCCATCAGTTATTAGATATATCAAACTGAAATGGCTGTTATAAACACTAAAATATTTAGAACTAAAAATGATTAAGATTAATAGGGGTGCCCAAACTTTTTCATAGGACTGTGTGTGCGACGCAGAGAAGGCTTTATTGCAATATTGCCTACCCATATACAAAAATCTAACAGAGTGCTTTGAGTTAACTACGTGGTTCGAACATTCGATACTAATGGGGATGGGGACTCACTAATAGTTCTGGTGTGGATGCCTGTTCTGCCACAGTGGTGCAAAGTGGTTTTGTCATGGTGACTGGTTGGGTGTGTGAATTTAAGTATAATGTGTGCATCTACTGAAATAATACAAAAGAGATTCTGTTGTTGACTTTATCATCTAGTCTTTGTGAGGTTTCGGTGCTTGTACCCTGCCATTTCCCCAACTCTTCTACTCATCTCTCCCCCAATGTCTAAATGATGGATCGCTGTTACTGAACAGACCACATCCATACATACACAGTCCAGTCCTATTAATGTGAGCACCGCCTACTTTTGACGTCAACCTTAAATAACCAATCGCAGAAGACACGTGTCATCAGCCATCTGTGTGCACTCATCATTGTGGAAGGCACGATGGATCCACACAAGTATGCATGTATCCTTGCAGACCATGTTCACTCCTACATGTGAATTGTTTTTCCTCAGGATGATGGCATCTACTAGCAGGACAATGCGATGTGTCATAAAGCTCGCAGTGTACGTGCATGGTTCGAGGAGCACCAGGATGAGTTTACCGTACTCCCTTGGCCATCAAATTCCCCGGACTTGAACCCAATCGAGAATCTGTGGGACCACCTCGATCGAGTTGTTTGCGCCATGGACGCTCAACCACGGAGCCTAGCACAGCTGGCCACGGCACTGGAGTCCGCTCTACCAAACGTGGTTATTCTAGATTTTGACAGGTGGTCCCATTAATGTGACTGGACTGTGTATATTCAGCTTCCGCCACCATTGATGGGCATGTGAACTTTCATATATGGCCTTGCACTAACCTGCAGGATATTTTTGTGACTATTTGTTATTTTCATGACTATCTGTATGGGTATTGAATTTTATGTGAAAGTCCCATTGGGACCTGCACATGATGCTGAGTCTGACTACTCTGTACACACCCGCTGTCAGGTCAGGCAGGTGAGTATGGCTGGACATCTCTTTGAAGGAAAAGAATCAAACAACGAATATAGGTTACTGACTTCATTTTAGGTCAGATGATAACAATTCGGATATTTATGCTTTTACAATTTGTATACTGCTTTAAAAATGCCATGTGCCGAGCAGAAAATAAAATTGTATTGGTCTATAATAACACAAGTGGAAACAGCAGGCAGGATGGAAACAATTTAGTTAACAAATTGCCCAAATGCTTAAAACTGACCCTGGGGAAGATGTCCTGAATTTATCCAATAAAACTAAACTAGGCAGGGCATCGACATGGAGGTGTTTGGATTCTGCTGTTACTGCAGTTTAGTTCTTGCTTTTCTTATTGAACTATAATGCAAGAGAAAAAATTGGAAATGACAAGCAAACAAAGTGCTCACAGTGTGTGGACTTCCTTCATCCGGAGTGTGTCCAGGCACATCCAGCCATCTAGACTGAAACTTATTGTTGATATGGAAGAAAGCAATCAATTTCTCATTATGGCATCAATAGGGTGTGTTAAGCAAGTTTAGCATGCTGGAATGAAACAAATGCAAGCTTTCATAACTCGTCCCCAGGTTATTTACATTGTCTGGTGTCTATATTTACTTCTAGATTTATAAGTGGTTCTGCACTTTTAGAAATTTCAATATATCTTATTGTGTTACCAAAAATGTTATTCATTATCAGAAAGTAAGTTGAACATATTTAGTCTATAAATAGAAAATATTTTGTCTGCAAAATCCAATTTTAAACTTTGCAAAAATTTTCATTAGTGGCATGTAATTTGACAACATTCGAGACACCATCGAAAAAACCTCAAGCAATTGTCAGATAGACAAGTCCTGCATAGCGAACTTTACTCTCCACCGCTTTCAGTTTGAAAATGGCAGACACCCGGCAGCCCCATTACAGTCAAAGGGGTCTGCTGGTGTCCGGGTGCAACATTTGTTTTAAGCTATCCAGCTCTCCAAAGGTTCATCCTTCAGTGGGGCTGTGTACCTGCTCTAAAATCTATGCCAGGTCATAGCCAGTGTAGACTTTGGGCATCATTTATGCAGTGAATGTGCAAAAATGAACAAAAATCTGGCCCTGGCCATAATTTGCCCCTTCATAAAGATGGTGAGGTCAATGTAAAACAGAAAAAAGTTGCAATTGTTTGTGAAAATGCAGACCCCGAAGCAATTGCTACTTTGTCATACTGTGTTCTCTAGAAAATTGGCATACAAGGCATAGGCATGAGAAATGTAGCCATTGCACACAAAATAGTATGAAAGGCTGGTGGCCCTTTTTATAAAAAGTCAGGGGTAATTGAACTGCGACAGACGAATGCATCCAGTGGTGTAACTACCGCCGTAGCAGCAGAGGCATCTGCCACAGGGCCTGGGACATTAGAGGCCCAGCCACTACCGCTGCATTTTTTTTTTGTCTTAATAGGCCGTTACTGGCTGGAGTTACTCCAGCCTGTAACGGGCCCTATTTACTTACCGATCCTGGCAGGGTCATGATCAGTAAGTGACACCGCAGGCCCCACAGACACCATCATTATACTCGGACCTCCGAGTATAATGATCGGAGGCCTGGGAGAGGTAAGAAACATGAAAAACACTGTTACTTACATCTCCACAATCCAGGCAGGCTTCAGGCCTAGTCGTCTGACGTCTCATGACCCCGGCCTGCGTCCCGGGTCATGTGATGTCTGACGTCATTGAAGATGGACTACAGCGGAGAACCGGGAGATAGGTGAGTTTTAGTTTTTTTTTTAATGTTTTTCTCCCCCTGGGTCTCCGATTATTATACTCTGGGGTCTGAAAACCCCCCAGAGTATAATAATTGTTTGAGTGTCCACAGTGGGGCATAATACTGTGTGCAGGGGCCACTATAGGGCATAATACTGTGTGCAGGGGCCACTAAGGGACATAATACTGTGTGTAGGGGCCACGAAGGGACATAATACTCTGTGCAGTGGCCACTAAGGGACATAATACTCTGTGCAGGGGCCACTATGGGGGATAATACTGTGTGCAAGGGCCACTATGGGGACATAATACTCTGTGCAGGGGCCACTATGGGGGATAATACTGTGTGCAGGGGCCACTATGGGGGATAATACTGTGTGCAGGGCCACTATGGGGTATAATATTGTGTACAGGGGCCACTATGGGGGATAATACTGTGTGCAAGGGCCACTATGGGGACATAATACTCTGTGCAGGGGCCACTATGGGGGATAATACTGTGTGCAGGGGCCACTATGGGGGATAATACTGTGTGCAGGGCCACTATGGGGGATAATACTGTGTGCAGGGCCACTATGGGGTATAATATTGTGTACAGGGGCCACTATGGGGAATAATAGAGCGCGCAGGAATGTGTAGGAGGGGGTCGGTCGAGGTCTTCGGTGTCGGGCGGGGGCATGTCAAAAGTTTGCCACGGGGACCCGCCATTCCGAGTTACGCACTGATTGCATCCATTGAGAACCGTGTGATCACTTTAACTCTTTGGGGAGTAACCTCCTATAAAAAGAGTGTTTTATTGCCTTCTAAAACAAACCTTGTCTTGCCTTTATTTCCTATTTTATAGCAGATATGATTTCCATATACTTTATTGAATGAATTGTAATTGAACACCTCCCAATCGCTGCTCCTAGGGATAGAAATATTCAGCTGTAATACTTGATACAGCGGTGATACGCGATTTCGGTTGGAACTTTTGTTTCTGCTTTCTGTAATGGCAACAGTAGAAAATTGATATGTAGCAATAAGGATAGAATTCTGGCCCAGAAGTCTAATGAATCAAACATTTGATACAGTTTCTGTGTTTGACATTCTATGCCTGCAAGGAATGGAGATTCATTCCTTCGTGTTTTTTTTTTTTTCTTGAGTTATAATTCAATCTGTGTTGAGACTTGCAGTAATGGTTAAGTAGGTTAAATGACTTATTTTATATTTGCATATGGCTCCCTTCTGCATCCTAAAGCAGTTGAATGTGTAAGGATTACAATTACTATATGGTAGTAACTTAGAATTTATTTGTACAATTTTTATGTAAAATTATCCTCGTAACGTGCCTTGGTAGCGCAGCGCTTGCAACGAAAGAGGTGAAATGAACATGATTTATAATCTATACTGAAACTTTGTGCCAGATTTTAGACTTGGCATGTTTGTTACTTTTATTTTATATAACAATCCACCCTATCTATCTATCTATCTATCTATCTATCTATCTATCCATCCATCCATGATTAATGATCCGCCTGCTCCGGCATCTCAGCAGCTGTAAATCTGGCCTGCTGTTGAACTCATTCCTTGCGCTGTGCCCGAAGGGGTTAAAAGTAGCAAACTGCCAATGTAGATTAAAGGTGTTTTCCCATCCAGTATGTCAGCACTGCCTGGAGGTAATATGCAAATGTATGTACAGAATGGACTCAGGGTTAGCTGAGTGTTTACACATAGAGATAACAGACCTGGCTTTATCAGAACCTGAGATAAGGCTGCTGCAAGAGCAGTGTAATATAGTATGTGAATATAAATTCACAACAGTCATGAAGCCATGTCATTTACTGGGAAAAAGTAGCTTATGTATTAATCAAGGTTACAATCTATCTATGTGCCAAATTTAATTCAAATCCGTTCAGCCGTTTTTGCGTGATTGAGGAACAAACGCACAAACTTTCACATGTATAATATTAGTAGGATATAAATGATTCCTTTACATTTCCTAATATCTCACAAGCTCTTCATTTGTACATAAAGCTTCCATATGTATTGTAGTGCAAATATTAATATAGTTTCACATAGACCAAGGACTTGTTGAACACAAATCACCGACCGTGTCAACGAATAGTGTTTTCTGCTCCTTGAAATGTTAACTCTTCGTAAAAGGGTTTTTATAGGATTGTTTGGCTGCAGCTTAATGTAATGTTCTTGTTTGTCATGAATATGCAAAAAAAAAAAAAATCTAGCATCATCTCTAACAAAAGAAAAAAGAATGAAAGCTAGAAAGCCAAGTATGAAGCTATTGGAAGATGACTGATTTCTTAAGTTCTGGCGCTCCCAGTTGTGTAGTTAAGGACATGCCGCAGCATTAATGTTTACGCATAATGTTTTGCCATGTAATTTAGGTTGAGCTGCTGTTCACTTACTTAACATTTATAGGTCAAGCTACCTGCTGGAAGGACAAAGAGAGAGATTATTGTTGACTCTAAATTTCCTGTAAAAGCAGAATGCATGCTGGTTACTGTACCCGCTCTGCTTGGCTGCCTGTACGAGAGATAAGATACTTTCAAGTAGAGCAGACTGGCACATGTATAGCTCAGCTGCCAGTCAAGGCTGTGAGTGATGGCATGACTGGCGGCAGTGGGTTTTTGTATATCTGTAAATGCATTAGCCTTCCTACATGGTGCTACAGTCTGGAAAATAACTAAAAATCCTTAATTGCACTAAAATATCAGGGATGGGGTTTGTTTAGAGATAACCTATTGCATGTAATTTGTTATAACAATCCAAAACTACAATCCTTAGCACTGAATCGTAAGCCGTAAGGTTATGCAAGCTGAGAAATGGCAGGTGTCGCTGAGATATGCAAAGGATCACATTTGCAAACACCAAGCTCCATCCTTTGGTATGCAGTAGGGGCATATAAGCTAGATTGAAAGCAAAGTTTTTTTTTTTAGTTTTTTATTTTATAATGATGATTGCATGATGACACCTCTTCGTCGATGTGCCGGTTATCATCTAGGGCCGGGTGCAAAGATTTCACCAGAAGAGCTCCTCCTCTCCCCCCAAAGAAAGATTCACAACCCAACGATCTTTGGCCCCCACATGGTATATGATCAATTACCGACCAAACTTAGTTGCTTTCCTAAGTATATCTTGGGATATCTTGGCTACCATTGTATGTCAATTTGGATGGATCTCAGGACCTGCAGTTGAAGAGTGTGCATCTCTGTGTCAAGAGGTCAAGACTGCAGCAGGAGCGCTCTGTGTGGGGGATATAAGTTGTGGCATTGTGACATCACCATTGAGACATTACCAACTAAGAGGAAGATGGGACTCCATGGACTGTTATACCCCCCCCCCATATAGCGGTCACCAACTAAGAGGAAGATGAGACTCCATGGACTGTTGTACCCCAAATCAATGAAATTTGCAAGATCGACGATCGGGATCCGATCTTTCCTGATTGCTCAACCCTATTAATGATATAGACATTGATAGGGTTGAGCCGATCTTGACATAACCTCTGACCTCGATCCCGCCAGAAAAGATCGGGATTGGAATTCCAATCGCGATCATGAAATTTACTTGATTGCCGATTGGAATCCGATCTTTTCCGATCCCGATCGCTCAACCCTAATGAGAGGCTTTCCTTTCATTAGCTTGACCAGGTTTGGAGTTCTTGTATTTTCCTGTCAAGTCTTTAATAATCAGTGTTAATGAGGATGATGCCACATCTAGGTCCTTGATTGATGACGACACATAAACTAGAAAAAATTGTTAGAAACATGGCTTGATCAGGCATTTATTGTTCCTTCAAATAATGTAACTTGTCAGGCAAAAAAAAAAGCCCTGGTATGTCAAAAAATTCTGATGTGGCAAAGAAAAACTAAAAAAAACTAAAAAATCCTTTATCCTTACGAGGCTGCTTGGCCACATTGGATGTTAACAAATGCTTTGACTGGAGTGCTATGGGCTACTCTCACGTATGTCTCCTATTCAATATATGCTTTTAAAGGGATCCTATCATACAAACCCTTTATTTTCTAACCAACATGTTGGAATAGCCTTAAGAAAGGCTATTCTTCTCCTACCTTTCGTTATCTTCTCCGCGCTGGTGTTCGGTAGGAATCCCGGTTCTTGTTGGTATGCAAATGAGTTCTTCCGGCGGTGGCTTGTAACTTCTAGGCCTCAGGCCTTGGGCAGAGCAGACTGCACATGCCCACAGGCCACAAGAAAATGGCCACTTATAATACTGTGCAAGCGGCCATTTTCTTGTGGTCAGTGGTCATGCGCAGTCTGCTCTGCCCAAAGCCCGAGTCCTAGAAGTTACAAGCCACCGCCGGAAGAAGAGGATGAAGAGGACGCTGCTGACGAAGATGGAGGCGACACTGGAGAGAGTTCTCTTGCAGCATTGCAGACGCCCCCAATGCTGTTTGAGTGCTGAAACCCGCCCCCGTGCTGCGAGAGAACTCATTTGTATACCGACAAGAACCGGGATTCCTACGGAACGGCGGCGCGGAGAAGACAACGAAAGGTAGGAGAAGAATAGCCTTTCTTAAGACTATTCCGATGTGTTGGATAGAAAAAAAAAAGGGTTTACATGATAGGATCCCTTTAAAAATGTTTTAGTTTCTTCTTTTCTACAGGATATCCTGAACGCTTGCAAATAACTTCCTGGCAATATCCAACCGGCTGATGCTTATATTTAAATTTTGTTGTCAATTTTGCAAAAATCTTGACAACAGACTGCTTGACTCGCAAAGTCAACTTCAATTGGCAAGTCTGCCAATTAGTCATTTTTCTTGGCTCCGTGAAACTGCTAAGAGATCGTTTCAGGGCTTCATTTTATTTTCTTATCTATTGTGACACAGCGACTCACTTGTTTATGTTACAATATTCTACTCTTTCCTTTCAGCGACTACAGTATCCACCACTCATCCTTTTCGCTGGTTGTCAGGATACCGATTTTACTTGTTAACTGTAATTTAGCGACTTAGACTATATCACGGTTATATCTGACTGCGAGCAATGCACAAAATGTCTAACTCACCATTATAAATAGGGTTGGTATATTCTTTTAGCTGGTTCTGTAGGAGTAGACGAAAGTTTAATTCCCAAGAAATTAGACTTCATTACTAATAATAATGTTGCATAATAATCAGTAGAGATGAGCGAACACTGTTCGGGACAGCCGTTCCGAACAGCACGCTCACAGCAAGCTCCCATAGAAATGAATGGAAGCAGCCGGCACGCGGGGGGTTAAGCAGCCGGCCGCCGGCAAAGTCTGCGTGCCAGGTGCTTCCATTCATTTCTATGGGAGCGTCCTGTTCGGATCGGCTGATCCGAACAGCGTTCGCTCATCTCTAATAATCAGCACAATTCTGGATATCTATTATGGATAAATAGAAAATATTACTTGGCTTGATGGGGCCGGAGATTTGTTGCTTTGTACTGATGGGAAGGTCAGAATTTGATACGTTTCGTTTCCTATTCCACTTTAAAAATGCAAAGAAAAGTGCTTTTCTCTCTGCATTTTCTGTCCTTTTTGGGCAGAAACCTGGTGGACCCCATTATAGTCTATGGGTTCTGTGAGTTTCTGAAGGTAACCACTTTTTTAATCAGATTAGGATTCCAATCAGGGAGTCCCCAAGCAGACCCCCCAAATGGAAACTCGAACACAGCATAGCATAAGAAGTATATATCAGGTATATAATTATAGAAATGAAACTTATGGAAACCAATTTGGTAAGTAATTTCTATATATCTGATCATGGATTAAGACTTGGCTGCATCCTTGGAAACCCATTCCATATACACAATTACTGATATGGATGAATGTCGATCCTGGAATCCGTTTATCAGTAGGATTCCGGAAAGGACTTGTCCATGTTGGGGGAAAGCCCATACTGGGTGGTTTTTGCCTTCCTTCACATCAACTTGGGTTTTGTGAGTGCAGAAGGTTGAACTTAAAGGACTTAGTTCTTCTTTGAACATGCTATGTCCTGTAACAATGTAAATCCAATGTGACTTGCCTTGTTCCCCACCTCCCGCATGATATTCTGGCACATGCTAAAGCCCCGTAGAACCTTGTTGCAGGATAAACCTGCAAATTGCCAAAGCTTGACCTCGTGGCCTTTGCTAATCCACATTTCCTAAGTGTTATTTTCTGATGGAATGAGGTATTTCTAGTGACACTGTTATTTACTGCAGTGGTTGCTTAGCTGGCTGAAGGAATCTGATAACGTCAGATTAGAAGAGCTAGAGGCAGTGCCTTGATAGGGCTGTCATTAATCAGTGGGACCACTCTCCTACCCTGGCTTAGGATAGCGGGGTGTTTTCTTGGCTGTAGAATGGCAACACAAATCAAATATAACGTGCAATGAATGAAGAATCTTCAGTGCTGTTGAAATAACAGTTTTATTTGGACAACTTTCGAAAGCTTCATCACTCATATTGGCACACATTGCACAGAGCTGTGAGCATTTGTCTTCAGGAATCTCAACAGACAAATCAGAGATGTATTCAACTGTATGGCTCTTTGGTTACATTGATACGTATTTGTTGCAATTGCCCATGACCCATTATGCACAGATTGAACTTCACCAAGCTTCGCGTTTTAGAACTGTTCAGCTTTATCAAGTCATCGTGAAATATTTGGCAGGAAATTTCCTGTGACAATGGACATTTTCACCGTTTCTAAGCAACGGCCTTGGGTAACTTTTACAAATAGAACCACACAAATAGTTATGTGACATACCGACTTTAGCGTACCATTATTTATGCGGCAAGCGGAAACCTCTTTAACTTCAGCTCAAGTAGTAAAATCGCTGTCATCTAATTTTTAATAGCAATGCGTGATCAGCAATGTTCATTTATGGCGACTTTACTTCTAACAGCATGAGCAAACGTAGCGGCTGGAACGTGGCGATTTGCGTGTATGCTTGTTACGATTAGCAAGGATGATCCACATATAGGACAAATAAAATATTGCAAGTCAGGACTGGACTCCGATTATTACTAGACTAGCTAGAATCAGAAATGTTCAAGAAAATTGCGATGTAGCTTTTCTCAAGCAGTTCGGAGTGGTTATGACACTATTGGTTTGATAGTGTTGTAGATTACATTAATCTTATACGTAGCGTGGCCCCAGTGGCTTCATGCTGACCCATCTATATGCCTACCAATAGGCATATAGTGCAGCCCTCCCAACTCCTCTCCCATGCCCCTTCTCCTGCGTGGACCCATGAGCCCCCAAACCTTTCTCTGGTCCCCCCCTGCTGTGCGGGCCTGAGGGCCCCCAAAACTCCTCTCCTGTGCCCCCCCTTCCCACGCTCCCCTGTTCAACCCCCTGCCCCCGAACCATACAGTCCCTTGGGGTACTCACGCAGCTGGCACATCCGATACAGTTGCCACGACCCGCACAGCCAGGCCGCATGTACGTGTCTGTCCACAGTCGGAGCACCCGATACTGCTGCCCCAGGCCACACAGCCGGGCCACATGTACGCATCTCTCCGGAACTGCAAGAAGCCGCCATTTTCTCCGGAGAGCACACTGTCCATAGGGCTGCCCACACAATGCGCCAAACCTATCAGAGGACAGCTAAAAGACCTGTGATGACGTCATCTCGAGTCCTCAAGTGTCGCTGGAGCATACGTTTGGCGGCCGAGGTCGGTAATTCGGGGCATTTTGCGGCATATCAAGCAGCCATCTAGGTATGTGTGAAATCTCAACCAAATCTGTTCAGCCATTTTGGCGTGATTGAGGACCAAACACACAAACTTTCACATTTATAATATTAATAGGATACCTTCTAAATTGTAACGTGCGATGGAATAGGTTGGCGCTACATTATATAAATGATTATTATATTATTAAAAACCCAGAATAGGTAAATGCTAATCCGCCCGAGACCACCAGACTAATTACTGTAGAGATTGGCTTTTTAACGGTTAAATTGTATTGCTCTGTTCTAAACTGCGCGTTGCCCTTATCGCTTTGCTGGGCAAATATTGTAAATATAGCTTCCCTTACCCGGCTTCCCTGTTGGTTCAGAAGGTAATTGCTACACGGGATGTTGTTAGTATGGAAGTGTAATCAAGTGCATTTTCAGGCTCTGCAGAGAACAGCAGGTACAACTCTGAGCTCTAATTTGCATCGGCCATACACATATTTCAGAAACTATTTACCCATTACCTCTTAGGTCACTGGCCTAATAATGCAACAAAGCAGTTTTTGAAATTGCAGATAATTTTCAGCACTCCGTTCTGTGTACAATATTGATGGGGAAGGGAGGTTGATTAGGGTCTGGGGATTTGTGCTTGATGGGAACAATCTGGAAGGAGTGAAAAATTATTAAACACACACAGCAGGAGCCACAGGATTTAGCATTGTCGTGCAGTGCTATTAATTCTCATCGCATGCTTTAGCAGTTGGCTGCACACTGTGAATATGGTTTATTACAGAAGCAGCACAATATTCCTGCCGTCGTTGTAATGTAAGACTAAATGCTAATTAGGACTCTAGCAATAATTAGAAGATCTCTGTTATACCCACGTGAAGGCACAAGCACCCAAGATGCACGGATAGGAACTAGTCAAAACCCTGTTCACATGAGGCTCTACGTGTGATGGAGCTTTCGCTTCACCTCAAAGTTTTCTGCTGTGTCTGCCAAAGTGCCGAATAACATCGTTCTTAGAGATGCTGGAGATTTTCTTGCTGTTTTTTTTCTCCCCATTAGATTACAGCAAGTAATACAGCCATCTCGTCTATTTCTATGTTTCTATGCAATGTGCTTGTATTCTTTTTACTACCTATTACACCACAATAGTAGCATGAATATCTCCATGTTTTTTGTGTGGAGCTTTTACCTTATAAGAAACTATCAGGGTTGAGCGATCGGGAAAGATCGAATCCGGATCAGCGATCGAGCAAATTTCCGATCGAAAATCGGATTTTAAAAACGATCCTGAAATCCCAAGATCGGCTCAACCCAACTCCATAAACATAAAGTAACTAGGGTTGAGTGATCGGGAAAGATCGGATCCCGATCGGTGATCGAGCAAATTTCAAGATCGGGATCGGCTGGAAAATGGTCAAAAAGCGGATTTTAAAAATGATCCTGAAATCTCAAGATCGGCTCAACCCTACTCCATAAACATGAAGTAACTAGGGTTGAACAATCAGATCGGGAAAGATCGGATCCCGATTGGCGATTGAGCTAATTTCAAGATCGGGATCAGCTGGAAAATGATCGAAAATTGGATTTTAAAATGATCCTGAAATCTCAAGATCAGTTCAACCCTAGAAACTATAAAATAAGTCTAAGGGCTCGTTCACATCTGCGCCCAAGTGTCCGTTCTGCAGGTTTCCGTTTCCTGCATAAAACAAAGCAGGAGAGGGAAACCTACAGGAGGCTTTCTCACCCATTCATTTGAATGGGTGAGAAAGATGTCCGGCCGTGAGCAGCAGTGAGCGTTTTGCGCTCTCCGCCGCGAAACCAGGTTTTTTAATCCAGACACAGAGTCGTACATGCAGTACTCTGTGTCTGGATTAAAAAATCCGGTTTCGCGGCGGAGAGCATAAAATGCTCACCGCCGCTCACAGCCGGACCCGATCTGTGCTTTCCATCTTCTGGCATGCAGAAGACGGAAAGCACAGAACAGAGAGTAGAACGCAGGTGTGAACCTAGCGTCAGTCTTAGGTTACATATTGGAATGAAGTTATTGCCCACAGCCAATCTGCACTAGAGCGGATCCCAAAGCGGGGGCTATGGAAGCCCACCAGCGGTACCGTGACACTCCAATGGAAAGTTGTATATAAGGCTTAGTGTTGTACATATACAATTTTGAGACTTTGCTAGTGCGACCACCCCGGGAGAACCGTGCAGGAGGCTGGACTGTCACGGTGACCTTATAGGCACCAGAACTCCCAGGAGTGGTGCACAGGGAAATAGGCAGAGTCAGTTAGATGTGACGCCAGTTGGAGTATTGAGACACCCGCTGGTCCCTGGGCTGAGATGGTGATGTGGGTGCCAGTGCTCTACTCCAACAAAGAGCTTTAGCCCAGGGCTTAGCTACAAGGAAGGCAATGTCCAGGCCAGGATCAGTAGAAGTGCTCACTGCTTTATTGTAACAGGCATCTGCTGGTCACTTGTCCTGTAGCAGTGAGCTGTGGCACAGTGGCTTGTAGCTAGCTGACACCTTCCCATGTATTAGCAGAGAGTCTAAGATGTCTGCAGATCCAGCTTCTGGTCTACTGCAGGGGCTCAGTTACCTTGTAGAGGTCGGTGCAGGCTGCCAGGGTTATAGCTCTGCTTAGCCTGATATAATCCTGTCCTCTTACTGATGGTGATGGAGGCGCTGTCACAGCTTCTCTGTCCTGCTACTGCTGTGGAAATCCTCACAACACAGTGTCTGACACACAAGATGGCCACTGCCACCCTTCTCCTTGCTTCTCCTTCCCTGGCTCTTACAGAATACTACTTCCTCTCCCTGCTATGACTATTTCCTGTTCCAGCTACAGATCCACTCACTATAGTATGTGTTGCTATGGAGACCACAGCTCACTAGGACAAGTGAAACCAGAGAACAATAGCTTAACAACATTACACAAATGAATACAGAATAAACATGGCAACATATACAATCCATCATAACATGTAAGGCACTTATATGGCCAAATAACCATTAGTAACTCCTGTGAGGGGGTTACATCCCTCCCTTCTTGAATGTAGCACGTCCTCGGGCTACCAATAACACAGAAAACAGTCAATGGCTTATATATCCCATAGTCCAAAGTAAATGGAATAAACGTAATAAACATAGAGGTAGAACTTTGGGCAGTCCAAGCATGGTGTCGCCACTATGGCACCAGGTATATGGCTTATTTGTTGAAGTGAAGACAAACAAAAGTCTCCAAGGCAGATGATCAGCTGAAATGCACAGTCTACTATGGCTGATCTTGGCATGTTCCTTTAAGGGCTGTAGCGAACTGAGGGTTTACCCTTGTTCACCCTTTGGGATCTCCTTTGAGAAATTGTTTCAGGCTCTGAGGCCTCCTCTCTGTCAGGGAGTACTTGAGTATCCGGAGTCTCTGATACAAAGTCCTCTAAGGAAATGGAGTCACTTGTTTCCCTTGACACAGAAGGAGTCTCTCTTTGCAACGGTGTAACCGTAGGTTTCACAAAGAAGTATAAGTTAGGGGAAGCCAGAGCAAGTCCTAATTCTATACCATGTTGGCCAGGAATGGGTATACAGGGTAATGTCCGTCTTGGTTGTGACAGAGCGTGTGGAGTAGCCGGTAACCGACGGGTCACTCTTGGACTTGTATAAGAGGAGGGACAGACTTTGAGATCATCTCGAGACACTAACTGGGATGGACCTTCTCCATCCTCTGGAACAATTTTACACACTTTAGAGTTATCATGTGGTGCCTCTTGGACAACATAGGCTTTGTCTTCCCAACGATCCTCTAACTTATGATGCCTAACATGTCGCCTTTTTAGGACCTTATCTCCAGGTTGCAAGGGTTGAGCATTTGCTCCTTTGTCATACTGGAGAGCCTGTTTGTGTCTAGCCTGGTCCAGAGATTTACACACAAGTTCCTGAAGTTCTCTACTAACCCTTAGTCTTTCTGCTACCCAAGTGTCATTTGGTAAAGGTGGGGACCTAACCTCTGTAATCACTCCCATTTGGTGATCAGCGGGGAGCTGCCCTATCTGTCCTCTAAGGAGGTATGCAGGAGTGTACCCTGTGGAATCCTGTCTGGTATTATTATAGATCTCAGTGATCTCTGGCAATAGCTCTGGCCACTCAGATCGTTTTTCACGGGCAACTGTTCTCAGCATGTTGATAATGATTTGATTGGCTTTTTCACAAAGCCCATTACCCTGGGGATGGTAGGCTGTAGTGCGGATCTTTTGACACCCATAGAGGTTGCAGAACTCTTGAAAAAGCTCTGACTCAAATGCAGGACCTTGATCAGTAAGGATCTTTTCAGGATAACCGTAGGGTCGCCCAAAATGTCTTTGGAATTCCCGAGCTGCTGTTTTACCAGTGAGATCTTTTACTGGGACTACAACCATGAATTTTGAAAAAT
This sequence comes from Leptodactylus fuscus, assembly GCF_031893055.1. Taxonomy (NCBI): domain Eukaryota; kingdom Metazoa; phylum Chordata; class Amphibia; order Anura; family Leptodactylidae; genus Leptodactylus; species Leptodactylus fuscus. The sequence goes on from NC_134274.1 coordinate 36,404,889, forward strand.
GATCAATCATTGTTAATGCATAAGTGTAACCTGACCGACTTGGAGTCAACTTGACGTGGTCAAGCGCTACCAACTCTAGTGGTCTGACTGTGACAATGCCCTGTAGAGGGGCCCGTTGGTAAGATCCTCTCCGCAAAGCACATTGTGCACAATCCCGGCACCACTGTTCAATTTGAGGGCGCATTCCCACCCAGTAGAAACGATCCTTAATGGTTCGTTCTGTCTTTTGGGCATTGAAATGTCCTGACTGATTATGATACGCATCCAAGATCAAAGGAGCGTCTTGTCTTGGTATCACAATCTGAAACACTCGCTCATGGGTACGAGGATTTACATAACGGCGGACCAGTTTTCCCTGCAGATAGGTTAAACGACCGCGCTCTCGCCAAAGATTTTGAAGTTCAGGGCTTGCATTGTTATCTGGACCTATTGAATTTGAATCTTTTAAAAGGTCTTTTAATCTTTGCAATGTTGGATCTTGTTTTTGGACTTGTTCCCAATCCATATGATGGAGGGACTCAACCCGCATGGTCTGAAGGTTACAATATTTGGTCCGGACATTTTGATTAACACGTTGAGTGACTTTGTCATAGAAGTCAGGGAGTTCAACTTCTTCCCATTTGTCAGGGTCATCTAGGTCATTAGTTGACTCTTGGTGTAACCGAGATAAAATGTCAGCATTAACATTCTCCCTCCCTGCACGGAATTTTAAGGTAAACTGATAATTGGCAAGACGTGAAGCCCAACGCTGCTCAATTGCTCCCAATTTGGCAGTGCTAAGATAGGTCAGAGGATTATTATCTGTGTATGCAACAAAAGGAGTGACGGTGAGATAATGATGGAATTTTTCGGTAACCGCCCAAACCAAGGCCAGAAACTCCAACTTAAAGGAGCTATAGTTAGAGTCATTACGTTCAGTCGCCCGAAGCGAACGACTGGCAAATGCAATGGGTCTAATCAAACCTTCTTGTTTCTGGGAAAGGACAGCACCAAGTCCAGTTTTACTTGCGTCTGTTTGCAGAATGAACGGTTTACTGTAATCAGGGTAAGCAAGGACATTTGGACCGACTAAGGCCGCTTTTAACTCCTCAAATGCTTTTTGCATTTCAGGGGTCCATTGGATAGTTGGACTCTTACCAGATCGGGTGGTAGACTGACCTATCAGTACAGCCTGTAAGGGTGCAGCAATCCGGGCAAAGTTTTTTACAAATCGGCGGTAATAACCGGCGAACCCAAGGAATCTACGGATGTCTTTTACCGTTTCAGGAGTTGGCCAGTCGCGTATCCGTTCAGTGTACTGAGGATCTGGCGACACCCCATCAGCGCTCACAATGTGTCCCAGGTATTGGATTTCAGATTTTAGGAGATGGCATTTGGAAGGTTTGAGTTTCAGACCATAGCGATCCAAAGACTCAAACACTCTCGCAAGGTGATCCAAATGCTCTGCATATGTTCTGGAGTAAACAATTATATCATCCAGATATAACAGGACAGACTCAAAGTTTAGATGACCTAAACAGAACTCCATGAGCCGTTGGAATGTGGCAGGCGCATTGCACAACCCAAATGGCATCCGGTCAAATTCAAACAGACCCATTGGTGTTGTGAAGGCAGTTTTTTCAGCATCAGCTGGGGACATAGGGACCTGCCAGTATCCACTGGTAAGGTCCAGGACAGAGAAGTAGGCTGCAGACTGAAGAGCTGCAAGGGACTCCTCTATCCGGGGCAGCGGATATGCATCCTTGTGAGTGATATCATTCAATTTGCGGTAATCCACGCAAAGGCGAATAGTACCGTCCTTCTTTTTGACGAGTACTAAGGGAGCAGCCCAAGGGCTTCGGCTGTCCCTTATAACACCGGAATCCTTCATGTTTTGGAGTAAGCCTTTTACTTGTTGGTATTGTGCTGGGGGAATGGGCCTATGTCTTTGCTTGATGGGAGGATGATCACCAGTTTGAATTGTGTGTTCTACTGCAGTGACATGCCCAAAGTCCATAGGGGACTTGCTGAAAATGTGTTCGTATTCGTGAACTACCCGCAATACCCCTTTCAGCTGAGATGAAGGCGTCTCAGGGGTTCCAAGGTGAATCTCTTGCCACCATTCTTTTTGCTCCCCAGTGGGGTTACATGTGGGTTGTGAATTGGTGGTCTGAGCTTCACAATGGACTCTCTGGAGGCAATCAGCATCCTGAACTCTGGATAATTTGGCAACCACTGTATACCGAGGTAGTGTAACTTCAGAATCCCCAAAATTCAACAATTGTATAGGGACTCGTCCATGGGTCACCTTAGCCAAACTACGGGCAGCAATAACTGTACGATCCGTAGGCATTGACTCGATGAGCACGGAGTAATCCCTGCCTTTGACACCAAACCTGGCCCGGCACCAGACCATCATCACATGACCAGGTGGTAAGATGATGGGTCTAGCGTCAGTCACCCTAGCTTTTCCGATCTCACCTTGGGAAAGTTGTACCTGTTGTTGTTGTACCAAAACCTTAATGGCCTTATGGTAGATGTGTCTCTCTTTTGGAGCGGCTATTTGAAGAGTGTCAGACAAGGCAGCAATGGCTTCATCAAAACAATTAACTAAGACATTGGTCCCAATGATGATGGAGGGAGTGTCTCTGTCTTTGGCAACGTCCACAATGACAATCCCTTGATCCTTCAGTTCGGTTTTGCCAATCTTAAGGGTGGCTAGGAAGTATCCTACCTGTTTAAGTTCTTGTCCATTGCTGGCAATTAGAGTCACATGCTCATGAGGATTGCATGGTTGTAGCTGATCTCGAGACCAATATTTTTCAAACTGGGCAAGGGGCATGGTAGTCATCTGTGATCCCGTATCCAAGAGAGCAGTCAGTGGGATGTTGTTCATATTGATGGAAAGGATAGGGCGGTCTCCAATGAAATGTCGGCCCCATTCAGGTGATAGTGGACCATGGTGGTGGTTGTCTCCTGGGGGTAGGTCCTCTGCCCCAGGACGGCCTAGTTTAAAGGCTGGCATTCTCGTTCAACATGTCCTGGTAAATGACAACTTCGACAGATGGGCCTTCCGGATGAATCAAACTGGTCCGTGACCCTGCGACCGGGTCGGAATAACGGTCTGCGTGAATACTGACGTGGCGAAGGTCGCTGCCAGTGCCGGGATGAGGGAGACCTCGGTGGTGTCAGCTGAAGGTCATCCACTTTTTTGCAAAGCTTAATTAGATTCTTTGAAAGTTCAGCGATTTGTCCTTGGAGTTCAAGGTTGGAGTCAGAAGGTTGGATCTGTGTGCACTGAGAAATGGGTTGTTGGATTACACAGGGCGGAGGTGCTGTAGAAGCTGAGGGCACATTATGCTGTTCCTCTGGCATTGTGTCCACTTTAAGGATTTGGATGGCTGTCTCTTTAAATAGGTTGAAGGGTCGGTCGGGGTCTTGAGAGTTAAGCATACGTAGTTGCATTTTAACTGCATCAGGTGTAGCACCCTCGATGAATTGCTCCTTCAGCGTGCAATCATAATTGTGAAGCTCATGAGGATCTAGTTGCGCAACCTGGCGGAGAGCTTCATCCAAGCTCAGAGCATAGTCTCTAAGACTTTCACCTGCGTTCTGCTTGCGGCTAAAGAACCGAGCTTTTAGTTCTGACAGAGTCTTAGTTTCAAATATGGCGCGCAGTTTATCAAAAATTTGCTTAACAGTTTGTTTCTCCTTAACATCCCAGGACTTAACTTCACGGAAGGCTGCTCCTCCCATCTGACCCATTAACATAGCAACCTTCTGCTCAGCAGTGAGGGGATAAACTTTGAAAGTCGCTTGCATCTTTTCTTTAAAGTCCTTTAGGGTATTTGGCTCGCCTACATAGAGTGGCAGCCATGGCACGCCTGGGTAATAAGGCATTGTGATTGGCATTACTGCAGCTGTGGGGGTTGAAACACTACACCCCTCTTCCTCATCCTCACTACTGGACCCTTGGTGTTTAAAACTGACAAAATCCCTTTTTTCTTTGTTCCTAAACATACTGGAGGTACGTGGCTCACCTGCTTTTGCCTGTGCTGTAGATTCAGGTATGGCGTGCGATGCAGGGCCAAGATGGCGATATTGCACAGTGTCGCAGTCACAGATGCTTTTTTTCCTGCCGGCAGCTCAAGTGCCTCCCTTCTTTTTTTCAATGGCACAGCAATCCTGTTCGTGACGCCAACTGCGACCACCCCGGGAGAACCGTGCAGGAGGCTGGACTGTCACGGTGACCTTATAGGCACCAGAACTCCCAGGAGTGGTGCACAGGGAAATAGGCAGAGTCAGTTAGATGTGACGCCAGTTGGAGTATTGAGACACCCGCTGGTCCCTGGGCTGAGATGGTGATGTGGGTGCCAGTGCTCTACTCCAACAAAGAGCTTTAGCCCAGGGCTTAGCTACAAGGAAGGCAATGTCCAGGCCAGGATCAGTAGAAGTGCTCACTGCTTTATTGTAACAGGCATCTGCTGGTCACTTGTCCTGTAGCAGTGAGCTGTGGCACAGTGGCTTGTAGCTAGCTGACACCTTCCCATGTATTAGCAGAGAGTCTAAGATGTCTGCAGATCCAGCTTCTGGTCTACTGCAGGGGCTCAGTTACCTTGTAGAGGTCGGTGCAGGCTGCCGGGGTTATAGCTCTGCTTAGCCTGATATAATCCTGTCCTCTTACTGATGGTGATGGAGGCGCTGTCACAGCTTCTCTGTCCTGCTACTGCTGTGGAAATCCTCACAACACAGTGTCTGACACACAAGATGGCCACTGCCACCCTTCTCCTTGCTTCTCCTTCCCTGGCTCTTACAGAATACTACTTCCTCTCCCTGCTATGACTATTTCCTGTTCCAGCTACAGATCCACTCACTATAGTATGTGTTGCTATGGAGACCACAGCTCACTAGGACAAGTGAAACCAGAGAACAATAGCTTAACAACATTACACAAATGAATACAGAATAAACATGGCAACATATACAATCCATCATAACATGTAAGGCACTTATATGGCCAAATAACCATTAGTAACTCCTGTGAGGGGGTTACACTAGTTTAAGGGTTGAACCGGCCCAGTCAGAAGGAACCAGTTGTAACAATAACCACAGCATGTAAAGGGAATGTCATAATGTTGTCCCTGGCATTGCCCTCACCTGTGCCAGCCAGTTTTTAGGGGAGGTGCCAGTGCATTTTAATGGCAGCCCAAGGCCTTATCAAGGCTGCTGTGTTCGCCATCTTTGTCTGTGGCAGAGGCCACGCATGAGACAGTCAATATAATGCTGATAGCTATAATATATTCAAGTCACTTACTGTAGCAAAAAATGTAAAAGACATATCTATTTCTTTAGTAATAACTGTTATATGTGCCCTAGAATGGCGTCAATGAAATATACAGCTTGTCCCATAAAAAAAAAAAAATGCTTACCAAACAGAGGTGCTCAGAGGTAAAATTTTTATCACAAGGGTACCGCAAGTCCAAAGAAAAAGTTGGGAAACTTTGCTGTACACTGACTTCTTACTTGAGATACGTTGACCGTGTACCAGCATTTTCGTATTACAGTACACACCTTGCAGAAAAAAAATCTGTAGTGGAAATGCTGCAATTTCAAAAACTGTTGCGATTTTGTAAATCGCAGCATGTCACTTTTACCTATGGAAATGTTGTCACTTTCTCTATAGGTACAATAGGGACGGAAAGTCTGCAGAGGAAAACTGTGATATTTCTGTGAAAAGCACTGCTGGAAAAACCGCGATGCATTTTGGCCATGTCGCTTTTTGGCTGCGGCTCGTAACGTGGGGCTTTAGCCTGAAACTCTTTGTCATGTTTCTCAAAGTATTCCTGAATTTTCTTTTTGAGTACTATAGATGGTATCAATGGCGCATGTTCCATATATTATTGCAATAAGGAGAAGACATTCTGTGAAAAGCACTGCGGATAAAACTGCGATGTGTTTATGCCATGGTCTTTTCTGCAGCGCTCGTCTTCAGCTCGCTAAGCTATTTATTTAAGAAGAAACAAAGTTATGACTTGCATACACAGCAATAATTGGGGTCTGTATGTACCAATGGAGGCCCTCTAATGTATTTGTACATAAGAATGTAGTCCCATAGTAATGAATGGAGAGAGTCACATACGGGGTGGTGGTTGAACAACAGTTTTCGAGAGGGGCGGCTGCCAGCGGTAGAATCACCATTGGTGTAAACTTACCCCTATAAGTTTATATCACTTATTAGTTTACTGCAAAAGTTTGGGGCAATTCTTGAGCACATTGCTGCATCTTTAGTTACGTCTTCTGAGCTATTCTTCCCTTTGTTGGACATGTGGTTCAAGGTATGTACACCAGATTTTTGGTATTCACATTGCCCCGGGTATCTTATGCATTTGTTTTGTCAAACCTGACCTACTTGAGTACATATCACACATACACATTGCTCTGGGGTTGAGCCGATCTTGAGATTTCAGGATCGATTTTAAAATCTGATTTCCGATCATTTTCCAGCCGATCCCAATCGTCAACGTGAAATTTGCTCGATCGGCATCCGATCTTTCCCAATCACTCAACCCTATTGATGATATATACATGAATAGCGTTGAGCCGATCTCGAGATAACCTCTGACCTCGATCCCACCGGAAAAGATCGGGATCGGAATTCTGATCGCGATCGTGAAATTTACTCGATCGCCATCCGATCATTTCCGATTCCGATCGCGCAACCGTATAGTGGATTGTGTTTGAGCCTTTTATTTTGATCCTTATTCCTCTATTAATGCCAATTCAAGGAAATTGTACCTTAGCCCAGTATAAGGAATAAAAGGATTTCCGAAACATCAATATGTCAATGTGACCTTGACTGTGGCCATCAGCCGGCCCACTGAAGGTGCCATCTGGTAATCTGTGGTTTTTCAATTACACAAAATGTTAATTTACATATTTAGGTAAAATTGATTGTCAATTAAAAAAAAAAAAAAAAAGTCACCCCGGTTTGCTAATTCTGTCTAATTTTAATTAAAGCCTCTCCTTTATATATTTACATTTCCGTGCTATATTCTAATTTCAATGATTGAAGCCCAACAGAAGGGGGCACCACCTTCATTCCCACAAAAAAACAAAAAAAAAAACAGCCATGTCACCCTTTCCGTGAAAAATTAAAAATCTAAAATGTCCTGCCAAGTCGCACACTCATATGCTGCTGTAGGGAAAAAAAGAAGAAGGTGGGGGCGACAGAAAGATTGAAAACACGGCTACACGAAAATTAATTTTCTGTTCTGTGAGAGTGATGGCAAATCAATTAATCTTGATGTATTATTTTATGCAGGACAGGGTACAGGGAGCAGCACAGAGAATGCTTACAGCTGTTCGCTTTGCTAGGGACATATATTACCCTGGCTGGCTCTGACAGCTTCTGAAGGAAATGGCTGAAGGGTGGAAGGCAGGTGAATCAGCGGCAACAATTTATTGGAGAATTCAGAGAGTTTCTAAGGGACCGATATAAAAACCTGCACTTGAAGAGTGAAGTATTGAGTGCTTTTGTGACTGAACTAGCTACTTGTCAATATTTATAGCTTCTGTATTTGTTCCATGTCCCTATTTGTTTGATTAACTAGTCAGATGTTGCTTTATGCCGCTGTGATTTATTTCTGCTGCCTTATGGAGCGTTCTTGATGTGTTAAGCTGGGCTACACCAGCAGCCCCCGAACAAGCTCGGTTAACCCTCCTCTCTGATCATGAGTCGATGCTCCGGCCTTTGTATTACACGACCATTCTCCCGATGAATTGCAGGCGTTATATCATTGTCTATGGAATGCATGTGATCATTTATTAATGAAGGGATCGCATTCATCACATTCCTTCATTCTCATTTAAGATCTTTGTATCGATCCTTAGCGCACGTTTCATTCCCTGCATCAGACTGTGTTGGAGGAGATGGACAATATTTGACAATGTTATGGAAGTATGGTTGATCTATCCTTAGCTTTTTTCTTAATTTTTTAATAATTAACAATCCCAATTAATTACCCTGTCCTGAAACTTGGAATCCTTAGGCCACCAGAACCCACTTGTATTTTTGTGCAACCGAATTGATAAGTAACATTTGCATAAAATAAGTCAGTTTGTCAGTCAGCATTTGAATCCAGTTCCACTGGAAAGACATAAGTAGGGGTGAGCCAATCTAGAGATTTCAGGATCGATTTTAAAATCCGATTTCTGATCATTTTCCAGCCGATCCCGATCGTGAAAATTACTAGATCGCCGATCTGGATCCGATTTTTTCTGATCCCAATCACTCAACCCTACATATAAATCATAGAGTTTGATCTAAAAGAAACTACTGGTATCCTTAAAGAGGATGTGACACCTGATCTGACTATTCTGTTACACAGTTCTTAAAGGGAACTTGTCACCATAAAATACAATATGATCTGCAGGCATGTTGTTATAGAGCAGGGTTAGCTGAGCAGACTGATACATAGTTTTATGGTAAATAATCAGTGTGTGTGTGTATATGTGTGTGTATATATATATATATATATATATATATATATATATATATATATATATATATATAATGTGTTCTCTACTTTTTATAAGGTTAGAAGTAGTAATTGACTCTAGTGGGCGGTCCTAACAGAGAATGACAGTCTACCCTTTGTGTTGCATTAATTGCTGTCAATCACACTTAGGACCGCCCATTGGACTCTTACTCTTTATAAGCATAAAAAGAACAGAGAAATACATGGATATACAAGTTTGTCTTCCCCCAATCTATAAGTATATAAGTATATAGCAGATTATGCCACATTTTTATGACAATAGACTAGGACTTGCTAAGTTTACCCCACTGACAATCATTACATACAATGTTGCACTGTGATAATATGATCTTCACATTGTGTTAGGGGCCGTTCACACAGCGTAACGCGAGCTGATTATGGCAAAATACACGCGTAAAAATCAGACTCCTATTGACTTCAATGCCATTTTTACACGTGTAAAAAAACATTTTTGGCGCGTTTTTTACACATGTGAAAAATGGCATTGACGTCAATGGGAGTCTGATTTTTACACATGTATTTTGCCATAATAAGCTCACGTTTACTCCGTGTGAACAGCCCCTTACATATGTTTTTGTGTAGTGCTAACTTTAAACTTTGCATTGTGCTGTTCCTCTTAGAATGGAAGTACCATTTTGCTTGTCAAAGGGGCGTGTCCCTACAAAGTCTGGCACTGGCAGCAGTGATTGGACATTGTCAGGGTTGGTTCACATTAGCATTTGGCTTCTGTCCAGTAGGAATCCGCATGAGGACCCCCCCGAACGGAATACCAACGCAACTGCAAGCGCTGTGCAGTTAAGCACACGGACCCCAAAGACTATAATGGGGTCCGTGTGCTTGCCGGGCACTGTCCGCACACGGACCCCATTATAGTCTATGGGGTTCATGTGCTTAACTGCACAGTGCTTGCAGTTGCATTGGTATTCCGTTCGGGGGTCCTCATTCGGACTCCTTGAGGACGGAAGCCAAACGCTAATATGAACCGACCCTTAGAGTGTTATATAGACACAACCCTCCAGTAGTAAGGCCAAGTTGTTTAGTCATGTATTTGTGGTAAGAATATCATAGGAGTAATTATGTTCCAGGGTATACAAGTGTTTACAGGAGGGATCCTCACTTCAGTGCTTCACCCAAAACATGGACAACAAAATATGGATACCATGTAGCTATCGGAATCATGCCTTATATTACACTATCATCCAGTATGAATATTTAAGAGAAATATTGGCCTAATCTTTGCCGATTCATAAAAAGTCTTCCTGCATTTCTTCGATCTTGTCTGCCGCCCTTGAACGGTGCGATGATTTCACTCTTGTCCGACCCACGTTTAGCGTCCTGATCCTTCCGTGTTTGCCTTTCAGCTTGTTTACGTCTTCATTTCCTCACTTTGAATAAATATCTTCCTTTTTTTTATTTAAACCATGACTTTATTTTTTATCGTTTGTTTAATTGCAGATTGTAAACTAACCCTTTATGTATCGGTAGCGTGGGGGTAAAGGAAAACAAAGGGCGCGGGCAGGCCATCCTTCCTGCTTCCCCGTGAATTACTGCGGCTGCCCCTGTATCTTTCAGGGCTGCTAATGAGCTCAGAGTTACACTGTGTGCAGAAAGGAGATTTAAAGGAAGAATTAATTTGGAAAGTTGAGGATTAGACAGATAAGAGAAAATGAGAGAGAATAAAATGTGGTCGCTGTGTATTTTGTCTTGTAAATGACTTTGCGCTGCCAGGATGGGGAAGCTATTTGTTCAGGGATAGGAGGGTGATAATGAAACTGATCATATACATGGTCTATTACCATAATGAATTTTAACACGCACTTTGTTATGTGATATTTTATTTATGAGCTCTTGGATGTTTTAGATAAGGATGAGATTCCTAGATGCATTATATTACGCCTTGTTTTTATAAACACATTGAGTAGTTTAATAAACATAATTTATTTCAGGGTGTTTTCTGTGCCTTCTTAAAATCAGCAAAATTTATCTAAGATTATCTTAAGGTTAATGAAGTCTAACGTTAAGAAAATATTACCCTGTAATATCACAGACTTCTGTACTCGAATGGTAATTGCCTAATGCTTTAGTCTACCCGATACTTTATACTGCATATGCCTTGTCCCATTAATCCTATTTTTTACAAGTTACTGGTCGGCCATTTCATTAGGCATTATATATCAGTGTTTATTTGCCTAAATGGCTGGCTTTATTAAAACAAACAAATTGAGTGCAAGTGCTGATAATTAATCATATGCCTGAGGTTTTTACTTCCGTGAATGGAGGAGGAAGTTCCAGGGCTGGAGATGAAAGACGCGTTTGAGAATGATTCTCCGTGCAACACATTTCAGGATTATGCTATTTACTAAGCGTGCGTTGTAGAACTCCCGGGAGAGAACTATTGACCCCTCCGAATATGGAGGCCAATGATCAATCTACACTATGAGATTTAAATTGGACTGTAACTTTTATAATGTTGTATTTACACAAGATGGCGATGTACTATATGGCAACGTTGAAGATGCAAAAACATAATTTTGTTGTGGTGTATTGATTGCTATAGCTTGATTTGTATACATGTCCTAACATTGGAGAGTATACAAAGAATATGTTAGTACCTTTATTGGATCTATGTCAGGGTTGTTTCCTACCCATCTACAAAAGTGTTGGACGATATGATTATGATGGAACCCATAACAAGCCACCGGGTTTTTGCTGTATAGCACAGCAGAAATTCGAAGCTAATGCTCGTGATTAGGGTTCACTATGATCGCGGACATTGCTTTTTGTGAGGCCCCTCCAAAGACCCCTCACCTGTAGCCTTCTGAAGCCGGTCTCCACCAACCCTCTACCTTTTCCATTGCAGAGTGGCTCCTGTGTGATGGATGCATCGGCATCCAGTTGCGCACTCCGCTCCAGATTAGGGCCAAATGAATGGGCCTAGTCGGGAGGGAATGTCTTCAGGCGGATGTCGCGAGCCGAATCCGCCTGAAAGAATGAGCACCTCGCTTCTTTTTCTGGGAGCCGGAACTAACAGCTCCCGGGAAAAAGAACTGACTGGCTCCCATAGATTTCAATGGAAGCCATCTTTTTTGTCAGGATTTTGAGGCGGATACGGCATCGAAATCCTGACCAAAAAAACACGTGTGAACTCAGCCTTAATTGGGTATCCCCATAATTGTACTGACACATAGAATACAGGTGACATGTCATTTTGGCTGCACAGTGAATGCCATAAAAGCAAAGCCCGTAAGAATGTTTCACAAATGCAGTTTTTCTCCAATTCCACCCCATTCTGGATATTTTTCCAGCTTTCTAGTACATAGCACCATTACGAAGCACAATCTGTCCTATAAATATTAAGCCCTCATTTGGTGCTGTGAACAGAAAAATAAAAAAGTGATGGGGTTTGGAAGTTGGGGAGTCAAAAATGAAAATTTTAAATTGTCTCTGGTGGGATGAGGATAATACGTAGCACTGGATAATACGTAGCACTGTGTGCCAAACTTTTTGCATTTTTTATTTACCAGAAACTAAGCCAACTAATAGGTGGTATAAAATTAGGCTGATAGCAGACAACCATGACCGTGTTCAGTGTGCTGTGTATTTCACAGATAGCACACTGACCCATTCTTTTCTATGGTCCTGTACACGACCATGAATTTGATGCTCTTGTTTGCGGGCTGACAGTCCAGGCCACAAAATATAGGACAGGTCCTATTTCTGTCTTATTTTGCAGCCCTTGCTCCTATTCATTTAATAAAAGAGGCCGCGGAAGCATGGCCCCTGCGCACACAGGCGACATCCGCGTGTCCTCCGTGTACCGACCTTAATTTTATTTTACAGCAGGCCGGTTGGACATGGTCGTCTGTAGCAGCTTGGAGGGTCTACTTCCAGCATTAGCATAACACCTGTGTAGTAGAAACTTTAGAACCCTAGTATAAGGAACAACCTCTATAATTTACCACTGAATGTTTAAAGCAGGGGTGCCCAATACGTCGATCGCGATCTACCGGTCGATCGCAACGGATGTATGGGTTGATCGTGGGATGCAGCCAGGGATCCCCGATGTCTGCTTGTTCACAGTGCAGGCTGAGAGTTGACTCTCAGCCTGCGCTGTGAACAAGCACTCCGGACACTAGCAGGCCGTGCTTAGGAATGGAGGGAGCCGGGGTGCTTGTTCACAGTGCAGGCTGAGAGTCATCTATGGACACTGGCATGCTAGGGCTGCTGCAGCCCCAGCCTGCCAGTGTCCAGAGATAACTCTCAGCCTGCGCTGTGAACAAGCAGACATCGGGGATCCCTGGGTGGCCACAGAACGCCGCTGTCTCCTACTCTCACCTTCCGCATGGCCCCGCCCACATGCCTGTCCCTGCCCACAGAACACCACGCCCACAGGCCCACCCCGGCCCCACCCACAAGAAGTGGGTAGTAGATCTTTCGACTTGGTCATGTAATAAAGTAGCTCACATGCTGACAAAGTGTGAGCACCCCTGGCTTAAAGTATCTTTGCCTCATGGCTATGGTGCTTTATAGAGTTGAGCGATCGGGAAAGATCGGATCCCGTTCGGCGATCAAGCAAATGTCACGATCACGATCGGCTGGAAAATGATCAAAAATCAGATTTTAAAAACGATCCTGAAATCTCAAGATCGGCTCAACTGTAGTGCTTTAATGTATACAGTAATAAGCTTACAATGAAGAAGTCTCTCCGGGGGTCTCATTTGATCTTCTCAATGTCACTTGCACATTGGTAGATGACGACAATGTCAATAGAGATTTTCTATTCTATTTCTCGCTGATAATCTCGAGCTTCTGCCCACAAGTACAGTACTTGCTCTCCAAACTCCACTCTTTTTCTAATATTCCCTTCCTCTTTGATAAGGTAACATGAGTACTCTCGCAGCATTAGGAACAACTGTCATAAAAGGCAAATATTTCCTTGTACTTTGTCAACATGCCATACCCTCTGCCATCCTGAAATCCTCTACAAATTGGTAACTGCACATTTGCATAGTTCTTTGAAGCAGGCAAAATATCCGCCACTCATCACATAATGAATGCACGGCGGTTCTTTTCCCGCTTGATATTTATTTATTTATATTCTGTCATATATGTTGTAACAGCAAATAAAATCCTGTTTTGTTTTTCCCTAAATTCTAGCAGGGAACGGTTCCGGTTTTATTTGCTTTCAGCAGAATGTCTCATTTAGCTCTCCGGTAGACACTTTTTACGTGCCGTGTGAGCCCCGTTACAAGTAGTTTGGGGTAAAGTGAGCCAGTCAGATCTAAAAGTCAGATCAAAGCGATAATTTGCCATGTAGGGGTCTTTAGTAAGAGACATATGTCTGTGGCCACAAACTGATGAAGCAATGCAGAGATCATCATATTTTTAGAGATCTATAACCCAGGCTGCATGTGCAATAGGGCAGGGCCTGATTTACCAGATTTGCCTACAAACAGTTGCACATATTCCTGCTCTACTTTGGAATTGTCCCCCTTTGGAAAAGTTTTCCCTTTAGCCATGATTGACATTTTCAGCGTCTCTCTGCATCCTGATTGGCTGTTGACAAATCAGGCCCCTCCCCAATGCACTTGCAAACTGATTTGCATAGCCATACAAATTTGGTATTGCTTCATAAGTTATGGCCACAAAGGTAAGGCTGCTACATGGCCCTTCAGATTCTTTGTTTTCTGACCCTCCCGATTCCCATAATGGAAGGCAGCAGTAGAGCATTTACACAGTCCAGTCACATCAATGTGACCACCTGTCAAAATCCAGAATAAGCACCTTTGGCAGAGCGGACCGCTGCGAGACGTGCAGGAAGAGAGGGGATGTTGTGGTGATGATCACTGGGATGTTGAGCTATGCCGACTCCAGTGCCATGGCCAGCTGAGCTAGGTTACACGGTTGAGCATCCATGGCGCAAACAACCCAATTGAAGTGGTCCCACAGATTCTCGATTGGGTTCAAATCCGGAGAATTTGCTGGCCAAGGGAGTACGGTAAACTCATCCTGGTGCTCCTCGAACCATGCACGTACACTGCGAGCTTTATGACACGTCGCATTGTCCTGCTGGTAGATGCCATCATCCTGAGGAAAAACTATTCGCATGTAGGGGTGAACATGGTCCGCAAGAATAGATGCATACTTGTTTTTTTTTATCCCTTCCCATAAAGAGTTGATAAGTTAAACAATGAGATATCTATAGCCCAAAGTAGTTCCATTAAACACAGTTACAATGAAAGAAAAAGTCATGGCTCTTGGTTTGTGACAATATGGTCTAAAACAGACTGGTCACTATATTGCTATATCTCTTAATTTTTTAGTCTGAAATGGATAGAAAGGGAACTTGCAGCAGGTGAAGGTTGGAATTCTTCCCTTTTTTTGCAGCAATATGTAGCCAAGTCTACCAAGAAAGTAGATAATATAAAAGCTAAAGTTGCTTGAATGAGAAGCGATGGAACCAGTTTTGCTAATTGGTTTCATTGCGGCACAGACCAGCCATTCCCGGTGACTCTAACCTGTACAGAATACATAGTTACATAGTTACATAGTTGATGAGGTTGGATAAAGACATCAGTCCATCAAGTCCAACCTATAACCTAGTGGTTAGAGATGAGCGAACACTAAAATGTTCGAGGTTCGAAATTCGATTCGAACAGCCGCTCACTGTTCGAGTGTTCGAATGGGTTTCAAACCCCATTATAGTCTATGGGGAACATAAACTCGTTAAGGGGGAAACCCAAATTCGTGTCTGGAGGGTCACCAAGTCCACTATGACACCCCAGGAAATGATACCAACACCCTGGAATGACACTGGGACAGCAGGGGAAGCATGTCTGGGGGCATAAAAGTCACTTTATTTCATGGAAATCCCTGTCAGTTTGCGATTTTCGCAAGCTAACTTTTCCCCATAGAAATGCATTGGCCAGTGCTGATTGGCCAGACTACGGAACTCGACCAATCAGCGCTGGCTCTGCTGGAGGAGGCGGAGTCTAAGATCGCTCCACACCAGTCTCCATTCAGGTCCGACCTTAGACTCCGCCTCCTCCGGCAGAGCCAGCGCTGATTGGCCGAAGGCTGGCCAATGCATTCCTATGCGAATGCAGAGACTTAGCAGTGCTGAGTCAGTTTTGCTCAACTACACATCTGATGCACACTCGGCACTGCTACATCAGATGTAGCAATCTGATGTAGCAGAGCCGAGGGTGCACTAGAACCCCTGTGCAAACTCAGTTCACGCTAATAGAATGCATTGACCAGCGCTGATTGGCCAATGCATTCTATTAGCCCGATGAAGTAGAGCTGAATGTGTGTGCTAAGCACACACATTCAGCACTGCTTCATCACGCCAATACAATGCATTAGCCAGTGCTGATTGGCCAGAGTACGGAATTCGGCCAATCAGCGCTGGCTCTGCTGGAGGAGGCGGAGTCTAAGGTCGGACCTGAATGGAGACTGGTGTGGAGCGATCTTAGACTCCGCCTCCTCCAGCAGAGCCAGCGCTGATTGGCCGAATTCCGTACTCTGGCCAATCAGCGCTGGCCAATGCATTCTATTAGCCCGATGAAGTAGAGCTGAATGTGTGTGCTTAGCACACACATTCAGCTCTACTTCATCGGGCTAATAGAATGCATTGGCCAATCAGCGCTGGCCAATGCATTCTATTAGCTTGATGAAGCAGAGTGTGCACAAGGGTTCAAGCGCACCCTCGACTCTGATGTAGCAGAGCCGAGGGTGCACAAGGGTTCAAGTGCACCCTCGGCTCTCCTACATCAGAGCCGAGGGTGCGCTTGAACCCTTGTGCAGCCTCGGCTCTGCTACATCAGAGTCGAGGGTGCGCTTGAACCCTTGTGCACACTCTGCTTCATCAAGCTAATAGAATGCATTGGCCAGAGTACGGAATTCGGCCAATCAGCGCTGGCCAATGCATCCCTATGGGAAAAAGTTTATCTCACAAAAATCACAATTACACACCCGATAGAGCCCCAAAAAGTTATTTTTAATAACACTCCCACATAAATAAAGGTTATCCCTAGCTATCCCTGCCTGTACAGCTATCCCTGTCTCATAGTCACAAAGTTCACATTCTCATATGACCCGGATTTGAAATCCACTATTCGTCTAAAATGGAGGTCACCTGATTTCGGCAGCCAATGACTTTTTCCAATTTTTTTCAATGCCCCCGGTGTCGTAGTTCCTGTCCCACCTCCCCTGCGCTGTTATTGGTGCAAAAAAGGCGCCAGGGAAGGTGGGAGGGGAATCGAATTTTGGCGCACTTTACCACGCGGTGTTCGATTCGATTCGAACATGGCGAACACCCTGATATCCGATCGAACATGTGTTCGATAGAACACTGTTCGCTCATCTCTACTAGTGGTCTCTTCCCAACTTCAGGCAACAGAGAATCGGAATCGAAAGAAACACTACCAGAATTTTCTGTCTTCAACTTACTTCCATCCCCTGTTGCAATAAATAAGCTTTTAGCAAATTAGGAAATCCAGTACAGGAGCTTGGAGATAAATATAGAAGAACTTGATAACGTGAACATCTTCAATGCCTAGTAATTCACAGTGATGTATATTTTAGCTTATATTCAGCAATTTTTACATCAGATTCCAAAAAAAGGCGAAGCAAAAAAATGAACTCGCACGTCTACTTTGTCTCCAATTGTTTAGAACATGACAAAATGATGGTGTTTGAGTCAAAGCTCTGGGCACATTTGTGAAATTGAATAAACACTTCTGAATGTTCGGCACCCACTCGAGCGGTGGCACAAGATAACGTCCTAAATCATGGAATTATGAAAAGAGAAAATCCCTTAATTGCAACAAGTTCTCAGATGTACAAAAGCACAATCCACCAGAGAAAATTGGCAGTATTCCGCGGAGCAGATTTAACAGCTGGAACGCATCTTCTTCAAAATTTTTTTTTTCCCTGCAATAAACCCAACAATTTGTTCGCAGACTGCTGTGATACGGTTATAATTCTGCTTCGCTTACATTCCTCTTCGGGGTTTCCTTTTTTCTTTCTATCCAAGAGTTAGACTGAGGTTCATTTACATTTTCATCTTAATTTCTCGGAAAAAAAAAAGTAAATAAGTAGCGGTTCTGTTTCCTTCTAATTTCCTCCATCCGTAAAACCCTCCTGTGAAAATAATGTAATGTTGACACGAATATCAAGACGGACTGTCATAGAACATAGACAAAATATAGATTAACACCGGTGGTAGTGTTAATTCATTCAATGATCATCGGTTCTCTCGATACACCGGTCGGGAGCAGGAGAGACTTTGTCTTACTGATGGTGGAACGCACTACTAATTATGCGGCCGCCTTTCTGACCGTGTCAAAATCAGACTCGATCACGGGTTTTTCACATCAATGGTCATGAAAGGCTTTTACCATTTTAAGCATGACTGATTATTTTTCAGATTAAAAAAATTGAGAAAATGATTTGCGTAGTAATCATTGGCACATCTAATTATAATAATTCCGTCCACAAGCCCTCTCATAGCCAAAGTCTTTCAATATGAATAGTCACCAATTGGGTACTAGGCCAATACGCCAACGTGAACGGGGCTGAGTTACTGTGTTGACCTTCATATTAATGATGATCTGCTGAGAAAATGTTAGTGTGTTTGTTAGTTAAGATATACATACATACTGTATACATTTATATATATGTGTGTGTATATATATATATATATATATATATATATATATATAAAATTCTTACAATGAATAAAATTCTGTTTCACCCTGAAGTGGTGCAGCCCGGTGTATACATTGAGGCTATTGTTAACCTATTTTGTGAAAATACACATTATGTTGCTTTTCAATATCACCATAGTATTTCCCATGGGTAAATAATATTTAAATAAGCAGTGGTAGATTATAATAAAGGCAATATGTGTGATAGCTTTAGGCTGCAAGATGGTCCTATGTCAAGCAGCTACCCATTTGCTCCCCATTATAAACCAATCCTGTAATCAACTATATTGGCATCCACTAATACAGTTGTTTACTGCGGCAGGGCCCTGAAGTCTACCGGAGGTGAGTATATGTGCATGAACCTGGCAAACAGTGTTACGTACATTACCTGGGCTCCAGCACATGGGTCCCCAGCCTTCCGAATGACGTCAGGGACTGCTGAGACCCAATCCTAGGCATCATTGATTTCTGATGTTATTTAGGAGGCCATTATGCTGGTGTGTCCTATGTTAGAGGTCCCCAACCACCAGGTCGTGGACCATTACCGGGCCATTAATCACTTGGTGGCGAGGTGGCCCGGTCATTGGGATCTCTGTCTGGCTACTAGGGGTCGCTGAAGCTCCTATGCTGCATGTAATACACATCATAGGAGCATTAGTAGACACCTGGTTTAGAACCTACTTTAGAGAGTGATCTGCTGGTGTAGTCTACACCAGCAGATCACATTCCATTTACCTAGAATTAATGCAGCTGCCAGAATCTGTTTGAGTATGCAGACATCTTGTGTGACAGAACAGATCCCGGTAGCTGCATTAGGTAAATCTGTTACTGCCAGAACCTTCACCTTGGTGTCGCTGGGGCTGTGGAATAGAAGAGAAGATGCACATATTGTGTGTGCAAGGGCAGATCCCTGGAGAGATGCATTAGTGACCAGCTAAGTATAATTTAACTATGGTTGCCAAGGTTGGGGGCCCTTCTCTTCTCAGACGGGGTTTGAGATAGACTGCATACTTTCAGAAAACTCTCCCCCAAAAAACATACGTTTTACATGCTTGATTCTAATGAACTGAACTTAGATCACTATAGAACCCACAACACAGCCTGGTCCAGCTGAAAGACAATGTATACGTAATGGCCACATTTCCACAGCTAACAGCATAATTTATGAGGATCTTTGATGCTGAGTACCCAACTGACTATGGACTTACAGTCCCACAGCTAAAGAATTATTTGCGTAAGGGACACTAGACCTCTTGTAGTTTGGGAATCAATATGATGGTGTGAATTCAATTCCTATCAGCCATGAATGTTTAGTCCGGCTTTTCTTGGACTGTACACTGCCATCTAAATAGACTCTTAAGAACATTAAATTATTAAGACGCATCTGCATTATCTCTTGCAGGCATTGTGATCCAGAACTTAGATTTTCTCGTTCCCCCATTACTACCCTCAACATTAGGCACAACGGCACTAAACCTTAAAAATCACAAAGTGAGACCATACCTTATCTCCGGCATTGTTCTTCTGCTCCCAACAGCCACAGTAGGGCCTGCTTTTTGCCTGTTACTAGGGTTGAGCGATCGGGATCGGCTCGAAAATGATTGAAAATCAGATTTTAAAAACGATCTTGAAATTTCAAGATCGGCTCAACCCTACCAGTTACATGTTGTGCTCTGATTTTGGCTGTATTTGCATCGGTGAAGGAGGAGTATGCAGTGGCTGTAGACTGCTCTTCTATAGATGATAGACCACCAGTGCAGGGGACATCTGCAGAAAACTTTGACAGAAATTTTTGAGGCTCATGTCTAGAGATGAGCGAGTAGTACTACGGTATTCAAAATACTCGTACTCGATCGAGTACCACTCGCTATTCAAA
This sequence comes from Leptodactylus fuscus, assembly GCF_031893055.1. NCBI lineage: Eukaryota > Metazoa > Chordata > Amphibia > Anura > Leptodactylidae > Leptodactylus > Leptodactylus fuscus. Next base: position 36,425,012 of record NC_134274.1, read on the forward strand.
TGGAAAAGTTCGATGCAGAACCAGCATTGATTGGCCGAATGCTATACAGTCGGCCAATCAACGCTGGTTCTTCTCCTACCTTTAGAAGTCTTCTCCGTGCAGCTTCCCCCGCGGCGTCTTCCGACTCTTCATTCACTCTGCCAGGCATCGGGCCTGGGCAGAGCTGACTGCGCATGTCCACTTGTAGTGCGGGCATGCGCAGTCGGCTCTGCCCAGGCCCGATGCCTGGCAGAGTGAATTCAGAGCCGGAAGATGCCGCGGTGACGCTGCACGGAGAAGACTTCTCGGAGGATCCAGCCCGACCCTCACTCGTGGACTTGGTAAGTGTAATTTGATTGAACGTTGCCTACCCCTGAAATGAGCATTCTCCCCCCATAGACTATAATAGGGTTCGATATTTGATTCGAGTAGTCGAATATTGAGGGGCTACTCGAAACGAATATCGAACCTCGGACATTTTACTGTTCGCTCATCTCTACTCATGTCCTATTTTCTCCTAGTTCATACTTTAAGCATAACTTGTCTTGATTTGGTTTTGCCTTTTGCTCAATTAAGTAGTAAGCTCATTCCCTTGTGTCTCCGTTTAGTCATTGTGACCCCGTAGTGTGAGAAGTTCTCAGATAGTGTGGAGCTGCAGTATATTATTGCTGGAAAGTGATAACTTGAATAGCAGGGGCAATAGAAATCATCTGGAAATAGTTTTCGGTGCAGTGTGTTATCAGAGAACCTGCACCGCGAAATTGGCGTTAACTCGACAATTTGATTATTTTCCTGCTGAAATAACACGCTGCCTTAGGAACAGAGAAAACCTTTTATCCCAAGGTGATTGTGAGTGGTATCAATTTGTAAATAACCTTCCAGGGCTGCGGGACTTGCTGTCCGCACCAAAACGGTTAATACTGTCTACTCTTGGCCTCATTAGTAATGCTTGTTTAGTGCATGTTAACTATCAAGAGATGTTGATAGCTAAATGTCATGCTTGTAATTTTGGCTTTTAGAAGAAACAGGCCCGTTGCAATCAAAACTGATTAATAATGTTATTTATCTTAGAGAAGAGCTGTCACAGGACTGGTAAAAATGACAAATGGTTATGTGTTTGGAATGAAAGTACACAGGACTCTCGCCAAGCTTGAGAAATGAAGCAGACTTGTGCATTGCAGCCCTGGCTAAACCCGTGACACACGCATCACCATAATAGCGATAAGATGGGAAATTTGCATCATTTCCAGAGGACAGGGGAGAGATTAAGTTACAAATAATATTTCTTTCCATCAGCACAAGGTTCTGACAGCATCGGCTGCTGACAGGAGGCAGAGAAACTGACAAAAAGAAGTGACAGGTTCCCCGCAGAAATGACGGCGTATCAACAAAATCGAATTGCAGGAATGAATTCCACACAAGTTCCTCAGCCAAGGAATATTCCAAATCTAAACAGACAGTTGTTTATTTTCAGACTGGATCCTGTCTTTCACTCCCTGGTGACTTCAATTTTTGCCCATAATGTATCTTGTTTAAAAGTAAGAAATCTATGGGAGGAAGTATGTTTCAGGTCACAACTAATTACATTGTGCAAGTTCAGGTTAGAATTCTGTAAGAACAAAAAACACCGAGGTTTGGCAAAAAAGTTACGATCAGAATAAGCTTTGTATGTAATGGGGAGAAATGTCATTATTTTTTATTTTGTTATATAATATTATTATTATTATTTAATAATAATAATAATAATAATAATAATAAATAATTTTGTACTATTTTTTGACACCTGATATTGCTTTGTACAGTATGTTCAAAAAGTTTCATCTAGGCTGCTTAAAGGTATTGTACAGTGTCTATCTATCTATCTATCTATCTATCTATCTATCTATATTAGCAATACCTGCGACTTCGTCCACGACCCCCGCCTTCCTTGCACGACCCACCTACAGCGTGGCTCTGGCCCCTCCCCCATTGTGTTGTGGCTGCCGCTACCTCAGCCTCCCTCTTCTTCCCCTGCCGCAAAACCCCCTTTCTCCCCCCCTATGTCCCCTTCCACTTTCCCCGCCCCGCCTGTACCGACGACCTGATGCTCCTCACCTCCACCACCCCGGTGTTCCCCTCCTCCACCCCCTCATACCGCGACTGCGGCTTGCCCCTCCTCATGCCTACCAGACGCGACCCTAGTGGCCCCCCCTGCCCCCCCACTCCCCTGGCACGACCCCGTTTGCAACACTGTATTATGCCATCGCAAAGGAAATAGTAGACATATGATAACTTACTCTTTCCGATTAAAGGGAACCTCTAGTTGGAATCAAACTTTATATATATAAATATATATAAATTAATAGTGCACTTGAATATAAGAAATTTTGTAGTATATCTTATTAAGGAGATACATTTCCTACTACACTTATTAAGCTTATCTTCAGTGTGACAACTTGTTTATATTATATGTATCTCCTTATTCCCCCCATGTAAAGAGCTCTATAAAAAAAGGGAAGGGTAAAGTAGGATACTCCTGCCATGTGATTGATTCATTTTCTCATTCTATCTACTGGTAGCCTCTGCTCTGCAACCTAGCTGTGTTAAGAACAGAGCAACAGCAGCAATTATTTGAGTGTCTTTTCTATCCTCTTTTCATAGACTAATATATATAAAGTAGCTCTGCCTGAAAAGTGGAGAAGAAAACACATTTCTATAATAAGATATATTACAAAGTTTCATAGATCAACCTGTGCTATTTATTTAGGTAAAGTTGGAGGTACACTTTAATTTTTTGATTCTGCATGAAAGAAAATTAGAACATTCCCGTTTATGTAATATTGAAAACATTTCCATCCCTCATTCAGTTGATGAGTAACAAGAAGTGGAGGGATATGGAAGACTCGTATAAGGAGACATCATAGATGAATAGGGTAACCTGAAAACTTATGGTTTTAAAATAGTACATGCAGTGAAATGAAATGGAATAAGCAGATGGTCCTTAGGATTGAGCTGTTCTAGAGATTTCAGGATCGTTTTTAAAATAAATTTCCGATCATTTTCCATCTGAACCCAATCACGATGCTAATGCAAGTCAATGGGATTTTTTTAATGATCAAAGATCGGATTTAAAAAAATTATCCTATTCACTACACAGCATGGAATCCAAAAATTGAATGTTTCAATTTTTGGACTCCACGCTGTGTAGTGATTAAAAAAAAAAAAAATCCCCCGGCTACTTAGTTCCCCCTGGTGTCCACTTAACTGCACAGATCCGCTGCTGCTGCCCTTTCTTCTCGCTCCTGTTCTCTCTTCTTTACAGGCCTTCAGAGCGCCATGTGTGCCCCCATCTCCCTAGGCTAGTGTTAGAGATGCTGGGAGTAGGCTGGGCTTGTTGTGGCTTAGGAGAGTGTGGGTGGGTGCATAACTCACGTCTCCCCTCCCAGTACCCGCCCAAACTCTAATAAGCCACAAGCTCTAGATTTGAAAAAACTCAATAAGTATCCAAGGTAGGAGAAGGAGGAGAGGTGTTGGTATGGTAGCAATACACAATTAGTAAACTAGTATTTTTTTGAAAAAAATGTAAGAGTTAGTATTTTGTAATTGTATTTATAATCATTGGAATCGAAGTTTTTTAACATTAAGATTTTTTTTAATTAAAATTTTGTTTAAAAGCAATAAACAAACGACAACACAATATCAACAGAGGTGGTGGAAAGGGGGAGGAGAGGTGGCAGTGGCGAAACTAGGAATGGTGGGGCCCCATGGCAAACTTTTGATATGGGCCCAGCTGCCAGATCGGTAAGTAAATAAAGCCCATGGCGTAATTCCAGTGGGTAACGGCCCTTTAAAAAAAAAAAAAAAAGAATCGGCAGCGGGCCCTGTGGCATCCGCTACTGCTGCTACTCCGATGGTTACGCCCTTGAGAAATGGGGAGAACAAGGTCCATCAGGTGAGCAACAGGGAGGATCAGGGACAGGGGGGAATAACAAAGGCTCTGTCGCAGCAGAGTCAAATGGTAGACCCAAGAACAAAAACAAAGGCAGATATACATCATATCAATAAAAAGAGAACAAGGAAAGAAAAAAGAGAAAGGAAGGTTATGAAGGTACAGAGGGCAAGGCAGGCTGAAATTCAGCAGAGTAATAAAAGTGGTTCCACAGGAGCCACGTTTGTTGATGGGCTCTATCGTTTTGCTTCAACTCCGCAAGCAAGTTTTCCATGCTGCGGATATGCAAGACCTCCTTGAAGCCAAGACATCAGAGAGGAGGACGTAGGGGATTTCCATAGTCTAGGGATAACTGACCTCACTGCTATCCATAGGAAACCTAACAGTTTACGGGTATACTTCTTGATAGGGAAGAGAAGGGGAGCAGGGTCATCATCCTGAACGATTCCAGTGACATCCGACCAAAAGGGGCGTAGGAGTGTACATCCACACCAAACGTGTGTCATCATGCCGCAGTCAATCTTACATCACCAGCATCGATCCAATGTGGAGAGGTAACTCTCATGGAGTAAAGAGGGGACTCTGTACCAACATGTCCAGTGAGAACAAGACCCCCAATTCCCTCTCCAAAACACTTGCATATACCGGCAAGCAGATATCGATGTCCTACATTACCATACCATAGATAAGTAAGACAACATGAGCTTGAACATTGCGTGAGAGGCAGCTGGAAAGTGTGGGTTTCCTGAGATAGGGGTCATAGGGCCATCATTACAGAACATGCTCCGTACAGCACCTGCAGGAGCTGAGAACCTTACGTGTGACATGTAGGATCATATGAGTCATGTGATCCAATAGCGTTTATGAAACCATGGGAGAGAGGGAACGGACTCCGAGATCCCTCCGGGGTAACACTGAGTTTAGAGGGTGCAGTGTGGTGCAGAGTTTTGTCTTTTTGACACAAATGTATTGAATATTGTACAATCTTTGGACTGTGTGTTGGTTTGTTGCATAGTTATTGAATGTATTGTTACATAGTATCTGAGTAATATGATTTTCTTTTCCCTTGTGTTGCTTTACAAATCCTATTGGTAAATGCTATGTCTTTGCAAACAGCCAATCAGCCTTATGCGAATGACTTCTCTGCTCAGTAGGGACGTTGTTCAGCAGGGAACAGAACCAGATTACACAGACAGCAAAACATATGAGGAATATGGGAAGTCTCTACAGTGAAAGGTGTAATCAGAGTCGCTTAAGACTTTAGGCTTAGTTTGTGGGATCAGAAGCAACGTGATACAATTTCAGTTATTTATCATGTGGACATCTCCAACAGAGAAGCAACCATGATTTTATATTACAGAAAGCAGCAGATGCTACCTTCAAAACCAATGCTACTGTGTCATGGGGCTGTGAAACGAAATTGTCACTCTACCATGCAGAATCGATGGCACGGTGCAGCTGTTGCACGTTAGATGGTATCATAGAAGAAGCCTATCCCATATCAGACTCCTCACAATCTACCCCTTATGGGGTTAAAAGGTGTGTGCAAATTTATCATGTAAACTTTTTTTTTTTAGAAAAGTAGACAATAGCTGGATTTATGCCTTTATAATCGTATTATTTATTTATTTATAAACTTATTATTGTCTGCTAGCAGAAAAAGAAACCCATTGAAGTCAATGTGAGGCTTTTTTTTCAGCGCTGAAATTCAGCACCAAATTCAGCACCATTTTCCACCGTGGGAATGGGCCCTTACACGTGAAACTTGGTCCATGTGTTGGTTGGATTTACCAGCTTGAACAGTATGTTGGGAGAGGGATCCAGTTCTCTCTGCCGCTAGGAGTCCCTGCATCCCAGATATAATAATGTCCCGTAATGATTATGGTTAGAGATGAGCGAGTAGTACTCAATCAAGTAGGTATTCGATCGAATACTACGGTATTTGAAATACTCGTACTCGATCGAGTACCACTCACTATTCGAATGGAAACGTTTGATGCAGAACCAGCATTGATTGGCTGAATGCTATACAGTCGGCCAATCAACGCTGGTTCTTCTCCTACCTTTAGAAGTCTTCTCCGTGCAGCTTCCCCGCGGCGTCTTCCGGCTCTGAATTCACTCTGCCAGGCACTGGGCCTGGGCAGAGCCGACTGCGCATGTCCGCTTGTAGTGTGGGCATGCACAGTTGGCTCTGTCCAGGCCCGATGCCTGGCAGAGTGAATTCAGAGCCAGAAGATGCTGCGGGGACGCTGCACGGAGAAGACTTCTCGGAGGATCCAGCCCGACTCTCATTCGTGGACTTGGTAAGTATAATTTGATCGAACGTTGCCTACCCCTGAAATGAGCATTTTCCCCCCATAGACTATAATGGGGTTCGATATTCGATTCGAGTAGTCGAATATTGAGGGGCTACTCGAAACGAATATCGAATCTCGAACATTTTACTGTTCGCTCATCTCTAATTATTGTAAATCTGGCCAACATACGGACCAAATTTCATAGGTGAAACTCAATAATGAGAATGTGAGTTTAGGGTTAACACCATTTTTTTTTCCAACTTCACTATTTTTTGATGGCATGATGCTTTTTCGAAGTAATGACAATGTCTCCTTTGCATATTGGCAAAAACCTCAATATCTCGGCAAGTGAGGCACCAATTCACATGGGGTAACCACTGTTTGATTCAGGTGAATCTGACCTCTCTATTTGCAGGGCTGGGCTTATATACTGGGCTCTGGTGACACACTCTTTTAAGTAGTTCATTCAAACAGACAAACCATATTTACATGTCCCATTTGGCATATGGACATCAAAATTTGTTTTCATTCACTTTCACTATGAGCTGCAATGGAGACCAACTATAAATTGACAACCAGGCTCTTGTATGGGAAATTTTTGGCCAACATGAAATTTTACTGGCTATACCAGTTTGCTTGGGGTTTAAAAAGGTGGGCGACTATCTGATCAACGGTCTCACGATGGAGAGGCTGCATATGGACGCCGGTGGTTTGCTTTAAAAACCCATTGAAATGAATGGATTTTTTAAATTGATCATTGGCAAACCATCCCTATGCAGTTTTTCTTTGGATTTAGGTGGAATCATGGTGGCCAGCCAGCGGCACCAGTGTGAACGTACGGTTTACCATGTCTACTCAATCCAAACTGAATGGCGCAACCACCTATGACAAAACATCCGATCTACTTGCCAAGCATGGGCTCGTACATTGCACTCCTATAGATCATGAACTGGATTCTTCATGGAGGGATCTGCTCACCTTCTATGTATTGCCCCAACCATCTCTATATTTTACATAAACCTCATTTGTGCCCCTACCGTGTCTTTAGCCGGGAATGTCACACCTGCCATGGAGCGGTTTTATCTAGATAGGGAGTTGCAGTAAGAGAAGATCTATTTAGTTTTGCTGTCAGCTCAGGCAGATAATGTTTTGACCCCGTGTGGTTAAATAGATGGTGTGTGTGCTCAGTACTAGATTGAAAAAAAAAAAAAGTTCCTATCCCCAGGTTTTGCAAATCTTGTATGAAAAGAATCCAGAGTGCACCTGTTTAAACCTTGTCGGGGAATTGTTTGAAGGGTAAACAGCGCTTTATACAATGCATTATGAAGCTGACTTGTTCGGCATGGCAGTACATTCACAGCAGTCTTTAATTATGTCCAAGCTGTCAAACTGGAAAGTCATATTTCTTTGTTACAGATCTGATCTGAAGTCTGAGGGCTTTGAAAGCTGTAAAGATGAAAGACCAGAAAGCTATTCAAACACTTCATTCAAATATGCTGTAAGAGAAAGGGAAGACGTCACTCTTAGACTATAGCATTGAGGCAGCTGATAACCTAAATGCACTTTCTAGTTTTGATTAAAAGCCTTTCGTTCAAGCGCAGATTACCCTTTGTAATTGATAGGGATTTCTGACAGTCTTGGGTGCTACTTCAGCCTGACATGAAATGGCTGTGAACAAACACTTCCGCAGATCATATTCTTCTGTGTGTGATTTGGGGGAGAAAAGATAAAGTTTTACTATTTAAATTGAAATGTATTCTGTGCTTTGTTGAAAGGAGCTTGTCATCTTATATTCGGAGCGAACGCCTCTCCCAGCATTTCTTGATGGTTGTTGTAAGCAAAAAAAACTGCATTAAGCAGTAGGTCCATCTTCATGGCCATTGGTCTTGTTTAGGGTTGAGCCGATCTTGAGATTTCAGTATCGTTTTTAAAATCCAATTTTCGATCATTTTCCAGCCGATCCCGATTATGAAATTTGCTTGATCGCCGATCGGGATCCGAACTTTCCCGATCCCAATCGCTCAACCCTATTCATGATATATACATGAATAGGTTTGAGCCGATCTTGAGATAATCTCCAACCTCGATCCCACCGGAAAAGATCAGGATCGGAATTTTGATTGCGATCATGAAATTTACTTTAATCCGATCTTTTCCGATCCCGATCGCTCAACCCCAGTCTTTTTCTAAAGGCCCTATTAGACAACCAGGTACTTGTAATTTTTGGCAATAAGCGCTCCTAGGAATGCTTAGGGTATCTAATAGGACCTCCGATTACCTGCTCATGTCTCCGATCATGTATTGAACGAGTGTTTGCTTGGCAGACCAGAAAACATTGTTCACTAACAGCACATGGATAGGTTGTTACCAGGATATAATGACAGTACACACCAGGGGAACCATCGTTGACCAATCATTCCTCTTACACATGCTTTGCATCGGCCGGTGTAATAGAACAAATGTTGGCTGGAACAGCAATCTGTGTGTAATACAATCTCAAGGAACTGGAAGTTAAACTATGACATTAACAATAGGTCGTCTGATTCTGCAGTCATAACGTCTTCTATAGGTTGCCTAAATGTTGATGACCTATCAAAGTTATATTGTACAGCGCTGCGGAATATGTTGGCACTATATAAATAAATATCTTTTTATTATTATTATTACTTGTAACCACAGGAGTAAATCTGCCCCATAGTCTCGGATATACTGAATGTATTACAGTATGACGCCATGAGTATTTGTAATCTTTTTTTGACTCTTTCATGCCAATCTATAGTGTCTGCTAAACTTTATACGAAGTTTATATTTTTGCACCAGCTGATAAATTTTTGTGTGCATGAAAAATCAATTGTAAAGAGCCTTTTGTGAGGGGACCCTCTGTTTATTGCATTAGTTATTTGCCTCTGTGCCTTACCTTACCTTACTCCGTCACCTTGGCTGTTACCTGCTGTGCATGGATACAAGACTTCCTTGCATACCAACATCTCTAACTGAGACTGAGCGGAGGAGTGTTTGTCACTCAGCAGCAATCATTCTTCAAATAAAAGGTTAGCCAGACAGAGCCCTTAATCAGAGGATCGCTCTTCCTTGTCAGCACTGCCTTTTAAACAGCCCTGATGAAGACTGGCTGTCACTGCAAGGAGAGACGGGCCGGGGCGATTGATCTTCATAAATCATCTTCCTTACCTGCGTCAATGCCATGGAGATTGATTCAGAAGCCCACCCTTCTCCCATAACTATTTTTCTTCATGTTGTTGGAAAACTGTTGAAATCGTGTTTAGTTTTCTACAATGTCAATTAGCTGATGAAATTTAGAAAACGGTCTATGTTCCACATGGCACATCCAAATTCTAAGGGTCCAATGCCGAAACAAACCTAGCCTGTTGGTTTAACTAGATGCTAGAAGTGAGTCTCTTTTAGGTCTTAATCACACGGTCGGTGTTTGGTCTAGGGTTGAGACAATCTTGAGATTTCAGGATCGATTTTTAAAAGGCGATTTCCGATCATTGCCATGATCCTGACTCCTTTCTCGCCCGGTACTAGATCACATCTGATGAAGGTCTGAAGGACCGAAACGTTATATTACCTTTGATCTAGTGGCTACTTTATTCATATATGCTTGTCAACTTGAACATTCCTGGCATTTTCCTTGTTATCACTTGTCCCCTAATAAATTGTCACTTAACATCGAAAGTGTGTGCAGCAGCATCTATTTCCTTACGTCCCCAGACCTACCCTATGGCTGAAACTTGTGCAGGCTTTGGCCAGACTCTAGTTCTTCTGCTCACTCCTCTGTTCTCTGCAGTAAGCAGTGAGCGGAGCTCGAGGACTTCTCTGTTTTTGCAGTCACCATGATGCATGTGCACCAGCCTCCTGAAGCTGACTGCAGTTCAGGAATAAGCAATGGCAACTGTGCAAGATTTGGGAAGTGGGTAGGGAGGAGATCTGGTGACTTTAGGGAATTTGTGGACTGTGGTAGAGATCAGATGTGCCCTGGAGACATGGTTATCAAGCTGATGGCGTAACTAGGCTGAGGTTGACCCTTCTGAAGCCGACAGCAGTTCAGGAATAAGCAATGGTAACTGTGCAAAATTTGGGACGTGGGTAGGGTTGAGCCGATCTTGAGATTTCAGGATCGTTTTTAAAATCTGATTTCCGATCACTTTCCATCCGAACCCGATCCCAATTTCGATCCTAATGCAAGTCAATGGGATTTTTTTAATGATCAAAAATCGGATTTTAAAAACAATCCTATTCACTACACAGCGTGGAGTTCAAAAATTGAAGGTTTTAATTTTTGGATTGCGTGCTATGTAGTGATTAAAAAATCCACCGTCTACTTAGTCCCCGCTGCTGTCCGGTTACCTGCACAGAACCACTGCCGCCTCCCCTCCTGCTGTGTATGCCACACCCTGGAGCTCCAGGCCGATGTTCTCTGTCCGTTTCTCTCCTCTCTCATTCAGACGCTGGTAGAGCGCCGTACGCACCCCTGCCCCCCTAGTGAATCACTCACGTCTCCCCACCCTTTACCCACCCACACTCTCCTAAGCCACAACAAGCCCCGCCTATTCCCAGCATCAGTAACACTAGCCTAGGTAGACGGGGGCATGCAGGGTGCTCTGCTGGCGTCTGAATGAGAGAGGAGAGGTCAGAGAACAACGGCCCGGTGCTCCGGGCAGCAGTTCTGTGCAGGTAACTAGGGTTAAACAATCGGGATCGGAATTCTGTTCCCGATCTTTTTTTATGCTGGCTCAGGACCCGTTTGCAATCGTGAAATCTACTCGATCACCGATCAGGATCTGATCTTTTCCGATCCCAATCGCTCAACCCTAGACGTGGGTAGGGAGGAGGTCTGGTGACTTTATGGAGTGAGAGGACTGTAGTAGAGATGTCAGATGTGCCCTGACTACATGGTTAGCAGGCTGATGGCGTGACTAGGCTGTGGATGACCCCTGCCCCTTGTGACTACTTAAGTTAATTTGCATAATATTTTTTTAAGCTTTCAAACTTTTCTAACTTCACTGTACTGCAATAGAAGGTCTACAGAGGGACAGCAGTGGAAAGGAAATTACTCGATCCAGCACATGATGGGACCAGTTTATGGTGGAAAAGACATTTTGGGATGTAATGTATTCAAGGCTGGAAAAAACCATTGAGACAAGGTGCTGGTATACCTAGAAAGTGGTGATGACACTTCGCGCTTCTTGCTTTTCTGTTTTGTTGATTTTTACCAGGTGTTTATAGAGAGTGAAGGTCCTTTAGATTTAGAACAGTGTGGTGATATTCTTCTAATAGTTCTCTATTTGGTAGTATTAAGTAATATATAATCCATCCACCAATGCATATCTACTTAGAATGATTCTACAAGGAATGCTGAATGATACATACATGAGAGAGAATCGCAACGTATATGAAAGAATGACTGATATTCGGATATGGGAAGATAAAGCATGTTTCCCTCTTTGAGTGAATGGTGTCAGGGGAGAGCCCACTCCAGTTTTCACAGTAAGGTATCATTTTCTTTGGTTTAGAGCTGAATGAAAGAAAAAAAATGGCCTCATTGATTCCTACTGGTTGTTAGACGCTAAAGAGTCCTTTTATCGACATGTCTATTGGCAGTTTCCAGTATATTCAGTGTCTAATTATCGCCCTCAGCTGGAAGATACACCTTGCAGTGCCGAGACAGGGGGAGACAGGAGTCAATAGCTTCTAGTGCATTGTTCTCAGAGCCGCTATTGAGCAGCACGTCAAGGAGAGATGATTTATGCGACTAGAAAGTAAAATTCCTCTGATGGTCAGCATAGCTTAACCCCCAACCTTCCCAAATTCACAATTCCCAGCCTAATACAACTCACTACCTTTGCATATTTTGGGATTCGATTAGATGGTCATTAAGTATAAAGTTGTTTGTGTATTGTTTGGTTGGCATGATATCATCTCTCGTCACGTAACATACATTGAATGCAGAATGTTGACTCATAGTAATAATATGAGATAAATGGTATATTATGAGAACCAACTTTCTACTGTACGCTCCATATAGTGGCCCACTCTCGTGGAAATCTTTAGCATGTCAAATCTTCGTGTCTTCGTGTACTTCTAGGTCTTCAATGCCTGTCTCCTGGATGTCCACCGGATTGGGGACACTCAAGTCCACCACCATCTCCTTGGTCTTCCCAGTATTAATCCTGAGGTGGTTCCGCTGACACCAGTCCACAAAGTCCCAGTTTAAGTCTCTGTCGTCTCCATCTGGCATTTCTTTTAGTTATTGAATGCTGTATTTTTGTAGAAAGCTCATACTCATGAGCTTCAATGGGCCTGATGTCACTGCCTAAGGCTGAGGCACCACATTGCGGAAACACAGCTTTTTTTTGTTGCAGAATTTGTTGTGGTTTTTTGAGCCAAAACCAAGAATGGCTACAAAAAGAATGGGAAATATATAGGAAGCTTTGTTACTTCTACCTTATGGACAGTCCACTCCTGACTTTGGCTCAAAATACCGCAACAAAACCTGCAACAAAAAAAGCTGTGTTTCTGCAACGTGGGACTTCAGGAGACATGGTTAGCAAGCTGATGGCGTAACTAGGCTGAGGTTGACCCTTCTGAAGCCGACAGCAGTTTAGGAATAAGCAATGGCAACTGTGCAAAATTTGGGATGTGCGTAGGGTTGAGCCGATCTTGAGATTTTGGGATCGTTTTAAAAATCCGATTTCCGATCACTTTCCATCCGAACCCAATTCCAATCCTAATGCAAGTCAATGGGATTTTTTTAATGATCGAAAATCAGATTTTAAAAACGATCCTATTCACTACATAGCGTGGAGTCCAAAAATTGAAGGCTTTAATTTTTGAACTGCGTGCTATGTAGTGATTAAAAAATCCACCGGCTACTTAGTCCCCCCTGCTGTCCGGTTACATGCACAGAACCGCTGCCACCTCCCCTCCCGATGTGTACGCCGCACCCTGGAACTCCGGCCTATTGTTTTCTGTCTGTTTCTCTCCTCTCTCATTCAGATGCCGGCAGAGCACCATACACGCCCCCGCCTCCCTAGTGAATCACTCACGTCTCCCCGCCCTGTACCCGCCCACACTCTCCTAAGCCACATCAAGCCCTACCTACTTCCAGCATCAGTAACGCTAGCCTAGGGAGGCGGGGGCGTGCAGGGTGCTCTGCTGGCATCTGAATGAGAGAGGAGAGGACAGAGAACAACGGCCCGGAGCTCCGGGCAGCGGTTCTGTGCAGGTAACTAGGGTTAAATGATCGGGATCGAAATTCTTTGATACTTCTACCTTATGGACAGTCCACTCTTGGCTTTGGCTCAAAAAATCGCAACAAAACCTGCAACAAAAAAAGCTGTTTTTCTGCAACGTGGGGCTTCAGCCTTAGAAAAGAAAGTGAGCTCAAGCCCCTTAATTTAAGGTTCGACTTGGGGTAATTGATCCTAAAGATTAAAAAACATTGAGATAGAGTTACTACTGGAAATTCTCTAGAATTCTGACGTAAATTGGCGACATGTTGTGCACATTTTTGGACACATTTTTAGATACCTCTTCTGACAAGGGTGTGGCTAGGCAGAAATGGATGTAGTTTAAAAGAATTGTCTGGGCTTAATTTTTTTAAGGCTTTTCCTTGGGATAGGCCATGAAAAATAAAAGCCTGGACAACACCTTTAAGATGCACCTTGGTGTGCCAAAATCTTGGAGCATTTATTTTGCCTAAACTAAGCTAGCAAATAGTTAAGGAGAAGTTAAAGCCAATGGCCTAAAGATTTATCATCCGGATCTATCATCCCACATCCACCACCGCTGGTGCACTTTAAAACTGTCTAATCTAAGTTTACTATTAGACCGGATTAGTAAATCTGTCCCATTGAATGGAATATGTCATTTAAAGAGACAGCTGGACAAATTTGTTTTTTATAACTTCTTTCGGAGTAGAAGACCTTATACCAGATTTTCCCCACTTTGCATGCAGTTCCTAGGCCACCTTAGATATCTGCTCGCTCGTGGCTTCAGAAAATGTCTTTCTATGTGAGTTTCTGGCAGATGTTTTTGCATTGCTGCATTGTATTTGTTATAGACAGTGGAGGAACAGTATTCTGCCTCTTATATTAGTGCATATTAATGACCATGTATACTCATATTACTAGGCGCAGTTTATGTACAGGGGCATAAGTATATAGGGATAGTAGTTATAGGTCCTAGTGTTATTAATATACAAACACATTGTAGTCATACTGTATGATGTATACGTACGTCTAGGAGAGCTAGGTCTTGCCAGCTAGTGACATAAATACAAAAAGCCACAGATTTTATTTTCGGTTATTGTGCTATTTTTATTTGGCTACATAATACGGAACTTTTGATCTTATATTAACAAATTTGTGTTTCATACCCAGAAGACATCATGTATGAGCAGACACTTAATCCAATCTTAGAAATTTCCGTCCTATTTGCAGCGTTCTTGCTAAAAAAAAAAAAAAACTTTCATAGAGCCTAAAGCACAAATGCGCGCACTAACAGTAAGACGTACAGGCTGGCCAATATTTCCTTTGATTTGTTTTCTTCGGTTTTTGCACGGTTACACATGTTTACATAGCTACAATACATAGGAATAAGCAGCAAAAAGTAAATGTTATGGTTTAAGAATTTTTCCCCATCATTTGTAAAACTTGTAACTATTCTGTATCACTGTACATAAATTACAGTAGGGTTGAGCCGATCTTGAGATTTCAGGATCGATTTTAAAATCTGATTTCCAATCATTTTCCATCCAATCCCAATCGTGAAATTTACTCGATCGGAATCCGATCTTTTCCGATCCCGATTGAGAAAAACAGAAGTATTGGTCCATTTTGAACATATCTCAAAATGGATCATCATCTGAGTGACAGTCATTAAATTGGACTCACTGGAACAGATTTATGAACAACCAATCACAGCTCAGCTTTCATCTTTCAAAAGCCCTACATGAAATGAAAGCTGTGATGGGGTTGGTTGCTGTGAGCAACTAGGATAGTTTTCATAAATCTGCCCCATCAATTTTTTTTATTATTTACTCGTACACTGACAAATATAGGACTAGGCAGTTTTTTCGACAGACTGATTTCACGGTACTTTAAAAAAACGGAAATACGCCATCTGTAGACTTTCATGGTCTTTAAAACAACTGCATGATGGCTGTTCAAAAAACGGACATCACAAGGTGACAAGCAGAGGGCTGAAGTCCATATATATCAGCCCCAGGTTTCTGACATATGTGTGGTCGAGGGCGGATCTGGAGCAGCCTCAGTCCTGGTGTAGATCCTTGGCTTATTACTGGGCCATAAAAGGCTGCAGCTCTTGTATTGCAGGGCAGATCCATGGGGTGAAAGGAGGTGTATGGTTCTGTCCTGTAACCCTGAGTCCGGTGAGACTATATTGCTTCTGTTGTGTTCATGTGGTTGGAAGTAAGCCACATGTATAGTTAGGTTAACAGTTCTGTTTAGTTAGTTGCTCAGACGAGCAGGATTTTATTTTGTTTTTTGCCTGAAGTTAAGGCTGGATTTTGTTTTGCTCATTTTGTGCCTGAAGTCAAGGTTTATTTATTTTCTAAATAAACCAGTTTTCTGCAGGTTTCGTGTCAGTTTTGACTGTTTGGGTCCGCACCACTGCTCCTCCCGAGCTAACTTCCCCACACGCCTTATAGCTAATGGGGGAGGCCAAAATAGCATTGACTTAGATACCCTATGGTAGTCCTAGGAATCAATGATAACGTTGTAGGTGAAGGGATTCTTCCTGGGTATGTATCCTACACTTTAAATGTGTAGACTTGATAGGCGGGATTTTGGGAGTGTCCCAAGAAGATCACATGACGGACGATGCAAGCTTTCAAAGAACAGAGGTTCCTTATATTTGAAGAAGTCTTTGTGCTTTGAAAGATTGTAAATGTAATTTTCTGGTTAGCCAATAAAGTCCTACAATAAGTTTACGTTTTTTGACACAAAAGTATCTAAAAGCACATGATTGTCTCAAGTAACACTTTTATAGGCTCACCAATGAACCTACCACTTTTTGGAGTGTAAGAATAATATCTATGTATAGCAGTAACAAATGCAAGCTCAGGGAAAGTCTACAAAGAAGACACATCTCACCTGTATGTCCCTGTCTACAGTCTACAGTAAGTCATTGTTACCTGTGATCTACAGCAGAAAATCAGAATTTTGCATGTCCTCATGAAGCAATGTCATATCTATTGTTTTAGCGGAAGACTTTTTTTGTCGTTTACCCCCCTCTTTTTTTTTCTTATTATATATTTATTTATTTTAAACAATGAAGGATCCGCCAATATCTTGTCATTTGTTACAGTGTAGCAGAGCTAGTGAAGCACGCCGGCGGGCGCTTCATCAGGAGTGCTCATTCAGAGTGATGAATGTACCTAAACACACATTTGTTCGTAAAACTTGCAGAGTGGATGAGCATCATTAGGTATGAGGAATAGGTGCCTCACGCTGAGAGAAGAGGGGGCCAAACAGATGCTGTGCGTTTTTTGCAGGCATCTTTCATCCTGCGGCTCGTCATTAATATCCTTGAAGGTGATCTTTTTCTTGTGTCTTCTTTTATTTAATAAGCACAAACACAGTGCGTGCAAAAGGCTGCAGTGCTGATCACACAGCTTTTCGTGGTCTTCTCCATACATATGGGTGAGAGACATGAATATGCGTTAACTCTTTCAGTTCTGCGGCTACTGTAAATCTTCATGGTTTACTCGGCTCTAATAAGTGCTTTTGAGGGGTGTTCTGTAACTGCTGCCCATCATGAGACATCCGATTCCTAGGGAAACACTTGAAATGTTTCTTAAGTCACATTATTTTTTGAATGGATGATAAGGTTCAGTCAAGTGCTGGAGGTCTCAGTATAAATCATATAAAGAAGGTCTGCAAACTTATGCATAACATATTCTTTCAGCCTCGCTGGTAGGGCGCGCCTTGCTTCTCGACCACCTCTTATCCTACAGGAATACACTTTATCTGGCGCACTTGTATCTTCCTTTTTGCAGGGGAGTTTTGTCATTACTGGGGCTGACTTTGGGGCATCATGGCTAGCACTATTTTAGTGACTGTTTGCCATAACACATTATCCTTAAAGCATCTGTATGTTCCTCTGTTGGCCATATGGTTTGGAGAAAAGGGGTGGAAATCTCTGCCACATTTCTTGCTTTCGGATGGCAGTATAAGTAAGGGCACATTTGCACAGCTGAGTTAGGGTGCCTTTACATGAAGCAGATTTTGTTGCAGAAAACCTGTTCCTTTCATCTGCATTGTGCTGCTAGAAGTCCAGGTGTTAGCTGTTATAACAAACCCATTCAGATGAATGGAGCTGATTGCCAGCCACATGTTGCATGTGAAGGCATCCTTATACATGATGATGCAACATACATTTAGCTGTATATTATATGCAGCTCATCCCTGTATATACAGTACTTACATAGTAGATGAGGTTGGATGAAGACATCAGTCCATAAAGTCCAACCTATAACCCTACAGTCCCCTACAGTGTTGATCCAGGTTAAGGGGAAAAAAAGCCCATGAGGCTCATGTCAATTGTCCCAATTCAAGGCAAAAAATTCCTTCCCAACTCCAATCAGGCAGTCAGTATAAAAACCCTGGATCAACGTGCCCTTAAAATCTAGAGTCCATAACCTGTAACCTGTACTGACCGTCTATTCTCTATACTCAATTACTGGTTGATCATAATCATGCATAGGAGCAAGCGGATAGAAATAACTGTTCGCCATGTAAAGGGGCTTCAAACAATGCTTGACCCATCCTATTAGTTGAAGATATTCCCAAGTATAATTTACTTGATAGCACTAAAAAAAATAGCATTATCTTGGACACATGCACAAAAATAAACATTTATCACTAAATGACAAAATAGGTTACAATTGACTTATAGCAGGACCGCTACTCTCTTGGCACAGCAAAGATGCGAATAGTTTTTTTTGCTTTGTACATATCAACTCCATTTGTTATCGCATGGAAAAAAAAAGCAAGACAGAGTCGTTGCAGATTAATTAAACTTTGTATGTGTCAATGTAATGATGATCGATGTAATTAATTATAATGTTAGATCAAAAGGTCATTGGGGTTCACTGGGGAAACTGAATTGAAGGGAAGCTTCTAGTACCTTGTTGGGCCATCTCTAACCTGGTTATGGTTGGGCATGGAGACATATAGGTTCTGTAAGGAATCCTGAGATATACTTGCCTACAGGTGTTGCAGCATGGCCTATAGCTACTGCCTTGATAGATTGCCCAAGCTGGTCCCATAAATGCTCAAATGCCAATAAATGTGGCAGGAGTATTACAGTCTACAGTGTTACCGTCTGGCTGAGATATTCCTAAGAAATCACTACTATGTGTGTGCAAACATTATTAAACTGTTAGTGTCCCTTGAATCACTACTAGGGGTAATCGACCATCATATGCAATGGCTCTCCAGACCGTCACAGCAGTTGGGGCAGTGTGATGCTCCGCAGCAAAGGCAGGATTGAAACGCTTCCTCACTTGAATCTGGATTCATTGCTAAAAGTGATACAATTTTAGTCCATAGCCGTCCAGGTTTCTTGTTTATGACGTCACTTCTAACAAAGGTGATGGTTGCTGCCTAGGGTTGAGCCGATCTTGAGATTTCAGGATCAATGTTAAAATCTGATTTCTGATCATTTTCCAGCCGATCAGCGATCAAGCAAATTTCACGATCGGGATCCGATCTTTTCTGATCCCAATCGCTAAACCCTATTAATGATATATACATGAATAGGGTTGAGAGATGCATCCCATGTAACTATGCCTGGATGGAGATGCTGAAGTACTCTTCTATGTAAGCCGATCTTGAGATATCCTCTGAACTTTATCCCGCTGGAAAAGATCGGGATCGTAATTCCGATCACGATCATGAAATTTACTCGATCGCCGATCGGAATCCGATCTTTTCCGATCCCAATCGCTCAACCCTATTGTTGACTGTAAGTGGCAGGACACGTAATCGGCTCTGTGACACCAAATTCTCCTTCGGCTAAGTGCCTGGAAATATTCTGGACCATTCTGTGTATGGATGGTGGACAAGTAAAAAGAGAGCTGCTAAATCTTGTGGAGCCCATGTACCATGCACCATCGCATGCCCTCACATATATACCACTCCCAACACCTTCTGACAACTAGGGCAGAATGCCCGAGATTGTGGACAATTCATCAAAACAACTATCTTGCTTCTCTTATTTCCACTGAGCAAAATACCTTTCAGCACTTCATAGAGGCACGGTTAGCAGTCAACAACATCTCACCAAGAGGTACACTACCTAAAAGAAGCCTCTGAAAGCCTTTTTTTAGGCTAGGGAGTGAAGCACTTTTACGCCCTCTTGTGGCAAGTCCCCAGTGAATCATCAGATACCTCCTGTAATCATCTATATATCTGCCTGAGATGTAACTGCATGCCAGGTTATGTAGCAATCTGACATTTCTATCCGGGTGTGTTTTTTGTCATTTAGTGTATTCCGGGGACACAATTCTAAAACAACGTACATATAGTAGTAGTAATGTGAACCGACCCTTTTCTACATGTGCATCTTTGCTATGTATATGTTTATGTAGCATCTTTATGTCGGGTTTTTCAGTTGTCGGTTTCGTGCCATTTTTTACAAGGTACAGGGTACAGTATGTTTCGCTAGCAAGGTTTTATTAGGCTGTGCTAAGATAGTAATAGAAATGAGTAAAATAAAATAAATCCTTTGTCTGACCTTCATGACAGCTCAAAAGAACGGCTTTTCATTTTCGTTTTTCTAAAACCAGGATTTTGCTTTTTGAGCGATCACTCTGGCTGGCTCGGCTTAAAACCTTTTGTCATGGCTAAAGCTGCCACGTTTTATAAAGTACACAAGTCAGTAACTGAGAATGATTCTGAATTGTCGGCACCCTACAACCTATAAATCTTCATTGGTGTACTTGGTTTCCAGCAGAGCCATGCATAATCTCCTACTGGTCGTCTGATGAGACAGATTTTCTCTTCTGTACATGTAGTGACCTGGCTTTAAGATTGCCTTTATTTATTTGTTTAAATGAATGTAATATATAAAAGCTCAACCCTAATAGTTACCCATATCCCTGGGGTGGTCATGTGACCGCCCAAGGGACATTTTCTGATTATTTGGTGATGATCTGTTCCCCATTTCCAGAAGCGGAGTCACTACTACTCCAATCCCCCCCATACACTCCATGGTACTTACCTTCTTCCTGTGAGATGGCTCCTCCTTCTATACTGATTTTGCAGACATGCCCTCTCCTCCAAGCGATGCTCTAAGCACTGTTGCCGAAAGTCCACCTCTACTGCACAGCGCATGTGCAGTAGAGGTGGATCATTGCTGCAGAGAACAGAGCAGCACTGGCGCAGAGGGTGCATAGACAGAATCAGTAAAGAAGGAGAGGCCATCTCGCAGTAAGAAGCATGGAAGGTAAGTATATAATATGGGCCAGGGGTTGGGCTGAGTAGATAGGCATGATAGCTAGGGAGACAGGGAGGGGGTGTATGGGAGGGAGGGAAAGAAGAAGGAGGGGGAGTGAGGAAGGGAGGAGGGAGTAAGATGAGAGGAGTTAATGTGGAAGTTGCATAGCAGGAAGCTGAACCATGTATACAAATGCAAGATCAGTCTGCCATTGAAGTAGTCCAACCTTTAACGGGCTGAAAATTTCCTTTGTGTATTATTTCTTTTTATTGCCAAAAAATCTTTATACACACTAATACACAACCAAGAGGTTCAGCTAGAGCGGTTGTATACCACTAAGAGGTCCAGTTGTTTGTGTGTGTGTGTGTGTGGGGGGGGGGGGGGGTTGAGGGGAAGTTACTCCAGCACTATCCCATTGAAGTCTACATAAACAATAGGGGAGTCTTGGGGCCTTTTTGAAGCCTGTGATTGTGGACACATAGCAAGATATAACTAAAATAACAGTAAGATCAATAATTACAGTCCCTTTCGTCTGAAGACAGAACAATGTATGGAATAGGGCCCCATGCACATGACCATATTTTTGGTCCATCTGTTATCGACCTGTAATAATGAATAGTATAGGGCCCTGTTCAATTTTTTGGTCTTCTACCGTATATCCATAATTTTTACAGATTCACATGGGGCAGTGGGACCGAAAAATGCGGAGTCCAGCGGCGGCAATATTTACTTACCGATTCTCGTTTCCGCTCACGGCCGCCTGCGCTTCCCTTCTGTGGATGCGGCTGTGAGCAGGAACAGGGGACCGGTAAGTAAGGCAGCAGGACTGTGACAAATAAATCACATCAACATGAGCCATTAGCTTCTGTTCTCGAACAAGGGATGTGTGAGGCCTCACATACTTGGTGTTGCCATCTGTAGGAGCTATATAGAATTACACTGAGTCCTTTTGACTTAACAGCATGGAGGTGTCAACTCCATATAGCATCATACCTGGAGACTTTCGAAGTCTGATACCTATGTTCATACTCTGAGGTTATACAGTGGTTCGTTGAGGACTTATGTACTATATGATGGTGCAAAACATCTCATAGGATATTCCAAACCCAAACTATGGTCATGTGCATAAACATTAATGATTTAGGAAGGAAGAATACATTAATACATTGCTGTAATAATGCTTATTTTTTTTCTTCCCGACTACTATTAATTAATTGATGTTTCTTCGCGTCACGTTTATGTCCGGTAAATCCTCGCACATCGCCTGCACCTTTATTACATGTCCGCACATATGTTTTACAGCGCGGCTCTGTTCTAATTTGGAATCCTTCTCTGATTTTATTTTTCATTTTCCTTTTTTCTCCCGAGTAGAGAAACGCTAGTTCCATCCGGTTTCTTGTTCCGAAGATAAATTAGTGACTTCTAAATAATGCAGTGAACCCTAATTCTCTTTGATTAGCCGTGAGTTAGATGATGGCGACCCAATGAAATTGGTCATCAGCATAAATAATGAACTGATAAAATGCTAAGTCACTGCCGATCATAAATCACAGCAAATCCACTTTCTCTGGAAGTCACTGAAATTAGAAGTCCATGCTCCTATTAATTATTTTGCCTCTTGAAGACGACAGTGTTATAAATCAGCCCTGAAAGGCCCTTCACTTAGGAAGCTGAAGGAGTCAGACTGCCTGCAAATTGCTTTGTATATGGACCTAATTGTTTCCTAAACTAATCCACCTTGGTAGAAAGAAAGCCACAGCTAAAAGCTGCACAATACATTTCAATACAACCCCTATTCTTCATCTGTAACCTCTACCAAGACAGTGGTATTCATAGTATCAGTTCCACCTGCCTGGTCCAGAGACTTTATTATTAATTACCCTGTTTTAAGCCGCGGACAAAGTTGTAAAGCAAAAAATGCAAATGTCTATGCCAAGCAGTCATGTTCACTTTGTAGATGCTTTTCCTCTACAAGACTGAGTATACTGTTAATAGGGAACTTTATGTAAAAGTACATTCACATCATGTTTGTTAACCCTTAGAAAAGAATGGTCCATGCAAAGCAGATTCCAAATGTTGCAAATTAATATCAAATAATAAATAGCCATAGACGTCCCGAATCCTTAGAGCGCCACCAACCGTGGTCATTAAATGAATAGCAGACTATTGTGTGATGGACAGTAGGTGTGACCCCAAAACAGCCGTAGCTTTTATAATGACCCCCTTTACAGATGATTATTATTGGGCATGTTGGAAAATGTCTTCATTATCTTCAATATTCCCCGTTCGGCTGCCTGAGCAGTCATATTTGGATGGCATTACCATGTTAAAGAATGTGAAATAATCAGGTCACTTAGTGCAACAGCCCGGAAGTTTGGTCCTCACCCGTTCCTGGACGGCCAATCTAACTTTGTCCTGCTGCTACACATTTATGTTGAGAGGTGGCATTAGCTTTTGCATGGACGGCTAAAAGCTGAATTCATTGTTTTAATGAATTTTACATTACTGAATATGTTGATGCTGAACAATGCTTGTTTTTGGAGCAACTGCTTAGAGGCTTCTGTATTGGTCATGATCTTCTATGCAGTAGAGTATTTCTCATGCTGGAAGGAATGTCGTCATTGCCCATGACACCATTACCGAACTGCCGCCATTGTCACCACCATGTGCCCAAATGGGATGTCTAGAGTGGACAGGCATAGTAAAGCAAGCTCCGTTGTCCGTTTCTGAAAGCAAAAGAATAAGGAGAATTCATCATGGCCGATACACTTCAAAATAGCATCAAAAAAGTGAAAAGACCATTTTTGAGCAGAAATGTGCAACTTTTTATTCCATCTTTGCTACTTTTGCAGGAAGTGGGAGCATCTAAAAGGGAGGAGACATGGCCTGATGAATCACAACAGTTTATGGCAGCTTACACCAGAAATTGATGTCAATTATAATTCAATTAAGAGACATATGTAATAAATTAGGCACAAGTCACAGCAAAGACTTCATCAAGTCTGTATGTTACACCAATTTGATGAATTTCACCTAAAGGGTTTTTACTAGAGATGAGCGAGTAGTATTTGATCGAGTAGGTATTCGATCGAATACTATGGTATTCGAAATACTCGTACTCGATCGAGTACCACTCGCTATTCGAATGTAAAAGTTCGATGCAGAACCAGCATTGATTGGCCGAATGCTATACAGTCGGCCAATCAACGCTGGTTCTTCTCCTACCTTTAGAAGTCTTCTCCGTGCAGCTTCCCCGCGGCGTCTTCCGGCTCTTCATTCACTCTGCCAGGCATCGGGCCTGGGCAGAGCCGACTGCGCATGTCTGCTTGTAATGCGGACATGTGCAGTCGGCTCTGCCCAGTCCCGATGCCTGGCAGAGTGAATTCATAGCCGGAAGATGCCATGGGGAAGCTGCACAGAGAAGACTTCTCGGAGGATTCAGCCCGACCCTCACTCATGGACTTGGTAAGTATAATTTGATCGAATGTTGCCTACCCCTGAAATGAGCATTTTCCCACCATAGACTATAATAGGGTTCGATATTCGATTTGAGTAGTCGAATATTGAGGGGCTACTCGAAACAAATATCGAATCTCGAACATTTTACTGTTCGCTCATCTCTAGTTTTTACACCTAGGGTTTCACCTGCTCTATTCTACCCTCTCCTTCCTTGTTTCAGTGATAAGTTAGTGAATGGACTTAGCCCGCACGATGGACAATTCAGCCCAGCCAGGTACTCCGAGAATAAGCTGCACAATGTTATATCTTCATTTATATATAGCGGTAACAGAGACAGTGTTTTCGCTCTTATTAGGACTCAGCAGCTAAATGGATTTTGCAGAGCTGACAAAATGCTCCACTAGCAGTCAATCACAGTATTATGGCCAGAATAATTGGTGTCAGAAGCCCAGCCACTGCTACTAGATAGCAGTGGTGGTTGGAAACATTGGTGCTGATTTGTAAACATAATCAGAATTATTTGATAAACAAGATGGATAAAGCAATATATTGCGTAAAACACTTTGACTAGTTTAACCTTTAAGTACTCTCATGGTGGCTATCATACACCACTATCATACACATATCATTATGATGGACACCATGATGGTACTTAAGGGTTAAGCTACAAGTTTATATATGATCCTGTAGATGGCCATACCCCTTTTGTATCTGTAGCAAGATTTTCACAAATTAAAGAGGTCGTCTCACTAGGACAGCAAATTTCCGTATATCCTGTTAAGATGTATGAAGTCCATAGAGGTTTTTTTTTTTCCCCTTTATGAATCTCTTGAGATCTCCGTGGCCATAATTTATGTATAATCGGGTTTTATTGAAAATTTTTCATAAGGAGAGGAAAAAAATGCAAAGACAAAAATAAGGACAAGCAAAGAAATTTTAAAAAAAGGGGCACGCAGGCCCCAAACAACATATACAGGCGAAGGGGGGGGGGGGTACCCCCAACTACGAAGGCCCAACAGAATATATGCAATGCTGAAGTGGCAAATATGGAGAGATAAACCGGTCGCATGGACCATGCAATACGAACGGTAAAAGCATACAGGGAACAGGGGGAGGGGACAAAACAAAACAGAACAACCAGTCAGAACCACACACACAGACAAAAGACAGGGGGAAGACAAGACAAGAAACCACAAGGATGAACCAAATAGGAAGGAGAGAGATAAAGAGGGAACAGGAGGATCGATGACGCAACCAGATTCCCTCTCAGGCGAAAGAAGAAGAAAAGTCAGAGGACTCCTGAAACATCACCTAGGGCCACCGGAGCTGCTCAAACCTAGAGAAGTCAGGAGAGTCTTCTGCAACCAGGGCCTCCATTCTCCGAATAAGGAGGAATTCCTGGAGGAACTCAAGAAGAGTAGGCGGGGTAGGGCTGTGCCAATGCCTCGGGATGACAGCCCTGGCGGCCGTGAGGAAGTGCCCCAGACATGGCCATAATTTAATATGACGTTCCCCCTATTGCTGTATCAGGTGTTTTGTAGCTGTTCCTGCACCAATAAACTAATAATTATCAGACTGATGTCAAGTGCAAATTAAAAGTACTGGATGTGGAACATGATGGGCAGTATATATATATAATCTCCATATCCTGTATAATAAGCTACATGGCAGGTGTGTTGGGAGTGAGACCTCTACCAACCTAATATTTACGCCATATCCTAAGGATAGATAATCAATATCTAAATGTTTTTTTCACATCTAATGAATCAAACATAATTCTATAGGCGTCGAGCCCTGTTTTTGCATTGGTTTCCTGGACCCTTAGGTCCATAAGGCATGCGATTATAGTCATCTACAGTATTTGATACTTTGTTGGGATAGGAAACTTCTCTATTAGCTGAGTGCTTTACTTCTAGGTAGAATGCTTGGTGGCCGCAGTCCGGGTTGCAGATACGCCGGGGTTGGGGTCATTGTGTAGCAGCACCATTATACATATTATGTAAGTGCCATTCAGGGTAGAAGGATCTAAGAATGAATCCCTGTAGCAGACAGAGGTAACATTTTTTTATATTTTGTTACATTTTCTGATTCTATGGGAGAACACATTGAGCCCTAGTAATGTTTGTCAGACTCTGTTTTCTCTTCTGCTCATCTGAAGGCAAATGTAAACTGTTTGTTGGCCAAGGATGATAAATATGGCTTCTCCCCTTCACTGCCTATAAACTATAGTTTTATGAATTCTAAGCATAAAGGTAACTTGTGTCCTCCTCTATGGATTTATGAGTTTCCCTGACATTTTAGTTGTGGTTGTTACATGATATTTATGAATGCAGGAATACTAGGTTCTCTCATTATATTTTTTTTCTCTTACATTTATGGTTCCTGGTACCATAACTGTACATTTGAAATCTTTATTGCATCTGTTTGTGTGAGGAGGAGGGAATATGACCAGGTGCGAAACACTAAGAGGGTCTATTAATTCTGCTCTACATCTACGGGGTTGATTTGTTACTCCGGCATCTTTTAGCTGGTATGGTAAGACTGCACATTATTGTCGACCAAAATATAAAATGGTAAAGTAAACAAATCTTCTCTTCTAACATAAACTTGATTTAGTATTTGATGATAAATCATATTATGGGGTTCTCCGAGACCATAGTAAATATCGAAATGCACCCCTTTATCAGAGGCGTGATATCGACAGTATGACAGATCCCTCTTTAAAGGATCCCAATGGTTGCCATTGACTTATAATGGAGTTTCAGGTGTTTTTGAAGACAGGAGAGAATTTCAGACTATGGTATTTCTTCTGGAAAAAACACCAGAACCTCAATGAGATTGAACGTAGTGTAAGGGTCCATAAAATGGTGCTGCAATGCCTCACCACTGACCTCACCCCAGCACTTTACTTTTCTTTACACAGGGGCATCAGGCTGTCTTCAAGACCAAGAACAGGGGCGTAACTACCATAGAGGCAGCGGAGGCGGCTGCCACAGGGCCCGGGCCTTTTTTTTTTTTTTTTAAATTGGCCGTTACGGGCCCTATTTACTTGCCGATCCTGGACATAATACTGTGTGCAGGGGCCACTATGGGGACATAATACTGTGTGCAGGGGCCACTATTGGGTATAATACTGTATGCAGGGGCCACTATGGGGTATAATACTGTGTGCAGGGGCCACTAATGGACATAATACTGTGTGCAGGGGCCACTAATGGACATAATACTGTGTGCAGGGGCCACTAATGGACATAATACTGTGTGCAGGGCTTACTAAAGGACATAATAGAGTGCGGAGGAGGGGGTCGGTCGAAGTCTTCGGTGTCGGTTGGGGGGGGGGGCATGTCAAAAGTTCGCCACGGGGCCCCGCCATTCCTAGTTACGCCACTGACCAAGAAGATACATTGAAGCAGTCTTGACAGGCACCCTAGTGGGCCCTCCTGGAGCACAGGGCCTAAGCACTTGCCCAAGTTTGTTGGGTTCTGCAGTATTCACAGCCTAGCTGTGTATAGTGTGATGACAATGCTAAAATAAAATCTACAAAATTT
This sequence comes from Leptodactylus fuscus, assembly GCF_031893055.1. Lineage (NCBI taxonomy): Eukaryota > Metazoa > Chordata > Amphibia > Anura > Leptodactylidae > Leptodactylus > Leptodactylus fuscus. The sequence goes on from NC_134274.1 coordinate 36,452,707, forward strand.
GTGAAGCATTTATGTCCATTCATTGCAGATGTGAGCACATCTTGACTTTAGCGCGTTGCAGTTTTTCTTCAACCCTGAAAAAAAAAGCAACCGCCTAGTTTGGAGGTAAATAATGGCGGTGCGATTGGTCATTGTTACTTATTATTTAGAACATTAGCAGACATCTTTTAGATGTCCAGTGCCCACAAGCGATCATGTGCATTGCCAACATCTGTCTACAGCAGCTGCCATCTGATATTATAATTGAGTGAAATGGTTGTTTTAGCTCATGAATTGTTAACATTGTAATTAGCGTTCATTATATTCTTCTACTTCCTTTTCCTGCACCCTATATAGCCTGCATCTTGTATTTAGACTCATTGCGTGCAGTATTTTTAAGCTAAAGAATTGTACTGACTATTACGTCGCCACTAGGGTTGAGCCGATCTTGAGATTTCAGGATCGTTTTAAAAATCTGATTTTCAATAATTTTCCAGCCGATCGCGATCGTGAAATTTGCTCAATCGCCAATTGGCATCCAATCTTTCCCGATCACTCAACCCTAGTTACTTTATATTTATGGAGTAGGGTTCAGCCATTCTTGAGATTTCAGGATCGTTTTTAAAATCCGATTTTCCAGCCGATCCCAATCGTGAAATTTGCTCGATCGACAATCTGGATCCGATCTTTCCCGATCCCAGTCGCTCAACCCTAGTCGCCACTTCTTCAATCGCCTATGCTTTGCTGAAGAATCTTTACTGTATTAGGGACAGTTTTACAAACCGCCTGCTTTGGGTATGTCTATCTCGCCTCCTTACTGGGTACTCCCTTCCCGCTATCCTCAATGGGTATGCTATACATACTGCAGCGTTAATACAGTAGTTGAATTAAAATGGTTGTATGATGACAACCCTTGTCTTTATGCCACATGGTGCACCAGACAGTCCCCTATGCAGTTTCTCTGGGGAATAGGACAGAGACCTGGCGGGCAGAGATGGGCGCAAGTGTGAATGCCCTCCAAGCCTGCCCATTGGTTGTTAAATCTGCTCTCAACCCCTCTCCTTTTAGCCTGAGAGTGGCTGTCTGAAAAGAACATTAAATAGAGAGACATAGGGAGGCCAAGAGTTGACTCTTTTCAATAATAAATTTCCATTACAAAGATGTCCCCTGACTTTCTATATAATGGACTGATCTACACAGGGGAATATACAAACTCCTGTCACTAACTAACTACTGATTAGGAGACAATTCCGGTTATACAGTTATAATGAAGATGTCTCCCTAACTACATACTTAGAGCATCTAAGATTATTTAGGAGACTATAGAGAGAAGGGGAAGTATACTGCCCCCCATAGCAAGTTCACAGCCTCAGAATCCACCGAAAATCTTCAGTAAAGTCCTGCATGGAGGACTTTTCCGCTGGTTTCAGCATAAAAACAATGGAAACCTGGCAGACTCCATTATAGTCTATGGTGATGGGAGAGCCCAGCACAAATGAGAACCTAGCCTTAGCTGCTCATGTGATGCTATACTGATTTATTATGGAATCGATAGCAGAGCAAAGAGAAAGGTGAAAGACAAGATGGAGTCTGGTGAGAAGCAAAGGAGAATACGAATTGCAGGGACAATATACATGGAAGAAATGTAACCGACAATCAGGTGATTACAGGGATATAAAAAGGGTTTACTGGATTCTACTTCTAAAAGAGATGAATGGAATAAGACATTCCTTTTAATAGCATGTGGTACAGAAATCTTTATAATATTCTTACCATAGAATGCTTTTGGGTGACTTCAGGAATATGGGCTATGTTGTCCAGTAATGGTCTACACTACAGTTGATTCATCTACACCAGGGGTAGGGAACTTATGGCTCTCCAGCTGTTGCAAAACTACAACTCCCTGCATGCATACTTGCTCTGCTGTTCTTGGAACTCACGTGAGTGGAGCATGTTGGGAGTTGTAGTTTCACAGCAGCTGGAGAGCCAAAGGTTCCCTACCCCTGATCTACACTGTATATAAAACATTATCCCAAATAACACCAAGATTTGTTATTTTAATAGGGTTGAGCGATCGGGAAAGATCGGATCCCAGAGGTTATCTCAAGATCGGCTCAACCCTATTCATGTATATATCATTAAAGGGGTTGTCCCATCACACGGATCCTATCTATACTGCTTGTTAATGTGGATGTAAGACTTTTCCTAAATACACTGCTTCAGCAAAACTTCTTTGTTTGTCCACTATCTTACTTAATTCAATTCTTTGTGGCCACAGCCCTGACTTATCTGCTCAAAAGTCAAGTGATGTATCTGCTGCTCTCAGGGGGGAGGGAGGAGGGGCTAAGTGCATGGGAGCCAGCCTGTGTTTCTAGCTATTCCTGTGTCTACACCACGTGACCTAGCTTCCTGGTCTCAGATAGGGGAGAGGAGCTGCTTTAATTTCTGAACTCGTTTTCTTTTCTCCCAGTTATCAGGCTAGCTAATTCAATTGTGTTCATTATGGCAGAGACAGGCAGTGTTTGTATGTAACACAGAATGGAGTTGCTCTGAGGACCTTTGATGACATCACAGGCCCTTCAGCCGCCCCATAGGATCACGCTATGTGGTGGACGGAGCTACATGCTAATTTGGGGCAGAGCTAAATGGCATGTTGCATGTGAAACCCCGCCCACCAAATGACACAACAAACCAGGAAGAAAGATGATTTTACAGCAGTGAAGACTGGTGAGTATGCGATGTGGGAATACCGCTTTAATAGGGTTGAGCGATCGGGAAAGATCGGATCCCGATCAGCGATCGAGCAAATTTCACGATTGGGATCGGCTGGAAAATGAACGGAGATCGGATTCTAAAATTGATCCTGAAATCTCAAGATCAGCTCAACCCTATATTTTAATAATTTGCCTTACTATTCGCACTTTATTTATAGTTCATGTCTCATTATGGGCTCAGAAGAACTACTATAAGGTATTAGTAGTATATTAGTAGGTCCCTGTCCAGTTCTCGGCCATAAAAGCAGAGTCAACAGTCCATTTTCATGACCAATTTGCACTGGCGTGGAATATGTTGTTACTGATACTTGAGTCTGAGTGATCTATAAAAGACAGATCATGCTGGACCAGACTCTAATTTTTTCAGTTCAGACCCAGTTGTAGTGCGTTAAAAAACAGTAGTGTGAATAGATTCAATGACTTCAATGGCGCTCTAGGCCGTCTGGTTGTGTAGGTATAGCCGCAGGCTAGAATGGTCTGACTATTTTTGGATGTTTTTCTGCAAAGTTTTGTGACTTAAAGGACTTGTCTACCCTAAACTTATATCTTGACATACCGTAGCCATTCCGTGCTACTTTCCTAGCGTATCATTTTACCCTCTGAAGTTCCCTGTGACGCAAAAAACACTTACAAGTAAAAACCATCATTATTGTCAAACAGGGCTCTGCCTCTCCTCTGATTCCAAATGTATGCCGATCCCAGAAGCCTTTGCTTTTCAAAAGCAAGATGCTTTAAAAAAAAAAAAAAATCTTATTTCATAACCATATTGTTTAAAGGTAATTATAACAATTTCCAGTGTCTCTTGACAAGTCGCAGATTGGAACGTGTTCTAAAGCATTTTGCATATACTAATAAAGAAGTATACCTCTCCTTAGATGTCTGACGAGGAATCTTCAGTGCACTAATTTATGGGAGTGCAATTTATTACTTGAGGAATAGAGTGGCTGATTTGCATATTTTGCTTCCTATCTCAGATCTTAGGGACAAGTTCCCCTTTTTTATCTTTCTTCTTCCCTTGATCTTGTGCTGGGTGATTTATAAGGTGTTGGACTTGGCTGTATAAATCCATCCTCCATCCTTCTAGCTGCAGAGTATTTGCACCTACTGATTTCTTGCTGTGATTTCTAGGTCAACCTTCCCCCAGCTGAAGCCAGCTTAATAACTCACTATCACATCAGCCTTTGTGGTGACAGCCAAGGAAAAGAGAAATTATCACCCATTTCCGAAGACCTTTTGGATGTTTACGGCAAAAACAATTTTTCTTTTTTTTTTTTTTTTTCTCATCTTTTTTTTTTTTTTTCTTTTGCTTAAATTAAAATGGAGGAAATGATTAAATTGTTTTGATTTATGGAGACTGCTCTTGCAGGACGATAAAGTCCACTGATCTGGAAGGGCATCGGCAGAATTTATGCCACCTAAGCATAAAAGCACTAGGCAGCCATTTCTGGGGGACAACAAGTTGTGAATTAAGCATCCGGCCGAGCCATATGGGTCTGAAACACATTGTGAAGCACCCCAGGAGTGGTGATAAATTGAACTGTTCTCTGTGTGTGTAAATCTTGATCCTGGGAACTGCTGGAATCTGAAGCAGCTCTTGGAGATAAATCTTCAGGGGTGGTTATAAAAGAGAAGAGTCCAATATTAAACCCCAGAGCTGATAACTTTAGCGGTGAGGCGGGAGTAGTGTCCTTGCTTTGACATTTGCTGACTGGTATTTGTTTCCCTTTTAAATAAGGAACTGTAACTCTGCTAGAATGATGGCCTGGTCATGGTGACATTGCATCCTCAACCAAGGTTACTGACTGCAGGACAAGCCAGTCTATCCTCTCTTTTTTTTTTCTTCTTACACGCCATGTCAATAGGTAGCTGTCTGCTAAGGAACTTAAATACACATTTTATGGCTGACATTTCGGCATCTTCATTTTTAAGAGAAATGTATTTTGTTGCAAAGAGTAAAGAATTTTCTTTACCAAATAGCGGTAGGTGAAACATATGAGTCAAAGGTAAATGTATGAGACAGATAACATACAGATTGATAATAGGAATCCTATAGAAAGTCAATAAATTGGAAACGTTGGTATGATCCTACTAATAATTTGGAACATTTAACTTTTTAAGAAAAACAATAGCATAAACTCATTTTAAATATAGTTACATACAGTAGTAGATGAGGTTGGATAAAGAAATCAGTCCATCAAGTCCAACCTATAACCCTACAATACTTGAATCAAAGTTTTTCAGTGCATGTGAACGGTCCCTAGGGAATTTAGTTTATGAAGTATGCCTTCTTCTTGAAGCTGGAAAATTTGCATTGACAGCATATCTGAGAAGGTGTGATCATTTTAGTTATTGTAAGAAGGTGACAGGCAGAGTGCTGGAGTCCATATGTATTAGCCCCAGGTTTCTGACATATGTATGGTCCAGGGCAGATCTGGAGTAGGCTTCAGTCCTGGTGTAGATCCTTAGCTCATTACTGGATGCTGCAGACCCTGTATTACATTGCATTTCCATGGAGTGAAAGGAGGTGTATGGTTCTGTCCTGTAATCCTGAGTCTTGTTTTGTCCTTGTGGCTGGTAGTAAGCCACACGTATAGTTAGGTTATCAGTTCTGTTCAGTTAGTTGCTCAAACAAGCAGGATTTTATTTTTTTGTTTTGCCTGAAGTATTTTGTTTTTCTCATTTTGTGCCTGAAGTCAAGGTTTATTTATTCTCCTGTTTATTCCTAAATAAACCAGTTTGGTGCACATTTTGTGTCCCTGTCTTGACTGTTTGGGTCTGCACTAGAGATGAGCGAGTACTGTTCAGATCAGCCGATCCGAACAGCATGCTCGCATAGGAATGAATGGACGTAGCCAGCACGCGGGGGAGGGGTTAAGCGGCCGGCCGCCGTCAAAGCGGAAGTACCAGGTGCATCCATTCATTTCTATGGAGCGTGCTGTTCGGATCAGCTGATCCGAACAGTACTTGCTCATCTCTAGTCTGCACCACTGCTCCTACCGAGCTAACTTCCCCCCAGTATGCTTTAACAAGTTTTGTAATTTAAGAAGGAAGACACACTTTAGTTACAGGGGTTCTATTAAGTTTTGAAGCAATCCCTTATTGATTGGACCCCGAAATTAGGGGTCTGGTTCCCTTGTTCTGATGGAGCAGCAGGTCAGACATCAGCTATTTCACTCCACTCATTCTCTATGGGAATGTGAGATATAGCCAAGCTCTCTGTTCCGCTATCTCTGGCACTCCTATAGAGAGTGAATGGAAGAGCAGGATGAATGTTTTCTAAATAATGGATCTGCAATGTTGAATAACAAAGACATATTTGGAAAATGTGTAAATAACACTACAAGGTTCTGGGATTAAGGCTTCTGACTAGCAACTATACAGGGTACATATGTAGCAGCCACCCATGAGCACTAGTTCTTGAGAAGACCCAAAGCCACATAAATTGAAGAACCCAGACATTGTAGTGGGACTTAGGCATTTTAAGCTTTGCCTAAGTATTTAAGAGAAGGACTTAGGGGTTTAACTCCCTGTGCACACCTCATGAACATGTACATCTATTCTAGGTTTAGTTTATGAAGGAAGTGCTCATTTTATTCCCAAGGAAAAGGTTAGAATAGTATGAAAGTTTCCTTTTACCGTATTCTGCAGGACAATTTATGCAGGCGAACCGTTCTAATGCCGCCATGAGAGGAGTGCAATGGTTAGTATTGAGCATGACCATCAAAAAAGAATGGGTGTAATTTCCTCTGGAACTCTGTTTACAATCCAGACTAGTCACCCCCGACATCACTAGCCACATGGTTAGTGGTAAGCCTTGTTTGACAGTCTTTAAAGGGATCCTATCATTAAAACAGAATTTTTTTCACTAACACGTCAGAAAAGCCTTAAGAAAGGCTATTCTTCTCCTATCTTTAGATGTCTTCTCCGCGCCACCTTTCGGTATAAATCCCAGTTTTCGTCGATATGCAAATAAGTTCTCTCGCAGCACTGAGGGCGTCCCCAATGCTGCGAGAGAAATCTCCAGCGCCGCCTCCATCTTCTTCATTAACGGCCTCTTTCCACATCTTCTTCCAGCGCAGGCGGTCAAAAATCTAGGCCTTGGGCAGAGCCGACTGCGCAGGCTCACAGGCCACAAGAAAATGGCCACTTACTTACCTTTCCTTTGTGAACTTTCTGCTTCAATTAAACCTGTATGGAAACCGCTGGCGTTTCCGTAGGTATAATTGACATGCTGCGATTTCCAAAAAAGCAATGGATAGGATAGGATTAGCCAGAATCCCATCCACCTTACAGAACCTCTGCAGACCCCCTTATAGTCTATGGGGGCTACGGGTTTTTGCATGTGACCACTTTTTAAGCAGACAAAGTCTCCAACTTTTGGGTCCCCATGCGGACCTGAAGGATGGAAACCCGAATGCTAGCGTGAATGTAGCGCAGGTTACTTTTGTATCATTTACAGTATACTCTACTCTTTGTCCTGCCCTGCCCATAGACCTTCATGTAAAAAGTAACTCCGCTTTTATAGTTGGAGTTACACTTTAAGCCTTTGTTTAAAAAAAAATAAAAAATCACGAAAACTGTTATTCTCTTTATATATGGCCACAAACCATGCTAAACCCAGTTTACATAATCCTTTGTACAGTAAATGTGAACATAACCTACAAAGAGAACAATTTAATTCTGGCTTTGTATATACAAAAGACCAGTCCCATTTATCACACATGTAAGACGCATTGTACCATGAGAGTAACATATAAGGTTAGTGGTTTGCACTAAAACACTAAAAGGTCTATAGGTTCTTTCTGCATCAGAACCTGCGGTGTCCTTTGCATGTGAGAGAGCACAATTCACCATACAATATACACTCACCGGCCACTTTATTAGGTACACCTGTCCAACTGCTCGTTAACACTTAATTTCTAATCAGCCAATCACATGGCGGCAACTCAGTGCATTTAGGCATGTAGACATGGTCAAGACAATCTCCTGCAGTTCAAACCGAGCATCAGTATGGGGAAGAAAGGTGATTTGAGTGCCTTTGAACGTGGCATGGTTGTTGGTGGCAGAAGGGCTGGTCTGAGTATTTCAGAAACTGCTGATCTACTGGGATTTTCACGCACAACCATCTCTAGGGTTTACAGAGAATGGTCCGAAAAAGAAAAAACATCCAGTGAGCGGCAGTTCTGTGGGTGGAAATGCGTTGTTGATGCCAGAGGTGAGAGGAGAATGGCCAGACTGGTTCGAGCTGATAGAAAGGCAACAGTGACTCAAATAGCCACCCGTTACAACCAAGGTAGCCAGAAGAGCATCTCTGAACGCACAGTACGTCGAACTTTGAGGCAGATGGGCTACAGCAGCAGAAGACCACACCAGGTGCCAATCCTTTCAGCTAAGAACAGGAAACTGAGGCTACAATTTGCACAAGCTCATCGAAATTGGACAATTGCAGATTGGAAAAACGTTGCCTGGTCTGATGAGTCTCGATTTCTGCTGCGACATTCGGATGGTAGGGTCAGAATTTGGCGTCAACAACATGAAAGCATGGATCCATCCTGCCTTGTATCAACGGTTCAGGCTGGTGGTGGTGGTGTCATGGTGTGGGGAATATTTTCTTGGCACTCTTTGGGCCCCTTGGTACCAATTGAGCATCGTTGCAACGCCAAAGCCTACCTGAGTATTGTTGCTGACCATGTCCATCCCTTTATGATCACAATGTACCCAACATCTGATGGCTACTTTCAGCAGCATAATGCGCCATGTCATAAAGCTGGAATCATCTCAGACTGGTTTCTTGAACATGACAATGAGTTCACTGTACTCCAATGGCCTCCACAGTCACCAGATCTCAATCCAATAGAGCATCTTTGGGATGTGGTGGAACGGGAGATTCGCATCATGGATGTGCAGCCGACAAATCTGCGGCAACTGTGTGATGCCATCATGTCAATATGGACCAAAATCTCTGAGGAATGCTTCCAGCACCTTGTTGTATCTATGCCACGAAGAATTGAGGCAGTTCTGAAGGCAAAAGGGGGTCCAACCCGTTACTAGCATGGTGTACCTAATAAAGTGGCCGGTGAGTGTAGTTCTCCATATTGGTATTTCCAAGGGAATAAGGGCTGAGCTGTAATAACAGACAAAGCCTATGGACAGCATTGGTGCTATGTCTGGGAGAAGCGGCAGAAATGTGTTTGCTCTTGGTCAGACACAAACCAAGGACCCCAGTGTTGCAAACCATTGGTCCACCCATGAGTCTTGTTTTATATGGAATATCTCATGTGCAATCATTGTATAGTCGTGTGTAGTAGGAAAGGGAATGCCAATGTTACTTGCAAAGATGTCCATTAAATCCATTTCTGTATTGCATTTCCTACGAAATATCAACCAGCGAGCTCAGGCTGCAAAGAGCCAACATTACCTTGTCTCAAAAACAGTTCACATGTGTAGGAGACAGCTGGCAATGGAGATGGATGCAGAGATGCATATGCTGATGTTGCTTAATGGTGTGTTGCCTAATAAACACAGAGATAAAGCGGCTCCTGTGGTACTGAACTGTGGTTTAGAGCATCCGATGATGTATTGATAAGTCACTCAAGTTCATAGCGCCATTTACCTGCTTTCTTAAAGAAAAAGGCTCCTTAGTAGTAGTAAGCTAATGGCAGCCAGTCTACAAGAGCATGAAATAGTTAGCCTGGCACTTATATTAATGTGGGGGGATGTAAGCGTACCCCCATCCTGCTACCATAGGTTTTACATGGCCTGGTAATATTTTTAAGCATGCCTCAGTATTAGGGTTGAGCCAATCTTGAGATTTCAGGATTGATTTTAAAATACAATTTCCAATCATTTTCCAGCCGATCCTGATCGTGAAATTTGCTCGACCGGGATCCGATCTTTCCCAATCACTCAACCCTATTAATGATATATACATGAACAGGCGGGATCGAGGTCAGAGGATAAGATCGGGATTGGAATACTGATCGCGATCGTGAAATTTACTTGATCGCCGATCGGAATCAGATCTTTTCCGATCCCAATCACTCAACCCTACCGGCAGTGTATCATACCCCCTTTCCCTATTGAAAATACATGCATGCTCAGCTAAGTGTACATGTGTATGGATCGGTCAGAACGGATAGTATGCAGTAGACCAGCAGCTATCTTATATGTGTGGTAGGGTTGAGTGATCAGGATTGGAAAAGATGGGATTCCGATCGGCAATCGAGTAAATTTCACGATCGCGATCAGAATTCTCATTTTCCAGCCAATCCCGATCGTGATTTTGAAATTTGCTTGATCACCAATTGGGATCCGATATTTCCTGATTCCGATCGCTCAACCATATTAATGATATATACATGAATAGGGTTTAGCCGATCTTGAGATAACCTCTGACCTCGATCCCACTGGAAAAGATCGGAATCGGAATTCCAATCGCGATAGTGAAATTTACTCGATCGCCGATCGGAATCCGATCTTTTCCAATCCCGATCACTCAACCCTACTCAGCATAGTAAATTTGATCAAGCCAAATTTCAGAAATCACTGTATAAATCTCTGTACACCTATGTAAATGACCAAAGATAAGTCATCTGGGTGGAGTTCAGATTAAGCTGTCAGTGCTTGAGCCCACACTTTCCGGCTTGATTGACATGTCCTGAATAGCGTTGATCCAATCTTGAGATTTCAGGATCGTTTTTAAAATCTGATTTTCAATAATTTTCCAGCCGATCCTGATCACGATCATGAAATTTGCTCGATTGCTGATCGGGATCTGGTCTTTCCCAATCACTCAATCCTAATCCTGAATGGAGGCTGCAGGTGACATCCATTGGCTGGGGAGATCTTAGCTATGACAAGAGGGGCAAGATGTGATGACAATGTGACTGTTCCTGATCCGGACATCGCCCAGATAATTATCAATAGCTAGATTGGATTTAGTCTACAAAGGCATACAACATTATCAAGACATGTAATAATAAGACATGGTGGTAGTTTGCATCCATCTTTACTGAGATCAAGTAGATTTGAGTTCCATTAAGTGACCCAAAGGGCAAAAATAGGATGTCCAACTTTTTGACAGACAGGTGACACTAGTTAGAAGCCCCATATATTCTGTATTGTTGAAAAAGGCCATGTGATGACCATTGTTCATGTCTATGTGAATAGGGCCTTAAATACATGTAATTTATGTGTTAAGAGCAAAGTGACTAAGGTATCATTGTAGCTGACATCCTATGGCTTGTCCAACTTCCATCTCATAGTCAAGTCTTCCATCTGTGCAAGGGTCCCGATTCTGCCTTATTGTGAAAGGTTGCATCAAAGCTTCAGTCACCTCGGCACATGGTGACAAGCCTATAAGTAAGAGTATAAACTAGATCATAGATTCCAGCTGACTGATTCAGTTTGCAGCTTTCTATAGGAGATGGTGCCTGACGGAGCGCATGTCTCACTGATCAGATCTGTTCTGATCAAGACAACGAGAAGGAAAATGCTTTTGTTTCTTTTGCTTCATTTGCTTCTGCACAAACACTAACACACCCTCAAATTAAGACCCTAGATGCGCGCTGTAAATGGCTTGTGCGAGCACCCCTGTCACTTCCTTTACAATCCAGCATCGCCTTCCTCCAGCATGACAAACCCTACACTTTCATTGTGCATGGAAATGTGTCGGCGGAAGCAAAGGGCCAATCAGTGGCATTACATCAGCGTGGAGCCCGAGCGCCCCTACAGAAGTCACAAAATCAAATGCTATCACTTATCAAGTTATGCTAATGAGCCTAATAAAAGCTTCTGGTAGTTTGTTCAGGACTCCGCAACGAGCGCAGATATTTAATCAGACAAGAAGAGGCGATGGGAGAGAAGCAATCCAAAGTGACACCCAAGACACGCGTTCACATTGTGCTCATTTTACACCGCCTGCGCTGTTGTCTCCTTTCTACAAGGTGCTGGATGGTTTTATCAGTTATACTGTATATTGTTAGTCCAAGACAGAGCTATAGTATATATATTCCCATCATAATTGAGCTGCTTTTAAGCCATTAAATTAAATTAATTGTTCACTCTGACGGTTATTAAGGAATGGGATTAGTAAAACATGGATGCTTTTTTCGACATACAATGCCACTTTTGCGCATGTCTGGTAGGGCAGTTCAACTGCTCTCACAAGAATGGAGGTAAGATGCAGGATTATCAAGTCTCTAAGACTGATGACCTATCCCTAGGATAGGTCATCAATATCACATCTGCAGGGGTCCAATACCCAGGACCCTCACAGATCCCCAGTTGAAGTCTCCCATGCTACTTCACAGATCACCCGTGGAAAGGGTTGAGCAATTGGGATCAGAAAAGATCGGATTCCGATCGGCGATCAGTAAAATTCATGATCGCGATCGGAATTTCGATCCCGATCTTTTGCAGTGGGATCGAGGTCGGAGGTTATCTCAAGATCAGCTCAACCCTAAAAGTGACTTTTCCCATAGAGAAGCATTGACTAGAGTTGAGCGATTGGGATCGGAAAAGATCGGATTCTGATCAGCGATCGAGCAAATTTCACGATTGGAATCAGCTGGAAAATGATCGGAAATTGGATTTTAAAATCGATCTTGAAATCTGAAGATTGGCTCAACCCACCAGATGATCTGCGGGGGTCCCAGGTGTCAAATTCCCCTCGGATCTAATATTGATGGCTTAGCCAAAGGATAAGTCATCAGTCTTCAAAATCAGATTGACCTTTAAACTGGTCATACACATTAGATTTTTAGACTACCATCACTCGCCTGAAATGAACGTTCCTTCAAAGAATTGTTCCAAAGATGTAAACAAAAAAGAATGGTGAGATGAATGTTCCTTGTATAAAAATAATGTTCTGTACATTAACATTCACCCCAACCCACAGGATTTCTGACCAGCCCATATATATATATATATATATATATATATATATATATATATATATATATATATATATGATACACAATTGCATCCAAGTCTTTCAGTCTAGCTTATACACAAATGATTACAGCCAACAGACCGCCCAAAAAATCTAACACAACTGATTTTTTTTGTGACCAACCTTAGTTGATGGTCAACTGTATAGGACGAATGTTCGTAGCCTTGTACACCAACGATTGTTCTTCGAGCGTTCAAAATCTTCCACTTCAGTCATACGTATGGCCAGCTTAAGTCTATAGAGAAGACCGCTAGCATTCCTAGCAACTTTTAACTGGTTCAATGATCAAGTGTAAATGACAGATATTATGTTGTTTTTAGGATTTTTTTTGGATACCATGTGTATATTTAAAGAGAACCTTTTACCACCTCCATCAACTCCAGTTCTTTGCTTCCTTTAATATTCCCTCTACTGATTTTGGTGCAGATGGTAATTTTTTCTCTAGCCCCCACCATTCCCAAGCAATCAGTGCAGTTAGTTTTGTTGCCTAATATGACAATATGGTGCTCTACTGTCAAGTGGGTGATCCAAGGAAGGAACAGGCAAGGGGTGTGATATAGATAATCATGTCCTTTTATTTACTCTGACCCAAGACTTGACAGTAGAGTCTAAGGGGTACTTCACACGGGGCAAAATGGTCAGAATCCATTGAAATCAATGGGAGGCGGACATTTCCTTTTTCCCGCTCGCAGAAAAAAGAAGGCTACCGAACACTTCCCATTCACTTCAATGGGAGTGCTGGCGTTACGAGCGCTCCCATTGAAGTGAATGGGAAGTGTTCGGTAGCCTTTCGCAGCGCTCGCGTGTACGGCTGTGAATGAGGATTTTTACAAGCCTGGCGTTACTCCGTGTGAAGGCAGCCTTACTGTGGTGTCTATGTATGATGTAGGGGAACCTCCTTGTTAATTGTTGTGTACATGTTATGCATACCTATTTTGGTACATCAAGATCAACTTTCGCTTTTCAGTTTTGTCTTAACCATTTTGTGGTTTCAGATGGATAGGTGAATAGCAATGGCTTTGCTGTTCTGTAGTGTTTTGTGTGTGTTGGAACAATTTGGATACTAGATGTGAATTGTATTTAGTATTAAAAGAGGACCTTTCACCGTTCCACCAATTCAGGTTCTTAGCATCTGTTATTAGGCGCTGCTCCATTGGTTCGAGCACAGTTGGAATTTTCTCTCTAGCTCACACCATTCCTGAGCAATAAGCACAGCTAGTTCTGGTGCCTGATGTGTTATTTAAGCTCTCTAATGTCAGATGGGTGGTGTCAGGCAGGGGGCGTGATTCAGAGCTCCAATCAGAAACAGCCAGTGTCAGAGCTCAGAGTCACACCCCTTGTCTGATCCTGCCTGACACCGCCCTCCTGACAGTATAGCTTATAAGGTACCAAAACTTACAGCATTGATTGCTTGAGAATGATGGGGTCTACAGAAAAAATTCCAACTATGAAGCAGCACATATTACTTGATATATAAAACTGGACTTGTTGGAGATGGTGAAATGTCTTCTGTTTGCTAAAAACTGCTTTCCTTGCTGTCTTCATCTCTGGTTGGTAAACCGTTCCACAGACGAGGAATATTATTAAATGGAAGTAAAGTAACACTATTAAACTTCCCATAAGTGATATATTTTTTTTTAACTTAACAAAATACAGGAATACCTTAGTTGTTCATCTTAAATACGACAAATTTAACATGTAAAGATTGAGAGACCTCAGTAGTTTGATACCTTTTTAATGGCTAACAAAAAATGGTGACATATTGCGAGCTTTCGGAACTGCTATGAGGTTCCTTCATCAGGCTGGTCAAATTTAGGTTTTGTTAGATGTAACAAAAAAAAAAAAAATTCCCTTAATTTCTATTTTTTCAGTCCCTCATTGTCTGGACATCCACATTCCTCATTCCACCGACCTAACATACAGTATCAAGAACAAAGTATATTCACGTTCTGGGGAAATATTGTATAGAAAGTTGATCATGAACGGAAAGCGGTGATGTCGACGTATCTTCCCCTCCTCCTTGCTTCATAAAAGAGACCCACAAAGTACTGTAAGTCTATTGCCTGCTGAACTTGGGCTGTGTCCTGCGGGAGAGCTGGTGACAGCTGACTCCTGTGACCTCTATGTCTGTTGAATTCTCAACGAGATGGAGTCTTGAAAGTTCGATTATTACTGACAGGTTTGTAAGTGAGAGGAAGCTGATCTCTCTGCGGAAAGCTGATAACTTGAGACAAGCTTTAACTGTGATGCAGTGAGACAGAAGCGGTTCAGGGAAGAATAAAATCACAAACTACAGATAGTGTGAAATAATAAGAGAAGTCATTGTGATGTTTATATGTAGAAACAGTCATCATGTCCAGCAGCGCATTTACTACTCTGCAGAAGGGTTGAGCGATCGGGATCGAGAATGAGCGGATCCCGGTCGGTGATCGAGCAAATTTCACGATCGGGATCGGCTGGAAAATGATTGAAAATCGGATTTTAAAAACGATCCTGAAATCTCAAGATCGGCTCAACACCTCCCAGTGCTGTAATAAAGTTTTGCATGGCCTCATCTAAAGTAATAGACGACAGGCAGTATTTCTACTATTGGGGACTCCCAGTGATCAGCAGTTACCTGACTTGTTCTGTAGATGACAGAGGACACTGATGTCAGGGTTAGCATGAGGAAGCTCCTTCTAGTATAGAAATATTGGCCTAGCTTTCGGGATGCTGTGTCTTGTCTCTTATGCATTTTGCTACTGCCATCTATGATATTAGGGGGCATTCACACGGAGTAACGGCACACTGCCGAACACTTCCCATTCACCTCAATGGGAGCGCTCGTAAATGCTGCTGTTACGAGCGCTCCCATTGAAGTGAATGGGAAGTGTTCGGCAGTGTGCCGTAACGCCGGCGTGTACGGCTGTGATACACGCCCGGCGTTACTCCGTGTGAATGCCCCCTTATACTGTAAATGAATGAGACAGTAAATAAAACGATGGATTTTATAAAATAGGAAAGGTCAGTCCATTTTTCTATTCTAATTTAAATGAAACTTGTGATTGTCTTGGGAGCCTCTCTTTCCACCATTGCATAGGGTGGATTATTGCCATGGAGATTTGGGTGAGCATTAGGGTAAGTTCACACGGGGATTTTTGGTCAGGATTTTGAGGCTGTATCTGCCTTAAAATCTTGACCAAAAAGATGGCTCCCATTGATATCAATGGAGCCACTCACTTCTTTTTTCCGGGAGCCGTTTTTTTCCAGCTCCCGGAAAAAGAAGCGACATGCTCATTCTTCAGGCCGTTTCGCCTCACGATTCAGCCTAAAGACACTCCCTACTCTGGACTAGGCCCATTGATTGGGCCTAATCCAGAGCAAAGTGCGTGGCTGGATGCTGGTGCAGTGCATCGGCTTTCAGTCGTGGCTACCCGGTTTTTGGTCTGGAACCTGAGGCTGAGGAATCTGGACTAAAAAACCCCGTCTGAACTTACCCTCATAGTGATAAAAGTTCTAGTCTAGTAGCTAAACTTGTCTGAAAAGTTTGTCTAGGGTTATAAAGCAAGGTATGTTGTATTCTCCCTACAAACAGTGCTCATTTCAAACTCTTCAAGGACTGTGGCTAGTTCCTGTAAATGGGGGAAGTTACCCCAAATACGACAATGTCAAGAGTTGGTAAGTTAGTCAGTTAGACATTTGCTCTTCCCACCCAGACCCCTCACATCTCCTGCCTTCACAAGCAGTGGCATAACTAAAGTCTTGAGGGCCCCAGTGCAATCTTTTGTCCGGGGCCCTCTATACCTCGCCCCTAGAGCGATTTCTTGATAGTGATGGTTACGACTGCTAAGGAGTTTAGTCATCCTTAGTGTGGTCAGGGTAATCTGTGGGTCTCCTTGGCTTATGGGCCAGATGGAAGCTGCAATCTCAATACTGATGTCAGTACTTGTGGACCATCTAAGACTACTGGGTCCAGTGCAACTGCATCCTCTGCTCCCCCTCAAGTTACAACCCTGTGCATGACCCATACAGTGGGTGTTTATCTTCCCAGAGTTGATTGCCTGTCCCTAATGCACCAAATGTTTTATTTGCATATCACTTCAGAGTTGTTTTCTTGCAAATCTACTGAAGTAACATAACAAGGTTATGATGTTTATCACTGTAATGTGCTCTGTGACATGGTGGTAACAGTTACATATGCCTGGGGGAGGGGGTCGAGTCCCTTTAAGAATACCTGGACTTTTTGTTCTTGGAGAGATAAACCTCCACCAAAGGTGCCTGGAAATAGCTTACACCCCTTGACTGAGTTGAGCATACATGAATTTGAGAAATAGTTGTTGGCCAAACGCATGAACGATCAACCGACCTCTGTTGCTATTTGGTATGATCTTAAATTTTGCAAAAAGTGCAACCTTTAAAAACCTCGGAGTTGTTTGCTGTTGATGCCTCGGCAGTGCTATTTGCAAGGTTGTCCTATTGGCAAGAAACCGCCAGCCATTTTTCATGACAGTTCTGGAGTTGTGGTAAATACCTTGTTACATTTCTGGATGACTTTCCACAATATTGGCGACAAGGATGAACCGCGATTCCGATGTCCTCCAGAAAATACCCTTGTCCCTTTAAGTTTACTACTTTACCGTGTTGGAAATGTAATTGAGAACAAGGACCGTCTCCCCCCTTTGCCGTCTGTCCCTGTTAATTAGAAGTGCCCATATTGGGGAAATTAACTATGAAATACTAAAAAATGATGAATTATCCCTTGTTTGAAAGTATAAATTAAAGGTTTAGTGTATATAAAATTTGTCATGTTTAATTGCGAGTTCAATTAAAATTCCAGATAATGATGATTTATACGGGTTTCTGTGCAATTTGATATTCATTAGCGGAGCCAGACACACGCCGATATTAGCTCATTTATTATGCTTCCTTTTGTTGAACTAAGCCTCGTGAAAGCAATCTGCTGAAACTTTGCTAAACTCATTCAGCTAAATGAATATTTGGCAGCTGTTGCTGTTATTGAGTTGGTCACCGTGCTTTCGTTTCACTCATTTAGGACATAAATCATACCCGGGGAATGATAAACAGGAGCTGCTCATTACAGAACCATCTAGGGAGGTTATGGCTGACACTACACAGCAACTGCATGACAGGATGCCCCATGACACCCGTTTTTAACCACTTTATCACTATAGAATAAGCTGCAGAATGGTTTCCAGGACTTGTTTGGCATTACAGTATTAAAAGTTTACGGAGTATGTACGAAAAGTGTTTCTTCAACCGGTGGAGAGGAATCCTACGTACAATCCTCTATTGTTACCGACTTCAGAGCCATCATTCAGGGGTTCTGTTCATAGTCGTTTTCTCGACTTCAGCCGGTCTTTGGGGAATTATGTCTCTTGTCTATTGAATTTGACATTTTCATGCGGGAAGTAACAGATAGGTATTGGATACAGCTGTTTAATATATTTTTTACACATACAACAAAGTCCTGTTAAGATTCCAGAAAAGTGCAGTCTGTAGTCAGGACACAACAAGCCAAGAAACTTAGTATCAGAAGGTCTTGATACCTATGATTTGAAGCCCATTTCACAACGTATACTTTGAAGGTTGAAATGTTCTCCACTCAATGCACGTCAAAAATATCTGCAAACAGCATTCCATTGGTTTCAGTAGGAAATACACATTGTTTATAGGACAAATCATTTTTGTTGTTTCTTTCCTTCTTTCTTTCCTTCTTTCTTTCCTTCTTTCTTTCCTTCTTTCTTTCTTTCCTTCTTTCTTTCCTTCCTTCCTTCCTTCCCTTCCCTTCCTTCATTTCTTCCCTTCCTTTCCTTCCTTCCTTCATTTCCTTCCTTCCTTCCTCCCTCCCCTTCCTTCCTTCCTTCCTTCCTTCCTTCCTTCCTTCCTTCCTTCCTCCCTCCCTCCCTCCCTTCTCTTTCCTTTCCTCTTTTTTCCTTTCCTTTCTTTTGTTACAATTAGACACTGGCTAAATTCTTAAGCTCTTTGTTGCGGGAGCGCTCTGTTTTTTGATGCAGATTTTGCGATGAATGTCGGAAGTGACTTGAAAAGGAATGAAGAATATAAAGGAAAACCTTAGACATTTCCCTTCTTTTAAAACCACTACAAACTTTGGCTCAAAAAACAACAGCAAAATCTGCAACAAAAAAAGCAGCTTTTTCACAACATGGAGCTTTAGGATAAGGCGGGATGATATGTAGCGCTAAAGCGCTGTGGGAAAAACCGTGGCGGAAACGCATCGTGGTTCTTCCCGCAGCGCTTTGAACAAAAAGTTCACAGAATTTTCCTCCAGACTTTCTGTTACCATTATATCTATGGGAAAGCCACCGGCGTTTCTGTAGATATAATTGACATGCTGCGATTTCCAAAACCTCGCCGATTTTGGAAAATCGCAGCGTGTCCACGCTGCGGTTTCAATCACAAAGTGGGCATGGGATTCGCATGAATCCCATCCACTTTGCAGATATTGTAAAACGCCATGGGGCCCCGACCTTAGTCTAAAATTGGATAATATAGTGCATCTAGTTTGGGCTAAAATAGGAAACACCACTACAGATTCCACCTAAAATTATTGGAGAGAAAAGTCTTGCAACTGGCGGAGTGTGGAGTGCACGAGTAACCACTTTTTAAGCACACAGGCAGACCGGAACCACGACCCCAACGCTAGTGTGAACCTAGTGTCATTTTAAAGGGGCTGTCCAAGATTTTTTCATGTTAGACCAGAGAAAGTGAAAAAAAATTGAAATCAAACATACTCATATACCCGGTGCTCCGAGGTCTCAAAGAATAGTCTGGTCCTGCTGCTCCGGTGTTTTCTCCCAGCCTAAGTCTCCAGCACACATGAGTACTTAGGCCAGCATCTTGGAGTCCTTTTGTTTCAGTGGAGTTTAGAGGATCTCTCAGATGAGTTGGGCACACCCAGCGTCTTTTCTAGCTTCCAAGGTGTTACAAAATTCCAAGGCATTCACAGTTTTTACTTCTGGCTCATGCTTAGCCACGTCCCCCTGCTAGAGTGCCACCCTACGTCCCCTTTTGTCATCTTGAAAGCTTGTAAATGAACTGTTCCATCTCCATCCAGCAAAGCTGGGTGCCAAGGTAGTCTGAGGTCACTGTCTGCATAACTGGTTTTTATTTGGGACATAGTCCTATAGCCATAAATCTGGCCTGTTGGTTATCTGTACTTTGTGATTGCAGGAATCTAATAGTGTCACTTCTATACACACATACCAATGTGATATACTGATGACACATGCATAAACAATATGCTCACTAATGATATACAGTATAATTCAGTAATGATAAATACACAAGTTGGGGTCTTTTCATTACACCATGACTGAGGCTCATTTTCTTAGGGCACCACTGTGAGTTGCACACAATTTAATTTATTTACTAGTTTTGCCTTCTTACTTTCCCATATAGAAATATGCAAGATGACAGCTTTAATTTCTTAACATAATTGATATGGTTGAGATGCAAGGGCAAAGTACAGCAACAGGAACTGAAACAAAATCAGAACCCATAATTCTGAGCAGATCAGAAACAAGAGGCAAAACTAGGAGAAGTCGTCAGAGGCAGAATAAGGAAATAAAACCTATATCCAATAGAAAGCCAAGGGTCAAATCTGAATGGGTACATCAATGGTAGAATCAAAAGGCAAATAAATAACCAGAAAACAAGCTGAGGGTCAGAACAGCAATCCAACACACATAATCTGGTTCATAGCCAAACTAGAGAACTAAATTAGGAGGCAGCTGGGTCAGGAGGGAGGAGGCTTATACATGTCTTCTAAGATGATTGTTGGACAAGCCTAGGAAACCTCTAATGCTGCAGAAGCTCCCCAGGTTGACATGGTAATCTTAAAAGTGTAGCAGCTGAGCTGAGAATCCTGGCAATACTGTTCTTGCCATTTCAGCCAAGTCAAACGATCAAGTTAGAAACTGTTTTAACCAATACTAGAGACTATGTAACCATTATGGTGGTTTTATGTTAATTAGCTATGGGATCCAAATACCTGAGGCCTCATTCATGGGCAAGGCAGATACATGTCTAAAAATAAACAAAAAAGGGGCTCAATAGTCTGGATGGGAAAAGATAAGGTTCATGGAGTAGAATCTTTGTAGGCATCTGGTGTGAAGAAGGTTCGGATATGAGAGATGTGAGTCTTTGAGGTGTAGTTAGTACCGGTAGTAAGAGTTTGGAAGTGTGGCTTGGAAGACAGGATGGAATAAGAGGTTACAACAAGGCATCAGACTTTCTGTGAGGGTGTGTGATCTTTGGTAATCACAGCAATAGCTTCTCCATACTTGGATAGTAGTTTGCAAGTCTTAGGGTCGGTTCACATCCGGTTAGAGTCCGCATGGAGACCCCCAGACGGAATCCAAACACTAATGTGAACCAGGGGTTACACTCAATTGACCCACATTTAGACCAGAGTTGGGGAGTGCGGTATAAGTGTTTGTATGTACATGAATACAATTTGGGTGACCAGCAGGCAAGAATTCTTGTTTCCACAGCCTTTAAAATGGCTGACTATGGTTCCACATTCGTCATTCACAGTAGACAGAGAAACCGTGGAGAATAAACTGCTGCTTTAGCAAGTAACATACTGTGTAGACTTATCAAATGGGAACATTTACGGGCACATGGGAAGTTGTATTATTTAGGGAGACACGGGATGTAAATTTAAATGTCTCAAGTGCTGAAAATGAATGTGTTTTTATCATTTGATTGTTACATTATCTTCTAGACGGAGAGCTCCGCACATATTGGTGGAGGGGGTCTTCCATGGCTGAGTTATTTTACACTATTACAGTTCCGCTGCTAAACAAGGTAGTCCAGTTTAATGCTAATAAATGCTTATTTTGCACTTCTCTTGGGATATTTCTGCCCCTAGAGGAATACTAAGCTTCTTGAAAGAGAATGATTGTGGCGGGGCTGCCTAGATGTAGGCCAGGCTGAAATGCAAGAAAATTATTAAGTAGAAAAGGTAATTCCTCCTCAAACTTGAATGGTCCTTATTCATTTCCTCAGATTACCATCAAATTTATGTCCCCAGCACAAGCTGCATTATTGAGTTTCACAGATAGATTCCTTTTGCTTTCATTGTCATCGTCGGTGGAATGACATTCTCATACGTGTCTCCGCTAATGCCTCAAAATTACTTCATCTGCAAATGTAACAATTGAGCAGATCATTTTAATAAGATTCGCTCTGACTTCAGACTCAGCCGTCTCCCGTTCTTTTATAGAATGCAAATTGTAACCTGTTTTTAAAGCCACGCCATGCAGTGAACTTTAATGGGATTTGACAACATCATATTAGGCACAACAACTACGCATAATGTACCGAAAAATTGGACGTGAAATTGGGAACATAGCAGAGAACAAAGTAAATTTACATGGTTTGGTGGTTTGAATGTCTGATATCATATTCTCTCATGCAAGCCCCATAAAAAAGCAAGGGGATTTAAGAATGGATATCAGCAGAAAGTGCTTTTAAAGGGTGAGTTGATGGATAGCTTGTCAGAAAAAATAATTGCATTGGATTGGAAAGTGGGTATGCGTGCCGAGGGGGGAGCGAGGGAGAGCGGGGAGAGGTTGATGGGGAATGACAATAGTCTGTCAAGACACAGTGGCTGCCCGGAGAAGTGTGAAGCCAGAGCGTTGCGGTGGCAAAGGAGAGCAGGCTGTCAGAGCGGGAAAGTGGCTTTAATACCTTGAAAAGCAAAGGAATCCGACTGTCAGCCTTGCTCAGCGACGCTGAAAGTGGGAGAGAACATGGCATAAAGTTAGAGCCATTAAGCGGGCAAGAGGAGGGGGGTAAAAGCTGCAAGTAGATAGGAATAGGAGAGAGCGCGGAAAACGGTGAAAACCAACTGTATCCGGCTGCTGTGCCCACTTGCAAATGTTTGTGTGTGTATTTTTATCAGTACGAAAAAAAACAATAGAAATAAGGTAACAAAAGCTTTAACTATATGAGAGTAGGTGGCGTGCGCAGGATACGTAACAATGTGATCTTTGCTAATCATTGTATATAAAGGAGACGCATTGACATGACGCGAAGAACAAGACTGCGGAGGGCTGAGCGGAGACATTGCACTTGCTAAGGACAATGTAACGGATGAGTAGTTTGCAATTGTACATGTAGCATTGAGATACAGCTTGTTACACGCGTAAGGAGTGCAGCGATGCATCAGAGCAAAGAAACGGCAAACCTGAGGCCTCGGCGATGTGCGTAACCGAGCTGAACGGCGAAAGGGAACTTTGGAGAACAGAAAACTCACATTGAGACATTGAGTTTAGACGTATATTATCTGCTATCTATCTCTACATATATCTATAATGAAAGGCTCTTTTCATGTAAATAACGGATTGTTTGTGAGCACAGCGAGGGGGAGGCAGATTATAAAAACAATTTACCAATCTGTGTCTCTTGTCACAGTCTAAACTTCCATGGTAATGTGCGAGAAAGTGATAGCTAGCTTTTAGCACACTCTGCGTGTCTCTCACCCACCTTCAAACCCAATAAATAAGCGATTTTACCTTGTTGTTGTCATTATTCCGTGTGAATGAGGCAAATAACACTTTAAAGCAGCTTAGCTGCAGATCTCGTGCTGTGCCGGGGACTTAATACTCCAGTCATTGTGCGCATTTGGGTGTGGGGTACGGGCTTGTTTTTCTGTAGTATTCCATCATGAATGTACCCTAGGAGGTTCACTAGGGTCGATTCAGTATTAGAGACTTCCACGGCGCAATTTTTTTGCCGGTATATGTTCTTGCTTTTCTCCGTTGGAAATCACAAATTATGGAAACAAATTGTTTCCTTAAATAGCGCCGTTCTATCTCCTGGTGTTTGTTAGCCTCATTTTACGCAGCTATTTAACTATTTAGCAATGGACGTTTATCCGGCAAGTTTAACCTTTCTAATATGCTTTCCAGGATGGAGAGATTCATCACACTTGTCTCAGTAATTGCCTTTGTTGTGAACCCTGTGCACATTATCGTATTGCAGAAGCATGATCTGCTAGCTGTATTAATTGCTTGCTTTCACTAACACTCACTTTCACTATGTATGATGTTTGCAGAAAAAAAAATCCGTCTCTCAAGCTTTTGACTTTACGGAAGGACATCTAGAGCCTAGTTGTGGCGAGGACGCTTTGTGCTGGTTTTACGTGCTACGATCTTACGCGCCTTCCAATTAATTCTTGCCGTGTCTAGCAATAATTGCCACATGTAAATGACCCGAAGTTATCACTGTCATTGTAATTGAAATTAATCCGACGAGTCAAATCGTGGCAATGACCACATGTAAACAGGAGTCCTTTGCGGTCAGGAATCCTTTGCGGTCAGGAATCACTTGCCTTCCGGTGTCAGACAGCAAATGGATTTAAAGAAATCATTCATATCCTATCAACAGTGTGCTGCGTCTGAACAATCTCCCTCTATAGGATAATATTACAATCATCACATTGCAAATGTGACCCCAATGCGTGTAGTCACCAAGACAATTGTGTCACATGATAGTGCCCGAACATTGCTCTGGTTTTCACCAAAACTATTTCATATGTTGTAGAACTTGTTGTAGGATTATGGAGACTCTGTGTGGAGTGTAATAAATATAGAAGCTGCAATGTACACAAAAAATATAGCCATCACAATAAATCCAATAGAAAAATACAGAAACTAATGAGAGATAGAGAGATAGAGATAGATAGATAGATAGATAGATAGATAGATAGATAGATGAGAGATAGATAGGTAGGTAGGTAGAAGATTGTGTTTTAAACATTGAGGGGAACATAATGTAGGGGGCCTATGAAACTGGGGGCATACAGGGGGGGAGAACGGCATCACATTGGGGCAGATGAAGGGGGGGAAGGCATGACACTGGGGCAGATGAAGGGGGGAGAACGGCATGGCACTGGGGCAGATGAAGGGGGGCATGAATCTGGGGCAGAGATGGGGGTCATGAATCTGGGGGCAGAGATAAGGAACATGAATCTGGGGGCAGAGATGAGGAACATGAATCTGGGGGCAGAGATAGGGGGACATGAAACTGGGGGCAGATAAAGGGGTTATGTGAAATTGTGGGAGAGATGGAGGGGGGAATATAATTTACAGGTGACTATAGGAGGATTATAATGTGTGGGGGCACGTGAAAAATGAATGAGAATGGGCGGAGTCAACATAAAAGTGGGCGGAGCTAAATTTTCTGCGGCGCACGCCGCATATTTTGGCCCTCTTTCCGCGCTTCAAAACTTGGGAGGTATGGATATGAGAGATAGATAGATATGGAAATACAACATCTACAATAAATAATAAATTCAGCATAAATCCACAAAAATCATTCTTGCGAGTAAACTTGAGAGGTTATTGGAATAAAGACATTCGATGAGAAAATTACATTGGTGTTAAGGGGTTACTGATGACCTATCCTAAGTAAAGGTCATCAGTATCAGTTTAGTGGTGTTCCGACACCCGGCACCCCCACTGATCAGCTGTTCTCACCAGCTAATACACAGAGAATAGATCAGAAAGCTGAAGTCACTCCATTAACTCAAATGGGAGAGGAACTGCAATATCCTGGTCTGGCCACTTCACAGAGAACAAAACTATATAGGGGCAACACGGTGGCTCAGTGGTTAGCACTGCAGCCTTGCAGCATTGGAGTCCTGGGGTCAAGTCCTGCCAGAGACAACATCTGCAAGGAGTTGTATGTTCTCCCTGTGTTTGCGTGGATTTTCTCCCATACTCCAAAGACATACTGATAGAGGGAAAAATGTACATTGTGAGCCCTATATGGAGCTCACAATCTACAATAAAAAACAAAACAAAAACAAAGCTATATATATCTTGCTTCATTCTCTGCACGTTTGCTGCTTAGAGCAGCTGATCGGTGGAGGTACCAGGTGTTGGACCCCCAACTACTCATATTAATAACCTATCGTCTTTAAACTACCATCATATCTAAATATTGTAGTCTATAATGTAATGTAACCAGCATGTAATACTAATAATGACCTCTAGTACTTCTGGTATTACAATGTGATGTATGCACAATATCAGTCCTAGCTAGGCTTACCTTCATTCACATATCTGTATATATCCAAGGGAAAGCTCTGCCCCCTGGCATTTAGCCAGATCCCTGGGCAATGCAGTATAATATGCATTACCTCTGTAACATAGTATTATCTCAATACTAGTATTTGGCATTACACAAGACCTTGGACCACCACACAGTAATACACAATGTGCCTTGTATTTGGGGTTAGGGGTCTCCATTCGTTTATAGCTGATCAAACTTTGCACCAACTGCGGTAGGCGTACACCACCTGAACAGCCGAGGAATTTTGGAATAATAATTATTTTTAATTCCAAAAAAGATTTTTTGTAAATATTCTAGACGACAAAGTCAGGTTATATTCCGTCTAGGCGCTTCCAGCAGGTGTTGCCAACATTCGCGTCCTTCCTCTCCATCCGTCTCCCCATGACCTTGGCATATTACTTGCTGCTGGCATCTCTTATTTATTTATTTTGTCCTTTTCCTCTGGCTGCATCTCCTTCATCGTTCATCATGATTATTGTTGAATTTTTCACCTGTCATTCCCTGCTGTAAATCAATGATTGTCGCCTTTCCCCTTTGTCATACGCACTGGCTGAGAAGCCCTTTGCCTTGGAAATGATCTGCGCCTTGGTCCTCCATTCATCCATTATAAGGGGGCCGTTTCTTGCACAAGTCGATCCTTTGTTAGCTGCCGGCCATTTATCATTTCCCCAATCAACATCTGACATTCTGATCCGGCCAATCTCGCGCTTAGCTGTTATGGTTTTATTTTATAGGTAGCCACATATGGGTTGTTGGCTGAATGATATAGCAGAGCCAATAGAGCTTATGTAGTAAGAGAGGTGGGCATTGGCAGTACGAATAACGAAAATCACCCTATGAACTAGAATTTTTTTGTATCCAGTGATGGATTATTAGATACACAAGTGTTGTATTGATTTGGGGTCTATGCATATTTGCTGATGTCTAATAGATTCGGTGATTGCCTGATTCATTAGGCTGCAACTAATAGTTTCAATATTATCACCCTTTCTCCTTGGGAAAATGGCTATAAGCAATCGCAGCTCTGCATTAATAATTTACTGAGCGATGCATTTCCTTGAGGCTGAGTTGAACAATAACATAATATGATAACTTGCATATATGTCCTGAAATGATGTGTATTCGGTGAAGACTTGTAGCGACTCCTGACCTCTATTGCAGTGGCATAACTAGGAATGGCGGGGCCCCGTGGCGAACTTTTGACATGGGGGCCCCCCGACTGACACCGACGCCAAAGACCTCGACCGACCCTCTCCTACGCATTACTGCGCGCTCTATTATGCCCCATAGTGGCCCTTGCACACAGTATTATACCCCATAGTGGCCCCTCCACACAGTATTATGTCCCATAGTGGCCCCTCCACACAGTATTATCCCCCATAGTGGCCCCTCCACACAGTATTATCCCCCATAGTGGCCCCTCCACACAGTATTATCCCCCATAGTGGCCCCTCCACACAGTATTGTACCCCATAGTGACCCCTGCACACAGTGTTAACCCCCATAGTGGCCCCTGCACACAGTATTATGTCCCTTAGTGGCCCCTGCACATACTAGTATCCCCCATAGTGGCCCCTGCACACAGTATTAATCCCCATAGTGGCCCCTGCACACAGTATTATCCCCCATAGTGACCCCTGCACACAGTATTATGTCCCACTGTGGACACCCATAAACAATTATTATACTTTTCAGACCCCAGAGTATAATAATCGGAGAAAGACATAAAAAAAAAAATCTCTGTTACTCACCTATCTCCCGGCTCCTATGCTGTTGGCCTCAGAAGTAGTCCATCTTCAATGACATCAGATGTCACATGACCCGGGATGCAGGCCGGGGTCATGAGATGTCAGACGACTAGGCCGAAGCCTGCCCGGATCGTGGAGAGGTAAGTAACAGTGTTTTTTATGTTTCTTACCTCTCCCGATCCACCAATCATTATACTCGGGGGTCTGAAAAGACCCCTGAGTACAATGATAGCTGCAGTAGCAGCTGTCACCGGGCCCCTAATGTCCCGGGCCCTGTGGAAGCTGCCCTGCTGCTATGACAGTAGTTACGCCACTGCTCTATTGGTGTAGTAGTTTGCTATATTACCTTGATTTAAAGTTATGAACAATCTTTGCTTAGAATCCACTGTTCATTTCCTCTGTTATTCCTCTTGGAAATGTAGGAAAATATTGACAATGGGGGGTTACCACCACTCTTATTAAAGGAATGTGCATTGTTAGAACATTAGGATCAAAAGAGCCCCCCCCCCCTCCTCGTACTAAGTCAGCTGCCATTTCTGGTATTATATACAGGGTACAGAGCCATATTTAGACAGCTCCAAATTGTACAGTGGCGGAGCCCTAGTATTACAACAGCTTTGCGCCCATTCACATGTGTAGTCAACGTAGCATGACTTTACTTGCTCTTGGCATTGCTATTTAGGTTTTGGTGCATATTGCTTTCTGTGGACGCCTGGCCCATACTGTGTCATATATTATTTGGTGTGCATCACTGGAGCTGGTACAGGTAATTGCATCGCCATGGCTTTATCACATCATGGCTAGGGTTGAGCGATCGGAAAAGATTGGATTCCGATCGGCGATCGAGTAAATTTCACGTTCGCGATCGTAATTCAGATCTCGATCTTTTCTGACAGGATCGAGGTCAGAGGTTATCTCAAGATCGGCTCAACCCTATTCATGTATATATCATTAATAGGGTTGAGCGATCGGGATCAGGAAAGATCGGATCCCGATCGGTGATTGAGAAAATTTCACGATCGGGATCGGCTGGAAAATGATCGGAAATCGGCTTTTAAAATCGACCCTGAAATCTCAAGATCAGCTCAACCCTAATCACTACAACAGAGTTGCCCCTATGGAGTTGCACTGTGGGAGAATTGCCTCTATTTCTGAGAGTGCCTGGAATACCCCTGGAAAGTAGAATTATATTTAAGTCCTGTTCCCATGCTGAGCAAAAGATAGAAGGTGAAAGTTCCAGTGATGGTGGCCAATAAAGGAAGAAAACCGTGTGCATGCTTGGTTATTCCTTGAAGACTGGCTGAGGATTGTGGTGCTGGGCATGATGAGGGGAACGCCATACTGCATATTATCCCACCCATGCATGAGTCCAGACTGCAGGTGCACAGGTTACTCTTTGGGTATTGGATGCGGACTGGCATCCAATAAAAGAGAAAGCAATGCGGTTATGAAGCCCATGGAATCCTGTTGTAGAATATGCAGGCTATATGATAGGTAATAAAGAAAAATCTTTCTACATAATAAACGTGAGCATATAACTGCGTTCTAGTAAACCATGAGCGCACGTTCTACATATGTGGTCACTCGTTTTGCGTAGATCCAACCTATTTTTATTTATCTTGCATTAAGGTTGGCGACTCCATACTAGTAAACCGTTCAGACGGAGCGAGACGTGTTATTTGCACACTATCGGTCTCTCCCTGTGTTGATCCTGTATCATTTATCCTATATGCAGACATGGGAATAAAGTTTAATGAAGAAAAAAGGCCGGTGTCCACAAATATAAGTGACAGCGCGATGCTGCCATTGAGAGGAAGGGTAACATCCTTTTCTCGCGTCCGCTCCCAAGAAGGCGGCTTATAGACAGCAGAGAGTCTCCTAAGATGGAACATTCTCTAATCAGCTTTATCATTCACATCTGAATTTATCTTATTTGAGCGAAAATGCCGATATATTAGCAAGCAAGCATGGTACGCAAGGTGACCCTAGCAACTTAATGACATAATCCATTATCCTTAATGAAGTCAATATCTTGTCTTTTAGCTGTCAGTCTGGTGGGGCGATTAATTGCAGTGTCATTAAAGTTAGCTCTCTTTTCATTTGAGCTTGACAAGTCGCATAAAACTAATGTTCTTACTTATCAGGCTTTGGAATAGAATGGAGGGGAAGGAGCGCAGCTGGGGGGGACTGCAACAGACAACGCTGCCTGTACTTTGCAGTGACCCCTCTACTACAAGGAGAGACACACACTATATATAGTATAGAATCTACTGTATAGAGAATGACACAAATATCGAATAAGATTTAGTAACTGTTTCGCACCTATCTATCTGCACATGTATTGCTGCATCTATTTAATTCATGATAAACATATTCTTACATAGTGGTATATTGTAATGTGTCGACACCTCGCTGTGGCAGGGAATTGCTCCGGGATATGTTTGTCACTACTATATTTATTCTGCCTTCTTCTAGTCTTTGGATTTTAGGCGCTTTCTAAATGTTTCAATGAATCCTGCGTTTTCTGAATGAATATTCTTGGTTCCGTTAGTATTAGTAATTGTTCACTATTACTCCATGGAATATTTCAGGTTTTTTGTGTGAATACGAATAACACGGTTTGGGGAAAGCAACCATTGCTGCAACTGATCTATAATTTGTTACAGGGGATGGTAAAATGTATGGGTGCAGATGTAGCGTGCATGAGCCATTTGCGGCTTACTACAAGTAGGGTTGAGCAATCGGAAAAGATCGGATTCCGATCAAGTAAATTTCATGATCGGAATTCCGATCCCAATCTTTTCCGGCTGGATCGAGGTCAGAGGTTATCTCAAGATCGGCTCAACCCTATATATCATGAATAGGGTTGAGTGATTGGGAAAGATCGGATCCCGATCGACGATCGAGCAAATTTCACGATCGGGATCGGCTGGAAAGTGATCGGAAATCGGATTTTAAAATTGATCCTGAAATCTCAATCCTAAGTATAAGTGGAAGCGGCCAAGACTTCGTCTTGTGGGTGAAGAAAGGGATGGAGTTTCAGCAGCAAGTGCACGCATACCGATATTGCAAATCTTGACACGACCTCAAGAATATAGGGTGAGGCGAGACTTAGGTTTTTAAGTGGCACTACCTAATTTTTTTGCATAATTTTAGGTTTATTTTTAATGATCAGACATCAAAACACATGTGAACTGCTGTATAACAACAGTGCACCATAAAATGAGATTTGGTGGAAATGACAATTTTTGCATAAATCTAGCAGAAAAAAAATCTATGTGAAGGTAAGTTAGGAGTCTATAGGTGCCATATTGTCATTCCTCGAAAGATATTCATAGAAGAATGAGCCATCCATGGTGAAATAAGAAAATTGTTATGGTGAATGGATGAACTGCCTAATTCGTATATAGACAAATAATCTAATTCTGTAATGAATGTAATACACAATCCATACAATACACTACCCGAGTTATTTGTAGGAACGTATATTACAATGAGAAAGTAGTTAATCCTTTCTAGTGCATATATAAAAACCTTTTATTTCTTATGATTAATGCAAACAAATTCATACATATTATGTAGGATTTTTTTTTAATTTTTTTTTTAAAAATTCTGAATGTAGATTTATGTCACTTAAGTCATGTATTCACACGGTATTGACCACCATTGTATTCATAACTGAGATGGTGCATTTTTTTTCACCCAAATAAACAAAGCCATAAAATTATGGATTTTACAGATTATGTCTTACTTATATTCTTAGACTAAGGCCCCACATTCGTGTAAAGCTGTTACCAAAGCCAAGAGTGGCTTCAACAGGAATGGAAAATTTATAGGAAGCAATTGCTTCTCAGGGCCCCTTCACACGGCGTAAGCGCTTGGCTCATTCCGAGCCGTACACGCGAGCGCTTCTAAACACTTCCCATTCACTTCAATGGGAGCGCGCGTAAAGCCGGCTTTGCGAGCACTCCCATTGAAGTGAATGGGAAGTGTTTAGAAGCGCTCGCGTGTACGGCTCGGAATGAGCCAAGCACTTATGCCGTGTGAAGGGGCCCTGAGAAGCAATTGCTTCCTATAAATTTTTTTGTGTTTTTTTGTGTTTTTTTTTGTGTTTTTTTTGAGCCAAAGCCAGGAGTGGATTTTTTTGTGTTTTTTTGTGTTTTTTTTTTGTGTTTTTTTTGAGCCAAAGCCAGGAGTGGATTGAGCAGAAGGGAGAAGGATAAATATATATATATATATATATATATATATATATATATATATATATATCTCTCCTTTACGTCTTGTAGCCATTCTTGGTTTTGGCACAAAAAACTGCAACAAAATCTGCAACAAAAAAGCTGCATTTCCAAAACGTGGGGCCTTCGCCTAAAGCTGTCTTTAAATATACCCATGTGACTGAGGCCTAAGGACGGTACATTAGATGGAATACACATGTAAAGTCACAAGTGTCAATTTAAATATATTTTTTCAAGCCATTTCTAGCTTTTATGTCTAACTTTGCCCCGTTTTTCTTGTTTTTTGGATCTTGTGCTAGATTTATTATTAATTTGCACCTCTTCTTGGCAAAATCACTCTCCTCGTCATTTTAAGATTTAATCGGGAAAACGTGAGTAGTTCATTTTGAGCTACTTTTTTAAAAAAAAAATTTTACGCATTTACTTCTGTTTTTTTTTTTTTTAATGCAAATGCATAAAAAGGTGCAAAAAAAATTGTCCAAATGATATATAAGCCTCTCTATTTTTTAAGTTGAAATTCCAAAAAGCTCTGATAAATTTCATATAGTCTCGGTAGTCTATGTCATTCCTTGGTTTAGCCTTGCACAATAGAGTTAGTGTAAGTGCAATGTTGCACATATTGTAAGTTCTATAAAACTGCTAATATCTTGTTATAAAGGTGACACTAGTCTTACCCATGTTGCTTTTTACTGACATGAAGCCTTGCACATATTGGGGTCGGGAGAGCTATATCATGTAGTTTAATATGTAGTCCCTGCCGTTGTGCTGCTGTAGGCCATGGGTAGCATTAATACTGCATTACAAGCATCACTCCCTGCCTTCCCCCCATCTCCAGGCTCCAAGTCAGGGTGGCTGTAATTTACAGTGTGTTATCTTTGTCTATAGCCAGCAAGCTGATATGAAGTAAATCAAGGTACGAGTAATGAAAGACTGAAAATTTATTCCTTGGAGCACACTTTAAAGTGTAGTATCTGTTATAGTGGCACTGCCTGAAGATTCTGAAATGAGACTCAGCTGACACGCCATAAAGAACCTCTGAGGCTCATGTTAATGCTGTTTGTCTGGGGTTAGTAATTGGGTTCTACTGATGAGTTGTGTGAAGACAAAGTGAGAAGCCAAGCACGGATTGTAAATCTTACATTGTTGGAACAAGAAGCAATCCTAACAAATATTGATCCTTGCTTTTGGCTGCAGGCTAGAGTAGGGGAGGGAAAAAAAAGAAGGCAGAGTCCTGCTGCGGCGCTGTGGTTTCAATTGCACCAATTACCTTTAGTGAAACTGACACTCGGTATGGGACATCACCAATCTCTTAAAGCGCGTATTATCCATGATTAGGCTTTTTTAGAAATTGCCCCACAGAAGCGTGGGCGGCTGGTGCAGTATCTCAATTATCGCTTTCAGCCAAAGCTACAAATAAAAGAAGTCTACTTTGAAAGCTCCTCGGAAATGCTGCTTTTGCACAAGCTTACTGCATTTACTTTCAGATTAACTTACAAGGGTGATGGGGTCACGGCAGACATGTCGCTTGCAAGTTTGAGTAACTTTGCAAGGGCAGCGTCGCTGTAATATGTAGCAGTAGTATTACGTCTCAGGTAAGGAGCAATAGATTTCACACTATAGATTGGTCCGGACGGCTAGGAGTATATAGTGTTAATGCAAGACAGCCGATAGGTCTTAGAATTACAAGACGGTCAAAGTGCACTTCCAGGATTCGGCAGGGCAATCTCCACTGTCCTAAGACACAACACACCATTTTTATACAACTTGCCTTGACTTGGGAGCAAGAAGTGATAGTGATCTTCAAAGAAACGCTAGAAATCCTGCCGAGAACACAGGTGTTAATTTTCTTAAGATATATTACATTTTCGACTGGCAGCGGATTGAAGGACGATACCTCTCATATATGTGGTTGGATAGGGAACACCGTGAAAGATGAGGATGGCACGATATGTAGTTTTGATTTCCACTGACTACACCTTCTATTGACTTATCTTAGACGTTTAAATTTGGAAAAATCCTTTAGATGTCGGTTCCTGTTTTTAATATTTTAGTAGAAACGTTACAACTGCAAATTTTGTCATAGATTCGTCACTATGAGAAATATTCTATTTTTCTTAGAAATTGGAAGCATTTTTCTCATATGGGTAAATAGAGCAAAAAAACAAAACAAAAAAAAAACAATCTAATATACATGAGGGTCTCCCTACTCCCCAGAATGGAGAAGGATCAGCCACTTGGATTAAAATATGCCTATTCCTTTTATTTTCATGGAACATAAACTGCTATCAGTGATGTCAGGGTTGGGGTTGAGCCGATCTTGAGATTTCAGAATTGATTTTAAAATCCAATTTCCGATCATTTTCCAGCCGATCCTGATCGTGAAATTTGCTCGATCGGCATCCGATCTTTCCCAATCGCTCAACCCTATTAATGATATATACATGAATAGGCGGGATCGAGGTCAGAGGGTAAGATCAGGATTGGAATTCCGATCGTGATCGTGAAATTTACTTGCTTGCCAATCGGAATCAGATCTTTTCCGATCCCAATTACTGAACCCTACTGGCAGTGTATCATACCCCCTTTCCCTATTGAAAATACATGCATGCTCAGCTAAGTGTACATGTGTATGGATCGGTCACAACGGATAGTATGCAGTAGACCAGCAGCTATCTTATATGTGTGGTAGGGTTGAGTGATCAGGATCGGAAAAGATCGGATTTCGATCGTCAATCGAGTAAATTTCACGATCGCAATCGGAATTCTGATCCCGATCTTTTCCAGCAGAATCAAGGTCAGAGGTTATCTGAAGATTTGCTCAATCCTATTCATGTATATATCATTGATAGGGTTGAGCAATCGGGAAAGATTGGATCCTGATCGGCGATCGAGCAAATTTCACGATCGGGATCGGTTGGAAAATGATCGAAAATTGTATTTTAAAAACAATCCTGAAATTTCAAGATTGGCCCAACCCTAATGTGTGGCTAACTAATGAATTCTAGAGGCGGAAGCATCATTGATCATCTTCCAGCAAAATATATCCTAAGAGGCTAATACGCCCCCTACATTATTGAGCCCTTCCATATAGATCTGACTGGTATATGGATATATGGAATGACGGAAAGATTATTTTTTCCCGCTGTTTTCCTAATAAGTGCCCATGAAATGTGTAAATCACCGTACTCCTTTGATTTGCGCTGCAGTAGTCATGCGTGACCATTTAACCAGTTTGTTAATACAAGCTTTCACAAAGGAAGAAGGAGAATGTACTTTGTAATTAAAGTTACATGATAAATAGGAATCAAACATAATAAAGAGTAATTATTAGCTTGGTAATACATCAGGTGTTTAACTAAGTGTATGTACAAGCCGAACCTCACATAGATTATGTATGTTGACATGTCATTTAGTGGACATTTACATAAAATAATTGAACGTACTATATGTGCATAGGCAAAGGTTTAATACTGTATATAGAATGAATGTATTGTCCCGTGTTTGCTCGTGTAGAGCGGAATAGCCTCAAGCCGTGGGACCGGCCCCGGTAAATTTTAGAGTCTAAATTTAGAGTCTCTTAGAGAAGCACAGATATTTTCCATGTAACCTTAAAATCCAAGTCAATAGATGACATTTATAATGCAGCGGGATTAGCAGACATAGATTATACCGACTGAATGGAGGTTATCTGTGGGTGAAGCCATTGCAGGATCTCCTGGAGAAATTTGCACTTGAGAAAGGGCGTCTTACAGGCCGAAACGCGTTGTGCTAATAAAAGGTGTTCCAATATTCCCAGGTGAGAGCTGACCTTTTTTGCCGATTCCTCCAAAGAGGCAGGTCCACCATATTCTGTGTCGCCATTGCAAGATCGACCTTCGGATTTTTGCTATGAATCTTGCAACAATTTTTTCCATGCAGCAAAAAAGTCCTATAAATATAACCTAATGCTGAGGCTCCACATAGTGAGCCCTAGCCAAAATATGCTGTGGTGAAAACACATTATGGGTTTTTTCGCAGCATTTTTCACAGAAAATCCACAAAGTGAGCATCTATTATACCTATGCAGAAAATACCAGCGTTTCCATAAGTATAATTGACATGCTGCAATGGGAAAGATCAATGCCCACCACATGGGGTAGCACCAACAGAAGATGGTATGGGTCTGAGTGCCAAGAGCAGAGCTTCAGGGGCCGCCTCCAGTACACCAGCTGTCTCATATGCATAGTCTCCAAATCTACAAAACTGTCATATATATCAGTGTGTTATAAATAAGAAAGATACGTTATCATTGCAATATAATGGCGACAGTTAAATATGTTTTTGTTTTTTTTGGGGGGGGGGGGAATAGACTCCCTCTAATCTATATAGCCTGGAGGAAATTGGGAATTGGGGGACATAATGGAAATCTTTAAATATGCTGATCATTTTCCAGCCGATCCCGATCATGAAATCTGCTCGATCGCCGATCGGATCCAATCTTTCCTGATCGCTCAACCCTAATATTAGCTTTTCCCACAATGATTGTCCAGTAGCCAAGCATTGTGGGAAATAACCTCCGACCTTGATCCCGCCGGAAAAGGTTGGAATCGGAATTCTGATCGCGATCGTGAAATTTACTCGATCGCCGATTGGAATCCAATCTTTTCCGATCCCGACCGCTCAACCCTAGCCAGTAACTTTGCTAACAGTAGAAATGCGTACTGAACAAGGTCTCTTCACATAATAAAGGGAATGGGAACAATCAAATAGGGCCCCCTTAGCCATTGCATGGTTTGACCATATTGTATGTACCATACATCCTTGTGTCTGAGATAGGTTTGGTACTTAATAAGAATAGCAGCCACCTCTATTTAGGAATTTGCTAGTTAATATCTGCAGGATTTCTACAGACTAGGGTTGTAGATGGGATTTCATTGACTTGGATCAAGGGTTCAGTTTACACTGCTCTTATCGTGTATCTAAATACACTGGGCCAGGCAAATTGTCTTGTTGGGAGTCGAGGCCTTCGATGGCAAACAGCACCTGGCGTACATGACCTGGCCTCCTGTCCCCTGTCTATTACACTTCAGAACCATTGGGCACCTGAACACTAAGATCCCAAGCAGTGGTGTTGTATCTTTCTAGCATGGGATTGGTCAGACAGTATTGTAAAGCATGATTTCCACTTTCATGCATATCGCTGGCCATATGGAATATTGCCTTGTAGAAATTTTGCTTGTAAATACAGTTTCTTCGGTAATATAAAGCAAAGTCTAATAATACTCTTCAGTTTGCTTTGATGTGACCTGTCCAGCAGAGATGTTCAGCACTGAAAATGTTAACTGTCCCTGTAGCAGATAGGAATTTGCTTGTCAGAGCTGGTGGCATCTGCTTTGATTTAGTTTCGCTGGGATGAGGCCGATGTCTGCAGGATGATATAGCCTTGCTGGATATGGGGGAATTTGTTACCTTTTGCTTTGACAGGAAGATAATTGCTGATGGTTAACAGAGAAGAGTCAATGCCATTGGTCTAGTGACAGCACCTGGAAAGAATGTTGAGTCAGCAGCCAGGAAGTGAAGTGACCTCAGCCCCCAGGCATACTGTACCCAATGAACGTATTGAACTGGAACTACCAAAATGAAATGGGCTGTTCAATGTGTCACTTTCTCCCTGAATTCAGGATTCATAGGTTTTTCCTCACTGTGTAAATATTTCTTCTTTACCCGAAAAGAATGGTTCTGTAGTAATTGGTGTTCAGTGTTTTGTGCGACCGCAGTACAAATGGTGTGATCATATATTACAGGTTTTCATTGTTCAGACATACTCTGCAAGAATACAATGTACCTATAGCAAGCCTCTATGTAGGATTGTAAATGTGGCCATGCACATATATAAGTGGTGGGCCCTTACAGTGCTCTTGTGAAGGGGGGGTAGCCCAAAAAAAGAAAAACTTGATACAGCCCATGTATATTCGTGAACAAGGCAGACTTCTATTCTTAAAGAGGTTGTCTAGGATATATATATATATATTTAAAGTAGGTCTGGGGAGGTGAAGAAAAACCATACGCATCTGTCCCTGCTGCTCTGGTGCCTACTAGCATGGTCTGGTCCTGCTGTTCTGATGTTATCTTGTTACTGTGACATTCCAGGTCATACATATCCTAGACTACCCCTTTAAAGTAGTCCATGCACATATATATATTCCATATATGTTGGCTATTTTTTAGGTTCACCATGTAATGTGTGTGGGGACATACTCTTCCCCAAATTTTGTTGGTGAGGAATTTTGTAGGGTTGAGCAATCGGGATCGGAAAAGATTGGATTCAAGCAAATTTCACGATCGCAATCGGAATTCCGATCCCGATCTTTTCCGGCGAGATTGAGGTCAGAGGTTATCTCAAGATCGGCTCAACCCTATTCATGTATACTGTATATCATTAATAGGGTTTGATAGATCTGCATCAGGAAAGATCGGATCCCGATCGGCGATCGAGCAAATTTCATGATCGGGATCAGCTGGAAAATGATTGAAAATCGGATTTTAAAAACGATCCTGAAATTACAAGATAGTCTCAACCCTAGTGGGGAGATAAGCAGCTGTCATACCTCTGCTTCACTAACTTTCTTTACCAACGACATCTCTTTGCACCCCTCGATAGGTGCCGCCTCACTGACTTCAATGCAGCAATATGCTAATTAGAATCTCTACTGTCTGGTGGGTGATCCTCCACTGGAGCCTGGAACATGCCGCCTGACAGTACAGAGCCTAATCGGCATATTGGGTGCAGAAAGTAAGAGCACCAACTGCTTAGAAACAGTAGGGGGCTAAAGAAAACACTCAAACAGATCCAAAATCGATGGAGCAGCACCTATTAAGGCTGCAAAAAGGTGGAGAAAGTTCCTCTTTAACTTCATATGCACTGCTCAGCCGAGCTAAATATACGTCTATATGGTAGTCAGCAGTAGTGTAACTAAGGTCTTGTGGGCCCCGATGCAATCTTTTGTCCCGGGCCCCCACCTCATCCCTACAGCGAATTCTTGATAGTGACGGTTACGGGTGCAAAGGAGTTGAATCAACCATATTGTGGTTAGGGTAATCTGTGGGTCTTCTTGGTTTATGGATTATCGAACACATTTGAATATTGGACAAAGATAACCTGAGTAAATGCAAAAAGCAGTTTTTAAATTAAGATTTCCTTCAGTAAGGCAAAGAGACTGTTCCAAACAACCTTGCCCTATGTGAAAAAGTGATTGCCCCCTATGAATTAACTATAATTAACCAAATGTTTTGGAAAGCTGATTTCTATTTCACTACTACCCCCAGTCATGATCACTGCCAGACCTGTAGAATCAAGAAATCACTTAAACATAACCTGTCCGACAACATGAAGTAGGCTAAAAGATCTAAAAAAGCAGCATATTAGGCTTCAACCTGAAGAAATTTAAGAACATATGAGAAACAAATTCATTGACATCTATTGGTCTTGAAAAGGTTACAAAGCCATTTGTAAGGCTTTGGGACTCCAGCAAACCACAAATGGAGAAAACATTGAATAGTGGAGTTACCGGCCTGCCAAATCCTGAACAACATCCAATGCACTGCAGGTCTCACTTGCCTTAGTTAAGGTCATTGGTCATGACTGAACCACAAGGAGGAGACTGGGAAAAATTGGTATGAGTTCCAAGGCAAAAACCACTGCTAACCAAAATGAACACAAAGGCCAGTCTCACATTTGTCCGATTACATTTGATAATCCACAAGACCTTTGGGAAAATATTCTGTGAACTGGCAAGACAAAAGTTGTACTGACAGTCAAACATGGTGGTGATAGTGTGAATCTGCTTTGCTACTTCGAGACCTGGATGACTATAATGGTTATAATTGAAGGAACCATGAATTCTGCTCAAAGGAGAATGTCTGGCCATTACTGTAGTTTGTGACCCTCAAGCGTACTGGGGCTCTGAAGTAGGGCAATGATGCAAAGCACCCCAGCAAGTTCACCTCTGAATGGCTGAAAAAGCCCAAAATGAAGGTTTTGGAGTGGCCTAGTCAAAATCAAAAGAAATCTGTGAGGAGGCAAATACTTTTTTTTCACACCCCTGTATTTGCAATTCAGTGTTCCTGGATCTCACATATTATTATGTTCACCGGTCTTTCTCATTTACTGTATTTGCTTGCTTTTGTTCAGTTACTCCTGGCAGAATTACATGTCAATAAACCAGTAGTAGTTATAATGGATAAGGAAGGGAGCAGACATTTAAAATGCGATGAAGCCATAATGAGGATATTAGCAGCAGAAAAACCTGATAAAACACCACATATGAAGACTTAGAACATTGCCCTGTACATTTCACAAAAACCTAGGTACCTTTTTAAAGGTTTATTCCAGTTTGTTTTAGTACGGTACAATGAAAGGTATAACAAGCAGATATAATAACATAGGTCCGCACATGCTCATGCTATGGTGACAGCAATTGTAAATCTTCTAGACAATGAGGAATTCATATTTGTTCCTCGATCACGCCTAAACGGCCGAACGGATTTGCATGACATTTTGCACATACATACCTTGAGTCCCAGATAGAAACATAGGCCACTTTGTATTCATGTACACCCCCAGACTTCGTGGTCATTACCGACGATGTTTGTTTCTGAAGCCACTGTAGGATCTGAGATTACATCATCACAGGCCCTTCAGCCATTCCCCCGATTGGTTTGCCCTACTGTGTGGGCAGAGCTATCGGCCGAGCTGCAAGCAGAAGAACATGGCGTCTCTCACTCGCGCATGACAGGACACTATGGGTTTGTGGCTTAGTACTACCATGTGCGTGGGGTGCCGGGGTTTGCCGCAGGGACGTGGGGGTGCGTGGGGTGCCGCAAGTACAGTGGGACCGTGCACGGGGGTGCCACCGGGTCGGGTTTGCCGTGGGAATGGGGGCCGCAGGAACGGGGGCTGGGGGAGGGGGGTTTTGGTGCCGCGGAAACGGGGGCCATGCGGGGCAGCACTTGCCGTAATTTACGCAGCTCTGTGCCAACACCAACCCGCAGACACGGGCAGATGCTAGTACAAATGTAATTGTATAAAATAAGATAATCTATGGCTTTATATTGTCTTTAATGGGAATAACCCTTTGGTGTAAAGTCATAGTGAGGTTTTACTCTATAAGAATGTTGTTAACAAATATATAGAAATTAGAATTTGTCAGGGAAAAGTCTGTAATAAATTCCCAGTATGATGATAAGATGCGATAATAATAATAAAGTGCAATTAATGTTTACAGAACACGGGATTAGCCAGAAGTGATGATGTTTTAAATCAATGTAAAAGCTTCTGCTTTGTCAGATGTGTGTGAGTTTATATTCTGGTAATATAACCGTATCCTTATATATATTATATACTGCCAGTAGCATTATAGGAAATCCTCTTTTTCTGCTTATGTTTTCAGTATGGTTGAGCAGATCTTGAGATTTCAGGATCGATTTTAAAATCCGATTTCCGATCTTTTTCCAGTCGATCCCGATCGTGAAATTTGCTCAATCGCCGATTTGGATCCGATCTTTTCCAATACCGATCTCTCCACCCTATTAATGATGTATACATGAATAGGGTTGAGCCGATCTTGAGATAACCTCTGACCTCGATCTCGCCAGAAAACATCGGGATTGGAATTCCGATCACGATCTCGAAATTTACCCGATCGCTCAACCCTTGTTTTCAGGTGTTTGGACTCTCCTGCTGGAAGCAAATTTATTGCATCCTGTATATAATAGTTGACCAAAGAGGGATGACCATTTGTCTCCCACAATATTGGCAAGCAAAAAAGTGCATCTGTTTCCTCATTATCATGAAATTTTGAGTTTGTATATATGTGTGACACATGTGTATGGGGGGGGGGGAAGGGTTATGTTATGGTCGACTCCTATGACCATATGTTTTCATTGCCAACAAACCTCTCAGCAGATGACAAAGTAGAGTCATTTTAATAGATATATATATATTGTGTATTTGTTTAGTTTATATAAATTTTTTACACTCAAAAAGCACCTACTGGGATGACTAAACATACTGGAGTTATGTACTGGGGACGTAAGGCCATTTTTACATGAGCATAATGCTCAATTGGGCAGGTTGAATGCCCTGAACCAACAACATTCCAGGAACCTATGATGCTGAGTCTATGGCTTAGCACTGGGAGCGAACACTATAATAGACTAGAGTGAAATAGCAGTAGTGGTATCGAGAGCCATTTACCCCCCCCCCCCATATAGCTTTTCTCTGAATTCCAGTCTAAATGCCGCTGAAATGGAGAACAGGACTTGTTGTCTTCTTAGAAGGTTGCTCAAGGTTTGGAGAGCAGGTGCAGCTTCAGTCATTACTTGCAAAGCAGGATGGGATTCCAGAGATGGTGGTTTTTGTTTTGCTAATTAACAACCTTTGTATATTATCCATTTACAAGGGAATGTGTCGCCAGATAATGGAATATTTAATCAAGCTGTATGTGAAAATCAGTTTTAAAGAATTTTTGGTGGGGTTTTAAAAATTATACAATTTGACTCCGGCCACTAAACATAATACGCCATATAATATGCTGAGACTTCTTGTTTTCTGTAGGAGAATTATTTGCAGCAGCGCTCTCAGGGTGCGTTCACATATATCAGGTGCTGCTATTAGCTTCCTTTGTGTGCACCATGACGGAGGGAAAATGATGCCTGGACGGATCCCATAGTTTTCTATGGGATCGGTCCTGACACAAGAGGCATCAGTTCGGGCACCATATGGTGCCAGATCTTTGCTTCAGCCAGATAGGAAAACACTACCTTTAGTAGTTGTGGGGTTCAAAGAAAAATTTCTTCAATTTGTCAAGCACAAATGCAAAAATGAGCAGAGCTTGGTTCATGCACATCTCCATTACTTTACTGACTATTAGTTGCTTGGTTTGAGCAGCATAATTCTTCTTTACCTGAACCAGGAGCGAGAGAAGTCTAACTAGACTAACCTTGTCCCTGGTGGAAATGACTATAGTTGAAGGGATATCTTGTCCTCTGTGGTCACAATTAACCAGACAATATGTCATAAAACTTGTAACCTCTTCATAGAGCATTTGTATCTATAAAACATTAAATAACCCTTTCAGTTGTGTTTGTCCTACTGGGACACTCGAGTGAATATAAGAAAATTATTAATGTTTCAGAGAAAAATGCGTCTTTCTCCATTCATCTGAAGAGAGTGAGTTATGGAGCAGCTTCTCCTCTGCTATCTAGTGCCTATTAGAGATATGACCTGCAGAGGGAAAACTGTTAAAATGTGAAATGTAAGTCATAGAATGGTCAGAAATAGTATTATTCCTCGTGTACACACTGTATGAATACAATATAAAAACTTTGTTGAAGGGTGTGTTTTATTTTTGTGCTAATACATAGTATATGTATGGCTCCAGTTAAGCTGACTGTCCAAACAATTATATTTGGTATAAAAAAGCTAATCTGTGTTTGGTCTTGAAGACCTAAAATCCTTCTGGACCTGAACCAGTTACAAGACTCTAGTAGATCAATTTTACTAATTATTAGAGATGAGCGAGTAGTGAAACATTCTAGATTCGATATTCGTTTCGAGTAGAGCCTCGACTGCTCAATCGAATATCGAAACCCATTATAGTCTATGGGAAAAAAAAGCTCGTTTCGGGGAAACCACTATTCGACTAAAGGAGAGTCCCCAAGTCCACGAGTAGCAGGAGGAGAGTGTTTAGGAGGAGCACTGTGTAGTTGAGGAGGAGCGCTGTGCAGTTAAAGCGCACGGACCCTATAGACTATGGGCCGGTTCACATTAGCGCTTGCCTCCCGTCCGGAAGGTGTCCGCAGGAGGACCCCCCAAACGGAATATCAGCGCAACTGCAAGCGCTGGACAGTTAAGCATACGGACCCCATAGCATATAATGGGCTCCGTGTGCTTGCCGCGCACTGCCTGTATGAATCATTCATGCAGGCAGTGCGCTGCAAGCATACAGAGCCCATTATATGCTATGGGGTCCATATGCTTAACTGTCCAGAGCTTGCAGTTGCGCTGATATTCCGTTCGGGAGGTCCTCCTTACGAACGGGAGGCAAGTGCTAATGTGAACCGGCCCTTACTCATCCTGCAGAACCAGCATTGATTGGCCGAAAGCTATACAGTGTACAGCATTCAGCCAATCAACGCTGGTTCTGCCGGAGGCTCGTCTATGACGAGGCGGAGTCTAAGATCGGACCACAATGAAGACTGCTGTGGTCCGATCTTAGACTCCGCATCGTCACAGATGAACTAGAACTCCGCCTCCAAGAACTAGCGTTGATTGGCTGAATGCTGTATACTGTATAGCATTCGGTCAATGATTGCTGGTCAATGTATTCCTATGAGAAAAAGTCAGCTCCCGCTCTCCCAACTAGTAAAGACGAGCCTGCTGCAGAACCAGCGATGATTGGCCGAATGCTATACACTGTATATACTTGGAACTTGGAAGTGACAGTAAAGAGTCTAATTAGCATATTTGCTAATGAAACTAAAAGTGCCAATTGCTCAGGAATGGGGTGACTGGAGAAAAAAAATGCCAACTGCACTGAAATCACTAGAGAGGCACCTATGGAAAGAAGTAAAGGGTTGATGGTGGAGGAGGGGTAAGGTCCTCTTGAAGTACTGAATATTGAATAACTTATCCTGGATTTGGCAGTAGGGTTGAGCCGATCTTGAGATTTCGAGATTTCAGGATTGTTTTTAAAATCCAATTTTCGATCATTTTCCAGCCAATCCCGATTGAGAAATTTGTTCGATCACCGATCGGTATCCGATCTTTCTCAATCGCTCATCACTATTAGTGATATTTACATGAACAGGGTTGAGCCGATCTTGAGATAACTTCCGACCTTGATCCTGCCGGAAAAGATTGGGATCGGAATTCCGATCACAATCGTGAAATTCCCTTGATCGCCGATCGGAATCCGATCTTTTCCCATCCTGATCTCTCAACACTATTTGGCAGTGTTTTCTGCTTGTTTTAGGGTTACTGACCTCTAAGGTAATTGTCACTTCCCTATATGTGCATCTTACCTGATCCCCTTCTTCATACTCGCTTTTTCCCTTCGGTATTATTTTGAACATGT
Source organism: Leptodactylus fuscus (assembly GCF_031893055.1). Taxonomy (NCBI): domain Eukaryota; kingdom Metazoa; phylum Chordata; class Amphibia; order Anura; family Leptodactylidae; genus Leptodactylus; species Leptodactylus fuscus. The sequence continues at coordinate 36,497,617 of NC_134274.1, forward strand.
GCCATGTAACGTCTCTGTCAGCTCATCTGACCATTTGTTCTCTGCAAACCAAAGTGCTGAAAACACAACGTCTCTGCCGTTGAGTTAAATGGTTTTTTTCTCTCTCAGCCCTGAATGGTATTATTTTGTGTCCTCGGTTTCTACCATTATCTGACCCCAAGTTGTATTTTTTCTGAATGACAATGAAAGTAATTGAAAACACTGATTGGCAGTACAGTTAAGTTGTCAACACAAGCGTTTAATTTGTCAGTAGGACTTGTTAAATTGTCAAAAATCATATAAAAATTTCCCTCCTCTAGTCACTGATGATATACATTATAGATATGTACAAGTTAAATTGGCCATTTTGGAGCTAACTGTAGAAAAAAAATAAAATAAACGTGTGGTGTGAATTTTTTTTCAGAACATTTTTGTTGAAAAAGCCTTTATATTTATAGTTGGCGTTCTGGGCCGCCACATTGTATTCATCCTACTTGTATTATAGGTTTGCACAGCAGTCAAGTCAAGGCTTTCTTCCGAAAGATTTACACAATATGAAATACTTTGATTTGTTACATCTATTCTATTATTTGAAAGAATACCGATGTACTTTGCATATGCAGATATTTATACTGTCAATCAATCATTCATTGAAAGTGAAAAGAATGATTTTCTGTGAGATAATACAATGTCAGTTTGACAATACCACTTTTTAGGCAAATTATTTGTTGTCTTTTTTTTCTTCTAGAATTTTTGTTTACTGAACACACCAACTTCCTACGAAACACATAGCCGTCTTAGTGTGGCTCTATTAGTAAAATTATGCTGTAAGAGCCCCACATATGCCTAAATAGCCTTTAAAAGTCCGCCCCCTTTTAAAATTAAGACCGTAAAAACATATATGCAAATTACACTTTCCGTGCACAGTGGGCGGTTCATGCACTGGTGGTCGTCATCTTCGGTCCAGCCTTCCTCTGGTGTCTTCTTCCAGCGACGTCCTCCTTCCATGCCTCCTTCTTCTTCTTTTCACCGGTGACTGCTAAGGGCAGGTTTACTCTGTGAACCTTCTGGTTCACTTATATCTAAAGGGAAACCACCAGTATTCTGTGGATATACCGTATATACTCGAGTATAAGCCGAATTTTTCAGCACAGTTTTTGTGCTGAAAAAGCCCCCCTCTGCTTATACTCGAGTCAGAATTTTTTTTAAATTTATTTTCTTTAGGGGGGGGGGGGGTGACCAATATCAATGAATACAATCTCCCATAAAATAGTGGGGGGAAAAAAGAAGTTGTAAATCCCTCCTTTCCCTAGAATACATATAAAAGTAGAAAATGTATGAAACACTAGGTATCCCTGTGTCTGAAAGTGCCCGGTCTACTGAATATAGGGGATCTGCGGTGCTCCTGTTCCATCGGGAGGGGTTAATAGGAGCACTGCAGATACCCTATATTCAGCCAGGCTGAATTCCAAGTGGGGGAAAAAAAAACAGTCCTCAAACTCAGGGAAGGGGCAGACAGACAACCAAAACACCCCCTCCCCTTTTCCTTTCCCAGCATCTACTGCACCAAAAACTCCGACCATTTTAGTTTTTGAAATTTTCCAGTTGCTGCTGCATTTCCCCCCTCGACTTATACTCGAGTCAATAAGTTTTCCCAGTTTTTGTGGTAAAATTAGGGGCCTCGGCTTATATTCGGGTCGGCTTATACTCGAGTATATACAATAATTGACAATGATGCAATTTTTGGAAGTCTTTGGAAGAATAGTATTGCCCCATAAACTTCTGTGGCTGCAATATTATCGCTTAGTTCACGTCGTACAAGAAAGTAATACGGTATTGTGCATGGACTACCGTACATAAGCATGTAATGATATTTTTCTATATTATACCGTAATAGTAATAATTCTTAGGCCGTGCATTGTGTGTGATGGTTTTGTATTTCGGGGCCTCTGTGAATGATTCTGCATGGGTCGTATAGTCAGACTTTAATGTCATATTTATGTATTCATTGAGATAATATCTTTTGTTTTGTTCTGCTCTAATCCGGGAACATGAGATTGATTGATTAGCATGTTCTGTTTTCTTTCTAGGACTGTAAAACTCGGCCTAATTGAAAATGGCATCTCCAAGCATGTAACTGTCAAGAATGATTAATGCGCATCAGGCTGACCCCTTCTTTTCGTGGGAGATCAGAAGGGACGCAGGCTGATGTTTTGGGGGGTTTCATATGCAACATTAGCAAAGAGAAACAAAAGAATCCTGGCTCTTTTTAAGCGGCAGTAAAGTGACCTGGTCCAGGGCTTGTGAAGGTTATAACATACTGCAAGGAATGGTTTATATTTTCTGTATCCAACTCCATTGAAGACAATGGAATCAGTTAGTCACACACATGTAGACATTGTTACAGTTACCCTATTGCTATGGTATACAGTACTCGGAGCTGTATAGATATTGTGGAGATTAGTGTCAGTAGTGGTAGACATAGCAGGTTCGCAATAGATACAGACATGACATGGCTGATAGGGTGCAAACAGGACAGGCATGTGTCTAACCCATAGCATCTTAGAATAGTCATATACTCAAAGCAAAAACCTTATTACATAAAATATAACGTTAAACAACTTCTAAAACTATCCACAAAATCCATCAATGTGAAATAAGAGCCGACTGAGGGTTGAGCCGATCTTGAGATTTCAGGATCCAACGCCCAACGCGATCATGAAAATTGCTCAATTGCTGATTGGGATCCGATCTTTCCCGATTGCTAAACCCTATTAATGATATATATATGAATAGGGTTGAGCCGATTTTGAGATAACCTAAAATCCTCAAACCTGCCGGAAAAGATCAGTATCAGAATCCCGATCGTGAAATTTACTCGATCGCCGATCAGAACCCGAACTTCGCCGAACAGAGCGTACTGCGCAGGCATCCGACGTCAAGCCGAAGAAGGAAGGGGCGGATGCAGAAGAAGACAGAGGCGGCGCTGGAATCGGTTTTCAAGCAGCAATGGGGACACCCCCATCGCATCTCCTGCACTGGGGGCTGCCCCCATCGCTGCGAGAGAACTAATTAGCATACCGGTACAAACCGGTATTTTGAACGAACGGCACGGCGGAGATCACTTCCAAAGGTACGAGACGAATAGCCTTTCTAAAGGCTATTCTGACGTGTTACCTAGAAAAAAAAAGTTTTTTAATGGTAGAATCCCTTTAATACCCGGGACCTGACGAGGGAAGTATCAAACTGACCCTAAATTAGCCCTAAAGTTACTCCATCTTGATGCGTTTCGACCTTAATCATGGGTGCTCATCTGGGGTTATTATACAATGAAAGTGGGTCTTTCAACGACTGTTGTAATCCGATGGGTCTACACTGACATACAGGCGAGCCTATGTGGACTTCACAGTGGAAAAAATAAACAAAAAAAAACTAACCATCTTACTAAAGAAAACAAAATCTGCTTGGCTGAGGGTTAACTAACAAAATAGACGTTGTCTCTTCCAGAGGACATCCAACACTGAGCCGCCCAGCCCTTGTGTCTGCACCATTTTATCAGATGCTGCAGGTTCAGTGGATTAACAAGCAACCTGGTCTTAATGACCAACAAGGACTAGGGACTGGAGACCCAGATAACTCCCCAATCCAACCCCAGACTAGTAGAGCACATATGGGAGAAGCCTGGGGGAAATAGATCTTCCCTCCATGATTTTCCTCCTTACCGTCTCACAATATATTTGTGTCAAAATGTGTTAAATCTTAAAGGGAGTTTACCCCCACCCAAATCTCTTCTAAATCTGCTCTTGCAAAAGAAAATGGCGGCATAGTGAACATACATTATAGTGTTAAACTGGAACCTGATTGCTTAGAAAATCAGCTTAGGTCTTATTCACATCTACGTTCGGGTTTCTATTCGGGGAGTCCACTTGGGGACCCCCTAACCGAAGCCTATACGCTTAAAAAAGTAGTTATCTAAGAAATCTGCAGACTCCATAGACTATAATGAGGTCCGTGTGGCTTCCACACGAAATATGCGGAAAGAAAAGTCCTTCAAGTAGCACTTTACTCTACACGTTTCATGCGAAAACCAAGCAGACGCCATTATAGTCTATAGGGTTTCCTTAGGTAACCTCTTTTTTATGTATATAGGGTTCCATTCAGGGGTCCCCAAGCGGAAACCCGAAAGCAGATATGAATAGGACCTTAATCTGTATGCAAATGTTGGGAGCCCCTATGGGGTGGAGATACCCGTTTTCGCCTGTGGTTCTTTCTTATCGCTGCCACCCAAAATAAAGACGGGTAAGTCCCATGTAGTACAGCGACCAGAGGATTTTTTTCACAAGTTTGGACTAGTTTATTTCATTACCATGTGCCATGTATAGTCATAGTGTTGGAATATAGACAGCAGTGAATCCATGATGTCTGTTTTTATGTCTTACCTTCTAGTATAGTTGTACTTATTGGACATCTTAAGCTAAAAGTATATAATAAGCTTGTCAATTTTTTGCAAAGCAACTGTCTAGGCATATAAATTTAACGTAACCTTTCCTTGGTATTTTCTGCAAAGTCACAGTGTAATCCGTACTCCATTTGCGATTCACTCCTAAAATACAAAGCGGCAAAAGGTAGAGCTCCTCCATTTATCTGTGCACCATTTAGGCTCCTTTTCTAATAGCACAGACTTATTCCTTGTAACTAACAATAATGAAAGCTGCCTTTAAGAAATCTCCCATGATCGGCCACGCATTACAGATGAGGTCACTGGAATTGCTTCTGGCTTTAGTATGATGGATGAGAGAGGGAATGAGATTCTACTGCTAGGCACTGTGAAATCTTTTCATTGTCACCGACAGGCCTATGAGGAGCTGATGTATGAGGTATCAGGCCACAGGAACGCCCTTTTCTTGCCCCAGCTCACTTTTAATACATCCCCGAGCTGCTGAATGAGGATTGATAAAAGCTGAAAGATGGCAACTGAGTTAAAGAGGGGTTGTGCGAGGAGGGGACATGAGTATTACGGGAAGGACCCATCTCTATTTTGTGTCTGGGCAGATCAGTTCGGTGGAAAGACTCTTCTTCACCGTTGACCTTTTGCTAGAGTATTTTTATTTCCGTGATGACAGTTGCGATGATGGATGACTTTTCCGATGTAGAACATGGCGACGTTTCAGTGGTCAACAGGATTACTACTCTACTTAAAAAAAACTAAAATACTATATTGCAAATTAAGAACTATGGGTGACCTCTGTAGGACAGTAAGGACTGGTGACCACCACCCATTCGGTGAACCAGAAGCAGGCGACATAAATGATCCGTAATGACACAATATCTATGTGTGCGTTCCACAATTTAGGTGACACTACAAAATTTCTAAAAGTTTTTAGATATTCGTTCATTGCATGGTAGAGTCCGGGTTTTAGGCAGAAGTGAGGCATTGCAGCTCTGCCCGGGGGTTTCCCCTGCACCCCAAATAAATGATGGCAAGCTTTAATTACCAGGCATCTTTAAACCAAAGCTAAAAATTTAATTGAACTTTTCATGCTTCTTGCTCCCTAGCCAAACAATTTGTACAAAAAAAATTGAATTACCAATCTGACTTTTTTGCATTGATTATTATAACATTAAGAGAGTCCCAGGAGTTTCCAGGCTGTAAAAAACTAAATTGTATAACATTACTCACAATAACGCATATGTTATAATCGCAAAGAACTTACTTAAAATTCAATCCACTTTGGCATCATTATCATGTATCAACATAATAAATGAGTCCTTCAGAGCACGGTAATTATAATTTGATAAATCATCAGCAGAAAATTAACTGGATGTCAAAACATTCATTGGAAAGGGTGATGAATCGGCGATGATTGCAGTGATGAATCGTGTTAATCTGCTCTGTATGAAGCCAGCGAAATGGCTAAGCAGCCCAAGATGGATGGGGCATAGAAACAGCAAGGTCAGGACACAGTTCTGCAGAAAGTGAGGGAGAGAGAAAGCGAGAAGGGGGAGGGAAGCCATAAAATAAAAAGGAGGCAGAGGGAGATTAGACTGCAAAGGCAAGAGAAAGAACAAGAACGGGAATGTGCAAAAAAAAAAAAAAAAAAAAGAGGGATGACAAACAAAAAGTAACAACAGAATTTAATCTGGGCTTTAAGATGTTGTTTACCGCTGATCCCTTGAAAAGTCACCGGTGTTGCCCCCACTATTACCACAGTGAGTAAATATGCAAAGGTTTCCGAGATTTATTGTTTCCTAAGGACATCGTTTTATGATGTAGAATTAACTGCGCTTTCTCGCTTAATTTATAATATTGCAAACACGGAATGCTCAGCAAGAAATGATGGCATTAAATTATCTTTTAATTATGTACGCCAACAAATTATGAATATATAGGATTACATAGCCCCCACCCCATTGTAAGTAGGAGGAATTGCATCTAATTGGTATGTTCTACCTTATGGGGTGTTCTATAGGATAGTGGATAAGTCAAGTGCATAGAGTTGCCTTAGGCTGAGGCCCCACGTTGCCGAAACGCAGCTTTTTTTGTTGCAGTTTTTTTAGCTGAAGTCAGGAGTGGATTCAGTAGAAGGGAGAAGTATAAGAAGTTTTTATAGAATTCCCATTCCTTTTGTTGGGCTTGGCTACACCGGAGTAGTCGAGCTGAGCGCACGGCCCGATGTAGAAGTGCTGGCCGATGTAGCAGTCCAATGCAGCAGAACTGAGTGTGCGGCAGGATTCAGCGCACACTCAGCTCTATTTCATCTCCGGTGTAGCAGTGCCAGCTCTACTACATCTCGGCATAGGAATGCATTGACCAGCGTTGATTGGCCAAATGCTATAGCATTCGGCGCATTGACCAGCGTTGATTGGCTGAATGCTATAGCATTCGGCCAATCAACGCTGGTTCTGCCGGTGGAGGCGGAGTCTAAGAGCGGTCCACAGCAGTCTCCATTCTGGTCCGATCTTAGATTCTGACTCCTCACAGACCAGCCTCCAGCAGAACCAGCGTTGATTGGCCGAACGCCTTACTCTGTATGGCATTCGGCCAATCAACACTGGTCAATGCATTCCTATGGATAAAAGTCAGCTCCTGCATATCGCAAGCTGACAGGGATCCCGACGTAATACAGTGACTTGGGCATGTTAGATGCCCCTAGACATGCTTCCCCTGCTGTTCCAGTTGCATCATTTCCTGGGGTGTCATAGTGGACTTGGTGACTCTCCTGAGTCGAATGGTGGGATCCCCTGAAACAAAGCATTTTTCCCCATAGACTATAATGGGGTTCGATATTCGTTCGAATAGTCGAATATTGAGGGGTTATTCGAAACGAATATCGAACATTTTACTGTTCGCTCATCTCTAATGCCCACTTATAAGTGCCAAGCAAATAGGTTCATGTGTACATATGGTTGTGCATGTATAACATATATACTGTATGTGTTATCACTCCATTTACAGTTGCTGCTTTCTGAATGGAGTAGTTGAGGGGTGTTGTAATGTGTTGATGGACAGGGCTACTACTTGGTGGCTCTCTCTATTAAAAGTTCAAGCAAATACATCAGTAAGGGCTAGTTCACATGTAGTTTTTTTTTATCCGGATTTTGACGCAGAATCCGCATCAAAATCTGAGTCAAAAAACGCGCCGGTCATTTCCTTTTTCCACGAGTGGTATTTTACTGCTCGTGGAAAAAAGAAGTGACTTGCCCTATCTTGACGCGGATTCTGCCGCAGTGTCATTTGTCATTCATTTGTCATATGTCATTCATTTGGGCCTAATTCGGTGCGGAAAGCCGCGACTGTCGGAAGCCACGACTGTCGGAAGCCACGACAGGAGATTTTTGGTCCGGACCAAAAAACTGCACGTGAACTAACCCTAATATGGATTCCTCTTCATTGCTCTTCACTAAAAATTTCCATATGCATAATATAAGTAAAGGCTGGAAAGTGGCCAAAAATCATCAATATCAGATAATTCAGCTGAAATATATTAGATAAGTATTTGCACCCTAATTAATTCCCTAAATCCAATTATCCAGTATATTATCCTGCAATCTTAATTGAGGGGGAGGCAAAATACATGCAATTAGGAGACATCTTTGGATCAAAGACCCATTTCCAGATATCACTACAGACACTCACTCAATATCTACAGAATAGAGAATAAATCTCAGATCACTGAGGGTCTGACTGCCGAAACCCCTAGCAATCAATAGAACCCGAACAAACGTCCCCCTGAATCCAATGAGCCTACCTGATCAGCTATTCACTTTTAGCGGGTGGTTGGGTCCAAAATCTCAGGAAGCGCCATAGAAGTCAATGGATAGCCAATCACATAAGTGCACTGGTGCCTAAATTACAGGAAGAATTCAGGGTGGTCTTTTCTCCTCGTTCTCATGATTGTAAGGGGTCCCTGTGCTTGGACTCCCAGTAATCTGACACTTATCCCCTTTCCTATCTGTCTCTTGGGACCCCCAAAGTTCAGCTGCTTTGACGTGTCCATGGCTCCCAGCATTTTGTAGATGCCAGTAGCCACACTGTTCACTTGCCTTTCTACTAGTCATGGTTATGAGTACTACATCGGAATCCCATACACTTGAATGACACAATTCCTGGAGCTGCAGTCACATAACAGCTGGATATGGATGGCTATGCATTTGCATAAGTCTGAACATTTAAGATATCATGTGATCATGTTTTAGTCGACTTTCCAAGTGGCTCCTTGTTGCATTGGAAGCTCAGGCTTCAGCTGAGGCATAGTAAAGGAAAGCAGGTGGACCTAGGGTTTATTCAGGCAAAATGATTGGAATAGACACATTGAAATGAATCAGTCCTGAAACCAGGACTCCAGCGCTGCAAGGTGTTGCTAACCACTATTCTTCCACAGTCCCATAGCAATGAATAGAATATGTTTTTACTTTAAATGGTATTGTGTGATAAGGGGAAGTTGTATGTGAGTGTATTATAGTAGTAGTATGTGTATATGAGTGTATTATAGCAGTGGCATGTGCATGTGAGTATATTGAAACATAAGTATGTGAGTGTATTATAGCAGTAGTATGGTTATGTTAGTGTATTATAGCAGTAGTATGTGCATACGAGTGTATTATAGTAGTGACATGAGCATGTGAGTGTATTGTAGCAGTAATATGTGTATGTGAGTGTATTGTACCAGTAGTATATGTATGTTAGTGTACTATAGCAGCAGCATGTGCATGTGAGTGTATTGTAGCATTAGTGTTTGAGTGCATTATAGCAGTAATATGTGAGTGTATTATATCAGTAGTATGTGTATGTGAGTGTACTGTAGCATTAGTATTTGTATGTGATTGTATAGTAGTAGTAAGTGTTTGTGAGTATATTGTAGCATTAGTATGAGTATGTGAGTATATTGTATCAGTAATATACATATGTGAGTTTATTATTGCAGTAATATATGTATGTGAGTGTATTGTACCAGAAGTATAGGAGTGTAATGTACAAGTAGTATGGGAGTGTATTGTACAAGTAGTATGTGTGTGTAAGTGCATTGAAGCATTAGTATGTAAGTGTATTATAGCAGTAGTATGTGTGTGTATGCAAACAGTAGTATATGTATGTGAATGTACTGTACCAGTCGTATGTAAGCGTACTCTAGCAGTAGTATGTATATGTGAGTGTATTATAGCAGTAGTACATGAGTATATTGTAGTATGTGCATGTGAGTGTATGATAGCATTAGTATATGTATGTTAGTGTATTGTACCAGTAGTATGTGAATGTATTGTGCAGGTACTATATGTATGTTAGTGTATTATAGCAGTAATATCTGAGTGTGTTATAGCATTAGTATGTGAGTGTATTATAGTAGTAGACTGTGAGTATATTGTAAAGTAGTATGTATGTGTGAGTGTATTCTAGCACCAATATGTGTATGTGAATATATTGTAACAGTAGTATGTATATGTGAGTGTCTTGTACTAGTATGTATATGTGAGTGTATTGTAGCAGTAGTATGTATATGCGAGTGTATTGCACTAGTAGAATGTATATGTGAGTGTATTTTACTAGTAGTATGTATATGTGAGTCTATTGTAGCAGTAGTATGTATATGTGAGTGTATTTTACTAGTAGTATGTATATGTGAGTGTATTGTAGCAGTAGTATGTATATACAAGTGTATTGTACTAGTAGAATGTATATGTGAGTGTATTGTACTAGTAGAATGTATATGTGAGTGTATTGTACTAGTAGTATGTATATGTGAATGTATTGTAACAGTAGTATGTATATGTGAGTGTACTGTAGCAGTAGTATGTATATGTGAGTGTATTGTAGCAGTAGTATGTATATGTGAGTGTATTGTAGCAGTAGTATGTATATATGAGTGTATTGTACTAGTAGTATGTATATGTGAGTGTATTGTAGCAGTAGTATGTATATGTGAGTGTATTGTAGCAGTAGTATGTCTGTGAGTGTATTGTAGCAGTAGTATGTATATGTGAGTGTATTGTAGCAGTAGTATGTATATGTGAGTGTATTGTAGCAGTAGTATGTATATGTGAGTGTATTGTAGCAGTAGTATGTATATGTGAGTGTATTGTACTAGTAGTATGTATATGTGAGTGTATTGTACTAGTAGTATGTATATGTGAGTGTATTGTAGCACAAGTATGTATATGTGAGTGTATTGTACTAGTAGTATGTATATGTGAGTGTATTGTAGCAGTAGTATGTATATGTGAGTGTATTGTACTAGTAGTATGTATATGTGAGTGTATTGTACTAGTAGTATGTATATGTGAGTGTATTGTACTAGTAGTATGTATATGTGAGTGTATTGTACTAGTAGTATGTATATGTGAGTGTATTGTACTAGTAGTATGTATATGTGAGTGTATTGTACTAGTAGTATGTATATCTGAGTGTATTGTAGCAGTAGTATGTATATCTGAGTGTATTGTAGCAGTAGTATGTATATGTGAGTGTATTGTAGCAGTAGTACGTATATGTGAGTGTATTGTAGCATTAGTATGTATATGTGAGTGTATTGTACTAGTAGTATGTATATGTGAGTGTATTGTACTAGTAGTATGTATATGTGAGTGTATTGTAGCACAAGTATGTATATGTGAGTGTATTGTACTAGTAGTATGTATATGTGAGTGTATTGTACTAGTAGTATGTATATGTGAGTGTATTGTAGCAGTAGTATGTATATGTGAGTGTATTGTACTAGTAGTATGTATATGTGAGTGTATTGTACTAGTAGTATGTATATGTGAGTGTATTGTACTAGTAGTATGTATATGTGAGTGTATTGTACTAGTAGTATGTATATGTGAGTGTATTGTACTAGTAGTATGTATATGTGAGTGTATTGTACTAGTAGTATGTATATGTGAGTGTATTGTACTAGTAGTATGTATATGTGAGTGTATTGTACTAGTAGTATGTATATGTGAGTGTATTGTAGCAGTAGTATGTATATGTGAGTGTATTGTAGCAGTAGTATGTATATGTGAGTGTATTGTACTAGTAGTATGTATATGTGAGTGTATTGTAGCAGTAGTATGTATATGTGAGTGTATTGTAGCAGTAGTATGTATATGTGAGTGTATTGTACTAGTAGTATGTGAGTGTATTATAGGAGTAGTTTTCATTAATAATTTACATGAGGTACAAGGCTCCTTTCTCGGGCGCAGTGGTCTTGTTCCGTATAGCCCCTTTGAATACCTAGTAGTACAATAGTACATCTATTAAGCCAAGGTTGGCACAAGAATCCAGAACCATTTCCCTGTTTTGTTTTGTTTACTTGATTGAAAACAAGGTCTTATTCTCAGTTGCACATTCCCTTCAAGTTTTATTAAATGAGTTATACATTTCCTCGGCAGTTTCCTCATAGCTCAAGAGGTTTAATTTGTATGTGTTGCCTCTTACAATATGCTTTCTGTAATGTTGCAGATGCCTCTTCCCGAGCTTCAGTAAACAACAGGCTTTCCGCCAGCTTTTTGACTGAACGTTTGCCAAGTGGTGAAACTATTAGTTAACTGTGTAATGACTGCTGGGTGGAGCCCAGATGCTTTTATCTTAACCTTGCCAGGAAGCAGAATACAGCACCATGGGAAGCAATTATATCTGGGAATTCTCCCGGGCTGTGCTATTTGTTGAAAGAAATCTCCCAGAGCATACCCAAACTGCAGCCAACACGCTCAAGCCAAGCATTTAATACGCTTTGATAGCAGAAATCCTCAGCTCCCTCTGCTGGCAGCACTTTCTCTGTCCTCTAGGGTCGGCCATTTTGTAATTTGTGGCACTGAACTAGAGTAACAGTATCTGGATTGTGCAGTGTTGCTTACAGAAATCTATCTGGTACATGGCATAAGACCATCAGTCCTATAGCTTAAGAGCAACAGAGTAACCATGATCGCATTCCTTGCTAGTAAATGCATATAGAAGGTAGAAAAGAATAGAAAATCCGAAATGGAACAATTCTCATGCAAAGGACATACAATCCCAACAAGTCAGAATATGCAATCCTAAATAGTGAGAATGCACATAAATAGGTGTGAACAATGCATTATCCTGGCCAACTCTACCAGAATGTCTAGTAGGCTTTTGAAATAAGGAGAGACCTGTCAGATCTCCGGGACCTGGGGCTCTCTATATTTCCCTATGTGACATGGGTACAGTATTTGTCAGTGATGTGACAAAAAGGGGTGCACTTGGGACATTTTAGTAGGAGTCCACCCCAAAATGGTGACAGAACAAGCACAGTCGCCTGTTCCGTTGGCCATTTTGCAATGGTCTCCTATAAGAAGAGGGGGAGCAAAATGAAGGGGCAGTGGAGCTTGCATAGGAATACCGCAGGTCAGGCTATTCATGCAAGGCTGTGTACCATTCATTTACAAAGTCTCATGGACGTCACTGTACCAGGCACTGCATTGGTGTCCAAGCAATTGCTGCTGCCCGTGTGTTGTGCTGATTTAACGCAGTCCTTGAATTTGTCCCTCAAGATAAAACACTGATGTCCTATATTAAAGGCTATCCACTTCCTAATACTCATGGCCACTCATGATGATGGTCCCTGCAGATCCCCTGCCCAAGGACCACATGGCTCCCACTATTCTTTACATATTGGGAGCCACGCTGCGTTGTGTGATTTGTTGTCTTTGGTATTTGGCACCGTTCCTGAACTAAATCCAATACCATGGGCTTACAAGGCATGTATATGCAATATTTTGAATAAAGTTGGAAACATTTTTTAGCAAATTCAACATTTTGTTGCAGATTCTTTTGTTTTTTGACTGGCTTGGAAAACCTAGCTTAGCATGTTACACCTTTACAAGTCTTGTGGCCAAAACCAAGGTAATTGGAGACAAGAGGCCAGAAACGTTGAATGTCGTGTGGCACGCCGTTGGTGCCATTTGGCCCACGAGACTATACCCGAACAGTTACAGATGGTGTTTAGACTATGATGCCTACCGTACATTATTCCTACTTAAAGAGGCAGAAATAATCTTTATCTAAGCCTAAGATTTGTTCTGAACATTAATTGCCACCATATGGAAACTACTTTTTTTTTTTCTGAAAATCCAACGTGACACAAATAAGACAAAATGTTGTGATTAAAGACAACACTGTAGGGTATTGCATATTCTATTCTGACATTTTCATAGATGTATTGTTTCAATAATGACTTTTGGGTAAGGCGAAGGTGAGCGGAATAACTTTGTAAATAATGCTCATGAAAGCCGCCGTTTAATTTGCAACATGGACGCCTTCAGGCAGTCACTTAAAGAAAAGTGATTAGCAGCAGCTTGTTTCCATCCTGGTTATTAATGCATCTTATACGCGGCGTGGTCACAGACTACTGACCACCTGTCTATTGCACATTTAAATGCTCAGTTGACAGCAAAATCATTGATCTCTGTTGTCGCTGCCTGTTAGAATTTATGTATTTTAAGATGTAACTAGGAATGTAATAGAAAGGCGTAATTAACAAATAAAACGTGTAACGTAACAAGCCATCGACGATTCTGATACGCTGGTTGGTATTGCAAGGTTCACTAGTGTTGGACTGGAATGACTACATTGCACCCGTCAAATTCGTTCAGGACGCCCACTGTAGATATCATGGGCACGATTTTTTATACTTTTTATTTTCAGTAGCAGCATGCTGCCTAGTTCTTGCCTCGGCCTGTTCCTGTGCCGGTAGGCCCCGTCAGCACTCCGCTCATAGGCTCTTGCTTTATTTCCTAACTCTCCTGTATTACACATAGCCTTTCTTCTCTCTGCCCCTGGCAAAACAGAAAAGTGTAGATGTCGGTTAGTGAATTCCTGAGCTCAGAGCACCATAAAGGAGGATAAGTAAAATTTTGGGTTGAACTGCATAATGTGTTGCTTTACAATGGACCTTTTGAGTCTTCGAACTTGACAGAGTATCTCAAGATAATTACTATCACCGTCTTGTATATTAACGCAACTCAAACCCATTCACTATAATGGGGCTGCATTACCATACTATAACGTACACAACGTTTTTTTTTGTTTAATACAATACAACCCTTGTAGTAGTTTCATATTACTGGAAATGAAGATGAATTCTGGGTGACTACAGTTATAGAGGATCTTTGGCCTTCATGAGCCACTAAGACCAAAGGCATGTCCAGAAGTCTGACTGTAAATAACACATATGCATGCCCACTGTCCGAACTCCGGCTGAATAGGAGACCTTGTGATGGAGTTAAGGGGTAATAATAATGATACATTGTATTTCTGTAGCGCCAACATATTCCACAGCGCTGTACAATTTGTAGGGTTCAAGTGCAGACAAAAAGATACATTACAAAGGAATAGTCACTTCACACAATGGGACTGACGGCCCTACTCGCAAGAGCTTACAATCTATGCAGTAGAGGGGGTGACACAAGAGATAGCAGCGGCGGCATCGGAGGTAGCATTGTTTATACAGTGACTTGTAATAGAGGTGACTGTGATTACACAAACATAAAACTGTATGAGCCGTCACCAGTCGTGTCCTGTAACATGTGGATGGTGCCTGGACATGTAGAGTTAGCCTGAAATGGCATCATATCATGTAGGGTAATGGGGGAGTGGGGACAGAGGAGGGTTTGTTTTAGGGATTCTAATTACGGTACGTATAGGTTTAGATTAGGATTTGTGATAGTCCTGTCTGATATGCTTGTTTACGCTTGAAGCTGTAGAAATTGGGAGTTAATCTGATTGTCCGGGGTAGAGCATTCCAGAGAAGTGCTGCAGCTCGGGAGAAGTCTTGTATAGGAGCGTGGGAGGTTCTGATAATAGAGGATGTAAGTGTTAGGTCATTGAGTGAACGGAGTACATGGGTTGGGCGGTAGACAGAGATGAGGGAGGAAATGTAGGGAGGTGCAGCATTATGGAGAGCCTTGTGGATGAAGGGGATAACTTTATATTTTATTCTATAATGAATAGGCAGCCAATGTAGCGACCGGCACAGACCCGAGGCATCGCTGTAGCGTCTAGCCTGATAGATGAGCCTGGCCGCTGCATTCAGAATAGATTGTAGAGGAGAGAGTTCAGGTTATATTTATGGTTGGATTTTGGGGTGTGTGTGATTATAGATTTCACTTATTTTCCACTTCCCTATATTCTGAACTTAGGAGAATCTAACCCGCTGTGGAATCTCACTATCCGTATCTTAATCTGTGTCATTTGGAGAAGGCCTTGGCTGGCATCATATTATATACACATGATTGAGTGATGTAAAGAAGGCATCCTTCACCATTACCATGTGTGGGAAGCGCTTCCCTTACCCCCCTTTCATTAATTGGATCGGGGTTATATGTGTTTCACTTAAGAGCAGCAATGATCACTAATGGAATGACCTTGAAATCATTATCTCTGTCTGAGCGATGAGACAAAGATTGTTATTCACGTTTCCTATATTTGTCATTACTAGAACATAATGACCGTGTAATATATTGTCCACATACTTACACAATTTGAAAAGTGTCATGTATATGCAATATACCCGGCGATGGGTCATTTCCATTTCATTACTGGGAAGTGATTTGGCTACTGTCTGACATTACAGAGTCGGTGAATTATTAACCCTTTTTTCTTCACTGTTGTACAAGAATGAAAATAATGTAACTACAAATGACTTAGTTTTCAAGAGAAGAGATATGGCCCTCGCGCTGCCGCCTCTTCAAGACTCTTTATCTCATAAATTATTGCCAGCACGACTGACACTTTTCTCTTAAAATCATATTAAATGCATGAGTGTGTGGATACAAAATATTACAATGTCCAATATGAGATGACTAGCAAAGTGATGGGCTGGGTCAGTGGTTTATAGGCTTTCCTTGACATGAGTTGAATTCTTCCAGGGCGCCTTTCTCATTGGACCTCTGTGTTTTTGTATGGGTACGTCAGTTTGCGTCTGTATACACAAACATTCAAAGGTTTTAAAAATGGGAAATTTTCCTGTAAGAGTGTCTTCAACAAATATCCTATATTAGGATGAGGAATAAAATTCGCCATTAATCCCACATATTTAGCATCCAGAGTAGTCACCATTTAGTGGTAGATGCCTAAACACATAGCTACTTAAAGGGATTCTACCATTAAAATCAATTTTTTTTGTCGTTGATGCGTAGGAATAGCCTTAAGAAAGGCTATTCTTCTCCTACCTTTAGATATCTTCTCCGCGCTGCCGTTCCGTAGAAATCCCGGTCTTCATTGGTATGCAAATGAGTTCTCTCGCAGCACTGGGGGCGGGCCCCCTCACTCAAACAGCACTGGGGCGTCCCCAGTGCTGCGAAAGAACTCTCCAACGCCGCCTCCATCTTCTTCACACATCATCTTCCGGCGCTGGGGGTCAAACTTCTAGGCCTCGGGCAGAACTGACTGTGCATGCCCACAGGCTGCAAGAAAATGTCCGCTTACTTGCTTACTCATTTGCATACCGACGAAAACCGAGATTTATACCGAACGGCGGTGCGGCGAAGACATCTAAAGGTAGGAGAAGAATAGCCTTTCTTAAGCGACAAAAAATCCAATTTTATTGGTAGAATCCCTTTAAAGAAACAAACACAAATACAGTATAAGAAACAAATATTTGTAAGAATTTGTATTCAATGTGATATGGTACACCAAATTTACAGTCTCTTATATGGTACACAGTCTCCTATATAGTACACTAGTAAAGATGTATAATGTTATAATGGAATGGACATCTTCTAATATTCAGATAGGGAATTTTGCAATGTGACAGCCCTAACAGTAAAGAACCCTTTCTTCATTTTACGAGAATCCTTCTAGGCCATTTATTAATCCAGACGTCTGTCCTTTAAACTCTTTTCTGCTCTCCTATATCCTTTTTATAATGTGGAGTCTAAAGCTGAGTCCCATATTTTAGATTTAATCTTACAATGGGGTAACAAAAAGGTAATATTTCATTTGGATCACTGGTTTTTATCTCTCTTTTTATATAACCTATATTATCATTAGCTTTTGCAGCTGCTCCTTGACATTGAGTACTGCTGCTTGACTTACAGATTGAACCAAACAAGCTTCATTGCTGTGTAACAGAACTTAAAGCGGTTTTCCTACAAACATAATCATTAAAACTTGGAGATGATTAAAAGTAACATTTTTTGCTTAAATTATTAAAAATGTTCACAAACCTTCTTATTGGTGACAGTCTTGGTCTATCAGTTGCCAGGAGATACAACCATTGTATGGTCTATGGTCTGGTATTTGACAGAAACCCGACCATGATTTCCTTATTGTGATCAGGTTATCTGGCAGGGACATGAAAAATAATAGGAAATCAACACAATTTTTTTTTTTTTTTTTAATGTAGATTGTTAGCCCTATATAGGGATCATAATGCAAGTTTTTTTTTCCCTATCAGGATGTCTTTGTAGAATGGGAGGAAATCCACGCAACAAGGGGGGAACGCACAAACTCCTGGCAGATGTTGTTTCTAGCGGGATTCGAACCCAGGACTCCAGCGTTGCCAGGCTGCAGTGCTAATCACTGAGCCATCGTGTTGCCCCCAGAATCATGACTGAATTTCTCACAAGTTCCAGATCATAGAAAATCTCTGCATTCATGGTTATAATGGCAAAGATAGTTACAGAAAATCTTAAAAATCTTTAAGGCACATAGTGAGCCACCATGTAACATCTCTGCAGAAAAAAACATGGCGGCCAAAGTTTTTCCCACACTGCTTTGCACAGAGTAGACTTTCTGCTTCCATAATACCTATAGGTAGGGTTGAGACGATCTTGAGATTTTAGGATCATTTTTAAAATCCGATTTTCAATCATTTTCCAGCCGATCCTGATCCCGATCAACATCATCCCGATCATCGCTCAACCCTACCTATAGGGGAACAGCCAGCATTTCTGTAGGTATAATTGACTTGGCGCGATTTCCAAAACCACAATGGTTTTGGAAAATGCAACATTTACGCTGCGCATATTTTTCTGCAATATGTGGATGGCATTTACTAGAATCCCATTCACTTTGCAGTGACTGTAAAATGCTGACGTTTTTATACAACAAGGGGCCCTGGCCCCACGTTGCAGAATCACAGCTTTCTTTGTTGCAGATTTTGCTGCGTTTTTTTGAGCCAAAACCAAAATTGGCTACAAAAGGAACGGGAAATATAAAGGGAAGTTCTTATACTTCTACCTTCTGCTCAGTTCTAAATATTCTATTAGAGATTGTGTCAAAGTGATACCTAATACTTAGCCAATAATGCAGATTAGTAGGATGAGTAGAAAGAGTTCTCTTCTTTGTAGTTGGCTTCTTGGTGGCGAATTGGTTAATATCTCCCAAGTATAACTCAATAGCACTCGCCTGCAGAGTAAGTGGTTTGCCTTTCAGATCTCCTTGCTGTCGTTATCTAAGTTCCTTCGTGGCAGAACTGCAGTTTATTTATTGTGGATCCTCATTTATTACAAAAAAAGGGCAAGAATTAATGGTTTTGTACGTATTAATGCATTACTTGGGAGAAATTCAAATTCTAGTATTTATGGTAAACTGCTACATAATGAAATGCGGGAGAGAGGGGCGCTGACAGTACAAACTGTAAAAAGCCTGTTTCCACTCAAAAGTACGTAAAATATTGAAAAGAACCTGGCAGGGTTTTATTTACAATAAAAAAAAAAAGTGAAACGTAGAACAATGATCTATACTGATGTAGTTCGGAAATTGGGCACGTTTGTCCATGAAAAATGAAATTATCACTGAATGAGTAACATTGTATAAAAGCATAGCAAAATTGGTTTTATCCATAAAGGCCACATAATGACATACCATATGTAGGTCTCATCGGTAATAGGGTTAAGCGATCGGGATTGGAAAAGATCGGATTCCGATCGGCGATCAAGTAAATTTCACGATCGCGATTGGAATTCCGATCCCAATCTCAGATGTAGCAGAGCTGGGTATACGATAAAGCAAGGATGAAGCAGAAGAGTCGATAGACAAGTCCACTTACCTGCACAGACCGCTGCCGCTCCCCGTCTGTTCTCTTCTCGCTTCTTACGGGTACTGTACCCGCCTACACTCTCCTAAGCCACAAAAGCCCCGCCTACTCCCAGCATCAGTAAAACTAGCCTGGGAGGTGGGGCACATACGGTGCTCTGCAGACATGCGCAGTAGAAAGAAGAGGAGTGAGAGCAGTGTGGATCGGCAGTGGCAGCGCTTCTGTGCAGGTAAGTGGACAGCGTGGAGTCTAAAAATTAAAGCGTTCAATTTTTGGATTCCATGCTGTGTAGTGAATAGGATCGTTTTTAAAATCCGATCTCCGATTATTTAAAAAATCCCATTGACTTGCATTGGGATCGGGTTCGACTGGAAAATGATCGGAAATCGGATTTTTAAAACGATCCTGAAATCTCAAGATCGGCTCAACCCTAACCGGTAACAAACTACAGAATGCCTGTGAATGAGGTATACAGAGCCCAATTGTTGGTAATCTCTAGTACTTAACTAGTGCCAAGATATTCTGCAGAGCTGTACAAAGGCTACAAAAAAATCTCGGTGCAGATCTTTTGTCTAGACTATATACTGTACATTCTCCAGTCTCCTAGATGATTTTTATGACGTGGAGTCCAAAAATGAGTCCTATATTTTTTCTCTCTATTTTATTTCCCCTAAAAATCTTAACATTAAGTACCTTGGCACATTTGTCCCTAGAGTACCCAGGTCAGGACTATACATAAAGGGTTAGGCAGGGAGGTATGGATGATTTGAAATAACAGTTAAACGCTCATTTTTCAACGAAACTCCAATTTTAATTTTTCAATGTGTAGTTTGGATGTTGTGATTACAAAAATCAAGGAAAAACAAAAGAAAAAAGAAATTAAAACATTGATTACATACGAAAAATTACATCTGTTAAATGGCGTCCGTTTTTGTCCATACACTCCTGTAGACGTTGTGAGATGTTGTCCATACTCCTCTGAATCGGTCCGACATGCGAAGAGCACAAGCATGCCGTACGGCCGAACGTCGAGGGCTGGCTTCAACTGCTTGACGCACGCTTTCAATGTTTTCCGGGGTCCGTATTGTTCGGTCACCTCCTCGTGCAGTTCCGGGTCTCAAAGAACCTGTTTGGTGAAAGTTATTCACTCACTTCATTATTGTGTCAAACTTTGGAACACGACCATGGCGGCCAGCGTTGAAATGATTCCACAAACGTCTGTGTTTGACAGAACGGCCCGTTTCAATAAAGGTGTTGTGCATGAACACACGATGCTTGATTGACCACGTCTCCATTACTATTAAAAATAGCAGCTCCTGACGAGTAGATTCCACCAAGGTTATTCCCACCTTGTGTGGTGCTCTGTTCAAATCATCCATACCTCCCAGCCTAACTCTGTATATATCTCATAAATGGTACCTTCAGAATTCGAAATTGTGCAAAAATTGCAAGATTGTCTAAAACTACTTATAGATATATCTCTCGAAGGCTATTCCTTGCTTTTCTAGAGACTTCCTGCACTCTGTAACTCTTATGTTTCAATGTCAATCAAAACTGTAAGTCATCAGTTAGAAGAAGAGTGGACCTTTCTGGACAGCGCGATGAGATGATGAAGGTTTGCTCAAGTGGAGATCAATGTTTAGAGTAACTGATAGTTATGTGATATGTATTTGATTTTGTGATAGACATATTTCATACTTCAGATATAATGCTCGATGTGTCCCTAGTTATGTTTTTTATGCTTTCCGTTTGCTTCAACATTTCAACTTATTTTGCGGTTAACGGTGATGCTACATCTTATGTCTTGGGGAACAACATATTTCGACCCAGATCAGGTTCTTCCTCAAGTTCAAGAATGTTAATATTTTGCCACAATCATTACGGGGCTGTAGAGAAGGGTATGGGTCGGTCCCAGAAATGTCAGGTAGTGATGATGCCGTATATTGATATTATCAGACACCAGATCTGTATCTTCCAATGTTGATTATGAGGCTTGACCATTTTTGTGTCTACCCCAGATGTTTGTAGGCCATGTGATTTTTAATGTTCTTCTTCTCTGAGTTCCATTGCTATAAACTCATCGAAGACTCAAGAAGCATCAACCCTACTGATTTCTTAAAGCTAAATCCTATTCCGTACGCCATTTGACAAAGGATTGAACAATGTGCACCCTTTCTTCTTTCTTTGTTGGTATCTGCAGACAGTTTAGTTTTCTTTTGTTTATGTTCTAACCACATCTTCCATGTCATTGTACAGAGATTGTCATCACTCACTTCAGTTATTGTATTGGTTGTCTCACATCTCTTCTCTGAAGCCTGTCTGTCCACTGTAAGCAATGATAATGGGAAACCCTTAGCTGAAGTATCTGATCAATTCTAATCTGCTTCAGCTGCAAGCTACCACAATGTGTTTGACCCTTGCCTTTAATGTAACCCATGGATGACCTAAACCAGGAAAGTTCATGTTTTGCTCACTTTCCATGTAGGAAACAATCTCCAAATGGCATGCTGAAACACAGATAATCTCCTGGGCAAATTCCTCAGCACTGAGTGTTTATCCCAACATGCTCTGTTAATAATAGTGCAAGTGATACAATCTTCCTTCCACTTATAAGAAGTTTATCACAATTACTAGTGAAGCAGGGTCTGCAAAGTCAATGGGATTTTTTATTATTTTTGCATATCATTCATTCGCTGGGTCATTTTTCAAGGGTATACTAATGTCACACATGTCAAATATATATACTATATAGCATAAACTAACCTATTGAGCCTAAAATTATACAATCATTAATTGCAATTTGCATAAAGCTATTATAGCTTTTTAGCCTTCAGCACAAGACGTGGAAACATGGTAAGGAACTGGCTGTATGTCAGACAACTGTTAGCTGAAAGCACATTCAACAGATGGCTATCTCTCCCACTCGAGAGCTTGTGCCCCGACTTATCCTAACCTCCACTTCAGCTTCTGGGAGGATAGGGTTGTCTTCAGGAAGGAATTGGCAGTGCTCACCAATTATGTTGGGTTGTGGCTCAGATATATTGATGATGTATTCTTGATCTTGGTATCTATAGTTAAGAAATTTAACAAACTGGTGACTTGACTTAATGTGAATTCATTGGGCCTAAGAGTCACATCTGAGAAACAACGTGAATCAGTTATATTTTTGGACATCAGGATCTTAAAGACTAATACTGGCAGGCTGATTGCTACATATTATCGCAACGCCACAGTCACTAACAATATATTACTTAAGACAAGCTGCAATCTTGTCCCCTTTAAAAGGGGAATCCCTAAAGGCCTGAGAATCCAACATAACTGGAGTGATTTAGGGGATTAAATGGAATGTATGATGCCCAATATCTGGAGTACAAAAGGTTTCTTAGTTGGCACTGGAACATCTTGCTTGTAAACGGGGACATAATAGAATATATTTGGAAATAGCAGAAAGTCCACGGAGGAAATATCTGTGCACTTCCTGTGGAAAATCTGCGATGTGTTGCCACCGCTGTTTTTCCCGTATTGCTTTTTTGCTGTGGTCCACTATGTGGGGCCTTAACCTAAATGCTGTATTCTATCATCCTATTAAATTGACGACCCACTCAATTCTGAGGAACCAAGAGGTGAGACAAACATGAATCTTATATTTTAATCACCTTTACCTTTCCATAAATAAAAAGTATCAATTGGCAACATCACATTTTTTTTAAAAACTGACAATAGTTTTATTTTACAATCAGTTGTCAAATCACAAACATATAAAGGATCATGACCAGTGCATACTGGATATATAACCACACTTACCACTGTCCCACAGGCACGAAGCCTTGGGGTAACCCTGGACTCCGGCCTATCCTTCAAGTCACGTTCAAACCCTCAACACTTCCTGCTGCCGTCAACTCAAGAACATCCACTGAATCTGCTCCTTCCTCACCCCTGAAACCACTAAGATGCTCATCCAGTCCCTCATAATCTCCCGCCTAGATTACTGAAACACCCTTCTCCATGGACTCCCAGCAAACACCCTCGCCCCCCTCCAGTTCACCTTAAACTGGGCTGCTCGCTTAATTCACCTCACACACCCCCTCCCCCCTCGATCTTCATCGGCTGCTCCCCTCTGCTAGTCACTCTACTGGTTACCCGTAACCCAGCGAATTGAGTTCAAGCTACTAAAGTTAACATACAAAGCCGTCCACAACCTGTCCCCTCCATATATCTCTGAACTAATCTCCCGCTACCTGCCCACACGTAACCTCAGATCCTCCAATGACGACCTACTCCGCTCTGCTCTCATCCGCTCCTCACACAACCATCTCCAAGATTTCTCTCGTGCATCCCCCATACTCTGGAACTCCCTGCCAAGACACATAAGACTGACCCCCACAATCACAAGAAGGCCCTGAAGCCTCACCTATTCAGGAAGACCTACAACCTCCAATAACACTATCACCACACCGTCATCTGATCTGTCTCCCCCTCTCCTTCTGTCTCTATCCCCCTTCCCCCATAGATTGTAAGCTCTCGTGGGCAGGGCCCTCTACCCCACTGTGCCAGTTGGTCATTGTTAGTTTTATATCTGCCTGCATAATTTGTGTACTGTATGTAACCCCCAAATGTAAAGCACTATGGAATTCCATGGAAGATGGGTTCCCGTTAGAGATGAGCGAATAGTATTCAAAACTATAGTTTCCAATACCTCGCTCCATAGGAATGAATGGAAGCGGCTGTCTGCCGGCGCTTAACCCCTTGCTGCTCGGCCGCTCCCATTCATTCCTATGGGAGCAAGGTATTCAAAACTATGTTTCAAATACTATTCGAATCAACTCTAGTTCCCATCCTATTCTTCATCCACCTTCGGACTGTCCATAATGGAATAGTCTTTGAGTAGGCTTGATACAGGAAAATAGCTATATTTTTAAAGCCTCTATCAGCTGTGTATACTATATGAAGTGGTTGTCCAGGGCTGTGCCACGCCTGTGACATGGTATAAACATGGAATACGCTTGGGGAGCTGATAGACTTATATCCTAAGTATATAGCCTGCCAGCCATTGAATCTTCTATCTATTAATCATTGCATATCATCCCACGAAGGATACGATTGGTATTATGACGCCATAGTCTGTAATATAGATTTGGTTTCCAGATCCATTTGCATAGCCAGATACTAACCTTTCTGTCTGCGAACTTGCTGACATGTGGGACATCATTATAGAATGTCAAATTTTCTGTTCAGATCCTGAAAAATAAGCGATTCCTAAGCCGTTCGTTTTATATGCTAGGAAGCACCATGTATTTTTTTCCCGGCAAATCATTTTTAGATAACATTTTGTCCCTTTACAAATGCTCATGTTGCATGTCAGAAGCTTTCACACTGCAGAATATGTCACATTCGCTTCCAAGTTTTTGATTGTCTAAATAACACAGTAACCCATCATTCAGTTGTCTAGAACACTGACAGTACAATAACCCATAATTCTTACTGCCACTCAGCACCTCAAGGTTACCATTTTGTACTTTGCTCTCAAGGAGTGTTCATTTAAATGTTGGAGGGGTGAGGAATAGAACGTGTTCAGCCGCCCCTCCGCCGTCCTTTACTTTATTTTAATTTCTGCTGTCCCTTTTTGTTGCCTTATTGATATTAATCATCGGCTTTGGCGCGGACCCTCCCCAGACTCTCCTGTATATATCACCATTTACTACCCTTGAATGGTAAAAATAATTATTGTCATGGTGTTCTGCATTCAATTTGCTATACCCCTCTGTGCATAAATGTACCTTACGCTGACACATGATATACAGTGGCCTGCGGGTTCTGGACAGAGTCAAAAAAATACATTTTTCTCGCTGTCTGAGATTTCACATCAGCCCATACGTATAACTGGTTTGTGTTTTGACTTTTCTATATGTTTTAGGCTAGAGTAATAGTGAACATAGGGTATATAATGGAGACCGTCGGGTTTCTGCCATGGTGTCCATCATGGTTTACACAATCTCCTAGGTTAGCCCCGGACGTAGATCGGAACACAGTCTTAGTCATGCATTGAACTATTCTATATTGGTGTTGTTAGGATCTGACACAATTGTGTAGTAAGTTACAATACTAATTTTGTTCTATGATGATCATTCACCTTGTCAATATTGTAAGTCGAGGCCATAATTCTACGGAAAGCGGGATATGTCAACCCGAAGAAAGATGAAGGTAAAATTATACTGAGCCTATGCATAGAGTCATGGACTGTAGAAGCCCTAAAAAGCTGCTGGAAGCTTTAAGTCACTTGAGCCGATCTTGAGAATTCAGGATCGTTTTTAAAACTGATTTTCGATCATTTTCCAGCCAATCCCAACATGAAATTTGCTCGATCGCCAATCGGGATCCAATCTTTCCCAATCCCGATCGCTCAACCCTAGTTATTTTATGTTTATGGAGTAAGGTTGAGCCGAACTTGAGATTTCAGGATCGTTTTTAAAACTGATTTTCGATAATTTTCCAGCCAATCTTGATCGTGAAATTTGCTCAATCGCCAATTAGGATCTGATCTTTCCTGATCCCGATCACTCAACCCTAGTTACTTTATATTTATAGAGTAAGGTTGAGCCGATCTTGAGATTTCAGGATCGTTTTTAAAATCATTTTCCAGCCAATCCCGATTGCGATCGGGAAATTTGCTCGATCGCCGATTTGGATCCGATCGCTCAACCCTAATCATTTATTTAAATCCTGCTTCGGAGTCCCAGGGGCGGTCCTGTTCCATGATCTTTCCTGCAGAGATAGCTGTCATTTACAGACTGTAACCACCCACTTACCTCCTAAGCATAGAAAACGGCAAAATCTTAACGAAATGCAATTTATACTGATTATTTTCCCTTAACGCCAGATATCAATCTGCTCAGCAAGTCCTGTTGTGTAGCATGCTGCTTGCAGATCAGACACCATGACCCGTGTGAAGGGTTCCATAACATTATTGTTAAAGGCAAAGCTAAAAATCAAGCTTTCTGGGCGATTTGGCAGCTGAACTGGTTGCAGTTTCTAAATATTCTGAGCTATGTGAGTTTGCACAATACTAAACCACAGTGGTATCTTCATAGTGTGTAATTTCCATCAGTGAGGTACTTCAGCAATTACTGTGTCGGATGTTGACACTTTTCCTTTGAGTTTCTGTCGGTTACATTAGCAATGAATATGTTAGGATACAATAGCCAGCAGCCAAAACAAAACTAGTTTGTTGCGTGGAGATGTAAATTAGCAAATTATCCCCAAAAGCCATGGCACCATTGTGCTATCAGCAGAGCACATCTCTTGCAGGACTCTCCCACAAAGACAAGTCTTTGCCGATGCTTGTGTTTGTTTTGGATCTTCATATTAGAGAAAATAGCTCTACTTTGCATTTTCCTGCATGCAATAGTTTAGAAGGTTAAGATGATGTTAACTACAAACTCGCTTTTCTGCTTAGGATGTATTGGTCCCTATTTGTTTGGGAGAAAATCTCCAGAAGCCATATAGTGTGTCCATATTATTCCAGATAGAAATTCTCACTAGTGTCCACCACTGGAATCTCAATCATTATATGTGATGTATGAAGATGTCCATACAAGTGGCCGAACCTACCTCCATTATGTCATATCATGTCTACAGAAGGCCTCATGACTGCCTCCCAATGGCAGAATCGGACATGTCAGATTCAGTATGTTTGATCCATGTTCATGCAGGTAACAAGCTGCAGCTAATGGCAGTGGCGTGATCTCCTTTCCCTATTAACATATGCATGCATTTTGTCGCAGCTACATGTGAATGTTTATGGCAGAGTTGGGCGTAATATCAAATGGGAAGACAGATTTCTCAAAGATATGGTTGACTAGTGCCTAGGTTGCTTCTTTAAGTTAAAGGGATTGTGCTGTTACGGACACTTATCCTTGATCCGTAGGATTGGGGATAAGTTATTGATTGCTTGGGTCCCAATTCCTTGGTCCCCCCGGTGATAAGGTGGATGGGGGACCGAAATTAACCCCAAAGCCTCCTTGTGAATAGAGCACCAGTGCCCTTGCATGATTGGAACTCCATTCACAGCTATGGGGCTACCAGGACTTTAAACTTTGCCTGCAGCCTCATAGAAGTGATTGGAGTTCCGATCATGCAAGGGCACTGGTGCTCCATTCACAAGGAGGCTTTGGGGTTAATTTCGGTCCCTCATCCAGGTGAAGCACTGACACTTCATTCACAAGGAGGATCTATGGCGATTTCAGTTCTCCACCCTCCTAATCACTGAGGGATACAACAGTCAGACACATATCCCCTGTCCTGTGGAGTTACTTAATGAACTCACTTTACCCCAAACGTGAGAATTTTGTGTGAGAAATGACAGATGTTGCAAGGTTTACCTTGACACTGATAACTTACTGAAGCATGAATGCAACAAACACCACTGAAAAGCCATTGAAGAAGTCAAAAGAAATTTGTGTTCAACAGTAGGGTTGAGCTATCGGGAAAGATGGGATCCCGATCAGCGATCCAGCAAATTTCACAATCGGGATTGGCTGGAAAATGATTGAAAATCGGATTTTGAAAACGATCCTGAAATCTCAAGATCGGCTCAACCCCACTCAACCATTTAGTTATTTTCACATCTGCATCTGTTCCATTAGAAGCTTCCATCACATCTGTTGTTGTGGCAGAGAAAGTCCTGCATGTAAGACTTTTCTTCTGGCAGACACTGGAGTGACAGCTCAACAGGCCCTACAAAGGACAATGGGTTATTCTGGTCTCATTGGGTCATCCATGGTCATTTGTTTTCCTGCTACTATAATTTAGCTGAACAATGGAACATAACCTTTGGCATCAAGTCATAGTTTGATATATCTGTACTCCGCTATCCAACTGCCTTGTCTGTAAGGTCGGATTCACATCTGTGTCGGAGTCTCAGTTCGGAGACTCCATGGCAGTGTCCATCGTGAAAGTCCTGCAAGCCTAACTTTTTCATACAGCGATTTCAGTACAAAAGGACGGACAACATACTCAAGGCTCCATTTGTCTGTCCATCATAGAATGGATTGGATGGTGTCTGTTTTTCCATTCTCCTGGTCTTCAGACACACGAAAGTGTGAACCTCTCCCCATTCGTACATTATTGTCTAGAGCGGCGCTATTTTGGCAGGAAGCAGCCCTTGTTTTTCCAAACTCTTTAAGTGCCACTTCCATGTTCTAGAAAATGTCTCGATATTAATACTGATCTGTGTAAAGTTCAAGGCTTATCTACTACCAGGACGCCATCAGGTCTTAATCACCGGTGTCATCATTGTGTATTATCACGTATTTATTTTCCTAGAATCTATATGTGACATGCAATCAGAAAGCTGAAAACCTTCAGGATTTCCTTGGCCCCGCTCGTTTTTCTTAAGTTGCCTCTAACTGCCTTATTATATTTCCTGCTCGGTGCTTAGCTATGCATTTCAGACCCACTGACAGTCTAATTGACCTAAAAGTTCTGGATTTCATCTTAATGCACTGTTCAAAATGTACATCAACTACCTAAAAAAAAAAAAAAAGAAAACCTAATTTCTGTCTACATTTCACTTGAATTCCATTTTGAAGAAAGCGTTTCTTTTTCCCCCTTTTCTTTCTTTTTGTCATCATTATTTCCCGGTGAATAGCCTTGGTATCTTGAGAGATGGAGTTCGACTTACACCGTATGCAATTGTACTTCCTTTATTACCTTTGTCTCATTATACATGATAAACACACATTAGTGAGATTCACTGCATGTTTTGGAGAATGAATGGGGGATCTTTTTAAACTGTTTCTGACACTCTGTAACCTGGGGGGTTTAATGGCATTCTTTCTTTTGATTCAATAATTTATCTGTCAGAGAGGGAAGGGGGTAGGAGTAACATAGAAGCTGCCAGGTTGACACACTCATTTCGGGAGGAATGAGATGCCGTGAAATAGTCTTTAACATGCACTTGCTTTTTTTTTTTCCTGAAAATTGCAAGAAAATGCTTCCACTGTATCTCTTTCTTTTAAGAACAAAAACAATTTAGCTGACATGTTTAACCCTGTAGGTTACTCCGTAGAAGCCAACGTGATGGGTGCGTTTCGTGAATTTGATCTGGAGTCCACGTATATTGCAGCAGTTCTTTATCCTTCCTATAAGTGGTGAGCGAGAAATTTGCCCTCTCTCCGGACTCCCGTCATTGTACTCACTTTGGCTTCATTTTGTCAGCCGCTATGTATTTTGATGGTACAATAGCCTAACTAATCGCCAAACTCTCGGTAAAAGACTCCAATGCTTTTACCTGTCCGCTCTCATCTTGTTCTTTATTGGGTGACGGCTAAGGAGGAGAGAAAGGTCAGCAGGTTCTTCTGACCCTTTATACAGCAATTGAACTATCTATTCATTTGATTTTTGCTCACCTCTGCGTCTTTTTGCGAATTTTCTCCCACTCCTTCGATTTGATGTCTCATTTTATTTCCATTTAGAAGGGTTATGTAGAAAAGAAGAAATCTTGTTTCGATCGGAGTTACGTTGGTCACATGCTCTGACATTGCGGGATGTAACAACAATACTTAAAAAAACAAAAGAAAAAATACTTATATATTATTTATACTTAAAAAATAAAATAAAATTCAGAATTTATTGGCACAGGTTAAAATCAGTAACTTTGTAATAGATCTTATTTAACAAATGCATTGCTTTCTCCCATTATCATGATGATATTAATATATCAAGAGTGGGAGGGGGGGGGGGGCGGCTACTGGAAAACACACAAAGATAACTGCTGCTGCTACACTGTACTCTTCTGTGATTGAGGCAGAGCTCTCTTAATACTCGCCATACTAGAGATAAGAGACAACAGGGCAGAGAATGAGCCAATAAATCAATTAACATCCTCCCCATCTCCCCTCTCCCATGTCCATAGAGTTAGGAGGAGGATAAGAACCTAATAAGTGAAAAAGGAAATGGGTATCTTTATTAAGATGTATTACAAAGTATCTTATATTCACCTACTCTATTCAACTATGTGTATAAATGGAGGTACACTAGGATGCCAAAGTTTTTTGTGTGTCTTTTGTGAGAGTATAATGCCACTCAGGTTTGTTTTTTACATGATGAAAGAAAAATCATCACCCTTCCCACTTATACCAGACAAAACTATGAAGGACAACCTCCTCCGATGGAACGTTACCATGCATTAAACTTCTAGGATTGTATACAAATGTAAAATTCAAGTTTAAAGATCAAGTTATTCTAAAATACATGTATTTTTCTATACAATCAACATGTTTTTTTTTTGTTTTTTTTATGTAGATTGTGAGACCCGTATAGGGATCACAATGTATATATTTTTTTCCTATCAGTATGTCTTTGTGGAGTGGGGGGAGATCCAAGCAAACACGGGGAGAATATACAAACTCCTTGCAGATGTTGTTTCTGGTGGGATTCGAACCCAGGACTCCAGTGCTGCAAGGCTGCAGTGCTAACCACTGAGCCACCGTGTTGCCCCCAGTCAACAAGTACCGCTGCATTCCCATCCATATTGCAGTGGTTTCAGGGTACTGCAGATCTACTCCTACTTCTTGAAATTATGCAGAGTACATTTACTTCCTCTCTACTGCAAAATTTTCCAGCACCCGAAGGTTGTTAACCAGTTATTGTTAGGCTTGTGATGTCTGTTGTGGTCCCTTTTAGTCTGCCATTTGACTCTGGCTATGTACTTTGACCTCTCCTTTTATTTCTTTCTCCTGTACTTTGTTGCTATCTCTGCTGCTGACCCTGCTTTGTCGTTTAGGCTGGTCTTACATGGCCGTAATGTAAGTCCGCACTTGAGGGTTTTCAATTGCGGACCATTTGCGGACACATTATATTCAGTGTGGACTCTTACACCACCGGATATTTTCTGCATGCTGTGCCGGGCCACAACCGAGGTCCGCAATTTATAGAGCAGGTCCGCAAAGGCCGTGAATTGCGGCACTACATGGACTCACCCATAGAACTTTATGGGCGAGTGTGGCAGGACATGGGCGTCTGCGGTGTCTATGTTGCCAATGAGCAACTAGTGTTGCTGATCAGCAACTTGCGGACCGTACAATCAATGCGGTCATGTAAGACTGGTCTTGCACAACTCTTTACTCTTTGGCAAAGAGTTGTTGTGTGCTCACCTTAAGGGATGAGCCAAGGAGAAGAACTTTGATTCTTAAGGTTCATCTTTATGAGTTGGCAAAGAGGACTAAAAATGCTACCCCATATATAAGTATTTTGCTTTTCGGGAATGAACCCTTTCTTTTTGGATCTCGGATAGAAAAGAATATAAAGCCTTTTTGTTTTAAAGGCCATGTTATGTACCTGCAGTTCAGGCGGTGCTTATACTAAAGCATCCTAAAATATGCGGTAATGGCGCCTAGGACTGAACAGTGATATAATAATACACAGGACACAGAGGGGCACAACTGTGTTTCCTCCTCTAATATAATGGAGCTACACAAGTCCACTTGACGCCTGAGTTAAACAGAGAGTGAGTGATTCTTGCATTTCAAAGGCACAATGTGCTTTCCTTGGAGAGAGTCAGGAGGGGGAAGAGAACCAAAGGCTGTTGGAAACCTTTTAATTAGTACTAATTACCTCAGAAGAACACGTTGGGGGCGTAGAAAGGATTTGTGTCAGCGAACGGGAGATCAAAGATTGCGTTGCTAGCATTTTAATCTGTTGGCTATAAAATTAAGGATGAGCTGATAATAGGGCCCGAGAGAAAGTAAAACTTGTACCATGGACCATTGTTTTTTTCCTACGGCCACTTAAGTGTTTCTTTTATTTTCTTTTACAGTAGTTTTAAAAGAAAAAAAAATGATATAACAACTGCAGTTTGGGATGGAAACACGTGTTGGTCTGCTTAAACATAGACTATCTTCTTCTATACAGCGCTTTATTGGTCTTTATGAACCATGATATGTATGCTTCCGGTATTCCTTAATGTGTAAAGCTGTATATACAACCTTTGAGGAAGACTGTCTGATCAGTGGGGTCTGACATACTTTACATAAGTACAGTGACTCCTCCATGTGATCAGATGTAACTACATAGTTACATAGTAGATAAGGTTGGATGAAGACATCAGTCCATCTAGTCCAACCTATAACCCTACAATCCCCTACAGTGTTGATCCAGGGGAAGGCAAAAAACCCCAAGAGGTTCATGCCAATCGCCTCATTTCGGGGGGAAAAAAATTCCCTCCCGACTCCAATCTGGCAGTACGCTTGTGTAGTTCTAAGGAGCATGCTCAGTATGTATAGCGCTCCTTAGTAGAGTTGAGTGATCGGGATTCAATCTTTCCCGATCGCTCAACCCTTCTAAGGGTTCACCAATCGGGAAAGATCGGCGATCGAGCAAATTTCATGATCCACAAGTGCTTGCACAGTCTGGAGGTGCCTGCGGCACATGTGCAGTGGAGATGGCACTCTATCTTGACTGTCCAGGCGCCAGAACTTCCTCTCTGCCAGCGTGTACACAGACTGGAAGAGAGACGTCTACAGCCTGTGCACAGTGAAAGAAAAGGAGGAGCCGTCTTCCAGAGAGGGAGATGGGTAAGAATTATGCGGTGTGGGGGGGGGGGGGGGGGGCTTAGTTAGTTGGTTAGGAAAGGCTAATAGTGGGCGGGACAGCTAGGGAGATAGGGAAGGGTTATAAAGGAGTGAGAGAGGAGGGGGTAGCATGGAAAGCTACACAGGAAGCTACACCATGAAAACAAATGTAGACAATGCCAAGAGCTCTCAGAGACCCCCAGAAATCACTCACAACACTGGTAAAGTTATATGGGTGTACTTATTAACCCATTAATAGAACTAATATACTAAGATTTACCCCATTAAGTATCTGATGTGACCCGCTATTACAGCGATAACTGCAATCTCTTGTAGTTTCTGATTAGTCCTGCACATCGGCTTGGAGCAATTTTTGGCCATTTCAATGTTTAAAACTGCTTCAACTCTGTTATGTTGGTCGGGGTCCTTCCATGAGCTGCTCGCTTCAGGTCTTTATGTTGCATTAAGGTCAGGACTTTGACTTGGCCATCCCCAAACTTTATTTCCCTTTCCCTTTCTTTAGCAGAATGACTTGTGTGCTAAGAGCCATTGTCTTGCTAAATGACCCACATGCACTTGACATTATGCTCACAGATAGATGTCCTGATATTTTTATCGTACAGTTTGGTGATATAATTCTTTGTTCCATCAATGATAGCAAGACATCCTGACCCAGATGCAGTAAAACATGCTCAAGCCATGATACTGCTACAACTGTGTTTCACGGATGTATGTTTTTTTTCTTCCTTTTGTTTTTTCCTTTTTTTTCTGGAATACAGTGTTTCCTATCTCCAAAGATAATGCACCTCATTTAAACCAACAAGCTCTATTTTGGTGTCATCTGTGCATGAAACAATGTTCCAATAGCCTTCTTGGATTATCCCAGTCTTCAGTAAACTGCAGATGGGTAGCAATGTTCTGGAAAGCCGCATCTTTTTCCTTGTAATCTTGATGTGCATACCATTGCCATGCAGTCTTGCCGTGCACATTTTAAAGATTCCTTTGTGACCTGATGGACTCTTATTATGTCTTGCTCTTGGCATGATCTTTGTTGGTTGACCACTCTTCACAAAGGTAATATTGGTCTTGGATAGGGTTGAGCGATCAGGATTGGAGAGATCGGATTCCAATTGGCGATCAAGTAAATTTCACGATCGCGATCGGAATTCTTATCCTGATCTTTTCCGGCGGGATCGAGGTCAGAGGTTATCTCAAGATCGGCTCAACCCTAGTCTTGGATTTCCTCCATTTGAACACAGCCCATACTCTGTAAAGATGCGTTTGTAACCATTTTGTCCTGAAGAGCATCATACAGTGTATGTTTTCAAATGTGATTGACTATAATTGAGCCCTTACCCATTAGTAACTGAGCATTTGAAGAAATCAAATCGACCATAAGCATATTCCTGAAGAGTACTTCCATTTCTTTAGAGAGCAACTAAAAAGCTCTCAAAAGGGGTTAGAAAGCTTCTTAGACTGGCCATAGACAATAGATTTAGTTGATCAAAATAGCAATAGTGGATGGCATTCTTTGGTCTGCCAACAAATAAATCAACCGTGTTGGAATTTTTTGGTTGGTGGTTGCCACATGGAGGCATCTTACGTAGAAATTCCAAAAAATATCATGGTTTTTGTTTTTGAAAAAATGAAGGCTGAAGACCTGGAGGTGAAGTCTTTGGTAAAGGAATGGAGGAGCTCAACCCTGCTTTCATGTAATCTTTTTTGGAAGGGAAGAGAAATAAGGCCCAGGAGATTGTTGATATAACAGACTCTGACTAAAGATCTCTCTTTAGGTCGTAGGTTATGGCTGAAGGATTAACCTCTACCCACCTAATGTCATTTAGAATAATGGTATATTTTATGGGGAAGGGGGACTGCTACCGCTACACCCTCTATAGCTACGCCTCTGGTTTGGTCACCTAACCTTTATATTGGATTATATTGGATTATGGCTTTTGATCTCTTAATTTCTGTCACTTAACAAATTTTTTGTCTGACAACCTTGTGAATACATTTTACTTTGTTCTTGTCCATTTTGTCGATGATGCCTGTTGACACAAATGTAATTCGCTTGACAAGAAAGATGTGATCACCGACAACTGAAGTTGTGTGATTTTAGACAACTTGATACCTGACCGCTTCTACTCTACCTGTTTTGCAGGGATATAAACACATCTGAAGGGGGCTTTAGGCATTGTGCGGCAGATATCTGCTTTGTGGCAGGTAGGATTGAGCCGATCTTGAGATTTTAGGATCAATTTAAAAATCTGATTTCCGATCATTTTCCATCCGATCCCGATCACGAAATTTACTCGAACACTGATCGGAATCCGATCTTTTCTGATCCTGATCGCTCAACCCTAGTGGCAGGATAATGAGGATGGAGCAGTTTATACAGATTAATATTTAGATTAATATTTAGTGAAATGCATCACCTAAGCCCTACCCTACCCATCACCTAAGCCCAACCCTACCCATCACCTAAGCCCTACCCATTACATAAGCCCAATTCTACCCATCATCTAAGCCCTACCCTACCCATCACCTAAGCCCAACTCTACCTATCACCTAAGCCCTACCCTACCCATCACCTAAGCCCAACCCTACCCATCACCTAAGCCCAACCCTACCCATCACCTAAGCCCAACCCTACCCATCACCTAAGCCCAATTCTACCCATCATCTAAGCCCTACCCTACCCATCACCTAAGCCCAACTCTACCCATCACCTAAGCCCTACCCTACCCATCACCTAAGCCCTACCCTCCCCATCACTTAAGCCCTACCCTACCCATAACCTAAGCCCTACCCTGCCCAACTCTACCCATCACCTAAGCCCTACCCTACCCATCACCTAAGCCCTACCCTCCCCATCACTTAAGCCCTACCCTACCCATAACCTAAGCCCTACCCTGCCCAACCCTACCCATCACCTAAGCCCAACAATGTGTTTGCTACATATTGCTTTAACAGATTTCATAATAAAGTATTAAAATATGACCATTGGGGTTTGTTTCAAATCCATGCACAATAAATTTGCTTGGACCAGTAACTTTAAAATACATTTTTTTACTATTATATGTTTACTATTTGTTACATTTTTGTATTTTCTTTTGTCACAATACATATTAGTTAGAATAGATGTCACAATAATACAATAAAATCAATTTTCCCAGGTACATTTAGAGCAATTTTTTTTATTTATTTTTTTGCTTCATAATACCTCCCTGAGGTCTTGGGTTATGCAAGGGCTATAACATTGGCAGGAAGGTTCCTATGTAGGATCCGACCTTGTGCCAAGATATCTGCCTTGCCAAAAACTTCAGTCACATTCCTACCAACAAGAAACCTTTACTGATCTCAAGTCATTAATCAAACCCGAGAGCTGTCTTGACCCAGGCTACTTCCCTTTGAAGTGTGGTGTCCTCTACTGTAGAGAGGGAATAATTTGCTGCCTGATTCAATGAACCATCAGTGGAGCAAGCAGACCTAATGACATGTGAGAATATTAACCTCCCAGCACACAGAGCTGTGAATCCTTACTGGCAGTCTATAACTCACTCGTCACACCCAGCCTAGCTTTGCCAATGTTGCTGTCTCTCCCCTTCAGTCATATGGTGAACCTGGGGACAGGGAGAAGGGGCCCACACTTTACAAAACTAATTATCTTCTGTCTCAAAAGGCGGCTATAGGTTTGAGCGGCCAAGTGACTTCTAATATTGTGCACAGCTCAAAAATGCTGCGCTGGCGGAAGTCTGGAGGTTGCATGACAGGTATCTGTGAGCAACCTGACAGGCATCTTATTGCTGCAACTTGCTATTCCAAGGATTACAAAACGAGTTTTAACACCTTCTGCAAGCCAGGGTTATAAGATAAGATATTCCTTTAATAGTCCCACAATGGGGAAATTTCAGTGACACAGTTTCATAGATGGTACAGTAGTATATAACAAGAGAGAAAACACATACAAGCTCATGGCAGATAGAGAAATCCTAGGAATCATAGCAACTAAAAAGAAAGAAACACAGACACACTGCAGGATCATTTAGTTCTCTGTGCAGATTGATGTTAATAATAATAATTATAATAATAATAATACAGCCGACTTGGTTGTAGGACACGAGGAGGGGGGTCACAGCATGTGGATATAACAAGCAGAAATTTTGCAGAGGTGGGGGACATATGCAGCTATCATGATAACATGTGGCAGTTCCTTTGGTAGGTGGTGAGATCTCCTGCTCACAGCTGATAGTTCGGTATCTTGCATCAGCACTATTGTCCTTTTAACCACAAAAAATGCCCCAAATGTCCTTCATCACAAGCCCTCCTCCTCCTCCTCCTTACCACAGTGTTCTGCTGCCCCAAGGAAGTCAGAGACCATCCAGGTATACATGGTGCTGCTCTCTTGCCAAGCTTCCATAACTCCTGGGGTAGGTGGGTGATGGTAGGTTTCCAGGCTGTAGCAGAGTCCCACGTGTCCACAAGACATTGTAGCGAAGAGTTATTCAAGATGGTGCACATCTGTAAATAAACTTTGGTGAGCGACAATTCATTTTCCCTTCACTCTAAGGAGCATTTACTATTCCTTATTAAATACACTAAGCAGAGCGCCCCAAATCAAACTGGTTTACCCATCTGTGAATGTTCATGGCCTTGGTCCATCTCCCATTGGAAATTTTGGTTGTCCCAAAACTGGTGGATTTGCAGTGCAGTTTCCACATCAAAAATCCTCAGTATAAGATTCTGTTCATAGGTGTTAGATATGACGCAGATTAGACTCATTCAATGATAAAAGTATCATAATAATAATAATAATAATAATAATAATAATAATAATAATAATTATTATTATTATTATTATTATTATTATTATTATTATTATTATTATTATTATTATTATTATTATTATTATATTCCTATTAATATTATAAATGTGAAAGTTTGTGTGCTTGGATGTTTGTTCCTCAATCACACCAAAACAGCTGAACGGATTTGGCTGACATTTGGCACATACATAGATTGGAACCTGGAATGAAACATAGGCTACTTATAATCCCGGTAAAGGACCAGACTTCACGACTGCTAACAACAGATTTATGTTCTGGCTAGAGTAAAGGACCCAAGATGTTATCTCAGATCCTTAAGCCATTTCCGGATAGGATCGTAGTATTGTGTGGGCGGAGCAGAGCTTGGGCACAGCTGTAGCACAGCAAAGTATGCCCCCATATGCAGAGATGTACATACACCTTGGTATACTGCGCATATGCAGAGATGTAGCAGAGCCGAGACACGGGCGCAGGCGGAGCATCACCAACAGCGATTGCATACATTTCCAACAACAACCCGCGGACGAAGTCGCGGGCAGATGCTATATATATATATATATATATATATATATATATATATATATATATATATATATATATATATATATATTAAAAGTTCTAACATACTCCAATAAAAGTGCATGGGTATTTTAAAACCCCATTCAAAACATGTTCATTTTGCTGTGGAAATGAGGACAAATCTGTAATACCTGCAAATTTTAAGTTTTTTTAATTTTTTTAAATGGGTTTTGCTGCAAAATCCGGTGCACACACTGGATGGCCATGCACATGAACATGTTCTATCCTGGAATTATGGTCTTTGTGTGGGTTGTACTTTATGGACTGAATTTGACCGTGTGCATAGACCTCATTGCATCATAGTCATTGCGCTTCAAAACAGCTGGACCGCTCCTCTATAAACCTGACAATCTTGTATAGCAGCGATTTGGCCGTTTGGGAGTTCATTGCATCCTAACTGACTATGATACAATGAGTTCTATGCACACGGGTGTGACCAGTGCGGGCAGTTTGGCCCACACAAGGATCATGGTTGTAGACATGACCACTAAGACTCCTCTTACACCAGATGTGATGGATTATAAAAACATCCAGAAAAGCATTCCCTAAGGAAATATTAAAAAATATTGAATTCTGATCCTCTTTTTGATATAGAGTTTGCGTGGAAGGGTCGATCCCTATACTTGGTGTAAAGGGGCCATAACCATCAATTATCAGCTATTCTCTAATAAGTATATGTATAATAGATATGAGATATCAGCTGTAATATGTTATATAGAAACAGTCAAAATGCAATATTCAATAAGATGACAAGAACACGTATAAATCTTATGCTTAAGTCTCTCACGGGGCGACCACTGAAATGGGAAGACGATAGGAGGGCGATAGTTGTAATGCTAAAATCTGATTGTATGTAATATAACCCTATAGACTGTGTGATATTGTTTCATTTACAGATTGGACAGCATGACATATGTGTGCCTTATAGTGGGACATCCTCGTCACCTTAAGCACTTAACCAAAACCT
Organism: Leptodactylus fuscus; assembly: GCF_031893055.1. Classification (NCBI taxonomy): domain Eukaryota; kingdom Metazoa; phylum Chordata; class Amphibia; order Anura; family Leptodactylidae; genus Leptodactylus; species Leptodactylus fuscus. The sequence goes on from NC_134274.1 coordinate 36,537,014, forward strand.
CCTCCCGTCTGCTAATGAGGGCGGAGAGTAACCAAACAACGGTGATGATCTGAAATGAGCTGTGACAGAGAGCTTGATCATAATTATCTTAACGAGGATAGGGTTAATTACAGTGGAAACCAAAGGTTCGTTTCTGCTTGAGTCAAAAGGAACATGAATATGTTTTGATGGTTTGTCATTGCCATGGAGTGTTTGATAGGGATAGATCCCAGCAGGACTAATAAGGGAAGGAGCGGGAATGTTCAGCCCTGGATTCAGGATTCCTTTTATTACCCCAATTCACAATTTTACACAATTCCTGTATTAAAATCATTAGAAAATAAATGGATGTCATTGAATTCAATAGACCATTGAAGTTGGATCATGAAAAGTCCAAATTCTTGACTATATTCCTGTTTTCATGTTGTGGCTTCCATGTTTTCTGGCACATTTATTATATGTTGTAGACGCTTTCTTTCATGGCTTAGTGGAAGAGGGTATGGCTGGTTGCCACATGCAAGAGAATGTAACTTACGTGGGGTAGTTAGTAGGATTGAGCCAATCCTGAGATTTCGGGATCGTTTTTAAAATCTAATTTCCGATCATTTTCCAGCCGATCCCGATCGTGAAATTTGCTCGATCGCCGATCGGGATCCCGATCGTTCAACCCTAGTAGTTAGACAACGGTTTCTAAAGAGACACCACATTTATCATCTAGCATGAGCCATTTTGATAAATATTTAGATTTTATAGTAATTTTTATATATCAGATTAGGTTAACAAATATACCCATTACTTTTTATAGTTAGAGATTGAAAATCCAAATGTAATACTCTTCACAACTGAGAAGGTGATACAGTTGTATGCAGTCTTTGCAATCCGTTGCAATAGTGGTTACCTGTAAAGCTCCACATGGCGATATTTTTTGTCACGCAATAGTGACCAGCACTTTGCTCCCGAGTCGTTGACCCACTTTTCTCTCCCATGTTCACAGATACAAACCCGTACCATGGGAGATGACTTTACTTTTATAAGGATCTAGTCTGCCAGCCCTACAGTATAGGTAACTAGCAATAATCACAGGAGTGGAGGGAAGAGTAGTAGTGACTCGGAGTTGTTTGCTGGTATCGATCAAGCAACATGGGGTCTGAATCAGCCTGGTATTCTTGGGTTTGCCTCCTAAATGCCCCAGAGGAAGTAAGTAGCCACTGGCTCGCTTTATCATATAAACAGTATACAAAAACAATGAACATTTACAGTGCACTTTTCTCATAATGTATTCAAAGTGCAGTCCAGCAGTAACTAAACACATATCTGACACACAAATAACTAAGGCCTGGTTCAATCCAACGGAATACCGAACGCATTGACCAGCGGTGAGCTTATGAAAGTACATGGACCCCATGGACCATAATGGGGTCCGTGTGTTTTCCACGTGTAGAGTAAAGTGCTTCATATGATCTACTTTCCTCTCCGCATGACTCGTACGGACACCGTGCGGAAAACACCCGGACCCCGTTATAGTCTATGGGGTCCGTGTGCCTTCATTGCTCACCACTTGTCAATGTGTTCGGTTTTCCGTTTGGGAAGTCCCCAAGCTGTCTCCCCAAACAAAATACCGAACACAGATGTGATCCAGGTCTAACATAAATGTATGAAGGTTAATAATCTCTCTTTACTTATAATATTACTTGTTATCTTTACTAACAATATTTGCTACTTTGATCTTCAGTGGGGTTGAGCCGATCTTGAGATTTCAGGATCGATTTTAAAATCCAATTTCCGATCATTTTCCAGCCGATCCCGATTGTGAAATCTGCTCGATCGCCGATCGGGATCCGATCTTTCCCAATTGCTCAACCCTATTAATGATATATACATGTATAGGGTTGAGCTGATCTTGTGATAACCTCTGACCTTGATCCCGCCGGAAAACATCGGGATCGAGATTCTGATTGCAATCGTGAAATTTACTCGATTGCCGAACAGAATCCGATCTTTTCCGATCCCAATCGCTCAACCCTAATCTTCAGACATAACTTGTTCATCCAGTGACTTGTGCTATATATCAGAATTACACATAGGCCCAATGGTTTGGGAAACTATTGTTATTGTCCGGAGTTGTATGGCTGAGCTTACCTGAGAAACTCCACATAATACTAGGACATAATACTATCTAGACCAGGCATGTAGGAAGCGATTCCTTTCAAAACCCACTGTTTTTAACCCTTGAAATATCCTTGTATTTCTTCTGATCTGGACTCCAATCCCACAGGATTCTTGATCTTTGGCTTTTCTTTTTCCCCAATGAGCTTCATTAACAAAAATGTCTTCCAACTGCGTAACCTTAACCTCCAAGTTTGCCAGATTTTCTGGTTGCCAATTGGTTAATGCAGCCGGCCTGCAGAATTATTTACTAGAAATTCCTAACTGTGTGTCATGCTTCTTCTGAGCTTTCCTGCTGTCACCGTTGATTTATGCCATGTCCTTGCAGTGCACAAATATGTGCTATTGACTGGACATGATGCACTACTTGCCCCAGAGGACCTTGTTTGAGCCTAGAAGAGAGCAACAGGATAGACAGAGATGGAAGAGAAAACATTTAGAGCCAGTAAGTTCTGCTCAAATATGAATGAGTTAAGCTCCAAATTATACCCTCCAATCCTATGCTCTATTTATTGATGTTGCAGGGGAGTAGACAGAAAGGGGTGGCTGATATTTACTCAGGCATGAATGATGGATGACATCTTAAATTTGTGCCCAGGGATTGAAGGTGAACTGTGACAGCCTTATTTATCTTGGGAATGGAGGTTGGGTCCAGGAAAGACTAGGTGCTTGGAGATGCCAGACATTGACAAATACATCTCACTGGTGTTTTAGGCGTTGTCCTTTTTCCACCTTTACAACATAGACCATATTAGTCTTTTTTTCTGCTCATTTTTTGTACACTGTGACTATTGTTCAGGTGAGTCTTTTCTCTTGTTAGATATAGTTGCGATGTTGCGGTGTCTGACAATACCTGGATTTTAATGTATGACACTTTTCCCGTCACATGAGAGTATCTTACCTGTTACAAGAGATGAGACGCACAAAAGTCGCAGTAAGACCCCTTTCCTGAAGCCATTTCACACTATTTAATTCCCTGTCCTGACCTTATGGGATTTATGTTTGTAGGAGAGAACGATCAGTTTGTTTTTTCTTATTTGCTATTGTCATTGTGGTTCCTGGTGGCTTGAGCAGACTCACACCATTGATAGAGAAGACTATGGAGCTGACTAGGGTTGAGCCGATCTTGAAATTACAGGATCGTTTTTAAAATCTGATTTTCGATCATTTTCCAGCCGATCCTGATCGTGAAATATGTTCGATCGCCGATCGGGATTCGATCTTTCCTGATCACTCAACCTTATTAATGATATATACATGAATAGGGTTGAGCCAATTCTACAAAGACATACTGATAGGAAATTTTTTATAAAAAAGTGCATTGTGATCCCTATATGGGGCTCACAATCTACATTTAAAAAAAAAAGAAGTCGTCCAGGATAAAGTGCCCCAAGGACACATTCTTTCTGATAATCCAGTGACGTTCCGTTACACCACTTCCGAAATGGAGCGTCACCATTACTCTGCACCCCCCTCCCCCCATTACCATCAATACTTACCAAGCCTTTCCTGTGTTCGGGAAGGCTCCTCCCCTCTGCCTGTCTGCTAGTGGTGGGTGGAATAGATTAGCTAGGAAGATGGAGGGAGGGAGGGGCTAATAAATGGCAGGATTGCTAGACTAGGGAGACGGTGGAGGGTGGAACGCTAGGCTAGGGAGACAGGGAAGGGTGGGAGGGGCTAGTAATGGGTGGGATCTCTAGGCTACTGAGACAGTGAGGGGGAGTGTAACGGAGTGATAGAGGAGGAGGGTTGAGTGACAGGGAACAAGAGTAGAAGCTACACAGGAAGCTAACAGCGTGTAAACAAACACAGAGGATGCAGCAGCAACTAGAGACACCCAGAAATCACTCCAAACACTGCTAAAGATATATGGGTGCACTTATTAACCCATTACTAAAAATGTTTTGCCCGGAAAACCCTTTTCAGTCCTGAGTTTGCACTATTTTGTAGTTAATAAATACTGAGGTGCACGTTCAAAATAGCACAGACTTAGGCTATATGCACATGTTAAAGTGTTTCCTTTGGATTTTCCACCACATAATCCATGATAAATCTGCATGCAGATTTTGTCACTGATTTGCTGCAGATTTCACCCCTCTCACTGAAATAGGTAGAATGTGCAGTGATAATTGACATACTGTAGATTTAAAAAAATCTGCACTATATGTCAATGTCCATGCAAAAAAAAAAACAACTAAATCTGCGTCAAGTACATGAAGTTCTATGCAGCAAATCGATCTTTTACATCTAGCGTTAGGCTATAAATTATCCAGAGATGGCTCTGCCTGGATTGGTGTCTGAGTATCAATGAGGAGAAATCCCACAGTGTTCTAGGACAAAATAAATGTCCGTTTTTCATCTCCTAAGGACAAAGATCTGAATTTGTGTTCATGACAATGTAAAAGGGAGTCTATCAGCACCACAATGTTTACTAAACCAGCCCCAGTACTTAACATAATGGGAGATTTCCCCGCCTCCGCCTGACCAAGAGGAAGATCTTGCCACGATGTTCAGCCACCTAGAACACTCCCATGATGCTCTCTTAGCTCATTTACATAGGATTGAAAAACAGCTTTTTGGCAAAATTAAGTGGCCAGTCTGCAAAAAAATTATAGCAGTTACCATGTCTCTAAACTATAGCATGCATGCGCTGGTGGAAGAATGTTTTTACTGTTCCCTTAAACCTAAGGTTTTTTACACTGAGATTTCTGCATTTTCTATTTGCATTTGTGCATTTAACCAATTTAGCCAATTGTATCCAACTCTCTATGAGCATCTGTCAATTGTCGGCCCGTAGCATCATGAAACCGAAAAATGCGTCAACACAGATCACATATATATATATATTACAAAGATGCTACATTTTACCTTTCCTACAGATGGAACTTCAGTTTAACAACCATTCCAATGTTGTATAATGTACTTGACGTTTTTTCTCTCTCTCTCGGCAGATCCCTGGAAGGGCTAGAAGGTTTTTTGTACCTGGAGGAGCTGATACTAGACAACAATCAACTGGGAAACCATATCGCCTTCCCACTACTTCCATACTTGCACACATTGACCCTGAACAAGAACAAGATATCCTTTCAGATTATGTAAAATTAGCTAGCTAATATATATATATATATATATATATATATATATATATATATATATATTGTATAAAAAAGTGCTAAGTAAGTTCATGTCAGATTTTGAGCAACGCCATTATAAACCTAGTCAAAAATATCAGACATAAAGTAAAGGGAAACAAAGTTGTCACTTTGAACACTGAAAATTCACAGTTATGAGCCCGTCTTGTATCCTTATGATAAAAAATAAAGTGAAAACAAATCAAAAAATTCAAAATTCACTCCGTAATAATGTTATAGTAAAGAAAAACAAAATGTGACTTTAGCATTTTACATAAGACTAAGCATGTGCCCTCTGGTGGTAAAATAGCAGTATGCAGTATTTACTAGGTTATATACTATACTATATAAACGGTATATTCTCACTTTATGTAACAGACATGACTATGTGTAGATCAGTGTACAATGGTATAACCGTAAGTGACATATATCTGCATATCTAATCACGTCTTCACAGATACTTCTGTATTTTGTTTTAGTATGTATAGTTTTTTCTATATGTAATGGGCTTTCTGTAGATTATACATTGATGGTTTTACTGGGGAAAACAGATTAGATCTGTTTGTTGGGTATATTGGTCAAACCAGCAGTTTCATCTGGAATCAAGCAGACATACGAATGGGGGACTCAATTCAAATAGCTGTCACCCTAACACTCAGCAGCCATATAATGTATATGGACAGTAGGGTTTGGCCGATCTTGAGATTTCAGGATCGATTTTAAAATCCGATTTCCGATCATTTTCCAGCCGATCTCGATTGTGAAATTTGCTCGATCGCCGATCGGAATCCGATCTTTTCCGATCCTCAACCCTAGTCAATGCTTCTCTATGGGAAAAGTCACTTTTAGGGTTGAGCCGATCTTGAGATAACCTCCAATCTTGATCCCGCTGGAAAATATCGGGTCGGAATTCCAATCGCAATCGTGAAATTTACTCGATCACCGATCGGAATCTGATCTTTTCCGATCCCGATCGCTCAGCCCTAATGGCCAGTTATTGGTTAATACATTAATGCAGGGTTGGTGGAGACATATAAAACCCCCATGACCAACCAAGTGCAGTACAAGGTCAACCTGTACGCAGGGATGAGCTCAATTGCTCATTGGTGCAGTATAGCTTCTTAGTACTGCCAAGGCCATCAAGGTATCATCCTGGAAAACTGCTTTTGATTATACCTGTTACCCAGGACATGTTAAAGAGCAGAAGTTGCTGAGCAGATTGATAGATAGTCTTGTGGGAATAGATAAAATTTTAATTATTTCAACTTTGTTCCCAACGAAGTCAAAGGAACAGTATTGGCAATGGGACTCTATGCATCTGGCTCCATGCACTGTATAGTACACATACCAGAGGGACCTCTGAACAGCTGATCCATACCTGGGCCATCTGTCAGCCCCCCATGTTTAGGTACTTATGGCCTATCATGAGGATACGCCATATAAAAAGAAAACCAAGGGCAACCCCTTTAAATGCAAATGTATTGATCTAAAGTTCTAGACAATTCTGAATTTGAGTCCAGTGGGTTGTCCTTGTCAATGATTGAAAGCCTTCCGCCCGGCTAGCCTTGACGGGATGCCGGTGACGGTGAGTTGTGATACCAAGCACAGCCCCAGGACAAGAGTGGCGCTGTTTCTGAAAGAATGCAGCCATGTTTATCAATCCTCTTAAAAACCCCTTTAAAACATCTAAAGGAAACAAATGAAGTTTTATACCATACGTACCATGTTATTGTATAGCATACAGTTACATCATTGTATCATCTTAACATTGGCTGAAATACCTGACTGAGCTGGATTATCTTTTGGACTCATTGGTCACATCAGCTCCAGCCCTGGAATATCTCAGCTTGCTTGGTAATCAGGCTTGTCCCAATGAGCTTGTCAGCATAGAGAAAGATGAAGATGACTACCAAAGATACAGGTCAGTAATGCTTAGGTAGCGTTCACACCTGCAGTTTGCATCTTGCTTAGGTAGTCTGTTTAGCATTAATAGTATCAACTCCCCATTTTCAATGGCAGTCAGACAGCCGCTGAATTTATCTAGGTGGATTCTTCCTCGCAATCCCATTGAAATAAATAAAATAAAATGCTAGCAGAACCCAATGGGAGGCTTTTTTTTTTTCAGCGTGGAAAATTTTCAATCTATTAATGATTTTGCTAGCATGTACTTTATATGATTTAATAGCTGTTGCTCCACTGATTAAGGCACAGTTGGAATTTTTTCTCTATCTCTCACCGTTCCCGAGCAATGCTGTTAGTTTTGGTGCCTGATATGCTGTTTAGGCTCATTACTGTCAGGAGGGCGGTGTCAGGCAGGAGCAGACAAGGGGTGTGATTCGGAGCTCTGACACTGGCTGCCTCTGATTGGAGCTCTGCATCACGCCCCCGCCTGACACCGCCCTTCTGACATTACAGAGCTTACATAGCACATCAGGCACCAAAACTACCTGCACTTGTTGCTCGGGATCTATGGGGGCTAGAAAGAAAATTCCAACTGCGATGGAGTCAGTGGATCACACCTTGAATTGGTGAAAGGTCATCTTTGATTGGTGACCCCAGCAGAATTCAAGCTAAGTGAAGGGTGTACACAGCTGTATGTCCCTTGTAAGGCCCAGCTAGTATCCACGTCTTCTGTAACCCTTGTGTTTTGCTTTTCATCAGTTCTTTCTATCACTATAGTAGTGACATGCTTCGCTTCACAAGTACAGAACATTATTTTATCCTGTTGCAATAAGTTATATCATCTATTTCTATGTTTGATGGTAAAAGTATCTTGCTTTGTCAAAAACAAGTTTCTAGTTCAGCAAATCAATTCATCTTGCTATTAAGAGAAAGTGGCAAATTCCAGGCTTAGTTAAGCCAATGACGTGCATTGTTGGGCACTTTTACTTTCTGTCTTGGTGTCTGAACCACAAACACGTAGCATGATGTAGATGTAAACAGGTTCGCTCTCCATCTGAACCTAGCTATCTGTACAGGTTAAACACTGACGTGTCTAATGAGCAGAAAGACAGCACCTCTTAGCCCTACAGACTGCAGGATATCACTTGCCTGCTCTTCATGCTTCACCTTTGGCAACTACAGAATTCCCCAGACAGAGAGCCTTGAGCAGACAGAAGTTTTCATCTCCCTTTGTTCTGTGTCTGACAAATCAAAGAGAGTGGCTGAATCCTCCTTTCGTCCCGTGCCATGATCCATACGCAGCCAGTGATGACAAACTTGTCTGTGTTTCTACTGGCGCCTTTGCCACTGTGGACCCTTTTATACAATGTCTTTCATCCCTTCACCTGAGTGTTTAAGCCTAAGAATATCCTCCTCATATGTGTTTTGTGCTGCAGTTTCAATGGAGAACTTCACATGGTTTGTCACAGAAATCTAACTGGTTACTTAAAGCCAAATATCCGTGTAACCCCCGTAACACCATAACTAGGATTACAACCCCCGTAACACCATGACTAGGCTTATAACCCCCGTAACACCATAACTAGGCTTATAACCCCCATAACACCATGACTAGGCTTATAACCCCCGTAACACCATAACTAGGCTTATAACCCCCATAACACCATGACTAGGCTTATAACCCCCGTAACACCATAACTAGGCTTATAACCCCCATAACACCATAACTAGGCTTATACCCCTGTAACTCCATAACTAGGCTTATAACCCCCGTAACACCATAACTAGGCTTATACACCTGTAACTCCATAACTAGGCTTATAACCCCCGTAACACCCTAACTATGCTTATAACCCCCGTAACTCCATATCTAGGCTTATAACCCCTGTAACCCCATAACTAGGATTACAACCCCCGTAACATGATGACTAGGCTTATAACCCCCGTAACACCATAACTAGGCTTATAACCCCCGTAACTCCATAACTAGGCTTATAAACCCCGTAACTCCATAACTAGGGTTATAAACCCCGTAACTCCATAACTAGGCTTATAACCCCTGTAACACCATGACTAGGCTTATAACCCCCGTAACTCCATAACTAGGTTTATAACCCCCGTAACTCCATAACTAGGCTTATAAACCCCGTAACTCCATAACTAGGCTTATAACCCCCGTAACTCCATAACTAGGCTTATAACCCCTGTAACACTATAACTAGGCTTATAACCCCCGAAACACCATAACTAGGCTTATAACCCCCGAAACACCATAACTAGGCTTATAACCCCCGAAACACCATAACTAGGCTTATAACCCCCGAAACACCATAACTAGGCTTATAACCCCCGTAACACCATGACTAGGCTTATAACCCCCGTAACTCCATAACTAGGTTTATAACCCCCGTAACTCCATAACTAGGCTTATAAACCCCGTAACTCCATAACTAGGCTTATAACCCCCGTAACTCCATAACTAGGCTTATAACCCCCGTAACACCATAACTAGGCTTATAACCCCCGAAACACCATAACTAGGCTTATAACCCCCGAAACACCATAACTAGGCTTATAACCCCCGAAACACCATAACTAGGCTTATAACCCCCGTAACACCATAACTAGGCTTATAACCCCCGTAACTCCATAACTAGGCTTATAACCCCCGTAACACCATAACTAGGCTTATAACCCCCGTAACACCATAACTAGGCTTATAACCCCCGTAACACCATAACTAGTCTTATAACCCTCGTAACACCATAACTAGGCTTATAAACCCCGTAACTCCATAACTAGGTTTATAACCCCCGTAACACCATAACTAGGCTTATAACCCCCGTAACTCCATAACTAGGCTTATAACCCCCGTAACACCATAACTAGGCTTATAACCCCCGTAACACCATAACTAGGCTTATAACCCCCGTAACTCCATAACTAGGCTTCCATCTAAAAAATGTGACAATTTGCCGTATGCAGGTTAACCCTTTTAAATACAGAACGTCAAACACATCAATTCCAAAAGGGATGTAAAAATTTTAGAAGTTTAAAGTTAGACATTTTTTCAACTTCATTTGAAAAAAATAATTTGATTAGTAAATGAGGGCAGAAACACATCTCAAAAAAGTTGGGACATCAAAAGTCTGGAATAATATTATACAGCTGGAGGGTTCTCCAATATGTGAAAAACAGCATCTAAAAATTGGGGGACAATTAAAAAAAAAAAAAAAAAAAAAAAAAACATACAATTTTAAAGACTTTGAATATCCTACCGTGTACACAATATCATAAAAAAATTCAAAGAATCGTAGAAATACATGTGCACAAGGGACATGGCCGACGGTCTGTATTGAATGCTGGGGATAGATGGGCACTGCATCCAAAACAGTCACCTATCAGTAATGTAACTCACTGCTTGGGCTCAGGAATCCTTCTAGAAATCACTGTCCGGGAACACAGTTCACCATGAAATCAAAGTGCAAGTTAAAGCTGTAATATGCAAAGAAGAAACCATATATCTATATAATAAAAACATGGAAATGGCAAACTGTTCTGTGGTCAGATGAATCAAAATAGGAATTTTTTTAGGCAAACCATGAGTGCTGTGTCCTATGGACTCAAGCTAAGAGGAACTGCTTTTATTAATGCCCAGCCTGGTACAGTGGGGTAGAGGACCCTGCCGCGGGGGCTTACAATCTCTTTTGATCAATAGAAAACATTTGATGCATTATGAAACAAAAAATCCAACTAAAAAGACCAAGGACTGTTGAGTAGCTAGAAGCCTACATAAGACAAGAACAGGACAACTTTCCTTTCCCAAAACTCCAGCAATTGGTTTCCAATGTTTATACGCAGTTGTACACAGTCCAGCTCCATTAATGTGACCACCTGTCAAAATCCAGAATAACCAACTTTGGCAGAGCAGACCGCTGCGAGACGTGTAGGAAGAGAGGTGATATTGTGATGATGGTAATTTGGATGTTGAGCTATGCCGACTCCAGTGCGGTGTCCAGCTGCGCTAGGTTACGCGGTTGAGCCTTCATGGCACGAACAACCCGATCGAGGTGGTCCCACAGATTGGGTTCAAGTCCGGGGAATTTGCTGGCCAAGGGAGTACGGTGAACTCATCCTGGTGCTCTTCGAACCACGCACGTACACTGTGAGCTTTATAACACGTCGCATTGTCCTGCTGGTAGATTCCATCATCCCGAGGAAATACAATTCGCATATAGGGGTGAACATGGTCCGCAAGGATAGATGCATACTTGTGTTGATCCATCGTGCCTTCCACAATGATGAGTGCACGCAGATGGCTGATGACACGTGCCTTCTGCCATTGGTTATTTAACGTTCACGTGGTCACATTAATATGACTGGACTTTGCATAAAGAAGAGGGCGTGGATACTCCACAATGATAGACAAGTCCCTGCCCCAACTTTCTCGAGATGTGTTGCTGCCATCGATTTCTAAATGAGTCACGTTTTTCAAATGAAATGGAAAAAAAGGAATAACTTTCAACTTCTGATGTGATTTGTTTTACTGTTGACATAATATGGTTATATGAGATACGAAGTGTACAAATAAGATGATCTGACTGATCTCCAGAACCCGGATCAGTGATGGTGAACAATACTAAGTGGTCACAATTAAACAAGGGTTTGTTTTTGATGACCCTGCTTTCAGTATACATGCTATCAGGTCTTATGTATCCTCGTGTCATATATCTCTCTTACTGTGCATACAAAACATTTCTATCGCTATAATGACCTGTTCCTATTGTAAAGTTCCTCAAGTGAACATGAATCTACTTAATGGCTTTGCAGTCTATCTATTTAGTTACACATGGATCAAGCAATGTACTATATATCCCAGGTGCAGGAATGGAGTCCGCTCGACATACATTAATTCTGCCAAAAGATGGATGTGGCTCACAAAGCAAACCATCACCATGACAGATGTTCATCTATTACTCTTTTCTACAGGTACTTTGTTCTGAACAAACTTCCTAATCTTAAGTTTTTGGACACCAGGAAAGTGACAAACAAAGAGCGTGAAGTAGCGAGTTCCAGGGGAGCTTTCATGAAAGTCGTAAAGCCAAAAGAAAACAAGGTAAATTCTTCTAATATTTACAAAAAAATCCAGAAGAAAGCAAACATGTTTTTGAAGTCCTGCACCACCCCCGCTTACGTAGGTTTGTGCAGGATTAGGAAATACGGCTGATTTCATCTTCTCAGGAATTGATCTCATGGCAATGGAAACAGCTCAGTGACATTAAGCTTGAGGGTCCGATGGTAGATATAATTGACATGTTGCGATTTCCAAAACCGCAACATATCTCGATGCAAAGTGGGATGGGATTCGCTGGTATCCACTTTGCTGTGACTGTAAAACCCCACATTTTTTCCATGGTGTTTGCGCAAGGTGGGGCCACAAGGGTATGAAGCATGACCATGAAACTAACACCTCCTAAGAAGTCAGCCATTTTTTCTAACCCTGCACAACCCCTTTAAGTGGACGTCCACATGTCATAACTAGAGATGAGCGAGCAGTACTCGATCGAGTAGGTATTCGATCGAATACTACGGTATTTGAAATACTCGTACTCGATCGAGTACCACTCGCTCTTTGAATGGAAAAGTTTGATGCAGAAACAGGATTGATTGGCCGAATGCTATACAGTCGGCCAATCAACGCTGGTTCTTCTCCTACCTTTAGAAGTCTTCTCCGTGCAGCTTCCCCGCGGCGTCTTCCGGCTCTTCATTCACTCTGCCAGGCATCGGGCCTGGGCAGAGCCGACTGCACATGCCCGCTTGTAGTGCATGTCTGCCCGATGCCTGGCAGAGTGAATGAAGAGCTGGAAGACGCCGCGGGGACGCTGCACGGAGAAGACTGCTCGGAGGATCCAGCCCGACCCTCACTCGTGGATTTGGTAAGTATAATTTGACCGAATGTTGCCTACCCCTGAAACGAGCATTTTCCCCCCATAGACTATAATAGGGTTCGATATTCAATTCCAGTAGTCGAATATTGAGGGGCTACTCGAAACGAATATCGAACCTCGAACATTTTACTGTTCGCTCATCTCTAGTCATGACTTTAATAACAGCACGTCAATGGCAAATATTGTTTATTTTTTATAATATTTACAATAAATCTGATATGTATGATAGGACAATCTCTTTAATTACCAATATAATTCATTAGAAAGTGGATGCTCATTATTTTTAATTGACAAATATATGCCCCGACGCCATAGCCATGATGATGAACCGAGCTATAACTTGTCATCCAACCAACCTAAAAGTGCAAATCCGGCCCCCGTATAAGAAGGCATGGAGCCGGGTCATGAACAGAATGAATAATACATGTGTTATGCTGCGTCGTATCGCTAAAGGTTATCTGATTTTGAGTCGGTGACATATTGCACATGCATGTTGTGTGAATGGTGGTTAATATCATCTGTGCATTGAGGCAGTTTGATAATTGCTGGTAATTTTAATTAGGTCCATTGTTAAATTGAGGTTGTAGCCCTACAAGGATTCCCAAGCTAACTGCGTACAAGTCGTTATTGTACGGAAAACATACGGCTACATTATTTATTAATGGCTAATGAATGGATACGTAACTACATTTACAATGAACCCCAGTTCTGACATTCTCAGTAACATCTATAGATATGTAATCATTTTTTCTTTTTTTAAAAAAGTAGCGCACGGGGCGACAAATATTTGTGTTTACGGCAAACACAAGTGAGTTTTTATCACCTATAATCATTGTGTAAAGCGATGTTTTCCGAGGGGGTCAGCCACTGATGGAAGGGTAGGGTATAATGAGATGTTTTGTTTTGCTTTCGCGTCGATTTCTGTTGGTAGATTTTCCAACAGCAGGCAGGGGGCCATCAATACCGTAGAAAATACACCACAATTAGTGCTTGCTCTCATGTTAATTTCTGTACGGATCCCTGTAATTGTCACTAATGGCAATTAGACAGCAAAAGGCTGCAAAGACATTTGCATTGTTCCCCTGTGCACTGTTGAGACAAGGCAACATGTTTTAACACTTTCTGTTCTGCGGTTATTTCTACCAGAGCGCATAGAGTTAATGGTCATTACAGTATTATGTGTGAACCCATAAAGTACACATTTGTCTAATTTAATTTCTCTTGACGAATACATAAGTTGTATTCGCTAACTATACTGGTGTTAGGCCAATAGCAAAGCCTGCTCTTTTATTGTTTGGGTCTTCTTTGGCACTATTGGGTAAATCCATTTTAGAAGATTGTCACATGTCAACCTTGGGGCTGCAGAATCCCCACCAGTCATGAGACTGGACTGGTGCCAAGTAGGTGGCTGGACATGTACAATCATTCTCCATGGAAATGCACTGGAGTTATGGAAGACCTGTAGTGAGAATATTCAGAGGGTTCTACAAACCATTCATTTCTGTTCCATGCATGCTCGGCCAGCTTCCATTTGTTGTCAGAATAATTCTGATCAGACTTTTTTACGTGTGATTTAGAGACCCCCCACTTAAAAGTGAAAATCGTCTTGGAGTAGGGGGGTGCTTAGAGTAGGGCATCTTGCCAGTTTGGTGCGCCATTTTTTGTAAAAGAGATGTAACTTGAAGCAATCTTGAAATTTCAGGATCGTTTTTAAAATCCGATTTTTGATCTGTTTCCAGCCGATCACGATTGTGAAATTTGCTCAATCGGGATCCGATCTTTCCCGATCCCAATCGAGGAACCCTATTAATGATATATACATGAATAGGGTTGAGCCGATCTTGAGATGACCTCCAACCTCGATCCCGCCGGAAAAGATCGTGATCGGAATTCCGATCGCGATCGTGAAATTTACTCGATCGCCAATCGGAATCCGATCTTTTCCGATCCCAATCGCTCAACCCTACTCCAGAGCCTTAATGTAAAATCTTTGCAGGGTTTATACCAATGACATGTTGTGAATGTAATGGGGGTGGATGCAGACACTCCTCACTCTATTCCCCCACTGAAGTACAGCCATTGACTATCTCTGGTGTTCCCTCGAAATGAATGCAGCAGAGGTGCGTCTGTGTTCTCCAGTGTTACATTCACAACAGCCCCTGTCCTGATGATCGGGGGGGGGGGGGGGGGGGGTGTCTCAGCAGTCAAACCCCCACCAATCAGCAATTTATATGGAGAATCAATATTTTTTGTTGTATAACCCCTTTAATGAGGCCCCCAACTACCAAGCACCATGTATAATATTGGTGGCTATTTAGGTGGCATACAAATAGGTGAACCTCTCAAGCACCAGGGTGTAGGGGCAATTGCTCTGTTCTCCTTTGCTGTGCAGAATGTCCTAAAATAGCTCTCACTGAATAATAGTATCCAATTGAATACCAGCAATTGCGGGTGAGTTCGCTTAAAGCAAGTCTTCCATTTTTCCACATCCCTCATAGACTTCTCGGCTAGCCGTTTTTTTGGACCGGATTCTGAGATGGCCTCCGCATCAAAATTTGGTCCAAAAATCCCCGTATGAACTTACCCTTAGAAATATTACAGAATGTACCTTAGTCTTCTCATTGTTTCTATTCCATTTCCCACCGCACCCCTGTTTTGCCTCTACAAAAAATTTTGAATGTACATTTTCATTTATGCGTGTATTACGCGATATGAAGGTCGTCACTGCTAGTACTTATTTTAGCAAACAGGTCAGGAAAGCCATGTACTGTGCTGACTTCTTTTGGTAGACGGTATTCTCCTACTATGTGAAGCCTAGTGACAAGTCTTCAAAGAATCGGTCACTGATTGACAGCCATGCGCCCCATCTCTATCAGAAGCGACTGAACTATATTAGTTCCACACATCCACTTTAATTTCCTGCTATTGCTTAAGTACCCTTCTGATTGAACATAGTTACATCTGTCATTAGGACAGGTTGCTGTGTCAGAATGATTGAGTCATTCACCTGTGCTCAAGTGAGGATATTCATAAAACTTGCAATAAAGTCTGGAGCTAAAAAAAATCAAAGCTACAGAATGAATGACTGAGCTTTCCAGCTGTGTCTGTCCAAGCCCGGGAACGCTGAGTGCTCCAGATGGCCCGGTGGCTGGCTCGCAACGAGTAATGCACTGAGTGCTGAAACAGTCACAGTCTTATTACTGGCTCTGATCTGAAAATCTAATTTTACCAAGGTTTTTCATTGGTCGTATCCCTGTTCATCATGTATACCATGTGTCATAATCGTTACACAATTTTGTCTAGACTCCCCCATACACATTGAGGCAGGTTTACCAATACAGGTAGACAGTCCAAACTGCCCCAGACATATAGAAGTTAGGGTTGGTTCACATCTGCTTTTGTATTACATCCGGGGACAGTCCGCATGGAGACCCCTCGAACGTAATACAAACACAAGTGCAGACTATAATGGGGTCCATGTGCTTTCCGCGCTCTGCCCGCACAAATCATGCAGACAGGGAAGTAGATTAGGAACTACTTTCCTGTCCACACGAACCCTGCTGAGATATGGCGCTAAGCACACGGACCCCATTATAGTCTATGGGGTCAGTGTGCTTTTACAGCACAGAGCTTTGCACTTGCTTTTGGTATTCCATTCGGGGGTCTCCATGCAGACTCCCCCAGACGGAATCCAAACGCTGATGTGATCGAGGGCTTAAACATTAGATGATAAATAGAGTATATTCTTAGACTGCCTAGTCTGACTTATTTGTTGTTGGTTTAGTTTATGTTTGGTGTTCTGGCAATTTTTTTTATCATTAAATCTCCGTCCATGACTTTTTCCTCCAATGGTTTTTGACGGTCTCAAAGGGGGCGTTCACACTTGCACCCGTGTCCACCTGCCAGGTCTCCGTCCTATTCCCCAGAGACACTGGATAGGGGACGGCTTCCCAGAGATCAATTTTAAAACCCATTCATTTGGCAGCAAACCGCCAGTGTACATATACAGCCTACACAGGCGCAAGTGGGAATGCCCTCCCTAACAGAGACTTTGGTGCAGAAGTAAAGGTGTGGTATCCAGTTTTAGACATATATTGAGAGACAAGTGTTATTGTTAGTATAATGAAAACTTATACAATCTTCCAATAATACATTGTTGTAACAACTGGGCAACCCATTTAAGGTAATATATTTATATGCATATCCTTTAAAGTAACTTTAAAAAATTTTTTTTTTAGAAATAGGGTTGGTCTTAGCAGGGTCATATAAGAAAACCAAATACTTCTGTTGCTATATTGAAGCTGCCCTGCTTCTCTTCTGATCGTATTGCTCTCTAGCACACAGGTACCCAGCTCGGCCATTGAATGGCTTTTCCTGGAGTAGTAAGTGACCAGTAACAGAGAGATTACACGGGACCCAGACAGTGTCAGAACAGATGCAGCAACTGGGGCAACATGGTGGCTCAGTGGATAGCACTGCAGCCCTGGAGTCCTGGGTTCCAATCCCGCCAAGAACAACATCTGCAAGGAGTTTATATGTTCTCCCCGTGTTTGCGTGGATTTCCTCCCATTCTACATAAGACATACGGATAGGAAAAAAAAAGTACATTGTGATCCCTATATGGGGCTAACAATCTACATAAAATATAAAAGAAGAACAGATACAGCAAATAATTATAGAACATTATTGGGGAGATTTATAAAGACTGGCATTATTAATGCCAGTATCCATAACCCTCCATAACCCGAGGGAGTGTGTACCTCATATATTGTCAAGGAACTCCGTTTGTTGCGATCAGTATTGCATATACGTCCCGGCAGACCTCAGTGACCAGGCATTATGATAAGTTGTGATAATGGTACAACCCCTATAATAATAATAATAATAATACTTAACCATTTCCTATATTGTGAATCTACAGAACTTCTATTCCGTGCAGTATTAGAAACACTAAACCGCTTGTTAAATAAAGGACAAATTATTTCCACTTTCCACGAGCCTACAGGAACAAGCATCAAACTATTGGCCTGCGGGCATAAAATGTAAATGTGGACCTACGTTCCAGCCGTGACCCTCAAACAGGTTTCTTCTTGTTGTAGCAGAGCCTAGCCTGGGAAAATAGCACAAAATCCGCTTTCATCTTCATTTCCAAAGGACTTTCTAAACTGGGCTCCTCAAGAATTCCCCTCTCTGCTGCAATAAAACCAAGAAATAATACGCTTTGAAAGTGATTTATGATGGCACCTAAACAGCCAGATTTACAAAGAAGTATTTTGGATCTGGGGGAAACCCCAGGAGTCAGGTCAAAAATGAGTCTAAATGTGATTTAAAAGGCTCCGTCTCTGACATGACATTTAATGTGTGTGCAGTGAGACCCATATGTCCCTAATAAAAGAGCATTACATTTTAAATAGGAGACGCATGCCGGCTCTATGTGTACCCTTGTTTTTTTTCCTTCCTGTAGAATCCATAACCTTTTCCTGCAGTTGAAAATGTGAACCACAAAGGAAGTTTTACATGTAATAAAACTTCCAGCTTAGAAAATGGCTTTTCATTAATCTGGCGAGTGAGATGACATCTGGGCTAGGAATGAAATGAATGCATGTAGACACAGCTGAGATATTGGTTCTGTTTGCACTGTACAAATGGTCAGCTGGGGCTCTCGGGTGCATTGCAGCCACAGTCAAAATGTAACCAGGCTGAATAGGAAGAGTCAGGTGTGATTGATTCTTGGGAGACAGCAAGGATTTTAGAGGCGCTCGATGGAACCCGAACATGAACATGATTTGACAGTTCTCAAAACTATAATGCCAACTTGAAACTTGTTGCGCCAAGGAACACCTATAGAGACTAATGGAAGGTAAACTTATTCTTGTGTTGATTTTGCATGCTGCTGCCAATGATCTGGGATGTTCTGCTTTTTATAACCTGGTAAGTAGGGTTATAACGGAATGGAAAAGAAAAGATCCCGATCGGCGATCGAGCAAATTTCATGATCGGGATCGGCTAGAAAATGATCGAAAATCGGATTTTAAAAACGATCCTCAAATCTCAAGATCGGCTCAACCCTATTCATGTATATACCATTAATAGGGTTCAGCGATCGGGATCGGATTCCGATCGGCGATCGAGCAAATTTCACGATCGGGATCGGCTGGAAAATGATCGAAAATCGGATTTTAAAAATGATCCTGAAATCTTAAGATTGGCTCAACCCTACTGGTAAGGAGGCATTCCCAGGCGTCACATTGTAGCTACAATATACCCATTTGCCCGATTTCCAATAAATCAATGCACATTTCATATACTGTAGGTGTGTAATAGAGTACATTCACACTTAGCAATTTTTTTTACAGTGTTTTTATGGCACGTGTGAATGGCTTGACCAGAATGTTATATTATGTTGTTATTGTACATTTGTGTTATATATAGTTCACCTGTAAAAAGTACAATTACACTAAAAACATTAGAGAATGTATTGTGTTTTACTGATGTGATTTGCACACCTCAACACAGTGATGGAATAACCTCCATACCAGTTGTAGTGGCTGCTGAAGGGTCCGTGACCTTAGGTGGCTGGTGGCCCCCTACTGCATTTTTTTTTAAAAGGCCCCTATTTACTATTACGTTTCCTGCCCATGTCCGCCTTTGCTTCTCATCAGCCCTCGCAGAGGTGGCCATGGGCAGGAACGAGGATTGGTAAGTAGGACTGCAGCACTTAGAATATTTGTTGGGCGAACCTCGCAGAATTTACAAGACACAGCGGTCCATGGCATCATTAAAGAAGCCTAAAGACCATTTGATCATCTCCCCTGAGCCTATGCTCATTCTATTCTAGAGTATAATAATCATTTGTGGGTGGTGAGCCCCAAAACCTTTCTTGATATTTGTAATGAACACTGTAGGGGCCACTATGGGACATTATACTGTGTGGAAGGGCCACTATGGGACATTATACTGTGTGATGGAGTCACTATGGAGCAGTATACTGTGTGGAGGGGCTATTATGGTATATTATACTGAATAAAGGGGCACATGTGGTACATTATAGTGTATATTGTATGAGTGGCATAGTGAGTGCACCATGTGTATCCATAAGAGGTCCTCCACTACTATGTGGATGATGCTCTGTGTACTTACTATTTTGTTCACATATGGGTAGATATTGGGCAGAAGCCACTGTCTTCATCATAAAAGCATGTTTATTGCGCAGTCCTTGCTTTTCTATGTAGTGGTGCATGCAAAAAGACACTTTTTGAGCATAATCTGGGTGCGTGGTGGACTACACATTGAAAGTAGATGTAGTTGCGTTGCGTCTCCCTAGTTGCAGCAGTAACTGTCTCGCCATGTAGCCCAAAACTAAAGTGTATATTTTGGAAATAGAATGATCCAATTTACTGTATTGGATGACATCTATCAATGGGTTCGGGGAATGGTGACTTATCACCTCCAATACAGATCATATTTCCCCTGGTTATTATGATCACTTCCAAAAATAATTAAGTTGACTGTCTTTGGTCATATATGGTGCAATGTCAGTTTCATGACTGTAGCATATAAAAGGTGTCATGTTTTAGCTTGTTCTACTATTTTTGAGTTGACAATCATCAAGATTTATTCCTCTTTCCAACCGTGGTCAATCTAATCATTAGTTATAAGAAGCTATATTGTATAAGACACTGATAGCCACCAAAGTCAATGGGATAGCAGAGAGCCCTACTAACTCTCCCTACCTACAATTGCTGTCCCCCCTACACTTTTCTATGTAAACCTTCCATCAGGGGAACCATCTAGAGACTTAGTAAGCTATCAATTCAACATGTTTACATATGAACAGCAATAGGAGCCAGCAACATTGTTGCGTGCTATCAAACTCTGATATACAGTAGAGCCAAGAACCATTATACAGACAACCCAACAAAAAGAGGAGTGTTTAACAAGGTGAAAACAAAGAAGCGGAAGGGTTAAAACACTCAAGACAAGACGACATTAACCCCGATCTGGGTGCCTGAGTGCCAAGCTGACTCTTGCCAAGCCCTACCACCGAGAAGAAAGCGAATGAAAGTGCCTTTTCCTTTCCTTTTTTCTCTTTCTTTTTTGTCTTCCTCTCTCTCTTTGTTAAGTTAGTGCTCACACAAAGCAGCTTTGTGGCTTTTCCAGACTTGTCACAGCCGTCAGTCGGGATAAGGAAAACGATATTGTTTCCAGTACTTGAGTTCCTTCCGCGCTGACATGTGCCACTCGATGAGGATGATAAATGCCTCCCTCATTAGCTTGGGGTGTGGGATTACTGGCTGACAACACATTAATCACCAGCTTCGGTGGCAGACTGACGAGCAATAGACATTGTTAACAAAACTTTTCTAATATGTCACTCTTCTGTCTGGCAGGCAATAATCAATCACTCAGATTGGCAGCCCTGATAAATCATACTATTTATACTCTATGTAATGAAAGATCTTTCCCACATTCTGTCATTTTTTTTTTTTTTTTGGACAGCCGCAATGGGTACAGTCCCAACACTGCAGTGGAAGGGAAAGTGTTAATGTTCAGATTTGGTCCATGATGGGTTCTCTTTGGTTGCTGAAAATTCATTTTGCTCTGGACTTAGCTACCTTTGCCGGTGTATTGTTGTTGAGTCCGTTCTTTGTGGCTCTAGACTGCTTTAATAGCATGTTGGAACATCCTTCATGACCATGAGCAGTTGACTAGTTTACTTGCATGTCCTAGGAGTGCAGAGGTGATATTACTAGTTTACTTGGCATGTCCTAGGTGTGCAGAGGTGATATTACTAGTTTACTTGGCATGTCCTAGGTGTGCAGAGGTGATATTACTAGTTTACTTGGCTTGTCCTAGGAGTGCAGAGGTGATATTACTAGGTTACTTGGCATGTCCTAGAAGTGCAGAGGTGATATTACTAGTTTACTTGGCTTGTCCTAGGAGTGCAGAGGTGATATTACTAGGTTACTTGGCATGTCCTAGAAGTGCAGAGGTGATATTACTAGGTTACTTGGCATGTCCTAGGAGTGTAGAGGTGATATTACTAGTTTACTTGGCATGTCCTAGATGTGCAGAGGTGATATTACTAGTTTACTTGGCATGTCCTAGGAGTGCAGAGGTGATATTACTAGTTTACTTGGCATGTCCTAGGAGTGCAGAGGTGATATTACTAGTTTACTTGGCATGTCCTAGGTGTGCAGAGGTGATATTACTAGTTTACTTGGCTTGTCCTAGGAGTGCAGAGGTGATATTACTAGTTTTACTTGGCTTGTCCTAGGAGTGCAGAGGTGATATTACTAGTTTACTTGGCATGTCCTAGGAATGCAGAGGTGATATTACTAGTTTACTTGGCATGTCCTAGGAGTGCAGAGGTGATATTACTAGTTTACTTGGCATGTCCTAGGAGTGCAGAGGTGATATTACTAGGTTACTTGGCATGTCCTAGAAGTGCAGAGGTGATATTACTAGGTTACTTGGCATGTCCTAGGAGTGCAGAGGTGATATTACTAGGTTACTTGGCATGTCCTAGGTGTGCAGAGGTGATATTACTAGGTTACTTGGCATGTCCTAGGAGTGTAGAGGTGATATTACTAGTTTACTTGGCATGTCCTAGATGTGCAGAGGTGATATTACTAGTTTACTTGGCATGTCCTAGGAGTGCAGAGGTGATATTACTAGTTTTACTTGGCTTGTCCTAGGAGTGCAGAGGTGATATTACTAGTTTACTTGGCATGTCCTAGGAGTGCAGAGGTGATATTACTAGTTTACTTGGCATGTCCTAGGTGTGCAGAGGTGATATTACTAGTTTACTTGGCTTGTCCTAGGAGTGCAGAGGTGATATTACTAGTTTTACTTGGCTTGTCCTAGGAGTGCAGAGGTGATATTACTAGTTTACTTGGCATGTCCTAGAAGTGCAGAGGTGATATTACTAGTTTACTTGGCTTGTCCTAGGAGTGCAGAGGTGATATTACTAGTTTACTTGGCATGTCCTAGGAGTGCAGAGGTGATATTACTAGGTTACTTGGCATGTCCTAGGTGTGCAGAGGTGATATTACTAGTTTACTTGGCTTGTCCTAGGAGTGCAGAGGTGATATTACTAGTTTACTTGGCATGTCCTAGGAGTGCAGAGGTGATATTACTAGTTTACTTGGCATGTCCTAGGACTGCAGAGGTGATATTACTAGTTTACTTGGCATGTCCTAGAAGTGCAGAGGTGATATTACTAGTTTACTTGGCATGTCCTAGAAGTGCAGAGGTGATATTACTAGGTTACTTGGCATGTCCTAGGAGTGCAGAGGTGATATTACTATTTTACTTGGCTTGTCCTAGGAGTGCAGAGGTGATATTACTAGTTTACTTGGCATGTCCTAGGAGTGCAGAGGTGATATTACTAGTTTACTTGGCATGTTCTAGGTGTGCAGAGGTGATATTACTAGTTTTACTTGGCTTGTCCTAGGAGTGCAGAGGTGATATTACTAGGTTACTTGGCATGTCCTAGGAGTGTAGAGGTGATATTACTAGTTTACTTGGCATGTCCTAGGAGTGCAGAGGTGATATTACTAGTTTACTTGGCATGTCCTAGGAGTGCAGAGGTGATATTACTAGTTTACTTGGCATGTCCTAGGAGTGCAGAGGTGATATTACTAGTTTACTTGGCATGTCCTAGGAGTGCAGAGGTGATATTACTAGGTTACTTGGCATGTCCTAGGAGTGTAGAGGTGATATTACTAGTTTACTTGGCATGTCCTAGATGTGCAGAGGTGATATTACTAGTTTACTTGGCATGTCCTAGGAGTGCAGAGGTGATATTACTAGTTTTACTTGGCTTGTCCTAGGAGTGCAGAGGTGATATTACTAGTTTACTTGGCATGTCCTAGATGTGCAGAGGTGATATTACTAGTTTTACTTGGCTTGTCCTAGGAGTGCAGAGGTGATATTACTAGTTTACTTGGCATGTCCAAGGAGTGCAGAGGTGATATTACTAGTTTGCTTGGTATGTCATTGGAGTGCAGAGGTGATATTACTAGTTTACTTGGCATGTTCTAGGTGTGCAGAGAAGATATTACTAGTTTACTTGGCTTGTCCTAGGAGTGCAGAGGTGATATTACTAGTTTACTTGCATGTCCTAGGAGTGCAGAGGTGATATTACTAGTTTACTTGCATGTCCTAGGTGTGCAGAGGTGATATTACTAGTTTACTTGGCATGTCCTAGGAATTTAGAGGTGATATTACTAGTTTACTTGGCATGTCCTAGGAGTTTAGAGGTGATATTACTAGTTTACTTGGCATGTCCTAGGAATGCAGAGGTGATATTACTAGTTTACTTGGCATGTCCTAGGAGTGCAGAGGTGATATTACTAGTTTACTTGGCATGTCCTAGGAGTGCAGAGGTGATATTACTTGTTTATCGGTACTTTTCAGACCAGTTTTATTCATATTGTAAGTTACTGTTAGATACAGTATCCGCTGACTTGTCAGAAGACGTCATGGGGGTCGGGTCCCTGAACTGAACCTCCATGGATTGCCGGAGTGAAGGGGTTGTGTGCGCTTTTGATTCTTGTGATGGACAGTCTTTCAACACACCTCAAAGTCCCCAAGGACTAAAGGCTAAAAAGACATAGAGTTCAGCAGACTACTTGAGTCTGGAGACTGTAGGGTGTCCCATCCCAGCACACACATAACAATATATATATATATATCATATATATTCTGTCATTGGTAAGCTCAGTTGGCTAGACCTATACTAAAGATAGCAGTAGAATATATGTGCATTCAGCCAGTAAATATTTCTCTTAATACCCCTCATATGCTTAGTTCAACTGATCATGCAAGTTCTCTATGGGGATATGGAAGTAAGATGCTTGATGTTTATATTCCCCCATCTGCTATGGAAGCCCCACCATGCACATTATCAGTAGGTTTGTCCAACATTGAAGGGCTTTTACAGGCTTTTCAATTGAAGACCTAGGATAGATCATCAATTGAAGATTTGCAGGGTTCTGACATCCAGGACATCAACTGATCAGCTGTTTGAAGAAACACAGCTCTTGGGTGAGTGAGCAGCCTCTTCAGTTCCGTACATAATACTTGATATCACAGCTTATCTTGTTCACTTAAATGTGACTGAGCTGGCCAAGTAAATGATGAACGTGACATCACATGACCTGTGAAGTGTCGTTCAAGGCGCACTGCTGCCAAAAAACTCTGATCTGCAAGAATCCCAAGTGTCGGACCCAGTGGTCTTCAATTGATGACCTATCCTATACCTTAGAACCTATCATAGAGCCCAGGAAACCCCTCTGAACTAATGTGATACAGATTCTTGCACGATAACTCATGTAAGGATCAGCGCTGCAAAACAGAATCCCATTGACTTCAATAGGTTACGTTTAGCGCTCATAACACATTGAAATCAATGGGAGGCTTTTTAACCCATTGATTTCAATGTGTTACGCGTGCTAAACAGAACCCATAGAAGTCAATGGGATTCTGTTTAGCAGCGCTGATCCTTACACGAGTTATCGTGCAAGAATCTGTGCCGCGTTACATCGTGTGCATGCACCCTTAGCGTTCTGTATGCCCCAAGTGCCACATCTTACTTTCCAACTATGTACCATAGGGAAAGTTTCTATATTGTTGCATAAAATTGTATTTTAAGCATTACATTGTGTTACATGTTAGTACCTATGCGGCTTTTGACAAGTGAAACAGGATCCTCTGCAAAACTGTTTGGGATGTGAAGAAATAATTGCCTGTGTTTAGAGAGCCGAACAATACTTGTAGCTAGAGGTGCTTTATTTACCTCTGGGTTACATGTCACTGCCAGGGCTCTGCTTCTCCTGGGAGCCTGCACATTGCCACAGGTCATGTGACGAGTAGAGGACAAGGTCTGTAACAGGATATGGGCAGCCCTTATTCCTTTTCCAGTTCTGTCTGTTCTATGATTAATGTCCCTGCAGGCTCTCTGTGGGTCAGGTGAGGGCCTGTCACTACAGCTGCAAATGACATTTTTAGCAGATGTTATAGCTCATACTCTTATTCAGCGTCTCTCGTGAACAAGATGACTGGGTGTGCAAGCAAGAATAAAGAAATACTTGTTCTGCCTCACAGACGTGATTCCTTAAGTACCACAAAATAGAAAGAAGGGCACCGTACGCTCAGAACAATAAGGTACTAGAGCATAATGAAGATGTGCACTTAATGTTTGTAAGAAAGCTAAATGGAACTAATTTTGATGGCACCCATTATAAGTCATTGGGGGTCCGCTGGTATCTGCCTTGGAAAAAATAGAAATGAGTTGCAAAAAATATACATAGACTACATATATACATGTATACATAGTCGGACTGCCTGCAGGGACTTGTAACAGAGTAGCATGGACTGTGGTAACTCTAGATGCCTCCCTGCATTGCTGTATACTCTCCCAAAAGCAAGACTTGTAATGTAACATAGAACCTTGTTTTTTTCTCCTCTCCCAGCAAATAGGTAAAGTACGAGCATAAACATCCCTATAGACCAGTGGTAGGGAACCTTTGGCTCTCCAGCTGCTTTGAAACTACAACTCCCAGCATGCTCCATTCACTTCCATGGGATTTCCTAGAACAGCAGAGCAAGTATGCATGCTGGGAGTTGTAGTTTTGCAACAGCTGGAGAGCCGTACGTTCCCTACCCCTGCTATAGACACTCTTATCAGATCTGTGCCATGTAAGTCTCAAGTACACAATAAAGCCTTGATCCTTATGTCAGTACTTATAACAAACAGCCTAATTTCGTCTTTGTGATTGTATATCTGTTTTCTATTAAATATCTATTATTATTGTTACATTTTACTTTGCATTTTCTTGCCTTCTGGCTTTCTAGATTTTTTTGGTTCGTAACTACATGCAAATTAAACTTCATTGTTGGAAAATTGGAATGGGCTCCAGCGCCTTCTTTGGGAAGTTAGCACCTGTAGATTTATGCATGGTTTTCGAAGAAACCTAAGGGCATAATCTGGGAATAATATCCAAGCCAGAATAAATCTTCCCATCCGCAGAGAACTGTTTCTAAGTTGTTGCCTCTCATCAGTGCAGAGCGGTCTACTGAGCGGACTAGTATGTGGGTCTGAACGGGTGATGTATCTCTTAGGGAGATATGGTTCAGGAATTTATAAAACCATGCTAAGAATTCTGGGTAAGGAATATGAAAATAAGATCTAATTGGTAGAAAAGAGGAATGAGCTCCAGAGGTCTCAAAAGAGGTAATAAGGACTTATTTGCATATTCCTTACCAATAATTCTTAGCAGGGCATGCATGGCCTAATAACTATCATAATACTAGTACCAGCACCAAGGTCATCACTCAAGGAGAGTTACCTCTAGATAGGAACAGGAGAAGCATTGCTACCTACAACATCATCCAGGATGTTTGGCGATGGGTCAGTGACAGTCTGCGGATACATTTCCTTGAAGGGTTGCACAAACCTCCATGTGATAGCCAATGGTCGTCTGACTGCTGTTAGGTACAAGGATGACATCCGTAGGGCCACTGACAGACCTCAGGCTCATGCACTAGTTCCTGGGTTCCTCATGGTGCAGGACAATGTCTGTCTTCTTGCAGCCAAATGTGTAGGTTGATGAAGGTCTTGGTGTCACTGACTGGTCATTGCGTTCACAAGACCTGAATCCAATTGCAAACCTATGGGACACTGAATCATTGGATCCAATGCCACCAAGTAGTGCCACAAACTATCCAGATGTAGGTCTAAGAGAGTTCCCCAGGACACAATCTAGTATCTCATTAGGAACATGTCCGGACGTTGTCAGAAGTGGGGACAACATACACTATTGAGTCACCTTATGAGTTACTGTGATGAAATTTACCTAAATTGAATCTGTTGGTGATTTCAATACTTAGGTGACTTAGAATCCATCCCCAATAGAAAAAGATTTTTAACTTGTATTTTTTGTAATTTTTTTGTTAGCAGTGTATATAGAATGATCCTGTTATGTATATCCCACCAATAGTGTTCTCATATCCCCCTCTGCTGAAGTCTTCTAGTGCTGCATCACACGTCAGGAATTCCCTGAACCAAATATGTACAGTGTTGGCCAAAAGTATTGGCCCCCCTGCAATTCTGTCAGCTAATACTCCTGTTCTTCCAGAAAATGGTTGCAAGCACAAACTCTTTGGTATTAATATCTTCATTTATTTTGCTTGCAATGAAAAAACAAAAAAAAGAATAAAAAAAAGTCAAATCATTGATCATTTTACACAAAACTCCAAAAATGGGCCGGACAAAAGTATTGGCCCCCTCAGCCTAATACTTGGTAGCAAAACCTTTAGACACAATAACTGCGCACAACCGCTTCCAGTAACCATCAATGAGTTTCTTACAAGGCTCTGCTGGAATTTTAGACCATTCTTCTTTGGCAGACTGCTCCAGGTCCCTGAGATGTGAAGGAGGCCTTCTCCAAACTGCCATCAAGAGATCTCTCCTCCCCCACAGTTGTTCTATGGGATTCAGGGCTGGACTCATTGCTGCCACTTTACAAGTCTCCAGTGCTTTCTCTCAAACCATTTTCTAGTGCTTTTTGAAGTGTGTTTTGGGTCATTGTCCTGCTGGAAGACCCATGACCTCTGAGGGAGACCCAGCTTTCTCACACTGGGCCCTACATTATGCTGCACAATGTGTTGGTAGTCTTCAGACTTCATAATGCCATGCACACGGTCAAGCAGTCCAGTGCCAGAGGCAGCAAAGCAACCCCAAAACATCAGGGAATCTCCGCCATGTTTGACTGTAGGGACCGTGTTCTTTTCTTTGAAGGCCTCTTTTTTTCCCCCTGTAAACTATAGGTTGATGCCTTTTCCCAAAAAGCTCTACTTCTGTCTCATCTGACCAGAGAACATTCTTCCAAAACGTTTTTGGCTTTCTCAGGTAAGTTTTGGCAAACTCCAGCCTGGCTTTTTTATGTCTCTGGGTAAGAAGTGGGGTCTTCCTGGGTCTCCTACCATACAGTCCCATTTCATTCAGACGCCGACGGATAGTACGGGGTGACACTGTTGTGCCCTCGGACTGCAGGGCAGCTTGAACTTGTTTGGATGTTAGTCGAGGTTCTTTATCCACCATCCGCACAATCTTGCGTTGAAATCTCTCATCAATTTTTCTTTTCCGTTCACATCTAGGGAGGTTAGCCACAGTGCCATGGGCTTTACACTTCTTGATGACACTGCGCACGGTAGACACAGGAACATTCAGGTCTTTGGAGATGGACTTGTAGCCTTGAGATTGCTCATGCTTCCTCACAATTTTGCTTCTCAAGTCCTCAGACAGTTCTTTGGTCTTCTTTCTTTTCTCCATGCTCAATGTGGTACACACAAGGACACAGGACAGAGGTTGAGTCAACTTTAATCCATTTCAACTGGCTGCAAGTGTGATTTAGTTATTGCCACCACCTGTTAGGTGCCTCAAGTAAGTAACAGGTGCTGTTAATTACACAAATTAGAGAAGCATCACATGATTTTTCAAACAGTGCCAATACTTTTATCCACCCCCTTTTTATGTTTGGTGTGGAATTATATCTAATTTGGCTTTTTGACAATTCTTTTGTGGTTTTCCATTGAAGACCAATTAAATGAAGATAATAATACCAAAGAATTTGTGTTTGCAATCATTTGCTGGAAGAAAATGAGTATTATCTGACAGAATTGCAGGGGTGCCAATACTTTTGGCCAACACTGTAGGATTTTGCCGATTTCTAAATATCCATAAAATAACCTTAAATTGCTGTTTTTTTGCAGCAGCCTTTGGATACATCAGCTCAATAGGAACTGTGATCATCATAATTAAAACTGGTCCTCACATCTGGGAAACTGAGACTTTATGTAATGGCAAATTATTTATACAAGCTGATGTGATATTATTACCTTGACTGCATTGCTCAATCTGCTCGCCAAGCTTTATTTATATCTACAATATAAGAGACAATAACTTCATCCAAATTGAGCGCGTCTCCAAAAGTGATGTCTCACTCTTAACGTCTTGACTAGGTCAGAGGTGGCTTGCCAGAGATGAGATCCTAAAATGTGGATGGAGTTGTGGATAATATGGCACAAATGTTCCCTTTCTGTGCTCTTTATTTCTTCTTAATTAGTCCCGGGAGTGGGCATTGATTTTGTAATGTTGGTAGCTCACATCTGCTGGTGTTGGACAGGTCATTCTGTCTGTGTCCTTCCCTCCCCAATCCCCAGCAGGTGACATTTCTTGCAAGGGAAAAGGTACTTGCTCAATGTGACACTGACTGTCTCTTCTGTCCCTCGACGGGCACAGATGGCTGGTCGAATGAAGACATCAAGCTAATAGGTACGTTGACAGCTCTCTGCAGTGCTGGAACTTTTCATGCTTGCAAGGAGAGAAAGAGATGGACAGACAGCTTCAGTGCCAAGGCTTGTGGATTCTGCCGAAGCAATGGCATATGGTCTGCTTCATGAGGAGCTTCGAGGGAAAGCAGACATCAGTAGGTGACACAATGTGGGCTCAGCGTGAAGGCTTCTCCGTACCTAGACCCAATTGTTGTCAGTCTAGGCACAAGAGGCTGAGACTTGTACAAACATATTAATATTCCAATATTCCTCCGGATAAATGTATCCTATAGCTCTATATATTAATTATCATTTAACGCTTACAATTTACACTCTGTCAGGTTGTTGACCACAAGTGGCCGCAACCAAAATCTTTACATTAATTTTTGGAGAAGACGATGTCTTGTGTGAGCATTCTTGGTACATGCCATTGCCTGGAAGGGTTTGAACATACAGAATACGGAACAATATTTGGTGATACTTGTTTGCCATATTGAGTTCTATTAACCTGCAGGCACTTGTTACTATAACTATATATGGCATGTTTGTATTGTAAAACGGAAATTGGTTTACTAATATCTTATTTGATCTATGTGACGATAGGACATTCATATACACTTATAAAACCAGATGTTGAATCAGCGGCTTTTGTATTATACAGATGTGCTTCTATTTCCATGGTATTGGATAACATCCCTTGCTTAGGTTCTATCTCACTGAACCTCACAATTACCTGATGTTTTTAAAGGAATTTGCCTTACCAATAAATACCGTAATTATTGCATAAATCATAAAAAAGTATAAAATTTACTTATGTAGTATGGTGCCACCAGTTATGTGCAGCAATGTGCACAAACACTGATTAAACTGACTACTAATGGGAACAAAGATTAAGGCTTTAGTCCCATATTGCGGAAACACAGCAGAAACATTGCTGCGTTTTACAGTACCAGCAAAGGGAATGGGATTCTGGGTCCCATACATTGAATATTATCTGATCTGCTCCAGGCAGTGCTGACACACTGGATGGGAAAATGCCTTTAATCCAAATTGGCAGTTTGCTACTTTTAAACATTCGGGAAAATGCAAATCTAATTTGTTGCAAAATTCTAAAATAACGACCGCTATGAAACCAGAAGTCAACAGAGTTCTCCTCAAGTGGAGCTGAGGGGGAACAACAACACGCTTATTATATGGCATCCCAGTGAGCTGCTGAGATGCCGGAACAATCTCAGTCACATCACAAGGAATAAGTTCAGCGGCAGGCCAGCTTGACAGCTTCCGAAACGCCGGAGCAGGCGCATCATCGACGTCAACAAAACGCTCATTATATAGTGTCCCAGAGAGCTGCTGAGGTGTTGGAACAATCATGGGCACAGCGTGAGGAATGAGTTCAGTGGCAGGCCAGCTTGACAGCTGCCGAAATGCCAGAGCAGGCAGATCATCTATGCTAACAACACGCTCATTATATGGCGTACCAGCGAGCTGCTGAGATGCCAGAACAATCTCAGACACAGCATGAGGAACGAGTTCAGCGGCAGGCCAGCTTGACAGCTGCTGAAATGCTGGAGCAGGTGCTTCATCATCGTCAACAATATGCTCATTATATGGTGTCCCAGAGAGCTGCTGTGATGCTGGAACAATCACGGGCAAAGCACGAGGAATGAGTTCAGTCGCAGGCCAGATTTACAGCTGCCAAAATGCGAGAGCAGGCGGATCATCAACGTCAACAACACACTCATTATATGGCGTACTAGCGAGCTGCTGAGATGCCGGAACAATCACCGGCATGGCGTGAGGAACCGCAACAAAATCTGCAACGAAAAAAAGCTGCATTTCCGCAACGTGGGGCCTCAGCCTAAAACTGCTTTTGATGTTTGGTAGCTGGACTTAGAAGGAAAGTATACGAACAGTCTAACTACTAGATTTAGGCAGAGACTGCTCAAAGCTGCCAGTACAAGCCCACCATAATGATCAAAAGTAGCGTTTTTCATTGTTGTTCTCACCTTTACAATGAATGTATTTTTTGAGTTTTTTCTTAACTATTTCTAAAACTACAGAAATGTAACATCAGACAGGTAGAGGAAGAACATAAATGTATCAATGAATATAAAATTGTGAACTTATTCCTGATTTTTTGTAGACAGCTTGAGACCCTTCATTGTGATTATTACGGGCACAAGTAATGCAGCAAAATATTTCTCATCGAAACCCAAATCTGTGCATATCTTCAGACAGATGCTCCACAGCAAGTCTCCGCTCAAAGAAATCTGACAAGTGTCACCAGGACAGTTGTACCAAGTAGTGGGAGATCCTGGGAACAGGTTCCATTCTCTTACCTAGTTGCAAGATGAGATAAGGGGGAGGGAATCACAGCACGGAGATGACTATAGGGTCTTCATCAATTTCTCTCTGACATGTGCTATGTGATTGATGATTTAGCCTAAGGGACTGAAGTTTACTCTTTCAGCCGTTAATAATTTATACATGTTATCTCTGCTGAAAAAAGCTCTAGTCACTCGACGCATGTGAGAAATACGTCTGGACTACATGGCCAAAAATAGGACCAGATCCCAGGAGAGGAAAGGAGAAAAAGGTTTTAAAAATATCTAATTGGTAATATAAAGAAAGATATTTGAGATGACAATCTGGATCTTCCTATGATGGCTTTAATGTAGGCAAATTTGAATCTTCATATTTTGGCTCTCTTCTAGGGTTGAAATTTCAGCATAGTTTTTAAAATCCAATTTTTGATCATTTTCCAGCCGATCGCGATCATGAAATTTGTTCGATCGCCGATCGGGATCCGATCTTACCCGATCACTCAACCCTATTAATGATATATACATGAGTAGGGTTGAGCTGATCTTGAGATAACCTCCAACTTTGATCCCGGGATCGGAATTCCAATCGCGATTGTGAAATTTACTCAATCGCCGATCGGAATCCGATCTTTTCCGATCCCGATCGCTCAACCCTACTCTCTTCTACTTTCTGCTATATCATCACTTTATGACATAGATGCTTCCGCTTCTTTCTAAAGTGCCCCTATTACTTTAGCTCTCAACTTTCTCACCCCTCTCACACGCTCCAGAATTATACAAATTAACAGGAAATTCTTCGACATTAGGAGGCAAAAAAAGTGAGGCAAGACTCGAGGGTTTCTTGTAGAAAAGCTATTCTAAGGCTGAGGCCCCACGTTGCAGAAATTCAGCTCTTTTTGTTGCAATTTTGTTGCTTTTTTTTAAATCCAAACCCAGGAGTGGCTACAGAAGAAATGGGGAATGTATAGACAGATCTTATACTTCTACCTTCTGCTTATTCCACTCCTGTTTTTGGATAAAAAAAAAAAACGCAGCAAAATCTGCAACAAAAAAAAGCTACGTTTCTCCAACATGGAGCTTTAGCCTAAGGAAGACTTGCAAACCCGTGGTTCTCAACCTCTGGTCCTCACTCTCCTTTGAAAAACAGGACTTTCTCACTACTCTCATATCTTCCTTATCCCACAAACCCATACAATTATTTAATACCCTTAACTCCCTGCTCAGTCCCTGGGTTCCCCTGACATCACTCTTCACATTTGAAGACTTTGCCTTGTGTTTCAGAAATTGAAAAAGAAAATGTCCTACATGACCCTTAACCAGTGTATTGAACTGTTCATTGCGCTTTCTCCTTAACCCGCTTTTCTGCTGTTATCCATGAAATGTTCTCAAACCTAATTACAAGATTGCTACTTTGTGATGTATCCATTTGCAACTCATTCTCAACCATATCACTGTGCTTATTTTAGCCCTATCTGTAACCAGTGGTACCTTTCCGTCTTCCTTTAAACATACTACCATGACATCCATCTGAGAAGCCATCCCTTGACCCACCTTCTCTACACAGCTATCCACCATATTTCACTGCTTCACTTAGCCTCAAAACTCCTCAAACAGCATGTCCACCTTGAGTCATCCTCCCACCTCAAATAGAACGTGGTCTTTGATTGGCTTCATCATGGCTTCTGATCCAGTCATTCCACTGATACCACCCAAGCCAAAGTTGCAAATGACTTACTAACTGTCCAAGTCAAATGACAATTTTCGATTTTCCTCCTTGTAGACACTTCCTCTGGAACTGACACAATTGACCATTTCCTCCGTTACAAATTTTCCAACCCCTTGGCCTCAAAGGTTTGGTCCTCTGCTGTATCTCCCCATACATCAACAGCCACACATTTAGTGTCTTCTACCCACACAGCACTTCCTCACTCCACTCTCGCTCTTTGTACGTAATCCTCAAGATCTGTCCTGGAAACCCTATTATTCTCCATCTATTTTTTTGCCTATTTTGCTTATTTTGCGCTATATTTATGCTAATGATACCTAAATACGCCGGCCCAGACATTACCTCTCTGCAAGCTAGAGCCGAGTGTGTATAGCAGCTATAGCCTCGTTCTTCTCCTGCCGCTTTCGCATACTAGATATTGAGAAAACAGAGTTTCATGAACAAAACCTTGGAGAACTTGACCTGATCATTCATTGATTTTTTCAGTTTGGAATATTTTGAAATCTGCAGCTTTGGCTTCTGAAGAGAAATTTGGGGCAACGCCGAGGCTATGTGGTTAGTACTGCAGCCTTGCAGTGCTGGAGTCCTGGTTTCGAATCCTGCCAGGATCAACATCTGCAAGGAGTTTGTATGTTCTCCCCATGTTTGCATGGATTTCATTTAAGAATGATCCATCTATCCAGTATAGCATTGAAAAAAAAGTCATCTATGCACACACATAATGTTTTTTTCTTGTCCTGGATTGTTTTTGTGAATCATAGGGTTAATTTCTGTCTTGCATAAGTTTTCTTTTGCAAGGATGTTCTGAATACTTAGCTAACTTCCAGCCAGCAGGTCTGTTTTACATTGTGTTGTTGGAATGCTGGACAGGATTTATATCAACACTGGGAAAGCTAATTTATCATATTTTCATCCACCTCTTTTCATTTGTGATGAGGGATGAGGAAGTTGTGCGTTATTGTTAAGTTAACTTTGATTGAACTTCATCCAGCAGTGAGATCTTTCCTGAGCCCCCTCTTTTCCAAATTGTCATACCTGTTTTGTGTCATTGTGGTTACTCTACAAGTCTGCTTTTCTAAGGGCAGCACTGACTATGGAATGGAAACATCTGTCATGCATGAAATAACACCAGCTAAGCATTTAGCATTGTAGCAACTCCGTCACCAAATACATAGCGGTGGCCCAGGAACAATATGGATGATGAGATCCTACAGAGAGTCGTAACACTATATACTCTACTGTCAAGAGTAGTTAGAAATCTCCCAATAACAAGGCAAGAAGTATTTACTAGACATCGAAATCCTTGACTTGTATGGGTGGTACAGTCATAACATGCGTACATTTCTTGTAACCCCCTAAGCTCTGTCTGTCTAATGCTAGGGTTTTACTGTAATATGTCACTTGTCCTTTGTAATACAATCTATGTCATGATTTCAATGACCAAAACTTTTCAGTGGACCATACAACCACCCAAAATCTCTGTGCGCATACCTTGCAAAATTTAGAAGTTTGCAATCTGTTCACAAAGCTGGCTATATTCTTCAGACAATTATTCTGCTGGCGACTCTTTCTACCAACCAACCCCCCCCCCCCCCCCCAAAAAAAAAAAAAAAAAAAAAAAAAATCATAAACAGTCTCCGCTCATCCAAGCTTGCATGTGTCCTGAATAGAGATGGGCAAATCAATGTGTAACAAATCGGATTCCAAATTCGTTTGGATAGTAGGTGGAGGCCCGGCCATTTATACTCACCTTTAGTTAGTTACTTCCGTTTTTAGGGCTGCTATGGCATCTGGCGCTCTGTCTCTGGCATCTTGCAGTGCCGGCCGCTCTCCTGTGATGCCATGTCATGGCTGTGGCCCAGTCACAGGCCTCAGTGGTGACCCTGGGTACAGTGCGATGAGGACATTAAAAATGGGTCAGGCTGGGTCTTCCCCAGGGGTGAACTTACCCCTTTCGCCGCCCGAGGCAAACTACAGAAAGCCGCCCTCCCCCACCGCCGGAAAAGTGGGCGGAGCGGAGGGGGTGTGGTGGAGTGGAGGGGCGTGGCAAAGTTAAGGGGGTGGGGCTTAGTGCAGTTCGCCGGCAGAGAGCAGGCACGGAGACAACCTGCTCTCTGCCTGAGCGTGAGAGGAGGCTGCTGGAGCAGCACTGCTCCAGTGGCCTCCCCAAACCACCGCTTGGTGCTAAGCCAGTCCAGGACAGCTTGTCCTGGACTGGCTTAGGTAACCAAAAATGCCGCCCTCCCTGAGGCCCTGGCATAGCACCACCTGTAGCGCTCGCTTCAGGTCGCCTCATGGGGGGTGCGGCGCTGGTCTTCCCGCAGGACAATGACCCAAAACCTGCAGCCAAGGTAACAAAGGAGTGGCTCAAAAAGAAGCACAGTAAGGTCATGGAGTGGCCTAGCCAGTCTCCAGACCTCAATCCCATAGAACACTTATGGAGGGATTTAAAGCTCTGAGTTGCCAAGGGACAGCCTCAAAATCTTAATGACTTAAAGACGATCTGCAAAGAGGAGAGGACCAAAATTCCTTCTGACATGTCTGACATGTGCGCAAACCTCAACATCAACCACAAAAAGTCTGACTGCTGTGCGCGCCAACAAGGGTTTTACCACCAAGTACTAAGTCTTGTTTTCCAGAGGGATCAAATACTTATTTCTTGATGCAAAATGCAAATAATTTTATAAAATGATTTTCTGGATTTTATTTTTGATATTCTTTCTCTCACTATTAAAATTAACCTAACCTTAAAATTAGAGACTGTTTATGTGCTTGTCAGTGAGCAAACATACAGGATCAGCAAGGGGTCACATACTTATTTCCTACACTGGGACAAATGGGACACATGAGCAGTGAAGCAAATTTTAGTGACCTTCGCTTTATTGGGTGCAATGTGCTGCAGAAAACAGATTTATCTGCAAGTAAGATAGAATTTAACTTACTACATGTTGCAGAGTAAGACAGATATTATCTACTCAGGTTTGAGAATTGAGACCATAACCCCCAGATGCTGTAAGTCATGGTGGTTTAGTGGCCCTAAAGAAGCTGACAGGCTCCAAGATTACAAGAAACACGCCTGCTTTCTCACAAAAAACTTCACGTCAAGGGGGCAACACGGTGGCTCAGTGGTTAGCACTGTATCCTTGCAGTGCTAGAGTCCTGGGTTCAAATCCTGCCAGGAACAACATCTGCAAAGAGTTTGTATGTTCTCCCCGTGCTTGTGTGTATTTCCTCCCATTCTACAAAGACATACTGATAGGAAAAAAAATGTACATTGTGATCCCTATATGGCTCCAGTGTAGCTAACGCACAGTTGCCAGACACAACCGGTGGAGAGGTGCGGTGTTATTTTTGAAAGAAAGAAACCATCTTTTTCCCATTCTGGAAAACACTTTTAACACCATTAACCCCTAACTACTTTCATGGTGTCTATCATAGTGATATGTGTATGGTAGTGGTGTATGATAGACACCATGAGAGCACTTAAGGGTTAAATCAAAAAGATGAGGTCTCCCAATGCAAAAAAAAAAAATAATAATAATAATAAAAAAAATTGCAATGGAATGATTAAGGGGGTTATATACACAACCCCTGTCCATAAACCATTATTAGTGAACCTGTCCATGCCTTCTTGCTTTAGAGCCACTAGCAGCTCTACTCATAACATTTAAGTAAAAACTGGGAGAGGAGCAGAATTTTGGACCCTTTCTACAGTATACGTTGTGTTGCGTTCAAGGGCTCCTTGTTTTGCTACAATTCGTCTCTGGACACGGCAGTATCGAGTGCGCTGATCACAAGTGATCTCGAGAATTGTCATATTGTATCAGTATAAGAGAAATGCGTACCTTGTCTACCGTCCATAGTGCGGTAAAGCTAGACTGTGTACGGTAGACTTGCTAGAGCCGCCCAGGTTTAATCATCACACATTATAGGACTCCTCTTCCTCCGACTTGATCATTTATTACTCTGTTTTGTTGTCTGTCATTCTGTTTATGGCATAGTGCACTTACGCGTATAGGAAACGAAACTATGAACCTGCTGACATATCGGCTTCTGTACTGATAGTGCACATTAGCTGTACGACTACGAAATAAAAAAAAATGCTGAACAATACAGGAGGAGCCAGAATGATAAACTGTTTAATAAAAGTTCCCGGATGGTCTTACTAAACCGACACAATAAAAACATTTGCATATATTCCGCAATACGGGGTAGTCCAATAGTCGCCACCGAACGAGCTGCTACAGGAAACTACAATGGAGTTCAGGTTGCTTTTAGATATATTAGAGTGTTTTTTGTTCTCTGGGTTACAAAGTAACCCCGTCATAGTAGCAGAAGAGTTAATGCAGGACGGCGGTTTCTCCTTACACTGAGCATGTTTGTGCTCCTGTTGGGGATGCATTTGACAGCCAATATGTAGATAGAACCAAGCCCCGTAAGGAATTGCAATAACACTTGAAATGCATTGTTTTATATGTTACTCACTTGAGAACAATGAAAGCTGTTGCTGGAACCCAAATACTATTATAAACAGATTTATCGGAGCATGCGTTTTCCCACCTTTCCCCAAGAGTTATGGCTTTAATCTTAAGAATTTATGTTGGTTTGCTTGTGGCTTTTATACGCGTTATGCATTCACTTTTGAGACTTTTCAGCTATTTAGTGTCGCGGTGTTTAAAACAAGTGTTATCAAGGAAATAATTTCAGCTCTAGATCATTTTTTATATTCACTCCCGAATACTACATATAAAAGAGCCAGATGGTAATATAATAGAGTTATAGGAAGCGTCAGGCAGACTTATACGCGCTCTGCCCTTTTGCGTTCTGCATTGCCTTTATCCGGCAAACAGGAACGAATGAAGGATAGAAAAAAGCCCCTCCTTCGCAGGCCTGTCTTCCTCGTTCTCATCGCACCCTAAAAATATGAGCAATTAAATTAATTTCCACCAGTGCCTTTTTTTTTTTCCCTCCTCCTTCAGGAACTGAAAAGCTTTTAAGAACCCCTCCCAAAAAGAAAATAACTGTTTTGGAGTGAAAACAGAAAATCGTAATTTCTCTAAACAGCCTGTGCTGATATTCCCTGGAGAGCCAGATCTTATTTTCCTCCATTTTATATTATTTCCCACTAAATCAGATCTAACAGGGGAAGAAACGAAGAGAGGAAGGAATCGCTTCATAAATTGTTTGCCGACGAGCTGTGTGTAACTACTTCACCACCAGACCTAAAATGGAATTACTGTGCCTGCTGTTCTCACGGTCTCCTCCATGCCTCTCCGGTGCCATGTGTCTCCATCTTTTCAGGGCTTTGAGACTTGCAGTTACAATGTATTATGTTACATACATCGGGGTTGGTGTCTGTTGACTATTGTCTCCAAGCGATGGCCTATCTGTTTGATCAGTGTTAATGGACAAAACTGAGTCTTATTGGTGACGTTTTCATTCTGGTATTCATTAAACCCAGTGTATATAAAACCAATTAGTTTGTAAAGGTTCGTTAACAAGTCCCTTACTGGTTTACCGGCACGTAGGGTCCCTAAAGTGTATTTAATAGAGATGAACGAGTAGTATTCAATCGAATACCTGGCTCCCATAGGAATGTGTGTAAGCGGCCGAACACCAAGGGGTTAAGCGTAGTGAATATTCAATGCGCTTAACCCCTTGCCGCTTACGCGCATTCCTATGGGAGCCATGTATTCGATTGAATACTACTCGCTCAATACTAGTATTTAACTCTAGTAATGTACAAATACTAATGGGTTATTCCCATCTTAAGGCGCTACCCCTGTCTATAGAGTGGTCTAAGCAGTTGGACCCCCATTGACCAAGAGAACACCAGAGATAGTCAAGGTACAGCACTTGGCTATCTCCATCCCTCCCATTGAAATAAATGGAGTGGTAACATGTCCACCCTGACCTGATTCGGAATGGACAGAATTCTCCCATCCTCCTGACTGGTGGGGTACAATAGGTTGGATACCCTCTGATCTGCAAGTTATCCGCTATCCCACGGATAGGATTTAAACTTCTTAAGTTGAGAATACTCTTTTAGACTAAAGCCCCATGATTTTGTTGCGTTTTTTTTGAGCTAAAACCAAAAGTGGATTGAGCAGAAGGGAGAAGTATAAGAACTTCCTATATATATCCCATTCCTTTGGTAGCCATTCTTGACTTTGGCTCAAAAAAAAAGAAAAACACAACAAATTCTGCAACAAATAAAGCTGCGTTTCTGCAATGTGGGTCCTCAGCCTTAAAGTTGTCCAGTTTCACTTTTGCTTTTTTATTTTCTGACATGGGCAGGGAGCTTCATTGCTGCATTGCCATGGTATGGCCTGGTATTAAGCAGTGAACAGGTCAATATTAAATAGATTACATACATCAGACCAAGCGAAGACACTCCGCACAGAAAACTAATGATTATGACGTCTTCCTTCTTTCTTCTTCTGTTCCTTAGCTGCTATGGACTCCTAGTATATCTTCTCTTCTCAGCTTATGTGTGTCCTGTATTATATTACTGTGTATTATCCTGTATCTGTATTACTAGGCTGCTGTAACATGCTGAAATTTCCCCACTGTGGGACTATTAAAGGATTATGTTATCTTATCTTATTTTATTAGAGTATTAGGTCAGGTCCACTGAGTGCTTGTATAGAGTGGAAGAAATGAAACGGTCACAAAATCTGTAATGGCCACAAAAGATGTTGACCAAGCTATAGACCCGATCCATTGACACCTTGATCTATATAAACAGTAACTTTGCTGTCTGGCCATCGCTGGTCTGAAGAATATGAATACATCTTCTTTTTCTTAAATAATAGCTTTGGCTAAACTTGCTGTCCTATTGATGATTGGCATGGTGGTGATAAGCAAATGTCATTATTATTTCAACATGAGTAGACTTTTGTCTCTTTCTCAAGGACTGTCTCTGTGCCGTTTCCTTGCGAGATGACAGACCTCCCCTTCTTTAGATATAAGGCACAATGACTGTTCATTCTTTGAGGACATGGTTTGTTTGGTTTCGTACTATCATTGTTTAGAATCGCTCATTCTCTACTATTTGTGCTTTGATTTGTCGATTTTCTCTCCACTGTGTTTATTTTGGTGTGGCGTGTCCCCTCCTGCCATTTTTCACTATGATTTTATCTCTTTGTCTTCCTTGTTTAGATTTGCGCTATACAAGTATCATCTATGTTCTGTCTGCATCTTCTTTGTTCCTTTACACCAGGCC
The DNA here is from genome assembly GCF_031893055.1 of Leptodactylus fuscus. Lineage (NCBI taxonomy): Eukaryota > Metazoa > Chordata > Amphibia > Anura > Leptodactylidae > Leptodactylus > Leptodactylus fuscus. Next base: position 36,578,755 of record NC_134274.1, read on the forward strand.
CTTTTATTGATGCTTCTGTCTTCCAATGCTATAGTTGTAATATTCCCCCAACTATCATATGCCATGTATAAGACTAATGTCTACCCATTGTGGAGGAGGGACTTAAGGCGTCCAAAGACCAAAGGTGGGGGCAGGAAAGGTCGCGGAATTTCTTTTGCAACATATATTAACAATCAAATTCTATTGTTAAGCTTATATCATAAAACATAATAGGGCCCTAAATCAACATTCTGAACTGTTCCTGAAAATTGGATCTGGCAGAGCAATTATCAGGGACATCTACTTCTAGCTACTCTTATTCACAATAATAGACATGTCAAAATTACTGGCACCCGCAATATTTGCTTGCACACCCTCTGGAAAACATAACTGCTTCGTATAATCATCAACTTCACTTCAGGGCAGATCCAGGGAGGAGAGGAAGTGGTTGGGTCAGTCCTGACACTGAGAGTGTTTTCTTAGTTCATTTCTCTGGCTGGTAGTAAGCCACACGTACAGTCAGTATTTTTCTGCTTAGTTAGTGCTCGGACGAGCAGGATTTTGTTTGACGTTATTTTGTCTGAAGTTAAGGCTGTATTATATCTTGCTCGTTTTTGTGCCTGACGTAAAGGTTTATTTGTTTTGCTGTTTTTCTTAATTAAACCACTTTGCTGCAAGATTTGTGCCCCTGTTTCTGACTGGTTGGGTCCGCACCACTGCTTCTACTGAGTTACCTTCTCCACATAACCTAATGGAATTGTATCCAGAATGGGTGTCTGATCGGTGGAGCGCTGATCCACTCTGCCATCTACAGAAGTCCAAAAGAGTTGAGTAGACTGGTAGTCCACAAATCAAGAAACTTATCACCTGTCCTTTCATAGTTAGACTTAACAACCTTTTTAATGTCATTGCACAATGTACAACTTTTAAGAAATGTCATAAACTTGTTACAAGTGTATAGTGGTTTGGACTCCCACTGTGTCTTAAAATGAAAGTTCCCACTCCTTTGTGCTCCATGAATGTGTTATCCTCATCTGAACAACAGATAGCACTTGGAAGTTTTATTTCAAAGGCAGGCAGTGGCACACGTGTGGAACAGACTTAGTTATGTATGTGTAATTGGTCACATACTGCATATTTTATCCATACAGAGCAATTACCTTTAGAACAAACCCGACGGTTCTGACATTCTTACACGTACACAATCCAACCTATGGTCCATACCAAATATCAAGGAGCCACTTAAAAGTGTTAACATGTCCTTGGTTAGAACATTGTGGGGCATAAGTGCTATGATGTTGAACTATAACCAGTCGCCTGCTGACACCCTACAGACTTGTTCTCAAGTGGGTGTATATCATAGAGCTCTGTGACGCCAGGTCTATTGACAGTCACTAGGTGGTGATACTGGCTTGCTTGGTGGCTACTGTATAAAGACAGAGTTTATCACAAGGTCATAATGCCAAGTTATAGTGTAGCCCTCCAAGAATGTCTCGCTGATAGCAGTGTCTCTATATTGGAGAGAACGTCAAATTGCTAGGATGCTTACCGTACATGTTAAGTACTATATTTGTAAAAATCATCAGATATCCTATAGGTTATATAGAGGAGTGCAAAACATTCAAGTTGCCGTTTGTAAATACAGATCTCTGTTTCTTTCTCTATTTTATTTCCATTCTTTTTTTCTGGCAGTATTTGCATGATTCCTAAATTTTGTCTCCTATCTGTGAAATTCTGCATCTCTTTATTCTTTCTCTTGCTTCTGCATTGAGAGCTGTTATTGGTGAGAATTGATCTGGACATTGTTTATCCACAAATTACCTATAGACAAGAAAGAAGTCTAAAGCATTACATTGTACATAGCCACCGTTTCCGTAAAAATACGTTCATTGCAAAAGGCAAATTACGCTCAGGGAAGACAGGGGGCGTTCCCCCAGTGCACCGAGCACACCCGCATCATAACCTCTCGCCGCCCTTTAATTGATTCTTTTCACGCCCCTCTTCATCTTCTGATCTTCTGCCTTGCGTAGGCATCAGACGCTACGCTATGCACTCGTGTAACAGACCATCGCAAAATGGCCGACCCAGCATGCGCAGTTGGCTCTGCCTGACCCCAAGTGGCAGAGCTGACTATGCATGCGTGAGATTTCATCCTTGTATAGCGCCACTTCAGCCCCATCTATACCATCAGGTATGAAGGTACTTTATACATAGATAAAATATATAATACACAACAAAAAAAAAGTTATGACTGCACATCCCCCTGTGTACAGGTGCTCACTGCAAAGTAATATATACAAAAATACAAAAATGCAGGGCCCTCTGCACACAGCACAAGGGCATAGGAAAAAGGGCAATACTCATATAATAAAAACACCTAATATGCTATACAGTTTCGAGGTTCTTTGTTCTACATATTTGATCAAACAGTATGAAGCCCTGTACCTGCCACGACAAGGCGACCTCATTTAGATGGGAACCTTGTGCTGTGTGCAGAGCGCCCTGCATTTTTGTATTCTTAAAATATACAATAGGTATTTTAGGTATGTTTAGGGAACAAGAGTGATGGAAGTTTGCATTAAAGCTTTGCAGAATTGTTGGTTCTGTGGTGAATTTTGCCATTTTGTCTAGGCTGAGGGGGGCCATGGAATAGTCGTAGTGCATATTTGGCGCACAGGCTCTTTATGCACCACTTCCTTCTATTTGCACCGAACTTGACACATTTTATGTAAGTGGGTAGATGGCCCGGTGGGCAGGAGCAGGGTGCCTATGTCTGATGCATTTACTACAACTTTTGCAAGGCACGAGTTATACAGAAAATCTACAATAGTTCCTGACTGACGTAGATTTCCATCTTGGTGCACGGATTAGTAAGGGACTAGAACCTCTTGATAACTCAGGTGCAGTTATCGCCCGTCAGGGGACTTTACTAAGTCTACCGTACTATGTTCCCCCTATATATTTTGTCTCTTGACCACATTGCAAGTTTAACCTTCTTCCTTGTTCTTCAGATGATGTTACACCTTTGGCGTTCTTGATAGCCGAGTGAACGCTAAGGGGTTAAGAAAGTCCCAAGCCCTTACATGTAGTTTCTGGCACGGTTCCTCTAACATGTCAAAAAGACGCAGCTAATTGGCAATGATTAGGTATGTCTGAAAGCCGATTCCCTGTGATTTCAGCACACATAATTGTTCTGTGTAATCCAGCCTGTCAGAGGTCTTTCATCTCCCCGAGAGATCACAGACGATGGGTTTGTGCAAGCTAGGTTTCTCTCAGCCACACACGGCTGGCTTCATCCCCTTTCGGAGGGAATTCTCCCAGCGCTGTTGTGACTAGTTGGCTGCGGATTATGTGTTATATTAAGGTCACCTGTGCGTTCCTGTCCTATGATTGATTGACTGGAATTAATTACGTTGTCAGAGCTGTAATGGAAGTTAAGATTGCAGGCTCTGATAAATACAGTCTTGTTGTAGTTACGTATTTAATGCTGATATACACACACACACATATATATTTATATAAACCCATCAGACAGAACATTAAAACCACTGCCAGGCGAAGGGAAGAAGGTGCGCCAATGACATCTGTCCAGGGGGGCGAATATTAGACAGCAAGGGGGCAGAGTGTCTAAAGTTGATAGGTTGACAACTGAAAAATGCAAACCTAAGTGAAGGATAGATGGCCGGGTGATGGCGTCCCGGAAACTATAGGTTTTGTGGGTTGGTTCCAGTAGGTAGTAGCAGGGAGTCTATCAATGCCGCAAGCATATCCAACTGTCATTGCAGATTTATAGCGCACATTTTAGTGATAAATAACATTTGGAGAAAGCTAACCTTGAAGTCTTATGTAAATTAGACAGCTGGTTCCTTGGGGGTGGGCCTTTAGCCATGGGAACACTGCTCTTACCACTCAGACTCCTTCTAACTCTTGCTTGTGCCACCTTGTGCAATGGGATTCGATCCTTCCACTGTGAAGACCCGCCTCCAGTGCACAAGACCCGCCTCCAGTGCACAAGACCCGCCTCCATTGCACAAGACCCACCTCCAGTGCACCAACTACCTGGTTCACATATCAATTCAAAGTGTTTTTTCTCCAAATCTACAAAGTGACAAACTTAACAAAAATGTGTTGTTTTTGACTGCAATTTACTGTTATGCGGTGGTGAACCGGTGACACTGTTATAGGTGCTCAAGTTCTACTATATTCCATCTGGTCCAATCCCGCACAAGAGCTATTTTAGCACAAGCTGCTTGCACCATTTCTATAAAAGGTGCTGTGTAGTGCACATGCTGATCCCTGACCACCGCCATAAGCAGCTACAATGGGAACATGAGCATCAGGTCTGGATCGTTCAACAATGGAAGGTGGCCTGGTCGCATGAATCATGTTTCCTTTTAGCAGGTGGAGCTATTCTATGATTATTCCTGGAACATCTGCAGATATAGGCATTTTCTAATATGTATACATAGAAAAATATTCTTTAGTTTACATGCTAGATGTAACTATAAGCAATATTCTTCATGGGACGACCCTTTTAATGCACCATTTTTGTTTCCATGAAATTTCCTGATGGTACTTTTTTAACATCTGCTCCATCTTCCCGGCTTCAAAACCTGAGATACTTTGGAACGCTTTTACTTACCTAAGTAATTTTGAAATGGTTTGATTTTTCATGATACTTTGTACTTCGTATTAGTGGTAAATAGAGATGAGCAAACAGTGAAATATTTGAGATTCGATATTTGTTTTGAATAGCCCCTCAATATTCGACTATTCGAACGAATATCGAATCCTATTATAGTCTATAGGGATAAATACTTTGTTTCAGGGGAAGCTACGCTTCGACTCAGGAGAGTCACCAAATCCACTATGACACGCCAAAATTGTGGTTTCCTCTAAAACGAGCATTTTTTCCCCATAGACTATAATGGGATTCGATATTCGGTTGAATATTGAGGGTCTACTCGAAATGTATATCGAATATTTCACTACTCGCTCATCTCTAAAAATGAAATATAACAAATGGGTACAAACATAGGAATAAGTTCACAGAAAAGTTATCTGGGCACATACTGGTAGGCTGCAGCAGAAGACATGTTTAGGCGTCACACGGGTCACCATTTCGACACACCAGCTAGTGCCATAGAGAGATTAGTATCAAAGTGCCCAGTCAGTGCATGAGAAGGCTTATGGAAAATAAACAGTGTGAAATATAAGGATCATCTCAAAGTCACACAAAGTAATCCTTTTTTCTTAATGGTGATGGAGGGAGGTTTAGAGAAAGGCTTGGCCGTCTGTATAGTTAGGTGGGATAGCTAGATAAATATTTTGATCTGGTACACGTGACCCAACAAGTTATTTCCTCAAGGCGGGAGATTTGATCTAATCTATCCAGAGGCCCACACTAGGGAGGTGACTGTCTCCAGAATTGAGATATAATTCATTTTGTTGGCGATATTGGAAGATTTCATTATCCAGGATAAAGCCTGGATGAGGCCGTCAGATGAAGATTAGGATTGCTGTAATTGTAATATTAGTGGAGCGAATAATATTGATGCGTGATTCAATGTGACACAAATATGCAGACATGAACACCAAATGTGTAGAGCCTGACCAGTTTTATCTCTACACCCTCAACATGGATATAATCCAGGGTGAGGCGATGCTTAAAAATGGATCTCCAATGCCTTCCCTGCTATATTATAATCAGATCAAGTCAGATGAAGGTCAAGAACTGACCGAAACGTTGCCTATACAACTTGTTGATCAGCATCTCGAATATTATAGAAATGTAATCATATGATTAGGGTTGAGCCGATCTTGTGATTTCAGGATCGTTTTTAAAATCCGATTTTCGATCATTTCCAGCCGATCGCGATTGTGAAATTTGTTCGATCACCAATCGGGATCCAATCTTTCCCGATCCCGATCACTCAACCCTACATATGATATGGCGTTGTGATGTGATACACTGAATACTATTTATGTTTTTGGAAAACGAAAAATAAATGCGATACACTGTTTGATATAGCACTTAAAGGGGTATTCCCATGACACTTGTTCACTAACCTGCAGGCTGTTGTGCTCTCTTCACTTCCTGCTTTTCTCGGCACATAGGTGGGCGGGGTTTCACTTGCAAACGATTGGTTGTAAATGAATTACCACAGTGTGAAGCTGATGTTGCAGATCTGGATTTGAGTCAGTTTGCATTACATACAGAGGTAACGGACTCCCTATCTCAGCCCTTATCAGCCAAGTTCAACTAAACCGACTGATAAGAGCTCAGAAATCCCAGAGCCCTCACCTCCCCTATCTGAGAAGCTCTGATACTTATCAGACACAAATAACTCAGAGCTGCTCCCAGTCCCTCCTCCCCCCCCCCCCAGAGCAGGCAGCTACATTGAGCAGATAATCCCAAGGGCCATAGAAACGAGTGTAAACAATGAAGTGAATAAATTAAGATAGCAGCCAAACAAAGCAGTTTTGATAAAGCAATGCATTTAGAAAAAGTCTTAAATCCACATAAACTAGCAGTATAGATAGGATCCTTGTGATTGGACAACCCATTTAAAGAGTCCTCAGGCACATGTGGTTTTATATACCGCTAGAAAGCCAACAGTGCGCTGAATTCAGCGCACTGTTGGATTTCCCATTATGTGCCTCAGGGCAAGAGAGATCGGTGCCATTATAACGGCATCGATCTCTGCCCACTGTCAGAAGAGCGTTCCTGACAGTCTAGCTGGGCTGTGAGGAACACCCCCCACCCCCGACTGTACTCGTCCATAGCCCTGTACTGTCAGAGGGGGCATTCCTTACTGCCCAGCAATGATGCTAAGCTGTCAGGAACGTCCCCTCCCGCAACTGCCCTCTCATTGTCAACTTTCTAGTAGTGCATTACACTGCATATGACATGAAAGGTCCTCTTCAAAGTGTGCTATGACCAATACAGTCAATGCTTATAAATGTAGTCAGTGATGAGATGCCAACTTATTATTATTATTTATTTTTTTTAAATCAGAATTTGGATGCATCTGAATAATCCCTGTGCATATACAAGTCTAAAAGTTATTGAGGTGTTTATTGTAGGTCTAGGTCTCTCTCCCAACAACTTAGAAAGTTAGGTTTGGAAGGCCACATCTTAAGTGAATCTCGGGTATTTATAGTCCCAAAAAGTACATGAATAGGATCCAGAATTTCCCACCGGAGAATCTTGGGACATCAATTGGCAACGGAAGAAGGGCGTCTAAGAGTTAAGGTGAGACGTACATTGAAAGAAGATACTTTTTGACAACTCAGTTGACAGTTGCGTAGCCCGGTGGGATGATATCTGATGGTAACATTCAAAGCCTCTGACTCTTCTATATTCGTTTTAAAATTGGAAACATGGTTAAATGTACCAAACAATTGCAAAACATACGGGAGGATATTTGGAATTTTTTGGGCAGTCTTATGCTCAGTATCCCTCACTCACATCCCTACAATAGAAGGGATTCCGGTGTAAGAATAAATAGACGAAGGAGATAAAGGACTACCATGCCTAGTCCTATTCCTACCATGCTTATGCTGTTGGATTCTAGGAGAGGGAATGATGTAAAGTGAGATAACTGCTGAAATGAAGAAAAAGCAAAATCAACCAATCAACAATACTCCCGATTGACCCCGTCAAAAACCTTATCAGCCTCTCTACCAAGTTTCTTTGGCATAGTAGATAGCATGCATCACTCAAGAAATGTTCTGCTCTTGGGGACAATTCCCACTTGTTCATCCCCAATAAGTTGAGGTTGGTAAAGTTTGGGCTGTTTCATATTCACTTCTGATCTCAGAGTTTACAACCTCCTTTGGATAGATCTCACAAATCATATATATATATAGTATTTCGTATGAACAGCGTCCTTTGGATAGAACATTTTTGTCCAAGTTCCGTAGGTCATATGGGCAATGGCTGTGATAACTGTTGGCATTGTTGGGTTAGTATTATTATTGATGTGGTTAGCTTCTAAGGCCAAATATTATTTCTCCGTCCTGGTTGAGAACACTTCTCTATACCACACAACAAGAGAACAGGGTGTAACCGCCTAACAGTGATTAAAGCAATGCCAGTAAATATAGGATAGAATACGCATTATGGTAGTTTATGAACATTCAGACATACAGCAACATGAACTATTTGAGTAAACAGACGTTTGGCTTACCTACTACCTCCACTCCCTTGTTTTTTTTTGTACAGATCAGTCCAGCTTTTGTTAAATGTCAAACAGGTTAACATGTATCAGTACGTGAGGCCATAATGTGAGGAGCCAGACCACATATAGGAGCTATACCGACCTGTAAAACAGATGTATTTAAGAGATTTTAGGATCATTTTTAAAATCCGATTTTCGATCATTTTCCAGCCGGTCCTGATCGTGAAATTTGCTTGATTGCTAATTGGGATTTGATCTTTCCCGATCACTCAAACCCTAGTGCAAAGGCATAGCTGTAATGTTTATGGGAACCTTCAGTTTTAGTGCTTGTATCACTAACCACTAAGATGTGGAGTCTACACTATTTATATTTTCTGATATATTGCACATTTTACTTCCCCTTCTCCACTATACTCTCTGCTCTTTTCCACCTGATCCCAACATTCTTGTGCCTTAAATACAATTGCATGTATGTATAGCTCCTATGGAATTTCATTTTATCTGAGAAATTTGTGTAAAATTGGAGGCCGCAGGTTTTTCACTTACTCAACAAGGAGACCACATTGCTCTTAGTTCACTATTACTCTTGTGTACTAGATTTCACTCTGAGACTGTTCACAGAGTTCATTGACTATAATGTCAGGTGTAGGTCTTGACTTTTTCCTCATCACTCCCCTTCAGCTTAATCAATGCTTTTCTCGTTTGTTGTGCTTTTTCCAATGTATCTTCTGTAGAACCTGATGTCTACTGCTTTTCATTACTTATATTCCTGCATATTTTCCCCATAATCCCCCAGTGGAGCAAAAATGGCTTTGTAAGTCTCCATATGCCTGTGAAGCTGCACACTCCTTAAAGGGGCTCTATCAGCAAAATCATGCTGATAGAGCCCCACATATGCGTGCATAGCCTTTAAAAAGGCTATTCAGGCACCGTAAAAGTTAAATTAAACTACCCCCCCGTTTTAAAATAATAACTTAAAAAAGAATGTTCTCTACTTACGGAACGTGCACGCTGGGCGGGCATTCAGGGTGTGTCTTCATCTTCTTCCCCGCCTCTTCTTCCTCTGACGTCTTCGGGTCCCATCCTCCTCCGGCGTTTGCTCGCGGACACTGATAAAAAAAATAGCCCGGGCGCATGCGCAGTAGCACGCGGCTTCTACTACGGCTACTGCGCATGCGCCCGGGCTATTTTTTTTTTATCAGTGTCCGCGAGCAAGCGCCGGAGGAGGACGGGACCCGAAGACGTCAGAGGAAGAAGAGGCGGGGAAGAAGATGAAGACACACCCTGAATGCCCGCCCAGGGTGCACGTTCCGTAAGTAGAGAACATTCTTTTTTAAGTTATTATTTTAAAACGGGGGTGGTAGTTTAATTTAACTTTTACAGTGCCTGAATAGCCTTTTTAAAGGCTATGCACGCATATGTGGGGCTCTATCAGCATGACTTTGCTGATAGAGACCCTTTAAAGGGATTCTACCACTAAATAGCTATTTTTTCTTCTTTAGATGTCGAAATAGCCTTTAGAAAGGCTATTCATCTCTTACCTTTAGACGTGGTCTCCACGGCGCCGTTCCTTAGAAATCCCGTTTTTTACCGGTATGCTAATGAGTTCTCTCGCAACAATGGGGGTGGGCCCCAGCGCTCAAACAGCGATGGGGGCGTCCCCACTGCTGCTCAAGAACTCTCTCCAGTGACGTCTCCTTCTTCAGCTGCATCCTCCCCTTCTCTGTCGTTCTTCTTCTGCGTCAGCTCTGACGCCTGCGCAGTCAGCTCTGCCAGTGAGACACTAATAGACCCGACTGCGCATGCCGGCCGGCGGCCATATTTTCGAGGCCGCAATTGCATGCACGTACAGTACTCTCCTCAAAGTCTTCGCTGAACAGAGCATACTGCGCATGCTCAGTAAGGTCTGTACAGACCTCCGATGCGCGAGTGAAGTCATGCAAGCTTCGGAGGGTCTGTACAGACCTTATTGAGCATGCACAGTATGCTCTGTTCGACGAAGACTCCGAGGAGCATACTGCATGTGCGCGCAATTGCGGCCTCGCAAATATGGCCGCTGGCCAGCATGCGCAGTCGGCTCTACTAGTGTCTCGCTGGCAGAGCCGACTGCACAGGTGCAGAAGGAAGACGACAGAGAAGGGGAGGATGCAGGTGAAGAAGAAGGCGTTGCTGGAGAGAGTTCTCGGGCAGCAGTGGGGGCGCCCCCATCGCATTTTCAGTGCTGGGGCCCGCCCCCATTGCTGCAAGAGAACTCATTAGCATACCGGTAAAAAAACAGGATTTCTAAAGAATGGCGCCATGGAGACCACGTCTAAAGGTAAGAGACGAATACCCTTTCTAAAGGCTATTCCGACGTACAAAGCAGAAAAAATAGCTATTTAGTGGTAGAATCACTTTAACTCCCGATTACCTGTATTGTAATTTCTATACTGTTGAAATTAAATAAAAAGTGAATTACCAAAGAGAACCAATAAACGGACTACTACTTAAGTTCTTATGATGTAATCTTATGAAGTCCAATGGCCCTGGTCTAAGAGCCAACATCCTCAATAGTGTGCCCTTATTCCAAACACGTCTTTTGGATGAGTTGCAAACCAAGGCCGTGTTAGTGTATAGAAAGTTTCAGCCTGTTTTCTGCTTATCAGGCTGTTCTTTTAATGAGGTGTTCTTGGCTGCCTTTCTGTCTTAAAATGTTGTTATTTTCCCTTTTTTTTCCTTTTTCTTTTTTCTGCGTGTCTGTGTAAGGACTTTGGAGCTCTCAGGCTGGAAGGGTTGTTAAGTGAGTTGAAAGGCCTTTTGGTGCAAAGAGAGATGAAGCAGACGAGTCGGGATCAGTAAAACACCTCTAAATAGGAATGAAAGATAAACACCCAATTGAGCTCTGCTTCATCCTTCTGCATGAAAGCCAGTGACAAGGACTTAAGCCGATATAAGAGCAGTGCTAATGATCTGGAAACCTAGGCAGGAGAAGGGGGATTAGCTAGTAATTTATAAACAGATAAAATAAAGAATGTGTCACTGCGTGGAAGCGGTTTGCGGCACAAATAAATAAGTTTATGTTGCTTAAACATACGGAGGATGGAAGAAAAGGAATACTAATGGGCTGAGCAATGTGCATACTCTCATCATCTTTGTATATCCGATGAGAAGAAATCAAGGGCCATATGCATTTTTTGTGGCCCCACTATCTGGTAGAAGACCAATTTGGGATGTAATAAGTCACTTGTGATCTTAGAGGTGTAGCCATAAACACATGCGATGAACTATTAATACAGCCATATTGGCGATGATTAGAAAACACGAGAAAGATAAGTGATGGATAGGGTTGAGCCGATCTTGAGATTTCAGGATCGTTTTTAAAATCCAATTTCTGATCATTTTCCATCCGAACCCGATCCTGATTCTAATACTAGTCAATGGGATTTTTTAATGATCGAAAATCAGATTTTAAAAACGATCCTATTCACTACACAGCGTGGAGTCCAAAAATTGAATGCTTCAATTTTTGGACACCATGCTATGTAGTGATTAAAAAATCCGCCAGCTACTTAGTCCCCCCTTCTTTCTGCTTAGCTGCATGGAACCGCTGCCACTCCCCGTTCTTCTCAGTCCTCTCCTCTCTCATTCACATGCCTTCAGAGCGCAGTACATGCCCCCACTTCCCTAGGCTAGTGTTACTGATGCTGGGAGTAGGCGAGGCTTGTTGTGGCTTAGGAGAGTGTGGGTGGGTACAGGGCAGGGAAAACCCGCCCACACTCTCCTATGCCATAAGCCCCGCCTTCTCCCAGCATCTCTAACACTAGCATAAGGAGGTGGGGGCGTGTATGGCACTCTGCAGGCGTGTGAATGAGAGAGGAGAGGATCGAGAACAACAGGGAGCGACAGCGGTTCTTTGCAGGTAAGTTGAGCGATCGATATTGGAATTCCGTTCTCGATCTTTTTAAGGCGGGATCATAACCTGATCGCTATCGTGAAATTTGCTCGATTGCCAATCGGGATCCTATCTATTCCAATCTCGATCGCTCAACCCTAGTGATGGATTTCTGATGAACATGACTGTTTTATTAAATAGTTCATTTGCACAAAGCTCAATCTCAATATTGTTTGTTTAATCCAAAAACAAAAGCGGAGTTGAAATGATATCGCAAATGCTGTGGCAAAATGCCAAATGTAAATTAGGACACAATTGATAGAAAATGTGACTCTGGGCATCAAACAAAGATACTTCTTCCTCGCATATAGCAAGCTGACAGGGATCCCGAGTAATACAGTGACTTGGGCTTGTTAGATGCCCCCAGACATGCTTCCCCTGCTGTCCCAGTTGCATTCCGGGGTGTTCGCATCATTTTCTGGGGTGTCATAATGGACTTGGTGACCCTCCTGAGTCGAATAGTGGTTCTCCCTAAACGAGTATTTATTCCCCATAGACAATAATGGGGTTCGATGTTCGATCGAGCAACCGAGTATTGAGCGGCTACTCGAATCGAACTATGAACATTTCACTGTTCGCTCATCTCTAGTTGGGACAGGAAGGGGTTTGGGGGGGGGGGGGTAAACAACATCCTGTGCCTTTTCTAAATAATTTTACCAGTCAGACAACCCCTTTAACAAGCAATGCTTTGGCATGAAAGGAAAGCAATACCAATTATAAATAGACAGATCTTGCATTTTAACCTTTGCAAACCAAACCTCTATTTCAAAAACAACATTTTGTGTTATATTCAGCTCTTCAATAGGAAATTAACAGGCACCGTGTCTATCCTTTTAATGGTTGTCTGTTTGAATATCAGGTATAAAATGTTATTTTTAAGCAAAATAACATTTGGGGCTATTATACTTCCATTATGTTAAATGTGCAATTGGCTTCTATGCAGGAAATCTTTGACTGACAGTATCTAGGCCTCCAAAAAAACTGACTGATTATTAAATCTGGGTATATGTAATTTTTTTTTTATATGGTTATGCATGTTCGCTGTTCGCTTGGTCATTTAGTTGTGTACAGAACTTTTAGCTTCACGTAGATATTACGTTTTTGATATTCTATTTAGAATACAGAGTTATTCCCGGACCGAAGAGCTTACTACCCATTCCATTTGTTTTCTTATGTTTATATTGCCACATACCCATAAAATATTGCTCAGACAACATCCACTGGCAGTTGGCTAGGTTATAACGTCTGCATCATTGAAACTTGTTATCTTCAATCTCTACTCCCTTGGAGTTGTTTACGAGTGTACAGTAAGCACCAATCGTGGCCAGGCAGAGCCCCTTGTGGGCCCTTACCTGCCTGATAAAGCCTGACAAACAGCTCGTTACCACTTAATTAGGCAGGTGAAAATTTACCACCCACTAGACACAAGGCTGAAATGGTCTCCCGTCGTCAGCTATGTAGAAGAGTTGCGAGGCAGGTCTGCTCGGCTTTAATTACCCTTAAATCTGCTGAAATGCAAACTTAAATAGCAAATTAGTTCCTGCTGAAGAACTGTAAGCAATCCTGTATCATCCCAAGCCCCCAGGGGGCACCAAGCCAAAACACCTTCATAGACAGAGCATTACCGCTACAGGGCTGCAAGCGAGGAGCGGATAAATATCATACTCATGGGTCAGCATGGCCACGGGCTTATATAACATCTGCTGCTGTACATAGTGTTATCATAGTGTATGACTTACATTACTTTTATGCCACATGTGATGGATGCTAATGTTCATTGGGATAGCCATTTATAAATAATAACGTTAGTATCTAACAACCAATGGCCATGTAGAAACAAGCCATATGGGGTATAAGGTATACACAAACGCCTACGTGGTCATACCTACTATTATTATGTTCTTGAAAAAATAGAGAGGGAAATAGATTGTAAATCTAACCGAATATATATATATATATATATATATATATATATATATATATATATATATATATATATATATATATGTCACAGACATGCCTTATATGGCAAGGCCATGGCAGAGCATGGGCAGAATCAAAGTTTCTATGATGTCTCAATAGGAACACCAGGCAGAAAAAATACTATCCCCATAAACAACACATCAAATCCCCAAGGCACGATGGCTGCTACCTTTGTGCTATTGTTTTATCCACCTCATCATGACTATCTAGTACATTCAACCTGTAGTGCTCCATATTCACCAGTTATTAGTGGAAATCCTATTGCATTGGTGGATCTGTCATGTAGTAGACATCACTGAGCTAGAAGAAGGTCCTTCAGGTTCCACCAAGGTCTATTGATGGGCAAACAGAACTGTATGCAGCACTTATTTTCAGTAAAAAAAAATTAAAAATTCACAATCTGCAATAGACAGGGCCATGGCTAACCCTGTGAATTTATATTGATCTGTTGGATAGAAGGGTCACAGTATTCGACTGTTTTGTGGCGACATGTTTTCATACACCTTATAGGACTTAATAAATGGCAACCTACTACAACAAAACCTGAGTTGTCCGTGAAAGTGTACTCTGCTTGGTGTCCTGGTATATGTAGGTATCTGTATGTGAGTACCAGCACTACTATTGTTTTAGTGTTACTGTTCAAACAATGTTAAGGCTAAGGCACCGGGTTCGGAAAGACAGATTTTTTTTGTTACAGATTTTGCTACATTTTTCTTTGACCCAAACCTAGTAGTGGCCACAGAAGGAATGGGAAATATCTAGGAAGTTCTTATACTTCTCTCTTCTGCTCAATACACTCCTGGCTTTAAAAAAAAGCTGCAGCTAAATCTGCTATAAATGAAGCAGCTTTTTTGCAAAGTGGGGCCTCCGTCTAAAGTGCTTTGCTAAGACTCTGATATCGATAATCTATCCTTTGAATAAGTCACCAATAGTATTTTGGTGGTGGACAACATCTGACTCCCCCACTGATCAGCTATTTGCAGCGTTCAGTCCTCTTCACTGTCTACCAACATGGAGCGCTACATTGTTTAAAGGGATTCTGCCATTAGAATCCCTTATTCCACAAACACCATGTCGGAATAGCCTTTCCGGCAAGAATATCTACCAAATGGCGGCGCGGAGAAGAATTCTAAAGGTAGGAGAAGAAAAGCCTTTCTAAGGCTATTCTGACATGGTGTTTGTGGAATATGGGATTCTAATGATAGAATCCCTTTAACCACTGCTTGGTATTTCCGATTAGTCTTACTCACTTGAATGGGACCAAACTGCACACAGGCCATTGAAGAATGACCTTAAGATCACATGGTCTGTGAAGAGGAGCTCACCAAACAGCTGATTATAGGGGTACCAGGTGTTTGACCCCCACTACTCTGATACTGATGACTAGAGATGAGCGAGTAGTACTTGATCGAGTAGGTATTCGATCAAATACTATGGTATTCGAAATACTCGTACTCGATCGAGTACCACTCGCTGTTCGAATGTAAAAGTTTGATGCAGAACCAGCATTGATTGGCCGAATGCTATACAGTCGGCCAATCAATGCTGGCTCTTCTCCTACCTTTAGAAGTCTTCTCCGTGCAGTGTCCCCGCGGCGTCTTCCGGCTCTTCATTCACTCTGCCAGGCATCGGGCGCTTGTAGTGAGGGCATGCGCAGTCGGCTCTGCCCAGGTCCGATGCCTGGCAGAGTGAATTCAGAGCCGGAAGACGCCGCGGGGACGCTGCAAGGAGAAGACTGCTCGGAGGATCCAGCCCGAACCTCACTCGTGGACTTGGTAAGTATAATTTGATCGAACATTGCCTACCCCTGAGACGAGCATTTTCCCCCCATAGACTATAATAGGGTTCGATATTCGATTCGAGTAGTCGAACATTGAGGGGCTACTCAAAACGAATATCGAACCTCGAACATTTTACTGTTCGCTCATCTCTACTGATAACTAGAGATGAGCGAACAGTGTTCTATCGAACACATGTTCGATCGGATATCAGGGTGTTCGCCATGTTCGAATCGAATCGAACACCACGTGGTAAAGTGCGCCAAAATTCGATTCCCCTCCCACCTTCCCTGGCGCCTTTTTTGCACCAATAACAGCGCAGGGGAGGTGGGACAGGAACTACGACACTGGGGGCATTGAAAAAAATTGGAAAAAGTCATTGGCTGCCGAAATCAGGTGACCTCCATTTTAGACGAATAGTGGATTTCAAATCCGGGTCATATGAGAATGTGAACTTTGTGACTATGAGACAGGGATAGCTGTACAGGCAGGGATAGCTAGGGATAACCTTTATTTAGGGGGGAATGTTATTAAAAATAACTTTTTGGGGCTCTATCGGGTGTGTAATTGTGATTTTTGTGAGATAAACTTTTTCCCATAGGGATGCATTGGCCAGCGCTGATTGGCCGAATTCCGTACTCTGGCCAATCAGTGCTGGCCAATGCATTCTATTAGCTTGATGAAGCAGAGTGTGCACAAGGGTTCAAGCGCACCCTCGGCTCTGATGTAGCAGAGCCGAGGCTGCACAAGGGTTCAAGCGCACCCTCGGCTCTGATGTAGGAGAGCCGAGGGTGCACTTGAACCCTTGTGCACCCTCAGCTCTGCTACATCAGAGCCGAGGGTGCGCTTGAACCCTTGTGCACACTCTGCTTCATCAAGCTAATAGAATGCATTGGCCAGCGCTGATTGGCCAATGTATTCTATTAGCCTGATGAAGTAGAGCTGAATGTGTGTGCTAAGCACACACATTCAGCTCTACTTCATCGGGCTAATAGAATGCATTGGCCAGCGCTGATTGGCCAGAGTACGGAACTCGACCAATCAGCGCTGGCTCTGCTGGAGGAGGCGGAGTCTAAGATCGCTCCACACCAGTCTCCATTCAGGTCCGACCTTAGACTCCGCCTCCTCCGGCAGAGCCAGCGCTGATTGGCCGAAGGCTGGCCAATGCATTCCTATGCGAATGCAGAGACTTAGCAGTGCTGAGTCAGTTTTGCTCAACTACACATCTGATGCACACTCGGCACTGCTACATCAGATGTAGCAATCTGATGTAGCAGAGCCGAGGGTGCACTAGAACCCCTGTGCAAACTCAGTTCACGCTAATAGAATGCATTGGCCAGCGCTGATTGGCCAATGCATTCTATTAGCCCGATGAAGTAGAGCTGAATGTGTGTGCTAAGCACACACATTCAGCACTGCTTCATCACGCCAATACAATGCATTAGCCAGTGCTGATTGGCCAGAGTACGGAATTCGGCCAATCAGCGCTGGCTCTGCTGGAGGAGGCGGAGTCTAAGATCGCTCCACACCAGTCTCCATTCAGGTCCGACCTTAGACTCCGCCTCCTCCGGCAGAGCCAGCGCTGATTGGCCGAATTCCGTACTCTGGCCAATCAGCACTGGCTAATGCATTGTATTGGCTTGATGAAGCAGTGCTGAATGTGTGTGCTTAGCACACACATTCAGCTCTACTTCATCGGGCTAATAGAATGCATTGGCCAGCGCTGATTGGCCGAATTCCGTACTCTAGCCAATCAGCACTGGCTAATGCATTGTATTGGCTTGATGAAGCAGTGCTGAATGTGTGTGCTTAGCACACACATTCAGCTCTACTTCATCGGGCTAATAGAATGCATTGGCCAGCGCTGATTGGCCGAATTCCGTACTCTGGCCAATCAGCACTGGCTAATGCATTGTATTGGCTTGATGAAGCAGTGCTGAATGTGTGTGCTTAGCACACACATTCAGCTCTACTTCATCGGGCTAATAGAATGCATTGGCCAATCAGCGCTGGCCAATGCATTCTATTAGCGTGAACTGAGTTTGCACAGGGGTTCTAGTGCACCCTCGGCTCTGCTACATCAGATTGCTACATCTGATGTAGCAGTGCCGAGTGTGCATCAGATGTGTAGTTGAGCAAAACTGACTCAGCACTGCTAAGTCTGCATTCGCATAGGAATGCATTGGCCAGCCTTCGGCCAATCAGCGCTGGCTCTGCCGGAGGAGGCGGAGTCTAAGGTCGGACCTGAATGGAGACTGGTGTGGAGCGATCTTAGACTCCGCCTCCTCCAGCAGAGCCAGCGCTGATTGGCCGAATTCCGTACTCTGGCCAATCAGCACTGGCTAATGCATTGTATTGGCGTGATGAAGCAGTGCTGAATGTGTGTGCTTAGCACACACATTCAGCTCTACTTCATCGGGCTAATAGAATGCATTGGCCAATCAGCGCTGGCCAATGCATTCTATTAGCGTGAACTGAGTTTGCACAGGGGTTCTAGTGCACCCTCGGCTCTGCTACATCAGATTGCTACATCTGATGTAGCAGTGCCGAGTGTGCATCAGATGTGTAGTTGAGCAAAACTGACTCAGCACTGCTAAGTCTGCATTCGCATAGGAATGCATTGGCCAGCCTTCGGCCAATCAGCGCTGGCTCTGCCGGAGGAGGCGGAGTCTAAGGTCGGACCTGAATGGAGACTGGTGTGGAGCTATCTTAGACTCCGCCTCCTCCAGCAGAGCCAGCGCTGATTGGTCGAGTTCCGTACTCTGGCCAATCAGCACTGGCCAATGCATTTCTATGGGGAAAAGTTAGCTTGCGAAAATCGCAAACTGACAGGGATTTCCATGAAATAAAGTGACTTTTATGCCCCCAGACATGCTTCCGCTGCTGTCCCAGTGTCATTCCAGGGTGTTGGTATCATTTCCTGGGGTGTCATAGTGGACTTGGTGACCCTCCAGACACGAATTTGGGTTTCCCCCTTAACGAGTTTATGTTCCCCATAGACTATAATGGGGTTCGAAACCCATTCGAACACTCGAACAGTGAGCGGCTGTTCGAATCGAATTTCGAACCTCGAACATTTTAGTGTTCGCTCATCTCTACTGATAACCTGTCCTTAGGTCCTGGAAAACCCCTTTAATGTGTAAATGTTATATGTAGAATCTCTATGTTTCCCATTATCATGGGCGTTTACTGTGGGACATTGCAAAAACTGAATCTGGCTAAACACAACTCTACACTGGAACATCACAAGTCAGATTTAGGAAGTCGTACCTGAAAGCATCCTTCACCTTCCGCTGCTCCTAATGTAGGACCTGACAGCGATGATTTTATAATGCAATTACCCATCGTGAGTACGCACCACACTTGTCAATGTCTTCAACCAAGTGTTGAAATCCCCCCCCCCTTTCCCTTTCCTTACATCTTTGCACACTCCACACATTGTAATGAATAGCTTCATAAAAGGAAAATATTTTAATTACATTTTAGTTTGGGGCTCATTATTAGGCGCGAGGAGCTAAATTGAATAATGCAATCCCAGTAATAATTATGTGTAAATGAGCACGTTTAAATGATATTTTACAGCTTCTTTATAAAATTACAGCTAGAGGCAGTACAATGATAGACACACAAAGGCCGCACAGAAATTATCATAAACTATTAGCTTGTTTGCAAAGGGTTTTATGTTAATCTTCCAGTACTTAAAGCACTCTGCAATTAACATATCAGGGGGAGATGCCTCCAAGTGCTCAGATAAAAAGCTATCCACATTAAGAAAATCAAAGCAAGAAGGGGTCACCCCCTCCCCATCATACACACACATATACACGCGCGCACACATACAGCTTTCTGTTATTAGTTAAAGACTTGTAATGATGTGTTATCTAATCAAGGTTATAATTAAAGCTTTTCTCTATTAGAAATGACAGGCAATGCTGCAGCGACTCCAGCTGTATAATTGTGGGGGGAACGAGGTGGTCATACTGTTTTTTGGAAAGTACTGTAGCTATGCGAGGACTCTACATATTAGCCTTTGATATGGAAGGGTAAAGATCTTCTTTTCGTTAAGGTAGGATTCGGAATATTAATAAGTATCTCGTAAACTTGTGCTGTGTTTGTCAGGGAATTTACTGAGCGATACAAAGTAACAGAAGGTTTCAGATCATGTGGTTGATCTTTTATGTGGCTGTGATAGAGGTAAGAGAATACGGCAAGATCCTAGGACACATCGATGTCATAGGTCACCCATATACTCCCATAGAGCTGTGTTGTATGTTGTATGTCTCCGACGTCATGTCAAGGTCTTCTTTGTTGGACTGAATATGAATTTGACAGCAGTTATTTGATTGCTTCTATGGAAGAACACCACAGTGAGGACCACCTACCCTCTGGCACCCAACGTTACCCCTTGGATAAGGCCTGGGGGCCGTTTATAGCATTGTATGATGACTTTTGTGAATGATGCCATATATTTTGTTTGAAGGAATGTCTATACTACATTATGATGTTGGGGTTGTATGTAAGAAAGCTGTACTTATATCACACCCACAGGTACGTCTATAAACCAGGTGTAATTGTTCTGGGGGAGTCTTCACACGGGATAAACACACGTGTATTTTTGCAAACTACACGTGTAAAAATAAGACTCCCATTGACTTCAATGATAACTTTTACGTGTGTAAAAATACGCCTGTAAAATGTCATTGAAGTCAATGGGAGTCTTATTTTTACACGTGTATTTTGCAAAAATACACGCGCGTTTACTCCGTGTGAAGGCTCCCTTATAGTGTAATTCATTAATCTTTAACTTGGGGTTACTCAGTAGTTTTGGCCACAACTCTATCATGCAACCAAAGAATACTCTGTAAGTCTATTACATTACAAGTAATACAAGTAATAGGATTCTTGCGACCACAACACTCAACGGCCGAAAAGTCAGGGCTTGATTTTGTCTCTTTCTCCGTTCTCAAAGACAACATCCACCTTAAAGTAAAATCCCCTTGGTATTTCAGTGGATGGTGTAAAAATAATCATGTATACAGTTATAATGAAGTTATAATGCAAAAGCTTCTTGACTGTATATAATGTATATGGCAACAATATGGGAACATTGTTGCCCTATATGGTGTATTAAGTCGTGCACCTTTTGCATTACAACTTCCATCGTTATTTTTTATTTCCGTACAATATAACAGTGGAGCCAATTGACAAGCCTATACTAAGCTCACAGTGGCGTCACCTCTGCGTTGTTTGGTTCATTCGTGCAGGACTTTCTCCAAAGGAGACTCCAGTGTGGATGTGAACGTAGCCTTCGCTCTCCTACATCTGCCCTGCTAGAAAAACATGATTCAATTGCATTCTATAATTCATTTCTTAAAACTGGAGCATTTGTAAACTATATTATAGGGTTGAGCGATCGGGATCGGGAAATATCGGATCCCGATCGGCGATCGAGCAAATTTCACGATTGGGATTGGCTGGAAAATGATCGAAAATCGGATTTTTCAAAACGATCCTGAAATCTCAAGATTGGCTCAACCCTACTATATTTTCTACCATATTACATAATATATCCAAATATTGCATTTATACTATGGTTTGACTTTGTTCTATTTTTTTTTTTTTTATGTAGATTTTGAGCCCCATATAGGGTTCCCAATGTACATTTTTCCCTATCAGTATGTTTTTGGAATATGGGATGGAAATCCATGCAAACACGGGGAGAACATACAATCTCCTTGCAGACGGTTTTTTGCCCTTGGCAGGATTTTAACCTAGGACTCCAGCGCTGCAAGGCTGCAGTGCTAACCACTGAGCCACCGTGTGGCCCCCTGACTTTGTTCTATTTTGTCAAATTCTTCTCATACACTGTGGTTGAAAACTGTTCAATGTTTTTATTTGTCTTCTCACTTGTGGTTTTGTGGCGATTTATTATGGGGGTTTTGCCATTAGCAATGTATGCATAGAATAGGCATAATGCCCACGTGTTTCCATCTACATTCCACACAAAACATACCGCGGACTCAGCCTTATACAGGGTGTCCGGAAAGTAAGCACACAAAATGAAAGGGTGGACTTTAGCAGATATATAAAGCGGTTTTATTAATGAACATGTGACTGAAAATGCACCGTTGTGGCTGCAGGTAGACCGACATATTGGTTTCCTATCCCTCGCTGCGCCATGTGAAAGGAAAACTAAGAAGAGAAAGTGCTTTAAAGGGAAATGTATTTAATCACAATTCCAAGAATTGCTCAAAGTGCTGGCCGCCTGCCTCGATGCAAGCAGTGCAACACTAGGAGATGGATTGACGCTCCCCTTCACAGACTCCTGTCATGGCCCTCACCACGACGAATGCAGCCTGGATGAGGTTCACGAGCTGTTTACAGGTTGGCACAGGCGTTGCGTACACAACGGACCTGACCTGGTCCTCACTGGGTGGCTGCATGAATGCAACATCTGTATCTCCCAAAGGTTCATAAAATATCACCATAAAAACCTAATGGGTCCATAGAGGAATATTGAGATTGTATCTTGTAGGCCACCAATAGTTGTGTTGTATCTGGACCCCCCGATACTACGATGATGATTTAACAAGATGGCCAGACTTCCATAGAAAAACAGTTGGAAGTAAGAGATTATTTTACCACTTCATATGTTGCGATCAGTGATGAAGACAGCTCATAAACTACACCGAGGTTAAAGTTCAGCCATTTGAAGAAGCAATGTTTTCACCCCAGTCTTTGGAGTAGGATACTTCTCTGGCAGGCTATAATTGAGTTGAAATGGACTCAAGAGTAATGATTAATGGAGCATGAGCGGCGAGGTGAGCGAGACAGATTGGAGGAGAGTTCCTTGAACTTTCTGCGGTTGCTAATGAAAGAATGACTAATATAATTAGAGACCGCTTTATACTGGCGCGTTCTGCATTAAATCTGGAGTGTATTTAAATACAATGGTCCATTACAAGCGGGGCGAGAGGTTAAAGAGAGCGCGGCTATGCTGTAGCTACACTTGCAAGTGCAACATTGATTAGCACCGGCCTGTGCTCCACACGAACATGCAAATGAAGATGTTTGCCAGAGGGCTGAATGTTTCCATTTGCGAGGTTAATAAATGTTTTATGATTTGTTTTTCTTTCCTTCCTTTTTATGAAATGATAGGTTGACTGTGACTATGCAGAAATCCTTTTAAACTGCTCTATATGATATGAAAATTGTTAGCCTTTTTCCCTGATTGTTCTTTATTGCTGCTTAGAAACCCTGAGTGGTTATTGCTCCGTGAAGGTCTTTAAACGGATAAACATTATATACATATCCCTATTACATTTAGGTAAGAAGTACTAAGTAATGCATTAGAATTAGGTTAACTGTAAGAGACAAAACTGAAAGCCAGCAGGTGCTTTTCTGAAATCATTTCAGTTTCCACTTGTTTTGTCGCCATTGCTGTAATTGGAAAATAGTGCTAATGCCTTAATTTTCAGGATCCTGTGATGCATTAACCAAAATGAATCTCATGGCACCGATGGATTAAGCCCATGTCTTCTTTTGCAAAAAAAGTCTCTACACAAAGTTTGGGAATTACCCCCTGCCTTTGTCTATACTGTTACATATATACAATCTGCCATTGACTATCATTGTCTAAACAAAATGTATCCCATGCCTTACTGTGGGGTTATTCACATGCATCAAATGGGTTGCAGAAATTTCTGTACAATTAAAATTATTCCAGTCATCTAAATGCGGTTATTTTTGCAGCCACGGCTCCTGGATTGAAATGTCTCGAATGTGTGAATTCACCCTTAAAATATAATTGTGATAGAAAGCATAGTACAGGTACATGTAGGGATTTTAGAACACTTGAAGCTGTAGGATTCTCACTTATACTGGAAGAATATGCAAATCTGTCTTCCATGATGTAATTAGGAAGACAGTGCCTCAGTCATGCAGCCCAATAGAGGGCGCTCCCCTTAACATCATGCCCAACCTTCCCAGAGGCCTTTGCTGCAATGCAATGATGTGGGATTTTACCAAGTCAGTCTCTCAGCCGTGGACAGCGGTTTTGATCTGATTGGATCTCTTCAGCCCGACACAGAGAAGACTGACCTGGCAGAGGTGAGAGGCTTCTAGACAGGGTTAAGGGGATATCGTCACTCCTTAGGGAGAGACCACCATTTAGGTGTGTGGAGTCTTATTAAGCCATTTTGCACTCCACTGTGCAAAGGAACATGGGAAGAATATGCAAATCTGTCTTCCATGATGTAATTAGGAAGACAGTGCCTCAGTCTTGCAGCCCAATAGAGAGCGCTGCAGCAAAGGCCTCTGGGAAGGTCGGGCATGATGTTAAAGGGAGCACCCTCTATTGAGCTGCATGACTCAGGCACTGTCCTCCTAATTACATCATGGAAGACAGATTTGCATATTCTTCCCATGTTCCTTTGCACAGTGGAGCACAAAATGGCTTAATAAGACTCCACACACCTAAATGGTGGTCTCTCCCTAAGGAGTGACGATATCCCCTTATCACTTATACTGGACATTTTCCAAAATAGCCCCCGTTTGGAATATGTTTGAACATCAAATGGGTTGCTGTTTCTTTCAGTGCAATAGATTGATTGAATGGAGTTGTTGGACTGTTGCACCTTTCAAACTACTCTTCACTTTGTCGGACCCTTGTTCGGGTGGTGTCAGAAACAGGGGCCTTTGTGGTCACCTGTTCAGCAGCTAACTGTGAATGACAATGGCTGGCCAAATTCAAAGACTAAGTTGCTAGCAGTAATGAAGATTCCACACCACACAAGAAGAGTTTGGTATAAGAACTTCATTCCTAGCAGTGCACACAAAGAGAGAGCTTTATTACACGTGCAGGTTGTTATATCCACATACAGGAAGTAAACAAACAGCAAGGTTCTATCATGAGTCTGATTGGTCGGTTGGGGTATCCGCCTCCTGTGACATCAGTTCCAGGGCACTACCTCCAGGAAGTGATGTAGCTTCTTGCCATATGGTTCCTGTGATGTCATTTCCTATGGGAGTGGCTTCTTGCTATGTGCTGTTCCACATGGTCGAGGCCTGCACCTGAGCACCCCCTAGAGGCCATCTTGTTATGTAACCAGTTTCAAATGTAAGTAATTATACTGCATTTAATTTTAAGGATGTTTTTGTGATTCATATATTTACAACCTTTACAGTGGTTGTGTGGTGCAGCGATGAGACAGTAAAGCTAACCTTTTTAATATATATGTGTATATATATAGATTAGATAGATAGATAGATATAGATATTATAAATTGTGCCCCACGGTCATACTGTAGAGACTAGTAGCTCTAGAATTTTCCATTGTCTTCATATTAACATTTTGGATTGAGTTTATTTTTGTGGCCATTTCTTAGCTGTCCATTGGCATTGCTTTGCACTCTAAACTCATTTGACCACATATCTACCTTCTCAAGGTTATGTTACTGTATGCATACAATAGCATATGGAGCACATACATCCACTGGGATCAATAATTATTTTGTGAATAACATTTCCATGGATGTGCCAAATAATAAGCATAGCAGTGGCTTATAAAAACTAGCCATTACTGAATACCATAATAAGGACATTTTTTGTCCTTGAAACCATTGAGTCACCATCTTATTCATTTAGAAAATGTATTGTAAAAGCATTGGCCAGCATTGTAAATCAGGAGTTCTTCATATGGATGGCAAACAAATTTCTGCTTACTTAGTTATGAGGAGAAACAAAGTGGTCACTAAATATCGTCCAGAACATGACAGTAGCAAACACTTCAAATAGTTTATCCCACTTCAAGCTGGGTTACCCTGGGGTGGACAACATCCTTTCTTCTGCATCTTTTCCAGTTATCTAGAACAATTGTTCACAAGAACTTCAAGCCCAACCTATAATCCCACTATGCTCATCCAAAGAACGTGGAAAAAATACCAATCACCCTCATATTCGCTGAAAAATTCCTTCCTAATCATAATAACTTCCTGGACCAATGTCCCCTCTTCAGTAATTTAACATAATATTTTTGCTGTCAGTTAAAGGCATCAAGGTCCTTCTTCAACTTTCACAACACGATATGGCATAGACTTCCAAAGTCTCCCATTTATGGTAAAACCAAGAATTCCCAGTTGGCATGTTACACACCTAGGTGCAAAAACATTGTCAGTGAGATCTTGGTAATATCCATGGATGTTGGGTTTTGTGCTGTGAACTTCCCATAAAAACAAAGGAAGACAAGGACAGTGAGCCTTAATACTAGACCTCCCCGAGTCCCTACCTGCTTGCCTCAGCCACCCTAAACGCAAATGCAGACAAGAAAAACAAAGTAGAAACAGGAAGGGAAATAGTCAAGAGTCTGAACAGTCAGGGAATAGGAACAAAACAGAGACTAGAAAAATAGACAGGTCTGCAAAAACAGCGGTACAGGAGAAAAAACGCTAGCTTGCTCCACAGAGACAATAGCAAGTACTTAGGTGTGTTATATAGGATGCCAGGAATCCACTCCAGGCTTGATTGGAAGGGAATCATTGGTCTGAATGGTCACATAATGGGTATCGGTAGAAATTATGCCCCTGATACCCAACATTTGACCACTCAGACCAGTTATTGGCCGCAATGGTCATCTTAGCCTCTGAACTTTGGACAAGTAGAGGGGACACATTGCCCTGAATATAGTAGGGGTAGGGGTGGGTTAGTATTGTTTTTTTTTGTTTTTTTTTACAGTACCTTTGGGCCCCCGGTTAGTTTATCCCAGAAAACATGCTCTAGTTCAGCTACAGTATGTTCTTCTAATACACAGGAGCACAACATTGTACACAATGGAGCAGATATGAATTCACCCAAATTCAGTCTTCCTTCACGCCTCAAATGGCCTATGAACCTGCTGTCCGCCACATTTATGATGTAGATACAAGAGGAGGAGCTGAGTAGAAAAGTAAAGATTAAGGTGTGACAGTATGTGCAAAATTCTATGTATGTCACAAACTAAGCCATCTAATGGGTGCTATAAACTTAGACTAGACCAGAGGTTCCCAAACTTTTTTTTCTCGTAGACCACTTTCAAAATTTTACTGGTTTCGGTGGACCCCTGCTGCTACATTTCTACCATATTCCCAAAACCTGTGAAGATTAGATCTAACGTAGACCCCCATCAAGTCTCCCGTGGAACCCTGGACTAGACAGTCTAAAGAGATCCATCATCCAGCAGCAGTCACTGTGATAAATCTGCGGCAAACATTCTGGTTGTCACATGGCCAAACCCAAATAGAACTAGGAATGTCTGAAGACAATTGTCCCTTACCACTGTCAGGGGTAAGATCATCGTCAATACTTCCATCGTTTTTTTCCCGTGTCCTTTTCCATGTTTATATTTTTTTTCAGAACATTTTAGTAACGTCCTCATGAATTACGTGATCCATTTTTTTCTATATTTCCAGAAATTGTACCATAGGGCTTCTGATATATCCTAAAAGACTGTGCCTGGAATCTGACAGTAAGACGCTGATAATATAAGGAGTGTTTAGAGATGGATTTGAACTTCATTCAGAAGCTGCAAACACCCAGGAGGCAGCCACTGTTTCTAATGAAATCCCATTGCATATGGTGTACAGGAGTTGCTATAGAAATACCAAGCTCCATTAAAGGTCACCCCTACAAATGTAAACACACAATTACCATGTAACATATTTCATGGGGTCAGCAGACAACCTCAAATCTTCAGTGCAAACTGACACTGCTGCTTGCCCCGGCCCCCAGAGTGCTGGCAATGCACAGGGTTCAGCAATAACTAGGTTATGGGTCAGATTGCTTCCAAGATTTGGTGTTAATACAGCAGGGCAATGTGGTAACTTACATTAAAGTCCTGCTGAGAGGCAGCCGCTAAGAATATAACCATGTTCGCTATACCGAAAACGTAGACTTTGGATTTTTAGACTTTAGATTTTTGTGTGCTTTCTGATATATGTTCTTAAGACACGTTAAAAAAAAATTCTCTGGTTTACAATATCGCCCAAGTAATAACTGATTGTATCTGTTGATGGAATGATCACTATTGTCAAAAGCCTCAAGTCTTTCCATAGGATTTAGGAGTGTGTGGGAATTTTGTCCTATTCAACACTATGTTAATAGGATTGAGGGATCGGAAGAGATCGGATTCTGATCGCGATCGATCGGAATTCCGATCCCAATCTTTTCCAGCAGGATCAAGGTCAGATGTTATCTCAAGATCGGCTCAACCCTATTCATGTATATATCATTAATAGGGCTGAGCAATCGGGATCAGGAAAGATCGGATCCCAATCGGTGATCGAGCAAATTTCGCGATCGGCTGGAAAATGATCGGAAATCGGATTTGAAAACGGTCCTGCAATCTCAAGATCTGCTCAACCCTATACGTTAGGTGAGAGGGCCTGGCACGTTCCAAAGGTGTTGAACGTAGTTGAGGTCAGGGCTTTGTGCACTCACTTGGCTTCTCCCCTTTGTGGCCCTCTCTTAGTGCACATGGGCACAGTCATACGGGAACAGGAAAGGGCTTTGTTGCCACAAAGTTGGAAGCAGTTGTCCAAAATGTCTGTTCTAACAATATTACCCTTATTATACATTCTCATTCGTTGTGTTATATAGGACATCCACCAAACCCAAATTAACTTCTGAAACTGCCAGCCAGTGGAACATATATCATCACTCCAAATTACACGTCTGCCTGATGTATACCACTATATTTGGTACATTGTATTAGACATGGTGATCATGGTATGAATATAGCTGCCTATAGACCAGCAGACACTTCCGACTGTTGCGTAGAAATTTGAATTCCTATTAGCCATTATTATTTTAATAGATACCCGTTTCTAGGACATCATCATTTGTGTAAATATCTAATATATAACATGGGTTCGCTTTACACATGACTGGCTTCAGACAGACCTGGTTGAAAGCCGACTTTATTGAACTGGCAAAACAGTAAGGATTTCCCAAGCTGCTTGGGCGCTTTACATCTCATAATGGAAAAGGTTTCTATAACATCAGTGGTTTAAAGGCCAAATGCAGAGACTTCTGGGATTTAATCTATTTTGGAGACTAGATCTTTTATTGCTTTACTAGAAGGCAAACAAGAAAGTCATTCCATTTTTTTGCATTCACTTTGGATGTAAGTTTTAGCACAGGGCAAGGAACAAGTGACTACCAGGTTCAGTTCAGCAGTGACTGGTAATGATATCACTCTAGTATCAAATATTATTTCTTATAATACCACAGCACACGCTTATTCTGGAAATCATCACATTTTCAATCTATGGCATGTGGGAGGGGCATAAAGGCCAGATTGAAGGTAAAGTTTGGTAGCCATTAAAAATTAGATCAAGTAGTGTGGGATGATTGTGCGATGCCTCTTGTTCGTCGATGTGCCAGTTTTTGTAATTGTCGTAAACTGAGAGGGACAGAATCCGTGAATGGACAGAACTTAGTGTATGACACCAGCAGATGCCATGGGAGTAGGCTGAGCACTATTATCCCTGCCTATCCTGGTGGTTGGGTGGTCCTTTTCAGGGACAGATCATCTGATTGCAACAATGGCATTTAGTGATTGATTCCGTACTGCAAGTCTAGGGTGGCAAACAGTGTTGTCACAAACCATGTCTAGGGTGCAAACAGTGTCGTCACAAACCATGTCTAGAGTGCAGACAGTGTCGTCACAAACCATGTCTAGGGTGGTTAACAGTGTCATCACAAACCATGTCTAGAGTGCAGACAGTGTCGTCATAAATCATGTCTAGAGTGCAGACAGTGTCGTCATAAATCATGTCTAGGGTGCAAACAGTGTCGTCATAAATCATGTCTAGGGTGCAGACAGTGTCGTCATAAATCATGTCTAGGGTGCAGACAGTGTCGTCACATACCATGTCTAGGGTGCAAACAGTGTCATCACAAACCATGTCTAGGGTGCAAACAGTGTCATCACAAACCATGTCTAGGGTAGTTAACAGTGACGTCACAAACCATGTCTAGGGTGGCAAACAGTGTCATCACAAACCATGTCTAGGGTGCAAACAGTGTCATCATAAACCATGTCTAGGGTGCAAACAGTGTCGTCACAAATCATGTCTAGGGTGGCAAACAGTGTCGTCACAAACCATGTCTAGGGTGCAAACAGTGTCGTCACAAATCATCAGAAAACATTGTCCATGATTTTGGGCTGTTACGCTACAGATATTCCATTGAGCTTGCACCACCACATAGGGTAGCAAGATGCCATTGGAAGATGGACTGGAGGTCTACTCACTGCGAATATTCACATTACACAACATTAATATTGTAAACCCATCCGGCTAGGAATGTAGGTATTGTATTGTATTGCTACAAGTACCTGTGGTCAGACATTTTGATTATTGAGTTTCTATCATCTGCTCATGTGCTTACAGGAACCTTCAACAAATCCCGGTTTCTTTTCTTGATATTTTCTTAACATTATTTTGACTTGTTTTTACTTTTTTTTGACTGTACAATCCAGAATACTTTAATCTCAGCCGTGCCATAGGGGTTAACTAGCCAGGTTCTAAAAACTTCTGGAGTCAAACACTGGCAGGGACCCAGTTCATGAAGCTACTCTGTAATTCACCACAAAAATGTGTCACCATTGAAAAAATAAGGAAAAGGAAAGGAGGAGGGGAAAGATCATGGATAATAAATACTCTTAATTTATTAGCTAACAACAAAGAGATCAGAGCCAGCCGTAATGTGATTGTTTGACATAATTTTGTCAAAGAAGAAAAGCAAAGCTGACCAGAGATGTATATTACACATTCAGCCAGATGTCTGGGCTCTTGGCTTGTCAGCAGCAGAGCTAAACAAAACGGCAAACACAGGAGAAAACTGGCAAGATCTGCGCTCGTTTATCATCAAGAGAGACAGTTTCAAGAGCAAGTGAAATAAGACCTAGTTCTTCAGGTTTGGGGAAGGGCCAGACTTTGAGTATTATCAATTGAATGTTTTGTGTATCATGTTTGGCAGCTGCATCGAGACTCGCCATCTCCTTAATTCCTGCAGTTCTTGTCCCAGGTCTTTGCTGTGATTACTTTCTGGACTTTTTCACTGCACGGGGTGAGAAGGCTTACCTTGGATTCCTTGCCAGGAATGCCAGGTTTCATGTGCAGGCCATGCTAGAAGATTCCAGTCTAATTGAATTTTTGGGTTTATGCGTATCTACGAAATGTTGACCCGCTGCAAAAAGTTCTCAGCATACTTGGCTGGAGCAATTTTTATTTTTTTTTAATCTGTCCGCCTTCTCGTATGTACACACTAACTCTATCGTTAAAGTGTCTCACACCTTTGCAAAGTACCCATTAACAGAACATGACAACATGGGTATTGTGTATTGCTAAAAAGGCTAACTGGCACAAAATAGGTAAGGTGACCAAGTGTGAGGGCAGATGAGTTGCAGATGTGCTGTCGTCGTGCTGATCATAGAATTGCATTGCTTTGCTTCTAGCACCAGCACCGTGATCACAGTTAATAAGCAGGTGACAGTGCTTGTCACTCGCTGGTTAACTTATTTCATCTGTGGTTGAGGGTTACTTATGTAGAATTCTTGTTTAAGGTTGAGCCGATCTTGAGATTTCAGGATCCACTTTAAAATCTGACTTCTGATCATTTTCTAGCCGATCCCGATCATGAAATTTGCTCATTCGCCAATTAGAATCCAATCTTTCCAAACCCGATCACTCAACCTTAACCAATGCTTCTCTATGGGAAAAGTCACTTTTAGGGTTGAGCCGATCTTGAGATAACCTCCGACCTTGATCCTGCTGGAAAAGATCGGGATCGAAATTCCAATCGCGATCGTGAAATTTACTCATTTGCCGATCGGAAACCGATCTTTCCAATCCCAATCACTCAACCTTAGCCAATGCCTTTCTATGGGAAAAGTCATTTTTAGGGTTGAGCTGATCTTGAGATAACCCCCGATCTTTCCCAACGGGATCGGAATTCCAATCGCGATTGTGAAATTTACTCGATCGCCAATCGGAATCCGATCTTTTCCAATCCCGATCGCTCAACCCTATTCCTGTTCCATTGGAAGCAGAGCTAACCTTATGGTAAGTGTAAAGCTTCTTCTTGTAGGAAGCTTTTTGTACAAATATGAGTGAAGCCCTCTATACCTTCAGATGGTATTATATTACAGTATTTAGTTATTACTTTCTATTTGGTTCAGAAGGGGTACTATAAGGAAATGATTGATAAGGATTCTCGGAAAAGAATAAGTAAATAAGTTCTTTGTAGAAAAAAAAGTGACCTTAGTCTAGCACGGCATTTCGGAAGGTAAATTAGCATAAATGATCACAAATCTGATGGGGTCAGAAACTCACAATTTATTGTGCAAAGCCCTAGAATGAGCAAAAAAAATTGCAACTTTTTCATTACGTGTACTCTAGAAAACTCATTGTATAATCCTGTACCTGACAGTGCATTTGCAAAGTAATCGCTAATATATATTGTGGGGAAGGACCCAAACAGTCAAGAAAGAACACACAAAATATGCAGTAAACTGGTTTATTTAAAGAAGAAAACAGGAAAATAAATAAATCTTAACTTCAGGCAAAAGCAAAATAAAAACCTGCTCGTCTGAGCAACTAACTAAACAGAAATGCTAACCAAGATATACATGTGGCTTACTACCAGCCGCACAAACAAAACAAGTACAATATTGTCTCCTCTCAGGGTTACAGGGCAGAACCACACACCTCCTTTCACTCCATGGAACTGCCCTACACCTGAGCTGAGGCCTACTCCAGATCCGCCCTGGACCACACATATGTCAGAAACTTGGGTCTGATACATCAGGACTCCAGCACTCTGCCTGTCACCTACTCACAGTATAAACTGAATATATTTTGTCTAAGCAAAATTATTTTTGTCTATTTTTGTCTACTACAAATTATTGCACTTGGGCAAGTTTTCTGGTGTAAATACTTTTTTACTAAAATTTGGCATTTCGGCTAATCTCCATATTAATCCTTGATGTCTCTGTGCCAGAATGAATGTGCAGGTCAATTGCTAATAATGTGACATAAAGCATTAAAGCATTATCTTTATTAGGGTCCATTGACCCTGGCACAATTTTAGGCATGGACCGACGAGCTTCAAATTCTGATTTCACCTTTATCAGTGGTACCCAGCAGTTAGTATGCAGACAATTTAGACTAAATAACATGGACTGTGTCACTTGTGAACCTTGACGTGGCCGGCAGTGGCTGCAAATGTCAAATTTGTAAAAGTCTGACACTGCAAAGCAAAACTGATGTGTGCCAGCTCGGAGTCTGTTGTCTCCCACACCTTTTAATGTAAAGATTCACTAGCTATAAAATCCATTTCCTAGCCACGGTGGGGCTTCGGAAACACTGCTGTGAGGAAAAAGCACAGCTAGCGAGGCTCCGAGATGGAGGCTGACAACAGCATTTATTTATTCTTCCAAGCATCAGATATTAAATCTCAAGGTCTAGAGAATATAGAGCTTTTGCAAATTTCCAGTTTGGCTTTGTCTGACATCCTTCTTTCTGCTCTGCCATACAAGTGGCAATTCCAACAAATGCAGTACTTACTTAGCTTTCACAGCATGATCTGTCGTATTCAGGGTCAGCTAGAAATCTCTGTGGTTCATGGCCTACATTAGGAAAGGCTATGTCTTTTATTTAATTTACATGAATTGTTACAGAGTGTCATCATTATGGAAATGATGCCTGCTATTATTATAGAGCTGAAAAACCAACACACCAGAGCAATGGCCGCCTGCGACTGGATCCCCCTGTAGATATTTGTAATGCGGTGATGGATGTTCCGATTAAGCCTGCACCACCGGCAACAGGAGAAATCATGTCTACGGGACCGTGAGGATTATATAGAGGATAATGTCAGCAGTCAACTGGATACATACATATACATATAAACAGTACAACCAAGTCAATATATTATCACAACATGATGGTAAAAGACATGACCGACTGACACCAGAACCCCGCAGTGGCGTAACTAGGAATGGCGGGGCCCCGTGGCGTACTTTTGACATGCCCCCCCCCCCCCCGACACGGAAGCCCTCTCCTACACATTTCTGTGTGTTCTGTTATTTCCCATAGTGGCCCCTGCACACAGTATTATCCCCCATAGTGGCTTCTGCAAACAGTATTATCCCCATAGTGGCCCCTGCACACAGTATTATGTCCCTTAGTGGCCCCTGCACACAGTATTATCCCCCATAGTGGTCCCTGCAAACAGTATTATCCCCCTTAGTGGCCCCTGCACACAGTATTATGTCCCTTAGTGGCCCCTGCACACAGTATTATGCCCCTTAGTGGCCCCTGCACACAGTATTATGCCCCATAGTGGCCCCTGCACACAGTATTATCCAACATAGTGGTCCCTGCAAACAGTATTATCCCCCTTAGTGGCCCCTGCACACAGTATTATGCCCCTTAGTGGCCCCTGCACACAGTATTATGCCCCTTAGTGGCCCCTGCACACAGTATTATGCCCCATAGTGGCCCCTGCACACAGTATTATCCCCCTTAGTGGCCCCTGCACACAGTATTATGTCCCTTAGTGGCCCCTGCACACAGTATTATGCCCCATAGTGGCCCCTGCACACAGTATTATCCCCCATAGTGGCCCCTGCACACAGTATTATCCAACATAGTGGCCCCTGCACACAGTATTATCCAACATAGTGGCCCCTGCACACCGTATTATAGCCCATAGTGGACACCCATAAACAATTAAGTTCTATTTGTAGATAAAGAAGTAGGGAAATGTTTGTAGGTAAGGGTTAAGATGGATATATACACTAGATAGAATTGTGTACAATGAATGAATAGAACTCTTAAATGAATGATTATTACATTTTCGTCCATATGGCCATTACAGCCATCACATGTTCATTAAGACTTGGCGAAAGATGAACAGTCGTTCTGAAAATTTGTTGGGAATGCTTTCATGGAAAAATCATATGCGGATAGATGACTATTGGCGACCAAATTCTTTTCAGTGTGCCGTGGCTTAGTATAAAACAATTAACAACTGGTAAATTTCAACCGAAAAACAGGTTGAAATAATCTATTGATCATTTTTAGACAAATTTGTATGCCCACCTTTAGAGTTTGGAAATTTGGTATAGGGAGTCCCTTTAGTAATTGGACGCAGGGTAAGTAAAAAAAATAATAAGGAAGCTTAGTCTCGTCGCGTCCATTGTAATAGATTGTGGCGTAACAAAAGTCTTGTGGGCCCGATGCAATCTTTTGTCCCGGGCCCCCTACCTTGATAGTGATGGTTATGGGTGCCAAGGACATTGATCCACCTTAGTGTAGTTTGGAGTAATCTGTGGGTCTCCTTGGTTTATGGGCCATATGGAAGCTGCAATCTCAATAGTGATACCAGGGCTTATGACCCCCCTGAGGCTCCTGGGCCCCGATGCGATTGCACCCTCTGCACCCCCTCAAGTTATGCCCCTGTACATTAGCATAGTCCCATATTAGGGACCTGCTATATTATGGTTCTGTAATCTTTTATCCCAACTCATTGGGACCAAATATTAAGGGAAGCCCTACCCTTACTCCTGGTGAGAATTGCATACTCAGGAAAGGTATACTTTCTTCATTTATTGGATATTTAATGGTGGCTATTGACATTAGACTAAGGTCAGCTGAAGTCACCGACTTTAGTAGGACTAGTTGACTATCAAATATGCATTTGATGTTAGACCAACATTTATTCAGCCTGTGTAAGGGCTAGTTCACACGTAGTTATTTGGTCGGGATTTTGAACCAGAATCCACGTCAAAATCCGGGTAAAAAAAAAACGCCTCCCATTGAATTCAATGGGAGCTGGTCATTTCCTTAAAACACCGCTTGTGGAAAAAAAGAAGCAACCTGCCCTATCTTGATGCGGATTCCATGGTTGAAACTAATGCAGCATCCACTTCGACAATCCCTCCAGACTAGGACCATTCATTTGGGCCCAGTCCAGAGCGGAAAGCCGCAACTGTCGAAAGCCTTGACAGTCGTGGCTAGCCATGGCAGGTGCATTTTAGTCCAGATTCTGACGCGGTTTCCTGCGTCAAAATCTGGACCAAATAACTACGTGTGAACTAGCCCTTTAGGAAAAAATATAATTGTCATGTTGTATTTCATCATGCTCAGTCCTAGAGGTGTCTGGTAGGGGTTTATTTCAGTCTCCCCATTCAAAACATATTCACGCACGGCCACGTATGGTGGAGTCAGGAGGAATAGTTTTTGGCCAGCAGCTCCTGAATGTGTACGGCCACTTTAATGGCTCTGGAATGGTTACTGTATATACTTTACCATTCCTAAGAAAGACAAATGTATTTGCCTTCAGCCCCATCAGTGACTGCGGAGTCTAATCTGGACTTTTATCAGCCAGCTGCCAGTTAAATATTCAGGGAAGAAAGTTCAGCTCCATTCCACCCTCCATTAACAGATCCATTTATCTAATTAAGCTGCTTTAAGGTCAGTGACATGTTAGTTGTGGACATTTTCATGATCTACATACTGTATTAAGAACTTCAATTTATAAACATTTAACCAGCTGTATCATACGGAATTAATCACGGCTCTGTTTGCTTGAGCCTACACATGAGCCTGAAAAACTTCTGCAATTACTTCAACTTTTCTTCCAGCCTCCAGATGCGAGCAGTCAAGCTTACATATGAATACAAGCCAAATAAATCTGTCAACGGCTGTCACCCCCACCGACGTGTTTTCTCCCTTCAGATATTAACTGGTTGTGTAGTTTATTACAAAAGTAAAAAAATTATTCATTAAGCCGACCCCCATCGTATTTTGGCTAACTAGAAAATCGCCGTTTGCTTTTGTCGTTGTGATCACGAGTCAATTTTTAACTTAATTAATTGACCGTTCTCGTCGACAAGAAATTTACTGGCTCATAATTTGTGGGGGGAATAGAGGCAGAGCGAAGGAAATGAAAAATCCATCATGGGGGCCAAGTCGATCTACCGGGGACTGGCTTATTTTTCAGCTTTTTTTTTTTTTTTCTTTTTGAAGGTCTATGCTTTTTTTGAGTTAGGCCAGTGTTTGTGCAGTCTGGATTAAATATACTTACAATCCATTGCCTGCCTGAACAGCACCCGTGGAGGTCTGTGATAACAAAAGCGTGGTGAGTTATGGCGTGCTGTGAAAGCAGAGCCTTGATGAGATTAAACTATTTCAGAGCACAAGTGTTTCTCAAAGCCTGATTTGTAGTTGCAAGTGGATGTTAAATCACATTTATATATCGGAAAGCGTGCTCAGGAGAAGAGCACAATTACACTGCGAGACAGCTACTTTCTATTTCATTTTTATCCGGGGTTCTTCTTAGCTTTTATGTCCCTCGCCTCCCTCTCTGCTAAAAGGCTTCACCTTCAAAAGTTCTCTGTGGAGGCGCAGCCACTCCAGACTTCCCAGATAACAGCTCCTTCACAACACTCGCCACATACACTGAAGGGAAAGCATGGATTGGAACATATATAGCATTATGACTTCCAGGCTGGGGATGCTGGCTGGTAGGGTTGAGCGATCGGGATGGGAAAAGATCGGATTCCGAGTAAAATTCACAATCGCTATTGGAATTTCAATCCCAATCTGTTCCAGCGGGATCAAAGTCGGAGGTTATCTCAAGATCGAGAAGCATAGACTAGAGTTGAGAGATTGGGATCGGAAAAGATTGGATTCCGATTGGCGATCGAGTAAAATTCACGATCGGAATTCCGATCCTGATCTTTTCCAGCAGGATCGAGGTCAGAGGATCTTTCAGCGATCAGGATTGGATTCCGATCGGCGATTGAGCAAATTTCACAATCGGGATCGGCTGGAAAATGATCGGACATCAGATTTTAAAATCGATCCTGAAATCTCAAGATCGGCTCAACCCTACTGGCCAATAGACCATGTATTATGGTGCACGGGACACAGATTTAGACATCTTCAAGTTGGTTTTGTTGATTTCACTAAACCAGTTGGATGACCGGGGTTAACAACTATCCTTGAGTTTCTGGATGGTCCGTAAAAATAACGCACCTTTTCCAGTGTTTGATAAAATGAAGACCCTTTTGTTCATGAATTGTAATATGTCTTAAAAATTGTTGGTTGTCTGTGATTTTTTTTATTGGATAAGTTGTCTAGTAATACGCAATAATCAGGCCTGGTTCACATTTGGGTTTGGTATTCCATTCGGGGAGTCTGCTTGGGGACCCCCTTAACAGAATACCGAACGCATTGACAAGTGGTGAGCAATGAAAGAACACGGACCCCATAGACTATAATGGAGTCCGTGTGTTTTCCGTGCAGTGTCCGCATGAGTCATTCGTTGAGGAAAGTATTTCATGAACTACTTTCCTCTCCGCATGACTTGTGCGGAGACTGCGCGGAAAACACATGGACCCCATTATAGTCTATGGGGTTAGTGTGCTTTCATTGCTCACCATTTGTCAATGCCTTTGGTATTCTGTTCGGGAGGGCCCCAAGTGGACTCCCCAAATGGAATACCAGATGCACATGTGAACCAGACCTTAGTTTAGTAACCTTGTGAATGTCATACTTGTGCATTGAGGGCTTCTTTCTTCACAGCTGTGAGTCTGTCTCATGAGTGTTAAATTGGGAAAATAAAAGGAAGAAAGACACTGAGCAGATCCTCGTGCATTAACCAATGAAAATGGTGAAAAGAGAATTAGCCCTCTCACCTGGTGGGGTTGTGAATGATGTCACAAGAACTCTTAGAGTGTGTATAATACTGGTGGTAAAAATTCCAAGGTAGCTGCTGCCAAACTGCCACACGGACATCAGGGAAGTAAAAACAAATGGACCAGCCTCCTCAAGGAATAGGCCAAGGAACAGCGCTCTCCTGGAGATAGCTGCAGCACCTCTTTATTGAGTAATTCACTATGCATTTCGGGCTAATAGCCCTTTCTCAAGTGCAAATATTCCTGCCTCAGTGGGCCAAAAGCATGGAATATTTGCACTTGAGAAAGGGCTATTAGCCAGAAACGCGTTGTGCATGAGTGTTGAATTGTCATAGAAAATAGTATCTTGTAATGAACCCAATTGTTTGTTTTTTCTCAGTATAGCTGATCATCTTATGGTGTTTATTGAACATACTTATATAAGGCCAACATATTTATCAGTGGGTTACAGATATTGTCATCACTCACTGTCCCAAGCATGGTAATCCCCTATTAGTATGTCTTTTGGACCTTGGGAGGAAATTGGAGTAACCAGAAGAAACCCAAACAAAATCCATGTGCATGTTGTCCTTGGCTGGATTCAAGCTAGGACTAACCAATAAAGGGGTTTTCTGTGTCCCCCAAAAAACGAGATAAATGCAGGGTTAAAATACAAAAGTAAATATTATAGGCACCTCTGTTTTGCTCTATTGTCCCAGCCATGTCCCAGCATCTGAGTATGTGTGTCTTTGTGTTCCCCGAGCTCGGCAGCAATTTTGTTTTAATTTAGTACCGACGGCATCCATTCCCTGGGGTGCTCCCCCAACCTTGACGACCAACGTGGGGAGCCAAGTTAACTGTTGGGGCAACACCCCAGGGAACGGATGCCAAATTAAAACAAAATGGCTGCTGAGCTTGGGGAACACTTTGATATACAGTATCTGAGTATGTGTGTCTGTGTTCCCCGAGCTCGGAAGCCATTTTGTTTTAATTTTAACCGGTGGCATCCGTTCCCTGGGGTGTTCCCCCAACAGGCAACATCTGGGGCCATTGCTGGAGTGTTGGTATGAAGACTGTCAATATATATGTCAAGAGATTATCCTAACTTGTTGCAGAAGGTAGACCCGAAGCATAATGTGAATTTTACCTAATTTAGCCATATCATTGCTTGTAGATTATAATCCCCAATAGTTCTTTTAGCAATGGCATGAACATAGACTTGTGTTTTATACCGTAGGAGA
Source organism: Leptodactylus fuscus (assembly GCF_031893055.1). NCBI lineage: Eukaryota > Metazoa > Chordata > Amphibia > Anura > Leptodactylidae > Leptodactylus > Leptodactylus fuscus. The sequence continues at coordinate 36,618,573 of NC_134274.1, forward strand.
GATATATAACACAGGGACAGTATACATGCACTGGCAACCAGTAAAGACAATAACATAGTAATGGTCCGGCACAGACGCGGGCAGGCCGACTGCTTGATTTGCTAAAATGTCACTTTTATTTACTAAATATCTCTCGGTAAGTTTTAAGTAGCCGGTATATAACGTGATATATAGGAGCATAAATAAGGGCTGGATCTAGAGGAAAGCATGCTCCATAAGTTATTCACTCAGGTCACAAAGACACACAAGGGAAGGACAACTGCGTGTTAGAAATTGTGTTTGTATTAATGTTGCAGGTGGAATCTGTCGGCGTAGATTTATTCCACCCATTATTAGCTACAAAGAGAAGATTAACTTCTTTACTGCCAGAGGGTTCTGGCCGCAAAGCGTTTCTTAGGTTTACATATTAATGAGTAATAATAGTCAATGGTGTGTTTTTATGTTGCAAACATGACTTCCATGCTGTTTCATGTATTCTGATGATATAGAGGACACGCTGGCGGTAAGGTAGAACAGCCGGAATATTTCAGGGACCTTTGGATTTGTATAAATAGAAGCGGCAAGTGACGTGTGCCCTGTGAAAGTTCCAGTGCGCTGTATTTAGTTATTGTGCTCCCAGGTTAATCTGTACATAATAAGCATGTACTAGCGCCCTGTTCTTTGTATATAATGATTTGTTGGTATGTGTGTGTGTGTTTTGCAGTCTCTCATGCATGGAAAGAGAGCACATTACAGGCACATTACAGCCCCACGGGTAGAGCTGTTCTTTATGCCCTTTTCACACTGACTGTTTATTTAGCCAGGTATAAATAGGTAAAAACAAAGAGCAAGTGCCACACAGTCGGCTTCTTAAAATTCATCTGCATGAGCTGCATTAAGTGGAGAGCTTGCTGGTACGACTCATTAACTTCTAGTTGCATGTAAGCCTTGCTTGTTGTACAAAAGGTGCACACGAACATTTCTGTGCTACATGCTGAGGCCTTCTACAAACACAGCGGCTTTAACCCTGTCCAACTCCAAGGTCTATAGAAGGGATCCCGATCCGTGCGGGGACCAGAGGAACAGACGGTTTTATAAGCCCCACTGTTAAGTTGTAGGGAGGAGAACATCACAGCATTAAGCGTAATATTGGCCAAGTCATTTACTTGCAATTTAATTGCCAGGGCCCCATACAGTGGAAAAAAAATGTGGAATTTTACAGTCCCTGTTCTAGTGAATCCCATCCACACATTGCAAGAAAATCTGCACGGCAGACACACTGCAATTTCTAAAACCGTTGCGGTTTTGTAAATAAGTAGCATGTTAATTATACTTATGGAAATGCCGCCAGTTTCCCTCTAGGTATAATGGAAGCAGAAAGTCTGCAAAAGAAACCTATGTAAAGCGCTATGCATTTCCACCACTTTTTTTTTCCTATCAGTATGTCTTTGTAGAATGGGAGGAAATCCATGCAAACAAGGGAAAAACATACAAACTCCTTGAAGATGTTGTTCCTGGCAGGATTCAAACCCAGGACTCCAGTGCTGCAGTGCTAACCACTGAGCCACCGTGTTGCCTTGTAGTAGATCTACTAAAGTTGAAATACTGCAAGCATTGATCCGATTGGCAACTGTACTTTGGTAATGGGGTGGGATCAGTCGAGCATCTAATGTGCATGCAAGCCACCCAACTCTTCCTTAACGGCAGATATCGGAGTAGAGAAAATCGGCAGTTCTCATGGCTTATTGAGAATATGGGACTGCTTGCTTGTGAATTTGGTGCAGGGGTTGGAATGAATAGCAAATAGATACGGAGTTATCCAAAGTGCTGTCACAGATCAAGAACAGCTTCACCATACCTGAGAATGAATAGAGATGAGCGAGTACTATTCGAAACTCCCGTTTCGAATAGCACGCACCGATAGGAATGAATGGACGCAGCCGGCACACAGGGGGTTAAGCGACCGGCTGCCGGCAAAGTCGGTTAGTGATTTCTAAATTGTGTCAATGCTTCTCTATGGGAAAAGTCACTTTTAGGTTTGAGCCAATCTTGAGATAACCTCCGACCTCGATCCTGCTGGAAAAGATCGGGATCAGAATTCCGATCGCGATCGTGAAATTTACTCGATCGCCGATCGGAATCAAATCTTTTCCGATCCCGATCTCTCAACCCTAGTAGGAGCCATATGGAGGGGTATTATACTGTGAGGAACACTGAGGCAGACATTATACTGTTTGGTTCCATAATGAGAGGAACATTATACTGTAGGGGCCATAGTGAGGGGGACATTATACTGTGTAGGGGCTACAAGGGGCATGATACCATGTTGGGACTCTCAAAGGAGTGTTATAGTATGTTAAGTACGAAGGGTGGGGATGGAGGCATGGCTAAATTCACTTAAGTCCTCTGAAAGTTAGGAGGTTCTTGTAGTCAGTCCCATCTTGCTTCCAGTGACAAGGATAGGTCCCTGGCAGCGGCTTATCTCCCCCAGTTCAAGCTGGTTGTGCGTGTTAATGTGGGAATTGGGACAGATCGCTTTCAGCCAGCGGTTCTTGTAGATCCTTGGGCTGCTCGAGGCCATTGCTGGGGTTTATTACTTTAAAGAAGCTCCTGCAAGCCCTTTTCATACACTTTAACCTTACCTTGTGCACTGCCTTATGAATAAACAGCGCTCCCCGGGGATCTTCTAAGTTACAGACCCCTTGCTAAGCAGCAGAATTCCTGTCCTTGCAAACAGCTTCCTTGCCCGATGTGAACTCCTGGAAGTCACAGTGAGGGCAGATCTGTGTTGTTTTAGCACATTGTCTACATGTCCAGATGTATCACTAGATAACATGTTACAGTGTTTACACTCTTCTCCTTCCTTCTCCCTCCCTTGCTGCTTTGCAGACTGAGACATGTAATTAAACTGAGGCCTTTGTTAGACTGGAACTGGTCTGTACTGGGGAGACAATCTCACATTGGGCTATTAAGGCCTTGGTACTGTCAGGGAAGTGCCAGGCTTTTATGCAGACTGTGTTTTATCTCTCTGCAGCTAAACGCCTTGATGTTTGATCACAGCATGTTATATGGCAAACTATTCCTTTAGGATCTGATGGGGCCATTAACCCCTTCCCTGCTGCAAATCTTTTCCTACCCTGCACCCTGTCCAGCCATTAGTCAATGACTCTTTTAACCCTTACTTTTAGAAAAAACGCCGCTGCAAAATATGTTTATTGCACTTTTTTTTTTCTTTTGTTCCGGATGCCTTTGGTGACTTGAAGCAAGTCGTTTCAGAAATTTTTTTTTTTTTTTCTGTGTGCCTGCAGCAAACCCACTCAGCATATTGAGTACACACAGATATATAAAGAAAAAAAAAACACAAAAAAACCCCACAAAGAATGACCAGGATGTGCCTCTGTCACTCATATGCCAAGTGCTTGAGAACCGCAGAGTCTGCAGCATGTGAAAATGTTTGTCAGCCTGACAGTCGTGGCCCAAAGAGCTCCTTTCTCCCCAAGAGCAAATAAACCCAGTCTTGTTTCTTTGCTTTTAACTTGCACATTTCACAGGCCTGTGATTGGAAGCACTATTAATAACCTTCAGTGCGTGGTGACAAGCTTGATTCCAGCATTCGGCACACTGGGAACCTGCCAAGTGCCGTAAATGCTTGCTTTAATCTGCAACTACAGCAATACTCCATTTGCATCTTAAATGGATGACACACTAGCACCCCCTTCTGCTGATAGACGGAGATTTCAGCTGGCCTCGCTTTCCTCACACTCTCTCACATTGCAGGATTATCTACCTTGATATAAACAGGATCCATCTGTGCAAAGAGGAAAAAAAATCCTGGGAAATCTTTCGCACTTCTTCCTGTAGTTATATGGACCGATTGACTGGCGGTGACAATTTTCTAAATATTTCTGAATCTCGGTGGATTTTGAAGACTTTCAATGACAAAGAATAGTTTGCTCAGTTTTATTCTTAAATGTAAAATAAATGTATACATGTTATGTTCACATTAGCGTTTGGAGTCCGCATGAGCCCCCCGAACGGAATACCAACACAACTGCAAGCGCTGTGCAGTTAAGCACACGGACCCCATAGACTATAATGGGGTCCATGTGCTGGCCCCACACGATTTTCGATACATATGTGGGTTTTAGGCTAAGGCCCCATGTACCAGGCCGAATCCAAAAAGCACCCAGGGAAAAACCACAGCGGAGGTATATCAACGTTTTTCCTGCAGAGTTTTCTTTCACAGACTTTTTACTTCCATTATAGCTATACATGCAAAACCAAAAACAATTTTTTAATTGCAGGATTTCCACTGCAACAAAGGAATCTGCTTTTCTGCAACGTGGGGCCCCAATGAAGCATTTTTGGTGCAGTTTTTTTACTTTCATGTTTGTTTAACGTTTCACCTGTACAATTAAGAAATCTCAAAAAAAAATTGTATTAAAACTACAAGCAGTTTTTTTTCCGATGCAGTCTTTGTACCCAAATACAATATGTGAATTCACTCTGAGGTAGGGTTGAGCCGATCTTGAGATTTCAGGATCGTTTTTAAAATCCGATTTCCAATCATTTTCCATTCGAATCCGATCCCAATTCCGATCCTAAAGCAAGTCAATGGGATTTTTTTTAATGATCGAAGATCGGATTTTAAAAACGATCCTATTCACTACACAGCATGGAGTCCAAAAATTGAACACTTTAGTTTTTGGACTCCACACTGTGTAGTGATTAAAAAAAAAAAAATCTGCTGCCTACTTAGTCCCACTGCTATCAACTTATCTGCACAGATCCGCTGCTCTCCCCGTTCTTCTCGCTCCTCTTCTCTCTAATTCACATACCTTCAGAGCGCCGTGTGGGCCCCAGCCTTCCTAGGCTAGTGTTAGAGATGCTAGGAGTAGGCGGGGCTTGTTGTGACTTAGGAGAGTGTGAACGTGTACAGGGCAGGGAGATGTCAATGCATCACTCACATCTCCCCTCCCAGTACCCGATTTCGGGATCGGCTGGAAAATGATCGGAAATCGGATTTTTAAAATCAAGATCGGCTCAACCCTAGTCATAAGTCATTGTATGTTGAAGGTTTTCAATTACGTTTGTAGTACACACATGCTGGATCTTGTATTCTTGTCTGTTTATTATTAAAAAAATACAAGCACAAAATTCTGACTTTTTCATATAATTTGCTTAAAGATTAGGTTTTTCTTATTTTGTTTTATTATTGTTAAATTATACAAACAGGAAATATACAGTAATATTTCTTGCACTGGACTGTTGTTTCTTTTTTCCTTTGGCTGGCATAGAAAAGTTAGTAAATTCCCCCTCGTCTGTAGTTTTTACTATTCAGTTCCCCACTGTAACCTCCATATAAGACTCAATTGTGGGTAAAATACAGATCCTTGGTTTGCCGCTTGGGGCACAGAAAGGTTCTGGTTTGCCACATACTGCGTGGATACATTTGCTTTTTGCAGTCTTTCTGCTTTTTTTTTTCCATACACGTTATTGTATACTTCTTGGGCAGTCATGCTCTGTTCTCACTGCTGTTTGACCCTCCGTTGGCAGTCTCATTTATGGCACACGTGTACTTCTTCGCCCTTCCAAATGATAAAAACAGCAATCTCACCCAATGAACCCTATCAATGGCGGTGACCATTCTAAATAATATAACCATAGTGTGAATTCGTCTTTGGAATGTAACTAGGGTTGAGCCGATCTTGACTTTTCAGGATCGATTTTAAAATCCGATTTCTGATCATTTTTCATTCGAACCCAATCTCGATCCCAATGCAAGTTAATGAGATTTTTTTATTAATCGGAGATCGGATTTTAAAAGCAATCCTATTCACTATACAGCATGGAATCTAACAATTAAACGTTTTAATTGTTAGAATCCACACTGTTTAATGAATCACTAAGTAGCCAGAGGATTTTTTTTTAATCCTCTGGCTACTTAGTCCCCCCTGGTGTCCACTTACCTGCAGAGATGGCTGCTCCGGTGCCCGGTGTTCTCCTTCTTCTTCGCCTCGCTGCCGCTCCGTGCTGCTCGCTGCCCCCTGCCTCCCAGATTAGGAGAGTGTTGGCAGGTTAGGGGAGTGTGGGTGGGTACTGGGAGGGGAGACGTCACGTCTCCCCACCCTGTACCCGCCCACACTCTCATAAGCCACAAGCCCCGCCTTCCTAGCTCTTTAAACACTAACCTGGGAGGTGGCGGCAGCGAGGCAAGAAGAGCAGCGTGGAGGGCCAGCGAGGCGAAGAACACCGGAGCAGCCATCTCTGGAGGTAAGTAGCTACTAGAGATGTTAGTTTAGTCTCCCTTTAGAATGAATGGAGGCAGCCGGCGCGCAGAGGGCTGTGTGTCGGCTGCTTCCATTCATTCCTATGGATCCGCAGCGGAGCCTTCACACTGAATATACACTATATACTCAGTGTGAAGGCTAAGCAAAGCATTGTGGGAAATAGTACCGATCTCGATCCCACCTAAAAAGATTGTGTTCGGGATTCGTGAATTTTTCTCGATCGCCGTTCAGAATCTGATTTTTTCCGAACACGATCGCTCAACCCTACTGTGGATACATTGGCTATTTGCAGTCTTTGTGCTTTTTTTTCCCATACACATGTTATTGTAAACTTCTTGGACAGTCATGCTCTGTTCACACTTCTGTTTGACCCTCCGTTGGCAGTCTCATTTATGGCACACGTGTACTTCTTGGCCCTTCCAAATGATCAAAACAACAATCTCACCCAATGGACCCTATCAATGGCGGTGACCATTCTAAATAATATAACCCTAGTGTGAATTAGTCTTTGGAATGTAACCAATGTTGCTAAAGCAAATAGGCGTGCCGTGCTATAAACCCCCATAGAAACTCCATGTGTTCCTATTTTATCCTGGCACCAAGACTACTCTGCCACCGATTCCAACTTACCAGGTGGCCATTTTGCATCTCTGATGTTTCCATGCATCTTAAAGATCTAATTCTATAATACAATTACGCGAATTTCCGATTGCGGTAGAGAGGGTCCTCCTTGCACGCTACGACTTTACCATCTTAAATTCTAGGAGTGAAAGAAGGTCTTGAGCGCTGGTTTTGCCCACACAGCATCTGCTTCTTAATTTAATTTATACCGTATAATATTAAATTAAAACATTTCCTCAAGAGGGCTTACGCCCGAGCCTCTCAAAGTCTGTTAGATAACTAAATGCGAATGATGAGCCGCTGGAGTTTAATAAAGGATTTTCCGAGCGATATGAAAGAAGAATTATTCTGCCCGGTCTCTCGAATTCTATGAAAGTCCTGGAATACCCCTGTTGCTGTTATTTGTGCTATCTTTCTGCTCATAATTAGAACAAATTGCTTGCGTTTGGCAGGATTATGCGAGTGGGCAGCAGCTGGTTGTGCCATCTAATAATACGACGTGCGCAACGCTTGGCATAGTAATTTCATATCCCGAACCACTGTCTAGTTTCCTTCATATCTTGGATATTAAACGCACGACCCCTCTTTTCAGATATCCGCCCCTTCTTCAAGTCTTAAGGAAACAAAAGCCCAATTGTTATTACATGCTTTCTGTGCTACACTGAAACAAATCAATCTCAACTTCTCAGAGGCCTTGTGATTATGTGTGTGTAAAGACTTTGCGGGCCTTTGATCTTGAAAAGTCATTTCATCCTCTTCCTTAAGTCAGCGCCGCTTCGGGCTGTTTAAACAGTGGCAAAGGGTGGGGGATTCTGGGAGGAAAAGGAAATCTTCATAACGCCTTGAAGATTTACATTTAGCTTCACCAATCCATTTATTACTTTTCTATTTCCTTTCGCCTCGTCTTGTTTTTGCTTATGCTTGTTTTCCTACCTACATCCCTATCTAGGAAGTGGAACCTGTTAACCATGAGGCGTGTAAGTAGAAAGCGACCAGAGGGGGCACATTATGCTAAATCTCCCGGAGGAAATGGGTGTGGGAGGTGAATTGATCTCCAAGTGAAAATGTTTGATCAGTGGGGGGGAAAGGATGGCACTGCTCGATGCTCATGGCGACCTGGATCAGGAGAGCCTTTGATGGAGATCTTTGATGCTTAGCAAGGGGTCTTCTTATAAGCAGAAGAGTGTTGCCCCTCAGTGGGTGGCAATGTTAATAATGTGGCAACTTAGCAAGATTAATTGGGACTGGGCTTCTGGATTAGAGTTGCTTCTATGTTAGACAAGGGATGGGGGGTAAGGACGGAGGGTTTAAAAGACCTGTGATCTGTCAGCTGAAAGAAAATTAGTCAGGGCAAGCGGGAGCCAGATTATCCAAACTTTAAAGGCATTAAACCCAAAATGGAGGGGATATTAAAAGTGTTTGGGAGGGAAATGAGCCTTCACTGTGGTTATACGTCAAAATAAAGCCTTTGTTGTAGAAGTCTTATAGTCTATCTCCTTTATTTCCAGTGGAATGAGCTGGAGAACATGATGACAACGCGCACATGATCGCATCTCTCTCCTAAAACCATATATATATATATATATATATATATATATATATATATATATATATATATTTGTTTGTCTTAACACAAAGGAAAAACATCACAAATGTACAATGTTATGACTAGGGTTGAGCCGATCTTGAGATTTCAGGATCGTTTTAAAAATCCAATTTTTAATCATTTTCCAGCCGATCCCGATCGTGAAATTTGCTCGATCACCGATCGGGATCCCATCTTTCCTGATCCCGAGTGCTCAACTCTAATTTTTATATTATAATAATTAGGATTGAGCCGATCTTGAGATTTCAGGATCCTTTTTAAAATCCGATTTTCGATCATTTTCCAGCCAATCCCGATCATGAAATTTGCTCCATCGCCGATGGGGATCCAATCTTTCCTGATCCCGAGTGCTCAACCCTAATTATTGTATTATAATAATTAGGGTTGAGTCAATCTTTCAGGATCGTTTTTAAAATCCGATTTTCGATCATTTTCTAGACGATCCTGATCGAGTAAATTTCACGATCGCCGATGGGGATCAGATCTTTCCCGATCGCTCAATATGGTACTACGATTGTATGTAAATGCAAAAGTATTAAATATAATGGTGCAAACTAGACAGTCTTAGGCTTATCTAAGTGCCTGATGCTGTTTGATAAATCTGGTGTATTCTTGTCGGGTCTAACATTACACAACTTTATCAGTTGGCTTAGTAATTTTGGTGGGTTTTTGGCATATTTTTTCAGCGCATGGGATCACATTTCAACCCCACCACTTGTCAGATAAGCCATGTCCTTTTTTTTTTTGCAGAAATTGTAAAAGTGTCTAAAAAGTGACTAAAACACTTGATAAATGTGGTGTGCAGCATTCAGGCACATTTTGCTTGGTAAATTTCTGTAAATCCCCTGTATTTTAGAAAATGGCCTCATCCTTAGTTATCTTCATTCCAAAATGACATGCCATTTTTTTGGTTGAGTTCTGATTCCCATGGACATGACCACCTGCAGTCCCTACTGTGTTGACTAGCCATGTTGAGATCTCTGTATCTAAATCAGCATCAGTACCATAGATGTTACATGGTCCTAGTATACATAGTGCACATAAGCAGGGACTGCTGTACGTATATGGAAAGATACATGAGAACATATCGTCCTGCCATTCACAGCCTGTATATTCTGATGCATTTGAGTTGGGCTGTTCAGAATCGGTGTCACATTTTGTGAATTGTAAGGACAGGTTCACATCGGCGCCCGGTCTCCGTCTTGGCTAATCTGGCCGGTTTCCGTCTTCTGCCCCGCGAAACTGGAGAAGGAGACGGAAACCCAGCAGTCAACTTTCAAACCTATTCACTTGACCGCCTGTGTGTGTCTTATGCCTGTCTGCAGGGTAACCTTTTTTTCTGACTTTGTGTCCCGCAAAAAAAAAACAAAAAAAACAAATGGTTTTCCCGGGGAAAGTCTGGTGTGAGCGTGGCACAATGATTCTCCAAATGGGCAAAACCTAGTTCCAACCATTGACTGAAAAGTGGGTGGTGGTCCTTTGGTGTCACTAGACATACAGTCTTTACATGCCATAGCCTGACGCATTATAAAAAACGGAGGTTTTGCTATCAGTCCATCATTCTATCCCTGTCAGGTATTCTTGCCACAACAAGTTACTGATTGGTAGGGATCTGAATGCTGGGATATCTACCAGTCATTTACAATGGGGTGTTTTGGCTTGGTAATGTCCTACACCAGTGCTCCCTAATGGATGTTAGATGGTTGCGCTGGTGAACTGAAAACTTCTTTGCTTCTGTTTTGCAACCCAGGTGGAACAGAAGTGGTATTTGGAAATACACGTTCTGGTCCATTTATTTCTATGTAGTCACTGATGATCGCTGAAGTACAGTATTCGGCTATCTCCAACAGCCCCATTAAAATGAATGGAGTAGGCATGGCTATTCCCAACCACTCTCTGCATTCAACACCCATGATCAGCAGCTCACCTTATTCTATGGTTAGGGAATAATTTGTTGTACCTTTCTAAGGTCGGGGATCCACTTTGAGAATATGCATTTTTAATAATCGTAGCATGTCAATTATACCTATGTAAACACTGACAATTTCCGCATAGGTATAAAAGAAGTAGGGTTGAGCCAATCTTGAGATTTCAGGATCGTTTTTAAAATCTGATTTTCGATCATTTTCCAGCCAATCACGAACATGAAATTAGCTCGTTTGCCGATCGGGATCCAATCTTTCCCGATCCCGATTGCTGAACCCTAGTTACTTTATCGAGTAGGGTTGAACCAATCTTGGGATTTCAGGATCGTTTTTTTAAAATCCGATTTTCGATCATTTTCCAGCCAATCAAGATCATGAAATTAGCTCGATCGCCGTTCGGGATCCGATCTTTCTCGATCCCGTTCGCTCAACCCTAATTACTTTATGGAGTAGGGTTGAACCGATCTTGAGATTTCAGGATCGTTTTTAAAATCTGATTTTCAATCATTTTCCAGCCGATCCCGATCGTGATTGTGAAATTTGGGATCCGATCTTTCCCGATCGCTCAATCCTAGGCCTTAGCCTAAATGGAAAGAAGATTAGAAATAAGGGTATGTATAGTATGTTTACATCTTATGTGTACGGTTAGATCTGCAATGTGTCCGACACCCAATACACCTGCTCTAACGTCATGACAGTATCTTCTGAATTCTAGTACGAAATGATCGGTCCATTCAATATTCCCTTTACTATTGAATAAACCACTGAGAATGGCCCGCCATAGAAGAAGTATCAGCAAAACCTGAACATGTTTCCTTCCCCGCAGTGCTCATAAATGATGGATCCGCATGCCGTACTGATATCAACAATTACCTGTTATTTCCAGGCACAGGTTTTCTTTTAAGATGTTTTACAGTTTTGCAAATGTCGAGATCTGCTGTAACTTCCTAGTAATTGGCTATTTTCTTCCTCCTATTTTTTAGCTGCCTCCATTTCTTGATGCTGCATTTCTGTCTTCCCATTAAAGAGGCAATTTGTCATTCTATCTAATGTTATTAATCAGGATACACCGCCGTATTCTTAAAATGAGATCATTTTGATAAATCATGCCTGACATAAAATGACTTTATTCCTTTTAAGTGCAATTTAGACTGTAAATTTTTTTCCCATTTATGATTCATGGGTGAAACATGGATAAAATCTGCTCTCACATTTGGACTGTATCTCCGGTGATAATTCACTCCAACTCCATGATGGAAATTCAGTGGCATTTGAATGCTGGCTCCATATTTTTCTGGCAGACGGTTGTCCTTTCAGTCCTGACATGCTCACATTAAAGCTTCGCTCCCCAAACTTGGGCTTGGCTTTATGCCTGAGACAACAAAAATGTAAATTTGACCATCGCAGTACATGTGTGTCCAGATTGTTGGCAGATTATTTTCAGGTTAGCGTTATTAGCTGCAAATAGAATTCTATATGTGTCTGTGTCCTGATTGTTTAGTATGTTTTTTTTTTTTCTATGTTGCTCATTAAACCACATTTATAGTGTAGAGTTGTCTTGTTTTATGCAATTTACATTGAATAATTTATAGAAATTTGCATTTTTCTTATTAAAAGAAGACGCAGAAAATGTGTAAAACTATTTAAAGCATTAGGTACATTTCGTAGGGAGAGGGGTGCTGAAAGGAGTGAAAGTGTCTGTGGAGAGAATTTATGAAGAAGCTGGTCTTAAATAGATCTGAATAAGACGGCATTCACATCTGTGCCAGAGTCTCCATTGGATTTTTTTTCTCTGCCGGTTTCAATTTAAAAACGTCAATGGGGTCCATTGGGTTATGTGTATGACTACTGTTTTAGTGGCCCACCACCCTGAACAACCCGAGGTTGTGAACCACGGAGAAGCAACGCTAGTGTAAACTGAGCATAAGAGTTACACACCTTCTAATAAGGTCAGAGGTAGGGTTGAGCGATTGAGATCGGAAAAGATCGGATCCCGATCAGCAATCGGGTAAATTTCACAATCACGATCGGGTTCCGATTCCACCTAAAAAAGATCAGTAATGGAATTCCAATGCTAATCGCTCAACCTTACCTCCATAGTATCGCTGCCGCTCTCTGGAGCTTCCAGCCATTGTTCTCGGTCTTCTGCTCTGTCATTCACACTCCGGCAGAGCGCCGTATGCCCCCCCCCGCTTCCCTAGGATAGTGTTACAGATGCTGCGAGAAGGCGTGGCTTGTTGTGGCTTAGGAGAGTGTGGGCGGGTACAGGGCGAGGAGACGTGAGTGATGCAGGGGGGACAGCAGGGGGGGGGGGGGGCTAAGTAGCCGGCGGATTTTTTAATCACTACACAGCGTGGAGTCCAAAAATTGAAGACTTCAATTTTTGGACTCCATGCTGTGTAGTGAATAGGATCATTTTTAAAATCCGATTTTGGATCATTAAAAAATCCCATTGACTTGCATTAAGATCGGAATTAGGATCGGAATCAGGTTCGGATGGAAAATGATCAGAAATTGGATTTTAAAAACGATCCTGAAATCTCTAGATCGGCTCAACCCTAGCCACAGGATTTCAGCCCGGTTAGCTAAGAGCATAGATTTCAGGGATAATATAAGTCCTGTTTTCTAGTGTAACTCATAATAGATGTGTTGACTGTTTTAAGTGACCAGAGCACCTTCAAAAATTTGCCCAACTGTATCTCAATTTGTATCCAGGCTAGAGGTGGCCCAACAGGTTGTTTCAATTGTTCAGCTTTCCCCAATAAACTTTTCCTATCACTCTAATATTGGTATCATTTACATTGATCACCATTACATTCACACATATAAAGTTTCATTCAATTCCAAAAACTCCTTTTTGGCTCATTACTTATTTTGTTAATTGAGTTCTTCCTTTACTGTATGTTGTATGTCATCTGGACAGCGGGTCATGACTAGGGTTGAGCAATTGGGAGTGGAAAGGATCGAGTTCCGATCGGCGATCGAGTAAATTTCACGATCGCGATCGGAATTCCTAACCCGATCTTTTCCAGCGGGATCGAGGTCAGAGGTTATCTCAAGATTGGCTCAACCCTATTCATGTTTATATCATTAATTGGGTTGAGCGATCGTGATCAGGAAAGATCGGCTCCCAATCGGCGATTGACCAAATTTTGCGATTGGCTGGAAAATGACCAAAAATCAGATTTTAAAAACGATCCTGAAATTTCAAGATCGGCTCAACCCTAGTCATATCTCATGGTGATGCCGAGCTATAGATGATCACAGTAATGACAGTTTTATGGCTGTCACCTATAGAGGGGAGGTGGAAACACATATATTAACATAGTCCTGGCCCAGGAAGAGCCTGAAGCTGATTTTGAAGTTTTCTTTGGTGATGCCAATACATAACACAACCACTCTGTTCGGCGAAGCAGTAAGGGATGGAAGGCCTATGAGGATGCTGCTGAGATGGCCACCTGGTGTTCTTAGGCAATCCCTTAAGCCATTTATACCGGAGGTTGTATTTTTTTTAGTTCTAATAATGGAACTCTGGGCATAAATAGGTTAAATAAATAAATTTATTATTTGAGTTTTCTTGGTGCACTTTGCCATAGGAGACAGTTAGGCCTGAGTGGGGAACAGTGAACACAAGCAGAGAGAGAAGCAGAACAAGAGTCTTAGTCCGGTCCTGAGATGAACTGGAGCTTTCTATCACAACAACTTAATTCAATTCATTTGGATCACTACAACTCATCTATTTATGTCCTTCATGATCATAAGGCTGTTTCTGAATAAGTCAGAGGCATGGTGCAGATTATCCTTTACTTACTGTGTGCAGCATATGATAGCTAGCCCGTACCCACCCACTCAGAAAGAGCTGCAACAACAGGTATGTTTCATATACTTCTCACAGAGAACTTAATACTTCAGTTACACAGTCCAAGCACAGACTCACTCTTCTCACTTGCACCCACGCTCTGTTTGTAGTATATAGAGATGAGCGAACAGTAAAATGTTTGAGGTTTGATATTCGTTTCGAGTAGCCCCTCAATATTCGACTACTCAAAACGAATATCGAACCCTATTATAGTCTATGGGGGGAAAATGCTCGTTTCAGGGGTAGGCAACATTCGATCAAATTATACTTACCAAGTCCACGAGTGAGGGTCGGGCTGGATCCTCCGAGAAGTCTTCTCCGTGCAGCGTCCCCGCGGCATCTTCTGGCTCTTCATTCACTCTGCCAGGCCCGCACTACAAGCGGGCATGCGCAGTCGGCTCTGCCCAGGCCCGATGCCTGGCAGAGTGAATGAAGAGCCGGGAGATGCTGCGGGGAAGCTGCACGGAGAAGACTTCTAAAGGTAGGAGAAGAACCAGCGTTGATTGGCCGACTGTATAGCATTCGGCCAATCAATGCTGGTTCTGCATCGAACTTTTACATTCGAATAGCGAGTGGTACTCAATCGAGTATGAGTATTTCGAATACTGTAGTATTCAGTCGAATACCTACTCAATCGAGTACTACTCGCTCATCTCTAAACTTTAATATTCTACATACTACATTAAGTTTAGTGGCATAAGTCATATTCTTCAGACCTCTGCCTATCTGACATTATACCTTAGATAGGTACCAAAGGATCATTCCCTTAACCATCAGTAGTGGTGCAAACAACATTTCACATGACCTGTAAAGAGGTGGAGCCGTGACAATTTCAGTTGGACAAATAGCCAATTGCTTCTTATGACTTATAGGTGTATAGTGATCTGTACAATATCATTGGGTAGCAATACTTTGAATACATTACAAATATTTTTCTTTGTTTCCCAGTGCTTGCAGTTTTTGGCGTATTGCTTTCCATTATTATTTCATATAAACTGCAGATCTAGGTCAGCTCTTTTTAGAGGCTGCTGAGAAAAAATGATTTTTTATGTTCATGTATTTGTTGGTGGTTGGTCTGTAACAGGAAGCAAATAATTCAGGAACAACAGGAGGGGGATGTTGAAATGTTTAGTAGGATCTTCAGGATGGCACAGTTACAAATTTAGAATTCACTTACAACTGTGTACTGTAAAATAAGAACTCTAAATACGTTGCGAGATGTTTTATGGGGCTTTATGTTCTCATTACTGAAGCTGGTCCTTATATTCTGTAAATACATCATTTATCATATTTCTCAAGAGGCCGTCGGCTGTAATGACCTTGCAATGGTTCCTCTCTTCCTGTATATGATTGAACTCATCAGTATCTTTGGAGAACGTTCATATTTATGCATTTTATAGGTGACAGACCTGTGTCTGCTCTTGTCTTTAGGCAAGGGATTGTGGGAACTTGTTGCTTTTATAGTCATTTCTTTCTCAGCAGTTAAAGGATGTCCATCAGCTCCCCAGAAACCTTAAACAACAACCATTGTGCTGTAGGTAAGATAAGATAATATAATCCTTTAATAGTCCCGCCATGGGGATACTCAGTGTGTTACTTTAGCATGAATAATACAGGAACATATACAAGCTCATGGCAGATAGAAAAGATACCAGGAGTCATAGCAACAAAGAATAAAAGAAAGACTTCAGGATCATTTAGTTCTCTGTGCGGAGTGTCTCCGCTTAGCCTGATGTTGATTATACAGCATGACTGCAATTGGGAGGAAGGATCTCCGATAGCTCCATCTCACACTTGGGGTGAAGCAGTCGGCCACTGACAATACTGCCCAGTGATAGCACGGTCTCTTACATGGGATGGGAGTTATTCTCATGGAGCTCACCACGGACAGTGTCCTTCTGTCACCCACCACCTGTACTGGATCTAAGGGCCTTCCCAGGACAGAGTTGGCCCTTCTTAACACCTTGTCATGTGAAGAAAAATCATACCTTTGCTATTTTTCACAACCCCGTGGATGCCAACAAAAGGAAGTTTTAGTCCATATGCGAATTATGCACTTGGAGCACTGGGGGCGTTACCTTTGATTGCTGGGCACCACCGTATCTTTTGTAAACACGCCACATAAGGTTTCCTCGTTTCCCCCAGAAATGGGGAAAACCAATGTGGTTAAATAAAACTGTGAGTAATGCAACGGATGCTAAAAAAAAATCTACTAACGGAAGAAGGTGGTGATGAGGCAGTAAGGATTTGTAGAGGAAATAAAGGCAAAGTGTGCAAGACAAATAAAAGTGACAGCAACAAATGAAACTGAGAAGTAATTTAAAAAATAGGAAAAAAACAATCTAAAATATTAACTACAAATCAAATAATAAGACATTTATAAGCAATAGAAACAAAGATGGCTAACCATAAGAGAGTGCTCCAATAACACATCATAAATCTATGTGATTGATGTGAAACTTGTATTGGACACTCACTTATGATATAGAGATACAATCCTTGAGTGATGTGTTACAAGAATTTAGGATTAGTAAATCTGTCCCATTGTGCTTATGTGCTGTTGAATGCAGGGATCCACCCGGACACAGCAGTCCCATCTCTATAGCTGACAACTTGGTTTTTCTAGCAGTTTCATCAGTAAGCCATTAGGTTTGATCATACATATACTCACATGACACATTGTAGCCCCAGAAACACAAAACTGTGTCATCTACAAAAAAAAAATTAAAAATAATAATAATAATAATTATAATAACAACTAAGGCTGAGCCGATCATGAAATTTGCTCGATCGCCAATCGGTATCTGATCTTTCCCGATCGCTCATCCCTATTCATGATATATACATGAATAGGGTTGAGACGATCTTGAGATAACCTCCGACTTCGATCCTGCAGGAAAAGATCGGGATCAGCATTCCGATCACGATCGTGAAATTTACTCGATCCGATCCCGATTGCTCAACCCTAATAACAACTGTAATGGGGAGATTTTTTTTTATTTTTTTATTATGAGCGCTATGCTATGAAACATGTTACCGCATTTCCCCTACTATTTTGTTTACATGTCCAGGATATATATTGAAAAAAATGACATGAAAATGAAGTTTATGGAATAAAAGATGGAAAATTGATTTGATTATCCTGAATCTGTGTAATCCATAGATTGGTAACTATTATCTCACGTGTAGGGCCACAGGATTTCACGTTATTGGGCGGTTGGGATTCCAAGACCACCATTTGATGCCTTGGTTTTTGACACATGCCTTGTTCAAAAATTAGAGTTTCGGTATGGTTTATAGCCACAACCAGATTTATTTATTTTTTTACACATTTTCTCCCATTAGGATGTTTTCTTGGTAATGGATAGGGTTGAGCCAATCTTGAGATTTCAGGATCGTTTTTCAAATCCGATTTTCGATCATTTTCCAGCCGATCCCGATCGTGAAATTTGCTCGATCAGGATCTGATCTTTCCCGATCGCTCAACCCTAATTCTAGATTGTATCAATATCCCATGTGTGACTAAGGACTACAAGAGACTTCTATTTCTGATCATTGCAGACGGAACGCGTCGCTGTATTATTTGCCATCTGATATTGTTTTGTCTCTCTCCTCAGCCTTCAAGTGACGCAGACTCCTGTTCTCCTGATCTGCCTTACACCCCCCTGCCATCAGTATCAAGGGATCCAACCAATCACAGAGGTAAGATGTACATGCAATATTATTTATATAGTCTTTTACTGCAAGGTGGTATAAAGTTTACAGCGCATCCTCCTGCTTACTCTCCAATCTTGCTGGCTCAACAGTTTTGCTTTCCATGCTGCACTTTTTCAAACCAATGATGATAAAACCATCCTTGTCAAGGCCCGGAGCCGGCGTATTGAGTTAATAAAAGCTAATGATTAGTGCAGGAGTTAAATAAAAGCAAAAGTTATACCTGAGACCACGAGATAGCAAGATGTAGGGACCAGCCCCGGAGGTCATTTGCTAGGTCACATAAGCAAAATGAGGATGACATTTAAGCTCCAACCTCCTAGACTAGATTTATTTCCCGGGGCTTGCAACACATTGCACAACTACGTGCATGATACATGATGTGAAATATCACTGAATATGCCTCATCTAGGGAGGTGAAGACATGAGTGATTGTCAGTATGGGAGCTTCCCTGGTTTTAGAAATGGAAAGAGATGGAAATTGTTTGCCATATAGATTCCTATAGGGATGCACCTATGTATTTGATAAAACACAGGGGTCTTTAGCAAATTATTAAATATTTTTTACTTTTTCTATGAAGAAAAGAAAGAGAAGTTGGTGATAAGTTGAATGTGTTGCGTGAAAGTCCAAAAAAATTTAGTTTGCGGCCAACATTTTGTCCAGCAAATTTGTCAGAATCTGCATAAACCTTAGCAGTGCCAAATTAGCACAAAATGTGTAAAATATTCAGTATATCAACCTTACCAATCTTCAACTGCCTCCTTATGGGGACAACCGCCGTCCACCACTGGTCTCTCTTCTTCTAGATCCATCGAAGACATATTAACATGTAACCACTAAAGTCTATGTTCTATGTTGACATGACAGACCGTGGCTATAGGCTAGTAGACAGAGATGAGCCCAGAACCACGGAATAATGTGCACAGAAGCATCAGACACTCAGTAGGGTGAATATACTCTTCTATTATTTACATGATAGGTAGCGGCATATATTGCAGAAGATCCAAATGTAACATGCACAGCAAAATTTGCAACTCCAGAATTGTATTGTGGGTTTTCCATTCCCTGATCATATCTTCACAGAAATCAAATGCAATGGATAATACATGGTTAAGAATGGCCACTGTACATACTGTATAGGGCAGATGGGCCAGATCACTAAAGTATGGGTCATAGTATATATACATTGCTGGTTGTAGCTAGCTACCCAAATGTGGAGGAAACTAAATGTTTGGTCTCCTGTGTCAAAGGTTCCCACCAATGACCCTGGATGTAACTATATCCAGAGTAGTCCGCATCAATGCTTAGCAATAACAAATCAATCTATACTTTCCTTTCCTACTTCTAGTACTAGTCCTTAGCATTAGGATATGTTTATATGGCTGCAATGGGGAGGTGTCTATATACACAGATCACCACTGCAATAACTTACTGACCTCATTGATATACTGTATCAATATACCGAGCAGACAGTGACAGGTCCCTAAATCCCTTTTGAGCTAATTTTCAGAAGAATAAAATCCTGATTTCGATATAAATGAGACTTCAATGCAGAATAAGGAAGACATCTTCGGAAAGTGTAAAAGTTACCCCACCCTACTGTCATTACTCTGATACCGCTTTTCCTCCAGACTCCTTTTAATAACAAGTATTCATTTATAGAAAGATCACAAAAAGGTGAAAAAAAAATACAAAAATGAGTAATAAAATCCTCAAAAAATAAATAAATCACCCATTCCCTAAAAATGTTCATCCAATCAATTGCGGTTGTATTACAAGCTGAGCTTGAATTACCATAACGTTGATATATAATACATGACAATTTATTATATGTAATGTAGCGTTCTATTTTGGGTAACAAATGTATTTTCAAGTCGCTCAACGTATAGTCCGTGTATAGTCCTAATGCTTTCTATTAAAGTGGGTTTTTTCAAGTCTTCCTAAGGAGGATGGTGATCAGCTGATTATTATTTATGCTTATATGGCACCATCATATTCCGCAGCGTTTTACAAACATTGTCAGTCACTGTCCCATATAGGGCTCACACTCTACATGACTGGGGGCTCCACATTACTAGAAGACCTCTCCAAGATATAGGGATATCTAATCATACTTTATCAACTTCCCATAACCCATGAATTCTACGAAAAAACTGTTCCAACTAAGAAACTGAAATATGTAGTTAAAGGGATCCTATCATTAAAATCAAATTTTTTGTCGTTGACACATAGGAATAGCCTTAAGACAGGCTATTCTTCTCCTACCTTTAGATGTCTTCTCCGCGCCGCCGTTCGGTAGAAATCCCGGTTTTTGTCTGTATGCAAATGAGTTCTCTCACAGCACTGGGGGCGGTCCCCAGCGCTCAAACAGCACTGGGGGCGTCCTCAATGCTCCGAGAGAACTCTCCAGCGACGCCTCCATCTTCTTCCGGAATGGCCTCTTCACGCGTCGTCTTCTGGCGCACCAGGTCAAACTTATAGGCCTCGGGCAGAGCCGACTGCGCATGCCCACAGGCCACAAGAAAATGGCCGCTTACTTACTGTGTAAGCGGCCATTTTTCTTGTGGCCGAGGGCATGCACAGTTGGCTCTGCCTGAGGCCTACAAGTTTGACTGCCAGCGCCGGAAGAAGACGCATAAAGAGGGCGTTCCTGAAGAAGATGGAGGCGTCACTGGAGAGTTCTCTTGGAACATTGGGGATGCCCCCAGTGCTGTTAGAGCGCTGGGGCCCGCCCCCATTGCTGCGAGAGACTCATTTGCATACTGATGAAAATTGGGATTTCTACCAAACGGCGGCGCTGGCGGTCAAACTTGTAGACCTCGGGCAGAGGTGACTGCTCATAACCGGGGCCACAAGAAAATTGGCTGTTTACACAGTAAGTAAGCAGCCATTTTCTTGCGGCCTGTGTGCATGCGCAGTCGGCTCTGCCCGAGGCCTATAAGTTTGACCTGCTGCGCTGGAAGTAGACGCATGAAGAGGACATTCCTGAGGAAGATGGAGGCATCGCTGTAGAGTTCTCTTGCAGCATTGGGGACGCCTCCAGTGCTGTTTGAGTGCTGGGGAACCGCCTCCAGTGCTGCGAGAGAACTCATTTGCGTACCAACGAAAACAAGGATTTCTACGGAACAGCGGCGCAGAGAAGACATCTAAAGGTAGGAGAAGTATAGCCTTTCTTAAGGCTATTCCTACGTGTTGGTCAGAAAAAACTAAACTAAATAAATCTATATAAATCATTGGTGGAGAATCACATCGCCTCGCAACATAGGGAGTACAATGGTTAATGATAACCCGCTGAATTGGGATGATTCTTCATTATGTCCGTGAGCCAGTATCCTCACTATTGCAGGGCTCAGAACATCTGCACAGCTTTAGAATGAGAATAAAAATACTTTCATATCTTCAAGTACCAAGTAGGAAAAACTTCCCGTGCTGTATGTTAGGCAGAGCAGAACCTTTCCAGGCTCACTGTCCAGATCTGAGTGATTTACTCCCCTGCTCTCCCACATCTGAGTCCCATTGTAATGTAACCAGTGTGTGGGGAGAGTCTGCAGGCCAAGGCTTCCTGTGTAATGTCAAACTCAGCACATTTATCAATGACAGTCAGGAAGGGTCATCCAGATGGAGAATCTCTTAATTCCTTTCCTGCTAGAGAATCTGACAAGCCCAGTTCGGGCCTGCCTATTTTCAGGGAGGAATGGTCATACGGTATTGATATAGAAAGGCACATGTGCATGCCTGTGTGTGTATGTGTGGGGAGGGGGGTATGGAGGACATTTCACATTTAGTTGTTATTAATGTCAAAGGTTTACAGTGAACAATTAACCATCTTTTAAGATGGGGACTTAAATATTAGCGTGGCAGATGTCTGACCCCCAGGACCCCCACAGATCAGCTGATTGAAGCAGCAGTGGTGTATAGTGCTACAAGCCTTAGGAGTCCAATATGGGGCAGTTTTATTATTGCTTAACACCAGTTTTTATCTTTGTGACTGTGAAGCATTTTATTGGAATTGCCTGGCTTTGGTTGTGATGTATGTGATTCCTGCCCTGAGTAATATATGCCGCTATCACTTTTAGTATTTTGATGCTGAGTAGGGTTGAGCTGATCTTGAAATTTTAGGATCGTTTTTAAAATCCGATTTTCGATCACTTTCCAGCCGATCCCGATTGTGAAATTTGCTCGATCGCCGATTGGAATCTGATCTTTCCCGATTGCTCAACCCTAATGTTAGCTTTTCCCACAATGATTGGCTATTAGCCAAGTATTCTTAAAAATAAACTCCGACCTCGATCCCACTGGAAAAGATCGGGATCAGGATTCCGATTGCGATCGTGAAACTTTCTCGATCACCGATTGGAGTCCAATCTTTTCCGATCCCGATCGCTCAACACTAATGCTGAGTCATCACGTCTTCTTCCATCTAGTATTTTTTGGGAAAGAGGGAAGTTGCACTTTCAGATTGGAGGACCCTTATTTCACTCATTGGGGGTGCAGTAGGCGTTGTTTTAGTGCCACTTGATATACAGCTATAACATGATACATTATTGGCACACCGGACAAATGTCTCCTATAACAGGGGTCTTTCCACAGCTTTTGGGTCTTCTTTACAGAGTTCCATGATTCTCTCCAGGATAAAATAAGAATTACCCCTAAACTAAACCCCCTTCCCTCGCCAAACTTCTCATTTATTTCAATTAAAAAAAAAATCTGTAGCGACCAATATACCAACATCCCTGAAGTGGAGGGACACTTTCTGATAATCTGTTGACGTTCCGTTTCACCGATTCCAAAATGGAACGTCTGCATTATTCTCCCTCTCCTATCCCCATCAATACCAAGCCTTCCTGTATCCAGGAATGGAGCTATTAGTGGGTGGGATAGCTTAACTAGGGAGACTGGGGGAGGGTAGGAGTGGCTAGTAATGGGTGGGATAGCTTAGCTAGGGAGACAGGGAGTAATGGAGTGAGGGGGGTTGAGTGAGAGGGAACTGAGATGCATTGGAGCAATAATTACCTCCACTGAGGGGGCAAAACATTGCCGTGAAGGTTGGTAAATATATATTATTCCACTGGATGGTTTGGAGAGGTTCTTCCCATTCTGTTGCTGGCACCTTAATATTGGAGGTCAGATGCTCAGACCTTCTGAAGCCTTGCACCCAGCTTTATTATGCTTACTTGTATAGTGCCATTATATTCCGCAGCGCTTTGCAGACACCCTACCATATAGCTCTCACCATCTACATTCCCTGTCATTATGTCTTTGGAGTATGGGAGAAAACCAGAGTACCCAGAGGAAACCCACCCAAACTTGGGGAGAACATCCAAACTCCTTAGCAGGATGCCCAGCCACCGTTCTGCCCTTTATTGGTTTCTCTCCATGTATCTTCCTGTGTAGCAAACATAAAAAGTTCTTGTCTATATTCCTATTCTTGAGATTCTCACAGATTAATTCCTATTTTCAGGTTTTAGGATTAAAATCAGTATGAAAAACAGCGAGACTTTCAGAAATGCCCATGTATGCAATTGTCATTATATTCTCATAATCTGCCTAGACCCTGCACCCAGCCATGGCTCGAACAATTATATATTGCATTCTGCAAAGGAATGTCAGGTTTCTCCTTGGTAGTCTTAGTCCTGTGCTTCCCTTAACAGAGAGGAAGCAGAACCTTGCGTGGTGTCACTTTAATCCAAAAGGACAAGTCCGCTCCATTCAAGGGTCCTGGCGGCTGATGAGTTATGACAAGTGATGTCACCTCAGGATGATTCAGATGAATGACTTGCAGGGGTCACTTCTCCCTGTTGAATCCAGCAGAATTCTTGCTTTCCCCCTAACACATTGATCTAAGCAAGAATGAGCTGAGCTGACATGTAATTGTGTGGTTAACCTTACTACTCAAACCTCTCCACCCCATTCCTTTAGAAGCCTCCTTCTAAAATGGAACCAGAGAAGGTGAACAGAACATAGGGGGGCGGGCGGGGGGTCCACCTAATTTTCTCTTTTATCTGGCTCATAAAAATGCAGTTGATTAATGGCAGTGCTCAATAAATTATCCGCCCTCCACATGGAGGATGAGCTTGGAGATTTATTGTACATTTTCACATGTTACTCATTTAGCCTGTGGATGACTGGAGAAAGATGCTGAGCCTGGGGAATCTTCATGCTGAGGAGGGGTCCAAGGCTGTGCAGGAAACCTCAGGCAAATACTGAACCGGGGGGCTTTATATGTACTCATCCCAAAAGTCTTTCAAGGTGTGATTTGCAAAGGTTTCTCTGCAGCATTTAATATGCTGTTTGAGCTTCTAAACACTTTGGCTGTAACAAAAGCAGATTCTTTATATATTTCTTTTACATTTGCTAAAAGCAGATTTCCAGCACTGACGGATATAAAAATGAGCTCACAAATTGGGCTGTTATCATTCCGTTTTATTCTTAATTATATGGCTGTTTATTGTTTTCTTTTTTATTAGTTATAATCATATTTTTTACACATTTGTAGAAATTTCCCCAAATTTGGTAAATTAAACCTCTGATTTGTTTAAATGATACCAGCTGCTGTGCATGTAGAACTGTATCAAATATAATATTAATATATATATATTTATATATATATATATATATATATATATATATATATATATACACACACACACACATTAGCTGCAATGCATACGTAATAGTGGCAGTTTTACTGTATGTATATATACAGTATAAAGCAATGTGGCAAAGTAAGTGTTAATAGTTTATTAATTATAAATTTAAAATTAAATGAAATTAATATTTGGTCAGTTCATCCTTTGAGGGGAGTCTTGGAACTAATGATATGGCCCCCACAGATCTTTGGTTAGTAGGGTTAAGCCAATCTTGAGATTTCAGGATCGTCTTTAAAATCCGATTTTCGATCATTTTCCAGCCGATCCCAATCCAGATCGCGATTTTGAAATTTGCTCGATCGCCGATCGGAATCCGATCTTTTCCCGATCGCTCACCCCTAATGTTAGCTTTTCCCACAATGATTGGCCACTAGCCAAGCATTGTGGGAACTAACCTCCGACCTCGATCCGCCGGAAAAGATCGGGATCGGAATTCCGTTCGCATTCGTGAAATTTACTTGATCGCCGATTGGAATCCGATCTTTTCCAATCCCGATTGCTCAACCCTATTGGTTAGTTCTCCAAAATATTTGGAACAACTTCACTCTTGAGTTGCTCCAAAAACTGAACTGTGTGCTAGTACTCCAAGAAGAAGGAATGGTGTAGTGAAGGGTGGGCGCACCAAATATATTTGTACTGTATATTTCTCTTCTGTTCATTCACTTTTCACTTCACTTTCACTTCACTCAGTTTGTCAATAATATATTTCTATACTATATTTGAAAGCTATTACTTTGCAGTATTTTTTCCAAATCGGCCTAAAATATATGCACAGCACTGTATATACTGTATCTATCTAGTAGTAGTCATAATGCTACCTGCACATAAAAATAAAGAAATTCATTTCTGTTAATAAATTCATATTGTGCCTATAGTACCTGTTGTAATGCCTTGAGACTAACTATTGTGTCCATATATTAAAAGCCATTCCATCCATTATTTCCTAATAAAAGCTGGTTTTCACATATATACAGTGTTGGCCAAAAGTATTGGCACCCCTGCAATTCTGTCAGATAATACTCCTTTTCTTCCAGAAAATGATTGCAATCACAAATTCTTTGGTATTATTATCTTCATGTAATTTGTCTTCAATGGAAAACCACAAAAAGAATTGTCAAAAAGCCAAATTGGATATAATTCCACAGCAAACATAAAAAGGGGGTGGACAAAAGTATTGGCACTGTTTGAAAAATCATGTGATGCTTCTATAATTTGTGTAATTATCAGCACCTGTTACTTACCTGAGGCACCTAACAGGTGGTGGCAATAACTAAATCACACTTGCAGCCAGCTGAAATGGATTAAACTTGACTCAACCTCTGTCCGGTGTCCTTGTGTGTACCACATTGAGCATGGAGAAAAGAAAGAAGACCAAAGAACTGTCTGAGGACTTGAGAAGCAAAATTGTGAGGAAGCATGAGCAATCTCAAGGCTACAAGTCCATCTCCAAAGACCTGAATGTTCCTGTGTCTACCGTGCGCAGTGTCATCAAGAAGTTTAAAGCCCATGGCACTGTGGCTAACCTCCCTAGATGTGGACGGAAAAGAAAAATTGACAAGAGATTTCAACGCAAGATTGTGCGGATGGTGGATAAAGAACCTCGACTAACATCCAAACAAGTTCAAGCTGCCCTGCAGTCCGAGGGTACAACAGTGTCACCCCGTACTATCCGTCGGCGTCTGAATGAGAAGGGACTGTATGGTAGGAGACCCAGGAAGACCCCACTTCTTACCCAGAGACATAAAAAAGCCAGACTGGAGTTTGCCAAAACTTACCTGAGAAAGCCAAAAACATTTTGGAAGAATGTTCTCTGGTCAGATGAAACAAAAGTAGAGCTTTATGGGAAAAGGCATCAACATAGAGTTTACAGGAAAAAAAAGAGGCCTTCAAAGAAAAGAAGACGGTCCCTACAGTCAAATATGGCGGAGGTTCCCTGATGTTTTGGGGTTGCTTTGCTGCCTCTGGCACTGGACTGCTTGACCGTGTGCATGGCATTATGAAGTCTGAAGACTACCAACACATTGTGCAGCATAATGTAGGGCCCAGTGTGAGAAAGCTGGGTCTCCCTCAGAGGTCATGGGTCTTCCAGCAGGACAATGACCCAAAACACACTTCAGGTCAGCACTAGAAAATGGTGGTGAGAGAAAGCACTGGAGACTTGTAAAGTGGCAGCAATGAGTCCAGACCTGAATCCCATAGAACACCTATGGGGGAGAGATCTCTTGATGGCAGTTTGGAGAAGGCCCCCTTCACATCTCAGCGACCTGGAGCAGTTTGCCAAAGAAGAACGGTCTAAAATTCCAGCAGAGCCTTGTAAGAAACTCATTGATGGTTACCGGAAGCGGTTGTTCACAATTATTGTGTCTAAAGGTTGTGCTACCAAGTATTAGGCTGAGGGGGCCAATACTTTTGTCCGGCCCATTTTTGGAGTTTTGTGTAAAATGATCAATGATTTGACTTTTTTTTCATTCTCTTTAGTGTTTTTTCATTGCAAGCAAAATAAATGAAGATATTCATACCAAAGAGTTTGTGCTTGGAATAATTTTCTGGAAGAAACTGAGTATTATCTGATAGAATTGCAGGGGTGCCAATACTTTGGGCCAACACTGTATAAATTTATACTGAAACATTTATATTTTCACGTTCTATTAAATTGATACATTATTATTTTTCATCTGTACACTAAGCACAGCTCCTGCAGTTTGTAGCCCTGTAAGCCCATGTGATGCACTGTATATGTAGTAATATTCATAGGATTCATATGTGCTTATTAAGCGATGTCCGTGTCCAAGAAACATGATGAGATTTCTTTTTGTGCCACCATATTGGTTTTGTGGTATCATTGATTTGTCATTCGTCACACTGATAATCCTTTTATGTACCCTGGAATCACAAGCCGTTATTTATGCTGCAGCCAGTAGTTTATTGTCTGTGTCTTACTTGCTGATGTCATGTGCTTACCTCACCTTTAATGCAGACAGGCACATAATGTGCAGCAAGCCCTCTATCATGTACCATTATAATTAGCACTGTCAAAGCAGGACTCTGCAGCCCTCATGCATATCAGATTATAATATGTCTTCATAAGCAAGTGACTATACATGCACAATATTTCTCCCCTTATGAAGATTGCATGTCAATAAAGTAATTGAGTCTCCGAGGCTCCAGCAGGGAAAGATTTAGGGGATGGGACTTTCAGGGCAGTGATGTATAACCATTATTATTCTGCTAGTCACCAGTGCTGAGTCTGAAAGCGAGAGTGGACAGGAAATCGCCAACTAAATGGCTAGATGAAGTGCTGAGAAAAAAATGGATTTGTATACTATGTATTATTTCTTTCTCTAAA
The DNA here is from genome assembly GCF_031893055.1 of Leptodactylus fuscus. Lineage (NCBI taxonomy): Eukaryota > Metazoa > Chordata > Amphibia > Anura > Leptodactylidae > Leptodactylus > Leptodactylus fuscus. Next base: position 36,646,564 of record NC_134274.1, read on the forward strand.
AATATGTTTTGCGCTCTGCTGCAGATTACAGGATCCTCGGATCCTCTCAAAGTCACAAGGTTATTTTTAATGTACATGCGTCTAAAATTTCCAAACACAAACTTCTAAGTCCTGGTGCACGTGGTTGTAGATTGTTGCAGGTTATTATCTGCAGTTATGGGTCCAGAATACGAACTCCTCATACATTTATGGCATCAGCTGAGTGCGTTTTTTGTTGTTAGTGTATTTTCTTAGAACGTTCCTTTGTTGTTACTCCTGGTAACGCATGACTATATGGGTAACCAGACATGACCATCCCATTGTTAATGTTGGGTTTGTCCCTACACGTACCTCTAACGTTGTTCAGTTAGTGATGGAAGTGACAGGCTGTATAACAGCAAATGTTATTGCACATTTGTCAATTTATTTGTCCTTTTCCAGGAGGATTAACAGAGAGACAAAACAGAGAGTGCAATACAGAACTCTAAAAGATGCTCCAAAATTGTTATTTAATGGGAAGATATTTTCTAATACAGAGATGTCAGGAGAGTGGACAGGTTCTATGTAATTGTTGCTGTGACACATACGGTGGTAGAAGTATACAGCAAATGTGTGACCTGTATCATCTACCTTTCAATGAGGTGAGCCTAAAGAAATGCACTGCATCAAATCCAATAAACCCTTTTATATGGTATTATTCCAGACTACCTCATTGTCTACGTCCTGACGGACTTGAATAGACGCAGTTATATTATGTAGAAGCTGATGGGATGGATGATACTGATGTGAATGAGTGATGCCCTCCTGGCCCAGAGAAACCACAGCTGAATAGGCTACAGTGTCTTCCCGAGGTTATCTGATCAGAGCCACGACTGGGACTATCTGATGCCTATCTGTGCGCTCTTTTTCAGAGTCACGATATAGTAAAAAGTGGAGGTTCACTCTGCTGCTGTAGTAGTAGTAGTAATGGTGGTAATAATAGTGGTGGTAGTAGTAATGGTAGAAGTAGTGGTAGTAGTGGTACTAGTAGTTGTGGTGGTACTATGATGGTGGTAGTAGTAGTGGTACTAATGGTGGTGGTAGTAGTGGTTGTAGCTGTAGTGGTGGTAGTAGTAATGGTAGAAGTAGTGGTAGTAGTAGTTGTGGTGGTACTAGTAATGATGGTGGTAGTAGTAGTGGTGGTAGTAGTAGTGGTACTAGTGGTGGTGGTATTAGTAGTAGTGGTTGTAGCTATAGTGGTGGTAGTAGTATAGTAGAAGTAATAGTAGTAGTAGTGGTGGTAGTAGTAGTAGTGGTGGTAATAATAGTGGTGGTAGTAGTAATGGTAGAAGTAGTGGTACTAGTAGTTGTGGTGGTACTAGTAATGATGGTGGTAGTAGTAATGGTACTAATGGTGGTGGTAGTAGTGGTTGTAGCTATAGTGGTGGTAGTAGTATAGTAGTAGTAAATAGTAGTAGTGGGGGTGGTACTAGTGGTGGTGGTGGTATTAGTAGTAGTGGTTGTAGCTATAGTGGTGGCAGTAGTAATAGTAGTAGTGGTGGCGGTATTAGTAGTAGTGGTTGTAGCTATAGTGGTGGTAGTAGTAATGGTAGAAGTAGTGGTAGTAGTGGTACTAGTAGTTGTGGTGGTACTAGTAATGATGGTGGTAGTAGTAGTGGTACTAATGGTGGTGGTAGTAGTGGTTGTATCTGTAGTGGTGGTAGTAGTAATGGTAGAAGTAGTGGTAGTAGTAGTTGTGGTGGTACTAGTAATGATGGTGGTAGTAGTAGTGGTGGTAGTAGTAGTGGTACTAGTGGTGGTATTAGTAGTAGTGGTTGTAGCTATAGTGGTGGTAGTAGTATAGTAGAAGTAATAGTAGTAGTAGTGGTGGTAGTAGTAATAGTAGTAGTAGTGGTGGTAATAATAGTGGTGGTAGTAGTAATGGTAGAAGTAGTGATACTAGTAGTTGTGGTGGTACTAGTAATGATGGTGGTAGTAGTAGTGGTACTAATGGTGGTGGTAGTAGTGGTTGTAGCTATAGTGGTGGTAGTAGTATAGTAGTAGTAAATAGTAGTAGTGGGGGTGGTACTAGTGGTGGTGGTGGTATTAGTAGTAGTGGTTGTAGCTATAGTGGTGGCAGTAGTAATAGTAGTAGTGGTGGCGGTATTAGTAGTAGTGGTTGTAGCTATAGTGGTGGTAGTAGTAATGGTAGAAGTAGTGGTAGTAGTGGTACTAGTAGTTGTGGTGGTACTAGTAATGATGGTGGTAGTAGTAGTGGTACTAATGGTGGTGGTAGTAGTGGTTGTAGCTGTAATGGTGGTAGTAGTAATGGTAGAAGTAGTGGTAGTAGTAGTTGTGGTGGTACTAGTAATGATGGTGGTAGTAGTAGTGGTGGTAGTAGTAGTGGTACTAGTGGTGGTGGTATTAGTAGTAGTGGTTGTAGCTATAGTGGTGGTAGTAGTATAGTAGAAGTAATAGTAGTAGTAGTGGTGGTAGTAGTAGTGGTGGTAATAATAGTGGTGGTAGTAGTAATGGTAGAAGTAGTGATACTAGTAGTTGTGGTGGTACTAGTAATGATGGTGGTAGTAGTAGTGGTACTAATGGTGGTGGTAGTAGTGGTTGTAGCTGTAATGGTGGTAGTAGTAATGGTAGAAGTAGTGGTAGTAGTAGTTGTGGTGGTACTAGTAATGATGGTGGTAGTAGTAGTGGTGGTAGTAGTAGTGGTACTAGTGGTGGTGGTATTAGTAGTAGTGGTTGTAGCTATAGTGGTGGTAGTAGTATAGTAGAAGTAATAGTAGTAGTAGTGGTGGTAGTAGTAGTGGTGGTAATAATAGTGGTGGTAGTAGTAATGGTAGAAGTAGTGATACTAGTAGTTGTGGTGGTACTAGTAATGATGGTGGTAGTAGTAGTGGTACTAATGGTGGTGGTAGTAGTGGTTGTAGCTATAGTGGTGGTAGTAGTATAGTAGTAGTAAATAGTAGTAGTGGGGGTGGTACTAGTGGTGGTGGTGGTATTAGTAGTAGTGGTTGTAGCTATAGTGGTGGCAGTAGTAATAGTAGTAGTGGTGGCGGTATTAGTAGTAGTGGTTGTAGCTATAGTGGTGGTAGTAGTAGTAATAGTAGTAGTGGTGGCGGTATTAGTAGTGGTGGTAGTAGTAGTGGTTGTAGCTATAGTGGTGGTAGTAGTAGTAATAGTAGTAGTGGTGGTGGTAGTAGTATACATAGAGTCCTTTTATACAGATATAAAAAAAATGGCCGCGGGCATGTGCAGTCGGCTCTGCCTGAGGCTGACTGCGCAAGTTTGAAGCCAGTGCCAGGAGAAGACGCGAAGACGTTCCAGACGAAGATGGAGGCGGCACTGGAGATTTCATATGTTATGTTGTAATTATGTATTACAATTCCATGTGTGTAACCCTGAAACTATCTCTCGCTTTATGTATGTAGATAAAGTATCTAGGCATGACTTCTGACTATTCTCAGTATAATCCACAGATTTATAGTGTCATTCAGAATTAAAGGGCTAGTAGTTGTGAGTGGTACTGAATATATGGGCTACTCCAAATGGGTGGTCAGTTGGTTTCCATAGCTCGTCCTTACGTGACCTCTTGCGATCCGTATGATGGTTCCTCTCTTTTTTTGTTTCCAATCCCAGATAACATGGTATGCTCATAACTCCAGTGTCTCAGCAGTAAAACATCTGCTCTAGCTTGTTGTACTTTTATGATAGCATCTCACGGTCTGCACAGGCGGGGAGGGGGAGGTGAAACCACAGAACTGGTGTCTGCAGTGTTGAGTTTACCTGCTCAGAACCTGCCCGGCCATAAATCAGCCCTCACACAGAAACTCAACAGCAAGTTTGGGATTTGGTTGGGGTCATAAATTTGGGAGCTTCTGACTCCTGTAAACACAGGCAAATTTATGCTTTAAATAAAGGATAAGAGCCTGGTTGGGTAACAGCTCTGGAGATCTGACACTGAGTTGCCAGGCATTTCTCTTTTCCATGGGAAACTGATCCGGTAAAAGGATCCCTATCTGTCACAGCTTTGATAAATCAAAGGCAACCGAAAGAGGCTTCTGGAATGCTCCGACCCAACGAAAGGTTATCTAGGCTTCCCTTCTGAAATGACTAGCTATGACATCCATGCACTATGTCAAGTGCAGCCCAAGATATCAGGTTAATTTTACAGTCAGATTTTTTAACAAGGACATCACCTCCTTCAGGCCTCAGTTTTTTTTCTATCTGCTGTAATTGGTATTGGTATATTGATTTGTGTACACGTGATACAATGTCAAGACCACAGATGTAGCCGAGGACGTTTGGCAGGATCATGTCTCAGGTCATTAGTCAAAATCTAAGTGCTGTAATGAAAGACAAACCTAGATACCATGCCATGGGTTCGTGAGTCGTTGGAAGATACAGACTGGTACATGTTTTGACATAAATAAGTATATATATAGAAACTACAGTAGACTGAAGGCACACAACCTCTATGAACGGGAGGTAAATCCCTGGAGCCTTGTTTTGTAATATTTAGAGATGAGCGAACAGTAAAATGTTCGATGTTCGATATTCGTTTCGAGTAGCCCCTCAATATTCGACTACTCGAATCAAATATCGAACCCTATTATAGTCTATGGGGGGAAAATGCTCGTTTCAGGGGTAGGCAACGTTCGATCAAATCATACTTACCAAGTCCACGAGGGAGGGTCGGGCTGGATCCTCCGAGAAGTCTTCTCCGCGCAGCGTCCCCGTGGCGTCTTCCGGCTCTAGATTCACTCTGCTAGGCATCGGGCCTGGGCAGAGCCGACTGCGCATGCCCGCACTACAAGCGGATATGCGCAGTTGGCTCTGCCCAGGCCCGATGCCTGGCAGAGTGAATGAAGAGCCGGAAGACGCCGCGGGGAAGCTGCACGGAGAAGACTTCTAAAGGTAGGAGAAGAACCAGCGTTGATTGGCCGACTCTATAGCATTCGGCCAATCAATGCTGGTTCTACATCGAACTTTTACATTCAAATAGGGAGTGGCACTCGATCGAGTACGAGTATTTCGAATACCGTAGTATTCGATCGAATACCTACTCAATCGAGTACTACTCACTCATCTCTAGTAATATTGTTTTTATTGGCCCAAGCACACTATAGGATAACTGTTAACACCTATAACAATTCTCAAGAATATTTTCTTCTAACTCTGTTGTGTCCTCTGTTATTCCTCTTAGAAATTTGAATACTTTAACCATTGGGTGTTTGCGTTACCCATGTCAAAAGGGTGTGTCCTACACAGTCTGGCACCAGCAGCACCGATTGGACAGGGTCATAGAGAGTGGGTAGGGACAAGCTCGTAACTGGTAACACCCAGGTGTCAGGTTCATCTTGAATTTTTAGGAGGAATTAAAAGAAGCAAAATGTCGAGCTATAGGTAAAAGATACTGCTGAATTATTTGATCCATACACGATTTGGTCCTCTAGTATCTCATGGAATTCCCAGCCCCTTACGGTCATGTGTATAATGGCGGCTTTTATAGTGATTGGGAACACAGGGATAGAAAAACCATCCCTAAGTTCCCTATAGGAGGACTGGCTGTAGTAACAGTAGGCCCCCACGATTTTGTGCCGCTACTTAATACTGCAAGGATGTATATACGTCCTTGCAGTGTTAAGAGTGGACCGCCTGGGTGTATAATGTGAAAGTCACTCTTGACTTAATCTCAAAAAGACACCGCAAAATCTGCAACAACAAAAAAAAATGCTTGCTTTCCGCAACATAGGGCCTCAGCCTTAAGGTAGTTTGTCAACAGAAGCTAGCATATCAACCCAGCCCCGTAGACTGATAGGTGAGGGTCACCCCAAATCAATCCGTGTTTTTTCCTTGTGATTCACTGCCTCTCTTGTCATTTTGCAAATCAGCTTTTTGGTGCAATGAGTTCTGCTATATACTATAATACTGGACATTCTTGTGCTATGTTCTGCAAGGTTTTATTTTTCAGTAGCATCATTAACATTGCTATGGATTTGGTGCTGGAACGGACTGAACGCTTCACGAAGAACAACTTGGGCTCACTGTTCTGATCCAGTTGTGTTTACTGCAAAGAATAGCTCTGGATTACACTCAATATTCTGCAAAGGGAATCGAGGTGCTTGTCATCTTTTCTATTCTAACCGCAGCTGTCAGAGTGAGGTGCTTGGCTGAAATTATGGGATGCCAAAAGCATCAGCTGCTGCAGTGCCACACTGTTTTATGATTTAAGGGATATACACCTTAGGTTTACAGCTTCTGAGAGATGAACTTTGACTTCTTTTACTCATTTTTCGGGTTGACTTTTTCAAACTTTTTTAACCTTGTCCTGCTTGCAATTCTTTGTTGCTGCTGAACGGTGGAAGACCACTCAATGAATACATCGTCCTTTTATGTCATTAGGAATGGTTTCCCATGTACAGTAAGAAAAGAAGAAGAGTTTATGTTCTTTTGAGTATTGGTATATTAATTATAAATGTTTTCTACCTACTAAATGTGAATTACCCTTTCATGGTATCTGTCCTACATGTATGACGAAAGTCATAAGGGAACGTATGGCATGGGCCGAGGAGCTGAGCCCTCACGATACACTGTGAGTGATGACCTGGTTACACAACTCCTATCACGATACACTGAGTGTGATGACTTACATGATAAGTGATGGCTTGGATACACAACTTCTACTTGCAATGTCCAAAACTGATAAAAACACCTACCCCAGAAGTTTGTCCCCAGGGTCTTGTGAAACTCCAAGACCTGCCATTTTATTGATCCTGTCAAATGGAGTTATTAAACTTGATGAATTATCTTAAAGGGATCCTATCATTAAAACTCAATTTTTTCTCACTAACATGTCGGAATAGCCTTAAGAAAGGCTAGTCTTCTCTGTGCCGCCATTCGGTATAAATCCTGGTTTTCGTCGGTATGCAAATGAGTTCTTCTGCAGCACTGGGGGCATCCCCAATGCTGGGAAAGAACTCTCCAGTGCTGCCTCCATCTTCTTCAAGAACGTTTTCTTCACGCGTGATGGCTTGGTTACACAACTGCTACTTGCAATGTCCAAAACTTATAAAAACACCTACCCCAATGTTTTCTTCATGCGTCTTCTTCCGGTGCAGGCTTCAAACTTCTAGGCCTCAGGCCTAGGGCAAAGCCGACTGCGCATGCCCACTGGCCACAAGAAAATGGACATGCCAGTGTAAGCGGACATTTTCTTGTGGCTGGTGGGCATGTGCAGTCGTGAAGAGGATGTTCCTGAAGAAGATGGAGGGCGGCGCTGGAGAGTTCTCTCTCAGCATTGGGGACGCCCCCAGTGTTGTTTGGGCGCTTGGGCCTGCCCCCAGTGCTGCAAGAGAACTCATTTGCATACCGAAGAAACCGGTATTTATACCAAACGACGGTGCGGAGAAGACATCTAAAGGTAGGATAAGAATAGCCTTTATTAAGGCTATTCCTACGTGTTAGTGAGAAAAAAAATGAGTTTTAATGATAGGATCATTTAAGATAGGGTCCAAATATGTATTCAAAGTATATTTTTAAAGGGGGGTCCAGGATTTTAAAAAAAATTGCACCAGTAGATTTGTCACTTTTGTCCATTTGCATGAGAGTGCGGTACAAGACTGAGTCTATTCCTGTATACTATAAGCAGACATTTTCTTCTAATTCCGGGCAAGGACAACTCTTTAAATACCGAAGTCCCTGTCCATGTAAAGCAATGACCGCGTAACACTTACTAGTACATTTTGCCTTGTTCTTCATCAAGTGCCTTCTGCAGTTTACATTGTTATCGCCATGAACATTGCTAGATTTTTCACGACAAATATCACTTATGGGAACAATTACAAAAAACGAAACAACAAAAAATTGTCCCTGAGAAAATCCATAAGTCATGTTTTATCATTACATCGCACGCCGAATCCAGAATTCATCAACATGACCTCATCGACTATAACTCAGCCGCCTTCATCTTTTGTTTTCTTTGACAAATGTTGTTATAACCTATCCTCTTGTTATGAATAATTAGAGAAAAGATTAATAGTTTCCAGTAACCCCAAAGGCTAAGATACCGGGCCCATAATTGCTCACTTCCTTACTTTCAGCCCTATAACTGTGAACTTTAACTTGGCACATTTCCTTTTCATTTGTAGAGATGATGGTTTATGTTTTCCAGCAGGTACATCGGAGACGTCACGGGATAAAATAGAGCAGCTGCTTCTTGACACGCCAAATAGTACAGCGAGTTTACAAAGTCAATTTCATCTCGAAAGAGAGTGCAAGTTCTCCTTAAATGTTTCCATTGAATGTAATATATTAAATAATTATTAATAACAATCCCCAGCCACTGACTTTATATCTAGAGATGAGTGAGTAGTACTCGATCGAGTAGGTATTCGATCGAATACTACGGTATTCGAAATACTCGTACTCGATCGAGTACCAATCGCTGTTCGAATGTAAAAGTTCGATGCAGAACCAGCATTGCTTGGCCGAATGCTATACAGTCGGCCAATCAACGCTGGTTCTTCTCCTACCTTTAGAAGTCTTCTCTGTGCAGCTTCCCCGCGGCGTCTTCCGGCTCTTCATTCACTCTGCCAGGCATCGGGCCTGGGCAGAGCCGACTGCGCATGTCTGCTTGTAGTGCGGGCATGCGTAGTCGGCTCTGCCCAGGCCCGATGCCTGGCAGAGTGAATTCAGAGGCGGAAGACGCCGCGGGGACGCTGCAAGGAGAAGACCTCTCGGAGGATCCAGCCCGACCCTCACTCGTGGACTTGGTAAGTATAATTTGATCGAACATTGCCTACCCCTGAAACGAGCATTTTCCCCCCATAGACTATAATAGGGTTCGATATTCGATTCGAGTAGTCGAATATTGAGGGGCTACTCGAAACGAATATCGAACCTCAAACATTTTACTGTTCGCTCATCTCTATTTGGTACCATATGTTCAGCAGTCAGATGCTTTTACCCACCAAACCACTTTAGTGGAGCCGAAGCTGTTAAGTACTTTCTGCTCCTTTTTTGGCTAAGTTTTTAGATGTCCATTTAGAAGTTAGGGCGGGTTCACATCTGTCTCCACTTTCAGGTTTCCGTCTTCTGCTGACAGGAGACGGAAACCCGGCAGACAGTGAGCGCCTGTGAGCATTTTGTGGTCTCCACGGAAACCAGTTTTCTTTAACTGGACACAAAGTCCTGCATGTCCGACTTTGTGTCCAGTTGACAAAAAAACAGATTTGTCGCTGAGAGGCAGAAGAATGGATTTGAAAAATGATTGACGGTTTCCGTCTCCTGTCCAGTTTCTCAAGCAGAAGATGGAAACCTGAAAGCGGAGACCGGGGCGTAGATGTGAACCCGCCCTAACTAGTACATGATAGGTTGGGAAACTTGTGAAATGGTTCTGCTCGGTATCGCAGTTCAATACCATTGGGATTCAGCTATGAGCAGGCTATGTAATTGACAAACGTGGCCTCTAGTGTTGAGCGAATAGTATTCGTCGAATATCTCGCTCCCATAGTGTAAGTGAAATATTCACTGCGCTTAACCCCTTGGTGTTCGGCCGCTTACATGCATTCCTATGGGAGCGAGGTATTCGAATACTATTCGCTCAACACTAGTGGCCTCTTATTACCTCTAAAGTCATAATAGTCCTTCAAATTGCTGATCTATGCGGATGACAGCAGTCTCCATTGTGGTCCGATTTTAGACTCTGCCTCCTCACAGACGAGCCTCCGGCAGAACCAGCGTTGATTGGCCGAATGCTGTACACTGGCCAATCAACGCTGGTCAATTCATTCCTATGAGAAAAAGTAAGCTCGCTCGTAACCGCAAGCTGCCAGCTCTCCTAACTAGCAAGGACGAGCCTGCAGCAAATCAACGCTGGTTCTGCTGCAGGCTCGTCTTTGCTAATCAGGAGAGCTTTCAGCTTGCTGTTACGAGGAAGCTTACTTTTTATCAGCGCAACTGCAAGCGCTGTGCAGTTAAAGCACACGGACCCCATAGACTATAATGGGGTCCGTGCGCTTTAACTGCACAGCGCTCCTCCTAAACACTCTCCTCCTGCTACTCATGAACTTGGTGACTCTCCTTTGGTCGAATAGTGGTTTCCACTGCAACGAGCATTTTTTCCCATAGACTATAATGGGATTCAATATTCGATCGAGTAGTCGAATATTGAGGCTGTACTCGAAACGAATATCGAATCTCGAATATTTCACTGTTCGCTCATCTCTAATTATTACCATCAAGACATGACTCACATGACTGTATTATCCAATGGCTTTAGCTAGGTTCCCATTCAGCACTAGAGGTATTGGATGTCGTGTCCTCATGACCCCTGAACATGAAGTGGCAACTAAGGCCTAGTGGTAACATTGTATTTTATGTAATGCATTACCAGTTTCTTTTGAAATGACCATACTCCTAGAGTAAGTGAATAAAGGTGAACCCAAGGCTTACAGTAATAAAATAGAACCGCCATATTTTCACGTAAGAATTTCGAAAGTGACCATAAAACAAACCTGTTTGGACCCATAGTGTGTCCTTTTATATACTAGATAGTTCTTCAGACTGGCAAGCTGTGCAGGGGTTAATCTGCCTTCATACTACATACATTATTAATGATCATTATGTGGACTTCAAGGTCTCATTTCCTTTGAAGCTGAAAAGCTGCAGATGTCGGTGTGCGTGCCTGAGAAGGTGTTACAGATGTTATTGATATTTGGGTAACTTTGTAATGCTCGGTCTGAAACACAATATCCTTATCATGGTGTGATTCATTTTTCTGGTGCCGCGGCCACATTTCAGAGGATGTGGCTGAGTGTTATTGACAGGACCAGAAAGGAACGATTATGAATCCTTTTGTCAGATTCCATAATATTCACACAACTAATAGCTCTATTGATTTGGTAGCTGCTGAGTGATGACTGGCGAGAAAAAAATGACTGGTAATTACTGATTTCTGTCTAGATGTTCCCATGTCAGAACATGCAAAATACCTGCAAGTTCCGGGAAGAATTGGATCCTGTAAACTTTTCATATCATAAAAAAATTCCCACTGGTCTATCCGTATAATAGGTATCCCTCACTTCCTCTTGCTAGTCCGGCTTACAGATCGTTTGATTGTGCGTCTATCATACTGGCGGCTTTTTTCTACTCTAAGCATCCTGTATTTATTTTGACTTTTGCCACGTGGTTAAGTTGAGGTGCGAGGTCTAGAAAAAAAATCTTCCTTTTCTTTGTGTTACATTAAAATGGATGTTCACAGTCAGATTTCCAGGTGGCAGTCCCTGGAGTAGGGGCAAAGGAGAGCTATGGGAACATCTGATGCAAATTTGGGAGTCAGAGCAAATGTAGTATGGGACTTCCAATTGGTGGTCTCAGACGGTGGCTCAAGATGGGCTAAGCAGTCAAGAACCCAGGAGTTATACCTCAAGTACTAGATCAAAAAACCGGGATGGGCAAGGTGAAGGTGGAAATATAAGGTAGAAACAAACGTCGGTTCTCAAGATGAAACAGATACAGGTTAGAGGTAAGAACCACATTGCAAAACATCTCTGCTTTTTATGATACTTGCGAAGTTGATGGGATTCTGGATGATCCCATACACACTGGGATCAGTCTATATACCGTAATACTCACTACATGGGGCCTAAGTCTACGCTTTTCTATTGCATATTTTTCTCTGCAATGTGTGGATGGGATTAGCACAAATCCCATCTACTTTGCAGGTACATTGCCTCAATATGGGGCCCTGGCTTAAATCTGATGCTAGAATAAGAGAACTCCAGGCCACAAGTAGAAGACTGTTTCTGGTTCTGAGAAAAGTAACCAAATCCAAGCATATGAATCAAGCTATTGTGTTAGACGGCAAATGAGTACCTTTTTAGATTTCATTCTATAGCCGGCCAATTTGTGTTCAGTATAAGATCCCAAAAACAGAAATTGTATTCTTGTTTATTTACATATGGAATATGAATATGTAAATGACATGCATTCAGCAGATCTGTCAGATGGCGGATAGACATAGCCTGTTATGTTACGTTGTGCTATTATGTAAGTCACATTAGTGGCAGGAAGTCGGTCATTTGGATTCTTCGTTTGGATTCTGTATTGTGGGACACTCCGTTCTTTATTGAGGAGATACATCCTGTTCTTTGATGTATGAACTAAGCAGAAACCTCCATTAGACTTGTTTGACAATGTATTTGTTATCATCTTCTTACATCATGAGGATATGATGTACTTCTTCAGTATTATGTTAGAATGAAGAACAATTAGAAGCTCTAAAGACTTCCGTGAAAAGATTTATGATAGATCCACAAACATGCCTCGGAGTACATGCCAGACATTGTGGTATGAGTGAGCCACGGTCATCTCCTGTACAAGACACAGAGCTGGGCTTAAAGGGGTTGTCTAACTTAAAACGTTTCCCAGATGCAGAAAAAATGTAAATTAAAGGGTAAAAACAATGCATCATTTCTAGATGTTGTATTCCAGCAGAAGTATACTGGTTAGCTGATGGTATCTTCAGTGTCTCATGCACTGCACTGTAGACTCTTTAAATGGCTGCCCCGGGGATGCGGAGTACCAGACCCCTACCAATCTAATATCTATAAGTCATCAATATTGCAGTCCCAGACAACCCCTTTAATTTGAGCTTAATAGCTCCTTTAACTATTGTGTAACTAATGCAACCTGCTAACTCTTTAGGTTATCTTGTGCAAAGTGAGTATTTAGCACCTTTGATGCAGAATAATAATAATAAATAATAATAATAATAATAATACATGTTATTTATATAGTGCCAACATATTCTGCAGCACTGTACAATTTGTAGGGTTGAAGTACAGACAAAAAAGATACATTACAAAGAAATGGGGTCAGGGGATAACACTCCATGAGGAGTGGGCACCTTTGCAAGTGTATGGAGACTGACATGTTATTAGGCTTATTGAAAAAGTCATGCATGAAGATAAGGGGGCTGTCCTAAGAGGCAGCGTACAGAGGCACTGTTTTCCTAATTACATCCTGGGAAACAGATTTGCATATTTTTGTTAATCCCCTAGAGCAAAAATGGCTTTGTAAGTTTCCATATGCCTGCCACGGTGCCCACTCCTCAAGGAGTGTTATTATCCCCTTACCCTGGTCTAAAGTCTATCACCCAGCCAAACCAGTTTCCCTACGCTGTGCTGATGAGATCTAACCAGATCGAAACAGCTCTGTCCACATCTGGAATTCTGTTCCTTTTGGAATGGATACCCTGGTTTGGCAATAACCCTGCATCATGCTATTAGTCTTATTGAAAAAAGTCATGCATGCATGATGTTAAGGGGGTTGTCCTAAGAGGCAGCATACAGAGGCAATGTTTTCCTAACTACATCCTGGGAAACAGATTTGCATATTCCCTAGAAAAAAAATAGTCAATTCACACAATGGGACTGAGGGTCCTGCTTGCAAAAGCTTACAATCTATGAGGTAGAGGGGCTGACACAAGAGGTAGCAGGGGCGACATTGCTTATACAATGGTCAGACAATTTTGTAAAAGAGGTTACTGTCATTACACAAATATAATACTGTATGAGCCATCACCAGTTGTATCCTTTAACGTGCAGATGGTGCCTGGACATATAGAGTTAACCTGAAATGGCATTATATCAAGTGGGGTAATGTGTGAGCGGGGACAGAGGAGGGTTTGTTTTAGGGATTCTAATTACGAAATGGAAGAGTTTACATTGGGAATTGTGATAGGCCTATCTGATAAGATGTGTCTTTAGTTTGCGCTTGAAGCTGTAGAAATTGGGAGCTAATTTGATTGTCCGGGGTAGAGCATTCCAGAGAAGTGGTGCAGCTCAGGAGAAGTCTTGTATACGAGTGTGGGAGGTTCTGATAATAGAGGATGTAAGTGTTAGGTCATTGAAAATTAAATAATATGTGTAGTTTTCTTGTCTTCCTCTCCCTGTTTCATTTTATATAGTAAAATAAAGTTACTAGACAGAGCATTACTCAGTACTGATGCTGCTGAGATTGTTCCAACTAGTTACTGTCTTTGCATTAACCGTAATGGAGAAGGGGGCCATTTCCATGGAGATTTTATGCTCTCTCCCATGTTTGCATAGGTTTCCTCCTAGTACTTCAGTTTCCTCCCACACTCCGAGACACACACTCGCAGTGATTGGTACAGGGGCCCATTTTGGCACTGTCATGATCCCGATTGGGTCCCTGAAGATCCCGATCGGACCCCTGATAAGTGCATTTAGATAAAACTAATAGTCAGGCTCGGGGCCCACCGGGGAATTCCCCGATTCCCCGGCAGGCCAGTCCGACCCTGCTCCAAAGACATACTGATAGGGCATTTAGATTGTGAGCCTTACCTACCCATCATTGGGACAATGATTCATGAAAATGCAGGATATGTTGGCTCTATATACACTCCTGGCAGAAATGTCACCTACGGTTACAGATACACTTTAGACTACACCTATTTGATGTTCCAAACCAGACACATCTCAAATCCAATCACATGATGAACATAACGATGAACTGAAATGTGTAACCGGTGCAGGGAAATGGACACGTTCTTCTCTCAGCATTCTGTGTCTTTCTTATATCTGTCTGGTTATTCTTCTAAGACTGAGTACATTGACAAATATAGCTGATTCAAGGAATTTACAGAACATTTCCAATGTCAACAGCCATTTAAATTATCCTAACTTTATACTGAATCTTCCAAATCCAATTAACAGCTAATAATACTTGTCACTTTTACTTGAAGCCATTAATGGGAGGTCGTGGAAGATGTTGTAACACCCAGATTAAATTGTTTCAGTCCTCGCTTGTGGCCTGCCTCTAAATCACCGGACTCTTATCTCTGGCTACCAGGGGCTTTTGTGTTTTTACTGCAGTTTTTTTTCCCTCCTTAATACAATAGATGTCACTAAAATGAATTTAATCTCCCTTAGATTAGCTGCTCAAAATGATCTCTTATTTTAGGCATTTATAATAGAGCGACTCAAATGTTATTTTTGTATATTTATTTTATGTTGTGGATGGGGTATTGGATTTCTTTTAACTGATTTGAATTGTGAACAGAAATAGAAACTAATGGACGTTTATAGATCTGAATGCTATGTGCTTAGTTGTACCCTCAGTGGCTAGTACAGGACTTGGCTAGAACTAGAGCGTTATGTCAATAACGGGGCCAGGCCATCATAGCAAACCTAGTCCATATAGATTTCATGGAATGTTCCCTTTTCTAATCTCCCCTCTCCTATGAACTTGGACGAGAGCTGCTGTTTGGAGGACTCATTTACTTGGACACATGTAATACTATATTTGCCCTGCGGGGCTGCTGCAGGGGAACTGAGCAGTTGGCAAAAATATACTCTGGCAAAAACAATTGTTTGTCGGTGGCCTCAGGAGCAAGAATCAACTTTAATACTAAAGTCCTAAAGAGGTTATCTGAGTGATAAGTAACATGATATAAATAAGCTTCTGAGGTCAAAGCTTTTGCACCTTGACTGAATATATCTGCTATAAAAGGCACCAGTAATAGTTACAATACAGCATAAGGTAGCATTGGGAGTAGGCAGGGCTTCTTGTGGCTTAGGAGAGTGTGGGCGGGTACAGGGCGAGGAGACATGAGTGCATCACTCACGTCTCCCCTCCCAGTATCCGCCCACACTCTCCTTAGCCAAAAGCCCCGCCTTCTCCCAGCATTTGTAACACTAGCCTGGGAGGCAGGGGTGTGCATGGTGCTCTGCAGGCATGTGAATTAGAGAGAAGAGGAGCAACAACAACAGGGAGCGGCAGCTGTTATGTGCAGGTAAGGATTGAGCGATTGGGATAGGAATTCCGTTACTAATGTTTTTTAGGCAGGATCAGAACCCGATCGCGATTGTGAAATTTACTCGATCGTCGATCGGGATCCGATCTTTTCCAATCCCGATCGCTCAACCCTAAACCTAACCAATCATAGAGAGATGGGAATAGCCCAAAACATTAAATCACTGCTACATCCCCTTCAGTTTCAGGAGTGATGGAGGTCCAGAAGGTCAGATCTTGGCTGGTCTTATTCATGAACCACCATCATGGCAGGTGTTGCTCTTGTCCAGAATTCATGAGTAACCAATGGTTTATTTTTCTCTGTTTCTATAATAGCTTTCTGATTAAATTCTTTGCTAAACCTTATCACATATTGAGTTGGCAGTGGCCTCGCTTTTTCTCTTTGGTAGTACAGTATGACATGTGACGGTGATACATCTTTTATGAAGACCCTACCTAATTGCCATAGACTGAGTTTGACATCTCTAGCCATTCTAGTTGAAGAATATTTCCGAGGTTAATCTGTTTGTTAGCACAAATATTGAAAGTTCTCCTTTGGCACAGTTGGAGATGTGAATGTTAGCAATTCACAGACTTTACCATCAAAACATATACGGCCCTTTCTACATCTTGGAAATATAGATTCTCACATTGTGACACTTTCAAGCATTCGCTGTCTTCTGGATATTTGTCAGCTACTTGTAATAAGCATCAAAATGTTTGGATTTTATATGCAACATAAATTCACTGTCACAAGTTGTCAGGAAATGTGATTGTAAGAGGGTTTTTTTTTTTTTTTTTTAATTTAGAATTTTTAGGAAGTCGGGCGGATTACCATTTTTTAATAAGATGGAAGTCAGCGTGGTTAATTCTGTTACAGTAGAAACAATCTAACGTTCTCAAACAAGAATAGGAATTCCTCCTATATGTGATTGTATGTTTTGAGTTAAAATTCTGGCATTTCTTTTTTGCACCTGACAAAGCTGACAGCCAGCGCCAGAAGCACCTCATCACGTTACTCCCCATGAGCCATCTCTTTGGGACAAGTGAGGGGGCGTTTGGCATCCATTCTGTCTTACTTTTTATCAGGTATTTTCTTTTTATTGTTTTTGTGTTTGTCTTTCTGGCAACTGTTTTTCAAGACATTATGTTGTGATTTTTTTTCTTGCCTGTCAACATCTCGCTCTCCACAAGCCACTTCCATGTGTAAATACCATGTGAACTTTGTTGGAAAGATAACTAGAGATGGAGTAGCCGCAAGCAAGCAGTTTCTACTTTATAAGTAGCCTTTTGCCTTTACTAGGGTTGAGCCGATCTTGAGATTTCAGGGTGGTTTTTAAAATCCGATTTTCGATCATTTTCCAGCCGATCGTGAAATTTACTCGATCGCCGATCAGCATCCGATCTTTCCTGATCCGATCGCTTAACCCTAGTTACTTTATGTTTATGGAGTAGGGTTGAGCCGATCTTGAGATTTCATGATCGCTTTTAAAATCTGATTTTCGATCATTTTCCAGCCGATCCCAATCGTGAAATTTGCTTGATCACTGATCGGGATCCGATCTTTCCCGATCGCTCAACTCTAGTTACTTTATGTTTATGGGGTAGGGTTGAGCCGATCTTCAGATTTCAGGATCGTTTTTTAAATCAGATTTTCGATCTTTTTGCAGCCAATCCTGATCGTGAAATTTGCTCGATCGTGGTCAAAGCTTTCCCGATTGCTCAACCCTAGGCTTTACCTATAGGAGATAAAGTAACAATTGCTACAATCAAAATTTCTGGGCCATTTACAAAATGTCATGAGTAGGGTTGAGCGATTGGAATCGGAAAAGATCGGATTCTGATTGGCAATTGAGTAAATTTCATGATCGCGATCGGAATTGCAACCCAATCTTTTCCAGCAGGATCGAGATTGGAGGTTATCTCAAGATTGGCTCAAACCTAAAAGTGACTTTTCCCTAAGAGAGGCATTGACTAGGGTTGAGGATCGGGATCGGAAAAGATCGGATTCCGATCGGCACTCGAGCAAATTTCACAATCGGGATCGAGATCGGCTGGAAAATGATTGGAAATTGGATTTTAAAATCGATTTTGAAATCTCAAGATCGGCTCAACCCTAGTCATGAGGATATTCTGTACCACTACTTATATCATCCTAATATTCTGTGGGAACATTTACAAAGAGTGTCACACAGTGGATTATAATAAGGGTGCCTTGGCCGTAGAATTCAAGTCAAAACCACTACAAACCTTTCCGCAGTTGCAAATTATGGATTCAGTTTATTATCCTGTATGTAGGTAAGCTTGACATAAAAGAATTAAGTAAATGGGGTCATCACCTATGCAACTCTGTTCAATGGAGTTACGAGATCAAGTTGGTAAAGATTCGGTTAGGATTGACCTTTTTCAAGCGAGATCTGTTGAATAAGAGTGCATAGAAGTTGAAAATCGGTGGTGGTTAACTTTTATGTGTTCTTATACAAGATATCTGCTTAAAAAAGGTCAATCATGATTGAAATGTCACCAACTTGATTTGGAAATATCTTTGAAGATATTTGCATATGGTGAATGACTCAGTTTGTTTAATTCCTCCATGTCAAGCCGGCCTACATAGGAGATAATAAATTGGCTTCCTTGTTTTTAGCTACAGGAGTGTGTGATGTTGTGTGTCCTTGCTATACGTAGACTTGGTTAGGCAACCCTATTATGTAGCATCACAAAGCTAAAGAAATACAGCACAATTGTTACTAAGGGGGTGTTCACACTTGCGCCCAGGATTCAATGAGGTGGTCCTATAAGTGACTGACAACCTTGTCTATATGACTGTGTATACACAGATAGTTGTCAGTCACAGATAAGACCACCTCCTTGACGTCATAGACAGAGCAGAGATCTCAATGGATACATGACAGGTTATATTGAATCTTTTCCCACAAAATTCTGTGTCAATCTTCTCCAGATCCCCTGCTCTATAACATAATACCTACACCTTGAAAAGCATCTTCCATGTGACAACTTCCCTTTAAGACTGGCTTTTTGTACAAGATAAGTGCTGAAAATTGTAGACTGTAACATGGCGCTGATGAAAAGGATAGACAAATAAGTCTGCTAACTTGACCAGCTCATATACTCGTATACATATACTGCACGAATAAGGCAGCTGGTGTCATCGCAAGAGATGAAAGGGATTCTTTAAGATGGTGCTACAGCCACCTGTGCTAAGTGACTTCTGGCCTTCCCTTCACATGACCACCCTAGGGTTCTGCAGCTGAATCGCACCACAGGTTCTGCAGCTGAATCGCACCACAGGTTCTGCAGCTGAATCGCACCACAGGTTCTGCAGCTGAATCGCACCACAGGTTCTGCAGCTGAATTGCACCACAGGTTCTGCAGCTGAATCGCATCACAGGTTATGCACTTGAACCACACCACACATTGTGCAGCTGAATTGCACCACACACTCTGCAGCTGGATCGCACCACACATTCTGCAGCTGGATCGCACCACACATTCTGCAGCTGGATCGCACCACACATTCTGCAGCTGAATCACACCACACATTCTGCAGCTGAATTGCACCACTCATTCTGCAGCTGGATCACACCACAGGTTCTGCAGCTGAATTGCACCAGCGCACGGTGCTCTGCAGGCATGTGAAGTAGATAGAAGTGAAGAACGAGGAGCGGCAGAGGTTCTGTGCAGGTAAGTGGACATCAGGAGGGGACTAAGTAGCCGGGGGATTTTTTAATCACTACACAGCGTGGAGTCCAAAAATTGAAGCGTTCAATTTTTGGACTCCATGCTGTGTATTGAATAGGATCGTTTTTAAAATTCGATTTTTGATCATTAAAAAATCCCATTGACTTACATTAGAATCAGGATCGGGTTTGGATGGAAAATGATCGGAAATCGGATTTTAAAAAATGATCCTGAATTCTCAAGATCTCAAGACAGGAGGGAACCATCAAAAGCGTAAGAGGGTGGAAATGGTAATTAATCTTTGTTTTTCTTTTATTTAATTTATTGCAGGTAGCTTGATTTTCAGACAACCCCTTTAATACGCTCTATTTATTATCCTCTGAAATATAATGGCTGCCTTCCGCAGTTTAGTAAAAATGGGCCTGGATAGGATTGTATGTCAGTGTATTAATCTGCTAGCATATAACCACATATCATAGTTTTATACAGGCATCCTGATCACTTTTTACAGCTTTCCCAAATAGTGGTGTATTTAAATAGCACATTAATTTTAATACATTCTCCTTCAGAGTCGCTGTAATGTAAAGGCAGCCCCTAAGTGCAGAGAAAAGAACATTTTTATTATCATTATTACCCAATTACAGATGGAAGCGCAGGTGTCCGCACTGGAAATACAATCCACAGCCTTGTGCATTTAGCTCTTAAACTCGAGTTTCTAGAACTAGCTTACTATTGGGGTGGAAGTAGTTAAACCTTTTTTTTTTTTTCATTCCATTTACTTGGTCTGATGCCCAGCAAAGTACAGCCATGTTTCCTTAGGGTGCCAGCTGCCATCTGTCTCCTTGACCTTTAATCGGATCAGCCAGAGTTGTGGATAGAAGTAAAGCGTGATGTGGACAGTCGTGGTGACCCTGTAACTCTGCATATGTCTACACATTGACTAATGGTTGCAGAGGGGCATCATGCCAAGGCAAGATGGCATAGACAGGACGCTACTTAGTGAATACCTATCCCAATGGGGTAGCCGACTTCTATACATTATTTGCCAATCCATTTTTGTAATTGATGCATTTAGTTTTGATGCAAATAATAATACAAAATAATGCCATTCACCTGTGCTTGTCTATATCATAGCCTTGGTGTAAAGTAGGGTAAAGTTATTTCATATACTGGTGAACAAAGAATATTTCTATTTAGTGATGAACAGTGGGGTCACTTTGCAAGTGGCCCTATATGTCCAAAATCTACAGCCCCTTCAAACTGCTGATCTGAGGGGGCGCTGGAAGTAAGACCCCCACCAATCTGGTATTAGTGGTCTTCTTCAATGATAAGCCATCAGAATATTCCTTATTCCACAGCCTTCAAAACAGCCTTATTTCTCCTAGGTGCACAGCTTTTTAAGAAACTTGGCCTAGAGGTTGTGCCAAATATCTTGGAGAACTAACCACAGATCTGTGGATGTAGGCTTGCTCAAGTCCTGCAGTTCCAGACATTGTATCATGTTATGGTTTTACCACAGATTTGGACTTGCATAGTATGGTTGAAAAAAGACATATGTCCATCAAGTTCAACCAAGGAAATAGGGAATACATTTCCAGTCCTTTTTTTCAAGCTGTCAGCTGTTGCCAGTGTGACCACCTCCTAGGGTAGGCTATTCCACTGTCCTTTCACCGTATTTCTGGAGGTTATTATTTTTTTTAGGGAATTCTACATTAAACTTTTCTCTTGTTTCTTATATGAGACCTTTATATAGGTTTATCATATCTTCCCCTAAACAACTCTTTCCAATACTACATAAATTTAACTTCTTTAATCTCTCCTTATAACTGAGGACCACCATGACCCTTATCGGTTTTGTGGCCATCCATTGCACTAATGATTTATAAAGTGGTCATATTCCATCCTTGTCCCATACATTCATATCCCCTTTAATACATGATAAGATCTTGTTGGCCTTAGAAACAGCTGAATGATCTTGAATGCTGCTATTTAGTCTGATCTTCAGGTACCCCAAGGTTCTTCTCCACCAGAAACTCTCACAGCTTTATTCCATCCAGTACATTTGATGCATGCATCTTGGTCCATATACATTCATCCACATTGAACACCATTTTCCAACTGGTTGCCCAAACACTCAGTATGTCCAAGTCTGCTTGTAAACTTTGCATATTCTCCAAAGACTGCACTGTATGACTTAGCTTGGTGTCCTCTGCAAAAATATAGACATTGCTATTAGAGATGAGTGAGTAGTGTTCGATCGAGTAGGTGTTCGATCAAAAACTACGGTATTCGAAATACTCATACTCGATCGAGTACTACTAGCTGTTCGAAGTTTAAGGTTCGATGCAGAACCAGCGTTGATTGGCAAAATGCTATACATTCTGCCAATCAATGCTGGTTCTTCTCTTACCTTCTCTGCTCAGGCGTCGGGCCAGGCATAGCCGACTGTGCATGTGCAGTCGGCTCTGCCTAGGCCCCGATGTCTAGGCAGAGTGAATTCCATGCGGAAGACGCCGCAGGGGCGCTGCGCCGGGAGAAGACTTCAAGGAGAATCCAGCCCGACCGTCACTCGTGGACTTGGTAAGTATAATGTTATTGAATTTTGCGTACCCCTAAAATGAGCATTTCCCCCCATAGACTATAATGGGGTTCGAAATCCGTTCGAACAGTCGAACAGTGTGCGGCTGTTCGAATCGGATTTCGAACCTCGGACATTTTAGTGTTCGCTCATCTCAAATTGCTATCAATCCCATATTCCTTACCAATAATACATTTTATGGAACGCCGTCATCTTGTCCAAATCAAGTCCCTGGTTGTATAAGTCTGTAGGGTGGTTGGGATCCGACATAGATCCAGTTCTGACTTATTGAGAGGACTAATAAGATAGCGGTTGGCTGAGTGATTGTTTGGCTCACGGTTATGGCTCACAATTGCGGTTTACACGTGGTCAAACATTGCATGTATATTGAATGTGAGAGAACAGCTGCTGCCAGACGCCTCTGACATTGGCTTATCTCATTGAGAACAAATGGAGTGATCATTTGAACTCTAGACGTCGAGGGAAATTTGGAAGACCCCTACGTACAATGCATGGCCAGTGGGCTGATACTATTGAAACAAGATGACAATCATCCAATATGGATATGCATTTGCCTCCCTTCCATTGTATCTTTCCACTGCATGCTTTTAATGGCAAGTTAATACGAGTAGCTCTGACTTGCAGAGAGGCTCGGCACCCCATCATTTTCATCAATTTCATCAGACGACATGATTTGCATTGAGAAAAGAGGGCATGTAAAAAAAGGTGTTAAGTTAATCACCCCTTAGACGACACATTTCCACCCTGCGCTTTATCCCGCCTCTTTTCCACCTCTTATTGCCAGCATTACTCTGAAAACAAGAATCCCTATACGGTTTGTGTGGCCAAGGCTTATTAGTATGCGGCAGAAATGCCAGAATCTGTTCCCAAGCCTATGCCGAGTGAAAAATGGCTTGCATTTTCCTGATAGCCCATGTGGTTGTAAAGAATAAATGGCTAATGAATTACAGATGAACATTGACGCCAATTAATCTTTCCGCCGTCCCTGGGTTATATGGCAGCCATTTAAAAGTTTAATCAATACACTAAAGTTGAAAACATGCAGGCACTGCAGTTGTTTGCCTGTAATAAACATCAGAAAGAAACAGCGGCCCCGTCCAGGCCGCTGCATTAGAATGACAGCTATTTATGCTTAATGGACTAAATATTTTTTATTGGGAGAGAGCAAATGTCAACTTAAGTTTTGCGAGGCCAGCGTTCTCTTCCTTTTCCTGGAAGGTGGGCGAGAGATTGGTGGCAGGTCGGTGACAGTGACAGATGAACGAATAAATAAGGAGGAGAATACATTGGGGACAAAGGAGGAACGAGGATCTATTGCTTGCTGCCTAAGAAGCAGCAAGGCCTCTGTTTTGCATTAGGAAAGACATTCAGGTTATACGGCCGCTTGTTAAAGAAAGCAGAATCGCCTCAACGTAGGCTTAACCTGATTATATCTCTTAGAAAATCACTGAATGGAGCCGTTCACTATTCAGGGCCTGATCCCCGCAATGTAGGGAGATTATATGGAACCCACTAGAATATAAAAATGGAAAGACCACATTCTGCATCGGTGCGTAATGTATAGGCCATGTCAGAGTGACCTTCTGATATATAATTATATCTGTTCAGCTGGAACGGGCGGTCCTAATACACTGTAACGCGGGTCATTGCTGAGTTTATAGAATATCTATCCCTTTGTGTAGCCTTTCAATATGTCCAGACTGGCCTTAAAGGGATCCTATCATTCAGAAGGTATTTTTTCTCCCTAACAAGTTGGACTAGCCTTAAGAAAGGCTATTCTTCTCCTACCTTTAGATGTCTTCTGTGCGCCGCCACTCCGTAGTAATACTGGTTTTCATCAGTATGCAAGTTAGTTGGGGGAGGGCCCCAGCACTCAAACAGCACTGAGGGCGTCCCCAATGCTGCCAGAGAACTCTCCAGCGCCGCCTCTGTCTTCTTCAGGAACATCCTCTTCTTGTGTCATCTTGTGAAACTTGTAGGCCTCGGGCCTGGGCAGAAGCAACTGTGCATGCCCGCGGCCACAAGAAAAATGGCCGCTTACACGAGTAAGCAGCCACCACTGCCAGCCATATGGGCACCCATGGGTCAGTTTTTGCTATCAACTATTCCTGGTAGTTTGTTTCATTTAAAGGGTTCTCTAGTAGAATACGGTGTAATGGGTTAACAAGAAATAAATGAATTATTACCTGATGATTCCAATAGCTATTGCTGTTCCAACATTTCCCCGCACCCAATGATCTCCTCCTTCTTAACACACAGGATGGTTCAGCCGATCATTGGCTCAGACAAGTCACCGTTGTGGACAGTGATTGACTACACAGTCATTTCCTGCATGTTAATAGTTACAAGGAAGTAGGGAGCAGTGGGCCACCCAGGAATAGAGTTGAGCGATCGGAAAAGATCGGATTCCGATCGGCGATCGAGTAAATTTCACGATCGGAATTCCGATCCCGATCTTTTCCAGTGGGATCGAGGTCAGAGGTTATCTCAAGATCAGCTCAACCCTATTCATGTATATATCATTATTAGGGTTGAGCGATCGGGAAAGATCGGATCCCAATCGGCAATCGAGCAAATTTCACGATCGGGATCGGCTGGAAAATGATCAGAAATCAGGTTTAAAATCGATCCTGAAATCTCAAGATCGGCTCAACCCTACCCAGGAAGCATTAAAATGGCAGCTAGAAGGGAATCCATGGCTTGACTATTGCCTATTTTATTTAACCCATTCTGCTCCTGGACAAACCCCCTTTAAATTATTGCATATAAAGCAACATTACATAATCTTGACAAGGTAGAGATCTACAGTACTGTAGTATTGTGGAATTCCATTAATATGTCCATGATGTGTTTTGATTATTTTTGGATAAATATTTCAAAAATGGAGCAGAGACGCAGCGTATCGGCGGTATATTAATATCGTATCAAAGACAAATGTGGAATCAAAAGGACGTCAGTCTGGCTGACAACATCAACCAAAAGAATGACCCCCAGTGAGCATGTATAGTAAACCTAAAGCTGTCTGTACAGTAGTCATGTCTGTCATTCATAATGACTGGGTTTGATCCTATAGAACGGTCTGTCAGCCTTTTATGTCATACGAAAGACATTGTAAGACACCAAACACAAGACAGGCCTATGAAAAATCTAATCTGATGTATAGGACTTTTTGGTAGTTGTCAGATGTCGTCTTTGTTCGTTGTATTCTGGACCTGTCAGAGATCTACTAGTATTGAGGTCCAGATTTACTGTTTGCCCGCTTAGGTGATAGAGTCCCCCAATAGGGTCGTCTGTCGCAGATTAGACATTATATGATTACGAGCATGGTGAGGGACGGTTCACATCTGCACATGGGCTTCCATTCGGAAAGTCCGCTTGGGGATCCCCGAATGGAAATCTAATCCGCCTGAAAAAGCGGTTACCTTAGGAAACCCGCGGACCCCATATGCTATAATGAGTTTGTGTGGTTTTCTTTTGGTTGTCAAGATGAAAAATGCAAAGAAAGAAGTGCTGCTTGCAGCACTTTTCCGACCACATTTTCATGTGTAGATGGACCTGAATGTCCCGAATGCAGATGTGAACCCGGCTATAGTTTATTAGTAGCAACAATGTAAATATACTATATACAAAGTTTGACCTGGGCAGAGATGTTACCCCGGGAGAGCCCTTTACAGGGTGATTTGTAAATGCCAGATGGGTATGGCCTTTATATCTTTAGACCCCATTTAATAGTAGGCGATTTAATAAAGTGTATTACTAAAATGTGCTGTTAAAGCTTTAGTAATTTCTAAAAAAAAATTACACAAGTTTTCAGAAAGTTACTGAGCAGTTTCTACCATTTATTTAAATGTGTGTCTAATTTCATTCATTAAGTATAAGGTAGCAATTGATCTCAGGACACGATACATACAAACCATTCTAGGGTATCTCCCTGCTGACTGAGCCACAAGCTCCATTAGATTCAATGTTGCTTTGCTCAGTTGCTGTACAAACTCGATGCTGCCCTATTGAAGTCTATGGGACAGCACTGCCGTTCCTGAAGTTGCTGCTATAAATCATCCAATGAGTGCAGTTCCAGCATGTTGACATTACCGGGAGCTGCGGTGTCCTGGAGCAACTGATCTGCAGGGGTCCTGGATGTCAGAGTAATAAAATGAATCCTTCTAAAAATAGACACAATTTATTTAAGAACCATTGTAATGAGTATACCTAGCATGTATTATTTCTGCTTCTTTTAGCTTGTATTTGCCTGTGAGTGACATGGAACATTTTGTTCTTATTAGATCCTGATACTTGAGGTGTACAGGGTGCAGTCTGAGGTGTACAGATTTGACTCACAGGGTAAAGCAATACGATGTAGTCCACGCTGGCCTCGCATGACTGTCAATCTTTGCAGCGTTGCTTTGATAAATTACTGTTGAAGGTATCATTGTATTTATATCTGATAGTAAGTGACGGCAGACTGGCAGCTCCGTCAATCAGCCCCTCACAGCCGAATCCTTCGCTTCTGACAGTTAATCAACGATCAAGAGAATGTTGTTCTTGATTTGCAGTAATGAGGATATGACAAGAAAAGTTTCCTCTTTCCCTGCGGCGGCCTGAGGATGAAAGACATCTGTGAAAGTGTTTTGCTCCCCTGCAATGAACTCCCAAAAAATGTTGCACATATTTCTAAATGCACCAGCGAAGTCATTCTTTGTCCCTACTTGCCAAGCAGCAGCCTGTTAACTAATGGGTTAATCAATATGACGCTGGCTGTCATTCAGTTTCCAAAGCTGGCTGAGGATTGTCATGTACGGTCAATGAGATTTAACACCGCAACAATCCCATTATAGAGCTACTTGATAGATGTGTTGAAGAGGTAACACTGTGGATTCCCCATGTAGGAGAGGGCTGTTATCTACCCATGTATGTCTGGGCCATAACCCAACCCAAATACATGTACGCACGTGTATGGAAGGGGTTGTCTCATGACAATAATCCCTCTTAGTTAGAGGAGGTTTCCTGTTCTACAAGCCAGAATGGAGAGTCACAGTGCATATAATACTGGTGGGGTCACTGTGGAGCACATTATACTGTGTGTGGGCCACTGTGGAGGACATAATACTAAGTGTGGGTAACTGTGAAATGTGATACACTGAGTGGGGGCTACTGTGGAGAATATAATACTGTGTGGAAACCACTGTGGAGCATATTTTACTATGCAGGGGCCACTGTGGAGTGTATAATATTGTGTGGGGGCCACTGTGGAGAATATAATACTGTGTGGGGGGTCACTGTGGAGCACATTATACTGTGTGGGGGTCACTGTGAAGTATATTATACTATGTGTGGGCAGGAGTCACTGTGGAGCATATAATACTGTATGGGTTGTCATTGTGGAGCACATTATACTGTGTGAGGGTCACTGTGAAGTATATTATACTATGTGTGGGGAGGGGTCACTGTGTAGCATATAATACTGTATGGGGGCCACTGTGCAGCATATCTATTCACATCACATTCCATCTGTTTTATAGAAGCTTTGCACTAGTATTACAGGCTGCAATAACATTGAATGGTGATTATGAAACAGATACTGGGCAATGTAAATTGCGAGGGAGTCACAGGGCTCGCAAAAGCACACCACAAAAGCACCATAGTACCTTCAAACAGTTGATCAGTAGGGGCACCAGCTATTGGACTGATCTCATGGCTCTCTTAAACAGTATTATTTACATGCCGGGTGCTGCGCTGCTCAGTCACCATAATTTTGATAAGTGCAGTTGTGGGTACTAAAGTTGTATCCCTTCCAAGGATCTGAGATACCACTGCAACACCAATAACCATCACTATCAAGAATTTGCTGTAGGAAGGGGGTAGGGGGCCCAGACAAAAGGTCCGACTTCACTGTAGTTACACCACTGTGTATATATTATATTCATCAGCTTTGTAAATGATTTCACAAGTCCATACTATAGCTCCAAATAATCTCTGTTCTAAGGAGCTGTAATAGGGCTTTCAAACCAGTATATGAGTCTATATTGTATCTCTATATGGCTCAGATTTCATATAGAAAGGAAAAAGACGCTATTAGGATCTATACTTGCGTACAAAGGTATTCTACCCCAATTCATTGCGAGCAATATACTGCATTTTTTCTATACAAACCATTCCAAGTGAATTATAAGCTACAATGTGACATATGCATTAAAACCACCAGGTTTTGAGACCCAGCGGTGCCAAGTGTCCGCCAATGACATACTGCGCCATCTTCAAAATCTAATGCAGTCTCAGGCTCGCATAAACTGAAGACACTTTCCTAATAGACCAATTATTATATCAGCTTACAGCTGAACATATTATTAGGATTTCTTGACTAAAAAGCCGCCTTTTTTTTCTTTATTGATATGGCATGCTAAATCATGTCTTACCATCTTGTGAGAAAGTATACAGGACGTGTAAAATGCAGAAAGCAAATTATTGTATAATAAGAGTAGTGGACCCTGCTAAAAAAAGTTTTAATTTTCCATAGATTGATGGGGGTTGTTCAATTTTAGCAAATAGATGCTATTGTTTGTATCAAGGAAAGGTATACAATTTTGCAATATACTTTTCATATCAATTCTTTCATATAAAATAATCAGTCCATGGTCATGTGATGGACACATACACTATGTGATCAAAAGTATCCCCAAAATATACGTTTTTCATATTGGGTGCATTGTGCTGCCACCTACTTCCAGGTACTCCATATCAGCGACCTCAGTAGACGTTAGACATCGTGAGAGAGCAGAATGGGGCGCTCCGCGGAACTCACAGACTTCGAACGTGGTCACACATCACACAGGTCAATGCCAAACGACGCCTCGCTTGGTGTAAGGAGTGTAAACATTGGACGATTGAACAGTGGAAAAAGGTTGTGTGGAGTGACGAATCACGGTACACAATGTGACGATCCGATGGCAGGGTGTGGGTATGGCGAATGCCCGGTGAACCTCATCTGCCAGCGTGTGTAGTGCCAACAGTAAAATTCGGAGGCAGTGGTGTTATGGTGTGGTCGTGTTTTTCATGGAGGGGGCTTGCACCCCTTGTTGTTTTGCATGGCACTATCACAGCACAGGCCTACATTGATGATTTGAATACCTTCTTGCTTCCCACTATTGAAGAGCAATTCGGGGATGGCGATTGCATCTTTCAACACGATGGAGCACCTGTTCATACTGTGTGGCCAGTGGCGGAGTGGTTACACGACATCTCTGTAATGGACTGGTCTGCACAGAGTCCTGACTTGAATCCTATAGAACACCTTTGGGATGTTTTGGAACACTGACTTCGTGCCAGGCCTCACCGACCTTCACTCCATGAAGAATGGGCTGCCATTCCCCAAGAAACCTTCCAGCACCTGATTGAACGTATGCCTGCGAGAGTGGAAGTTGTCATCAAGGCTAAGGGTGGGCCAACACCATATTGATTTCCAGCATTACCGATGGAGGGGCCACGAACTTGTAAGTCATTTTCAGCCAGGTGTCCGGATACTTTTGATCACATAGTGTAGGTGCAAGGTGCCCAAATACCGCACCTCTATGTATCTATCTATTTATCTTGGAGGGAGGAATATACTGGCATATATGAAGTAGTGGGTGGAAGAAAAGTGTTCTTTGTTGTCACAAATGTATCTCATTGTCTGAATCATTTCAAAATAATTAGCTCAGGTTTACCAAATTGAGCGCCTTGTTCTTTCCCTGTTGTTCTAGTGAAGTGGTCCTGTAGCTGTTACTAGTAAACACTTCCCACACATGAAGACACATTCAAGCATCTGCTGTTTTTCGTGCAAATTAACAATAAATCTGTCTAAAACGATTTGCACTAAAAAGAAGTTGCAAATTACACCAGAATTCTAATAAATGTTGGTATGGTTTTAGGAGCTTGCACTGCTGAACAATAACTTTACTTTTGGTGCTCAGCGGTGCTTTAGAAAGTAAGTAAAATGTACTTTTAGAGAGTAGACCCAAGTATCGAGATCTTTCTTGAATATCGTTGTTTCTGTTGCTTCTGAACATTTTGTTTTGCTGGGAATACATGGCTGAGTTCCCAAGACTGCGCCTAATAACACAAGGAAGATAAGGAATCTTTCTCTCTCCCATTAATCCTGTGGAATTTGAAGATACCTTGGCAGTTCTGTTCCGACTGCAGATTCCGGAATAATTGATTGTTCTTCTTTACATACAGATGTAAATGGAATTATAGCATTTATAGTTTATGTTTTCTTTGAAGGATCAGTTTGTCCTCTTGAGTAATATTCCTTATTAGAACTTCAAAGTTTAGGGGTTTTTTTTGTTTATTTCTCTGAACGCTTATCTTGGGAGGAGAATTGAGTCTGCTGAGTAGAATCGAGATTAATCCTTAACTCATTGTGAAGAATTTTTTGTTAGTTCTTATTATCAATAATATGTGATGTACAAGTTGTAGCTTCTAAATATTGTGCATGATGAATTGTACCGTGTCAAGTGTAATATTAACCATAAAATATAAACAGAAAGGATCTCAGTGGCAAGAAAAAATGATCTGCTGCTCCCGTTCCAACACTTCCCACCTGGCTCTTTAATAGTGTCGCCATTATTACAGTTATACCGCCATAAGATGTTCCATTGGGGATCATTCAGTTATCCTTGTTGCTTGGAAGTTGTTGGTGTCCACTTTCTTTTTTTTATTGTGGATTTATGCACTAATCTTGGATATTCCTTGGACATGTGATGATTCTTCTGCATTTAGAGACTGTCAGTACCACATCTCAGTGTAGAGTGGCAGATCCTTGAATTGTGTTTTAGGCTACGAATACACGACCGTATACAGTGTATGGGTTAGTAAAAAATGGCATGGCTGACACATTAATGGGTGTCGATGTGTTGTTCATGATTTTCAATGACCCATACATTGAAATGAATGGACTGAGCTAAAGTGTATTGTGTATTATGCCTGTATTGTATTGAAATGTATTATTCCTGTGAGCAGTACCATTAGGTCCTGTCTCCAGCAGCACCTAATAAGATGGCCGATCTGGCACCATCCATAGATGTTGATGAGGCAGCACTATCAGCATTCTGTTCATTTGTGGCATAGTGCATGAAAAAATTAAAGGATTAAGGATTAAGGTTACGTTAGGACATCAATATCTGAACAGTGGGCCTGATGTTTAAGGAGGCTGTCCCTAGAGGACAGTAAACAGAGTCTCTGTTTCCCTATTTACATCTTGGAAAACAGATTTTCATATTTTTCCTATAATCCCCCAGTGGAGCAAAAAAGGCATTTGTAAGACTCCATACACCTGTGAAGGTGATCTCTCCTTAAGGAGTGATAATATCCCCAGAACCTGGTCTAGAAGTTTCTCATCTCTGCTAAATCAGTTTTCCCTACGCTGTGCTGAGGAGATCCAATCAGATCAAAACAGCACTGTCCACAGTTGGGATACTGATGGGCCTAAACTCCGCATCATAGCATTAAAGGCTTGTTGAAAAAGTTGGGCATGATGTTTAAGGGGGCTGCCCCTAAAGGGCAGGAAACAGAGGCAGCGTTCTCCTATTTATATCTTGGGAAACAGATTTGCATATTTTTCCCATGAATAGTGCAAGACAGATTTTTGACCCCACCTGCCAATCAGCTGTCTGAGGGGGCTGCAGCGAACCCTTCGGCCTCTCCATTATTTCCATTGATCAATCTACCAGCATACCATCTACTTAGAAGCTGCTGTTTGTGCAGTGTATCGTAGCCTTATCCCACTCTCAACTACAGGTGAAAAATCCCATTTATACATAAAGAGCATATTGCCACTCCTTAGGGAGAGACCACCTAGGTGTGTGGAGTCTTACAAAGCCCTTTTTCGCTCCACTGTGGGGGATTATGGGAAGAATATGCAAATATGTTTCCCAAGATTTAAATAGGGAAACTCTGCCTCTGTTTGCTGCCCTCTATGGGAAACTCCCTTGAACATCATACCCGACTTTCCAACAAGCCTTTATTGCAATGATGCGGGATCGAAACGGCGCTGTCCACAGCTGGGATGATACTGACTTGGCAAAATCCCGCATCATTGCAATAAAGGCTTGCTGGAAAGTCGGGCATGATGTTTAAGGGAGCTTCCCATAGAGGGCAGCATACAGAGGCAGTGTTTCCCTATTTACATCCTGGGAAACATATTTGCATATTCTTCCCATTTATACATACGCACTGTTTCCAAACTTCTTCCTCTGTAAGTACAGCACAAGTGCATCAGTTTTCACAGATACTAGCAGATGAATTGTAAACTCCGCAAACGCCTCCTTCTCACTCCAAATTATGGTTGCCCACAGTCATAGAAGCCTGTCATCCCATGAGATATTATTTCCGCCCTTCAAGATAATAACGAAAGTTTAATTGCGCTGTTAATTGATTTTTTTGCACAACATTATTACCCTGATTGATTGCAAAGTTGATGAAAACATAAGACAGCAACAACATCAGCTATGAGTGAGCTGGTGGAAAGCGAGAGCCTTGTGCCGAATAGATAACCTTGATGTTAAAAGCCTTAGCCTTCAGATAAGTCTATTCATGACATATTGATGGTCCTTGAAAAGGGGGAAGCTGATTGTATGCAGAATGCAATCATTAAAGCCACTTCAACCAGCTCTTGATAAATTTGTTTTTTCCTGAAGGATTCAGCGGCTTTCCTCTGCTCCTCCTACCTTCTACTATACAAATCTAAGGTCTCTCATTCAGCAAAATATACTAATGTATTACTTATACTGTTGTGGGACCTTGTACTTCACCATCACCATCGGGTGGGGGGGGGGGGGGGGCTTAAAGGTCTTTGGGTGATGGGTGGCTGCCAGACACTAGCTTCAAGTAACAGGCATGTTAAAATCCAGCATGTCTGACCCTTCTATCTGCTGTCAGAGACCTCCATATAACTTAGATTAGATCTGATGTGGCAAGTTAACTAGACACAGCAAGATGCATAATATAATATAGCAAGCCTAGTAGAAGATCTACTGTATATAGGATCAAAGACACGCAAAGGAGCAATAAAAATTTAATATTTAGAGGGGGCCACACGGTGGCTCAGCGGTTAGCACTGCAGCCTTGCAGCGCTGGAGTCCTGGTGTTCAAATCCTGCCAAGGGCATAAAACCATCTGCAAGGAGTTTGTATGTTCTCCCCGTGTTCGCATGGATTTCCATCCCATATTCCAAAGACATACTGATAGGGGAAAAAATGTACATTGTGAGCTCTATGTGGGATTCACAAGCTACTTTTAAAAAAAAAAAAATAAATTAATATTTAGGGTTGAGGTATCGGAAAAGATCGGATTCCGATTGGCGATCGAGTAAATTTCACGATTGCGATTGGAATTCCGATCTCGATCTTTTCCGGCAGGATCGAGGACAGAGATTATCGGCTCAACCCTATCCATGTATATATCATGAATAGGGTTGATCGATCGGGATCGGCAGGAAAATGATCGGATTTTAAAATCGGTCCTGAAATCTCAAGATCGGCTCAACCCTATTCATATTATGTTATATGTGTATGTATATATATATATTCATTTTATATACAATGATACGTCTCATGTTTGCTGTTGCTGGACGTTGTAGTCCAAAAAAGACAAGCCTGACTTATAGACTCCAGTTAACAAATTATAAAGCCTACCATTAGAATCAGACAAGTCTTGATCAATAAAGCTGCTCCTTGTTCCTGACAGCATTCATAGGAACGTCGGGGGCAGGAGGCCTCAAACAAGCGTCTCCGTCTGTTTCTTTAACCTTTCTCTGTTGTCGCATTTGTATCAGGCTTTTTTTTATCCTGTTTTTATAAAAGAGGGGAACAGGAAGACAGCTTGCTTCAGATAAAGAAACAATGAAGACATATTTCATGACTTGGAACTGAATATCCCGGCAGGGGTTTAAAAAGCATCTAGGATGCTATTGCACACGTTTTACTACCTTTTTAAAAAGTGTGTTTGTTGCAGCCTGGAGCTATTTTAACACTATGGCCATAAATTGACTGCTCCGTAACAACACAAGAAGGTTGAAATATAGCAACACTAACAAGTTACTTGATAGTCTCTTAGTACAATTCTACAGACAACGGAAGGGGGGTGAGCGGCATTGGGATTAGAGCGGTAAGCAAATGATCAGTGCCGAAAACACGGACGTAACCTTGCGGACAACGGTAAATTCATTTAGAGCTTTAATATAGTGACCCGCGGCTTCCCCGATTCTCCAGCACCCAATAGGAGTCAGACATGGATGTATAGACTGGGATAAAAGGGGGATAGGCCACATATAAAAGGGTTTTTCTGGGATTTAGAATTGGACTTGGCCTTAGGATAGGTCATCAATATGAGATCATTGTTTCTAACCGCTTGGGGTCTGAGCTCTGAGATTCCCTTGATCGTGAGAAAGGCGGTCTGGATTTAGAGCGCAGTGATCGGGATGATAAAATAGCAGCCCGCACACTATATAGTGTAGCTCTATGAGGACAGTATACGTCACTGCTGCATATCTGGGTTTTAGAATAAAAAAATATATATATATCAGTTTGCTACACATTTTTATTGCTTCTATTTTATTTGATTTATTTAGTTTATAGACTGAAAAAGATAATGGAATTGTTTCCTCTCTCAAACTTTCGACCATAAGTGGCCATGGACACCACCGCGACACTCCAGAAAAAACAGTCCACGAGTACCGTATTTTCTGGACTGCCAATAGGACCAGATTATAATGGATATGCTATCCGGACTTATAGTAGTTCATACACTTGAAAAAGGGCAGATAGCCCGAAACGCGTTGTGTTTTATTGACATCAAGTGGTTTGCAGGCTTTCATAAAGGTTGTGGTCATAACCACTAAAGGTGAGAAGCTCTCCTTTCTAATTGTTTCTGCATATCAAACGTTTCATCACCATATACAGCTCGGTGCTGTTCTCCATTTTTATCTCCCCATATTTCCTGGACTGGACTTAGAACTCACTGAATCCTAGTCCGTTACGATGCAGTGAGCGCCTGGACGGCCTTATCACTACTGTAATAGACTAAGATAAAGCTGTCAGTGTAATATAATAGTGACCGGGTCATTCAGAGGCTCACTGGGTCATAACTGACAATGATGGAGGGAGCTCTATGCACATGGCCAGGAAATAAGGCCCACATGGACTGTCTTTCGCGGATGTGACTTGGCCAGGTGATTGGCCGCTAAAGTTATGTGTAAGGCCTTAGAAACATGGTGGAGCCAGAAGGGCCAAGGGGTTCTTGCTGATGTGTGCTGTGGAGCTGTCCAAACACATTAGTTTAGTCAAAGCATCTAATATGTTGAGGGGTTTACCAACTCTCCACAGTTGGTAGATGTCAATGGAGAGCACTCAGACCCCTTAATTAATCACACTGGCACAATGATTTATACATAGAGGTTGTTTTTTCCCTGTACCGCAAATAATCCCATTTAATTGATATACCACCATACACTATGGATACTGTCCGTGGTGAGCTCCATGCTGGAGAACAACTACCATCCCATGTATGAGGCCCTGACAGCATTGGGCAGTACTGTCACTGTCCGACTGCTTCACCCCAAGTGTGAGAAGGAACGCTATCGGAGGTCCTTCCTCCTAACCACGGTCAGTGATTAGCAAAAATCACTCCGCACAGAGAACTAAATGATCCTGAAGTCTTTCTTTTTCTTCTTTGTTGCTATGACTCCTAGTATCTTTTCAATCTGCTATGAGCTTGTATGTGTTCTGTCTTGTAATATATTACTGTATTATCCATGCTGCTGTAACACACTGAATTTCTCCCATGGTGGGACTATTAAAGGATTATCTCATCTTATCTTAGTCCAGTGTGTGGCTTTGGTGCTCATGTGGTCAAGGCAAACTACCAGTGCAGAATAATAATGCAAGCCATAGGGGACCACTAGAGTAGTGGGAAACATAACAAGCCAGTAATAGGGTTGAGCGATCGGAAAAGATTGGATCCCAATTGGTGATTGAGTAAATTTCACGATCGTGATTGGGTTCCAAGTAAAAAAGATAGGGAACAGAATTCCGATCCCAATTGCTCAACTTACCTGCACAGAACCGCTGCCGCTCCCTGTTCTTCTCGGTCCTCTCCGCTCTCATTCACACGACTGCAGAGCGCCGTACACTCCCCCAGCTCCCTAAGCTAGTGTTACAGATGCTGGGAGAAGGCGGGGCTTGTGGTTTAGGAGAGTGTGGGCAGGTACTAGGAGGGGAGACGAGTGATGCACTCACGTCTCCCTGCTCACACTCTCATAAGCCACAACAAGCCCCGCCTACTCCCAGCATCAGTAACACTACTCTAGGGAGGCGGGGGCGTGCACAGTGCTCTGCAGGCATGTGAATGAGAGAGTAGAGCGGCAGCAGATCTGTGCAGGTAACCAGACAGCAGGGGGGGGACTAAGTAGCTGGCGGATTTTTTAATCACTACACAGCATGGAGTCCAAAAATGGAAGCCTTCAATTTTAGGACTCCACACTGTGTAGTGAAGAGCATTGTTTTTAAAATCTGATTTTCAATCATTAAAAAATCCCAGTGACTCGCATTAGGATCGGAATTGGGATCGGGTTCAGATGGAAAATGATCGGAAATCGGATGTTAAAAATTATCCTGAAATCTCAAGATCGGCTCAGCCGTAGTCAGTAATGGTCATTTTATCATTTTTATCCATTTTCAAACCCCCCCCCTTTTTTTTTTTTTCTTCTTCCCAAAAAAATCCAGTAAAACATTGCCTACATTTTGCCGCTTCCCAAACCGAACAGCCACGACGCAGATACTTTTACATGCAGATTCCCACTTTAACCTCTACAGTTGTGCCTCTAAATGACCAAGAACAGATGAAAACTCCAGCGAGCTTTTTCAGGCCATTAAGTCTTTAGTAACTCCTAGGAAATCTCTCTTGATCTTATTATTATTAGAAGTTAGTTCCACTAAATGTGGCGTATCCAAACACAGACTTTACAATCCTGCGTGGAACATCTGTGTATCCTGAGCCGGGATGGCAGACGGTTTCATCCGTAACTCCTCAATAGTTTCTGTCCAATAAATCACAATGAGTTTGTGTAATAATATCAGCATCACTAAAGCACATTGCCTTGCCTTACTAATTCCCTGACTCTGAGAATTAGGCTTCCATCTGCCAGGGCTCTGCCTTTCTGTTCCTGTAATCAGCAGAGACTTTCTGCTTATTTACAAGCGCTATTGATGTGACGTCTTCTTCCACCATGGCGGCTGATTTTCTCCAGACATCCTATCTGCCTAAATATTGTCTCATCCTGACAAACTCTTCTCATCGCAGTCTTCTTTCTTTCTTGTCCTTGTGGGATCTAAAACTGGCCAGGCTCAACTTCTGTGTCTTGGATTTATGAAGCTGTTTATATAGGATGGGATTGTATTATTGAGCTGCAGTCCAATAATCATTAGTGGCTTTTCTTTTTCCTGTTGTTCTTGATTCATTTCAGATGATATTTGGGTTAACGTTAACCCCTTTGCTCTAGGTCTTAAGAACTTTTTCTTGAGTGCGAAAACAAGTGAGAGAAGTTAGACAAATGTCTTCAAATAGATTGATGTCACCCTCTAGTGGACATATCCTGAAATGAAAATCCGTCATAGGTTTACAGCAGAGGATAGTAAAATATTACAGATGTATTACAATGGAGTTAAATGTGGCAATGCCGTGCGAACCATAACGGTATCACAATGTCTTATGTGTAAGCGTAGATAGACCGGCTGTGCAGAAGCCTTAAGAGCTGATCTCTGTGACTGTAGTAGGACCCATTAATATCGCCTCCTCTTTAGGATTAGTATTGTCCAGAATACCTTTAACTCTTAGACTCTTTATACAGCAGTATATAGGAGCACATTCAATAGCTATGGGTTAATACATGCATCAGCAGGTGATATTTTGTAGTATACTGCAGTTTAGGTCTACGTATAAAATCACGCTGTTTGCCATTTGACGTACTTTCCTTGCAAAATTTTAGCTGTTCATCAACAAGCCCTCTAGCTGCCTTGAAGCGCCCTGTATTCTGTCAATGGAACCAAGCAGGTTAGTGTAAAACTATAGACATCGGACGCTGACTGTTCTAATACATTGTGGGAATTTCCTAGCCCATCGAGACCAGTTTTCTGGCATAGAGGGGGAATAAATATGACGCATCATCGAATATATGTAAGTGAGTAGAGCGTGGCGAGTCGCCTCCCATTGACAAGTTTACTATAACACAAGCCATAACATTGATGCAAGTTATACAAGAAATCAACACCAGTTCCGGACTGGCACCAGAATCCATGCACCAGAATTATTAATAGG
The DNA here is from genome assembly GCF_031893055.1 of Leptodactylus fuscus. NCBI lineage: Eukaryota > Metazoa > Chordata > Amphibia > Anura > Leptodactylidae > Leptodactylus > Leptodactylus fuscus. The sequence continues at coordinate 36,684,995 of NC_134274.1, forward strand.
CTGGGAATTAAAGGGGTTATTCAGGGACTTCAACTTACTTTGCTGTATCCAGATTCTGTGCATATATATGTAGTATAAGACAAGTGGTAATGTGCTGACTCGGCCGTGGAATCCGCCTGAAGATAGGTCATGTTGCTTTTTATTTTTTTTCCACTAGCTGAAAAAAAATCGCTAGCGGAAAAAAACTGCAAGTGACTCCCATTGGAATAATTGGAAGGTGTTTTTTCAGGCGGATTTTGTGGCAGATTCAACATCAAAAGCCTCCTGTAAAAACTTGATGTGAATAGACCCTACAACTAGTAGCACCAGTGGTGTAACTACCGGGGAAGCAGCGGAGGCAGCTGCCACAGGGCCCGGGACATTAGGGGGCCCGACGACAGTCGCTACCGCTGCGTTTTATTTTTTCAATAGGCCGTTACCGGCTGGAGTAACTCCAGCCAGTAACGGGCCCTATTTACTTACCAATCCTGGTAGGGACCGGGATTGGTAAGTGACACCGCAGGCCCCGCAAACTCTATCATTATACTCAGGGGTCTTTTCAGACCCCCGAGTATAATGATCGGAGGCCCGGGAGAGGTAAGCGAACATAACAAAAGTGTTAGTTACCTCTCCACGCTCCACGAAGGCTTCGGGGCCTACATGTGTGATGTCTCAGATGTCACATGACCGGGGCCTGTGTCCTTATGCGTTGCGATGCAGGCCCCTGGTCACATGACGTCCCTGACGTCATTGAAGATAGCCGACAGCGGGGAGCGCAGGCATAGGTCAGTAACAGTGTTTATGTTTGTATTCCCCTCTCAGTCTCCAATTATTATATTCTGGGGTCTGAAAAGACCCCAAAGTATAATAATTGTTAATAGGTGTCCACAATGGAGCATAATACTGGGTGATTGGGCCACTATGGGGCATAATACTGGGTGATGGGGCCATTATGGGGCATAATGCTGAGTGAAGGGACCACTATGGGGTATAATGCTGTGTGCAGGGGCAACTATGGGGTATAATACTAGGTGAAGGGGGCACTATGGGGTATAATTCTGTGTGCAGGGGCAACTATTGGGCATAATAGTGCGCACAGGGATGCAGGGTGGGGGTTGTTCGGGGTATTCAGCATTGGTTGGGGGGGGGGGTCATGTCAAAGAGCTTCGCCACGGGGCCCCGCCATTCCTAGTTATGCCACTGAGTAGCACAGTGCCCATATTTGCAGATTAAGAATTGCCATGAGCCCCCACATTGCTCGTAGTATAAGTTACAATTGATTCCATGTAAAGCAATTATGAGATAATAAAATGCATCTATGTATCATAAAATATATACCAAGAACATGGAATGAATAGGTTCCCTTACAGAGGTGCTAAATATTCTACATAAAAATCTCCGGATCTCTACTGTACCATATCTATAACAAATTGCCGAAAGCCTTTGAAATGGAGATCCTATTATTTAGTGTTCACTCGATATTGCACAATTCTGCTTCTCTTTATGGGGATTATAAAATGTCCTGTCTACAAGGAAATGGTGTGATGGGCATGAACTGGAAATTCTCAGTCTTAAGCCTCTGTTTGGCTGGCACCGGTGCCATTGTTGATGTCAATTACAGCTGAGCAGAACATGTGGCTTCCAGTACAGTATCCAGACACACGGCATCAACTGACAGCACTGTCCAGATTACAGCCAGTCATGTCAAAGTCATCCAAAAAGCTAAGAGGCCCCCTCCCTCTTATTATACAAAGTATGACATCCAAAGAACAAAGCGTTGCTTGTCCCACAGCCAGCATGCACATAATGGAAACATTAGCCTGCAGATAACTTCTAATGTGTCAGCTTAATGGTTCCTTAATATGTAAGGAGCTATAAAGAGATGTCAGGCCGGGCGGTGGAGAATAATGTCAGTCTAGGTTTTGGAATTGTAGGAAGGCTCCTCTTCATCGCGCACACCATGGATGACTCTGGAACGACAGATCTCCCACATCTATAATTATGTCCTGCAGCCCTATTGTCAATATAATCCTTCCATAAGTGGTATATAGTATATATTGTTTACACTTAGAGTAAGGCTGTGTTAAGATCTACATTGGGATTTCCATTTCTCTGTTCCCTTAGAGGAACAGAAAAACTTAAATTTTGATGGGGATGGATCTGTCATAGGCTGTACACAAATAGACCCCCTTTGACTATACTGGGGTCAGTTCTATTTGGTTCATAGTACCTGCCTTTTGCGGATGAAAAGGTCCTGCGTGTAGGGTTGAGCCGATCTTGAGATTTCAGGATCATTTTTCAAATCCGATTTTCGATCGTTTTCCAGCCGATCCCGATCGTGAAATTTGCTTGATTGCCGATCGGGATGCAATCTTCCCCGATTACTCAACCCTAGTTACTTTATGTTTATAGAGTAGGGTTGAGCCGATCTTGAGATTTCAGGATCGTTTTTAAAATCTGATTATCAATCTTTTTCCAGCCAATCCCGAAATTTGCTCGATCACCAATCGGGATGCGATCTTTCCCGATCCCGATTGCTGTGTGATTATATTTAGTGGAACTTTTGATGCCGATAGGAACATAGCCCAACATTTACAATCTATGGATTGCCTTGGAATAAGATACTTGACTATTGCCTTGATACTTTGAAACAAGTTTGGCTATAGTATTCTGAATCTGTCTGCTACCCTATATACCTTGCTATATACCGTATTTTCCGGACTATAAGCCGCACATAAAAACCTACGATTTCCTCAGAAATCGTAAGTGCGGCTTATAGTCCGGTGCGGCTTATGTATGGATGGAAGCGGCGGCAAAGACTGCGTGCCGCTTCCATACATACATAAAAGGCACCGTAAGGGTGCATTCACACTACCGAACGCCGGCGTGTATCACAGCCGTACACGCCGGCGTTACAGCAGGGCTGCCGGACACTTCCTATTCATTTCTATGGGAGCAGGCATGCGAGCGCTCCCCATAGAAATGAATGGACAGACACTTCCCATTCATTTCTATGGGAGCCGGCATGCGAGCGCTCCCTATAGAAATGAATGGAAAAAAGCAGTCCATTCATTTCTATGGGGAGCGCTCGCATGTCGGCTCCCATAGAAATGAATGGGAAGTGTCCGGCAGCCCTGCTGTCACGCCGGCCTGAAACAGAACGTGAAACTTACCCAGCGGTGCAGGGCGGGCGGGCATTCAGGCCTCCTCTGCCTCCGATGTTCCGTCCTTCTCCTCCGGCGCTCGCTGATAATGGCCGGGGCGCATGCGCAATATCATAATGCTTCTACTGCGCATGTGCCCTGGCCATTATCAGCTTGCGAGCGCCGGAGGAGGACGGAACATCGGAGGAAGAGGAGGCCTGAATGCCCGCCCACCCTACACCGCTCGGTAAGTTTCACATTCTGTTTCAGGCTTTTATTTTAAAACGGGGGGGGGGGGGGGGGGGGTAGTTTAACCTAACGTTTACGGTTGGGCTCTATCAGCATGATTTTGCTGATAGAGCCCCTCCTCGCCTGCCGAGCGCTTCCAATAGAAGCGGCTGGCACGCGGGGGGTTAAGCGGCCGCTGGCAAAGTCTGCCTGCCGCCGCTTTCAATAAGATATAATGCGCACCGGACTGCGGCTTATAGTCCGGTGCGCCTTATATATGAACCGAGACGGACTATAAGGCGCTCATGGGCAATGCGGCTTATAGTCCAGTGCGCCTTATAGTCCGTAAAATACGGTACTATATATTGAATCTCTAGATGAGATCTCTTGCAATTATTGAAGAGCTGACACACAAGACTCTATATCATTCAATTTCACATCGCTGAGCCATTACAGATATAAGCACCACAGACGGAATACACTGAATTCTATACAGTAAGTACCAACACTATAACAAAGGAGTGGAGAGAACCTGTGGATCCACTGCCTCGAGCGATGCCGGTGCAGGGAACAATCCATGCAAAATTATGTCTAATGGGGTGACTATATTTCCAGCTGATATGTTTTCAACTGGTTATAGAAGATGTATCTTTCTAAGAAAGAAATTAAGGTCTATATATTGGTGAGTTTGATAGCATATTGGTCTGATAGTGGATGGTAAATCAGAACCAATGGACTATATAATAGTAATGGGCCAGAAACTCTGTGGAGTGTTCTGAAAAGGACATTTGTCAGTCTCTTGGTCCAAATGTTTAGCTATAATTTATCAACAGCTAGATAAAAAGCCTGTTCTGATGAAATAAGGTTAAGTTGCTATGGTAGAGTCCCAGAACTGCCAATCAGACCACATATACCTGAAAATATGACTGGTTAACCTGGAAAAATGAACTGGTCTTGAGTAGTAAATAGAATATGCGCCCAATGCTGCCATTACTATCTGCAAATATACTGATAGCGGGAAGACCATTGGAAAATCAGTAGTGGACAAGCAGGGTATCAGAGAGGGGGTTGCTATTTTTTTTTTTTTATTGTTTGCCATTTGCAACCATTTTTAAAATAAGATGTGGGGAACCTCTCAGGTAGACGCTCGGTAGCAATGCAGGAAACGGACACAGAGACAGGGTTGCACTTCAGTTCAGTATTTATTTACTTATGGTGCACAAACTGCCTTTACAAAGGAACAAGCAAACAAAACAAAGCCTTCTCGGCTGAGAACTAACTATAACAAAAGAAACTGTACCCTGACTATACAGGAGCCTGGCTGTCAGACTCTCGTTCTGGTAACATCAAATGGTGGCACAGTACCTGGTTTGTAGGTTCAGGACTCTCAGCTCTGTCAGTGTGGTGCCACACTCCTAGTCCTGACACACAGACTATACCAGGCCTTAATTAGACAGCTAGCCTCCCTGGTGCGGGTCTTTACCAAACACCCTTTAGCTGCCTGGTTGGAACATACCTGTTCTCCCAGACCACACCCTTCACTTTCTTACAAAGACTCGGGTCAGTAAAAACGGAACGGATGACACACTGGTATCTATGTGTCATCTATGATTTTCACTGATCCTTTTATTTGAATGACACAAAAACAGATCGGTATTAGACCTGCTCCATATTTTGCACCTCTTTCGATGGCCTCAACTCAGATCTGTAAACGCTATGGATTGGATTTGTGTAGGGGCCATAGAAATGAACATGTCTTTGGACCTTTAATTGCAGATAATATACGCCAACTAACTGTGGTCTTGCGCATGGGGCCTTCGATGTGTAATTTAGCCAAGGCAGAGGTAATCTTTTGGTACCTTACCATGAGCCTTTATGTTGTCCTTCTGAATCTTTTCTGGGTGTGGTGCTGGATACGTTGGTGCACTTGGGTTCACCAGGTCCTTATTTTAGGATATTTGCTTCATCCACTTTCCCATCTGCATGATGTGCATTGACGTATATTTCGAACAGGCTGCAGTAAATCACACATCAGCTGCCTGATAGTTTACACTGAACATTTCTGGATCGAGCTGCTGGCCAAGGATTAAACTTTCACATCTCTCTTCCTTTAACCCTCTGGGCAATTGTATTTGTATCTGTCTCCAGTTCTCTGTCATGCCGGACTGTTTTTCTCCTTTTATCTCTTTATTGTCTCTTTTCCACCCCATTCTATCTCTTTCCTGTCTTGCGTTCCTCGCTCTTCATCTAATTTTAGCCAACGTACCAAAGCGTTCCCATATCCCTCACTCTCTTATGTAGCGACTGTCCACGCTTGTATGTATATGAACACTCTAAACAAGATCGCTATCACTTTTCCTCAGGAAAGCACAAAATGATATGAGAACCTCTTTTCTTCATTTTGTTAGGATTGTCAAATGGATCCTTTGTGAGTCTGGGCTTTAAGTGGATGGTAAATTATAGTGAATGGCGACATGCTTCGATGCTCTCTTAAATGGATATTGAGGTTTCAGTATTGAGATTTTTACTACATTTTCTGATATACATTGTGTATCCTTTCCTCATGTTACAGATGGCTGTATGTAGTCATTTAATAGGGGGTCTTCATGGTTTTCTTCTGGAAGAGTATGACAATTGTGATTGTCCTGCAAAAATCACTGGAAACATTGTGTTAAGAAAACACAGGAGCACAGCAGAACTATATGATACCATATGAAACCTCTGTAGATTGTGAGCCCTATATGGGACTGACTGTCAATGTCTGTAAAGCGCTGCGGAATATGATGGCGCTATACAAGTAAGAATAATAAATAAAATACTGTTTAATCTAAGATTGTCAACATCCAATGATTTAATTCAGCTATTAGACCAGTTATAATAATAAAACCATTACTATTATTGCAGCTGACTGCTGCATGACTACATGTAGGAATGACTGGTGGTGTACAGCATTCCCATTCACTTCAATGGAAGCGCCAGAGATACCATTGTAATTCGCTTTCTCTGGCACTCCCATTGATGTGAATGGGAGCAAAACCACCACCCATCACACCTATGTTCAGCCTCATTGTACCATCATTGCACCATGAAGAGATATATTATTTGGACTTGAAAAACTTGCGGACTCTTTCAAAGGATCCTTTGTGTCTATTGTTTATGCTTGGAAGATGCCTGCAGCCGGCAGCCAGGAATTTCCTCTGTACATATGGAATGGCTTTGTTACAGCCTAGGAATCAACCATCCCTCCACAAGTTAAGGAGAAGCATGGAGCAGTGGTGCAGATGGGGTATGGAGGTATAATCATCCTGGCGCGATGCAATGCCGCCGTGTTTTTTTCTGCAGTGCTTTATTGCTGCCGTCCCGTGGGGCCTTCATCTAAAGGGGTTGAAATTTGCTAGAATCCCATCCACTATGTCTGTACTGTAAAACGCCGCAATTTTTCATTTCCGTCCCGTGGGAAACAGAGGTGAGATCGGCACTTAGAGGGGGTTTGAACATGCTAAACATTAGAAATTGTAACCTAGCGAGCCTCCTCAGGTATGTACTAGACTGGATACTGCAATCTTCCTACAGGTCAAACAACCTCCAATTGTAAAGTAATCACTTGGTTTGGGAATAGCACAGATATTAACAGATATTGATTGTGTGTTTCTGAATTGATCACTTTGTGTTGATCTGTGTGAAGTATTGATCTCTGAACCATTTTGATATCTGACTTTTGGTAGTTCCTCTTTTGAAGGGGATTTCATTTGCATACAACTTGTTCCCCCGGAACATTACATGAAAGTCTTCATACATCCTCTGTACTTCTTCCATGAGAATTGGTACTCCATTTATGTACCTAACCTCAAAATGAAATAAAATTGTTAGTTCAGGTACTTTTTATTGTTGTACATTGTCTACTTTATTGTATTTAGGGTTGAGCTGATCTTGAGATTTCGGGATCGATTTTAAAATCCGATTTCTGATCATTTTCCAGCCGATCCCGATCGTGAAATTTGCTCGATCGCCGATCGGGATCCGATCTTTCCCGATTCCGATTGCTCAACCCAATTCATGATATATACATGAATAGGGTTGAGCTGATCTTGAGATAACTTCTGACCTTGATACCACCGGAAAAGATTGTGATCGGAATTGCAATCGTGAAATTTACTCGATCACCAATCAGAATCCTATCTTTTCCGATCCTGATCACTCAACCCTAATTGTATTACATTTCTTCTATGTCATACCAAGTCACTGTTTATATAAAAAAAAAAAGATGTAAATCTCATATCAGTTTTTTGAAGATGAGAACGAAACACATTGAAAAGTAACTTATCACTTATTAGATTTTTGTGTTTTCAGCCTGTATTTAGGTCTTCGGTATGGAAGAGTTAAAACATAAATCACTACTAGTAACCTGATCACTAAAAGCAATCTCGACAGGCCTTTATGTCACTCTGCACCTAATATTGCTCTTCCCTATTCACGTTAAGTGCAATCAGGTTAATAGTCCCTGAGTCAGGAATACATGAATAGTAAGTAGACTGAATTTAAGGTCACATTACATCTTGAAAGCAGCAGAAAAGCAGATAGGGTCAGGGGATGAGATGTTCTACATTTGAACAGACATCTTTCAGAATAACAGTAAGCCACGTGTATAGTCAATCGGTGAGTGTTTTTTGTATATTGTGTGCTTTCTGGGGAGTGGGACAGCTTTGATCAATGACTACAGTGCGTACAAGGGAGTCTAAGACTGGCCGTACACATTAGATATCTGTCAGGTGAATATGTATTTTATAATGTCTATTCCAATTAGCCCCCCTCACCCACCATATATAGTGCTATGAAAACGTATTTACCCCTTACCAATTTCTTTTGCTTTTGCTTTTTTTTTTTCTCATACTTACATTTTTAAGATTATCGGACAAATTTCAATATCGAAGATAACCTGAGTGTATGCAAAATGCAGTTTCTCAATGACGATTTCATTTATTAAGAGTAGGGTTGAGCGATTGGGAAAGATCGGATCCTGATCAGCGATCGAGCAAATTTCACGATCTGGATCGGCTGGAAAATGATCGAGAATCGGATTTTAAAAACGATCCTGAAATCTCAAGATCGGCTCAACCCTAGAATACATAAACTCCTAAATAGGACTGAGTGATCGGGATCAGGAAAGATCGGATCCCAATCGGCGATCGAGCAAATTTCACGATCGCGATTGGAATCGAGATTGGCTGGAAAATGATCGAAAATCAGATTTTTAAATCTCAAGGTCGGCTCAACCCTAATTAAGAGAAAAAAGATATCCAAACTAACTTGTCCCTATGTGAAATAAGAGTTACCCTTAAACCTCACAACTGGCTATGAGTCTTGCACATCTCTGTGGAGGAATTTTAGCCCACTCTTCTTTACAGAATTGTCTTGGCCACTCCAAAACTTTCATTTTGATTTTTTTCAGCCATTCAGAGGTGAATTTGCTGGGGTGCAGATCATTGTCCTGAGGCAGAACCCATGTACGCTTGAGCTTACGGTCACAAACTGATGGCCGGATGTCGTTCTTCAGAATTTTCTGGTAGAGAGCAGAATTCATGGTTCAGCAGCAAAGCACCCTAAGACCATCACACTACCACCACAATGTCTGACTTTTGGTATCTTCTTTCTCTGAAATACTGTGTTAATTTTATGCCAAATATAACAGGATGCACATCTACCTAATAGTTCCACTTTTGTCTCATTGGTCCACAGAATATTTCCCCAAAACTCTTTGGGATCATCAAGATGTTTATGACAAATTTGAGACTGGCCTTTGTATTTTACTTGGTCAGCAGTGGTTTTCAGCTTGGAACTCTCCCATGGATACCACTTTTGCCCAATCTTTTTCTCATTGTTGAATCATGAACACTGACCTTAAAGGGGTATTCCCAGTCTTCGCTGCTATAAAATCTTCTTTCTTCTGGCTTTGTTGCGTCATTGGTGGGCGGGGTTACATATGCAAAGCCAGTGGCGAGATGACGTCGCTTCTATGCCGCTGGCCCTGCGTGCGCGCTCATAGATGGTGAGACCAGTCAGTTCCTCAGCCTTCACAATGCCAATACAGACCCGGAATCCGCTGTAATAGATAGGCGGATGCCGGGGAGGGTTAGACTCCGGCACAGGTGCCTGCGACATCGCTGCACTCCTGCCCTGCATGAAGCCAGTAGCGGCAGGAGCAATGCTGCTATTACGCTCTGCTCATCCCCCCCCCCCTTCAGAATAGCAGCATTGCTCCTGCTGCTGCTGGCTTCATGCAGGGCAGGAGCGTAGCGATCTCGCAGGCACCTGTGCTGGCGTCTAACCCTCCCCGGCATCCGCCTCTCTATTACAGTGGATGCCGGGTCTCTATTGGCGGCCCCTTCCACCAAAGTATAAACTACCCCCCCCCCTCCAGGCTCGCTCCCGTGCACTTAGCCCCTCCTCCCTCCCCCCTGAGAGCAGCAGATACATCACTTGACTTGAGCAGATAAGTCAGGGCTGTGGCCACAAAGAAATGAATAAAGTAAGATAGTGGACAAACAAAGGAGTTTTGCTGAAGCAATGTATTTAGGAAAAGTCTTACATTCACATTAACAAGCAGTATAGATAGGATCCTTGTGATGGGACAACCCCTTTAAAAGAGGCAAGTGAGACCTCCAGGGCTTTAGATGTTGTTCTGGGTTCTTTTGAGACATTCTGGAGAAGTGGTTGATGCTGTCTTGGATTAATCCTGGCACTCCTGGGAAGGATTACCACTGTTACATTTTTTTCTCTCCATTTCTGGATAGTGGCTCACCATCTGGTTTGCTGGAGTCCCAAGGCTTTAGAAATGCCTTAGTGACCTTTTATAGACTGATTGACATTGTTTCTCATATGTTCTTGAATTTCATCAGGTTGAAGCCTAATCTGTTGCTTTTGAGATCTTTTAGCCTACTTCATGTTGTCAGACAGGTTCTGTTTCAATGATTTCTTGATTCTACAGGTCTGGTAATGATCAGGTCTGGCTGTGCTAGTGAAATAGAATTCAACTTTCCAAAAAATATGGTTAATCACAGCTAATCCATGGGTGGTGGTGGTGGGGGGGGGGGGATAACTTTATCATATAGGGCCAGGGCCAGGTTGTTTGGGATAGCTGACTGAAGGAATAAAATCTTAATTTAAAAACTTATTTTTGTATTTACTCAGGTTATCTTTGTCTGCTATTCAAATTTGTTTGAAAATCTGAAACATTTAGGCCCCGTTCACACGGGGCACAGGATGTCGTATTTTGGTCCAGATTTTGACGTGTGAAGCCGCGTCAGAATAGGACCAAAATGCGACTGTCGCGGCTTCTGACAGTCACGGCATCCTTCTCCGGAGTAGGCCCAAATAAATGGGCCTAGTCCGGAGGATGCTGCCACGAGGCAGACGCCGGAGCTGAATCAGCCGTGGAATCCACATTTGCAGCCTAGATGGTGCCACCTCTTTTGCTTCCCTATAGCTCTATTGTTTCCTGCTTTCCTTCTGCTTTGAACCAAATTGTTCTCTTGGGTCACATCTGGGCACAAGTGGTAGTTTGTTCTCTGCATGCATTGCACATGCTCCAACTGATCACCGGGCCGAGATTTGATCCAAAGCAGTGGTGGGGAAGGGGAGGAAAAGCAGCAGCATCGGTGGAGGTGGGTGGCAATACCATGGAAGGGTCACGTAAACATGCTACAAACAACTAATAAATTTTAGTATGTTGAATAAAATATTTAAAAGAAAAGGTAAGACTTTGATAGGTTTACTACACTACATGGCCATTAATATTGATTTCGGAGTTGACAGATTCCCGTTAAAGTGCAAACAAAGATTGAACCTATTTGTATATAAGACATACTGTACATAAATAAGGTAACATTAAATAATTCATCCAGTAGTCCATCATAAAAAATAGAATGATAAATGGTTGTGTAATATAGTAGAGTTCAGCCCAAAGTGCAAAAGTTATATCACAATCCATGCTAAGGAATCCATGAATAATGAAAGGTGCCCGGTCAATAAATTTCTATAGTAAGAGCCCCGCGTGTATCGCCTCCTTAGATCGCAGCTTCCCCAGGGGTCACAAGTCTATCATAAGTTCACCAGGAAGTCAGGGCATGAATAGCTGATTTCCATTACCACAAGGGCAGAATGATTACAACATACATACTACTAAACCACCAATGGAAAAAGCAATGATTAACGGATAATTGCCGCGCATCTACCGTGCCAAATGAGCCTTAGTAAAAGGGAGCCTGCAAGGTCACTTTAATGAAAGCTGTTTACAATTGTTCCATTCATCTTGCTGATCTCCCAAACCACCCACACAGTGGATCTCTCCAAGCACTCACCCCCCAAAAATCCTCTGCTTATACTTAAAATATGGAATAAAACCTTGTAAGTGCCTAGACACACGAGCGAGAAATATAAAAATATTATTGTGTAAAAATAAGACTTTATAGCTGCCGGGTAAAAATGAATAATTTATCGATAAAAATAATTACTGTTTTATGCGGTTACTTTTAACAACATTAATGTTGGAAGTTTAACAGTTTTAATGTTGGGATAATAGAGAGAGCGATTGACTAAATGAGACAACACCTATATGTAAGGGTAATGGTGCATATATAGGGTATATATGTATGTCATACAGTGGGACCTCCCTCTATATGAGCCCAAATGCAGAGCAATTCTGTTGGACTCAAACTGTGTATTACATGTAGAGTTGAGGCGATCTTGAGATTTCAGGATCGTTTTTAAAATTTGACTTCCGATCATTTTCCATCCAAATTCCGATCCTAATGCAAGTCAATGGGATTTTTTAATGATTGAAAATCAGATTTTAAAAACAATCCTATTCACTACACAGCGTGGAGTTGAAAAATTGAAAGCTTCAATTTTTGGACTCCACGCTGTGTAGTGATTAAAAAAAATCTGCCGGCTACTTAGTCCCCCCTTCTTACTTGCACAGAATCGCTGCTGCTCCCCAGAGCTGCTGGCCATTGTTCTCTTTCCTCTTCTCTCTAATTCAGACGCTGGCAGAACACCATGTGCTCCCCCGCCTCCCTAGGTTAGTGTTTCTGATTCTGGGAGAAGGCGGAGCTTGTTGTGGCTAAGGAGAGTGTGGGCGGGTACAGTGTGGGGATACATGAGGGCATCAGACCCCAGGCAAGTGAGACCTCCAGGGCTTTAGATGTTGTTCTGGGTTCTTTTGAGACATTCTGGAGAAGTGGTTGATGCTCTCTTGGATTAATCCTGGCACTCCTCATAATAGTGTGTGTAGGGGCCACTATGGGGTATAATACTGTGAGCAGGGGCTATTATGGGGCATAATACTGTGTGCAGGGGCCACTATGGGACATAATACTGTGTGCAGGGGCCACTATGGGACATAATACTGTGTGCAGGGGCCACTATGGGGCATAATACTGTGTGCAGGGGGCCACTATAGGGCATAATAGTGTGTGTAGTGGCCACTATGGGGCATAATAGTATGTGCAGGGGCCACTATGGGTCATAATGGTGTGTGCAGGGGCCACTATGGGGCATAATGGTGTGTGCAGAGGTCACTATGGGGTATAATAGTATGTGCAGGGGCCACTATGGGTCATAATAGTGTGTGCAGGGGCCACTATGGGGCATAATGGTGTGTGCAGAGGTCACTGTGGGGTATAATAGTGTATCCCAGGGCGCACTATGGTGCATAATAGTGTGTGCTGGGGCCACTATGAGACATAATACTGTGTGCAGGGGCCACTATAGGGCATAATAGTGTGTGTAGGAGCCACTATGGGGCATAATAGTGTGTGCAGGGGCCACTATGGGGCATAATGGTGTGTGCAGGGGCCACTATGGTGCATAATAGTGTGTTCAGGAATGAAGTTTATGTGGTGGGTGCATCGGTGAGGGTCAGCTGGGCCCTATGTCAAATGTTCGCCTTGGGGCCCAGCCATTACTAGTTACTAGAGATGAGCGAACAGTGTTCTATCGAACACATGTTCGATCGGATGTCAGGCTGTTCGATGTGTTCGATTCGAATCGAACATCACGTGGCAAACTCCAAAAAAATTCGATGGGACAGGAACTACGACACTGGAGGCATCGAAAAAAATCGGAAAAAGTCATTGGCTGCCGAAATCAGGTGACCTCCATTTTAGACGAATAGTGGATTTCAAATCCGGGTCATATGAGAATGTGAACTTTGTGACTAAGAGACAGGGATAGCTGTACAGGCAGGAATAGCTAGGGATAACCGTTATTTAAGTAGGAATGTTATTAAAAATAAATTTTTGGGGCTCTATCGGGTGTGTAATTGTGATTTTTGTGACATAAACTTTTTCCCATAGGAATGCATTGGACAGCGCTGATTGGCCAGAGTACGGAATCCGACCAATCAGCGCTGGCTCTGCTGGAGGAGGCGGAGTCTAAGATCGCTCCACACCAGTCTCCATTCAGGTCCGACCTTAGACTCCGCCTCCTCCGCAGAGCCAGCGCTGATTAGCCGAAGGCTGGCCAATGCATTCCTATGGGAATGCAGAGACTTAGCAGTGCTGAGCCAGTTCTGCTCAACTACACCGTGTGCCGAGTGTGCACACTCGGCTCTGCTACATCAGATGTAGCAAAGCCGAGTGTGCACACTCGGCTCTGCTACATCTGATGTAGCAGAGCCTGCTACTGCAGAGACTTAGCAGTGCTGAGCCAGTTCTGCTCAACTACACCGTGTGCCGGTCAGCCCATCTGATATAGCAGAGCCGAGTGTGTACACACGGCTCTGCTATATCAGATGGGCTGACCGGCACACACACTCGGCTCTGCTACATCAGATGCAGCAGAGCCGAGTGTGCACACTCGGCTCTGCTACATCTGATGTAGCAGAGCCGAGTGTGTGTGCCGGTCAGCCCATCTGATATAGCAGAGCCGTGTGTACACACTCGGCTCTGCTACATCAGATGTAGCAGAGCCAAGTGTGCACACTCGGCTCTGCTACATCTGATGTAGCAGAGCCTGCTACTGCAGAGACTTAGCAGTGCTGAGCCAGTTCTGCTCAACTACACCATGTGCCGGTAAGCCCATCTGATATAGCAGAGCCGAGTGTGCACACTCGGCACACGGTGTAGTTGAGCAGAACTGGCTCAGCACTGCTAAGTCTCTGCATTCCCATAGGAATGCATTAGCCAGCCTTCGGCCAATCAGCGCTGGCTCTGCCGGAGGAGGCGGAGTCTAAGGTCGGACCTGAATGGAGACTGGTGTGGAGCGATTTTAGACTCCGCCTCCTCCAGCAGAGCCAGCGCTGATTGGTCGAATTCCGTACTCTGGCCAATCAGCGCTGGCCAATGCATTCCTATGGGGAAAAGTTAGCTTGCAAAAATCGCAAGCTGACAGGGATTTCCATGAAATAAAGTGACTTTTATGCCCCCAGACATGCTTCCCCTGCTGTCCCAGTGTCATTCCAGGGTGTTGGTATCATTTCCTGGGGTGTCATAGTGGACTTGGTGACCCTCCAGACACGGATTTGGGTTTCCCCCTTAACGAGTATATGTTCCCCATAGACTACAATGGGATTCGAAACCCGTTCGAACACTCGAACAGTGAGCGGCTGTTCGAATCGAATTTCGAACCTCGAACATTTTAGTGTTTGCTCATTTCTACTAGTTACCAGTGCTCGAACCCTAGTAGGGCCTATCCGCTTTCTCCCCAAGATAATAGTGCAAAACATTATTCTGCTACCTCCTTGCTAATGTCACAGCCTTGTTGGACATGATGGCCATTCACCAACCTTTCACTACTACATCACTCTGGACCATTCAGGGTTGCACGTCAATCATCAGTAAACACGACTGTTTCAGAATTAGCCTTCTTGTATGTCTGGGCTCACAAGCATGGGTATTTTAGCTGTTGCTCTCTTAATCTTATGAATCAGACTGGCAGAATCTTTCCTCATTATGCCTTTCTGACACTTAAATCCGATTTGCACAATAATTTGAAACGAGGCGTATACAGTAGGTCAACCACCCATAAGGTACGACCTGATTTCTAATAACTTTTTGCACCCACAAGAACCAAGACCTGGTTGGAGATTATACATGATGTACAGATAAGCATAGGACCCCACATCATTTACCTTTTTTACTGTTGGGTAATGGATGAGTGATGCTTACCGACCAGCAAAATAAGATCCATGAGATTTCAATGTCTTAGTACTTGAATTTAGTATTTTCTGATTTACACAACGTTTAGTTATTTGCTATAGCGTTGAAAGGGTTAAATGCGCCGTTCACCGTCTGGCCCATTACGCTTAGATGACCTTTTTACCATCTCGTGGGTTACAAATACTTCTCTTTCTTGCACATATTTTGCTCTCCTACTGTGTAATTGCTTGACTCCATTTCACATCCCTGTTAGACTCTGCTAGTAACAACGTATCTGTGTTTGTATGTCCACATCAATGTAATTGTGTGACCTGTTGTGTGTGTGACGTGTCCCCAGAGATTCCTTCCTCCGCACCTCGCCCCCCTCCATTCATGTCATGTCATCATTGATTTCTCATGTACCGTCACAATGACAACTCCCGCTTCTCTTCTGGCTGCCAGTATTGTCACGGTGAGCAGAGTTCTGGGAAAATAGAAAGAGATTATCTGGACTTTACAATCAGTCAGTGGGGTGCCATAGTGGCATGGTCTTCTTACCGCCTGATCGCTGACAATACTCCTCCTTTAAGATCCAAGAGGGAACCATACCTTTAACATAGTGGTGTAGTAATGTGTTTAATGTATCATTAATTTCACATTTCATTCCTTTGGAAAGTGTTGGCCTCTTAGCGATCCTGGATCCCCCTCCTGCTGAATCTGTCATCTATCCTGAGACCGGGCAAACATCTTTGAGAATGTAATGCAAGGTGACAGCTGACTCACACTTACATCTTTCACACCACCTAGAGCCTCAATAAGAACTGACTGGCATGTACCTGAGGCCTGTCCATCCGAGCTGCCTGATAAAATATCCCTTCAAGAGCAACACAGCAAATATTAGCTAATTAAACCCTATAGGAAATATCTCATTTTATTTTTGGATATAATTTTTTTGCTCTTGTTTCATTTGATCTAGCATTTGGCTTCTATTGATCCTGCTGATCATGTGATTGATAGGACAACTGTCAGGTGGGTGGATTCTATTGAGCCTGGTGATCATGTGATTGACAGGACAACTGTCAGGTGGGTGGAGTCCTATAAGTATCTGGGTGTGTTCCTCAATAATAAACTAGACTGGGCTGATCACCTGGAGGTGCTGCACAGAAAGGGCCACAGCAGACTCTACCTGCTCAGGAGGCTGAGGGCCTTCGGAGTCCAGGGGCCACGTCTTAGTGCCTTTTCCAACTCTGTGGTTGCTTCAGCCATCTTTTTCGGTGTGGCCTGCTGGGGGAGTAGTATATCAACCAGGGACAGAAATAGACTTGACAGGCTGATCAGGAGGGCCAGCTCTGTCCTGGGGAGACCCCTGGACCCAGTACAGGTGGTGGGTGACAGACGGATACTGTCCGTGGTGACCTCCATGCGGGAGAACAAATCCCACCCCATGTATGAGACCTTCATGGCACTTAGCAGCACTGTAAGTGACCGTCTGCTTCACCCCAAGTGTGAGAAGGAGCTATCGCAGGTCCTTCCTTCCAACCGCGACCAGGCTGTATAATCTACATCAGACCAGGCAAAGACACTCTGCACAGAAAACTAATGATTATGATTATGACGTCTTCCTTCTTTCTTCTTCTGTTCCTTAGCTGCTATGGACTCCTAGTATATCTTCTCTTCTCAGCTTATGTATGTCCTGTAATATATTCCTGTGTATTATCCTGCATCTGTATTACTATGCTGCTGTAACATGCTGACATTTCCCCACTGTGGGACTATTAAAGGATTATCTTTTTCAATTAATCCTGTTGATCATGTGGTGGACGGGAAAACTGTCAGGTGGGTGGGCTTACAAACAGAACCAAAGGCAAATGTCTTTTCAGACCATTTGTGTGTCCAGATGCAAATAAAAAAAAAATAATAATAATAAAATAAATTATTTGTAAAGAACTATCAAAAAACCCTACCTTTCCTACATTTATATCCAAAACCCTTAGTCCAACACAGTCGGGCCTTATTCACACAATTCGCGTATCCATTATTTTGATGGTCTGTTTTTAACAGCCTTCAAAAAACTATACAGACACCGTATGGTAATAACGCTATCAACAGTGGCGTAACTAAATTCTTGGGGGGCCCGGTGCAAACCTTGGTCCCCTACGTTATCCCTATAGTGAATTCTTGATAGTGATGGTTACAGGTGCTAAGGAGTTTAATCCACCTTAGTGTGGTTCGGGTAATCTGTGGGTCTCCTTGGCTTATGGGCCAGATGGAAGCTGCAATCTCAATACTGATGTCAGTGCTTATGGGCCCTCTAAGACTCCAGGGCCTGGTGCAACTGCACCCTCTGCATATTACACTCCTAGCTATCAACAATACTGGACGAAGTTAGACAGGCTTAGAAGGCGAGATCCAGAGCACTTAATAGGCCTACGTGACACTTGCCAGCTAATTTGACAATAGCAACAAAACAAGTCAACCACACAATTGTACAAAAATATAAAAGATAACTTTAATTAAATACTACTAAAATAGTATAACAACATGACACATGTAAATAATACAGGGATAACAAAGGGGTAGACAACATGTACTAATATGTTAACATAAGGATATGGAATGGATGGCTCCATGAACATGACTATATATCAGGCAAACATACCATGAGGTTTAAACAGCTCAATAATAAGACAAATAGTGTAAAAACACCTCCACTGTCATGTATGTACTAACCACAGGTAAGTAACATGCCCACACAGAATAAACAAAGTATTGCCACCATACATACCCAAAAAAAATTACAAGGACCCAATTTGACAAGACAAGAAACCATTTAATGTAACAAATATACAATATTTGGATACATGTTTTGAGTGCGATAGATAGATAGATAGATAGATAGATAGATAGATAGATAGATAGATAGATAGATAGAAAGATAGATAGTAATTTGTCAGTGATGAGTTCCTTATATCCAGTGCTATGTAGTTTCAAGTCTTGCGAATTGCTTATAATTCGGAACACCTAAGCGTGCTTGCGTTTCTCTCCCTAATCGAGTGCACCTCGCTGACAAGTGCACTGCGTACAGCTGATGTCCAATTTGCACAGCTTGAGTTGAACTAAATTCATCTGTTAGCAAGCCTCCCGCACAGCAGCCTCCCAGCACCATTGTCTGTAATGAAGATATTTGTAACGAGGAGAGTCTGCGAGAGTTGTGATGAGAGAACTTCAAGACACTGGGCTGGCAAGCATTGTCACCTCTTGTTAAGGATGTGATTGGTGCAAGCGAATACTGGCACCAGTATCTTTGTCAGATGTTCTGCTTTCTGTCACTGTGCACAGCTCCTGTCCTGTCTATAGTTTTGACAGTGTCTCCTCCGATTATAGCTATAATGTATCTTGCAGGGTGGCTCGGTGTAGTCTTCCTTTATTCAGAGTCGATCAATGATTTTCTCCTCTTAACTCTTTTTGATATGCGGTTCCATGCTTCTTTTGCTTTTTTTTGCTTCTTTTGATGTTTTCATTCTGAAAGTAATTGTTTCTTGTTGTTTTGTCTGTTTTTTTGAGGTTTATTATATGTCTGATGCGGGCCTGTGGATACATGGCTGCTATATTATATCTTGCATCAATTTTATCATCTATATTTCTCTGGCTCTTGTATAGGAATAGGAAATTTCAGCAATTCGGACAATAGTCACAGATCCTTATATAAAGTTATATTAGGCCTGTGTACTGTATATAAGACTTGCAGCACATGGTACACTGTGGCTGCGTATGACGTCACATACCATTCTGTATAATAAGTAATACACCATATATACAGATAGACCTCAACTGAAGAAAACCTGTGTATCCCTACTGTATGTGTATACATACTGTGTATGTATGAATAAGAGGCCTACAGAGGTAGAATTAAAGGACACCTCTACCCCTTACAGTTCGTGTACTGTATACACCCAAAAATGGGAATCTTGATTGTGTTATGGAGCCACTGTGCTGTGCTACTACTGGACTACTACTGGACTGGTACTGGACAGGTACTGTGCTACTAGTGGACTGCTAATGGAATGGTACTGGACAGGTACTGTGCTACTACTGGACTGCTAATGGAATGGTACTGGACTGGTACTGTTCTACTACTGGACTGGTAATGGATTACTACTGGACTGGTACTGTACAGGTACTGTGCTACTACTGGACTGGTACTGGGCTACTACTGGACTGGCACTGGACAGGTACTGTGCTACTACTGGACTGGTACTGGACTACTACTGGAATGGTACTGGACTACAACTGGACTGATACTGTGCTACTACTGGACTGGCACTGGACTGGTACTGTGCTTCTACTGGACTGGTACTGTGCTACTACTGGACTGGTACTGTGCTACTACTGGACTGGTACTGGACTTTCTACTGGACTGGTACTGGACAGGTACTGTGCTACTACTGGACTGCTAATGGAATGGTACTGGACTGGTGCTGTTCTACTACTGACTGGTAATGGAATACTACTGGACTGGTACTGTACAAGTACTGTGCTACTACTGGACTGGTACTGGACTACTACTGGACTGGCACTGGACAGGTACTGTGCTACTACTGGACTGGTACTGGACTACTACTGGAATGGTACTGGACTACAACTGGACTGATACTGTGCTACTACTGGACTACTACTGGACTGGTACTGGACTACTACTGGACTGGTACTGTGCTACTACTGGACTGGTACTGGACTACTATTGGACTGGTACTGTGCTACTACTGGACTGGTACTGGACTACTACTGGACTACTATTGGACTGGTACTGTGCTACTACTGGACTGGTACTGGACTACTACTGGACTGGTACTGGACTACTACTGGACTGGTACTGTGCTACTACTGGACTGGTACTGGACTACTATTGGACTGGTACTGTGCTACTACTGGACTGGTACTGGACTACTACTGGACTGGTACTGGACTGGTACTACTGGTGCCAAGTCTTTCAGTCACTTGATGTCCTGAATCCTTTAAAACATTCCAGTTGAAGGTTCCCATCAATGTTGGATTGGGGTTCCTTGGGCCCACCAGGTAAAATGATTCTGTGGTTCCACCCTCCAACAATCCCAAGGTGTCTTCGGTTCCTGGGCTAACTGGAGAATCCTCTGCTACTCTGGTCTCCCAGTCCAATACTGGTTTCCATTGTACCTTGAGAAATGGAATTCATACATATATTATAGGATTCCAGTATGACCAGCACTGTTCTCATTTGTGTTTCAGGAGTTGCAGGAAAATGTCGCTATATTTACTATGGGAAGCATTCGGAAGGCAACAGATTCATTCGTGATGACCAGCTCTGACCGGAGTAAAGTGCACAAATCTCACTCCTGCTATCAGGGAATGCTGTGGATTAAGGGGAAGGCCAAACATCTTATTTTTGTACTCGGTATGATATCTTTTGAATGCATTATATAAATACTACTTTTCCTTATGTGAAACAGTAAATAAAATTGACTTTTTAAGAGAATATGCCTTTGGTTATCCTTCCAGGTCTCTACCTTGTTCTTCTAAGCTCATAGTTTAACTCTTTTTAAAAAAAAATTGTAGAGAGATTTGGTTTATCAGGTGAAGCAAGAAGCTGAGTTATATAAGCCAGGAGTCCTCTTAATGACCTGTACGTGGTTAGAAGTCCTCCATATTGATGACCTATTGGCTAACACAACCCACCTGCCCCTGGTTGACAGTTTTACACAGTAGTAGAATGAAAGTGACATGAAGATGGGTTAGCCTGCCACTCCTGAGTACTAAGGTACTCTTACACTCTGCTTGCATTGCACCTGATAGACTGATATCCTACTAATATTAATGTTTGGTTGTTTATGAGTTTGTATTATGAGTTTGGATGTTTGTTCCTCAATCACGCAAAAACGGCTGAACAGATTTGCATGAAATTTGGCACGTACATAGATAGGAACCCCGATTAGAACATAGGCTACTTTTTGTCCTGGTAAATGATGTCACTACACGACCACAGTGAAGGAATTTAGGTTCACACAACACTAAAGGACCTGTGATGACATCATCACAGGTCCTTCATCCATTCTCGGATAGGATCATGCTAGGCAGTTGGTGGAGCTACATGCTATTTTGTGGGCATAGCTATATAGGATGAAGCTGCACAGTGTGAAAGCTGAAGAAAATGGAGTCTCATAGAAGATCAGGAGACTACAGAACATGCAGGCTGTGTGTGGGCAAGAGGAGTATATCGGGTGTAGAGTTTCAGTGAGTATGACGGGGAATGTGTTGTTCTGCCTCTGATGGGGGAGGGGGGAGAACTTTGGCACATTTCAGCAACATCCGTTCAGCCCTTTGTAATACAGAAGCTGCTCAGACAGTCACATAACAAAACCCCTGTAATCACAATTGCCTGATGTATCAGAGCTTACGCAGTGCTGTAGCACACCTCTGTAGGCTCTCCATATGCAAACATGTACATACAGGTGGGTATCCAATGCATATGCAGCGATGTAGCAGCACTGAGATTCGGGAGCAGGCTGATCAAACTGTGGCAAATTTATGCAACATCCGTTCAACCGTTTCCAACACAGAAGCTGCTCAGACACTGACATAAGAGCTCCCCTCTAATCCAAATGGCTAGATGTAGCAGAGCTTAGGCAGCGCTGTAGCACAGCTGAGTATGCTCTCCATATACAGAGATGTACATACAACTGAGTATGCTGCAATATAGCAGAGCCGAGACGTGGGAGCAGGTGGATCATCCACAACAGCAATTGGCTAAATATAAGCGGCTCAGCGTCAACACCAACCCACAGACGAAGTCGCGGGCAGATGATAGTACATCATATTGGCAAATAAGTGACAAAGTGCTATATTCAAGGTGTATGTCACTGCCCCTATATATAGCAGTAGAAAAACCACTGACGGTTTCCCTTTAGGGTGAATTGACATGTTGCAGAAATATATCCAACTGTCCCTTTCATATAAATGGGAATAGTAACCTTATTCAGAAGAACAGAAAGGATTTTAAGAAGCAGAACTTTGCACAACAATTCTGCAGTATGTTACTGTAACTTTTCAATGTAGCAGATCAAGGACTGTACAGAATCCACAGTCAAATTAGAATTTTGCCATGGATTTTCTGTGAAATTTGCAGCAAAATCTGGCAATAATTTTGTTTCCAGAACATGTGGATTAATCGTAAAACACGAGGTTCACTTTCCTGAATCCAATAGGATAGAAATACTGAGAATAAAGACCACAGAGAAGGGTAGATGTCCATACCTAGTCAATCCAGTGTTATCTTCTTCAGTGTCTACATAGACCGCTATTGTGAGAGGGCAGATAATGCCGTGGATTCAGCACAAAAATCCATACCCTTTTTCCCCGTGTGAACGAGCCCTAACCAAGGGACTTGTTTGGCATTCCCCATGTGGCCACTCTTCTTACAGTTAGACTTAAAGGGATTCTATCATTAAAAGACTTCTTTTAAACTAAAACCATGTAGGAATAACCTTTATTAAGGCCATTCCTGTGCTCTGAGCACAGCTTGTCATCCATCCAATGCCGCCTTTCTTCAGCTCTGTCCGTCTTTTTGTGTAGGAGACCACCCCAAAATGGCAACGGAACATGTGCAATCGGCTGTTCCGTCAGCCAGTTTGCGGTGGACTCCTGTAAGAAGAGGAGGATAATGGCCGACCGAGCAGAAGAAAGACGGCGCTTGATGGATGACAATGCTGTGCTCAGAGCACAGGGGGAAATCCCTTTAAAGTATATGATGCTCTGCCATCTGCTGGTGAATATATAACATTACATGGGAGCATTACAACCAGGCAGTGGAGAGATGAGGGAGAGGAAGGTGCATTTTGAAGCTACTATGTCACTGCAGGAAATCACAACTTATATTGGAAAAAGAAGAAATGGACATTCTAAAAGAATTGTGAGTATACCCTTGTGTAACTTCACTATGTGGTGGTAAAGCTTTACTCAGATTCTTTTTGAAGGGTTCATCAATGTGACGGTCATTTCTTGTGAAACAAACATTTATCAGCCACTGCCTCCTAAACTGCTTGATACACTGCTCAATTCTATCATCACTGAAAACAAGCTGAAGTCTATGGAGAGAGTAGAAGGAAGAGGACTGAGTGAGTCTTTGAGCGCCAGACATCCTGAAGCAGATTACACTTACATTTGTATATCACCATCAAATCTATTAAACATGTATTTTTTCCTGTAATAACATATCCATGTGCTTGCTTTCTCATTGGACTCCTCCTTGCTCCCTCTGTCTCTCCATAAACGTCTATATAATCTGATTTCTATGTTATGTTTATTTTAGGAATATTTGGATTTGTTAAATTTTTTTTAGACATATCAGTTATTGTCCCTTAATGTTTCTTATCATAGGCATTTTTTTTTTTACGGACACTATCAGAACGGACACGTAACAGTAGTGTCAATGCTCCCTTACAGTTTTATATAAACATGTCCTCAATCCCTCCACCATTTTTGTAGCCCATTTTGCATTTGTTCTATATTAGCTACGTTTTTGTGTAGGTGAGGTCTCCAGAACCTAATAGTGTCCAAGTTTTAGAGAGTGCAACATTAGACTAGACAGTCCTAAACTTCCCCAGATTTTGCAAAAGTGTCTAATGCATAGACGCCATTTTTACTGCAAATTACACAAGAATTCTGGTGCATTTTTATTAGATTATCTATCCCAGCATTATCATTGCTCTATACATTTCTGCTCTTGCTGGGTTCTCCTTGTCTGGTAGTATTTGTCCTCTCCTGCAATTTTAAATTATTGTTATTTAATAAAGATTTTGATATTTCTGATTACCTTTGCTCTACTTTCATCATTTGTTGTTCGTGTTTGGCATTGTTCTATCCAGCAGAATCACATTCTCTCACTCTCCCTCCTTGTCTCCCCCGCTGCCTGCCCACGCTGTGCAGTCTGATATTAGGACTAGGGTTGAGCGATCGGGATTGGAAAAGATCGGATTCCGATCGGTGATCAGGATCTGATGGAAAATTATCGGAATTTGGATCTTAAAATCGATCCTGAAATCTCAAGATCAGCTCAACCCTAATCCAGACCCCTAAATCCTTCTTTTCTGAAGTCCTGATATTTGTAAATAGTGAACTACAGTTTCCATTGTTTGTTCTATTCATCCACTAAAGCAAGATCTTTGTCTTTTTCAATGTTAAAAACCTTCAGGAATCTCAGTCGTATTATAAATCTAAATCACATCAAAATTTGGGGTGACCACTCTTTGCCCCACTTTGCAGAAACCGCTTTTTTGTTGTTGCAGATTTTGCTGCCAAAGCCAGGAGTGGATTGAGCAGACGGTAGAAGAATAAGGGCTTCCGATATGTTTCCCAATCCTTTAGTAGATATTCTTGGCTTTGTCTTAAAAAAACACAAAAAGCTTCCTTTTTGCAATGTAAAACAGCATCAATTGTTCTACGGATGGTTTTTGGAAGGAAATCGGCAGGCAGCTTGTTCCAAGTATCTAGAACTGTCCTTTCTTGCACAATGTTGCACCCTGCTGATCACATAGTGACTGTTTTACCAAAGTATATTCTGCTGGAACAACGCCTTTATCTCTTTGCATATTACATTATAGATTGCATCTACATAACCTTTTACTTATTTTGTAGCTTAGCTGCTTATGTGTATATTGGTCACGCGATTGCTCGCTCTTGTGCGTTGTAGAAGTATTGGTTTGTCCCCAGCCGTGCCTTATAGAAGGAAATTGTGCCTATAAAGGAGACTGTGATGAGAGCCGAGTTTGTCAGCGTGATGGTGATTTCTTGTGAAACGAACATGACTGGGACTTACTTTGCCCACAGAAATATACGCTCTTTGAAAGCTTGTGAAAAGGCTGATCCCACAGTTCTGGTCACACTGTCAGGGAGATTAAGGGAGGACAGAGAATATGGTCAGAAGGGCTCAGCCATCCTATGTCATGCCATGTACTAACCCTTTACATAACCAACTTTTCAGCAGTGAAGAATATTTTTATCAAACAGTCGCTTGCAGGTATGTTTGCCGGTAACCAAGAAGCTGCGTTACTTAATTATCCTGCCTGTCATATGCTTTCCTTTAGAAGCTTATGGAAGTTGTCATTGTATCTGCAAATCAAGACGGTATACATGCAGAGCTAGGGGTGCTTAGGTGATGTTGCAGTCTTTTAACTCAACCTCATGTTTAGAGGAAGCTTGTAAATTAACACGTACATGTTACACACATAAAAGCCACTGTAATTTGCACACATGCATTCATTCTCTATGGAAATTATGTGTCAGTATATCTCATCTATAGTTGACTTTGGAAATGGTTGTTCCAGAGATCCGTTTGCAGGATTGTGTATCAAATAGCGTAACACAATATTGCGGACAGTTGTGGGGTAGAGGAAGGAGAACAATGTTGCTGCTAGTGGAGATGACGGACATTGCTGCTGCTGGTGGGGGAAAGGATTCTTAGTAGAATGGTGTTGCCAATGGGTAAGGGGTAAGTATAATATTGCTTTTGGTGCGGTAGAAGTTGGCAGTGTGATCAGGGCTGATGAATTGGTGCCGCCATTGAGGATGGTGTAAGAGAGACAAAGCTGCTGCTGGGGAGGGAAGAGGGACAAAGTTGCTGCTGGGGAGGGAAGAGGGACAAAGCTGCTGCAGGGGAGGAAAGAGGGACAATGCTGCTGCTGGGGAGGAAAGAGAGACAATGCTGCTGCTGGGGAGGAAAGAGAGACAATGCTGCTGCTGGGGAGGAAAGAGAGAATGCTGCTGCTGGGGAGGAAAGAGAGACAATGCTGCTGCTGGGGAGGAAAGAGAGACAATGCTGCTGCTGGGGAGGGAAGAAGGATAAAGCTGCTGCTGGGGAGGAAAGAGAGACAATGCTGCTGCTGGGGAGGAAAGAGAGAATGCTGCTGCTGGGGAGGAAAGAGAGAATGCTGCTGCTGGGGAGGGAAGAGAGACAATGCTGCTGCTGGGGAGGAAAGAGAGAATGCTGCTGCTGGGGAGGAAAGAGGGACAAAGCTGCTGCTGGGGAGGAAAGAGAGACAATGCTGCTGCTGGGGAGGAAAGAGAGACAATGCTGCTGCTGGGGAGGAAAGAGAGAATGCTGCTGCTGGGGAGGAAAGAGAGAATGCTGCTGCTGGGGAGGAAAGAGGGACAAAGCTGCTGCTGGGGAGGAAAGAGAGACAATGCTGCTGCTGGGGAGGAAAGAGAGACAATGCTGCTGCTGGGGAGGGAAGAGGGACAAAGCTGCTGCTGGGGAGGAAAGAGAGACAATGCTGCTGCTGGGGAGGGATGAGAGACAATGCTGCTGCTGGGGAGGGATGAGAGACAATGCTGCTGCTGGGGAGGAAAGAGAGACAATGCTGCTGCTGGGGAGGGAAGAGGGACAAAGCTGCTGCTGGGGAAGAAAGAGAGACAATGCTGCTGCTGGGGAGGGATGAGAGACAATGCTGCTGCTGGGGAGGGAAGAGCAACAATGCTGCTGCTGGGGAAGGAAGAGAGACAATGCTGCTGCTGGGGAGGGAAGAAGGATAAAGCTGCTGCTGGGGAGGAAAGAGAGACAATGCTGCTGCTGGGGAGGGAAGAGCGACAAAACTGCTGCTGGGGAGGGGAGAGGGACAAAGCTGCTGCTGGGGAGGAAAGAGAGACAATGCTGCTGCTGGGGAGGGATGAGAGACAATGCTGCTGCTGGGGAGGGAAGAGCGACAATGCTGCTGCTGGGGAAGGAAGAGAGACAATGCTGCTGCTGGGGAGGGAAGAAGGATAAAGCTGCTGCTGGGGAGGAAAGAGAGACAATGCTGCTGCTGGGGAGGGAAGAAGGACAATGCTGCTGGGAAGGGAAGAGCGACAAAACTGCTGCTGGGGAGGGAAGAGGGACAAAGCTGCTGCTGGGGAGGGAAGAGGGACAAAGCTGCTGCTGGGGAGGGAAGAGAGACAATGCTGCTGCTGGGGAGGGAAGAGAGACAATGCTGCTGCTGGGGAGAGATGAGGGACAAAGCTGCTGCTGGGGCGGAAAGAGAGACAATGCTGCTGCTGGGGAGAGATGAGGGACAAAGCTGCTGCTGGGGAGGGAAGAGAGACAATGCTGTGCTGGGGAGGGATGAGGGACAAAGCTGTTGTACACTGTGGTATTTCTTTGGTGCTTCTGGGGAGGGATGCTTTGTAGTATGTGGTGCTATTTTGTGCTGCGCTGTTATATTTATTTGGCAGTGCAATGAGAACATTTTGTGCAGTCCCTGTATATAGTGATGCTAGGGGCTATTATATGCACTACATAGAGGTATTTGCTTGCAATGTAGACTCCACACAGTACTATTTGATGTTGTAGCATGTGTTCACTACTGTGGCCCCAGCATAACTATGAAACGGCTACTGAGACCCGAGTAGTAAAAATTTTCTGAAGTTCTGAACTGGCACAAAGTTTCAGAAAGCAAACAGTAAAAAAAATAAAATACAGGAAAGCAGAGAGTACCGAATAATTACACATGGGGCATACATTAATAACAGTGTAAGATCTATTACTATCCAGTAAGGGGCACTGACTATCTGCAACACCTAGATGGGCCAATATCCAGGGCTGATGCCCATAATAGCTCTGTCTGATAGTGTTCCCTATTGCAGTGAGCCTTAATGCTTACGGTCCAGCAGATTATATACCAAATTGGGGTGGAACAATTGAGTCAGAGATCGCTCCTCACCCATTCAGTTTGCATCTGCCTGTGTGTAATAATGTTCGACACGTTTTCTCATTGATTGGCACTAGTGAGACGGTTTTTTATCTACCAAAAAACTGCCTAGACTTTGAGATAGAAATATGGAATTAATTACCTGCAGCCACCACTAGGGGCAGCTGCATACTGTATACAATACATTGAACTCATTAATAACACTTTGTAGAAAGTTCTTGACAGCTATTGAAGGACATCAGGATCTTATTACTTCAGATATGTTTCTAAGCACATCATTTGCTACCTTGTATCAGAAAAACTGACCTTCTGTAAGAGTATGTTCAGAAAGTAATCAGTACTGAATTTTATACCTAAAAATGATATCATCTTTAAAGATAAAGACAACATTCTAAAACAACATCCTTTATTATGGTACACTTTAAAAACAGCCTTAGCGAGGGAGGTCCAGCATTATAGGCGGATGAAAAAGGCCTTAATAAAGAATGTTGTTTTAGAAGAATACAACTGGTGGGTGAGTGCCCTTCCTACTTTTTCTCTTTTTTTTTTTTTTTAATATTTGATAAACTGCATGTATTATGAGTGGGGTTGAGCGATCAGGTTCGGAAAAGATTGGATCCCGATCGGCGATCGAGTAAATTTCACGATCGCAATCTAAAATAGATCGGGAACGGAATTCGGATCCCGATCGCTCAACTTACCTGCATAGATCCGCTGCCGCTCCCCGTTCTTCTCGGTCCGGTTCTCTCTCATTTACAGGCCTTCAGAGCGCTGTGCGTGCCCCCACCTCCCAGGTTAGTGTTACACACATAGGAAGAAGGTGGGGCTTGTGGCTTAGGAGAGTGTGGGCGGGTACTGGGAAGAGAGACGTGATTGATGCCCTCACGTCTCCCCGCCCTGTACCCGCCCACACTCTCCTAAGCCACAACAAGCCCCGCCTTCTTCCAGCATCTCTAACACAAGCCTAGAGAGGCGGGGGCGCTCACGGTGCTCTGAAGGCATGTGAATGAGAGAGAAGAGGAGCGAGAAGAATGGGGAGCGGCAGCGATCTGTGCAGGTAAGTGGACACCAGGGGGGACTTAAGTAGCCAGAGGGGTTTTTTAAATCACTATACAGCATGGAGTCTAAAAATTAGTGTTCAATTTTTAGACTCCATGCTGTGTAGTTAATAGGATCGTTTTTAAAAATCCGATCTTCGATTATTAAAAAAATCCCATTGACTTGCATTAGAATCGGAATTGGGATTGGGTTCAGATGGAAAATGATCGGAAATAGGATTTTAAAAACGATCCTGAAATCTCAAGATCAGCTCATCCCTAATTATGAGTAATACTAAATATTCACACATCATCATGAGGTGATACAGAATAAATGTGGAATCAGTGGCCATCAATATCAGAATAGTACAACTCTTACTGGTAGGAAGAACATTTCTGTGACATGTCTGACATTTTGGTCCTCATAAACTCTTTTCACAGTGTCCCAATCAGTGACAAAATGGCAAGTTTTGGGTTCGTAGGTGCAGTTTGAAGAAGGACATCCAAAACCATCATTGGCCACAAAAATATTTTTACATAGTTACATAATAGATGAGGTTGGATGAAGACATCAGTCCATTAAGTCCAACCTATAACCCTACAATCTCCTACAGTGTTGATCCAGGGGAAGGCAAGAAACCCATAAAGCTTATTCCAATTGCCCTATTTCAGGGCAAAACATTATTTCCCAAATTGTATGTATTATTATTGTTATATATTTTTTTTCTTAATATAGGATTCCAACATCACATCTCCTTCCTGGAACCAGAAATAGATCGGAAGCTGTCTGTTTTACCTGTATACCTTATTGATGTAGTCACCATGTGACAAGGTGGTAAGTCTGTATTGGAAAGATAGATGTATTTTGTGCAGCAGTAGTTATACTTATTGTATATGGATAAAAAATTGAGAAAATATGCATATAAGACACACACACAATTTTTGACATTGAGACTTTTCCGACCTGGGACATGAATGAAGCCATTATAATGTAACCTAATAACATAAATGTTGGGATTCTCAGTATGTGTTCTCCTCACTTCAGTATCTTTTTCTTGCTACTATTGTTTTAAGGTTGACATGCCGACATATGAAGATTCTCTGACTTTGTAGCTAATCAGAACTCAGTGACGCTGAACCCATCAGCCGTTATGGAGGGATATTTAAGGTCTGTTCAGAATTTCCCATGGGCCAGCTATTAGTTAATTGAACTAAGTTAGGTTTCAGAGCTTTGTTCATACATGTTTGTTTGCTGTTATACTGACTTTGAATTTTTTTACTGGATATTCCCTTCTCTTCTGATTTTGGCTTTGACTGTGAACTCTCGGATTGACCTCAGTCTGGATATATTTACTGGTTTGATTATGAACTTCTGGTTTGACCTGCATTGTGAGTATTTCTAAAGATTCTGATATTCATTTTAGATTGCAGAAGTAACTATTCCTTCCTTTAGGGGCCCTCAGCACATGACAGCAAAAAAACGTCTGCATTGCATCAGTGTCATCTGCAATAACGGATCTTGATTACCTACTGTAGTCTGTGCCAGAAATGTGGCCAAAATAGGACACGCTTCATAATCTGTGGTCCTTGACTATGGCATGGACACATTGCTGCAAAAATTTCTATTGTGTGTCTAGGCCCATAGAAATGAATGGGCCATACTTTTATCTACAATTTTGGATCTGCAGTTGTGGATAAAGGCTAAGGTTGTGTATGTGAGGTCTAATATTTTAGGGCGATAACTTAGGCCTTAGATCGTGCATAGACCATCCAAGGCATGCAGCAGACTCTGATGAAGCCATCTGAGCAACCTTAGACTTTGTCTCCCTGTACTATGTAAAATTTTGGTAGCTTGTTTTACTGCTATCTGGTATCAGCCAGTTTCTGAATTTTTTGAAATTGCTCCTGTGGAAATTCTTTAATATCAGACAATAGGAAGGAGGACTATGCTTATAAGTTCTTACAGTCTATGAGACCTTAGAGTACGAGGGTAGTCTGAAAAGTTTCCCACCTCCACATGTAGATGGCAACACTCATCAACCAAAGTTAGAGAATGTGTTCGCGCATGCGTTGGAATGTAAACACAAAAATTTCAACCATTTTGGGGGCCACACGGTGGCTCAGTGGTTAGCACTGCAGCTTTGCGGGGCTGGAATCCTGGTGTTCAAATCCCGCCAAGGGAAAAAAAAAAAAAAAAACATCTGCAAGGAATTTGTATGTTCTCCCTGTGTTTTCATGGATTTCCATCTATGTAGGGCTCACAATCTACATAAAAAAAAAAAAACTTCAGCCATTTTGCACCAGCTTTTTTTCGTTGAAGTGAGTCGATGCGAGTGATTTTGTGAAAATTTATAAAATCGAATATTGAGCTGTTTTTGTTTTTGGGGAGTAATGGTGTATCCAAGTTTCACCCACAGTAATTAATCGGTGCCCAAACTCTGATTTATTGCCCCTGGCGTATTGCCTTTCAAAACAAATATCTAATGACAGCTCGATATTCAATTTTATCCATTTTCACAAAATCACTCGCATCTACTCACTTCAATGACTGTCAAAGAAAAACCGCTGGTGCAAAATGGCTGAAATGTTTGTGAGTACATTCCAACGCATGCGCGAACACATTCCCCAACTTTGGTTGACGAGTGTTGCCATCTACATGTGGAAGTTGGAAACTTTTCAGACTACCCTCATATGTCCACATGTGTAGGATACTTATGCAGACTCATCTGGTCTTAACTGCACGGTGCATGAGACAGCTAGTCAATAACTTTCCAGGGTGGAGAATAAGGAGGGGTTAGGTCTCTGCTCCAGATACAATCAGATTCAACCTATGAGACTGGTGTATTTTTTGAACAATTTGTTATTTATTTATTTATTTTGCTCCATTGGCTATTAGTAGTATGGACTTGTTGAATGGCTGCTTGCACAGTATTGGAAGCGGCCATTTTCTTGTGGCCTGTGGGCATGCACAGTCTGCTCGGCCCGAGGCCTTAGAAGTTACAAGCCACTGCCAGAAGAAGAGGCTGAAGATGACGCTGCTGAAGAAGATGAACGCGGCGCTCAAGAGAGTTCTCTCGCAGCATTGGGGATGTCCCCAATGCTGTCTGAGCACTGGGGCCCGCCCCCAATGCTGTGAGAGAGCTCATTAGCATACCAACAAGAACCAGGATTGTAGGCGAACGGCGAAAGGTGGGAGACGAATAGCCTTTCTTAAGGCTATTCCGACATGGTGCTTAGAAAAAATCATGCCTGAGTGATAGGATCCCTTTAAATACTATATTGAGCACGTTATCTTATCCTATTAATAGTGTTGCCTATATGAAGCACCTTCTTGTAACTCTGCAATTTTTTTTTGTTTTTGAGCATTTTTGTTTAACCTCTAAAAATGTTAAGTCTTCCAAATATCCACGGCAATTTTCGCGAACCCCCCAGTGTGCTCTATATGCCAAATCTTTCCAGTTTGATGAGAAGAGGGAAATTGTAGGGTCTTCTGTGCATGGCACTGTAAGCATCAATTTTCAAAGCACCGATTCCTAAAAGGTCATCTATAGCCTGCTGTTTATAGCAATTCTTCCCATTCCTTGTTTATTTTGCAGACCCCCTTCCTCCTCCCTCACCGCAAATAAATAAATCACTGTCTTTTTCTTTAATTTTTTTCTTATTCTTCTTAAGGTCGGAAGCAATTGACTAGTACGTGGGTTTGGACCTGACAAAACAGATTGGCCGGCGGCCTGACATGATTCGCAGAAAGTGCGTTTGACAGGCGAAGGGGTGGGAGGAAGATATGGGCAGCGGTGCCCCTGCCCGTCATGAAATGCCAACTCCCCCACGCAAGTCCTTCTCTGCCCTGTAAGTGTATCCTGATTAGGGTGGGTGGCAATGAAAAGAAGTATGTGTGTACGCTGAAGGGGGAGGTTAGTAAGGAAAGAGCAGATATTTAAAAGTTTCTGACATGTGTCAGGGGCTCAGCCATTGAGACAGTGCAGCGTGATGTACTAGGACATGACATTAGCGGAGCCATCCATGCTAGCTTCAGGACATGTGGAGTTTGGTGTGTGTCACATTGAATTCACGTCAGGGCACGTCCAGAGGAAAAGGGAATAAAGCTAAAATGGACGAAGGAAGCAGGTTTAGATAAAAAAAAAAAAGTGCATAAAAAGTTATAGAAAATATCGCAATAAAATAGAGGTTAATATTACTTAATCAATTGACGTATATATTCTATGACGTACACCATTCATTGCAGTCTGTTACCTTTCTATTGATTAAAAGTTTCATAAAACTTCCAAAATTCCAAGGTGTTTTTAAAGTTAAAATTTTGTTTGGCTCGGGTTTCCCTTACAGGCTGATAAACTAGAGCACTCACCGCTTATCTGTTCTCTACAGAGCGCCGTTCCGGTTTATACTCTCCTGGTGCCCCTTGTAGGGCAGTGGCAGCAAAATTAAACTTATGGGCCACCCCAACAATGTTTTGTAGATGGAGGTCCCATCATTCTCTAGAATGGGCCCCCTCACACTCTCTCTTGCCACACCATGTCTGAGCGATCGGGAAAGATCGGATCCTGATCGATGATTGAGCAAATTTCACAATCGCGATTGGGATCGGCTGGAAAATGATCGAAAATCGGATTTTAAAAACGATCGTGAAATCTCAAGATGGGCTCAACCCTACTCACTGACCACCAAATCCAGACTACTGCAGGTGGTCTAACTTATAAACGCAGCCAAGTTCATTGTGATATACTGTTTCTGTATCTCCCGTAACAGCACATAGGAGTTATAGGAACAGCATGTTTCTGTAACTTGGGATAGGCGATACCTATTTGTGGACTACCTTTACAGAGGTATTGGTATATAGTCCTGGGTATACAGGTATACAGTCCTGGGTTCGAATATGCCAGGAACATCATTTGCAAGGAGTTTGTATGTTCTCCCCCTGTTTGCGTGGATTTTCTCCCATTCTACAAAGACATACTGATAGGGAAAAATGTAAATTGTGATCCTATGTGGAGTTGAATATGCTGAGGGAGGTGATAAACTTCATTTAAGGTTGATGGGAATTATGGGATTAGAATTTACATAATCTATCATATCTAGAAATATAAACCATGTGCAGCGGTCCTAACCTTTCCTAGCAGATGTTAAAGATTCTATATATATATATAGAGAGAGAGAGATTTTTGCATGTCTTTATCATCGTTTGATAATCTTCGTTGTTTGAATATTTTTTTTATTTTAAAAATGGAACTAGTGTATGCTTAATAAAAATTATAATGTAATATTAATAATATGGCATTTAATATTGTTAAATTGTTAATTTTCTCTCAGTGGGAACTAGGGTTCAGCCGATCTTGAGATTTCAGGATCGTTTTTAAAATCCGATTTCCGATCATTTTCGAGCCGATCCCAATTCCAATCCTAATGCAAGTGAAGATTTTCTTAAAATGATCAAAGATCGGATTTTAAAAACGATCCTATTCACTACACAGCATGGAGTCCAAAAATTGAACGCTTTCATTTTTGGACTCCACGCTGTGTAGTGATTAAAAAACAATCTGCCGGCTACTTAGTCCCCCCTGGTGTCCACTTACCTGTGCAGATCCGCTGCCGCTCCCCGTTCTTCTCGCTCCTCTTCTCTCTCATTGACATGCCTTCAGAGCGTCTGGCGCGCCCCCGCCTCCCTAGACTAGTGTTAGAGATGCTGGGAGTAGGCAGGGTTTGTTGTGGCTTAGGAGAGTGTGGGCGGGTACAGGGCGGGGAGACGTGAGTGCATCTCTCACATCTCTCCTCCCAGTACCCGCCCACACTCTCTTAAGATCGGAATTCCGTTACCGATTTTTTTTAGGCGGGATCGGAACCCAATTGTGAACGTGAAATTTACTTGATCAGCAATCGGGATCCGATCTTTTCCGATCCCGATCGCTCAAGCCTAGCGGGGACCCTTTTGTATATATTTAGAAGTTTAGAGGACGTGTGCATCATGTGTTTTATATTTTTCAAGGAGTGTAAATATATACTGGGATATGAGAATGAGAATGGTGGGTATCTTTGGTGCTGCTTATATCCCCAAAATTGATGCAAGAACTGATTTAAACCTATTTCATAAATGTAATACTATACTATTTAATACTCAATTGAATACTATGTTAAAAGCACCATGGACCTTATGTATGCATAGAGATGAATTATGAAATGATATCCATGTAATTCTGCCATAGGAAC
This sequence comes from Leptodactylus fuscus, assembly GCF_031893055.1. Taxonomy (NCBI): domain Eukaryota; kingdom Metazoa; phylum Chordata; class Amphibia; order Anura; family Leptodactylidae; genus Leptodactylus; species Leptodactylus fuscus. Next base: position 36,720,448 of record NC_134274.1, read on the forward strand.
CAGCAGGAAGATTCCCGGTGCTGGCATTTTAATTAACCCCAAGCAAATGAAGTTATGTTGCGTTGACCATAGAGTTGTACCAATTTTCCCTCCATAATACCTATCGGATTTCTCAAAATTTCATTAACTCAGTGACTACAGATTCAGAAACCCAAAAAATGAGTCTTATGCTGTGTTAGCAGTAATTGCCTTACAGTCTCCCGGCAGACTCCATTAGAGGTTCCACAATACATCTCAGCAATGGGTTCAAGCTTCTTTTTGCCTTCCTGGTGGGTGCACAACTAATGGGACCGTGCATTAGTTTCAATTTTTTATTAAATGTGATAAGTGCAGGACTATTACTCTTGCTATAAAAAACGGATTTTCTCAATATTCATAGACATTCATTTCATTTTAGGAATATTTAACACGCAATGAAAAGTTTAACCGTTCTCACCTTGTTTGCAATTTAGAAGAGCGTGTTCTACTCGAATGCAACAGATCTTTTACCCTTGATCTTCCATAGATCAGGTTCTTTCAGTACAGGCAGAGTTAAAGAGGAAATTACTTCGAGCAGCGCTAGTTTAGGAAAGCACAGAGACATTTCCAGGGTGACATATTGCATTGTGACAGTGACTGTCAGGCTTAGTTAATCACTGTGGAAATGTCCTGCCTCTCCTGCATGTGAAAAGCTGGACTTCTGAAATAATATACTCCATCAGGACGGCAGGGATCAGACAGAGGGAGAAGTTCTCTCTGGACATTTGGCTTATACCTGGAAGGGGCGCCACAATCCCTGAATCCTCTGTTCTAAACACTTATCAGCTATCTCTTCATTTTTAGCGCCAGCTTCTCTTATTCGGCATGATCTCACACCTGTGAGGTTGGTTCGTGTGGACGGGATTAACCCTATCTAGACTAATGATACATCTACAGTAGAAAACTTAATAGAAAGGTTTCCTACAAAGACTAAAGTGACACTGTATTAAAATGGTATGTCTAATCATTGTACATATTCTTTGCTTACGGAGTATAACAATTCATAGATGTATATCTATTATATGTGTGGACGTGTATCTAGTCGTGAGAAATACAAAGTGAACCCTCGTTGAATTTTATGGTTTTATGTATCAGAATATACTTAAAAAATAAAATAAAATAAAAACATACTTAAAAAAAATTCTTAGAAGGTCTTAGAAGAAGTTAAATACAACCTCGGATGGACAACAGCAGTAGATATCATTGATTCATTATTTATTCATCAAAAATAAATCCAAAAAGAAAAGGCCATGTGTGAAAAACTAAGGATACCCCATGAATTAATAGCTGGCAAAACTGCCTCAAGCAACAGTATCTAGAGGTAATGGATTTCTGTATGACTTTATCAGTCTCTCGCATGGATCTGGAGGAATTTTGGCTCACTCTTCTTTACGTCACTTCAATTCATTGAGATTTGTGCACAATTTTCTTCATGTCCCTCCAGAGCGTTTAAATTGGAATGAGGTCTGGACTTTGACTGTACCCCTCCAACATTGTGATTCTTTTTCAGCTATTTTGCTTGTGTGTTCGGGATGTTTCTTCTCTTGCATGACCCAGTTTTAGCAAAGTTTTAGCTGTTGGATAGATGGCCTCACCCTCTAGATCAGGGGTAGGGAACCTTTGGCTCTCCAGCTGCTGTGAAACTACAACTCCCAGCATGCTCCATTCACTTCCAAGGGAGTTCCAAGAACAACAGAGCAAGTATGCATGCTGGGAATTGTAGTTTTGCAACAGCTGGAGAGCCGTACGTTCCCTACCACTGCTCTAGATGGTCTCTGGACTCTAGAATCCTTTGGTGTATAGAAGAGTTCATGGTCATCTCAATGGCTGCAAGGTGCCCAGGTCCTGTGGATGCAAACCAAGCCCAAATCATCAGTCCTCCACCATCGTCCTTGACTCTTGGTAAAAGGTGTTTTTGCTAATATGCTGTGTTTGGTTTTCATCAAGTCTAGAGGCGTGTATTATTGGCCAAACCTGTCCACTTCAGTCTCACTTTTCCAGAGGTGCAACAGTGCAAACATAAGCTTTGCTGCCATATTCTTTTTAGAAAGAAGAGGCTTTCTCCTGGAAACGCTTCCAAACAACTCGCAAAACTTGTTCAGTCTATTTCTAATTGTACTGTCATAATCTTGATCATTTAACCTGCTGAGAACTGTAAAATCTTAGATGCAGCGCTTGGTTTTCTTGCGGTTTCTTTCAGCACTGAACAATTTGACCTTGGGGTGAATTTGTTAAGACGTCCACTCCTGGGAAGATTGTCAACCCTGTTTTCCACTTGTGAATACTCTTTTTCACTGTAGAATGATGAACTTCAGATTGTTTGGAAATAACCTTCTAAAGAGTGTAGTGGAAAGAGTGTAGTGGAAAGAGTGCACTTAATTTTGCTATTGCATTTTGGACTAGTTTTGTGACGTAAATAATGCCATGGGGTAATCCGCCATGTTTTGTGGTTCATCTGAGGTTGTATATAACAATTATTAAGAACTATGGACCATAGAATTCAAAGACGATATACTTTATTTTTCCCATGACTGTGTGATGTTTTTGATATATGGTACATGCAGTATATAAAATATATTTTAGTAAATCAACTCAACATCGAAATTTCAACATGAAGAAGGTAACTTTATGTTATACAAATTGAGGAAGTACCAGGTGTCACTGATTTGCAAAATTTCTCCCACCCAGCTCCAATCTGTGGCATGTGCGGGGCATAAAAGCCATATTGAAAACAAAGTGTTTTTTTTTTTTAAGCTTAACAATCGAATTAAGTACTCCAGGATGATTGTGCGTTGCCTCCTGTTTGACGTTCCAGATATAGACACGTCAGATACTGAGAGGGACCGAAATCTTTGAACTGAGAGAACTTGGTTTATCACTTCAGCACTTACTGCACATCTAGTCCAAGATGTCAGCACTGTTCATCGTTGCATGTCCCATCGGTTGGTAGAACAATAGCAAACTGGAATGATAGTGAACCTCTGCACCTGAGTGGAACTATAGGATGTAGTGATCATGATATGTTTAGTCTGCAGAAATAAGATAATATAATCCTTTAATAGTTCCACCATGGGGAATTTCAGTGTGTTACAGTAGCATAGATAATATAGTATACAAATACAAAAGCTCCAAGGTACAAGCATAAATGTACTAATAATAAATTCACTGCTGCAGAAAATAACACAGTTCACCAAAACTTACAAAGTGGTACCAGCAGGGTCAAAAAACAGGAAAGGACGTAATAAGTAGAGACGGGAGGCAAATGCAATATCCAGGAAACAAGTCAAGAGTCACAAATCCAGCTGGGAATGTCAAAACAGAATCAAGAGGCAAAAGGGAAATCCATGGAGTAAGTCATAGGTCAGTTATCATCCAGATATACACAGACAGTAGAAGAGCCAAACTAGTGAGCAAACAAATTAGTTAGCACTTGCCTCAGGAGGGCAGAGTCTTATATAGGCCTCCTCGGCTGCTAACTGGACCGATTCAGGAAGCCTCTGAAACTACAAAAACTCGCAGGCTGGCATGGTAATGTTAAAGGTGACACATCTATTCTATACTGCAAGTGAAATTGAATGTAAGTGTTGGCACAAACCATCAGAATGCACTTGCATGTTATTGGGCTACGAGACAGACATCCTACATTGACCTTACACTACCAATCTCAAAGTCTATCATGGTGCACATAAATACGGTAATGGCATTTGGAATGAAGGTTTATCCTCTTTAGAGATGTCCCCCCTTTAGTCTAGGAAGAATGATAACTCAAGATTAGGGTTGAGCGATCGGGGTCGTGGTTATTTCCCCACAATGCTTGGCTACTGGCCAATCATTGTGGGAAAAGCTATAATATCAGATGAGCGAGCATGCACCCATAGGAATGAATGGAAGCGGATGGTATGCAGACTTTGCCGGCGTCCAGCCGCTTAACCCCCTGCGTGCCGGCTGCGTCCATTCATTCCTATGGGAGAATACTACTCTTCTGTTTCCTCCCTGCTGTGTCATATACTCGGCTCTGCTACATCTCAGATGTAGCAGTGCTGAGTTTATGGTAAAACAGGGATGAAGCAAAAGAGTGGCAGGCTGCGGTAAATCACTCTGTGCCACTCAACTTACCTGCACAGATCGCTGACGCTCCCTGTTGTTCTCAGTGTGGTTCTCTCTGATTCTCATGCCTTCACAGCGCCTTGCGTGCCCCCACCTCCCTAGACTAGTGTTAGAGATGCTGGGAGAAGGCGGGGCTTGTGGCTTAGGAGAGTGTGGGCGGGTACTGGGAGGGGAGTGTGAGTGAAGCACTCACATCTCCCTGCCCACACTCTCCTAAGCCACAACAAGCCCCGCCTACTCCCATCATCTCTAACACTAGCCTAGGGAGGCGAGGGTGCACACACGCTCTGAAGGCCTGTAAATGAGAGAGAATCAGACTGAGAAGAACGTGAAGCGGCAGTGATCTGTGCAGGTATGTGGACACCAGGGGGTTTAAGTAGCCAGGGGATTTTTTTTTAATCACTACACAGCGTGGGCTCCAAAAATTTAAACAATTTTAATCCTCTATTATTAAAAAAAATCCCATTGACTTGCATTGGGATCGGGTTCGAATGAAAAATGATCGGAAATCGGATTTTAAAAACGATCCTGAAATTTCAAGATTAGCTGAATCCTACTCAAGATTGGTCTGGAGACCACAACGGCAATGCCATGGGGAGGATTTACACCAGTCCTACCCTGGGGATTATGGTGTGGGGTAGCTGGACCCATATAATCTTCATTTGAGATACAATAACATCTTACAGTTGCATTGATTTGTTGATAGATCTAGTGGTACAGCCATTTCTTCAAAGTACTCAAAGGACAATTTTTTTCAACAGGAGAGCATCAGGGCAAATTTTGCTTATGCGACTGTGAGTAGTTTGCATTCTCCCATTGGAACATTGGCCAAATGCAAAGGGAGCTGCCAGAAGCCAATCCTGATAATTTGCATTCCCAAGTGCATTGAGTGTAGTATCTTGATGCAATAACAATAATCTCAATGATAGCGAGGTAATCCATGTAAGCACATGCTTCTCTGTGTGTTGCACTCCTACTTCATTCTGAATAAATCAGATTTTTTGAACATATTGTTTCCATTTTTTATCATTTTCATGTCACTAACGTTTCTATCAATCCTGTGATTTCTATAATTACAAGACTTTTCCTTCTTCGTGTTGCAATTTCAATGTTGAGGATATATGTACTAGTCACTGACAGGTAAAGTAAAGAATATTGGCTCCCGTCAAGTGATAGAACATAATAGGCAGCAAGTGAATAGTCAGTTATCAAAGATGTGTGTTGGAAGTAGGAAAAATCACCAAATGTGTGGATCAGGGTGACTTTGACAAGGACCTAATTGCTGTGCTAAGATATCACCTAAATGGCTGGTCTTGTGTGGAGTTCCCAGTATGAAGGGATTAATATATATCAAATGTGGTCTAAGGAAGGACAAGAGGTAAAGCAGGGTCATGGACAAGTTATTAATATTCATGAGAAACAAAGGCTAATAGAATACAGTATATTATAGCACATTGTGTATGTGGGTGCAAAACGTCGTACACCCTTCAAATGATGCCAACAAAAACTGCTGATCTTGTATAAAATAAGTCTAGGTCTTTGACATCAGAAATATTGCAACACAAAATTTACCATTAAAAGAAAATCCTCAAAAAAAGAATACGAGTTTTTCAATGTATTATAAGTGCCCCAAAACGGTGGCATATAGGGTTGAGCCGATCTTGAGATTTCAGGATCGTTTTTAAAATCCAATTTCCGATCATTTTCCAACCGATCCCGATCGTGAAATGTGTTCGATCGCCGATCGTTATCCGATCATTCCCGATCCGGATTACTCAACCCTACTTACTTTATGTTTATGGAGTAGGGTGGAGCCGATCTTGAGATTTCAGGATCGTTTTTAAAAACTGATTTTCAATCATTTTCCAGCCGATCCCGATCGTGAAATTTGCTCAACCCTAGTGGCATTTAAAAAAAATATATCATTCGACAAAAAAACAAGTTCTCACAAAACTTAATTGACAGAAAAATTTAAAAAGTGATGATTTTTGGAGCAAAGTAATGAAAAAGCCCCAAAGCCATCTTTCATAAGTTAAAAGCAGAGCTTTGTTGCTAAATCCATTTTCCACTCTTCTTCTCTGTATGTGAGACTATGTTTCACATAGATCCCAGTTGATCTACTATAAATCATATGAAAGAGGTTTTGCAGGATGACCTATCCTAATATTTACTTGTTTGCTGGAGGTCCAACACTCAGGACCCCACAGATTTTGCTTCTACTTCATAGGTCAGTAGGGTTGAGCGATCGGCGATCGAGTAAATTTCACGATCGCAATCGGAATTCCGATCCCGATCTTTTCCGACAGGATTGAGGTCGGAGGTTATCTCAAGATCGGCTCAGCCTTATTCATGTATAGATCATTAATAGGGTTGAGCGATCGGGAAAGATGGGATCCCGATCGGTGATTGAGTAAATTTCACAATCACGATCGGCTGGAAAATGATCGGAAATCGGATTTTAAAATCGATCCTGAAATTTCAAGATCGGCCCAGCCCTATAGGTCAGTTATGTAACAATCATTTCTCATGTGTCCTGTTTGTAGGTCAGTCTTATTCAAGTGACTGGGGCTGAGTGGCAATACAAAGCAAAGCTCCTACCATTGGCATTTGTCTGATCATGGCCAAATCTTTGTACCAGTGACTTCTTTAAAGCCTTATGCAATCATAATATTCCTTGGTTTTGTTCACACAGGTACATGAGCCTTCTCTGTACCTATGTATGTTGGGAAAAAAATGGTGTACTGTATGCGGAGGTATTGTTTCCAGAAGCCAAAGCTTCTAGAGGAGTTTAGCTCTATCATCAATGCAATGCTAGAGTATTATACCGTGTCTATGCACTGCCTTATATACGGCCGGTCTGTGTAAGTGGCAGTGTGACCTATTTACATCTCCCCATTTTTATTACCTACATCTCGATAGCATGTCCATCTAGATAAAATGTATCTGTTAGCTTCTGACCAGCACTTCTCTGTATGTAGTCAGAGATTCATTATTTAGAACAGCTGTTCTCCCCTTGTTTTCAGGTTCCCCCCCTCCACCACGTACCCCCTCATGTTATATTAAGTTCCCTGACGTTCTGCAGGAGTGTTGTATTGTACAAAATGCATCATTTTGTTCAGTATTGAAATGGCTTGTAGTCTCATGCATTAATAAACACATAATTAATAATACATAGGGAAAATATATTGCATTTGCACATTTGGCAAGAAAGCAGTGGAGGAAGCTAATGCAAAGAGAGCTTTATGCCTGAGCAGCAATTGGGTGCTTTTTGATAAGTTTGCCGTGAGACGCACAAATAGAATTTCAGACAAATAAATTTAGTGGGCTGTAATGTGTGAGTGAAAGTTCCCCCGGGAAGAAAACAGAAAAATAGCCTATTAATTATTTCCCTGGGACTAGATAAATGTTCCTACTAATTATATTACAGACTAAGCTTCTTGACACTTAAAGGTTACTGGTATAGAGGAAGACTAGCTGGATGAGACAGCTCAGGGCATCACATGTGATCGTTACAAGAATAGATATTGGGGTGTGTCTGTGTCGGGAAACTTAACATGCTGGTAAGCCGTTTTAATTCTGCATGTGCGGCAGTAGATGGCATTATGGATTATTGGTTGAGAATTTTGGCAAACAGTATATGAAATACAGTGTGAACCTGTAGACTTCTGTATTTCCCTTCCTTACAACTTCAAGCGTGCACAGAGCTATGTTAGAGCCACATGCATGAGACCTTACCTGTATTTTGTAAAATTATAGATTACAAACATGGGGAGAACATACAAACTCCTTGCAGATGTTGTTCCTGGCGGGGTTTGAACCCAGGACTCCAGCGCTGCAAGGCTGCAGAGCCATCGTGTTGCCCCAGGTGTATTATGTTCTTGACAATAGTCCATTGCAGCCTTAGGACGTATTTTAATATGACCTAGAATTTACTGCTGAAAACTGATGGGATAAGCTTGGTCTAGTTATCAGACGTCAGACCCAAAACAGTGGACTTGGTGCAGTGCCTAACGAATCCAGGAAAACTAGCTAGGCTAGAGAAGAGGAGCTCCTATGAAGAACAACAGAAAGCTACAGACTCGGTGGATAGGGTTTCCCAATATGGATGCTTTTATTTTGGGTAACTATTCCAGAGGTGCACTACCGCTTTCATCCGATGGAGTCACTGTAGGCATCCCCATTGGGAACGAATATCCATTGGGCGTAAAGCTTTCAGCTCTTCTGTGGGGTTGAGCCGATCTTGAGGTTTCAGGATCGTTTTTAAAATACAATTTTTGATAATTTTCCAGAAATTTGCCCAATCGCCGATTGGGATCCGATCTTCCCCGATCCCAATCGCTCAACCCTAATCCTATGTATTGCTAATTCAGCTATATAGAGAGAAAGCAGTAGAGAAGTGAGAGCTATCTATCTATCTATCTATATAATATATACCTATACTGGGTATCCCTCGATCATCTCCATGCTTACAATGGAACTCCCTTTGCAAACTGCACTATTCTGGAAAATGTTTGGGTCACTGTGACATCATTCTCAGTAATTTTCACCTGAGTCACGTCTTGTACCTGCCATCAAGAGCCCTTCCAACCATTAGTACCTAGCTCAGGAAGACTGAAGACTACCTCAAACCTGGACGTTCCCCAATGGACCTACTGCTACCACCATCACCGGGGACCTCAATATGCTAACTGGCTTATTAGAAATCTCGTTAGTTGAGGCTTAAAACATATTTCTAGCAGATGTGGTTGGGGAATCCCATTTGATTCTCAGTCTCTCTTTTTAACATTTTGGTGAGATTTTCCTTTAAATATATATATTTTTTTTCAATACACCTTCAAATGGGTAACAATAGTATAGGGATATTTATATTGCTGCTTAGGAATGAAACATAGGAATGATGAAAAGGCAAATCGATTTCCCCATCATTGTTATCTCCGTGAAGTATCTCTAGTTGCTTTTAGTATAGAGGCCATATTTCTTTTAGAAGAATTGCTCTAGGCAGCACTTGGGGGTAGAGGGTTATATGTACGTGGGTTATTAGTATTAGTAGTGGTTCTGGTAGTCTATAGAAGAAGTTCTTAATAATGTACAATTTTCCCCTTCCATACTCTCTGGAAAAGAAATCAGTCTTACTGTACCTGCTATAACCTAGAGCGAGCTTCCGTATCAATAAGCTTATTGCACAACTTCTCCGACAGCTCGAAACATTAGCTTCCACCTTCATAAAGTTACTGTCCAGCTCTTCTCTTGCCCTTTTGTTTTTGAAACATCTGCTTGAATCAAGACAATATTTGCTCTAGTCCCTCCTACTTTCAATGACCATTCAGTTACTTAATGCTTATACTTATTGACTACCTCAGAGATCTTCAATGCCCGCTCAAATCTTTCCCTGTCCACTTCTTCCACTTGACCGTGTTCTTAAAGATGTAATCATCAATCTGCTCTACTACTTGATCCAGTACAGATCGATTAAGCTCCATCTCCTTGTAACGCATTGTCTTAGGTTTTACAACAGAAGTTTTGAAGAGTCTACTAATTTTGTTCTTCGTTTCATTTCCCAGTTTAGTTTTTTCTTACCAGTTTGAACTAACAAACCCTCTGACCATCTCTGTGTATTTAAATGGGATCTGTATTTGGGCCACTAAACCACTAGCAGGGGTCTATTAAAGCCACTAAAGCCAGAGTAATATACCTTGGTTTCACTGCAAGTGTTCCAAAGCTCGGGAGCATGAGCAGTGGTGTTGAAATGTACTGACTTGGCCTTAGTCAGTGACTGCAGCTGCACTGAAGAGGAGTCAAATGAGACTCAGCAGACTGTTTTGGAGACCGAAACGCATTGTGCCTACTGTATTTTAACTTCAATAAAAGGTTCTTCTACTAACAATAGGATTTTTCTTCTTACCCACACAGCCATCGAGCGTGGATCCTCTGGTACGGGACTTGGGTCCCCACTCTTGTCCATTTCATTTCCCGGATCGCTGGTGTATGCTGTTGGAACCGCTGCCACTCTCAGCAGGACGCTTAACGTGGTTTAGGGTGTTGTGATCCACTCACAACCCCACCAGGTGAGGAGTCAATTGGTCGTTTTCTAAATATTTTGTATCACATTTATACTCCAATACTACACTTAGTGGTGCTCAGTGTCCTCTTTTCTTTTTGCATTTCTTCACCGATCCCGTCTGCTGGATTGTGTATGAGCAAGTGGATCTCCAGTCTACACAACCCCGCTCTAAAGTCTGATATATATGTCATGCAGGCTTCCCCTCCCCCCAACCCCCCCCCCTCCCCCCAACCTGACAATTCTCACACCATGTTTTAGTTTCTTAAAAAAAAAAAGTAACAAAATTAAGTTTAAAATCCTAAACGTGAATAGAATAAAGTTTTATTTCTTAAGCAAAATCACCCAGCCCTATATACAAGTTAATCTCTGGATAGAAACAGTAGCAATTTCTTTGAGACCTGTCTTGGAACAATTGTTTGGAGTTTATAATTTGCAATAGCACAGTAAAGCAACATGTGATCAAAGGATGTGCTGTAGGTCTCTTTGTGTCCTGTTTTATTGGCACTGCATTAGCCTAGTTGCACATGGCCATTTGCTTACCTCCGGCCGTTAATGTCATTCGTGTGCTGCCTGTGCACCGGTTGTGCTGCCTGTGCACTAGTTGTGCTTCCGCAGCCCCATTCATTCATTGATCAGGAGCCGTGGAAGCACAACTGTAAAATTGGACCTACTCCATATTTTGAAATCTGTACTGTCGGTTTGCACACTGGACCATGTAATTCATGGTGATGTGCACGGGCCTATAGAAATTAATGGGTCAGTGTGGGAAAAACCTGGATAGTACACTGAGCTTTCAGTTGGTCGTCTGCAAGGGGCTTAACAGAAATGTTCTCACCTAGCAATTCTTTAAAGGGAAATATATTCTGATGAAGTTTGCCACAATGTTTTTTTGTTGTTGTTGTCTTCCAGATGGATCCAACGGAAAAATCTCTGTATGTCACCATTTACAATCCAATACCCCAGGAGTCTGCTATGGGTACTGTATTTTGGATCTTATACAGTACATTAGCCCTTAGACTGACCATTTATTCATCATTACCTCCTTAACATAACGGAAACAAAACCATTATAGCCTTATAGATTCCCAGTGGTTCATATAGAAGTTTTCCAGTGTTTTGTCATATTCTTACATAATTCTTTCAGATCCAGGAAAGACTTTTCTTGTCCTTAAATAGTTAAGTATTCCAGAGATCTGCCAATACAAGGTGTTTTCCTGTGTCCCTGGTTGCCTCACAGACGCTGACTCCATTGATTTCCCTGTCTAATGACTAAAAGAGATGTTATTTTGATTAATTAGAAAGTAGCGAGCATGTGGGCCTGCCGCGATCCCATCTCCTGACATTTAAAGCCTGCTTTTTCTTGGTTGGGGGATATGAACTGCTGCTATTCTTTAAATGTTACATTGCAAAGAATCTACAGAGGTCAAGCAGGATAGAACCCACTGGGGCATGCTTCATTATGATGATTCTTTAAAGGGACACCATCAGATGAGATTTTACTGTGTTATTAAAGTATGAATAGCAGAATTGGAAGATAAGATAACAGCAAACCAAAAGTCAATATACAGTACAGACCAAAAGTTTGGACACACCTTCTCATTCAAAGAGTTTTCTGTATTTCCATGTCTATGACAATTGTATATTCACACTGAAGGCATCAAAACTAGAAATTAACACATGTGGAATTATAGACTTAACAAAAACGTGTGAAACAGCTGAATATATGTCTTATATTCTCGGTTCTTCAAAGTAGACAGCTTTTGCTTTGATTCCTGCTTTGCACACTCTTGGCATTCTCTTGATGAGCTTCAAGAGGTAGTCACCTGAAATGGTCTTCCAACAGTCTTGAAGGAGTTCCCAGGGATGCTTAGCACTATTTGGTCCTTTTGCTTTTACTCTGCGGTCCACCTCACCCCAAACCATCTCAATTGGGTTCAGGTCTGGTGACTGTGGAGACCAGATCATCTGGCGTAGCACCAGATTTCACACGGAAATCTCAAGATCAGCCTAACCCCATTAATCTAATGATTGTAAACAGTCACATGTTCCCTGAAGAATATAATCCAGTCCTTTCCGTCCATGTCTAGAAGTATATTTGCTGGACATTCATTATAACGCTCAGACTTTGTGGTCAAGAAATAACTTGCGGTGTATTTTGTCCTCAGATTCATACTTGCATTGCCTCTTACATTGCTCTTTGATGTTCTTAGCAATAGCTGGCAAACTGTGAAAGGAGAAAAAAGGTGGGGGGAAGGGGAGACAGGTGGGCCAGAAAATAGAAGCCTATTTCAGGGAACTGTTCAAAGGGAGCAGCATTTGTCACAGAGGCGGGTGACGGGTCTAATTAGCTTGTCAGTCTGACGGAGGCTGCACCCTGCACCGTGAGCTCAGAACGATGGACTGACTGGCAGGGCAGCTGACAGACAGTCGATAATACAGCAATTAATGTCATAAATAATTCGGGAGCCAATTACAACGGAATGGACACTGAGCTGTGTGAGAGAGAGGGAAAGGGGAGGGAGGGAGCGCTTTTATGTGCTCACTGTCAGCAGAAACTACATCTCAGGTTCTGGCAGTAGAACAACCTAGAACAACTTCTGCAGTATTAATAGTCATTCTTAACATCCAGATACCTCCGCCTGAATGTAATAGCGACTAGGGACAGAAATGGACCAATAAAGGGAGAGTTAGCTCAGGATATAGCAACGTACAGAATTCCGGTACTTAGGCTTTCTTCCACTTTAGTTCAGTTATTCCAACTTTTGTGTCACTTTGTTGGAACGTTTAGGTGGGTTTTTTTTGCAAAAATAATCACTTTTTTTTATTTTTAGAGAGAAATGAATATTGTTACTTTATTATCTCAGATATTCCATTGTTTGATATTTTTTAAAATCCTATTCACACAGCATGTTTTCTCCAAAGCTAAAATTTATTGGTTTTTGTGACAGCGCACCTGTAGGAACTGCTGGGGGTGTTTCATCCCTTCTGATTTGTGAAAGTTTACAGCCAAGGAGTAGGGTTGAGCCGATCTTGAGATTTCAGGATCGATTTTAAAATCCGGTTTCTGACCATTTTCCAGCCGATCGCAATCGTGAAATTTGCTCGTTTGCCGATCGGGATCCAATCTTTCCCGAACCTATTAATAATACATACATGAATAGGGTTGAGCCGATCTTGAGATAACCTCTGACCTCAATCCTGCCGGAAAAGATCAGGTATCGGAATTCTGATCACGATCGTGAAATTTACTCGATCGCCGATCCGAATCCGATCTTTTCCAATCCCGATCACTCAACCCTACCAAGGAGTAAACTCACTGCATAAATTTACACACTGTTGATAACTAGAGATGAGCGAACACTAAAATGTTCGAGGTTCGAAATTCGATTCGAACAGCCGCTCACTGTTCGAGTGTTCGAATGGGTTTCGAACCCCATTATAGTCTATGGGGAACATAAACTCGTTAAGGGGGAAACCCAAATTCGTGTCTGGAGGGTCACCAAGTCCACTATGACACCCCAGGAAATGATACCAACACCCTGGAATGACACTGGGACAGCAGGGGAAGCATGTCTGGGGGCATAAAAGTCACTTTATTTCATGGAAATCCCTGTCAGTTTGCGATTTTCGCAAGCTAACTTTTCCCCATAGAAATGCATTGGCCAGTGCTGATTGGCCAGAGTACGGAACTCGACCAATCAGCGCTGGCTCTGCTGGAGGAGGCGGAGTCTAAAATCGCTCCACACCAGTCTCCATTCAGGTCCGACCTTAGACTCCGCCTCCTCCCGCAGAGCCAGCGCTGATTGGCCAAAGGCTGGCCAATGCATTCCTATGCGAATGCAGAGACTTAGCAATGCTGAGTCAGTTTTGCTCAACTACACATCTGATGCACACTCGGCACTGCTACATCAGATGTAGCAATCTGATGTAGCAGAGCCGAGGGTGCACTAGAACCCCTGTGCAATCTCAGTTCACGCTAATAGAATGCATTGGCCAGCGCTGATTGGCCAATGCATTCTATTAGCCCGATGAAGTAGAGCTGAATGTGTGTGCTAAGCACACACATTCAGCACTGCTTCATCACGCCAATACAATGCATTAGCCAGTGCTGATTGGCCAGAGTACGGAATTCAGCCAATCAGCGCTGGCTCTGCTGGAGGAGGCGGAGTCTAAGATCGCTCCACACCAGTCTCCATTCAGGTCCGACCTTAGACTCCGCCTCCTCCAGCAGAGCCAGCGCTGATTGGCCGAATTCCGTACTCTGGCCAATCAGCACTGGCTAATGCATTGTATTGGCGTGATGAAGCAGTGCTGAATGTGTGTGCTTAGCACACACATTCAGCTCTACTTCATCGGGCTAATAGAATGCATTGGCCAATCAGCGCTGGCCAATGCATTCTATTAGCGTGAACTGAGTTTGCACAGGGGTTCTAGTGCACCCTCGGCTCTGCTACATCAGATTGCTACATCTGATGTAGCAGTGCCGAGTGTGCATCAGATGTGTAGTTGAGCAAAACTGACTCAGCACTGCTAAGTCTCTGCATTCGCATAGGAATGCATTGGCCAGCCTGGCTAATGCATTGTATTGGCGTGATGAAGCAGTGCTGAATGAGTGTGCTTAGCGCTGATTGGCCAGAGTACGGAATTCGGCCAATCAGCGCTGGCCAATGCATCCCTATGGGAAAAAGTTTATCTCACAAAAATCACAATTACACACCCGATAGAGCCCCAAAAAGTTATTTTTAATAACATTCCCCCCTAAATAAAGGTTATCCCTAGCTATCCCTGCCTGTACAGCTATCCCTGTCTCTTAGTCACAAAGTTCACATTCTCATATGACCCGGATTTGAAATCCACTATTCGTCTAAAATGGAGGTCACCTGATTTCGGCAGCCAATGACTTTTTCCAATTTTTTTCAATGCCCCCGGTGTCGTAGTTCCTGTCCCACCTCCCCTGCGCTGTTATTGGTGCAAAAAAGGCGCCAGGGAAGGTGGGAGGGGAATCGAATTTTGGCGCACTTTACCACGCGGTGTTCGATTCGATTCGAACATGGCGAACACCCTGATATCCGATCGAACATGTGTTCGATAGAACACTGTTCGCTCATCTCTATTGATAACCCATTACATACATATCCCATGTGACCCAAACCTGACTTTCCAATTGTTTGTCATTATATTTTGGACTTAATAACATTAGATATCTTCATTATATGACATCTAGAATTTGAATATAATATTAATGACCTGTCCTCCAGATAAGTCATCAATATCTGCTCAGTGTGGATTTGATATCTAGGCCGCCCAGAGACCAACCACTGTAAGCGACGTCACATTCATTCACCACTTGCCCTGGTTTCAGCTCAGTCCCATTCAAGTAAATAGGGTTGACCTACAATACTAAGCATGACTGCTATGCAATGTTCACATCTGTGTTTGGTATTCAGCATAGACCTAAGGATAGGTCATCAATAGTCAACTCCACAAGACCCCTTTAAATGCATTATCCCCTGCCCCTCTTTATAAAGACTAGGACAAGAAAACAATGTATGTTTTGGACACATTACAAATGGTAAAGATATATATGGCCACATTTCAACCCAGGGCTGTAGACACATTGTTGTTTAAAGCTAACGGAATCATAATATTTGTAGCAATGAATAATTATTGATGATATCTGAGCTATTGTATCAATGTTGTCTGATTATCTTTCTACATTTCATGAAGGTAACCTAATGCTATATAAATGACATCGCTGTCTTTCCAGACAACATAACTTGACACTGGCTCCAGCAGAGAACGAGTCAGTTATTTGTTTGAGGTGTCATGCTGGTGACACAGGGGCTGGAACACTGGTGATTGGAAATTAAGATGTTGCGGGTTGGGATGGATCTGTCTGATGCCTTCAAAGGTTGCTGTGACTTTGCTGGCACGAAGCGTATTGATTTTACCATTGGCTCGTTAGTGGAACATGCTGGGAGCTGAAAGGATCTGCACCCTCGCAGAGCGCACATAGATCTGTGTCAGCGCCGGGGACAAGGAGTATAAAATATCAGGCACCTTCATTATGTACTGCTTAGTACAGCAAGAGCTAAGATTTCTCCATAGCAGAAACATCATAGTCTAGATCAGGGTTCCTCAACCTTTTCAGGGGAAGAGCCCCCCAATGAATAAAGTTCCAACAAAGTAGAGATCAGTTATGAATAAAATTACATTTGGAAGGACTTGATGGGAAGAATAGCACATCATGCAGCACTATTTTCCCATCGAAGTGACGGTTTCCATTATAAGGCAATGGGTTCTGTAGAAGAAGATAGTGTTTTGGGTTATAGGACCCATCATGGGGGTGGTTCCAGCTATGATGTGAAGATGGGAGTGACCATAGTCCCTTTTTGTGTGTGGCCCACGGACATGTGACATGATCGTACACCTAATCTGGCCCCATTAGTATCCGCACACAGTAATCAAGAGCAAGTGTTGAGCTGGATCCATTACTCACCGCTATGCTTCCCATTTCTTCCCTGCTCTGTCAGCACTTGGCATCCATAGATTAGACGGAGTTCATTTGCTGTTCCTTCCCCAGGATGACTTTAATGCCTATTAGCACCTCTATCAGTACTGATGGAAGTGTTTATTGCACTTATAAACCGCGGCTAGGACAGTCTGCTAAGGCTGCCCAGGTTATCCAAAGGCCATGAGTCTATTAAAAAAATACACTGTTCAGGCCAAACAATATACAGTATTTATTAATAACATGGACCCTGGAGCCTGAGGCGTCTCAACAGTTTCTCTACAATATAAAAAAACACCAAATATTACATGGTAATTGGGGATTTGCTATAGATTGTGTATTGAGGCCCAGGAGCTTCACGTTATAGCTCTCACTGTAGCCCAGAGCTAAGGCACTCTTGGGGACCCCCAATCGGAAACCTATATGCATTAAAAAGCGGTTAGCTAAGAAACCACACGGACCCCATAGACTGTTCCCCCCATAGACTTCTTCCTCTGACGTCTTCGGGTCCCGTCCTCCTCCGGCGCTTGCTCGCGGACACTGATAAAAAAAAAATAGCCCGGGCGCATGCGCAGTAGCACGCGGCTTCTACTACGGCTACTGCGCATGTGCCCGGGCTATTTTTTTTTTTATCAGTGTCCACGAGCGAGCGCCGGAGGAGGACGGGACCCGAAGACGTCAGAGGAAGAAGAGACGGGGAAGAAGAAGACGGCGCACCCTGAATGCCCGCCCAGGGTGCACGTTCCGTAAGTAGAGAACATTCTTTTTTAAGTTATTATTTTAAAACGGGGGAGTAGTTTAATTTAACATTTACAGTGCCTGAATAGCCTTTTTAAAGGCTATGCACGCATATGTGGGGCTCTATCAGCATGATTTTGCTGATAGAGCCCCTTTAAAGTGTGCAGACACATAATGCCCATGTCTGTAGAAGTCTATGGAGAGGGGAGTGGACAGAAAGTACAGGCGTTAAGAGAAGAAATACAGGCTTAGGGTGGTGCTGGAGCTCATTGGGAGCTTTCTATCACAACCAAAGTCCCTTACTCCCATCAATACAGGTCTACATACAGTCCTATGAAAAAGTTTGGGCACCCCTATTAATCTTAATCATTTTTAGTTCTAAATATTTTGGTATTTGCAACAGCCATTTCAGTTTGATATATCTAATAACTGATGGACACAGTAATATTTCAGGATTGAAATGAGGTTTATTGTACTAACAGAAAATGTGCAATATGCATTAAACCAAAATTTGACCGGTGCAAAAGTATGGGCACCTCAACAGAAAAGTGACATTAATATTTAGTAGATCCTCCTTTTGCAAAGATAACAGCCTCTAGTCGCTTCCTGTAGCTTTTAATCAGTTCCTGGATCCTGGATGAAGGGATTTTGGACAAACAATTCAAGTTCAGTTAAGTTAGATGGTCGCCGAGCATGGACAGCCCGCTTCAAATCATCCCACAGATGTTCAATGATATTCAGGTCTGGGGACTGGGATGGCCATTCCAGAACATTGTAATTGTTCCTCTGCATGAATGCCTGAGGATTTGGAGCGGTGTTTTGGATCATTGTCTTGCTGAAATATCCATCCCCGGCATAACTTCAACTTTGTCACTGATTCTTGAACATTATTCTCAAGAATCTGCTGATACTGAGTGGAATCCATGCGACTCTCAACTTTAACAAGATTCCCGATGCCGGCATTGGCCACACAGCCCCAAAGCATGATGGAACCTCCACCAAATTTTACAGTGGGTAGCATGTGTTTTTCTTGGAATGCTGTTTCTTTTTGGACGCCATGCATAACGCCTTTTTTTTATAACCAAACAACTCAATTTTTGTTTCCAAAATGAAGCTGCCTTGTCCAAATGTGCTTTTTCATACCTCAGGCAACTCTATTTGTGGCGTACGTGCAGAAACGGCTTCTTTCTCATCACTCTCCCATACAGCTTCTATTTGTGCAAAGTGCGCTGTATAGTTGACCGATGCACAGTGACACCATCTGCAGCAAGATGATGCTGCAGCTCTTTGGAGGTGGTCTGTGGATTGTCCTTGACTGTTCTCACCATTCTTCTTCTCTGCCTTTCTGATATTTTTCTTGGCCTGCCACTTCTGGGCTTAACAAGAACTGTCCCTGTGGTCTTCCATTTCCTTACTATGTTCCTCACAGTGGAAACTGACAGGTTAAATCTCTGAGACAACTTTTTGTATCCTTCCCCTGAACAACTATGTTGAACAATCTTTGTTTTCAGATCATTTGAGAGTTGTTTTGAGTAGCCCATGATGCCACTCTTCAGAGGAGATTCAAATAGGAGATCAACTTGCAATTGGCCACCTTAAATACCTTTTCTTATGATTGGATACATCTGGCTATGAAGTTCAAAGCTCACTGAGGTTACAAAACCAATTTTGTGCTTCAGTAAGTCAGTAAAAAGTAGTTAGGGGAATTCAAATCAATAAAATGATAAGGGTGCCCATACTTTTGCACCGGTCAAATTTTGGTTTAATGCATATTGCACATTTTCTGTTAGTACAATAAACCTCATTTCAATCCTGAAATATTACTGTGTCCATCAGTTATTAGATATATCAAACTGAAATGGCTGTTGCAAATACCAAAATATTTAGAACAAAAAATGATTAAGATTAATAGGGGTGCCCAAACTTTTTCATAGGACTGTAGGTCCTTTGTGGTCCTGTGGCTGTTTCTGAGTGATAGAGCAGATTTACGCCTTGCTGTGTGCATTCTATGGCAACTAGTCTACACCCACCAGATTAGAGAGGAAGGCAAAATACAGGTAGATCCTGCTGAGGGAAGATTTGCTATTCCCCATGTATATTCCACTAAACTATTGATTTACGCGAAGTTTGTTGAAAGGTGAGATACACTTTAAGTAGTAGAGTAGGGACCCACTAGTGTAAGGTCAAGTGAACCAGAAACTTCATGTTTATTTTTGAAAACATTAGCAACAGCGTCTGGCTGTAAAGTATCGGATGCGTGGACCTTGTCTTTGCTTTCTCTTTTTGAGCTGTAGCTGCAGACAAGTGGTATTTCTGACTTTCCTTTGAGTTGTGCCTGTATGCTTAACCACATGAGATGATCCCGTTTCCTATGTTCAATATTTCATAAATTTGCTTGAGGTCTCTTCCTGCTCTGCAGTTCTATCGCCCTGCAGTTTTTCTTCTTTGCAGTTGTCAGATGTATACTTAGGGATTTAAGAAATTGACAGCTAGGAATACATATTTATACTTTTTTCACTTACCATCCTAGACATGGTTTAAATGCCATTAAACGCTATTTCTTAATGCAGGAATATCAAACTTTGAAATGTACTCTAATGATCTGTCGAAATTGTGCAAACTATAGATGTGATGGAGTACAGGAGAAATACACATTAAATAGGTTTTTTTCCCATTATATACATTTCTTTTTTGTTCTATTCTGCAAAACAAAGGTAAAATAATCCTGTGACGACGTATTTTTTTGCAATCTAAAATATTTTAATTATTTACAGACAAGTGTAAGGCAACAAGCCCATGTGATATTTTAGGATGTATCTAACTGATAGTTTTTGATTATCTGTACAGATAATGTACTCCGTACATACTAGGGGTTATAGGAAATAACACAAAACCCCATACTTTTACCAGTAATGTCTCCTCTTTCTTAATCCTACAGCACCTATTAGACCACTAGACTGCCATAGGGGACTGAATGTTGGTGCATGCTTGGTAGGTGCGGCTGTGTCCCAAGTTGATGACTGTATCAAGGTCTGCTAGTTCTGTATTCACATTTTACTTTGTAAAGACTGGCAAGACATCTATGGACAGAAGCATCTGTGGTCGAAAGTCAAAGCTTGAAATGATGGACATAAGAGCACTTTGAGTTGGTATCCAACATTACATAACTTTTGAATGGTATTTGATGGGCCATAGTTGTGTCATTTTGGGTACCAACTCGACAAAGTGCTGTTATGTCCCTCATGTCCAGCTTTGACTTTTGACCACAGATGCTTCTGTCTACAAATGTTTTGGTGGTCTTTCTCTACTAAGATGTGATTACAGAACCATTATACCTTGACACACCCTTCAAGTCAGCAACTAAGGTCACTGGCACCCCTACGTTATGCACCAGCTGTTGAATTCTATAAGGTTTGACATATTACTCCCCTTAGACCTCATGCACATGACCATAGTTGTTTTTAGTATATTGTCTGCAAGTATCGATCCATAGTTGTGGATAGTAATATATATGGCCTCATACAGACATCATCAATTATTACTAATCAGTGTCTGGGCTGTAGAAACCATCTGTACAATATGGAGCAGGTCATAATTCTGTACATTTTTCAGCACAGGCTCACTAATAGAAATGTAAGAGATCTTACTAGAGATGAGCGAATAGTATTCAATCGAATACCTCGCTCCCATAGGAATGCGTGTAAGCGGCCGAACACCAAGGGGTTAAGTGCTGTGAATATTCAAAGCCTATTCTTCTCCTACCTTTAGATGTCTTCTTCACCCTGCCGTTCAGTTAAAATTCTGTTTTTCGATGGTATGCAAATGATTTCTCTCGCAGCACTGAGCACGGGATTCAGCGCTCAAACAGCACTGGGGTTGTCCCCAATGCTGCGAGAGAACTCTCTCCAGCGCTGCCTCCATCTTCTTCTGGAACGTCCTCTTCATGGGTCTTCTTCTGGCGCTGGGGTCACAGTTGTATGCCTGCACATGCCGGCGGCCAAGTTTTTGTGGCCGCTTACACGAGCATGCGCAGTATGCTTCTGTAATTCAACGGAGTACAGAGCATACTGCGCATGCTCACGTAAGCATTTGGCTCTGCCTGTGGCACGATGGCAGAGCCGACTGCGCAGGCGTACAAGTGTGACCCCAGCGCCGGAAGAAGACCCATAAAGAGGATATTCCAGAAGAAGATGGGGCGGCGCTGGAGAAAGTTCTCTCGCAGCATTGGGGATGCCCCCAGTGCTGCGAGAGAACTCATTTGCATACCAACAAAAAACAGAATTTTAACCGAACAGCGGGGTGAAGAAGACATCTAAAGGTAGGAGAACTATAGCCTTTCTTAAAGCTATTCCAACGTGTCAACGAGAAAAAAAAAAAGTTTTTAATGGTAGAATCCCTTTAAATGAAATAAAAGAGATTTAGATTGTCCAGTACCATTGGTGTTACATGTCATTTGGATTGTACGATATCTTGTTCCAGCTTTACACTCTTGTCATTGGCAGGTGGTTTCAGCCGTATTGCTATCCTCATCAATGACTATATGTTTCATGAGGCTGGAGTGGCTTTTTCTCTCCTTGGCCCTCGCCGCTTATATTACCGCAGTCTAATTCATTTAACAGCTTGCACAACCAAATATTTATCATGTTCTAAATGGAAGCAGACTTTATGTGCCGTCAGATTTTGCTCCCTCAGTCTGTGCCTCATCAATAAAAACACATTTTATCAACTTTTAATTGTACCGTTTCCAGCCTAGTCACAGAGGGAAGAGTTCCCCATAAATTAGGTCCTTCTTAAGTGCACTGTTGAGTAATTCTACTTAATTAAATCAGTTTTCATTTTCCATGAGTTTTATGAGTTTTACCACTTTGTTGTAAAACAACAGAACTTTATGTGGAGGAGACTTGACCTGGTGCCTAGTAAGCCGCCGAAGCGCAAATCAACCAACCAATGTGACGTCACTGAAAAATGTTTTTTCAGTGAATTTTAATTGTTTTTGTTCCCTTCTTTAATAAGATATCAAGCAGTTTTACCAATTGCATAAGTTTGGGTTACCTCTCCTGCATCTACATGTCCTGGCTGGAGTCTACAGGTGTCTGGTTGAACAATTTGCTTACCAGCTTACGGAAAGCCACCATAGGCTTCATTTTAATGCTGTTAAGGACCGTTCACATGGTGGAAAATGAAATGCAATGGAATTCCTCTTCATTTTCAGGCCAGCGGCTAGCCGCAGTGGAAAACTGATGCGGGTAAATGGTTTGAAAGGGATACTGCAAATGGGAACAAAATATTACAAGGAAACACTTGACCACCAGCTCACCACAACTGCCAGTGCCAGCCCTGTGTCTGGACCATTACTGCAGGTTAGGTCAGATAACATGATGAACCAGTCAATTTGTGTCATTGCCAACCTGACACAAATGAGCAACAGCGAAGCACTGGCACTGCCTGCACAACCAGGTTCAGTTGTAGCTAAACTGTATGTTGAGATCATATGCACATGACCAAGTGTGTATCCGATGTAGGGCAGAGTTTGCAGCAGAATCTGGGTGATGACACCTGGAGTCCATTATGCATTCACATCTATGGGGACTACCGATTCATTCTGTTACGATGACGTGGTCAGGACCTGCTCTATAGTCTTCTGTGCCATCGGAATGGAATGAATTAGATGCCCCCTAGACATGAATACACCGAATGACACTGTGATGTCACCCGGAGTTTCATCAAAGTGCATTCCACTGCAAACTCAGCTGCACATCGTAAGCATACTTGGTCGTGCGTTGTTGATCGCATTGTTCGGCAGTGCAGACCATTTCTGTGTGTTTGTTGTATTAGTTGACACAGTTACTAGACTGCCTGCTCCTGGCTCATTATCCATCTTATCTTCAAAACCTCATATGACTGTAGATACACTTTAAGGCTGTAATTGTATGCAAAGAGGGATTGTATATAACCTAGAATATTATTATATATTATTGTTATATGAGTTGTGGGTGTTAGCGTCAGTAGTGGTAAGCAAAGTTGGTTCATCACAGATAGAGACCTAGCTGGAAACAAGAAAAACAGGGTGCCTGTGTTTATTTTTATAGTCCGAAACCAACAGAGAAGAATAGTCGTCTTTGTCAATAAAGAAAACAGAACCTGCTCGGCTAAACGCTAACTAACATAGACATTCCTGTCTATACCAAATGGAGTTCTGCCAGTTCCAAACTTTACAGCTCCAGTGTACATCCAATACTGAGCCCCAAACTGGATTCCTCTGGGATCCTGTTCAACTCTGAGCTCCCCTTGAACCCTGTGAAGGCAGTAGGGTTGAGCCGATCTTGAAGTTTCAGGATCGTTTTTAACATCCGATTTTTGATCATTTTCCAGCCAATCGTGAAATTTGAAATTTGCAGCCAATCAAAATCTGATCTTTTCCGATCCCAATTGCTCAACCCTAGAAGGCAGCTTTACCAGGCCATTACCCAGCACCTACCTGTAATGGACTAGGAAATGGAGCTTTCCACCATATTCATAGTACACAGATGAAAGAAACCTATGGGAAATATGTCATCCCTCCCTGATTTTCCACATCACTATTTTACAGAATTTAAGAGTCCCAATCCCTCAAAGACTAAGTTTATAATTTACCCCTATTTATGTATATTTCATATCATTTGCAGATACATTGCTCACATAGTCTATAATTTTTTTTCCGCTCTGGCTAATGTATATTTTTATTACAGCAGTTACTGAGCCCCAGCACAGTGCTCCATAGATGTAAACTGAAAAGATCTGAACTCCACCTGCTATAGAATATATATAACTACAGAATGAACAGGGGCGTAACTACCACCGTAGCAGCAGAGGCAGCTGCCACAGGGCCCGGGACATTAGGGGCCCGGTGACAGCCGCTACCGCTGCTATCATTGTACTCAGGGGTGTTTTTGGACCCCCGAGTATAATGATCGGCAAACCGGGAGAGGTAAGAAACATAAAAAACACTGTTACTTAACTCTCCACGATCCGGGCAGGCTTCGGCCTAGTCGTCTGACATCTCATGACCCCGGCCTGCGTCCCGGGTCATGTGACGTCTGACATAATTGGAGATGGACTACTTCGGAGGCCGACATCGTAGGAGCCGGGAGATAGGTGAGTAACAAAGTTTTTTTTATGTTTTTCTCCCCCTGGGTCTCCAATTATTATACTTTGGGGTCTGAAAAGACCCCAGAGTATAATAATTGTTTATGGGTGTCCACAGTGGGACATAATACTGTGTGCAGGGGCCACTATGGGGTACAATACTGTGTGCAGGGGACACTATGGGGCATAGTACTGTGTGCAGGGGCTACTGAGGGACATAATACTGTGTACAGGGGCCACTAAGGGACATAATACTGTGTGCAGGGGCCACTGAGGGACATAATACTGTGTGCAGGGGCCACTATGGAGTACAATACTGTGTGCAGGGGCCACTATGGGGCATAGTACTGTGTGCAGGGGCTACTGAGGGACATAATACTGTGTGCAGGGGACACTAAGGGACATAATACTGTGTGCAGGGGCCACTGAGGGACATAATACTGTGTGCAGGGGCCACTGAGGGACATAATACTGTGTGCAGGGGCCACTGAGGGACATAATACTTTGTGTAGGGGCCACTATGGGGTACAATACTGTGTGCAGGGGCCACTATGGGGGATAATAGTGTGTGCAGGGGACACTATGGGGGATAATACTGTGTGCAGGGGCCACTATGGGGCATAATAGAGTGCGCAGGAATGCGTAGGTGGGGGTCGGTCGTGGTCGTCGGTGTTGGTCAGGGGGGGGCATGTCAAAAGTTCGCCACGGGGCCTCGCCATTCCTAGTTACACCACTGAGAATGAATCTACTTCACTCTACCCTACAGAACTATATATGTACACACAGTAGTTATTAGCAAGCGGAAAGGCTGGCAGAAATAATTGTATAAACTAAATAAAAACTCATCTTTGTCCATCACCTTTACCGGGAAGGGTAAGAAGTATTGCTTGCTTTTGTTAATGGGAGGTGTGAATACCTTTAGAAAAAAGCTGTGGCTTCATTTTTTTATTTCATGAATTATTTTCCTCCCTCTGCTGCTTTGTATCAGGTTGTGTAGGATTTAATGTCTGCGGATATCTCTGGATGAGACTATCATTCCAGCAGTGCCTCATCTCAGTGACTCGTTTGGAAGATTCATGACTCCCATACATCACTGCAACACCTTTGTCTACCCATATGTTACTGTGATGCATCAGACCATGGCTCATACTGAAGGCATGCATCAGTGGCTGGGTGTATCCTTGAGAACAGAGGGCTTACAGGCAGGTGGAACTCTGTACAAAGAAGAGAATAAAATTTGGACTGCTACGAGCAACAAGGCTGCTTTTTTTTTTTAACCGTTTTTATAGATGATACCCATCCTTTCTTGCTTCACACAAATTGGCCACAATATATATGAAATTTACAATGCAATGCAATCACAGAAATCTACTTTTGCAGTCATGTACTGGTTTACCGCTCACCAATCACAGGTAGAGAACATGGTATGAGTAGAATACTCTATGTGGTGTGAATGAGGTGTTAATGAGTTTTTCTAACACATCAGTCTGGTGTCCTATACTGCCGCAGATTACTGACACGATATAGGGTACTTATAGCATGTTCCCTTCCTCTAAGAAGTCCTGCATCCCACCTCTTTCCAATCTAGTAGCTGCAGAGGAGGAGGACGAACAGCCCGTTGACCACCTCCTGCCTTAGACTTCTTCACTGTACAGCCAACCAGTGTCTGACATTAAATTTGCGGTATCAGTCTCATTTCGTGCACCTTGCCATGGACTTGTCATTTTGTGATGTATACAAAAATTCCAGTATGGAATATAAACAAATGTAGCTGCTGCAGTGGTGGAAACAGTCTGGCAGTACCACTGAATTTGCCTTAAATCTACTCCACGTAGGATTTTGGTTTTTAGGTCTGCACATCGGATGGACTTCTTGCTACGGCAGCTTCCACCACCCTCTTCCTTTGATGTCACACGGTCACTCTGACTCAATAACCACGTCTTATATGTAATAAAATCATCATCGTTTTCAGTCATTTCATCATCTTCCCCATTCTCTTGTGACTCATTATTGCAATGAGATTCCTCTATGCTCTCACAATTCTAGCAGTTTGCACATCTGCCACTACTGCCTCTACCATCACTCATGTCTTCTACCTCTACATCCAAAAACACTGTGTGTTCTCATCCAACTCTTCAAGAAGAGGAAATCTATGGGTTATGAGGAATATATCTCTCAGCAGATGATTCATGACTACTAGAGAATGGGATCTGAGTAAGTGAAGGTAAAGAAGAGGACATGATGACAGGACAGAAAGACAGCATGGTAAATTACATGGTACAACATAGGAGGAGGAGGAGGAGGAGGAACACACAGAACCCTGACTCAACATTTGTGTTTCACCGCTTTCAAAAACATCTTAATTCTCGGGAAGTATGACACCACTGCAGCTACTGGCAGGACTGGCAAGACCAGAAGTAGTGTTGATGTTGCTTCACACATTTTTATTGCTAGTACTTCCATAAGTGTTTAATCTTCCCCCTCTATAAGCCTGTACTCTGCCCTATTTTTTCCCCAGTCATTCTACTGTACACTGTTTAATTATAATAATGATTGGCAATCATACTGAAACTGTCTTTTTTCAGTGAGTATTAGACTAGAACTGCGTCAGCTTTTTTTTTTTTTGCTGTTACAATGGCAGTAGTTTGTATCAGTGGCGTAACTAGGATTGGTGGGGCCCTGTGGCGAACTTTTGACATGGTGCCCCCCTCCCTCCTGACGCCAAAGGAGGTGGAGTCTAAGATCGGACCACAATGGAGACTGCTGTGGTCCGATATTAGACTCTGCCTCCTCACAGACGAGCCTCCGGCAGAACCAGCGTTGATTGGTCGAATGCTGTACACTGGCCAATCAATGCTGGTCAATGCATTCCTAGGAGAAAAAGTCAGCTCCCTCGTAACAGCAAGCTGCCAGCTCTCCGGACTAGCAAGGACGAGCCTGCTGCAGAACCAGCGTTGATATGCTGAACGCTATACACTGTATAGCATTCGGCCAATCAACACTGGTTCTAAATCGAATATTTACTGCGAATAGCTAGTAGTATTCGATCGAGTACGAATATTTCGAATACCATAGTATTCGATCGAATACCTACTTGATCGAATACTACTCGCTCATCTCTAGTTACTACCATATATCTATATATTCTGTGTAACAGAATAAGGAATATTATATACAGTCCTATGAAAAAGTTTGGGCACCCCTATTAATCTTAATCATTTTTAGTTCTAAATATTTTGGTGTTTGCAACAGCCATTTCAGTTTGATATATCTAATAACTGATGGACACAGTAATATTTCAGGATTGAAATGAGGTTTATTGTACTAACAGAAAATGCGCAATATGCATTAAACCAAAATTTGACCGGTGCAAAAGTATGGGCACCCTTATCATTTTATTGATTTGAATACTCCTAACTACTTTTTACTGACTTACTGAAGCACAAAATTGGTTTTGTAACCTCAGTGAGCTTTGAACTTCATAGCCAGATGTATCCAATCATAAGAAAAGGTATTTAAGTTGTTCTACTATTTGAATCTCCTCTGAAGAGTGGCATCATGGGCTACTCAAAACAACTCTCAAATGATCTGAAAACAAAGATTGTTCAACATAGTTGTTCAGCGGAAGGATACAAAAAGCTGTCTCAGAGATTTAACCTGTCAGTTTCCACTGTGAGGAACATAGTAAGGAATTGGAAGACCACAGGGACAGTTCTTGTTAAGCCCAGAAGTGGCAGGCCAAGAAAAATATCAGAAAGGCAGAGAAGAAGAACGGTGAGAACAGTCAAGGACAATCCACAGACCACCTCCAAAGAGCTGCAGCATCATCTTGCTGCAGATGGTGTCACTGTGCATCGGTCAACTATACAGCGCACTTTGCACAAATAGAAGCTGTATGGGAGAGTGATGAGAAAGAAGCCGTTTCTGCACGTACGCCACAAATAGAGTTGCCTGAGGTATGAAAAAGCACATTTGGACAAGGCAGCTTCATTTTGGAAACAAAAATTGAGTTGTTTGGTTATAAAAAAAGGCGTTATGCATGGCGTCCAAAAAGAAACAGCATTCCAAGAAAAACACATGCTACCCACTGTAAAATTTGGTGGAGGTTCCATCATGCTTTGGGGCTGTGTGGCCAATGCCGGCATCGGGAATCTTGTTAAAGTTGAGGGTCGCATGGATTCCACTCAGTATCAGCAGATTCTTGAGAATAATGTTCAAGAATCAGTGACGAAGTTGAAGTTACGCCGGGGATGGATATTTCAGCAAGACAATGATCCAAAACACCGCTCCAAATCCTCAGGCATTCATGCAGAGGAACAATTACAATGTTCTGGAATGGCCATCCCAGTCCCCAGACCTGAATATCATTGAACATCTGTGGGATGATTTGAAGCGGGCTCTCCATGCTCGGCGACCATCTAACTTAACTGAACTTGAATTGTTTGTCCAAAATACCTTAATCCAGGATCCAGGAACTGATTAAAAGCTACAGGAAGCGACTAGAGGCTGTTATCTTTGCAAAAGGAGGATCTACTAAATATTAATGTCACTTTTCTGTTGAGGTGCCCATACTTTTGCACCGGTCAAATTTTGGTTTAATGCATATTGCGCATTTTCTGTTAGTACAATAAACCTCATTTCAATCCTGAAATATTACTGTGTCCATCAGTTATTAGATATATCAAACTGAAATGGCTGTTACAAATACCAAAATATTTAGAACTAAAAATGATTAAGATTAATAGGGGTGCCCAAACTTTTTCATAGGACTGTGTATATATTATATTTGTATGGATGACAACAGCTCCATGACCAACACTGAATAGGTTTCTTTATAGTAATAGTTACTTCTCAATTACCCCAAACAAGTAGTAGCGTTAATAACAATATTAAGGAGAAGAATAATAGATTGGTGGGGGTCCGACCTCCATGACAAGTCTGCAATCCGCCAGAAGTCAGAGCCTCACTGATTAAACATTATGGCCTATCCTAAGGGCAGAACATAAATGTTAATGTCCTGGAGAACACAAGTTACGGATTTAACAGACCTCAAAATGTATCACTGCCACAAAATATTACGGCTTGGATTGTTTTCACTATGATAAAGCAATTTAAGACCAATTTATTTTTCTAAATTCTAAGTCTGCCATAATGAATCCTATAGAATAGTGTATAGTGCAAACAAGAGGTGTGCATTCTGCTCATCAATCTTGGTGACTGATGGAGCTGCAGAATACTTGTAACAATATAATTACCGAACAAAACCTGTTACATAGTGAACACTGGAAGATGTTTTATTCCTCAGCAAGCATGAGGTTTATAAAACATAGCATAGTTATACTAGCTCACGGAGAATAAGCAAGTTCTGATAATGAACAAGAAGGGAGTTGTGCATGCATCAGGGTCCAGTGATCATAACATCATCTATTTGGAGAGATTTGTAGTGAGGTCTGCTTTGAAGGTAATAAAAGGAGAAATATGGGATCTTTAAAACTGCTGGGAGAAAATTGATTAGAACCATTAGCCACAAAATCCATCTAAGAATAACACCGTTAAGAAAGCATCGGAAAGCAAACACGAAACGAGACGGATGAAGAGTAAGAGGCGGTGTGATGTCATTAAATGAAAGCTTGTTACTTCAGTATAGAACAATGTGGAAGCTAGTCAGCCGACCCAAATATTTACTTCTGAAAGTTCAAGAAAGAACACGAGATATTTACACATAAATACTTGATAGGCGATCGGAAGTTTTCTGATATTTTTGATGAGAAATGACCATTCAGCTACTCGTCTGAAACGAAATCTATCTGTATTGTAATTTTGGATTGACCTTTTATTCATTTGCATCTCACCAATGGGGACAAAACACAAACAATCCCTGGCAAATAGTTGTATCAAAGCCGTAAAAGTTCTCTTTGTTTCCATTGTTGAATATTTTTCTAAACCGATCCGTAAAAATAATCAACTTTGTTTGCAGCTTTCAGCATTGTAGCTTTGTTGAAAGAGCTGCAAGGGTCAAAAGCAAAAATAAAGGTAAATGCCATGCTTCATATAACTGTCCATCAAGGCACGCTATTGAGCATTTGATGGAAGAGACACTAGAGATGATGGAGTGAATGAGCAAGAAGGTGCAGCTGAACAATGCAATGAAGAGATAAGATTTTCAAAGTTTTACAGCCCAGAGAGCTGTTACCTGCTGCAGTCCTTCTATCATTTTTAATTTGCTTTTTATGGCCATCATTGCTTTGACACTTTGATGCAGTCATGGCAAAGTTGCAATGTTCATAAAAGAAATGTATCCTTGTAAACAGAGATTTACCCAGCAGGGATTGGCTTTACTTTTACTGCAGCGTTTGGACATTTGCCCTGATCAGCTCAACTTGCTTCAACAAAGACATACTAAATACATTCATGTTTACAATGTTGCAATGAATATGTATTTCCCATTATTTTTTTTTATAATAAGGGGAACTTCCTTCTGTCCCACCAGCAGCACAATACGCGGGGAAGTTCTGCCCCTGTGTGCTGAATGGTACAGAATGGTATTTATAATGAGTACTGTATATACTCGAGTATAAACCGAATTGTTCAGCACTGTTTTTGTGCTGAACCCCCCCCCCCCCCTCAGCTTATACTCGAGCCAGCAAAAAAAAAAAAAAAATTATTATTTTTTTTTTTTTTAGGAGGGGGGGGGGGGGGTCTATGACCAGCCACAATATCAATGTATAGAATTTCCCATAAAATAGTGAGGAAAAAAAGAAGCCTTAATCTTTTATTTTTTTTAAAAGTTCTAAATCCCTCCTTTCCCTAGAATACATATAAAAGTAGAATATGACTGTGAAACACATACACATTAGGTATCACTCTGTGTGAAAGTGCCCGGTCTACTGAATATAGGGTATCTGCAGTGCTCCTGTACCGTCAGGAAGGGGTTAATAGGAGCACTGCAGATACCCTATATTCAGCCAGACTGAATTCCAAGTGTGTGTGGGGGAAACAGTCCTCAAGCTCAAGGAAGGGGCAGACAGACAACCAAAACACCCCCTCACCTTCCCCAGCAACTACTGCACCCATAAACTCCGACCATTTTAATTTTTGAAATGTTCCAGTAGCTGCTGCATTTCCCCCCTCCCCCCCGGATTATACTCGAGTTAATAAGTTTTCCCAGTTTTTTGTGGTAAAATTAGGGGCCTCGGCTTATATTCTGGTCGGCTTATACTCGAGTATATGCGGTAGTAAAAAATGTAAGGAAGAAAGTATCAACCCCCCAATATGTTTTCTTCTGTCTTGTGTTGGTGAGACAGTTGGGAGGAGTTTTTTCCGTCCCTATATTGGGACTTTACCCTGTAGCACTTACTCTGCCTCACTCCTGCCTGTGTTTTCATTTTAGGACCTTTTTATTCCAGTGCTCAGTTATTTATTCGTCCTGCAATTAAGAGGAAAAGTTGCTTGTTTCTCCTGCAGAACTTGCAGGGAGATGAGGACTTCTCGTTTGGAGTTCATCTAAGCAGGGTTTGCACGGTGTCTTTCTTCTTGGTCCTGCACTATAGTTCTGGTTTTCCAGCTCTCCTGTGTGGGATGCCAGTTAATGCATGCTGATGTTGTCATGCACCTGCGTGATGACGTCACCCATTGGCAAACTCCTTAAGCTCTGCCACTACATCTTTGTCAAAGGAAGAAGTTCTTTTTAAAAGAAAACTCCTCTGAGCCTAATCACAGGGGTATTGTTCTGTAATAACTCTCTGAACATAACATAACCAGTAAGTTCATTGGTGCTTTGACACAGATATTTACCATCGTCCAGGTCGCGGCGCCAAAACCTTTGGCTCAGGAGCCTGGTCACAAGTGCAAATGGTGCACACTTGTATAGATACTCCACTGCCCTGAAAATTCAAAGTGACATTGTATTGGAAGACATGCTGGATAGCTGACTTCATTTTGTACATGTACCCTAATTGCCCTTGATGAATTAGGTTTGTTCATGACTGATCAGTTTGGGCCGGTGACAAAACATTAAGTTTTGACCAGAACATGATGTCTGTGTTTAGCAGCAATATAGAGTTGTTGCTGCCTCAATAATAAGTACAGTCTTTGCCTTCTTTGTAAAGACCACCTATTTTGATGACTTTTACCTACATTAAATGATTTATTACTTTATAAAATGGCGGGTACACTGATGGTGCGCCACAAATTTTCCTTCAAACTCTGTTAAACTGACAATCCACCAAAACAGTGTTGATGTGAGAGAGACCACGCACCTCGGCCTCCGTCATCTGCACAATCTTTCTGGGGCGACATCCTCGCACCTCCAGCAGGCGACTGATGAGACTGTCCACGTTCAGCTCTGGTGAGGGAAGCGCAAAATGGCGGATGGAGAGCTGAACGTGGACAGTCTCATCAGTCGCCTGCTGGAGGTGCGAGGATGTCGCCCCGGAAAGATTGTGCAGATGACGGAGGCCGAGGTGCGTGGTCTCTGTATAAAGTCCAGGGAAATTTTCCTCAGTCAGCCCATCCTGCTGGAACTGGAGGCTCCACTCAAGATTTGCGGTGACATCCATGGCCAGTACACAGACTTACTCCGGTTGTTTGAGTATGGCGGCTTCCCCCCAGAAGCAAACTACCTCTTCCTGGGGGATTATGTGGACAGAGGGAAGCAGTCGCTGGAAACCATCTGCCTGCTGCTGGCCTATAAAATAAAATACCCCGAGAACTTCTTTCTGCTCAGAGGAAACCACGAGTGTGCGAGCATCAACCGCATTTATGGCTTCTACGATGAGTGCAAACGGAGGTTTAACATAAAGCTGTGGAAGACATTTACTGACTGCTTCAACTGCCTGCCGATTGCTGCCATTGTGGATGAGAAGATCTTCTGCTGCCACGGAGGTCTCTCCCCAGACCTACAGTCTATGGAACAAATCAGAAGAATCATGAGGCCTACAGACGTCCCGGACACAGGTTTGCTCTGTGACCTCCTGTGGTCAGATCCGGATAAAGATGTGCAGGGTTGGGGCGAGAATGACCGTGGTGTCTCCTTCACCTTTGGAGCAGATGTGGTTAGCAAATTCTTGAATCGGCACGACCTGGACCTGATCTGTCGGGCCCATCAGGTAGTAGAAGATGGCTATGAATTTTTTGCCAAGCGGCAGCTGGTCACCCTGTTCTCTGCCCCAAATTACTGTGGGGAGTTTGATAATGCTGGTGGCATGATGAGTGTGGATGAAACCCTGATGTGCTCCTTCCAGATCCTGAAACCCTCAGAAAAGAAAGCAAAGTATCAGTATCGGGGATTGAACTCAGGGCGCCCTGTGACACCTCCCCGGACAGCCAATCCTCCCAAGAAGAGGTGAAGAGCATATCCTGCCGATAAGACAGCACCTAGATCCTCCTTCAAGACAAACTCCACCTTATAATAAGTGTGCACTGTTAACATCACCCAGCCATTCTGACCCCCCTTTTAAAATGTTGCACGCGTTTACCTTCACGAGACAGGTAAAAGGATTCCAAAAAGAGTTCTTGTCCAAATCTGCTTCATACCCCAAACCTCCCCACCCCCCACTCCCCCAAAAACAAGTGGCGCCTGAACAGGGACTACGGTATAGGACCACCGTGGACGACCGACCTGTGCCGGACCCTGGACGCTGGACGACGAGGAATGTTGGAAGATAAGGGTCTCTTGGAGACGGCTCAAGCCCAGCTCCGAGTGGCACGAGCACTGCAAGCTGAAGGATTTGAAGAAGTGAAAGCAGTTACAGGAGATTCGGGGGGTGAAGAGATCTATGGCTATGTAAAGAATGTCACAAAGTCTGAGATGGTTGTTTCCAAGAATCCTGCGCCACCGCCCTACCAAGATGGCGCTGAGACCAAGCTGGGGGCGTGGACATGTTTTAATTGTGGTGTACAAAACCCTGACTGGCGTGACGTCTGTTCTAACTGTGGAACGCACAAGCCACAGCTCGAGGGGAAGGAATCAAAGGCCCCTCCTCCTCCTCCTCCTGGTGACGTGACACATACTCAGCCCACCGCCCCTCTATATCCAGTGCTTACCCCTTCCGGTGCTTACTACCAGGGCCCTACTTCCGTCCCGGCCTCTAGTGAACCGCATGGTGACACGCAAGGCCTCAAGCCTGCGACTGCCATTTTTCCAGTAGTTCCTAATATGATGGACTGTTTCAGCACTCCGGAAGCATTAGCTGTGCTCCGGGCCAGGAGACAGGAGGTTGACCCCGAAGCCCAATCCACCAGTGAGAGATCTGAGTGGGCTGACCCGGACGATGATACTCTGCCTCTTCCACCCAAACCTCTTCAAGAGCCACTGATCCCCCTTCCGCAAACCAACCCTAAACCCAGGTCCTCAAAGCCTCCTCCTCCTCCATCTCCACCTCCTTCTCCTCCACCTCCTCCTCCGGTTGTTACATCGGCCACTCCAGTGCAACCGGAAATGGTCATGCCAGCTAGGCCTCCGGCAGCCCTGCTCCGGCCCGCTGAGCAATGGAGCAATAAGACCTGCAAGAGCTATGTAGGGAACACAGGCCGCCAGATTGTCTTGACCGTGGGATTAGGAGATATTACCACCACCACTGCTGATGTCATTGTGAATCCTGCCAATGAACAGCTGAAGCATGTGGGAGGCCTAGCTAGAACACTGTCCCTGGCTGCCGGCCCAAGTCTTCAAAGAGACTGTGATCTGATAGTCGAACAGGGCTCAGTCCCTACTGTTGGGATAGCTGTCACCGGTCCTGGTAACCTTCCAAATGTCCTAATTGTGCATGCAGTGGGCCCCTGTTATGACTCAAGTCGGGCTCATGAATGCGAGAAGTTATTACAGACAGTTGTTTGGAATGTACTCGATTACCTGTCCTCCACACCCTCTAGCCAACGAGGTATCCAATCTGTCATCTTTCCACTGATATCCACCGGGTTGTTTAAATTCCCGGCCCAGAGGGCAATACCGATTCTCATGGATACTATCAAGACCTTTATCGCTACCCAAAGCACCCAACTCAATGATATCCGGGTGGTCACTGATGACCCAGACAAGTTGCCATTACTAGAAGCGTGTTTGAAGGAGAGTCCCACAGTCAAGCCTGAGAGGTCTGATACCCCCTCTCTAGCGTTTCCACCGCTCATGGTGAGTACGCCACCCAGTCAACCTCTGAAGGAGTCTCAGACTAATCCAGCCATAGAATCTTGGCTCAAGTCGCCAAATCCACTGCCACCCCCGGAGAAAGGAGAACTAAGATATGTTAAATTTACTCCTCAACAAGTATCTACCTTAGTGTCCACCATGCCTGACCCTGAAAAGCAACCCATGCCCTTTTATCGACGTATGTGTCAAATTCAGAAGACATATGCAGCCACCTGGCAAGATCTGCAGGCATTAACTGACATCAAGGCCTCTTACAGCTTCCTTCCACTGATGGCCTCAGCCTTTGATGCCAGCCAGTCACCAGCAACTGATACCTTTTCTTCAGGGCAGTCTTACTGTCAGAAACTGAAGTTGTGGGCACAGGAAGCTCTCACTGAACAACAAGGGTCACTGCAAGATGTGGTGCAGGGCCCCCAAGAGACAGTTGACCAATATTCCTCCAGACTCAATCAGATGTTCGATGATTTGGGATTCTCACACCAGGCCAAGGCGCACAGATTACTCCTCACCAAAGCCTTTGTGGAAGGCCTCCGGGAACCACTGAAAGACAGGGTTCTTGCCATCCGACCTGATTGTGTAAGTGGTACCAATCAAGATGCTGTGACAGTGGCCAAGGGGTTCGCCCGATCTATGACCAAAGAAGGGCCTGAGAAAGCCAAAAAGAAGGCCGCGGCTCTCATGGTGCAGGAAGAAAATGATGCAGATTCTATTTTATGCCCTGTTCTTCCTGCGGTCCCCTCATCGGCTCCCACTGGTCAGGTACCCCCACAACAGGCCTTGGCCCAGCAGGCCCCTCTTATTGGCCCATACCCCCCTCCAGTCAATCCTTATCAGATTTATGACCAATATCAACTACCTCAGCCTGCACAGATGATACAGTATCGGGGAGTCCCTAACATTCCCAGACCACCCCGCCTTTGCTGGGAGTGTGGACAGGTCGGCCATTTCAAAAGACAGTGTCCCCACAGACCCAGGAACACCGGATACCGGGGAAATAATGTGCCCACTGGACCTGTCAACCAAGCTGACTGGCCTCGCCAGTGACGGGGAAGACAACCTGGGCCCGCCATGGCTGTTGTGGGCTCATCTCCCACGTGTGGCAAAGTTACTTTGACCGTGGCTGATGTGCCTATGGACTTCTTGGTGGATTCAGGGGCGTCCACTTCTGTTATTCACAAGTCCAAGTTGCCTCCTACAGTTGAACTCTCTGATGATTGGATGTCCTGTATAGGACTTGAAGGCAAACGCCAGAAAAACAGGCTAACGGTCCCAGTTCCCTTGGGTCCTTTCCCAGATGTCACCGCAAGATTTCTTGTCTCAGACACGTGCCCACTGAACTTATTAGGCTCAGACTTACTGAAGAAACTTCAAGCACAGATTACCTATGATACTGATGGTATGCAACTCAGACTCAGACGCCCGGATGATGACGACCCCACCACAGGAGTCTGCATCCTAAAGGCTCTGCCGTTGATGGTTCTCCAGGAGGAGCATAACCCACATTCTGGAATTCCTCAGTATGTTCTTGAGAGTCTTCCCACCACCCTGGTCCTGATGATGTGGGTTTACTCCCTGTGCATCCTGTAGTGGTACGTTTAAAGGAAGGTGTCTCCTTCCCTCGTGTTCCACAGTATCCACTCAAACAGGCCCAAGAAGTTAGCCTTGGAGAGCAGATTGCAGCATATCTGTCCATTGGGGTCCTCAAAGTCTGCACATCACCCTGCAATACGCCCTTGTTCCCAGTCAAGAAGAAAACGGTCAAAGGCCAACCTGATAGATACCGCCTAGTACAAGATCTCAGAGCTGTGAATGCTGCCACCATACTTGAGACTCCTGTGGTACCCAACCCAAACACCTTGCTCAGTGGTGTCCCTCAAGATGCTTGTTTGTTTACGGTAATCGACTTAGCGAACGCATTCTTCAGTGTCCCACTCCATGAAAACTCACAGTTACTTTTTGCCTTCACCTTTCGAGGGTCCCAACTCACATGGACCAGAACACCACAAGGAGCGCAAAACAGTCCTAATCAGTTCACCCAAGCCTTGAAACTTTGTCTTTCACCTTGGACTGCAAGGCACCCTCAGGCCACCCTGCTCCAATATGTGGATGACCTTCTCTTGTGTGGTCCTTTAACCTACCCTGAAATGGAAGATTTGTCAATCTCCCTACTGCAACATCTCTCTATCATCAACTGCAGAGTCTCCAAGGCCAAAGTCCAGTGGTGCCTTCCAAAAGTTGTATTCTTGGGACATTGTGTTTCACAAGGGGTCAGGCATCTCACGGATGAGAGGAAACAACACATCTGGTCCATACCGTACCCCACCACAACTGCTAAAATGCAAACTTTCCTGGGACTAGTCACCTATTGTCGACAATGGATTCCAGATGCTTCAGAGCACATGCAGCCTCTCTATGAGACTCTCAAGTGCAGCCCGTTCCCTCCCCCTGACCCAGATGAAATCTGTGACCCCCTTACTCACCAGACTTACATGGATTGTTTCCTCTTCCTGAAGAATGCCATAGTCCAAGCACCTGCGTTGGGCCTGCCAGACTACACCAAGATCTTCAACTTATGATTGCCTGCAGATTTGGTATCCCAGAGGTCATCGAAAGTGATCAAGGTCCATCTTTCGCAGCCTCAGTGTTTTCAGAACTATGGTTCATGTTGGGTGCCCATCAAGGTCTTCATACACCTTACCATCCACAGAGTTCAGGGAAGGTTGAAAGGATGACCGGTACTCTCAAGACAAAACTTCTCAAGATGAGTCAGGATAGCCCTCTTCCCTGGCCAGAGTTGCTGTCCATAGCTCTGTATCATGTCAGACATACCCCACAGTCTAAGCATGGGCTTACTCCCTATGAGATTCTGTTTAGTTCCCCACCTAAGATAGCTGAGATAGAGACTCAAGAGTTGCAGAAAGGTCAGGATAAGCTTGTGCAGTTTGTGATTTCTCTTGCTCAAGAATTGTCTAACTCCCGCTCTCTAGTCTCTGCTTCTTTTCCAGAGTCCACAGGTGACACAGTGCATCCCTTCAAGCCAGGGGATAGTGTGTACCTGAAGAAGCATGTCAGAAAAGACTGTTTGGAACCAAGATTTGAGGGTCCCTATCGAGTCCTGCTGATCACTCCCACTGCTGTGAAGCTTGAAGGGAAGGACCTCTGGATCCACGCTTCTCACTGCAAGAGATCTTCACTCGAAGCAGAATAATGCATATCCTTTTTATAGTACTGAGTATTTTGACTCCAGGAGTACTCAGCCTTCCCAGTACCATTTTTTGGATAAATACCACGGCCCTGGTAATCACCTACCAGTTCGATTTCTGTAATGTGGTTGAATGTCTAAATTTCCACTATGACCCAACGTACATGCAAGGGGGGGGGGGGGGGGGTGTGTCAAGCTTACTTGTGTGTTACCCGACCTGGCAATGAGAACTGTTATTACTGGTCTGATGTGGACACGGGAGCAGATTGGGCCTACCGTCCCCAAGAGGGTCTAGATAAAAAAGACAAGAATGGGAAATCTCTGTTAAGTCGGATGACACTGACCAAGGGGGTGTGGAACCCGGCACACTGCAAAGACAATAAGCCAAAGATCTGTCTCCCTTTATACCTCAACATAGAGAACCCATCCTCAGGGGATGTTGGGAAATATGTCCTGGGTATGTATGGGGGAATTTTGAACGGGGGTCTGGGAGTGATAGAGTTTAAGGATATTTCATCCAGGCCTACTGAAGCCTCAAAAATGGATACCCAAAAACAGGACCAGCTTGTCCAGGAGGTGATTCCCATCCCGGGCCTGACCTGGCAAGATGCATTTTCCATTGAAACCGAAACCAGCCCTAGGAAGAATCTGTGGGTGGAATGGGTCAGGTATACAGTCAGAGCAGTCAACATCACCGTTGGTTGTCTGGCATGTGCAGCAGCCAATGTGCACTTGACCACCATTCCTTTCGAGCTATCTGAGGGGAACTCTACTGATTGCTTACTGAACTTAATAAGGAACAAATCTGATAATAGATGCCCAGAATACCTTCCCCTAGTCACTAGTCATCTGAGGGTAAGACCCCCAGGAGAGATATATGTCCATGATGGAAACTATACCTGTTTTACAGCCAATGAGGCAGCAGGGACTGGGCTGGGAATCTTTGGTCCAGATTTTTGTAAGAAAAATTCATCCATCTCCTCCTCTTCTCTCCAAAACCTTACCCGAGCCCTGTTTGATATATTCTGGTTGTGTGGGGACGGTAGACTCAGAAACAAACTACCGCAAACCTAGAGAGGTCAGTGTACATTGGTGAAAGTAGTTATGCCCTTCAGGATAACCCCTTAGGACTCTGAAGAAGGAGATCAGGGTTCTAAGTCGCAGACACCAACAAGGAAGAAAAGATCAGCCCTGTTGAAAGGTTTCCAGTCTGACCCTAGCGTGTATATGCCATTGGAGTGCCAAGGGGGGTCCCTGACCAGTTTAAAGCCCAAGATCAGATTGCTGCAGGATTTGCCTCTATAATCCCTCAAGTGCAAGTTAACAAAAACACTGACTGGATTAACTATCTGTGTTACAATCAGCAGAGATTTGTCAATTACAGCCGAGATGCCTTTCAGGGGATAATTGAGGAACTAGGTCCCAACACTAGAATGACCCTTCAGAACAGATTAGCCACAGCAGAAAGAGGAGGAGTTTGCTCCATGATTGGTGAGGAGTGTTGTACATACATTCCGGAAAATACCGGGGTGGATGGTAAAATTACGGTGGCCCTAAACAAGATAAAGGGACTCGCGGGAGAATTAAAGAGAAATACTGGAGTTGACACCTCATGGGCTAACTGGATGATGGAATGGGCCGGGGGATGGAAGCAATTCTTTATTACCCTGGGTATGGTGATGATGGGACTATTAGTCCTGGGACTGGTTGCTTTGTGTTGTTGTGTTCCCATTTACAAGAGATTGATGTTGAAGGTTGCTAGCATAGAGATGGTTATCTCCACTGGAGAAGGAGACTCATTACTCCAGATGACTGAGATAGATATGCCTGTGGTAAAACCCCCAAGTTCTAAGAAGAACAATCTCATTTCATGTCAAGGATTGATTTAGGGACAGGTTTAGGGATGGGCAGACTCCCATGGTGTGATAAGTCTTGATGGAAGGAGTTGGTGTTTGTTAGGAACATTGACTCCAGTAGTCAAGTGAAGTCTCCAGGTCACCCCTCCCCACCATGGGACAGCTGCAAAGGTCAACTCGGTCAACAACAGTATTAGGGAGAGAAAAATATAATTTAGGGGGGATTGTGAAGGTAAACCATATATTCCTATTTTTATATATCTTTTATACTGCTTAAGAAATTATATTTTTCTCTATGCAAGCTTATTATACCTTATACACATTAAGATGGCGCCTGTATCCAGTACCGCACCCAGATGCTGACGCACATGATCGTCATGTGGTTTACAAGAAAGACAGTATCATTTCCTGGGAAATCGAAACCTAAAGAGATGTTGAAATTTAAGAGCCAATGATTGATCGCCAGTGTATTCGGATACAAGACATATACGCTTACAGACTTATCTTTCTTGCATTCCTGTATAAGATTTGTGACTTTCTCAATAAACCTCAGTACTGTGTGAGCGGGCAAAACGCCTTGTTGCATGGACTGGGATTAACACTGACTTCTGTGTCGGAATTCATTCTGGTCAGCGCGCACATGCATGATTGATTTGGAGCAGGTGACTGACCACTGGAAGTGACCCGTATTCTGGCGGAGGTCATTACCTCAACAGCATGTTCTCCCATAAAGGGATAACCAGCCAGATAATTCTGGATCTACACTCACCGGCCACTTTATTAGGTACACCATGCTAGTAACGGGTTGGACCCCCTTTTGCCTTCAGAACTGCCTCAATTCTTCGTGGCATAGATTCAACAAGGTGTTGGAAGCATTCCTCAGAGATTTTGGTCCATATTGACATGATGGCATCACACAGTTGCCGCAGATTTGTCGGCTGCACATCCATGATGCGAATCTCCTGTTCCACCACATCCCAAAGATGCTCTATTGGATTGAGATCTGGTGACTGTGGAGGCCATTGGAGTACAGTGAACTCATTGTCATGTTCAAGAAACCAGTCTGAGATGATTCCAGCTTTATGACATGGCGCATTATCCTGCTGAAAGTAGCCATCAGATGTTGGGTACATTGTGGTCATAAAGGGATGGACATGGTCAGCAACAATACTCAGGTAGGCTTTGGCGTTGCAACGATGCTCAATTGGTACCAAGGGGCCCAAAGAGTGCCAAGAAAATATTCCCCACACCATGACACCACCACCACCAGCCTGAACCGTTGATACAAGGCAGGATGGATCCATTCTTTCATGTTGTTGACGCCAAATTCTGACCCTACCATCCGAATGTCGCAGCAGAAATCGAGACTCATCAGACCAGGCAACGTTTTTCCAATCTTCAATTGTCCAATTTCGATGAGCTTGTGCAAATTGTAGCCTCAGTTTCCTGTTCTTAGCTGAAAGGAGTGGCACCCGGTGTGGTCTTCTGCTGCTGTAGCCCATCTGCCTCAAAGTTCGACATACTGTGCGTTCAGAGATGCTCTTCTGGCTACCTTGGTTGTAACGGGTGGCTATTTGAGTCACTGTTGCCTTTCTATCAGCACGAACCAGTCTGGCCATTCTCCTCTGACCTCTGGCATCAACAACGCATTTCCGCCCACAAAACTGCCGCTCACTGGATGTTTTTTTCTTTTTCGGACTATTCTCTGTAAACCCTAGAGATGGTTGTGCGTGAAAATCCCAGTAGATCAGCAGTTTCTGAAATACTCAGACCAGCCCTTCTGGCACCAACAACCATGCCACGTTCAAAGGCACTCAAATCACCTTTCTTCCCCATACTGATGCTCGGTTTGAACTGCAGGAGATTGTCTTGACCATGTCTACATGCCTAAATGCACTGAGTTGCTGCCATGTGATTGGCTGATTAGAAATTAAATGTTAACGAGCAGTTGGACAGGTGTACCTAATAAAGTGGCCGGTGAGTGTATATTGCCTCTAAAGTGTTTGTGTTAGTATGTATCATAGAATCCTTCTCATGTCACAAGGTATTCTACCTTTTTCAGCTGGCATGCTTATAGTGTGCCCCAAATTTTTCTTGAAAATCTATAAATTGTTACTCCACCAACACAATATTGTCAGATGTTCTCCCATAAAGGGATAACTAGCAGGGTAACAGGTTCTTTTCGGCCTCCCAAAAGCTCTTTTTTTTTACTCTTATAGAATCTGTTACATATCATAATATATACTAGCTTTTTTCAGCTGGCATATCAAGAACGCCGATATTTGTGCATTACAAATTTTTCTTAAAATTTTGTAATTGTAACTCATGCCAATAAGGGATCATTTATGGTGGCTTTTTTTATACACTCCATTCTTTACCACTTCACTTTGACGGTTTGCCACAAGTTTCTCTTCAAATTCTATAGGTGCCAGTGTCACTACGAGGAGTCATTTTTGGTGTATTTTTTATTATCTATATTACTTTTTGAGTGGCTTGTAAGCACAATTTTTTCCCACTAAAAAGGATGTATTTTTCTAAATATCATTGCTTTTTGTAATGTAAGTGCCATGTGGCAGACAACAGGCAAACACTTTTCAGTAATAAAGGGTAATTATTGGAGCTTTTTAAATGTTAAAATGTGTAAAAGTGAGTGCAAGCACAGCAAGCACACCTAGAGTTTGCACTGCTTACACTCTGTTTCTCCATAGACATACATGTAACTTTCTATTTGCCTTAGAGAGCTAAGAATTGGATAAATAGATTAATAAGAACTGTGATAGTGATATATACAATGTTGTAATCCAACGTAAGCTATGGTTCGTAACAAACATCTAAAACTCGAAACAAATTACAGATCCGAGCCAACCAAACCTGAAGAGAAGAATCTCTTTAGAAGGAAAACCGATCTTTACTTCTAATCAATGTCACGTGACAATCCTACTCTAAAAT
This sequence comes from Leptodactylus fuscus, assembly GCF_031893055.1. Lineage (NCBI taxonomy): Eukaryota > Metazoa > Chordata > Amphibia > Anura > Leptodactylidae > Leptodactylus > Leptodactylus fuscus. The sequence goes on from NC_134274.1 coordinate 36,764,160, forward strand.
AAGTACAATGAGCAACATTTGGGCAGGTATACTCAAAAAAAGTCACAGAATTGTTGATTTACTCCTTTAAAGCTAAGGCTAAAACCATGTTGGTCCAAAGAGATTACTTGATAATACAGCACAGAGAGTCAACCCGGCAGAGAGTCAACCCGGGTTGACTCTCGGCAGCTATTCTACTATAAAAATTGGTCTGGAAGCATTTCGGAACTCTCTCATGAGGCTAAATCCACTTCTAAGAGTTGAAAGAACATGTCATGGGGAGTAGAAATCGCTGCCGGCAACTGCCGCTGGACATAGCCCGCTGGTAACGTGCATTGCTGGTAAGTTTGAGCTTCTGAGAGTTTGTGTGATGTTGTGTTCTAGACCAAGTCTCCTTTCCTTCCTTCCTTCCTTCCTTATATCTATGTCTCTCTCTCTCTCATACTCCCCTCTCCCCTCATATCTCCACCCCCTCCACCGTCACATCTCCGCTTGGGAAGTCAACCACCGAGCTTAAGCCGGCTCACAGCGCACAGCATCCTTTTTCAAAGGGAAGGTCCAAGGCGACTTCACGCTTTATAAAATTCATCCAAATAATACCGTGTCATCTTTAGGCACAGGCAGCAAGCTTGCATAAGTAAGGAGTCAATCCCCAGGGGATTCAATCCTACACCCACCAGATAGTCTTCCCAGCTTTAGCATCTAAGCACCAAACCACTCAGCCACAGAACTTTCTTCGCCATGCCTTGGCTTGCCGCTAGTTGAAGTGATCTTTGACGAAAGTCCAGTTGCGCACCTTTCATAAAGCGAAAAATGTAAGCACCTAGAGCAGCCAGAAGACTTGCGTGGATGGCAGGTTAGACTCTCTGAGCTTGCACTGCCATAACTTCCGTCTGCCATGGGTTCAAATCCCCATGGTGGCCTCCGGGTGGCCTCGGGCAGCTCTTCCCCCCCTTTCCCGTGTGTCCTACCTATGGAGTGTTGGATTGTAATGATGGTGACTGAGTGATGAGATTATCGCTGGAATACGAAGTTTTCTACTATATAAATTCAGCTGTCTCGTAAAGAGACAGCTGAACCATAAGTAACTTACTTTGTTTCTCTCTTGACGCCGCAACATTTTCGCTACACCCTACGTTCAAGCCACCACATAGGATCACACAGCAAGGCAGCCTTTTGGACAAGGCCACGCATGGGGATTCAAACCAAGAGCCAGTGCCAGACAGAGGAGACTTGCAACTTAGACCTTGCCTTATCTGCAGAGGCCTTACGCACCTTGCCATTAGGTCATGACTGACCGGTTGCTTTTCAGAACTCTCTCATGAGGCTAAATCCACTTCTAAGAGTTGAAAGAACATGTCATGTGGAGTAGAAATCGCTGCCGGCAACTGCCTCTGGATATAGCCCGCTGGTAACGTGCATTGCTGGTAAGTTTGAGCTTCTGAGAGTTTGTGTGATGTTGTGTTCTAGACCCAGTCTCCCTTCCTTCCTTATATCTATGTCTCTCTCTCTCTCATACTCCCCTCTCCCCTCATATCTCCACCCCCTCTACCGTCACATCTCCGCTTGGGAAGTCAACCACCGAGCTTAAGCCAGCGCACAGCATCCTTTTTCAAAGGGAAGGTCCAAGGCGACTTCACGCTTTATAAAATTCATCCAAATAATACCGTGTCATCTTTAGGCACAGGCAGCAAGCTTGCATAAGTAAGGAGACAATACCCAGGGGATTCAATCCTACACCCACCAGATAGTCTTCCCGGCTTTAGCATCTAAGCACCAAGCCACTCAGCCACAGCACTTTCTTCGCCATGCCTTGGCTTGCCGCTAGTTGAAGTGATCTTTGACGAAAGTCCAGTTGCGCACCTTTCATAAAGCGAAAAATGTAAGCACCTAGAGCAGCCAGAAGACTTGCGTGGATGGCAGGTTAGACTCTCTGAGCTTGCACTGCCATAACTTCCGTCTGCCATGGGTTCAAATCCCCATGGTGGCCTCCGGGTGGCCTCGGGCAGCTCTTCCCCCCCTTTCCCGTGTGTCCTACCTATGGAGTGTTGGATTGTAATGATGGTGACTGAGTGATGAGATTATTGCTGGAATACGAAGTATTCTACTATATAAATTCAGCTGTCTCGTAAAGAGACAGCTGAACCAGAAGTAACTTACTTTGTTTCTCTCTTGACGCCGCAACATTTTCGCTACACCCTACGTTCAAGCCACCACATAGGATCACACAGCAAGGCAGCCTTTTGGACAAGGCCACGCATGGGGATTCAAACCGAGAGCCAGTGCCAGACAGAGGAGACTTGCAACTTAGACCTTGCCTTAACTTCAGAGGCCTTACGCACCTTGCCATTGGGTCATGACTGACCGGTTGCTTTTCAGAACTCTCTCATGAGGCTAAATCCACTTCTAAGAGTTGAAAGAACATGTCATGGGGAGTAGAAATCGCTGCCGGCAACTGCCTCTGGACATAGCCCGCTGGTAACGTGCATTGCTGGTAAGTTTGAGCTTCTGAGAGTTTGTGTGATGTTGTGTTCTAGACCCAGTCTCCCTTCCTTCCTTCCTTCCTTATATCTATGTCTCTCTCTCTCTCATACTCCCCTCTCCCCTCATATCTCCACCCCCTCTACCGTCACATCTCCGCTTGGGAAGTCAACCACCGAGCTTAAGCCGGCTCACAGCGCACAGCATCCTTTTTCAAAGGGAAGGTCCAAGGCGACTTCACGCTTTATAAAATTCATCCAAATAATACCGTGTCATCTTTAGGCACAGGGAGCAAGCTTGCATAAGTAAGGAGTCAATCCCCAGGGGATTCAATCCTACACCCACCAGGTAGTCTTCCCGGCTTTAGCATCTAAGCACCAAGCCACTCAGCCACAGCACTTTCTTCGCCATGCCTTGGCTTGCCGCTAGTTGAAGTGATCTTTGACGAAAGTCCAGTTGCGCACCTTTCATAAAGCGAAAAATGTAAGCACCTAGAGCAGCCAGATGACTTGCGTGGATGGCAGGTTAGACTCTCTGAGCTTGCACTGACATAACTTCCGTCTGCCATGGGTTCAAATCCCCATGGTGGCCTCCGGGTGGCCTCGGGCAGCTCTTCCCCCCCTTTCCCGTGTGTCCTACCTATGGAGTGTTGGATTGTAATGATGGTGACTGAGTGATGAGATTATTGCTGGAATACGAAGTATTCTACTATATAAATTCAGCTGTCTCGTAAAGAGACAGCTGAACCATAAGTAACTTACTTTGTTTCTCTCTTGACGCCGCAACATTTTCGCTACACCCTACGTTCAAGCCACCACATAGGATCACACAGCAAGGCAGCCTTTTGGACAAGGCCACGCATGGGGATTCAAACCGAGAGCCAGTGCCAGACAGAGGAGACTTGCAACTTAGACCTTGCCTTAACTTCAGAGGCCTTACGCACCTTGCCATTGGGTCATGACTGACCGGTCGCCTTTCAGAACTCTCTCATGAGGCTAAATCCACTTCTAAGAGTTGAAAGAACATGTCATGGGGAGTAGAAATCGCTGCCCGCAACTGCCTCTGGACATAGCCCGCTGGTAACGTGCATTGCTGGTAAGTTTGAGCTTCTGAGAGTTTGTGTGATGTTGTGTTCTAGACCCAGTCTCCCTTCCTTCCTTCCTTCCTTATATCTATGTCTCTCTCTCTCTCATACTCCCCTCTCCCCTCATATCTCCACCCCCTCTACCGTCACATCTCCGCTTGGGAAGTCAACCACCGAGCTTAAGCCGGCTCACAGCGCACAGCATCCTTTTTCAAAGGGAAGGTCCAAGGCGACTTCACGCTTTATAAAATTCATCCAAATAATACCGTGTCATTTTTAGGCACAGGCAGCAAGCTTGCATAAGTAAGGAGACAATCCCCAGGGGATTCAATCCTACACCCACCAGATAGTCTTCCCAGCTTTAGAATCTAAGCACCAAGCCACTCAGCCACAGCACTTTCTTTGCCATGCCTTGGCTTGCCGCTAGTTGAAGTGATCTTTGACGAAAGTCCAGTTGCGCACCTTTCATAAAGCGAAAAATGTAAGCACCTAGAGCAGCCAGAAGACTTGCATGGATGGCAGGTTAGACTCTCTGAGCTTGCACTGACATAACTTCCGTCTGCCATGGGTTCAAATCCCCATGGTGGCCTCCGGGTGGTCTTGGGCAGCTCTTCCCCCCCCCGTGTGTCCTACCTATGGAGTGTTGGATTGTAATGATGGTGACTGAGTGATGAGATTATTGCTGGAATATGAAGTATTCTACTATATAAATTCAGCTGTCTCGTAAAGAGACAGCTGAACCATAAGTAACTTACTTTGTTTCTCTCTTGACACCGCAACATTTTCACTACACCCTACGTTCAAGCCACCACATAGGATCACACAGCAAGGCAGCCTTTTGGACAAGGCCACGCATGGGGATTCAAACCGAGAGCCAGTGACAGACAGAGGAGACTTGCAACTTAGACCTTGCCTTAACTGCAGAGGCCTTACGCACCTTGCCATTAGGTCATGACTGACTGGTCGCTTTTCGGAACTCTCTCATGAGGCTAAATCCACTTCTAAGAGTTGAAAGAACATGTCATGGGGAGTAGAAATCGCTGTCAGCAACTGCCTCTGGACATAGCCCGCTGGTAACGTGCATTGCTGGTAAGTTTGAGCTTCTGAGAGTTTGTGTGATGTTGTGTTCTAGACCAAGTCTCCCTTCCTTCCTTATATCTATGTCTCTCTCTCATACTCCCCTCTCCCCTCATATCTCCACCCCTTCTACCGTCACATCTCCGCTTGGGAAGTCAACCACCGAGCTTAAGCCGGCTCACAGCGCACAGCATCCTTTTTCAAAGGGAAGGTCCAAGGCGACTTCACGCTTTATAAAATTCATCCAAATAATACCGTGTCATCTTTAGGCACAGGCAGCAAGCTTGCATAAGTAAGGAGTCAATCCCCAGCGGATTCAATCCTACACCCACCAGATAGTCTTCCCGGCTTTAGAATCTAAGCACCAAGCCACTCAGCCACAGCACTTTCTTCGCCATGCCTTGGCTTGCCGCTAGTTGAAGTGATCTTTGACGAAAGTCCAGTTGCGCACCTTTCATAAAGCGAAAAATGTAAGCACCTAGAGCAGCCAGAAGACTTGCGTGGATGGCAGGTTAGACTCTCTGAGCTTGCACTGCCATAACTTCCGTCTGCCATGGGTTCAAATCCCCATGGTGGCCTCCGGGTGGCCTCCGGGTGGCCTCGGGCAGCTCTTCCCCCCCTTTCCCGTGTGTCCTACCTATGGAGTGTTGGATTGTAATGATGGTGACTGAGTGATGAGATTATCGCTGGAATACGAAGTTTTCTACTATATAAATTCAGCTGTCTCGTAAAGAGACAGCTGAACCATAAGTAACTTACTTTGTTTCTCTCTTGACGCCGCAACATTTTCGCTACACCCTACGTTCAAGCCACCACATAGGATCACACAGCAAGGCAGCCTTTTGGACAAGGCCACGCATGGGGATTCAAACCAAGAGCCAGTGCCAGACAGAGGAGACTTGCAACTTAGACCTTGCCTTATCTGCAGAGGCCTTACGCACCTTGCCATTAGGTCATGACTGACCGGTCGCTTTTCAGAACTCTCTCATGAGGCTAAATCCACTTCTAAGAGTTGAAAGAACATGTCATGTGGAGTAGAAATCGCTGCCGGCAACTGCCTCTGGATATAGCCCGCTGGTAACGTGCATTGCTGGTAAGTTTGAGCTTCTGAGAGTTTGTGTGATGTTGTGTTCTAGACCCAGTCTCCCTTCCTTCCTTATATCTATGTCTCTCTCTCTCTCATACTCCCCTCTCCCCTCATATCTCCACCCCCTCTACCGTCACATCTCCGCTTGGGAAGTCAACCACCGAGCTTAAGCCAGCGCACAGCATCCTTTTTCAAAGGGAAGGTCCAAGGCGACTTCACGCTTTATAAAATTCATCCAAATAATACCGTGTCATCTTTAGGCACAGGCAGCAAGCTTGCATAAGTAAGGAGACAATACCCAGGGGATTCAATCCTACACCCACCAGATAGTCTTCCCGGCTTTAGCATCTAAGCACCAAGCCACTCAGCCACAGCACTTTCTTCGCCATGCCTTGGCTTGCCGCTAGTTGAAGTGATCTTTGACGAAAGTCCAGTTGCGCACCTTTCATAAAGCGAAAAATGTAAGCACCTAGAGCAGCCAGAAGACTTGCGTGGATGGCAGGTTAGACTCTCTGAGCTTGCACTGCCATAACTTCCGTCTGCCATGGGTTCAAATCCCCATGGTGGCCTCCGGGTGGCCTCGGGCAGCTCTTCCCCCCCTTTCCCGTGTGTCCTACCTATGGAGTGTTGGATTGTAATGATGGTGACTGAGTGATGAGATTATTGCTGGAATACGAAGTATTCTACTATATAAATTCAGCTGTCTCGTAAAGAGACAGCTGAACCAGAAGTAACTTACTTTGTTTCTCTCTTGACGCCGCAACATTTTCGCTACACCCTACGTTCAAGCCACCACATAGGATCACACAGCAAGGCAGCCTTTTGGACAAGGCCACGCATGGGGATTCAAACCGAGAGCCAGTGCCAGACAGAGGAGACTTGCAACTTAGACCTTGCCTTAACTTCAGAGGCCTTACGCACCTTGCCATTGGGTCATGACTGACCGGTTGCTTTTCAGAACTCTCTCATGAGGCTAAATCCACTTCTAAGAGTTGAAAGAACATGTCATGGGGAGTAGAAATCGCTGCCGGCAACTGCCTCTGGACATAGCCCGCTGGTAACGTGCATTGCTGGTAAGTTTGAGCTTCTGAGAGTTTGTGTGATGTTGTGTTCTAGACCCAGTCTCCCTTCCTTCCTTCCTTCCTTATATCTATGTCTCTCTCTCTCTCATACTCCCCTCTCCCCTCATATCTCCACCCCCTCTACCGTCACATCTCCGCTTGGGAAGTCAACCACCGAGCTTAAGCCGGCTCACAGCGCACAGCATCCTTTTTCAAAGGGAAGGTCCAAGGCGACTTCACGCTTTATAAAATTCATCCAAATAATACCGTGTCATCTTTAGGCACAGGCAGCAAGCTTGCATAAGTAAGGAGACAATCCCCAGGGGATTCAATCCTACACCCACCAGATAGTCTTCCCAGCTTTAGAATCTAAGCACCAAGCCACTCAGCCACAGCACTTTCTTCGCCATGCCTTGGCTTGCCGCTAGTTGAAGTGATCTTTGACGAAAGTCCAGTTGCGCACCTTTCATAAAGCGAAAAATGTAAGCATCTAGAGCAGCCAGAAGACTTGCATGGATGGCAGGTTAGACTCTCTGAGCTTGCACTGACATAACTTCCGTCTGCCATGGGTTCAAATCCCCATGGTGGCCTCGGGCAGCTCTCCCCCCCCCCCCCCCTTTCCCGTGTGCCCTACCTATGGAGTGTTGGATTGTAATGATGGTGACTGAGTGATGAGATTATTGCTGGAATATGAAGTATTCTACTATATAAATTCAGCTGTCTCGTAAAGAGACAGCTGAACCATAAGTAACTTACTTTGTTTCTCTCTTGACACCGCAACATTTTCACTACACCCTACGTTCAAGCCACCACATAGGATCACACAGCAAGGGAGCCTTTTGGACAAGGCCACGCATGGGGATTCAAACCGAGAGCCAGTGCCCGACAGAGGAGACTTGCAACTTAGACCTTGCCTTAACTGCAGAGGCCTTACGCACCTTGCCATTAGGTCATGACTGACCGGTTGCTTTTCAGAACTCTCTCATGAGGCTAAATCCACTTCTAAGAGTTGAAAGAACATGTCATGGGGAGTAGAAATCGCTGCCGGCAACTGCCTCTGGACATAGCCCGTTGGTAATGTGCATTGCTGGTAAGTTTGAGCTTCTGAGAGTTTGTGTGATGTTGTGTTCTAGACCCAGTCTCCCTTCCTTCCTTATATCTATGTCTCTCTCTCTCTCATACTCCCCTCTCCCCTCATATCTCCACCCCCTCTACCGTCACATCTCCGCTTGGGAAGTCAACCACCGAGCTTAAGCCAGCGCACAGCATCCTTTTTCAAAGGGAAGGTCCAAGGCGACTTCACGCTTTATAAAATTCATCCAAATAATACCGTGTCATCTTTAGGCACAGGCAGCAAGCTTGCATAAGTAAGGAGACAATACCCAGGGGATTCAATCCTACACCCACCAGATAGTCTTCCCAGCTTTAGTAACTAAGCACCAAGCCACTCAGCCACAGCACTTTCTTCGCCATGCCTTGGCTTGCTGCTAGTTGAAGTGATCTTTGACGAAAGTCCAGTTGCGCACCTTTCATAAAGCGAAAAATTTAAGCACCTAGAGCAGCCAGAAGACTTGCGTGGATGGCAGGTTAGACTCTCTGAGCTTGCACTGACATAACTTCCGTCTGCCATGGGTTCAAATCCCCCATGGTGGCCTCGGGTAGCCCCCCCCCCACCAGGTCAAGGACTGACCAGAAGCTCTTCCGAACATTCTCATGAAGCTAAATCCACTTTTAAAAGTTAATAAAACATGTCATGCCATCCCTTGGTTAAACTTAGTTGGTCGGTGCTACACTATTACCTGTATTGTCTCGTCCCATTTTTCTCCAGAGCACATCCAATGATCTTCAGCAGATGCATTTAATAGAATAAAAACGCATCTGTCATTTCTAACGTTCCTTTCTGAAAACATTAAAAGTTGTCACACTGTGTGGGCAGAGGAAGGACTTCATTTGTTCTGTGTAGGGTCCTGGTATCGAACCCTACCAATGCCTGTAAGTCTTGAAAACCCTTGAAATAAAATTATTCTAGATTTAGAAATCTTTTAGTAGTTCACTACAATTTTCATTTAATCCATTTAACATGATTGTAGGCTTCTTTCAGTAATAGTCTCACCCCAGCTATTATTTTTACAACCCCACTTCCAAAAATGCTGGGACACTGAGCAAAAAGGAAAGAAAAGAAGAGTGTAATGCTTTGGAAATGTCATATCACCATATTTTATTCACATTAGAACACATAACAGAAGGTAAAAGTTACAGAATTTTCAATTTCATTTGAAAAAATTTTGAAATTCAAGGCAACAACACTTCTCACAACAAGGCCATGTCTATTCTAATCTTTTTAAAGTCTGTAAATGTGTGGGGAAATGAGGAGTTAAATTGCTGGAGTTTTGGTATAATACTGGTCCATTTTTGTCTGATGTAGGACTTTAGCTGTTCAACAGTCCTGAGTCTTCTTTACCAGATTTTTTTTATTTCATAAGGTGCCAATTTTTCTATTGGTGAAAGGTCTGGACTGCAGGCAGACCAATTTGGCACCTGGATTGTGAGTCTATGTGAAGCAATGTCTTGTTGAAATATGCAAGGCCTTTTCTAACTTTGACATTATATGGACCATATGATGCTCCAAAAGGCAGTATGGATAGTGCCTTTCATGATGTGTAAGCTGCCCATGCCATAGGCACTAAAGCAACCCCATACCATCAAAGATGCAGGCTTCTCAACAAATTTTATGATACCTCTTCTTTTGAGTCCATAGGATACAGCATCTGTGTTTTTCATAAAGAATTTAAAATTTTGATTCATTTGAACACAGAATAGTTATCTATTTTGTATCAAATGAGATTTGGCCCAGAGAACATGATTTGTATTAATATGTAACTTCTGCTTTACATAATACAGCTTTAACTTACACTTGTGGATGCGCAGTGAATCGTGCACATAGATTTTTCCAGATTCTCTAAATCTTTTGATGCTATTATGTACTATAGACGGTGGGATATTCAAAGTCTTGGCAATTCTACGTTGAGGAACATTTTTTTCTGAAATTGTTCCACAATTTTTTGAAGCAGTGAACCTCTGACCAGCTTTGCTTCCAGGAATCTCTGCCTCTCTAAACATGCTCTTTTTACACACAGCCAAGCAAGTTAGTTGTAAATTGTTCCACTTACAATTCCAGCTTTTTGTTGACCCTGTCCCAACTTTCTTGAGATGTGTTGCTGCCAACAATTTCTAAATTAGTAAATTTTTTTCAGATGAAATGAAAAGAAAAAAGTGTAACTTTCACTGCCTGATATGTCAAAATAATTTAATTCTTGTTTTCTTTATATTTTGCACAAAATTACAACTTTTTTGGAATTAGGGTTGTGTTCCTTTATTTTATGCAATTTCCTACCTTCAGAGAAATTTATTAACATCCCGGGCAACCACTTTACCTCTACGACAGTTGTGAAAAGAAGCAGCAGATTTATAGTTCTGTATCTGAAATAAGGAACACTATATACAGATTTATCATAAAATTATGAAAACAGAATTTCAAATAAAAAATTTTAAAAGTTAAAATTTTTACCGTCTAAGAATTCACTGCTAATTTAGTGCATCACACCATTACACATAGAGAAATTATGGCATCCGTATTCACACTGTTCAAGTCAATAAAGTCAAAGTATAATTCAATAACAAAGATCATTTTTTTCTTCCCATAGCAATCACGTTGAACGTACGGATCCATTTTTAGTCTTATTTATTGTTTCTGTGGATCCAAGACGAATCCGTATTATGAACCTGTAATTGTTTTATTACATATGGATCATTATTTTAAACTTCACTGAATTCAGATTATTATTACGGATCTATATTCTGGAAGTCGATGGAATGATATTATTAATAGAGATGAGCGAGCACTAAAATGTCCGAGGTTCTAAATCCGATTCGAACAGCCGCACACTGTTCGACTGTTCGAACGGATTTCGAACCCCATTATAGTCTATGGGAGGAAATGCTCGTTTCAGGGGTAGGCAAAATTCGCTAAAATTATACTTACCAAGTCCACGAGTGACGGTCAGGCTGAATTCTCCTTGAAGTCTTCTCCCAGCGCAGCGTCCCCGCGTCTTCCGGCTGGAGTTCACTCTGCCTAGGCATCAGGGTCTAGGCAAAGCCGACTGCGCATGCGCGGTCGGCTCTGCCCGGCCCGACGCCTGAGCAGAGCCAACTGTGCATGCGAGGGCATGCCCGCGCATGCGCAGTCTGCTCTGCCTAGGTTGGATGCCGAGGCAGAGTGAATTCCAGCCGGAAGACGCCGCGGGGACGCTGCACGGAGAAGACTTCTAAAAGTAAGAGAAGAACCAGCGTTGTTTGGCAGAATGTATAGCATTCTACCAATCAACGCTGGTTCTGCATCGAACCTTAAACTTCGAACAGCTAGTAGTGTTCGATCGAGCATGAGTATTTCGAATACCGTAGTATTTGATCGAACACCTACTCGATCGAACACTACTTGCTCATCTCTAATTATTAATCATATTACTAGATACCCTTGACTTTTAGGAGATGACTCGAGATCCGTTTTAAATCCATTTTGCCAGTTGTTCATTTGCTTTGAATCAAATCTGAGGTTCACGTTTAGTGAATTATCTGCAAATCGTATTTTTAGACAGTTTGATAAATCTGCCCTAAAGAATTTTCTGTGTTTCAAACACTGCAGGCTTACATTTGGTGGCCCAGGGGAGGTGCATACACATAATAAACAGTCGTACTCACCTGTCCTGAGCTCTGTTGTGGAGTCCTGTGCAGGTCCTCATTCTCTTCAAGCTTCCTGAATTATGTCACTAGGCCCAGGGGGACTGCTGAGGCTTGCGATTAGGCCTTAGCATGCATATGGGGTGCGCCATCGTCATCACAATTGCATCTGAATGTAATGACTTCATCATAGGTCTCCGCCATCCCCAGAGCTCTTGACATCAGTAAAAGGAACCCACACCAGTTGCTGTGATGGACCCCTGGAAAGGTAAGTATGACTATTTGTGTTTATTGCGTTACACTTTCCATGGGATTCTTCTAATTACATTCTGTGGACTGGAGTCATAAAATAAATAGTGCAGTATTCTATTTGCAGACAGACGCATAGAAAGTTAATATTGCTTTAGTAGGCCATTACCTGAGGCCTTACCCTAATAGCATTAAATGAGTGATGAGTGACCTGTTTAAGCAAATTAAACCAGAATATGCCAATCCAAGGACTATATTATAATACACAATACTTAATGCTATTCTTCTCCTACCTTTATATTTCTTCTCTGGGCCACCATTCGGTACAAATCCTGGTTTTCATTGGTATGCAAATGAGTTCTCTTGCAGCACTGGGGGCGGACCCCAGTGCTCTAACGGCACTGGGGGAGTCCCCAATGCTGCAAGATAACTCTCTAGTGCCGCCTCCATCTTCGTCTGGAATGTCCTCACTTTGCGTCTTCTTCCGGCGCTGGGTTCAAACTGCGCATGTCCGCCAGCCACAAGAAAATGGCCGCTTACACTCACTGTGTAAGCAGTCATTTTCCTGCGGCCGATAGGCATGCACAGTCGGCTTTGAAGTCGGCCTAGAAGTTTGAACCCAGCTCCGGAAAAAGATGCGAAGAGAGGCCGTTCCAGACGAAGATGAAAGCGATGCTGGAGAGTTCTCTCGCAGCATTGGGGGAACCCCCAGTGCTGTTTGAGTGCTGGGGCCCACCCTCAGTGCTGCGAGAGAACTCATTTGCAAACCAACGAAAACCGGGATTTCTACCAAATGGCGGCCCGGAGAAGACATCTAAAGGTAAGAGAAAAATAGCCTTTCTTAAGGCTATTACGATATGGTAGGCAGAAAAAATACAATTTTAATGATAGGATCCCTTAAAGATCATTTCAACCTATAACATTCAATGTAAAGGATTATTCTAGACAAGTCACTTTGTCATCTCTAATTCAAGGAAAAACACAATGCACGATGGTCCTGGTTTTACATCCAACCAGAGACTATGGGGACAAGTTATGATTGTGGTCCCAACACCACTGTGGCATAATGCAGCAAAATTTAACGTATCTAGTTCAATGTCAAACTTTTCCGACTTAGGGTTGGTTCACACTAGCGCTTGTATTCCGTCCGCAAGGAGTCCGCATGGAGACCCCCCTTGGACGGAATGCAATCGCAATTGCAAGCGATGTGCTTGCAAAGCACATGGAGCCCATAGACTATAATGGGCTCCGTGTGCTTGCCCGACACTGCCCGCACGAATGAATTGTGCGGGCAGTGCGCGGGAAGCACACAGAGTCCATTATAGTCTATGGGCTCCGTGTGCTTAACTGTACACCGCTTGCATTAGTGTTGGTATTCCGTCCGGGGGGGGGGGGGGGTGTCTCCATGCGGACTCCTTGTGGACGGAATACAAGCGCTAGTGTAAGCAACCCTTACTCACGATTGTACATGAAAGTGCCACTGGCTTACTGGGAAGTGGGTGTGACCCATATATGGCAAAATGTGCCAAAATGTAGGCACAAATTGGAGCCTAAATAAGTCAACTAATATATATTATAAACTTAGTAACAAATTTATCATCTAGCATCAGTCGTTATGATAAATTTATCACACAGTTTACAGTGTCTATCTATTAATAAATGTGGGCTAATATCTTGGATTTCCTGTTCGTCCGTCGGCAGTACATACATGGGTTATTATTCCCCTAGATACAATTAGAAGAGACAGGTTAACAAGCAATAGTCATTAATTGAATAATTAAGGCCCTCCTATAAGAGGAACCCCGCCCTACTCAACATCAGTATTTTTATTTCTCTTGATGCCTTAGAAGAGGCAGGACTCTTTCTTTTTTTTTCTTTTTGTTTTCCTTTTATTTGTTATGACCTCTCAGAACAACCCCCACTGGAACTTGTGGGGCGCTCTCTACTCCAGCGTGTGGGGGCGCTCTCTACTCCAGCCTGTGGGGGCGCTCTCTACTCCAGCCTATGGGAGCGCTCTCTACTCCAGCCTGTGGGGGCGCTCTCTACTCCAGCCTGTGGGGGTGCTCTCTACTCTAGCCTGTGAGGGTGCTCTCCACTCCAGCCTGTGGGGGTGCTCTCTACTCCAGCCTGTGGGGCGTTCTCTACTCCTGCCTGTGGGGGTGCTCTCTACTCCAGCCTGTAGGGCTCTCTCTACTCCAGCCATTCTACATCAGAGCACAGTTTGGCCATGGGGCTCTTGTACCAAAATATACAAAATAGCAACATGATCATCCATTACTAGGCTTATCTAAACCATGCAGATGGGACATAATGCCTCTGAGAGGTTCGCCCTTCGGTCAGGTAGTATTTAAGGAAGCAACAAATTTTCCCACCCAAGTAGTATTGCTCTGTAAGTTCCCATGTGTGTACTGCCGACGGACAAACAGGAAAGATGAAATTTACCTTATAAAATTTGCATTTCCTGGAGTCCGGAGGCAGTACAGCACACCCACCCTATTTGTTGCTTATTGTTTGGGTACCTTGAGTAGGACGGGGTTCCTCTTATAGGAGGGCCTTAATTGTTTAATTAATGACTATTGCTTGTTAACCTGTCTCTTCTAATTGTATCTAGGGGAATAATATCCCATGTGTGTGTGCTGCCTCCGGACTCCAGGAAATGCAAATTTCATAAGGTAAATTTCATCTATTCTCCCCTTCATATCTGTGAATGTTTTTTTTTCGCAATCGAAAGACATAATAGTTTATGCAAATTCAATTCGGCTCCCACTGGATACATGGCGTAATATGTGATCATTTCCGTACAGGTTATTCCTCCTGTATGTAAGTGCTGTTAAATAAATAAACTATGACATCCATTGACTTGACTGTAGATAATGTAATAGTGAGTAATTGTAACAAGAATATTCTGGTAAACAAATGAAAACCCTCTAGTCATGATGTGCCCTTTAGGTTGGTATGATACCAAGGCTTTATAGGAAGCAGCACTGTGAGGACGTCCTTAAAAAGAATCGTTTGATACAATAAGGAAGAGAAAACAAAGCAAGAAAAAAAGAAGCAATTTCAATAAAGAGTATCCAGATCTTTTACAATACTTTGTGGCAGAAGCATGAGACAGAATTCAAGACAATGACTTTATCTTATTTTTTTCAATGGCAAGAAGACCCCGCAGAGCATTGGGAGTGTGGCGAAAACGTAGGAAGAAGCTCGCTTGGTCTTCTGGCAGGGGAAAGTATCGAGCTGTCCTTTATGAAAGTAATAGTTTGACACAAAGTTCCTTTATAACTTTCCCGTACAAATGGCTGTTTTTCATCCTGGATTTTTGGGCAAAGACTTGACAAAAAATATATTTATATATATTTTTTTCCTTTCTAATGAATAAAAATAATTTAAAACACTAGAGGCTATACATGACTATATAGGTGCAGTTCATTATAAATGAAATATTTTACATATGCGTCTTTCAGTCTCTGTAGGTTTGCTCCGTGCAGGCCTGCTGAGTCGCCGAGACTCCTCCAATCTCTGGAACGCCGTCGTTTTACAAGCCTGACTATGTCTTCAAGTTCTGTGAATAGGTCTTTGATTTTATTTGCTTTAGAAGTTTATTTTGTGAGTCAACATTCATCTTCGACTTCTCGGATTGGCGGAATCAAGTTGCTCGTCGATTTGTATTGATTAATCTGATTAGCCATGTGTGTGCTCATTGGCTTAATCTGAATGTTTCTGGGGTAAGCGTTTTCCATTTCATCTGTATACCATTTCTTTTCTGCTGTGGAGCAAAATTTTGGAGTACGAAAGGGAAAAGCAGGGCGGGAAAGGGAGCAAAAGCAGAGATAGAGAATAGATAGAAGGAATGGAAGAGATCCATCCATGATAGATCGTGTACGGGGATTTGCAGGGGTGACGTTTGGCGTTGGCAGATATGGCGTAACAAAGACGTTAAGAAAAATTATTGGCCAAAGTAGAAAGTAAAGCATAAGGGGTTAGTAGCAGCAAGCAGAATGGAAAGGTGGGTTGTAAGGAAAGACAAAATGGGAGAAAGGGAAATAGGAATAGTTAGTGCTGGAAGCCAAATAATTGAACAATCTTAAAAACATAGATGAAAACATGATCTAAATAAAAATAGAACCGCGGGAAAGAGAAGACGGTGGCGATGGGGAACCAGCCGGTAAAGACCTAGCATCCAACTACTGTAATTCGGTACAATTGCATAGTATTTGTCTTCCTACCCTCTATAGAGACTTACAATCTATGAGTATTGTAGACAAGTCCTTGTCTGCGACCAGTCATTATAATGATGATTTGCTAGTGACTATTTTATGCTTAGATGAGCCCGGTCGTAAAGACTCAATGACGGTTGCTGATGAACGAAATCATATTCATTTGTAAGCCGCTAGCTGATCCCGTTTTGGCAGAAGGGGGGTTAACTGTCTCTCTAATAAAAGTGGAATATTTCAGTTTAATTCGTGTTCTTTTAAAGCTCCCAGATCTCTTAGAACACATCACAGTCTCTGAATTATGAATGAGGTTTTAAAGAGACGGATCTGGATGCATCGTTTTAACAGTGGGTTGTATTAAAACCCTGAGATGTGTACACATCAAAATAATTTCAGCTCCATTTAAAAAGCCATTTAGTCGGTATGTGACACATAGTGGGACATATTTCATTCGGGAACAGCCAATTGTGCCTCAAAGCAACCTTTCAATGATAGTGTGTTAAAAGCTTATCTCTGATCAGATGAACACATTTCATATATAATGTTTAGGATTATTATTTTTTAATACAGTTTTTATCTACTCTTCCTCATCCCCCCTCCCCCCACCCCACACCTTAACCGATGCTCACAGGAGACAGGATAAGCAAAGATTTTGTTTCTGTTTAGTGAAAGGCTCGGGTTCTCTTATGCTTTTTTTTTGGATGATTTTAATGCGGGGAACTTGGTAAGGTATAAAATGTGTCGCTAATAAATTCAATTTTTAGGAGTAACATCTAAATCTATCAACTAATGTTATCACTAGTAAGCTGTCCTGGAAAGCCTTTGCCAGCCCAGTTGCTTACTATTTAAAGGAGCTGGTAACTCCTTGTAGTTCATTATAGGATGTCCCCAATATAACAGGTCAGGTCTGTGTAGATGGTTGAAAGTAGTTTACAGTAAAAGAACTTAAAGGGATATTCCATTTTAAGCAATTGAAGGTTCATCTTTGCAGAATGAAAAGTTATACGATTTTCTGTTATCTTTATATCAAGGCTCGTGTTTTGGGTTTTTTAATAATCCTTCTTGCAGTCATACAATAGAAAGCTTCATTGTTTACTTTTACATCTGCCATTACACAAGGTTTGTTGGGGTGAGTTCAGACCTTTCCTTGGATTTGTGTGTGTGGTTGCAGTTAGGTGGTATCCACAATTAGGGTTGAGCCGATCTTGAGATTTCAGGATCGATTTTAAAATCCAATTTCGGATTACTTTCCACAATCCAATCTTTTCCGATCCCGATCGCTCAACCCTAATCAATGCTTCTCTATGGGAAAAGTCACTTTTAGGGTTGAGCCGATCTTGATATAATCTCCGACCTCGATCCCGCTGGAAAAGATCGGGAACGGAATTCCAATCGCGATCATGAAAATTACTCAATCGCCGATCGGAATCCGATCTTTTCAGATCCTGATCGCTCAACCCTACCCACAATACAAATCCACAGTAGATTACAATATATGTGGATGGGGTATTTTAAATTTGTCACCCACGAATATCAAAATAATTGTGCACAGAAAAAACAGCATCCAATCTGCAGCAGGTATTAAAGGGGTATTCCCATCTCAAGGATCATATGCAGACTTGTAGCTTAAGTTTACTGAAGTGTACTGTTATGACCCGGTCTCATGCAGCGGGTTTCTTCTAACTCCCCATTAATACTCAAACCGTATGCTCATTAACCAACAGCTACGTTACGTTAGATACAGTATATGAGCTACAGTACAGTTATCAGAGCTCTGTGATAAAACGCGAAGCAAACAATGCTCTTACTGAATGACTGCAAGCCAAGATATTAAAAAATGGGACTATATTGGAAAATTGTTCCCAGTTTTATAACACAATAGCTATGTTTTACTTTCTAAAATCATTATATCGCTTTAAGGGAATAACATTTAATGCATAAGTAAACTTTTATTTATTTTTTCATAAATCAATAATGGAGGTAAAGGGAACTTTGCAATATACTTCTCTAAAGAAAACTCATCAAGGCTAAAACCCCAGGTTGTGGCATAGTTGCTTATTTTTTTTACAGCTTTTGCTTTGTTTTTTTGAGCCGAACCCAGGAGTGGTTACAATATTTATATATATCCAATATTTCTCCGTTCTGCTCAATCCACTCTTGGCTCAAAAAACCACAGCAAAATCTGCAACAAAAATACTGCTTTTCCGCAACGTGGGGCCTTAGGCTAGCCAGGGCCTCAGGTAGCATAAACACAGAGATTTGCAGTATATGTATGGTGGATGGGATCCAACCGAGCACTCTGCTCCGGATTAGGCCCAATGAATGGGCCTATTCCGGAGGAGGGAGTGTCTTCAGGCCGAATCGCGAGGTGAAACGGCCTGAAGAATGAGCATCTTGCTTCTTTTTCTGTGTCTTCTTCCGGCGGTGGCTTCAAACTTCTAGGCTTTGGGACTAGGGCAAAGCCAACTGCGCACGCCCGCCGGCCACAACAAAATGGCTGCTTGCACAGTATTGTAAGCGGCCATTTTATTGTGGCTGGCAGGCATGTGCAGTCGGCTTTGCCCTAAGCCCAAGGCCTAGAAGTTTGAAGCCAACCCCCGGAAGAAGATGCGAAGAAGACCCGTTCCTGAAGAAGATGGAGGTGGTACTGGAAAGCTCCCTCGCAGCATTGGGACACCCCCAGTGCTGAAAAAGAACTCATTTGCATACCGGCGAAAAACGGGATATTAACCGAATGGCGGCCCGGAGAAGACATCTAAAGGTAGCTTTCTTAAAACTATTCCTATGTGATAGGCAGAAAAAAATGAGTTTAAATGATAGGATCCCTTTAAGCATAAAGTGTCCAGTTTGTTTTAGTAGAGAACATAGGTGAACCTAGTTATATCGCTATATGGTGGGCAGAGAGAGATGTTGCACCCCGACCCTCTGCCACCTAAGACATGAGTGTTACAATGATTCTTCCATTGCAAGTTATTGTTTGAGCTATAGTTAATATACTACTTGTCTTCCTTCGAGCTTCCCTGTATTAATGATGGACCCAAAGAAACACAGAAAACAAACAGAATATGGTAATGATAAGGAGAGGGGAAGGTTCTGAAATGGGGACAACAGTCAAAATACACAAGAAGAGCACATGCGAGGAGGCAAGCAAGCGATGTGAGGAGTCACATAAAGACAGTAGCGACAGAACAGCCAGTTCACATCAGTATTTATAGTTTAAAAAAAAAACATAAAATGCTAAAATCAAAGTCAAACCACACTACACAAAACACAATAAGAAACAGGAAAATACCAAACAATGGGAACCCCTTGCCAGCTGGAACACCCTGAAAAGTCCTGCGGAGATTGATTTACTGCACTACATTGCATAGTCATAGCATTCCAGCAGTAAAGGGGATTGGATCATTGAGACCTATGCCATTATAGAAATGTATCCTATATCTCGATGCCACTCATTGTTCCACACAAGGTTTCACAAGGACAGAGTTATAGAAGGAGAAGGAAGCCCATAGAAGCCTCTAGTGCATGCAGAACTGGGATGATCCATACCTTGGCCCATTCTATTCGTCCTTGTTGCAATTTAGAGAAAGAAGTAATCTATGTGAGTCATTCCAAAACCTTTTATACAGTTCAAATCCCTGTCGCTAAGTTGCTTTGGTAGGTAGATCAACATTGTTTTAAAGTGTGGTAAAATACTGTCTAGTCTACATATACTACTTATGTCAGCGTACAGGTCTCCTAAACTCTATACCCTAAGAGTCTACCCAGTGGCCAACTGGATTAAGAATGGAAAGTAACAATAAAACATATTTCATTGATTAAACATCATTCACATTAACTAAGAAATCTAAATATCATTCACTGCCGGCCTATGTTCATTTGTAGCGACTTCTAAGTAAGCAGTACAAAAGATGGCGGCAGATCAAGCACCATGGAAATGTACAAAGTTTAACATACAGAGTATTTTTAGTCCGCTATTGGTTATACTGTATCTGTTTTCCATCTCTCTGCAATGATGTCATAAAAACAAGTCACATTTTTAGGAGAAAATTCATTTAGCACTTTTTGCATTTGACACGTTCACTTAAGGAACTCTAACGCAAGCCAATAATGGGCCAATCAAGTCTTTTTGGGGACCCTTTTTCCGGGTCGATGACGATAATTGCATCTTTATGTGGGTCAAAAAAATAATTGTCGTAAGCAGTAAAGATGAGTGAGTAGTAATCGATCGAATACCTCGCTCCCATAGGAATGCGTGTAAGCGGCCGAACACCAAAGGGTTAAGCGCATCAAATATTCACTGCGATTAACCGCTTGGTGTTTGACCATTTACACGCATTCCTATGGGAGCCAGGTATTTGATTGAATACTACTCGTGCATCTCTAGTAAGCAGCATATATGTTACTGACAATGCGCAAAATTAAAATATTAAAATTTAAAAAAAATATTTGTGGCTAGTTAAATCCAGACCATAATTCTAAACAATTTTTGTATTGATATTTCTAAAATAAAATTCTTATACTGAGAAATAGTTCTGAAATAATATTTACAATAGGCCAACCTCTGCTGTCTCTATTAATCAGTTATCTATGTCCACTTTAGTACCAAGACAAATGCTCTCTCTTTGCTCCACCAATAGGGTTGAGCGATCGGGTTTGGAAAAGTAAATTTCACGATCACAATCGGAATTCTGATCCCGATCGAGGTCAGAGGTTATCTCAAGATTGGCTCAACCCTATTCATGGATATATCATAAATACTTCGGAGTCAGCATAGGAGCCGGGAGATAGGTGAGTAACAGAGGGTTTTTTTTATGTTTTTCTCCCCCTGGATTTCCGATTATTATACTATGGGGTCTGAAAAGACCCCAGAGTATAATAATTGTTTATGGGTGTCCACAATGGGACATAATACTGTGTGCAGGGGCCACTATGGGGTACAGTACTGTGTGCAGGGGCCACTATGGGGTACAATACTGTTTGCAGGGACCACCATGGGGGATAATACTGTGTACAGGGGCCACTATGGGGGATAATACCGTGTGGAAGGGCCACTATGGGGGATAATACTGTGTGGAAGGGCCACTATGGGTGATAATACTGTGTGCAGGGGCCACTAAGGGACATAATACTGTGTGCAGGGGCCACTATGGGGTATAATACTGTGTGCAGGGACCACTATGGGGTATAATACTGTGTTCAGGGGCCACTAAGGAACATAATACTGTGTGCAGGGATCACTATGGGGGATAATACTGTGTGCAGGGGCCACTATGGGGGATAATACTGTGTGGAAGGGCCACTATGGGGGATAATACTGTGTGCAGGGGGCACTATGGGGGATAATACTGTGTGCAGGGGCCACTATGGGGGATAATACTGTGTGGAAGGGCCACTATGGGGGATAATACTGTGTGCAGGGGCCACTATGGGGGATAATACTGTGTGCAGGGGCCACTATGGGGGATAATACTGTGTGTAGGGGCCACTATGGGGGATAATATTGTGTGCAGGGACCACTATGGGGGATAATACTGTGTGGAAGGGCCACTATGGAGGATAATACTGTGTGTAGGGGCCACTATGGGTGATAATACTGTGTGCAGGGGCCACTAAGGGACATAATACTGTGTGCAGGGGCCACTATGGGGTATAATAGTGTGTGCAGGGGCCACTACGGGGTATAATACTGTGTGCAGGGACCACTATGGGGGATAATACTGTGTGCAGGGGCCACTATGGGGGATAATACTGTGTGCAGGGGCCACTATGGGGGATAATGCTGTGTGCAGGGGCCACTATGGGGTATAATACTGTGTGCAGGGACAACTATGGGGCATAATAGAGTGTGCAGGATGCGTAGGAGGGGGTCGGTCGAGGTCTTTGGCATCTGTGTCGGTCGGGGGGCCATGTCAAAAGTTCGCCACGGGGCCCCGCCATTCCTAGTTACACCACTGGGTGTGAACCCAGCATAAAGTGGACACACAGTAGAACCTCCCTTGCTATTTCTATGTATTTTCTCAAATATCCAGAGACAAAAATTTTTTGAATAAGTATAAACACACAAAAAAAATCATACAGAATGATAAAAATAAAAAATTATGAACCGGATTTAACTATAAAAAATATTCAGGACAATCCATTTAATGATCATTCATGTCCAAAAGGTTTACAAAGCTCTTAAAACAAGTTCTAGGCAATTTGTTATATCATCCGTTGAGGCCGGCTTTGGGCAGAAATCTGGTGTAACTACCAAACAATTGTGTGGAAAGTCCAAGACCTACAGACTCAAAATCTGCTTTACTGGGTGAGGTCCCCAAAATTGGAATTGTAAAAATTCTTCATAGACAACTCATGAAACAAGAACCTCTTAGGGTAAGTTCACACAGAGTTTTTTGGTCAGGGTTTTGAGGCCGTATCCGCCTCAGAACCCTGACCAAAAATAGGCTCCCATTGAAATCAACGGGAGCCGCTCAGGTCTCTTTTCCGTGAGCCGTTTCTACCGGCTCTCGGAAAAAAGAAGCGAGGTGCTCATTCTTCAGGCCAAGTCGCTCGCGATTCGGCCTGAAGACACTCCCTCCTCCGAACTAGGCCCATTCATTGGGCCTAATCCGGAGCAGAGTGCGCGGCTGTCCGGAACCTCAGGCAGCCTCCGCCATTGACTTCCACTGACCTTGGAAAGAACAGCACAAATAAAGTTGTTGTTTTTTTCTCTTTTTATTCTCAAATGTTTTTTTTTCTTTACATAATCGGTTTACAGAACATACACAATGAGTGTGAAGATCTTGGAAAAAGAACATGCAGCAGAGTGTCCAAAGTGAGAAGCTAAAATGGTTGAGGTGACGTGCAGTAAGGCACTGAGTGGTTTTGATTTGGAGAACTTGTGATTTTGGCACTGTATTCTACTCTATACATTTAACATTAAAGGGTATTGTATATAGATTGCTTAGCCAAAAGAATTTTTTTTAAAAAAAAATAGAAGCTTTTCTGGAGAGATTTCAATGTTGTCAACTGGAAGCAGAAAGAAACATTGTCATCAAACAGAACGTGTGTATTGGTCGTTCATCTACATATGTTACGGGCAATTTAATGTACAAGAGTTACAGTTCTTTCCATCAGTCATTATTATACTACATTTTTATAGATTCATAGGATAGGGGACATTAAAAGCAAAGGCCCCCTTCCAGACCAGCAATATAGATGGCACATGGTAGGTGCCGGGGTCATGTTTTGCATTAGGGTCCAGTAACGTAAAGTGCTTAAAATTTAGTCCACGTCACAAGTTGTGGATAAAAGAATTGTAGCTCAGCCTTCTGCTACACAACGGTTGTCTCCTATGTGCCATTGGAAATACAGGTCTGCATTTGTAGAAAACGATATATGGGGTTGTCCAAGGCCAGAGAAAAACTAGTAAGAAATGGCAAAAAAATATCAAAAGACCTGGCTGTCAAAAATCCTACTGTTACAGAATCACCACTTTGGTGACAATCTGCCTATCAACACATGTAAAACAGGCTCGGGACCTACACTGTTGAGGTCAGTTAAGCCTCGTTCACATCTGCATTCGGTATTCCGTTCGGGGAGTCCGCATGGACCGAATGCAACTGGAAGAGGTGTGCAGTAAAAGCACACGGCTCCATAGACTATAATAGGGTCCGTGTGCTTGCCGTCAGATCTCTGCATGAATCATACAGGCAGGAAAGTAGATTGCAAACTACTCTCCTGTCCACATGATCCCTGCGGAGATCTGGCGGCAAGCGCACGGACCCCATTATAGTCTACGGAGCCGTGTACTTTTACTGAACACCGCTTCCAATTGCGTTTGGCGTTCCGTTATGGACGGAATACCAACACTGATGTGAATGAGGCCTTACTGGCTGCAGTGGTCATATGTATGGGTTGACATATCATCATCACAGCAGGAAGTATCGGGGTGATACTAGGGGATTAACCATGTAAGTAATGGCTCTTCTACTATTTTCTGCCATCTTTCCCTTGGACAATCACTTTAACAACAGCCTTTCCTTATCAATCGCTTTATTACACTGGGGTCTTAGAAAACCCAGTGATCAGAGGAGAAAACTAAGTTATGAAGAAACTAAACTGACTTTCCAAGGTAGATAAAGTCTTCTCTTTGTATGCATGTATTTTATAGAACATTGTTTAACAATCATTATACACATAAACCTAAACGTCTCCCTTTGTACGCGATAGTCCACCTCTCACGCGATCTCCTTCACATTCTAAAACTTTTAGAAATAATAATAATTTCAATATTTTCCACTTCCCTGGATTCTTTATTACTATTTCTTCCCACGGTTTCCTTCACAATGATCTCGGTTAGCAACATGTTATTAAAGCAGTTGTATGAGATTAGAACAACATATTTACATAGTAGAGAGCGCCACGGTTGCCATGGGCTAGAATGGGCCGAGTTTCAATATCAGACAAAGCCAAAAGGACTGGATTTGTTTTTTTTTTAAAATCTCTAAATGTTGCATATTCTTTGCTTTACAATCTTGTAACACTCCCGCCACGCGCTCCGCTTGTTCTTCTATCTCAGTTTATATTTGTAACTAGTAAGATGAGTACAGTTCTATAAATTGTAAGGCTTGTGGATCTATAACTAAAAGCGAATTATTAAAAATTTGGAAGAGGGAGAAGAATGTGAATCGGGATAGAAATGCGCTAGGAAGCAGAATAGTTACACTTTGTATCGACTCTGAGCTTGTTACATTCAACTAGTATCCATGCAAATATACATAGAGAAAGCCCATTCTAAAGACTGCTCAACAAGAGGAATTTGGCACATCGAAACATAGACATCAGCAATTCAAGGACACGTAAACCTAGGTACTTTGAAAAATATATATATATGTATGTATTTATATATTTATATGTTTGTGCCTGCTACTTTGCAAAAGTCTACATTAATAGCAGGTGCTTTGGTTACACAACAATAATACCAGGTTTTTACAATGCAAACCAATTCACAGGAAGAGCTGAACAAGCTCAGTATAATTTCCTGATCTTTGCTTTGGAGTCCAGTGGGTGGTTCTAAAAGTTAACTCCACCCACTGGACTCCTAAGATCAGAATGCGCATAGATTTAGAATTAAAAATAAAATGTTACACTGAATCTTTACAACAAAAATATACGTTCACTTCCTCGGGCTGTCTGCAGATCAAACAGCATGTTTATAGGAGAACTATACCCTCTCTGTAGATCCTTTCAATGCAAAATATTAAAATTATTACAACCACTTTGAAGATGATAGTAAAAAATTGTGTATTAATATGGGGTTCACGTTCCAAGGGCAAAGGTGAATGTCAAGTTAACCAGTTTTTTCTGCATAGGTTTTTAGTGCAGTGCGATGACAGACTGTACTGCTCACTGAGGGGCAACACGGTGGCTCAGTGGTTAGCACTGCAGCCTTGAAGCACTGGAGTCCTGGGTTTGAATCCCGACAGGAACAACATCTGCAAGTTTGTATGTTCGCCTTGTGTTTGCGTGGATTTTGTCCCATTCTATAAAGACATACAAATAGAGAAAAAATGTACATTGTGATCCCTATATGGGGCTCACAATCTACATAAAAAAAAAGACTATACTGCTCACTGCACTTCACCATTGACATCATTGCAATTCATTTGTCATAAGCAAAGGCTTCGCTTTAATATTTTTTAATGAAAGGGTCTACAGGAAGGGTATGTTTCACATTTCGTATTAGCACATACACTAGTCCTAACATCTTCAGCCAGTTCATGTTCATAGATTGGACCTGACAACATCATTTTAACTACATGTCCTCTGCTATGTAGAAAGTGCATTAGCCTATTTATACAAAGGGGTGCGTCTATGTCCTATTCTCCCAGGAAATAGCCATCTGCTTTGGGCATATGGGCCAAATATTTTTAATAATGAAACTCTGAAGCCACATATGCATTGAAAAAATGGTTCATGGACTCATAAATATGGTGTTCGTCACAAATACCATATTATATATAATGTTATCAGAACTGAATACATTGAGAAATCGGCCTCATTATTTGCTGTGGATCCAGTTGCTGTCTAGGGTCTGGCATATCCCTAAGGAAGGTTTAACCAAGGACACAAAGTCTTCTCAAACTTAATCTAAAAAGTCACCTCTCTGCAGTATAATCAGTTCCTATTTAGGGAAAAGTAATATGTCCTAGGCCCGTGATGGCGAACTTATGGCACGGGTGCCAGAGGTGGCACTCAGAGCCCTCTCTTTGGGCACCCATCCGTGGAAAAGATTATACTGTGGGGCGGCCACCGTGGAGCAAATTGTACTGTGTGAGGACCACTGTGCAGCAGATTATACTGTGTGGGGACTACTGTGTAGCAGATTGTACTGTGTGAGGACCACTGTGCAGCAGATTGTACTGTGTGGGGGCCACTGTGAAGCAGATTATACTGTGTGTGGGGGCTACTGTGGAGCAGATTATACTGTGTGTGGGGGCTACTGTGGAGCAGATTATACTGTGTGGGGGCTACTGTGGAGCAGATTGTACTGTATGGGGACCACTGTGGAGCAGATTGTTCTGTGTGGGGACCACTGTGGAGCAAATTGTACTGTGTGGGGGTCACTGTGCAGCAGGTTATACTGTGTAGGGGCCACTGTGGAGCAGATTATACTGTGTGTGGGGGCTACTGTGGAGCAGATTGTTCTGTGTGGGGACCACTGTGGAGCAGATTGTTCTGTGTGGGGACCACTGTGCAGCAGATTGTACTGTGTGGGGGCCACTGTGGAGCAGATTGTTCTGTGTGGGGACCACTGTGGAGCAGATTATACTGTGTGGGGACCACTGTGCAGCAGATTGTACTGTGTGGGGGCCACTTTGCAGCAGGTTATACTGTGTAGGGGCCACTGTGGAGCTGATTGTACTGTGTGGGGATCACAATGGAGAAGAAAGCTCTATAAAGCCCCATTCGTATGACCATATTTTGCAGGTCTGTAATTGTGTGCAATTGTGGATCCGCACAGCAGGTTATACTGTGTAGGGGCCACTGTGGAGCAGATTATACTGTGTGTGGGGGCTACTGTGGAGCAGATTGTTCTGTGTGGGGACCACTGTGGAGCAGATTGTTCTGTGTGGGGACCACTGTGGAGCAGATTGTACTGTGTGGGGACCACTGTGCAGCAGATTGTACTGTGTGGGGGCCACTGTGGAGCAGATTGTTCTGTGTGGGGACCACTGTGGAGCAGATTGTACTGTGTGGGGACCACTGTGCAGCAGATTGTACTGTGTGGGGGCCACTTTGCAGCAGGTTATACTGTGTAGGGGCCACTGTGGAGCTGATTGTACTGTGTGGGGATCACAATGGAGAAGAAAGCTCTATATAGCCCCATTCGTATGACCATATTTTGCAGGTCTGTAATTGTGTGCAATTGTGGATCCACACATTATTAAGGTTAAATTGCTGTGTTGGCACATTGTGATAAATTAGTGGGTTTTGGGTTGCAGTTTGGGCACTCGGTCTCTAAAAGGTTCGCCATCACTGTCCTAGGCTAATTCCTCCATCCTGAGATAATAGCTTTCTGTGGGACCCCTTTTTACCGTACTTATCATGCTTGATATTCTGCCGACAATAAAGCAAATACAGCACCCTACATGAAAGCTATCCAGAAAGAAAGAAGAACAAAGTATCTACACCTACTTAGCTTTTTATTGCTTTATGATTTAGCATTATTATATTTTGGATTATAAAAAATATCAGGCAGTGTTTTCTGGACTTTTCTGGACTGCCTTACCACTAGCTAGTTTAGTCCTTTTCTAGATAATCTAAATGTATAAAGTCTGTGGATACTGTACAATACCTATAGTATATGATACATCACATAGAACCTTATCTATATACAGGTGATGTCACAATGAACCACAGTGCCGAATGTCAGAGCAAAGGACTTCTGTCCATAGAAACAACAAAGCAATCTGAGGATGTCATCCATAATTACTGTATAAGGCTCAAAAATCACCGAACAAATAATCGGCCTCTGTAGTCGCTCTCCTGAAACAGTTTCTTCGCCTTTAAGTACAGCAAATAAAGCTTAGAGGACAAGGAACTATCAAAAGCGCATTCATTTTAGTGACCATCAACCAATGGTTCTCCACAGACCACGGCCCCAAGAGATGTGTAGATTTGCAGAATGATACATAATGACATATCTATTAGACTTTGTTTCCATGATGCTCTAACATCAGTTTTTGCCAGGATATTAGAAAATCCTGGCATAACCTCTATCAAAACCTTTGGGGCAAAAAAAAATGCAGCGTTAGTGCGGGTTCACATCTGCGCCCAGTCTCCACTTTGTGGGTTTCCGATTTCTGCCTGAGAAACTGGACAGGAGACGGAAATCCGGCAGTCATTGTCCGCCTGTGAGCGTCTTCAGGTCTCCGTGGCAAAACCGTTTTTTAACCAGACACAAAGTCCTGCTTGTCTGACTTTGTGGCCGGTTAAAAAAAAACGTTTTTCGCCGCGGAGACCAGAAGACGCTCACGGGCGGTCACTTTGCAAACCCATTCAAGTGAACAGGTTTGAAAACTGACTTCCAGTTTCCGTCTCCTGTCCAGTTTCTCAGGCAGAAGACAGAAACCTGCGGAGACCAGGCACAGGTGTGAACCCACCCTTACTGAACAAGAACTCTGCTTACTGCCCAAAAGCAAACCCATCAGCTTACTTCCAATACAGAAGCCCTTATCATAGCTTTTTTTTGCTTTACTTTCCTAGTCTATAATTTTATATCTATAGAATAAATACAATGACTTGATATTCTAATTAAGTTGCATAACCTGTATTAAAAACATATACTTCATCAGCGGAAATATGGAAACGTGTTCGGGAAACTGAATTGTCAATGAGTAATAAGGCACTTGATCAAATCAGGTTCCCTGTAATTCCCATTAAATTAAAGTGTCTTTGTAGAATTATGTTACCTGTTTCTATTTTAGGGCAGTCAGTAATATTTAAAGGGAATCTATCAGTTAGACACAATTTTTTCTAGGTACCACGTCGGAATAGCCTCATCTTCTCTGCCCCGCTGTTCACCTACAATCCCGGTTCTTGTCGGTATGCAAATTAGCTCTCTCACAGCACTGGGGGCGGGCCCCAGCACTCAGACAGCACTGGGGGCATCCCCTATGCTGCAAGAGAACTCTCTCCATCTTCTTCAGCAGCGAGAGAGCCCGCCTCCAGTGCTGTGAGAGAGCTAATTTGCAAACTGACAAGAACCAGGATTGTAGGCAAACGGCGGCGCGGAGAAGATGACAAAAGGTAGGAGAATAGCCTTTCTTAAGGCTATTCCGACATGGTACCTAGAAAAAATAGTGTTTGACTGATAGGATCTCTTTAAGAGGTGGAGTCGGGATCAGGACATTAGGCAGGAACATGTATATGTTCATCACCAGGATAATGATAACTAAAACAAGCCAGACCAAAGTCCAACGCATCCGCCAAATAGTCTTCCCATTGTGTTATAATAAGCAATTAAAGTGACAGCCTCATAACCGTTCCCATTACTATGCAGGGTCTATGTGTAGGACTGTATAGCCAATGGACTCGAATGGAATAAATAATAGATTTAGAAACTTAATAAAGCATTGCTTATCACCTGACTAATCCTGATGCCGACTGTATACAAAATTCAGAATGGGATGGCCATAAGTATTTGACTACATCTAATAAAAATGGACCATTCCAACTGCACCAAAAAATTTAACCAATAGTCAAAATTCTTACATTCCTATGGATTTTTTTCCCCTGAAATGGGGCAATTGGCATGAGCCTCATGGTTTTTTTTTGCCTTCCTCTGGATCAACACTGTAGGGGTTTGTAGGGTTATAGGTTGGACTTGATGGACTGATGTCTTTATCCAACCTTATCTACTATATAACTATATACATGATCTTTTTGTAAAAGATACCTTTGGTGTCTCAAAGTTAAACATGAAGGAAAATAAAGTACGAATTTATATGCAAATATTGTACAATTATTATTGAAAACTGGTCGTGACCAATGGATGGTCCCTACAACGTACTACATGTATTCAATGATGGTTGTCGACTGTCTCTAAAAAAATGACAACAGCCGATATAGACTACGTTGATATGGTCGTGATTGTTCTATCAACGTTGTTGTTCGTTCATCGATCTACTTTTATCTAATGTGTATGACCACTTTAAAGTAACCAAGACAATTCACGACTGTAATCTACCAACTTCTGTACTCATTCCAGATATCGGCTAAACCTCTCTACTCTTGACTGTTTGTTTTCTACTGATCCTCTTGTAATTCCATCTGCACAGTAAACAAAATGGTATTAAATGGCATGCAAAGAAATGCCATATATCATAATCTGCCTTCCACCGACTCTAAGTAAATATCAGTCTCGTCTCCCACTCACATCAATGTGTTGTAAACATAGGGCGGGAGATTTAGCAATATTGTCACTGGAAACAGAAGTGTTGGACATGTGCTGTAATGTCTTAAGACGTTTCAAATCCGGCTGCCACAAATAGTCCATGACATAACCGCGCCAATGGAAAGACAAAGACGAGAATCCGCTAAGTGTCGTAACGCCTGGTGCCTTGCAAAAAAAGTGTCTGACGTGTCTGACCTCCTTGACCCTGATTTCTCTCTTGGTTGTCTACCTATTGTGGTGGTGTTCGGTGTTATCAGCGATGGTGCTGTCTCCTCCACCTGGATTGTTGGTATATGGCAATGTCACAACCCGTCCAGGCGAGAGGCCAGCTGGTCTTTTCTACAGTTTATTAACATATCGCCATCTTGGATACATAACATCTACACTATTTTGGTTGCTCTGTGTTTTCTCTTATTTTTGAGCATAACTTTTGTTATGACAGCGGATTAATAGTTGCAGCTATTTAATACATAGGACGACCTGCAAGACATTGTAACATCCATTGACTGAGCGGCTCCAATATGCATATATTCTCATCGAGACAAACTATGAACAGATTGTATTAAAATCTAAGTACCAGATTCTGCGCTACTTTACCTAGGTCTCTGTTTAGTCTATTCATTGTAAGCACTGGTTTCTAAGCGGACTCCGTAACATCTGCTGAATATACCGTCGGTACGACATGTACAGCAAATGACTTTGGATTAGAGGAATGGTTGGGGACTGCTGAGGATGTAAACACAGAATGCCATGCACTCATGACCAAACAAATGAGAGGCGGGGGAGGAGAGCGGCACTTCGGACATAACAGGGGCATTGATGCACACATGAGAGACATAGTCACACGTCAGGGATGCTGTTATGGGATCGCCTTAAGTGTAACATCTCGACAACAAAATTAACAGTTTTGTGGGTTAAATGGATTTCACACCCTTTATTACCTTTGGCTATTGAACCATTATCCATGGCTGTAATCTGGTCATCTAGAATATCTATAACACCCCCAATAAACTCTACACTCTGTTAGGAGGGTGTTAAATAGAAACTCTGTATAACGTTAGCCAAACCAATACGTTTTTTTCATATTGCATATGCATCAGCTAAGCCCCTTTTCTGATCTTGAGGACTGCAAAGTATTGCTGCACAGAGGGGATGGCAAGACCAATTTCTAAAATAATACCCCCCTCTGTCCTCATTGCACCATCTTCCCCTCCCACATGTAGCCCTGTTCACAGTCTGTCTTCCATCACGTACTTCTGTTTGTCACGTGCGTCGCGAGCCTTGACACGGTTCTGGCGGTTAGCTGAGGCTGGGATGGAGTGAACAGAAGAGCTCTTTTTGCTGGAGGAGTGTGAAGAGTGCGAGGAGTGCGAGAGGCTGGCACGAGACTGGCTGGCGTTGTGGTCGAATTGCATCAGGCAGAAGATGAGGTCTGTGGGCACCAACTCAAATTCATAAGGAGGATTTGTAATAACGTACCTAGAAAGAAAAAAGAGGCACAGCAACTTGTAGTCACATAGGATGCATTATTAATGTTAGCATTATGCCTCGGAATAACAACACAGCTGCAGTGATTGTCACCGGTCTTTAAGAACTTTGATGTGGCAATGACAAGCTACTGTATATACCCATGTGACCACTGAGGCCCATCGATGTTCTCAATGGTGATGCTGGCATGTATGGCATTAGACCACTAAGCAACATGAGAGTTATTAGATTAGTAACAGTTACAGTCTTTTGTTATTTTATGTAATTAACATCTCAAGACTTTCTACTGCCATGTAATTATACTCTTAAGTGTTGGATAATGCATAACATGCGACTATACCAAGATATCCCTAATAGAGAGAACCTATTAGACTCCTTGGGCAGGATCACCATCTATCAGGAGCTTCTGTACAGGCTCAGGGCGTGCAGCCATGCTCTTCAATTGTACACCAGAGAAAACTTTCTTGTACAATGGTAGTGTGAAGATTGAAAGGAACCACCAGTGCACCTCCAGACATACCACTGTAATCCCCAGAGATATCCCCATCATTGTATTACCCATCACTGTAATGCCCAGACATATCCCTATCATTGTATTACCCATCACTGTAATGCCCAGACATATCCCTATCATTGTATTACCCATCACTGTAATGCCCAGACATACCCCCATCACTGTAATGCCCAGACATACCCCCATCATTGTAATGCCCAGGCATATCCCCATCACTGTAATGCCTAGACATATCCCCATCATTGTATTACCCATCATTGTAATGCCCAGACATACCCCCATCACTGTAATGCCCAGGCATATCCCCATCACTGTAATGCCTAGACATATCCCCATCATTGTATTACCCATCATTGTAATGCCCAGACATATCCCCATCACTGTAATCCCCAGACATATCCCCATCACTGTAATGCCCAGACATATCCCCATCACTGTAATCCCCAGACATATCCCCATCACTGTAATCCCCAGACATATCCCCATCACTGTAATGCCCAGACATATCCCCATCACTGTAATGCCCAGACATATCCCCATCACTGTAATCCCCAGACATATCCCCATCACTGTAATCCCCAGACATATCCCCATCACTGTAATCCCCAGACATATCCCCATCACTGTAATTCCCAGACATACCCCCATCACTGTAATGCCCAGACATATCCCCATCACTGTAATCCCCAGACATATCCCCATCACTGTAATGCCCAGACATATCCCCATCACTGTAATCCCCAGACATATCCCCATCACTGTAATGCCCAGACATATCCCCATCACTGTAATCCCCAGACATATACCCATCACTGTAATCCCCAGACATATCCCCATCACTGTAATCCCCAGACATATCCCCATCACTGTAATCCCCAGACATATCCCCATCACTGTAATCCCCAGACATACCCCCATCACTGTAATCCCCAGACATATCCCCATCACTGTAATCCCCAGACATATCCCCATCACTGTAATCCCCAGACATATCCCCATCACTGTAATCCCCAGACATATCCCCATCACTGTAATGCCCAGACATATCCCCATCACTGTAATCCCCAGACATACCCCCATCACTGTAATCCCCAGACATATCCCCATCACTGCAATCCCTGGCAAAGAGACAGGAGAATATAGCGGAGCTCAGCAAGAAGAATGAGAAGACACATGTTGTCCTCACTACAGATACGGCTTCTATTAAGTAGTTGTGCCATTTGATTTATGACTCTTCCCCCTGTAAAGCTGGATGTAGGAGCGGGCACAGAATATACTGTCTGAACTAAAGGAAAACAAAAGAAAAGTATTAACTGTAGCCAGGGGTCGTAGATTGTTCTGGAAGCCCCTGACGCAATAGAGCCTAGGGGGCAATAGAGACAATTACACCATCTTCAGCTACATCACTAGACCTTTCCAGTGCCAACATGACAATATGGACAACATGAATTAAAGCAGAATATGAAAACCCCGTTCTTCTCCGGTTACCCCTGTAGTTTAGTGTTCATCAAGAAAGATGTACTTCTACCCCAGTTGCAACATTTACCTACCTTTTGGTACACTGGCTAGGTGTGCTTAGGTGGGCATCACGTAGTCGATATATGCCAAAGCAAAGCATGTTGTACGTTTTTAATGCTTTGCAATACAAATCTCCATAACATCCCCCATCCTGCAAACAATACAAGCAAAGTGAGGTCAGACTTTGAGGTCATAACTCGAAAAATCCACTTTTGGCAGGTTTTGAAAAATTCTATACAGCCATTGGCTACTTACATGCATTTCTATAGAAATCAATGTGGCTACCCACAAAGCAACCACTAGTCTATCCTACTTTGACAAGTCTTGGAGGATTAAAATTTTATATTTCAAATGTAACTATGTCATTCAGTTTTGGAGACATGTAAATCATAATGATATGTATATGCAAATGAGCGTTAAGTGTTTTGGGGGCGTGTCTTAGCTCGCCAAGGCTTTGACATCAGCAAAGGAAGGTTCCCTTCATTTGTATATTAATAAGATGCGACTCCAAAGCTGAATAACAGAGACATATTTGGAAACTGTACAATCAATTCCACTAAGTACTTTGCTTAGGTTTAGAATAAATGTACTGCAGACAGATTCCTCTAAGAGGCTCAACTGCTACTCGCTGTATTTCAAGGGCAAACTAATCATACACTTTATCAATGGAAAAGAAAACACTCCTTAAAAAGCTACAACAAGTTTGCGGAGATTTGGTACGTTGATATTAAAAAATCTTCAAGGGATATTCCAACAGGATAGATGATAATTGTGTATATCTTTTAGACTGGACCGTCTTAAACTGCACCAGATTTTTCCATAGTGAATGATGCTATTTCATAATTTCATGCACTTGTATACCGTGCAGTTCAACATTACACAATTTTTTAGTTGGCTTAGTTTCCAGCAGAATATTGGTGCAAATATTTGGAGCAATGGCTGAAAACTTGCCACAACTTGCAATTTCTGGCTCACAGTTTACCATATTAAGCCATATCGACACATTGTAAGAAGAGCAAAAACTGTTATAAAGTGTCTAAGACACATTGAAAATGAAGTGCAAAGCATGAAGGCTGAATATACTGAATGTTTAATATGTTGCTTTATAGATGAGAATTTTCTTTTTACCCCAAGGTCAGCAAATGGACCATCATACAGAGCCAACTGGGCGACTCGGCAGCGGTCCCTGTTAGCTAAAGTTTGCGGTGTGCTGTACCCTCCGCGCAATGCATTCTCTTCTGCTATTAGGGCTTCTAGCTCTGGTGTTGCTCCTCCTGTCACCAGCGTTCGTATCAGCGTTAAAATGTTATCATTGAAGTACGTCTGGGAAGATACAAAGTTACAAAGCAGATCAGTAGAGTAGTCATATCCAGTTGTTTCCAATTGTGTCATGCAGTAGACTTTCTTCTAATATGAATTTTGCAACTTAACGTAACACTACCTTACAAATGTTTTTTAATCACTTCTTTGTAGGTGGTCAAACTATTGTTGAATAAATGTTCACCAATGTACCAACAGCTATTACTCCACATACATGGCTTGGCTGAATGTCTATATGTTCTGAGTAGGAAGAAAGAAGAACGCTGATGCCAGATATGTCTGATGGGGGCTTAGCTCTATGAAAACAAAATCATGGAGCCCATTGAAATCCAACATTACCAAAGCTTCTCTTCCTCAGTCTCTGATTGGCTGGACCCACCAAAATAACAAACCAAATTGGCTACTTATAGTTCAGACTGGCCATACACCGGGCACAGGACAAACACTCTTTCTGAGAAAAATTTTTCAATGAAAGATTGCTTGTGGATGAAAGTTCTATCATAAGAAAAAAATCATCATCTATCAAACAAAAATTTCAAGCATGATCAATAGGGTTGAGCTGATCTTGAGATTTCAGGATCGTTTTTAAAATCCAACTTTCGATCATTTTCCAGCCAATCCCGATCGCCGATTGGGATCCAATCTTTCCCAAATGCTCAACCCTATTAATGGTATATACATGTTTAGGGTTGAGATGATCTTGAAATTTCAGGATCGTTTTAAAAATCCGATTTTCGATCATTTTCCAGCCAATCCCGATTGCGATCGTGAAATTTGCTCGATCGCTGATCGGGATCCGATCTTTCCCGATCGTTCAACCCTATTAATGATATACACGTGAATAGGGTTGAGCCGATCTTGAGATTTCAGGATCGTTTTTAAAATCTGATTTTCGATCATTTTCCAGCCAATCCCGATCATGAAATATGATAGTGGATCGGGATACGATCTTTCCCGATTGCTCAACCCTAATGATCAACTTCTTTTCAGACAATGATAGAGTCTCTTTGGTTATTGTTATCAGTCAATGTTAATCTCCACCTGCCAACCTGTTACTAATTAAATTGTATATTCATGCAACTTCAATCTAATGTATATGATCACCTTTAGTTTTATCTTGTATCCACATTCAAAGGGAGAAGATCCGCAACTCTTGACTGTTACTTCTAACATTTAACTTTTAATCCATTGTTTAAAACAGTCCGTAAGTATAGAAAGTGCAAAGCCAGAAAATACAAAGATGTGTTTTAAAAACCGCTATCACTGCCCCATTAACTGACGTGTTTCAGGACTAAAACTTCCCTTAGTCATAACTAGGGTTGAGCCGATCTTGAGATTTCACGATTTCAAAATCCGATTTCCGATCATTTTCCAGCCGACCCGATTGTGAAATTTGCTCGATCGCTGATCAGGATCCGATCTTTTCCGATCCCGATCCTCAACCTTAGTCAGTGCTTCTCTATGGGAAAATTCACTTCAGGGTTGAGCCCATCTTGAAATAATCTCCGACCTCGAAAAGATCGGGTCGGAATTCCGATCGCGATCGTGAAATTTGCTCGATCGCCGTTCGGAATCCGATCTTTTCCAATCCTGATCGCTCAACCCTAGTCATAGCTCTTTCGGTCATAGATATTTGTCTCTTTGAATGTGGATACAATTGGTTACAGCTTCTTAAATTCCAGAAGCATGGATTGTGCACCTTGAACTGGTATCGTCTGAATGGTGAGCTACATATCAATACATATTTTCTTAGTTGTAAGTTTAGTTTCATCGACCTGGATTTACACAGAGATACTTATGACCAGTCTTTACAAAGGTTGTCATTCTATAACTTCAGCAAAAACCATTAACTTCATACCAAGGGTTTGTGTAGAAAAATGGAGGCATGTAGTAACGGCGGCACATCTAGTTATGATAAATAGGGTCTAGTTAAAATGAAGCTTGTGGGTATAGGTCCCTGGTGTAAAAGGGAATAGAATACTCTATCCTACATAACGAAAAGCCTTGCTAAAACGCAAACATTGAAAATATGGTAATCGGTAGATTTGATGCTTTTAAAAAAACAGATGACTCCACCAATATCAGGCGGGCAGTCGTTCATTTTAGGCAGGAGTATTTGATCCGTTGCTGTATACCACCAGACAGGAAAATGTCAGCAGTCCTAGCCCTGACTACAATATTATCGGTGTTCATCTGTTCGTACAGCAAGCATTTCCATGTAATAGTTAATAAGGGCACGGCGACATGTAATTGTAGGATACCGGCTGTAGTGAAAGCATGAATGCCTTTTTAGACATGACACGCATTGGTTTGGGAGCCTGCTTTTTGTGTTGCAAATGTCACAGCTCATTATCCCTCGCTGGACTCAGGTCTTGGGTGCTGTTAAACTCTCTTTTAGCCGCTCTGACAGCAACATGTATCAATTAAACATTCAACTAAATGGTAGACAGCCGGGTGTCCTTTTAAAAAACTCTAGGGTATATGGGAAGCTTACAAATTCCTGGCCGCGCTGACAACCTGACAGTGACTGCACGGCCGAGCCCACAATGGATGTGTTAAATATTAATGTTGTGTCATGATGATGACTACTTCATTAGAATTGTCTCCCTGCTCTGTAGAAAGTGCATAAGTACAAGTTGTCAAGCGGCAGACTTGGGTTTAAGGGCATAGTCTAAACAGGGACATTAGGTCACAGATGAAGTAGGTCCTCATTACCTTATGTAAGCCACGTAACAATAAGCTTAGCGGTGCATTTGGTAATGGGTCAATCAAAACTGAGCAAAAAAAACGGATTTTTCACTTTCTTATATGATCATATAGTGTGTGCATGACAGCCAGCCCTTGTTTGTGCTTCCATATTCCTTTAGCCATATTAAAAGCAGGAATATCTATAGGAAAGTGCAATCACATTGACTTGCATGGGTGGTAGTATAAGCATTTGCAGACCCACAAATGTACTGCAAGCCCTGCAGCCTCTTCGGACAGCTGATCACCAGGAGGTCCAAGTTTTGGATCATGACCAATCTTACTATCCTAAGTATCAACTAAAAACTAGAATACCCCTCTAGGATGGTGCCCCATGTAGCGTAAACGCCGTGATTTGGCCGCGGTGCAAATGCCATGGCAAGAGCCGCTGTGTTTTACAGTCCCTGCAAAGTGGATGAGATTTTTAACGAATCCCATCCACACATTGTAGAAAAATATCCGCAGCGGAAATGATGCAATTTCTAAAACCAATGTGTTTCTTTGGAAATCGCAGCATGGGTATAATTGAAGCAGAAAGGCCGCAGTTTTTCCTGCAATGCTTTTTCGCTGCGGCTTATTATGTCTGGCATTAGCCTTAGACTGAGGCCCCACTTGCAGAAATGCAACTTGTTTTTGTTGCAAATTTTGCTATTTTTTGAGCCAAAGCCAAAAGTGGACTGAGCAGAAATGAGAAGTATAAGTACTTCCAATATACTTTCCAATATACTTTCCTATTCCATTCTGGAAAAATGCTCCAAAATCTGCAACAAAAAAGCTAAGTCTCTGCAAGTTTCTGCAGTCTTAAGGTTTAATCATCAAGTGTAAAACAAATTTTTTTATCAAAGGGATTTTGAAGACTGGATGGCCTATCCATGTAATGAGCCCTACTGATCAGATATTGATAGATCATCAATATCCAGTCCTAGACAACCGCTTTAGTCCATAATAGAGTGAGTAGTATTTGATCTAATACCTGGCTCCCATAGGAATGCGTGTAAGCGGCCGAACACCAAGGAGTTAAGTGCATTAAATATTCACTGCGCTTAACCCCTTGGTGTTCGGCCGCTTACACGCATTCCTATGGGAGCGAGGTATTCGATCGAACACTACTCGCTCATCTCTAGTCCATAACATGTTTGTGACAATGATCCAGTATTTGTAGTTACTGAAGATCCTTTAAGTAAATGAATAAATCACTAGAACCACAAGGCTTGGTCAGTAGAAAGCTCCATCTTCAATAACACTCCGTTGCTTCCACCGTACCAAGAGGACATGAAGAGGAAATAGATCAACCACTGTCACGAGGGAGCAATTAAACATGCGTTTTCTGATCTTAATTACTTCTAATTCCCTTAAACCACTGACTGTCACCATAGGAACAAGTGGATACTATAAAGACACATGATGCAAATCTTCATTTTGTACATCATTATAAATGAAAAAACATATAAAGGAATAAGTGCTGCTTCAAATTTTTAGGACATCATTATTAAAAGAAAACGCCACTTACCGCGCTCATGAGCGAGTCCAGCACGCTGACGGCAAAGGCAGTGCCACAGGCAAAAGGCTGGGTTAGGTACAGCTCAGTGTCCGGGTCATCGTCGTCATCCTGGTCCAGGAACTGAACATTGGAATCATTAACTGCAAGCCATAAAGATCATGTTATAAGCCACGGTACATACATGGGCAGCGTTGGTTATCATCCGTATAAATACAACTCAACATTAATACAGTACAAGTCTCACGTGACCTCTGATGGCCGTAGATAAACACAATGCAGTCAATGTAATCTATGGGGTTCAATTCAGCTAAAGGCCAAATATCTATCTACTTATAAATAAGTTCACTAATGTCTGAGGCAACCCATACCCCTGCACACTGCATACCGTACACCGATCAGCCATAAAACTAAAACCGCCTTCTAATTATTACATAACGTAGGCCTCCCCTCTTGCCCCCAAAATAGCTTTGTCTACGCATTTACTCCACAAGACCTAGGACAAAGGTAACATAGGGGGGAAACGACATATTTCCATTAAGTTCAACCAAGATGGGGCCGCACCAATGACTTACTGCATCCTGGTGTACTGCGGTACCATGCACCAAAACAGCAGCAGATCATTTACTCTTTAAGGTAGGGCCTCTATGTTTTGGACTTGCTTATTTAGCATGTCCCATAGAGGGTCAATTTAAGGCCAATTCAACAACTTGAACATTTCTTTTAGAGATGAGCGAACAGTGTTCTATCGAACTCATGTTCGATCGGATATTAGGCTGTTCGGCATGTTCGAATCGAACACCGCGTGGTAAAGTGCGCCATTACTCGATTCCCCTCCCACCTTCCCTGGCGCCTTTTTTGCTCCAATAACAGCGCAGGGTAGGTGGGACAGGAACTACGACACCGGTGACGTTGAAAAAAGTAGGCAAAACCCATTGGCTGCCGAAAACATGTGACCTCTAATTTAAAAGAACAGCGACGCCCAGCTTCGCGTAATTCTGAGCTTGCAATTCACCGAGGACGGAGGTTTCCGTCCAGCTAGCTAGGGCTTAGATTCTGGGTAGGCAGGGACAGGCTAGGATAGGAAGGAGAAGACAACCAACAGCTCTTGTAAGAGCTAAATTCCAGGGAGAAGCTTGTCAGTGTAACGTGGCACTGACGGGCTCAATCGCCGCAACCCAGCTTTCCCAGGATCCTGAATGGAATACACTGTCAGTGTATTCCCGTATACCCGATATATACCCCGATACCCGTTCCAACGGTGTGCCCCCCCACCTTCACCCCAGAAATACCCTGCAAGTCCCCTAGCAATAGAATTGGGGCTATATACACCCACAATTTTTACTACTGGTATACAGTGCCATTGTCTGACTGGGAATTCAAAGAATATATTGGGAATACAAATACCCTCATTTCTTGCTACTGCCATATAGTGCCAGTTTCTGACTGGTAATTCAAAGAATATATTGGGGTTACGTGCACCCACAATTTTTACTACTGGTATACAGTGCCATTGTCTGACTGGGAATTCAAAGAATATATTGGGAATACAAATACCCTCATTTCTTGCTACTGCCATATAGTGCCAGTGTCTGACTGGGAATTCAAAGAATATATTGGGGTTACGTGCACCCACAATTTTTACTACTGGTATACAGTGCCATTGTCTGACTGGGAATTCAAAGAATATATTGGGAATACAAATACCCTCATTTCTTGCTACTGCCATATAGTGCCAGTGTCTGACTGGGAATTCAAAGAATATATTGGGGTTACGTGCACCCACAATTTTTACTACTGGTATACAGTGCCATTGTCTGACTGGGAATTCAAAGAATATATTGGGAATACAAATACCCTCATTTCTTGCTACTGCCATATAGTGCCAGTGTCTGACTGGGAATTCAAAGAATATATTGGGGTTACGTGCACCCACAATTTTTACTACTGGTATACAGTGCCATTGTCTGACTGGGAATTCAAAGAATATATTGGGAATACAAATACCCTCATTTCTTGCTACTGCCATATAGTGCCAGTGTCTGACTGGGAATTCAAAGAATATATTGGGGTTACGTGCACCCACAATTTTTACTACTGGTATACAGTGCCATTGTCTGACTGGGAATTCAAAGAGTATATTGGGAATACAAATACCCTCATTTCTTGCTA
The DNA here is from genome assembly GCF_031893055.1 of Leptodactylus fuscus. Lineage (NCBI taxonomy): Eukaryota > Metazoa > Chordata > Amphibia > Anura > Leptodactylidae > Leptodactylus > Leptodactylus fuscus. The sequence goes on from NC_134274.1 coordinate 36,805,827, forward strand.
CTGCCATATAGTGCCAGTGTCTGACTGGGAATTCAAAGAATATATTGGGGTTACGTGCACCCACAATTTTTACTACTGGTATACAGTGCCATTGTCTGACTGGGAATTCAAAGAATATATTGGGAATACAAATACCCTCATTTCTTGCTACTGCCATATAGTGCCAGTGTCTGACTGGGAATTCAAAGAATATATTGGGAATACAAATACCCTCATTTCTTGCTACTGCCATATAGTGCCAGTGTCTGACTGGGAATTCAAAGAATATATTGGGGTTACGTGCACCCACAATTTTTACTACTGGTATACAGTGCCATTGTCTGACTGGGAATTCAAAGAATATATTGGGGTTATAAATACCCTCATTTCTTGCTACTGCCATATAGTGCCAGTTTCTGACTGGTAATTCAAAGAATATATTGGGGTTACGTGCACCCACAATTTTTACTACTGGTATACAGTGCCATTGTCTGACTGGGAATTCAAAGAGTATATTGGGAATACAAATACCCTCATTTCTTGCTACTGCCATATAGTGCCAGTGTCTGACTGGGAATTCAAAGAATATATTGGGGTTACGTGCACCCACAATTTTTACTACTGGTATACAGTGCCATTGTCTGACTGGGAATTCAAAGAATATATTGGGAATACAAATACCCTCATTTCTTGCTACTGCCATATAGTGCCAGTGTCTGACTGGGAATTCAAAGAATATATTGGGAATACAAATACCCTCATTTCTTGCTACTGCCATATAGTGCCAGTGTCTGACTGGGAATTCAAAGAATATATTGGGGTTACGTGCACCCACAATTTTTACTACTGGTATACAGTGCCATTGTCTGACTGGGAATTCAAAGAATATATTGGGAATACAAATACCCTCATTTCTTGCTACTGCCATATAGTGCCAGTGTCTGACTGGGAATTCAAAGAATATATTGGGGTTACGTGCACCCACAATTTTTACTACTGGTATACAGTGCCATTGTCTGACTGGGAATTCAAAGAATATATTGGGAATACAAATACCCTCATTTCTTGCTACTGCCATATAGTGCCAGTGTCTGACTGGGAATTCAAAGAATATATTGGGGTTACGTGCACCCACAATTTTTACTACTGGTATACAGTGCCATTGTCTGACTGGGAATTCAAAGAGTATATTGGGAATACAAATACCCTCATTTCTTGCTACTGCCATATAGTGCCAGTGTCTGACTGGGAATTCAAAGAATATATTGGGGTTACGTGCACCCACAATTTTTACTACTGGTATACAGTGCCATTGTCTGACTGGGAATTCAAAGAATATATTGGGAATACAAATACCCTCATTTCTTGCTACTGCCATATAGTGCCAGTGTCTGACTGGGAATTCAAAGAATATATTGGGAATACAAATACCCTCATTTCTTGCTACTGCCATATAGTGCCAGTGTCTGACTGGGAATTCAAAGAATATATTGGGGTTACGTGCACCCACAATTTTTACTACTGGTATACAGTGCCATTGTCTGACTGGGAATTCAAAGAATATATTGGGGTTATAAATACCCTCATTTCTTGCTACTGCCATATAGTGCCAGTTTCTGACTGGTAATTCAAAGAATATATTGGGGTTACGTGCACCCACAATTTTTACTACTGGTATACAGTGCCATTGTCTGACTGGGAATTCAAAGAGTATATTGGGAATACAAATACCCTCATTTCTTGCTACTGCCATATAGTGCCAGTGTCTGACTGGGAATTCAAAGAATATATTGGGGTTACGTGCACCCACAATTTTTACTACTGGTATACAGTGCCATTGTCTGACTGGGAATTCAAAGAATATATTGGGAATACAAATACCCTCATTTCTTGCTACTGCCATATAGTGCCAGTGTCTGACTGGGAATTCAAAGAATATATTGGGGTTACGTGCACCCACAATTTTTACTACTGGTATACAGTGCCATTGTCTGACTGGGAATTCAAAGAATATATTGGGAATACAAATACCCTCATTTCTTGCTACTGCCATATAGTGCCAGTGTCTGACTGGGAATTCAAAGAATATATTGGGAATACAAATACCCTCATTTCTTGCTACTGCCATATAGTGCCAGTGTCTGACTGGGAATTCAAAGAATATATTGGGGTTACGTGCACCCACAATTTTTACTACTGGTATACAGTGCCATTGTCTGACTGGGAATTCAAAGAATATATTGGGGTTATAAATACCCTCATTTCTTGCTACTGCCATATAGTGCCAGTTTCTGACTGGTAATTCAAAGAATATATTGGGGTTACGTGCACCCACAATTTTTACTACTGGTATACAGTGCCATTGTCTGACTGGGAATTCAAAGAGTATATTGGGAATACAAATACCCTCATTTCTTGCTACTGCCATATAGTGCCAGTTTCTGACTGGTAATTCAAAGAATATATTGGGGTTACGTGCACCCACAATTTTTACTACTGGTATACAGTGCCATTGTCTGACTGGGAATTCAAAGAGTATATTGGGAATACAAATACCCTCATTTCTTGCTACTGCCATATAGTGCCAGTTTCTGACTGGTAATTCAAAGAATATATTGGGGTTACGTGCACCCACAATTTTTACTACTGGTATACAGTGCCATTGTCTGACTGGGAATTCAAAGAATATATTGGGAATACAAATACCCTCATTTCTTGCTACTGCCATATAGTGCCAGTGTCTGACTGGGAATTCAAAGAATATATTGGGGTTACGTGCACCCACAATTTTTACTACTGGTATACAGTGCCATTGTCTGACTGGGAATTCAAAGAATATATTGGGAATACAAATACCCTCATTTCTTGCTACTGCCATATAGTGCCAGTGTCTGACTGGGAATTCAAAGAATATATTGGGGTTACGTGCACCCACAATTTTTACTACTGGTATACAGTGCCATTGTCTGACTGGGAATTCAAAGAATATATTGGGAATACAAATACCCTCATTTCTTGCTACTGCCATATAGTGCCAGTGTCTGACTGGGAATTCAAAGAATATATTGGGGTTACGTGCACCCACAATTTTTACTACTGGTATACAGTGCCATTGTCTGACTGGGAATTCAAAGAATATATTGGGAATACAAATACCCTCATTTCTTGCTACTGCCATATAGTGCCAGTGTCTGACTGGGAATTCAAAGAATATATTGGGGTTACGTGCACCCACAATTTTTACTACTGGTATACAGTGCCATTGTCTGACTGGGAATTCAAAGAGTATATTGGGAATACAAATACCCTCATTTCTTGCTACTGCCATATAGTGCCAGTGTCTGACTGGTAATTCAAAGAATATATTGGGGTTACGTGCACCCACAATTTTTACTACTGGTATACAGTGCCATTGTCTGACTGGGAATTCAAAGAATATATTGGGGTTATAAATACCCTCATTTCTTGCTACTGCCATATAGTGCCAGTTTCTGACTGGGAATTCAAAGAATATATTGGGAATACAAATACCCTCATTTCTTGCTACTGCCATATAGTGCCAGTGTCTGACTGGGAATTCAAAGAATATATTGGGGTTACGTGCACCCACAATTTTTACTACTGGTATACAGTGCCATTGTCTGACTGGGAATTCAAAGAGTATATTGGGAATACAAATACCCTCATTTCTTGCTACTGCCATATAGTGCCAGTTTCTGACTGGTAATTCAAAGAATATATTGGGGTTACGTGCACCCACAATTTTTACTACTGGTATACAGTGCCATTGTCTGACTGGGAATTCAAAGAATATATTGGGAATACAAATACCCTCATTTCTTGCTACTGCCATATAGTGCCAGTGTCTGACTGGGAATTCAAAGAATATATTGGGGTTACGTGCACCCACAATTTTTACTACTGGTATACAGTGCCATTGTCTGACTGGGAATTCAAAGAATATATTGGGGTTATAAATACCCTCATTTCTTGCTACTGCCATATAGTGCCAGTTTCTGACTGGGAATTCAAAGAATATATTGGGGTTACGTGCACCCACAATTTTTACTACTGGTATACAGTGCCATTGTCTGACTGGGAATTCAAAGAATATATTGGGAATACAAATACCCTCATTTCTTGCTACTGCCATATAGTGCCAGTGTCTGACTGGGAATTCAAAGAATATATTGGGAATACAAATACCCTCATTTCTTGCTACTGCCATATAGTGCCAGTGTCTGACTGGGAATTCAAAGAATATATTGGGGTTACGTGCACCCACAATTTTTACTACTGGTATACAGTGCCATTGTCTGACTGGGAATTCAAAGAGTATATTGGGAATACAAATACCCTCATTTCTTGCTACTGCCATATAGTGCCAGTTTCTGACTGGTAATTCAAAGAATATATTGGGGTTACGTGCACCCACAATTTTTACTACTGGTATACAGTGCCATTGTCTGACTGGGAATTCAAAGAGTATATTGGGAATACAAATACCCTCATTTCTTGCTACTGCCATATAGTGCCAGTTTCTGACTGGTAATTCAAAGAATATATTGGGGTTACGTGCACCCACAATTTTTACTACTGGTATACAGTGCCATTGTCTGACTGGGAATTCAAAGAATATATTGGGAATACAAATACCCTCATTTCTTGCTACTGCCATATAGTGCCAGTGTCTGACTGGGAATTCAAAGAATATATTGGGGTTACGTGCACCCACAATTTTTACTACTGGTATACAGTGCCATTGTCTGACTGGGAATTCAAAGAATATATTGGGGTTATAAATACCCTCATTTCTTGCTACTGCCATATAGTGCCAGTTTCTGACTGGTAATTCAAAGAATATATTGGGGTTACGTGCACCCACAATTTTTACTACTGGTATACAGTGCCATTGTCTGACTGGGAATTCAAAGAGTATATTGGGAATACAAATACCCTCATTTCTTGCTACTGCCATATAGTGCCAGTTTCTGACTGGTAATTCAAAGAATATATTGGGGTTACGTGCACCCACAATTTTTACTACTGGTATACAGTGCCATTGTCTGACTGGGAATTCAAAGAGTATATTGGGAATACAAATACCCTCATTTCTTGCTACTGCCATATAGTGCCAGTTTCTGACTGGTAATTCAAAGAATATATTGGGGTTACGTGCACCCACAATTTTTACTACTGGTATACAGTGCCATTGTCTGACTGGGAATTCAAAGAGTATATTGGGAATACAAATACCCTCATTTCTTGCTACTGCCATATAGTGCCAGTTTCTGACTGGTAATTCAAAGAATATATTGGGGTTACGTGCACCCACAATTTTTACTACTGGTATACAGTGCCATTGTCTGACTGGGAATTCAAAGAATATATTGGGAATACAAATACCCTCATTTCTTGCTACTGCCATATAGTGCCAGTGTCTGACTGGGAATTCAAAGAATATATTGGGGTTACGTGCACCCACAATTTTTACTACTGGTATACAGTGCCATTGTCTGACTGGGAATTCAAAGAATATATTGGGAATACAAATATCCTCATTTCTTGCTACTGCCATATAGTGCCAGTGTCTGACTGGGAATTCAAAGAATATATTGGGGTTACGTGCACCCACAATTTTTACTACTGGTATACAGTGCCATTGTCTGACTGGGAATTCAAAGAATATATTGGGAATACAAATACCCTCATTTCTTGCTACTGCCATATAGTGCCAGTGTCTGACTGGGAATTCAAAGAATATATTGGGGTTACGTGCACCCACAATTTTTACTACTGGTATACAGTGCCATTGTCTGACTGGGAATTCAAAGAATATATTGGGAATACAAATACCCTCATTTCTTGCTACTGCCATATAGTGCCAGTGTCTGACTGGGAATTCAAAGAATATATTGGGGTTACGTGCACCCACAATTTTTACTACTGGTATACAGTGCCATTGTCTGACTGGGAATTCAAAGAATATATTGGGGTTATAAATACCCTCATTTCTTGCTACTGCCATATAGTGCCAGTTTCTGACTGGTAATTCAAAGAATATATTGGGGTTACGTGCACCCACAATTTTTACTACTGGTATACAGTGCCATTGTCTGACTGGGAATTCAAAGAATATATTGGGAATACAAATACCCTCATTTCTTGCTACTGCCATATAGTGCCAGTGTCTGACTGGGAATTCAAAGAATATATTGGGGTTACGTGCACCCACAATTTTTACTACTGGTATACAGTGCCATTGTCTGACTGGGAATTCAAAGAATATATTGGGAATACAAATACCCTCATTTCTTGCTACTGCCATATAGTGCCAGTGTCTGACTGGGAATTCAAAGAATATATTGGGGTTACGTGCACCCACAATTTTTACTACTGGTATACAGTGCCATTGTCTGACTGGGAATTCAAAGAATATATTGGGAATACAAATACCCTCATTTCTTGCTACTGCCATATAGTGCCAGTGTCTGACTGGGAATTCAAAGAATATATTGGGGTTACGTGCACCCACAATTTTTACTACTGGTATACAGTGCCATTGTCTGACTGGGAATTCAAAGAATATATTGGGAATACAAATACCCTCATTTCTTGCTACTGCCATATAGTGCCAGTGTCTGACTGGGAATTCAAAGAATATATTGGGGTTACGTGCACCCACAATTTTTACTACTGGTATACAGTGCCATTGTCTGACTGGGAATTCAAAGAATATATTGGGAATACAAATACCCTCATTTCTTGCTACTGCCATATAGTGCCAGTGTCTGACTGGGAATTCAAAGAATATATTGGGGTTACGTGCACCCACAATTTTTACTACTGGTATACAGTGCCATTGTCTGACTGGGAATTCAAAGAATATATTGGGAATACAAATACCCTCATTTCTTGCTACTGCCATATAGTGCCAGTGTCTGACTGGGAATTCAAAGAATATATTGGGAATACAAATACCCTCATTTCTTGCTACTGCCATATAGTGCCAGTGTCTGACTGGGAATTCAAAGAATATATTGGGAATACAAATACCCTCATTTCTTGCTACTGCCATATAGTGCCAGTGTCTGACTGGGAATTCAAAGAATATATTGGGGTTACGTGCACCCACAATTTTTACTACTGGTATACAGTGCCATTGTCTGACTGGGAATTCAAAGAATATATTGGGGTTATAAATACCCTCATTTCTTGCTACTGCCATATAGTGCCAGTTTCTGACTGGTAATTCAAAGAATATATTGGGGTTACGTGCACCCACAATTTTTACTACTGGTATACAGTGCCATTGTCTGACTGGGAATTCAAAGAGTATATTGGGAATACAAATACCCTCATTTCTTGCTACTGCCATATAGTGCCAGTTTCTGACTGGTAATTCAAAGAATATATTGGGGTTACGTGCACCCACAATTTTTACTACTGGTATACAGTGCCATTGTCTGACTGGGAATTCAAAGAGTATATTGGGAATACAAATACCCTCATTTCTTGCTACTGCCATATAGTGCCAGTTTCTGACTGGTAATTCAAAGAATATATTGGGGTTACGTGCACCCACAATTTTTACTACTGGTATACAGTGCCATTGTCTGACTGGGAATTCAAAGAATATATTGGGAATACAAATACCCTCATTTCTTGCTACTGCCATATAGTGCCAGTGTCTGACTGGGAATTCAAAGAATATATTGGGGTTACGTGCACCCACAATTTTTACTACTGGTATACAGTGCCATTGTCTGACTGGGAATTCAAAGAATATATTGGGGTTATAAATACCCTCATTTCTTGCTACTGCCATATAGTGCCAGTTTCTGACTGGGAATTCAAAGAATATATTGGGGTTACGTGCACCCACAATTTTTACTACTGGTATACAGTGCCATTGTCTGACTGGGAATTCAAAGAGTATATTGGGAATACAAATACCCTCATTTCTTGCTACTGCCATATAGTGCCAGTTTCTGACTGGTAATTCAAAGAATATATTGGGGTTACGTGCACCCACAATTTTTACTACTGGTATACAGTGCCATTGTCTGACTGGGAATTCAAAGAGTATATTGGGAATACAAATACCCTCATTTCTTGCTACTGCCATATAGTGCCAGTTTCTGACTGGTAATTCAAAGAATATATTGGGGTTACGTGCACCCACAATTTTTACTACTGGTATACAGTGCCATTGTCTGACTGGGAATTCAAAGAATATATTGGGAATACAAATACCCTCATTTCTTGCTACTGCCATATAGTGCCAGTGTCTGACTGGGAATTCAAAGAATATATTGGGGTTACGTGCACCCACAATTTTTACTACTGGTATACAGTGCCATTGTCTGACTGGGAATTCAAAGAATATATTGGGAATACAAATACCCTCATTTCTTGCTACTGCCATATAGTGCCAGTGTCTGACTGGGAATTCAAAGAATATATTGGGGTTACGTGCACCCACAATTTTTACTACTGGTATACAGTGCCATTGTCTGACTGGGAATTCAAAGAATATATTGGGAATACAAATACCCTCATTTCTTGCTACTGCCATATAGTGCCAGTGTCTGACTGGGAATTCAAAGAATATATTGGGGTTACGTGCACCCACAATTTTTACTACTGGTATACAGTGCCATTGTCTGACTGGGAATTCAAAGAATATATTGGGGTTATAAATACCCTCATTTCTTGCTACTGCCATATAGTGCCAGTTTCTGACTGGTAATTCAAAGAATATATTGGGGTTACGTGCACCCACAATTTTTACTACTGGTATACAGTGCCATTGTCTGACTGGGAATTCAAAGAATATATTGGGAATACAAATACCCTCATTTCTTGCTACTGCCATATAGTGCCAGTGTCTGACTGGGAATTCAAAGAATATATTGGGGTTACGTGCACCCACAATTTTTACTACTGGTATACAGTGCCAATTTCTAACTAGGAATTCAAAATGCGCAAGGCTCCCGGAAAGGGACGTGGACGAGGCCGTGGGCGAGGTCGGGGGAATGGTTCTGGGGAGCAAGGTAGCAGTGAAGCCACAGGGCGTCCCGTGCCTACTCCTGTGGGGCAGCAAGCATTGCGCCACTCCACAGTGCCAGGGTTGCTTGCCACATTAACTAAACTGCAGGGTACAAACCTTAGTAGGCCCGAGAACCAGGAACAGGTCTTGCAATGGCTGTCAGAGAACGCTTACAGCACATTGTCCAGCAGCCAGTCAGACTCTGCCTCCTCTCCTCCTATTACCCAACAGTCTTGTCTTCCTTCCTCCCAAAATTCCGAAGCTTTACAGAACAATAACCCAAACTGTCCCTGCTCCCCAGAGCTGTTCTCCGCTCCTTTCATTGTCCCTCAACCTGCCTCTCCACGTCACGATTCCACGAACCTAACAGAGGAGCATCTGTGTCCAGATGCTCAAACACTAGAGTCTCCTCCATCTCCGTTCGATTTGGTGGTGGATGACCAGCAACCCACCCTCATCGACGATGATGTGACGCAGTTGCCGTCAGGGCATCCAGTTGACTGGCGCATTGTGCGGGAGGAGGAGATGAGACAGGAGTTGGAAGAGGAAGTGGTGGATGATGAGGACACTGACCCGACCTGGACAGGGGGGATGTCAAGCGGGGAAAGTAGTGTGGATGTTGAGGCAGGTGCAGCACCAAAAAGGGTAGCTAGAGGCAGAGGCAGAGGTCAGCAGCTTAGGCGAAGCCAGGCCACACCCGGAATCTCCCAAGATGTTCCAGTTCGTACCCAGCCCCGAAAAACTCCCACCTCGAGGGCACGTTTCTCGAAGGTGTGGAGTTTTTTCAAGGAATGCGCCGAGGACAGATATAGTGTTGTCTGCACAATTTGCCTCTCGAAATTGATTAGGGGCTCTGAGAAGAGCAACCTGTCCACCACTTCAATGCGCCGTCATTTGGAATCCAAGCACTGGAATCAGTGGCAGGCAGCAACGGCAGGACAAAGGCCGCCTGCCGTTCACGCCACTGCCACTGCCTCTGCCTCTGCCTCTGCCACTGCCACTGCTGACTGTGCTGGCGATGCACTCCAGAGGACGAGCCAGGACACCACTTCATCTGCCTCCGCCACTTTGTTGACTTCTACCTCATCCTCCCCTGGTCCTGTCTTATCTCCTTCTCCTGCACCATCAAAGGCACCATCAGGCGTTTCTTTACAACAACCCACCATCTCTCAGACATTGGAGCGGCGGCAGAAATACACTGCTAACCACCCACACGCGCAAGCCTTGAACGCCAACATCGCTAAACTGCTGGCCCAGGAGATGTTGGCGTTCCGGCTTGTTGAAACTCCCGCCTTCCTGGACCTGATGGCAACTGCGGCACCTCGCTATGCCGTCCCTAGCCGTCACTACTTCTCCCGGTGTGCCGTCCCCGCCTTGCACCAGCACGTGTCACTCAACATCAGGCGGGCCCTTAGTTCCGCGCTTTGCACAAAGGTCCACTTGACCACCGACGCGTGGACAAGTGCATGCGGACAGGGACGCTACATTTCACTGACGGCACACTGGGTGAATGTAGTTGAGGCTGGGACTGCTTCCCAAACTGGCCCGGTGTACCTCGTCTCCCCGCCTAACATTCCTGGCAGGGACACGAGAAGAACACCCCCCTCCTCCTCCTCCTCTACCGCCTCCTCCTCCGCCACCGCCTCCTCCTCCGCCACCGCCTCCTCCTCCGCTGTTAGATTGACCCCAGCTACGAGTTGGAAACGTTGCAGCACTGGCGTTGGTAGACGTCAGCAGGCTGTGCTGAAGCTGATCAGCTTGGGGGACAGACAGCACACTGCCTCCGAGGTGAGGGATGCCCTCCTCGATGAGACGGCAATATGGTTTGAGCCGCTGCACCTGGGCCCAGGCATGGTCGTTTGTGATAACGGCCGGAACCTGGTAGCAGCTCTGGAGCTTGCCGGACTCCAACATGTTCCATGCCTGGCCCACGTCTTCAACCTAGTGGTGCAACGTTTCCTAAAGAGCTACCCCAATGTTCCAGAGCTACTGGTGAAAGTGCGGCGCATGTGCGCCCACTTTCGCAAGTCGACAGTAGCCGCTGCTAGCTTAAAATCTCTCCAGCAACGCCTGCATGTGCCACAACACCGGCTTTTGTGCGACGTCCCCACACGCTGGAACTCAACGTTTCAGATGTTGAATAGAGTGGTTGAGCAGCAGAGACCTTTGATGGAATACCAGCTACAAAACCCTAGGGTGCCACAAAGTCAGCTGCCTCAGTTTCACATCCATGAGTGGCCATGGATGAGAGACCTTTGTGACATCCTACGGGTCTTTGAGGAGTCCACAAGGAGGGTGAGCTCTGAGGATGCGATGGTGAGCCTTACAATCCCGCTCTTGTGTGTTCTGAGAGAATCCCTGATTGACATCAGGGATAACTCAGATCACACAGAGGAGTTAGGGATAGCATCCGATCCGTCACAGCTGGAGAGTAGGTCCACACATCTGTCCGCTTCACTGCGTTTAATGGAGGAGGAGGAGGAGGAGGAGGAGGAGGAAGAAGAGTTGTCCGATGATGTGATGGTGATACAGGAGGCTTCCGGGCAACTTCGAATCGTCCCATTGTTGCAGCGCGGATGGGTAGACATGGAGGATGAGGAGGAAATGGAGATTGAACTTTCCGGTGGGGCCAGAGGAGTCATGCCAACTAACACTGTGGCAGACATGGCTGAGTTCATGTTGGGGTGCTTTACAACCGACAAGCGTATTGTCAAAATCATGGAGGACAACCAGTACTGGATCTTTGCTATCCTTGACCCCCGGTATAAAAACAACATCTCGTCTTTTATTCCGGTAGAGGGGAGGGCCAATCGCATCAATGCTTGCCACAGGCAATTGGTGCAGAATATGATGGAGATGTTTCCAGCATGTGACAGTGGCGGCAGGGAGGGCAGTTCCTCCAGTAGGCAACCAAGTTCTCACCGGTCCACACAAACGAGGGGCACACTGTCTAAGGTCTGGGACACCTTGATGGCACCCCCTCGCCAAAGTGCCGCCACGGAGGGTCCTAGTGTCACCAGGCGTGAGAAGTATAGGCGCATGTTGCGGGAATACCTTTCCGACCACAGCCCTGTCCTCTCCGACCCCTCTGCGCCCTACACGTATTGGGTGTCGAAGTTGGACCTGTGGCTTGAACTTGCCCTATATGCCTTGGAGGTGCTGTCCTGTCCTGCCGCCAGCGTCCTATCTGAGAGGGTGTTCAGTGCAGCCGGTGGCATCATCACTGACAAGCGCACCCGTCTGTCAGCTGAGAGTGCCGACCGGCTCACTTTGATAAAAATGAACCACCACTGGGTAGAGCCGTCATTTTTGTGCCCACCTGTGTAAAGCACCCCAACATGAAACTCCATGTCTGTACTCAACCTCTCCAATTCCTCCGCATCCTCATACTCATCCACCATAAGCGTTGCACAATTCTGCTAATACTAGGCTCCCTCCAACATGATTTCCCCCAACTCTGCTGGTTAGAGGCTCCCTCCACCCTGATTTCCACCAACTCTGCTGGTTAGAGGCTCCCTCCACCCTGCTTTCCCACAACTCTGCTGGTTAGAGGCTCCTTCCACCATGAATTTGCCCAAACTGGGCTGTTTAGAGGCTCCCTCCACCATGAATTGGTCCAAACTGGGCTGGTTAGAGGCTCCCTCCACCATTAATTGGTCCAAACTGGGCTGGTTAGAGGCTCCCTCCACAATTAATTGGTCCAAACTGGGCTAATTAGAGGCTCCCTCCACCATGAATTGGTCCAAACTGGGTTTTTTAGAGGCTCCCTCCACCATGAATTGGTCCAAACTGGGCTGGTTAGAGGCTCCCTCCACCATTAATTGGTCCAAACTGGGCTGGTTAGAGGCTCCCTCCACAATTAATTGGTCCAAACTGGGCTAATTAGAGGCTCCCTCCACCATGAATTGGTCCAAACTGGGTTTTTTAGAGGCTCCCTCCACCATGAATTTGCCCAAACTGGGCTGTTTAGAGGCTCCCTCCACCATGAATTGGTCCAAACTGGGCTGGTTAGAGGCTCCCTCCACCATGAATTTCCCAAAACTTGGCTGTTTAGAGGCTCCCTCCACCATTAATTGGTCCAAACTGGGCTGGTTAGAGGCTCCCTCCACCATGAATTGGTCCAAACTGGGCTGGTTAGAGGCTCCCTCCACCATTAATTGGTCCAAACTGGGCTGGTTAGAGGCTCCCTCCACCATGAATTTGCCCAAACTGGGCTGTTTAGAGGCTCCCTCCACCATGAATTGGTCCAAACTGGGCTGGTTAGAGGCTCCCTCCACCATGAATTTCCCAAAACTTGGCTGTTTAGAGGCTCCCTCCACCATTAATTGGTCCAAACTGGGCTGGTTAGAGGCTCCCTCCACCATGAATTGGTCCAAACTGGGCTGGTTAGAGGCTCCCTCCACCATTAATTGGTCCAAACTGGGCTGGTTAGAGGCTCCCTCCACCATGAATTTGCCCAAACTGGGCTGGTTAGAGGCTCCCTCCACCATGAATTGGTCCAAACTGGGCTGGTTAGAGGCTCCCTCCACCATGAATTTGCCCAAACTGGGCTGTTTAGAGGCTCCCTCCACCATTAATTGGTCCAAACTGGGCTGGTTAGAGGCTCCCTCCACCATGAATTTGCCCAAACTGGGCTGTTTAGAGGCTCCCTCCACCATGAATTGGTCCAAACTGGGTTTTTTAGAGGCTCCCTCCACCATGAATTGGTCCAAACTGGGCTGGTTAGAGGCTCCCTCCACCATGAATTTCCCAAAACTTGGCTGTTTAGAGGCTCCCTCCACCATGAATTGGTCCAAACTGGGCTGGTTAGAGGCTCCCTCCACCATTAATTGGTCCAAACTGGGCTGGTTAGAGGCTCCCTCCACCATGAATTTGCCCAAACTGGGCTGGTTAGAGGCTCCCTCCACCATGAATTTGCCCAAACTGGGCTGTTTAGAGGCTCCCTCCACCATTAATTGGTCCAAACTGGGCTGGTTAGAGGCTCCCTCCACCATGAATTTGCCCAAACTGGGCTGTTTAGAGGCTCCCTCCACCATGAATTTGCCCAAACTGGGCTGTTTAGAGGCTCCCTCCACCATTAATTGGTCCAAACTGGGCTGGTTAGAGGCTCCCTCCACCATGAATTTGCCCAAACTGGGCTGTTTAGAGGCTCCCTCCACCATGAATTGGTCCAAACTGGGTTTTTTAGAGGCTCCCTCCACCATGAATTGGTCCAAACTGGGCTGGTTAGAGGCTCCCTCCACCATGAATTTCCCAAATCTTGGCTGTTTAGAGGCTCCCTCCACCATGAATTGGTCCAAACTGGGCTGGTTAGAGGCTCCCTCCACCATTAATTGGTCCAAACTGGGCTGGTTAGAGGCTCCCTCCACCATGAATTTGCCCAAACTGGGCTGTTTAGAGGCTCCCTCCACCATGAATTTGCCCAAACTGGGCTGTTTAGAGGCTCCCTCCACCATGAATTGGTCCAAACTGGGTTTTTTAGAGGCTCCCTCCACCATGAATTGGTCCAAACTGGGCTGGTTAGAGGCTCCCTCCACCATGAATTTCCCAAAACTTGGCTGTTTAGAGGCTCCCTCCACCATGAATTGGTCCAAACTGGGCTGGTTAGAGGCTCCCTCCACCATTAATTGGTCCAAACTGGGCTGGTTAGAGGCTCCCTCCACCATGAATTTGCCCAAACTGGGCTGGTTAGAGGCTCCCTCCACCATGAATTTGCCCAAACTGGGCTGTTTAGAGGCTCCCTCCACCATTAATTGGTCCAAACTGGGCTGGTTAGAGGCTCCCTCCACCATGAATTTGCCCAAACTGGGCTGTTTAGAGGCTCCCTCCACCATGAATTTGCCCAAACTGGGCTGTTTAGAGGCTCCCTCCACCATTAATTGGTCCAAACTGGGCTGGTTAGAGGCTCCCTCCACCATGAATTTGCCCAAACTGGGCTGTTTAGAGGCTCCCTCCACCATGAATTGGTCCAAACTGGGTTTTTTAGAGGCTCCCTCCACCATGAATTGGTCCAAACTGGGCTGGTTAGAGGCTCCCTCCACCATGAATTTCCCAAAACTTGGCTGTTTAGAGGCTCCCTCCACCATGAATTGGTCCAAACTGGGCTGGTTAGAGGCTCCCTCCACCATTAATTGGTCCAAACTGGGCTGGTTAGAGGCTCCCTCCACCATGAATTTGCCCAAACTGGGCTGTTTAGAGGCTCCCTCCACCATGAATTTGCCCAAACTGGGCTGGTTAGAGGCTCCCTCCACCATGAATTGGTCCAAACGGGTTTTTAGAGGCTCCCTTCACCATGAATTGGTCCAAACTTGGCTGTTTAGAGGCTCCCTCCACCATGAATTGGTCCAAACTGGGGTGGTTAGAGGCTCCCTCCACCATTAATTGGTCCAAACTGGGCTGGTTAGAGGCTCCCTCCACCATGAATTTGCCCAAACTGGGCTGTTTAGAGGCTCCCTCCACCATGAATTTGCCCAAACTGGGCTGGTTAGAGGCTCCCTCCACCATGAATTGGTCCAAACGGGTTTTTAGAGGCTCCCTTCACCATGAATTGGTCCAAACTTGGCTGTTTAGAGGCTCCCTCCACCATGAATTGGTCCAAACTGGGGTGGTTAGAGGCTCCCTCCACCATTAATTGGTCCAAACTGGGCTGGTTAGAGGCTCCCTCCACCATGAATTTGCCCAAACTGGGCTGGTTAGAGGCTCCCTCCACCATGAATTGGTCCAAACTGGGGTGGTTAGAGGCTCCCTCCACCATTAATTGGTCCAAACTGGGCTGGTTAGAGGCTCCCTCCACCATTAATTGGTCCAAACTGGGCTGGTTAGAGGCTCCCTCCACCATGAATTTGCCCAAACTGGGCTGGTTAGAGGCTCCCTCCACCATGAATTTGCCCAAACTGGGCTGGTTAGAGGCTCCCTCCACCATGAATTGGTCCAAACTGGGGTTTTTAGAGGCTCCCTCCACCATGAATTTGCCCAAACTGGGGTGTTTAGAGGCTCCCTCCACCATGAATTTGCCCAAACTCTGCTGGTTAGAGGCTCAATCCACCCTGATTTTCAAAACAAATGTTGGTGCCAACCTCAACTTACTACAAGGGCCAAATTCACTGCTGGTGACAAGCTCTCCTCACTGCAAGTGCCAAATACACATGTTTCAAGGTGTTTTCCTACTGTCAGAGAGGTGGTATTGAGTGTGTAAAGTGTGTAGTTGTTAGGCTGTGATGTTGGGGTAATAGAGGGTCTTTGGTGTGTTAGATGCCCCCAGACATGCTTCCCCTGCTGTCCCAGTGTCATTCCAGAGGTGTTGGCATCATTTCCTGGGGTGTCATAGTGGACTTGGTGACCCTCCAGACACGGATTTGGGTTTCCCCCTTAACGAGTATCTGTTCCCCATAGACTATAATGGGGTTCGAAACCCGTTCGAACACACGAACATTGAGCGGCTGTTCGAATCGAATTTCGAACCTCGAACATTTTAGTGTTCGCTCATCTCTAATTTCTTTCCATCTCTTTGGACCTGAAGCGTTCGACGTTATGTAAAATAAAACCTGTTTCTTCTCACTAAGCCTCCTTCTTCCATTGCGTTCCATCTACTTCTTTTGCCCGCTCTGATTCCTATCTGTAGGCACTTTCAGAAGCGTACAGGGATCGGCATGAATGTTGTGAATGGTCTGCAGCAAATGACCATGCAAAGTGTGATTGGAAACCTTTCTATAAATAGTCAATTTTCAGCAATTTGCACTACAGTAACTTTATACTATTCTTCTAGACCCAGTCCTATGTAATGAGCCACTTAGGGTTGGTTCTCATCTGCGTTTGTATTCCGTGTGGGGGAGTCCGCATGGGGACACTCTCAAACGGAATACCAAACGCAATTGCAAGCGGTGTGCAGAAAAAGCACACGGACCCCATAGACTATAATGGGGTCTGTGTGCTTGCGGACAGGAAAGTACTTCACAATCTACTTTCCCGGCCACATGATTCGTGCGGGCAGTGTGCGGCAAGCACACGGTCCCCAATATAGTCTATGGTGTCCGAGTGCTTTCACTGCACACCACTTGCAATTGTGTTTGGTATTCCATTCGGGGGTCCCCATGTGGACGGAATACCAACGCAGATGTGAACAAAGGGTAACACTGTCTTTGGTTGACCGACTGTACTTACTTGGACCACTTTTGGCAGTACCGGGAACGCCAACCTAAAATTGATGCTTTTGTCTACGATTTGATCCTTGACAAAGTCAGATCCTTACATTTGCCCTTTTTCCACTTTCTAAACATCAACTTCAAGAACTGACTTTTCACTTGCTGTCTAATATATCCCAACCCTTGACAGCTGCCATTGTCACGAGATAATCAATGTTATTCACGCAACTTGTCAGTGGGTTTTAATCGTTATGACTGATCGGTGTATGAAAAAAACTCAAGGGTAATGTATGTATGTAAACCTAGATGAAATGTGTAGCAAGTACTTTAGGTGCGCATAGTGGATTTATCCTGCACGGCTTCTCTGTGTTTCTTTCTGTTGCCAATGTTTCAGAACCTTCTACTGCCCGCAAGAAAATCTGGCTATCTGCTCTTCAATAACCCAAGAGCTTGATCACTCTAGAGAAGTCAGAAATGAGAAACAAACACTAAGAAAAAAAGCTGCAAGGCATAAGGAATCTTGGGTTTTTTGCCTTTTGAATCATGTCTCCCTTGTCTGAACAGCCAATCATACTGACAGACAAACAGGAGCTAGGGGCAGCAAAGTATCAGCTCGGTTATAAGAAAAGATTCTGTATCAGAGGCTATTGTGATCAAAGCCATACTGATGTTGGCGTGAGAACCATGAACAGAAAATCGTTACAGAAGATGCAAACCAGTTCACTTAGAAACTAGAGCCACACACACACGCACAAGGTACGGAACAGAAACAGCCAGGACCGAAGCACTGCATGAGAATGCTGGAGCCGAAACAAAAAAAAGGATGTGAAATAAAATAAATATGAAATATCACAAAAAAAAAACAATATATACAGTTATTTATATGCAGATCAGGGGTGCAACCAGACCAACAGCAGATGATAATAGTTGTAATCCGTTCTCCTTAGGTACTAGAAGCTATCAAATGAACTCCCCCCCAAAAATGAGCTCTCTTAGGCCACATGGTAACTGCAAAGCTAGCCATACACTTTAGGTAACCGTTGGCAGAATGCCGATTCAGCTAACAGCTAATATGTATCCATATCAATCTTATCTTTCGTTCACCAAGTTTGCCTGTGTTGTGAATATAGAAAGGAGAGTGAAGGTAAGTCAGAGGCCGCCTCAGGGTCCGAACCAAAAACCGGGTAGCCGCAACTGAAAGCCAGTGCACTGCATCGGCATCCAGCCGCGCACTCTGCTCCGGATTAGGTCCAATGAATGGGCCTAGTCCGGAGGAGGAAGTGTCTTCAGGCCAAATCGCGAGGTGACTCAGCCTGAAGAATTAGCACCTTGCCGTTTCTTCCGACTCCCGGAAAAAAGACCTGAGCGGCTTCCATTGATTTCAATGGGAGCCATCTTTTTGCTCAGGGTTTTGAGGCGGATACGGCCTCAAAACCCTATCAAAAAACTCCATGTGAACTTACTAGAGATGAGCGAACACTGTTCGGATCAGCCAATCCGAATAGCACGCTCCGATAGAAATGAATGGAAGCACCTTCATTCATTTCTATGGGAGCGTGCTGTTGGGAACGGCTGTTCCGAACAGTGTTCGCTCATCTCTAGAACTTACCCTAACCCTCTGAGAATCACCTTTGCCAGTGCCTTATCTTCCTTGAAAACATAAGGAACATGCATGTTGAAACTGGAGTCAAGAGGTCACTGATATTGACAGGTTTGGCCAACATTAGGTTTGAGCTGATCTTGAGATTTCAGGATCGTTTTTAAAATCCGATTTTCGATCATTTACCAGCCGATCCCGATCGTGAAATTTACTTGATCGCTGATCGGAATCCGATCTTTTCCAATCCTGATTGCTCAACCCTAGCCAACATTGTTCTAATGTATACAGCCAGCTTTAGAGCACTATGCACATGGGTTACACATCTTAATAAGTCACTTGTTAAAGAGAGCTTTCACCACCTCCACTGGCTTGAGTTCTTTGCATCCTTTATTAGGTTCTAATCCCCTAATTCCAGTAATTTTTTTCTACCTCTCACCCTATTCCTCAGCTATCAGTACAGGTAGTTCTGGTACTTAGTATTCTAATTAGTCTCTCTACTGTCAAGTAGGTGGTCTTGGTTCTTAGATGTCAAGATTCTGAGCTCTGACATGATCTGCCTCTGATTTCACAAGATCAGAGAGATCTGACTAATGCCCCTTTGTCTGCTCCTGCAAGTGACATCCACATGACAGCAGGGAGACTAATTACCATATAAGGCCCTGAAACTAACTGCACTGATTGCTCAGGAATGGTGGGAGCTAGAGAAAAAATTCCAATTAGTTCAGAGTCTGTCAAAGGATGTAAAGAATTTGAGTTAGTGGAGGTGAAAGATCCTGTTTAAAGGAATCCTATCATTAAAACTCTTTTTTTTTTGTCCATAACATGTTGGAATAGCCTTAAGAAAGGCTGCTATTCTCCTACCTTTAGATGTCTT
This sequence comes from Leptodactylus fuscus, assembly GCF_031893055.1. Taxonomy (NCBI): domain Eukaryota; kingdom Metazoa; phylum Chordata; class Amphibia; order Anura; family Leptodactylidae; genus Leptodactylus; species Leptodactylus fuscus. The sequence goes on from NC_134274.1 coordinate 36,825,473, forward strand.
TTCCACGCCACCATTGGGTAGAAATCCCAGTTTTCGTTGGTATGCAAATGAGTTCTCTTGCAGCATTGGGGGCATCCCCAATGCTGTGAGAGAACTCTCCAGCACTGCCTCCATCTTCTTCAGGAACTTCCTCTTCCTGTGTCTTCTTCCGGTGCAGGCTTTGAAAATTGTAGGCCTTTTGCCACAGGCAAACCCAACTGCGCATGCCCGCCGGCCACAAGAAAATGGCCGCTTACACAGTAATGTAACCAACCATTTTCTTGTGGCTGGTGGGCATTTGCAGTCGGCTGCCCGAGGCCTAGAAGTTTGAAGTCACCGCTGGAAGAAGACTCGAAGAAGACCTGTTGCTGAAGAAGATGGAGGCGGCGCTGGAGAGTTCTCTCACAGCATTGGGGATGCTACGGAATGGCGGCGCGTGCCGCTGTTCGGTATATAATCCAGTTTTCGTCGGTATGCAAATGAGTTCTCTCGCAGCACTGTGGGCGTCCCCAATGTTGCGAGAGAACTCTCCAGCGCTGCCTCCGGAGGTGGCTTCAAACTTCTAAGCCTCGGGCAGCCGACTGCGAATGCCCATCGGCCACAAGAAAATGGCAGCTTACAATACTGTGTAAGCGGCCATTTTCTTGCGGCTGGCGGGCATGTGCAGTCGGTTTTGCCCTCGGCCCAAGGCCTACAATTTTCAAAGCCTGCACCGGAAGAAGACACAGGAAGAGGACGTTCCTGAAGAAGATGGAAGTGGCACTGGAGAGTTCTCTTGCAGCACTGGGGATGCCCCCAGTGCTGTTAGAGCACTGAGGACCGCCTCCAGTGCTGCGAGAGAACTCATTTGCATACCAACTAAAACCGGGATTTCTACCCAATGGTGGCGTGGAAAAGACATCTAAAGGTAGGAGAATAGCAGCCTTTCTTAAGGCTATTCCAACATGTTAGGGACAAAAAATTGAGTTTTAATGATAGGATTCCTTTAATGTCCATAAGGAAGTAATACATGGATCCCCATATACAGAAAATCACATGGGGGAAAGGGGGATCCAAATTGTCCAAGAAAAAATTTGAGTATTGTCTCATTCAAAAAATTCAAAAATATTTTCTTGTTGTTGAAAATTTTTAGAGGTATGGATATATTAACAGATGATGTAAAAAGAGGTCCAGAGGGAGTTCAAATGACTCTAGCCAATAATATAGGACTACACACAAATGTCCCCGGGTAAAAACCAATTCAGCATTTGACCTCACGGCACAGAGCTCACTTTTTTTGAAACTTTCCATTGAGTTTACTGGTTGCGCCTCTCAGTGGGGCAGCCATAAAATATCCACAGCCACAACAAGGTAAAGAAAGAAGAGACGCTTCTTCTTACCCAACTCGGTAATTATTGGTATGTGAGTTCCACTGTTTTTTTCCTGACTGAATGAAATCAAAGGTAGCAGTTTGCCAGGCTTAGCTGAACGGTGCAAGTGTTAGAAAGATACAAGGCGGGAGGGGATCAAAGAGAAAAGACAGAGAGAGGGTGAGGTAAGAAGGCAGCTCCGAGAGCGGGCAGGTGAAAGGGTACACACATCGAAAGAAGAGAATAGAGCAGAGGGCACACAGTTGTGAAACCAGTAAAACAAATTGCACTGCAACTTCATATGCAATCTATGGCATTACATATGAGGTCTATGATCTGCAAGGCTAACAGATAGAAGATCCTAGAGATCCCTGGTCACTCACCAGTACCCTAATAATATTATAAATGTGAAAGTTTGTATGTTTGTGTGTTTGATGTTTGTATATTTGTGTGTTTGGATGTTTGTATATTTGTGTGTTTGGATGTTTGTTCCCCAATCACGCCAAAATGACCAAACCAATCTGGCTGAAATTTTGCACATACCTGCAATGCCACCCGTATTAGAACACAGAGTTGTTAAAATCCCCGTAAAGGACTGGGCATCCCGACCGCAAGCCCCGGAATTCGGTTTGCTGTAGGCTAAAAGACCTGAGATGACGTCATCTCAGGTCCTTCAGTCGTTGTCCGATAGGGTCGCAGGATGATGTGGGTGGAGATATAAAGGGAGAAGCCGGGTGCCGAGTGAACTCAATAACATGGCGTCTCGTGTGGGCCAGGGAGAAGCACACATGCAGTCTTGCTATTGCGGGTACGACGCATAGGTTGGGGGAAGAGTTTCGGTAAGTACGCTGCAACGGGGTGAAACTGTGCCAAAGTTCAGCCGCTTACCTTTCCACAGTTCAGCCACAACCGGTGGTGGACACAGCGGTACATAGGCACATTCAGTAATGTAGCCGAGTATGCACACCGCTGTAGCGCGTCACAGTATGGCCACCATGGCTGCACATGTACACGATGCAGGGGGCCGAGATTGGGGAAGGGGTGTGCAGAGGGGGGTCCGGGGCCCGGTGGTGCACGGGGAGGGGCATGGGGCACAGGAAGAAGGGGGCCGGGGGGGGGTGCAATGAAGAGAGGGGTCTGGGGGCGCAGGGTGGGGAACCGGCATGGGGGAATGGGGGGAAAAGGGGCAAAGGCCAGGGAGGGTGGCGGAAGGGGGGGGGGGCGAGGAGCAGAGGCGCCAAGGTAGAAAGTGGGGGGGGGGTAAGCGGAGCAGGGGCGCGCAGGGACACGGCGAGGGGGCGCACGCTGGTAATCTTACACACCAGCACTTGGCTAACTATACATGGCTCAGCACCAACACCAATCTGCAGACGAAGTCGCAGGCAGATGCTAGTTACTTATACAAACTCAATGTCTCTATTTGGAAGTATCTACAGTTTTACTGAACGTTATTCAAAGCGTAAGGCCAACACCTGGCAGCCACTCTCCTGCACCATGTGTGACCTCAGCCTTATCGAGATCAGTATAAGCCTTTGCATCTGAATAAATCAGCAGAACAAACATGCTAAAGCACCTGTACATTTAGTATCAGGACATAAAAATGCACATAAAGCACCCTGCAGTCTTGCATATACTATGGCTATACATCGATATGGGCATAGTTAGATATACTGAGAGTTCTTCGGCTAAATTAACTTTGTATCTGTATTCTGACCACTCAGTTGATATAAAAAAAGAGGTTTACCAAGCTCAGTAATGATGGGAATGTTGGCCCCGGTGGTAATGGATGGCTGCCTTGCTAGACCATGCACTGGACTGTTGTCAGGGGAAGATCGATCCATCCCTGGTGGTGTGAAGCCTTAAAAAATAAAATGAGAAGATTATGGTAGTCATATATATAGTACATAGCATATCTCTTAATAAGTGCACTAAGTAAGCAAAGAAATACATACAATGAATTCTTAAAGAATATTTATAAATCCCATGGTCTTGCACTGCAGGTATACAGTATATACTTTATTATGTTTTGTTTTTAGGTCTACTGCCTATTGCAAACAATGGGCCCAATTTTTGTCAATTCTGCCTCTTTTTAACTTCTTTCAATACAGAATATTGTAATATCTGCCAAGTATCCACCGAGTCCTTTAATTCATCAACCCCCAAGCATGTGCCAATAACATAGCCAAATAGATCTGAAAGCTTAGTGTCGCCTCTGACCCGAAAATGTGTTTGAGGCTGGAGTAGCAGCGGCGTATAGAAATGTTTAACAAACCAGAATTTCTCAGTATTTAATACACAGCGGGAGCGTTCAGACGGGCCCATGCACATTCCCTTTTATATATTGACAGAACAGAATAAAGCATTATTTCCCAGCTCTCAAAAGCAACCAGTGACCCTGATTTTCCTGCTATGTGACAAGTCTGTACCTTCAGTGAGTGATGGCACATGTATAATGCAAGGCCTTGCACAGACACATCCATCAAGAAACGCTGACTGCTGGAAAGCACAGCTGGGAGGAGAAATCACGGCCACTCCAATCTCAAGATAGTTAACAAGGCTACAGCAAAGTGATGTCATTTAAAGCTGCAAGCCCATCGTGTGAAACAGTCACAATTGCAGAGAGCAAGAGCAGAATCTACGAAATACTATGGAGCCTTGGATTTTTCATAGCTCTATTATTAATCTATACGTAATGAAAATCTGAAAATAATTATTTCCAATCATTAGGATCTAATGGCTGGCATCATTTGTGCCTCAATACAGTCTATAGCAGACTGGAGCAAACAGAGAAAGCAGCATTTGCACATCATTTACTAAATGCCTTTCATTTACAACCGTGCTTTAAATCACATTGCCCTCTGGTGGCTCCGGCAAGTATAACATCTCATGACGGTCGTAAGAGCTTGCTAGCAGTAGTTACAGAATTATTAGATTGGTATTAGACATAGCAAATGAGTTAGGAGTTAATATATTTATATACAGAGAATATACGATTTACTATCTGCACATACATGCTTGTGCAAGACATTAGCCTAGTAGGTATATACGGCATGTGTTAGTTCAAGACATTAAGTCTGTTCACAGTGATACTTTATTACAGTTTGGTAATCTAGTCCTAAACCATACGTTGAATATTTTGCTTTTTACAAGTCTAACAAAGTATCTGCTCAGTTGATGTATCCAATCGTGTTTACCGGCATGGAGATCAGTCCCTGTTTGGTCAATGAATACTTTCCTGGGGTGTCTCATGAATATTACAGAATATGGATGTTAAGGGAAATCGCTGGCTAGGAGCCAAAACAAAATGTCACACAAAAAAATTGGCATCTGGGGTTGAGCCGATCTTGAGATTTCAGGATCGTTTTTAAAATCCGATTTTCGATCATTTTCCAGCCGATCCCGATCGTGAAATTTGCTCGATCGCCGATTGGGATCTGATCTTTCCCGATCGCTCAACCCTAGTGGCATCTGTTTTACAGTCATAAGAGTCTGGAAGTTCTGCAAATACTATGATCGCTGACTATCGCAGCAAAAAAGCTCTACTGTCCTAAGATTAGAGAGCTCCAGATCCTCTGATTATTAACATACTAAGGAGACAAGTATGGGGCCTGCAAAGAAATGAAGTCCTGTCCTTCCAAGAACTTGAGCTAAGCAAGTGCAGCAAGAGAGAAGGTGTCTATTGAAGCTCTCTGACGGCAGTAGGAGAAAATCGCGTGCCAGTAGGGTTGAGCGATCAGGAAAGATCGGATTCCGATCGGCAATTGAGTAAATTTCACAATCGCGATTGGAATTCCGATCCCGTTCTTTTCCAGCGGGATCGAGGTCAGAGGTTATCTCAAGATCGGCTCAACCCTATTCATGTATATATCATTAATAGGGTTGAGCAATTGGGAAAGATCGGATCCCGATCAGCGATCGAGCAAATTTCACGATCGGGATCGGCTGGAAAATTATCAGAAATCGGATTTTAAAATCGATCCTGAAATCTCAAGTTCGTCTGAACCCTACGTACCAGTTGTCACTAAATCTAGGGGCACACCATTGACAATCTCATGTTGGACTCTATGGGACGTTATGTAAAAAAAATTGTCACCGGTAATCTTTTCTGTTAATTTTTTGCTACATTAACACAAAAATTGTTTGGATCGACAGATCTTCCAATCTACCGTGCGTGAAAGTTTACGGTCAAGCTCCACGAATTCCTATATGAGCCATGATCTGTGCAAACGGATTTACCTTCTGAAAATGAAGGGCATCCCATTCCTAAGGGGTTAAATCTGTCCAAGAAGAAGAATACGAGTCCTTCTAATTCCCAGTTGCTGCTTATAGGAAAATTATGCAGATGAAAACTTGATTAGGGTGATTTTGTGCGACTCAATTTGGACTTTTAATCTATTAAACTCCTATAAATGAGGCAGAGGAATCGCTCCCCTGGCGCCGCTGTAATAACCACCACAGAGAGTTTTTACAAGGATCACTGTTTAACTGCTGTGGATTCGATCAATTTTAGCGGTGCCTGGGCGATGCGTTTCTGGGAGTCCCATGTTAGACATATTATATCATAACACAAGACGCACCGATCGGGCAGGGAAAAAAAACTCAACAAATGACTGGTTGTGATGGACTCAGATCTCGGTCTCCATCGGCCTGACCTTGTTTATGGATTATTGAAGAGGTCCTGAGGACCTGAACAAATACAGCGCTTGTTTTTGCTTTTGGAAGCAATTAGAGGACTATAATAAGATACTGTAGTCAATTTAAGCAGTAATTAGCAAAACCTAATGACACTACCTTAATGATAATCGCCTTATGTAAGGTCCCACAGGAGTCTGCAGATATGAGGGGCTCTTTCAAGCTCCTAGTCAGTGTGTTAATATGAAATTCGGTAAACCGATTGGTGTTACAATGTGTTACAATGAGTCAGCTCCGTCAAATTTACTGGAGCTCAGCTGCTACTTTGGGTGTTTGTGCAAATGGACTTCTCATACTTTTATTACTTTATTACTGGTGATCACTACTTTGCTGACTATAGTGTTTTACTTGGGCCCGGTTTTCATTAGTTTCCCTTGATAACAAGAGTGAGGCTTTTGTCTATCTATCTATCTATCTATCTATCTATCTATCTATCTATCTATCTATCTATCTATCTATCTATCTATCTATCCATCCACCATCCATATATCATATCAGTTAATCAAAATCAATGCAAGTTTCAGCACATACACAGACTGCACTCGCAATGACCATTATTGTGAGTCCATGGCTATAGAAGTGGTGTACAGATTACAGCAAAGGGAACATCTAACCTGCCTTGGTAAATGAGATATATATATATATATATATATATATATATATGTGAGATATATACAGAAAGATCCACCACACAAAAATTTGGATATTACCTAGTGTCAGACTAGCAGTTTACAGGTCCTGTAATCTGACACTAGAGTGGGACCATGTATCTCAGAGGTGTGTTTGTGGTGGGACATTTATTGTAGTGCACCTCAGATAGCAAGAAGAAGGGAGGTCCTACTCTCCATATTGATGCATGTCCCTTATGATTACAGATAAGGTGAATAAAGAATATAAACCCCCCCAACCACACCAGTGTTAGTTCATTAGGTGTGCAACATATATATATATATATATATATATATATATATATATATATATATATATATTAAAAGATCATTGGAACAAAGGATTTTTCTCTTGGTTTTAAATGACTTACTAAGACTGAGATTGAGACAGAGTTTTATGGTCAAGATTTTGAAGCCAAATTCGTCTCCTGACCAAAAAGATGGCTCCCATTGAAATCTGGGAGCCATTTGTTTCGGCTCCCGGAAAATAGAACGGACAAGCTCATTCTCACGAGGTGAATTCACCTGAAGTCATTCCCTCCTCCAGACTAGGCCAATTCATTGGGCCTAATCCGGAGCGGAGTGCGCGACTGGATGCCAATGCATAGCCCCGGCATCAAGTCCCAGCTACCCAGTTTCTGGTCCGGATACGGGGTCCGCGTGCTCTCCGCACAGAACACGAGGACAGGAAAGTACTTCATGATCTACTTTCATGTCGGCATGATTTGTGCCGAAAGCACACGGACACAAATAGAGTCTATTCACACAGTTTTTTGGTGAAGATTTTGGCACTGAATCCGTGTCAGAATCCAAGGATTCTATGGGTTCCGCTATACATATATATATGTGTGTGTGTATATACACTGTATACATATATACAGTCCTATGAAAAAGTTTGGGCACCCCTATTCATCTTAATCATTTTTAGTTCTAAATATTTTGGTGTTTGCAACAGCCATTTCAGTTTGATATATCTAATAACTGATGGACACAGTAATATTTCAGGATTGAAATGAGGTTTATTGTACTAACAGAAAATGTGCAATATGCATTAAACCAAAATTTGACCGATGCAAAAATATGGGCACCTCAACAGAAAAGTGACATTAATATTTAGTACATCCTCCTTTTGCAAAGATAACAGCCTCTAGTCGCTTCCTGTAGCTTTTAATCAGTTCCTGGATCCTGGATGAAGGTATTTTGGACCATTTCTTTCTACAAAACAATTCAAGTTCAGTTAAGTTTGATGGTCGCCGAACATGGACAGCCCGCTCTCAAATGATCTGAAAACAAAGATTGTTCAACATAGTTGTTCAGGGGAAGGATACAAAACGTTGTCTCAGAGATTTAACCTGTCAGTTTCCACTGTGAGGAACATAGTAAGGAAATGGAAGACCACAGGGACAGTTCTTGTTAAGCCCAGAAGTGGCAGGCCAAGAAAAATATCAGAAAGGCAGAGAAGAAGAATGGTGAGAACAGTCAAGGACAATCCACAGACCACCTCCAAAGAGCTGCAGCATCATCTTGCTGCAGATGGTGTCACTGTGCATCGGTAACAATACAGCGCACTTTGCACAAATAGAAGCTGTATGGGAGAGTGATGAGAAAGAGGCCGTTTCTGCACATACGCCACAAATAGAGTTGCCTGAGGTATGAAAAAGCACATTTGGACAAGGCAGCTTCATTTTGGAAACAAAAATTGAGTTGTTTGGTTATAAAAAAAGGCGTTATGCATGGCGTCCAAAAAGAAACAGCATTCCAAGAAAAACACATGCTACCCACTGTAAAATTTGGTGGAGGTTCCATCATGCTTTGGGGCTGTGTGGCCAATGCCGGCATCGGGAATCTTGTTAAAGTTGAGAGTCGCATGGATTCCACTCAGTATCAGCAGATTCTTGAGAATAATGTTCAAGAATCTGTGACGAAGTTGAAGTTACGCCGGGGATGGATATTTCAGCAAGACAATGATCCAAAACACCACTCCAAATCCTCAGGCATTCATGCAGAGGAACAAGTACAATGTTCTGGAATGGCCATCCCAGTCCCCAGACCTGAATATCATTGAACATCTGTGGGATGATTTGAAGCGGGCTGTCCATGCTCGGCGACCATCTAACTTAACTGAACTTGAATTGTTTGTCCAAAATACCTTTATCCAGGAACTGATTAAAAGCTACAGGAAGCGACTAGAGGCTGTTATCTTTGCAAAAGGAGGATCTACTAAATATTAATGTCACTTTTCTGTTGAGGTGCCCATACTTTTGCACCGGTCAAATTTTGGTTTAATGCATATTGCACATTTTCTGTTAGTACAATAAACCTCATTTCAATCCTGAAACATTACTGTGTCCATCAGTTATTAGATATATCAAACTGAAATGGCTGCTGCAAACACCAAAATATTTAGAACTAAAAATGATTAAGATTAATAGGGGTGCCCAAACTTTTTCATAGGACTGTATATACTGTATATATATATATATATATATATATATATATACGCCTCCTTTAGTATATCGCAGTTTGAGGTGGCAGGAAATCTGCAGCTACAGGCTTTTGAGATGTAAATGATAATAAAATTAGCAAAATTGATCGGATATTATCTCATCTGAAATACATTGTTCTAATTTGGTTTAGAAATTGAATAGTGATGTTCATTGTTAACACTTGAAGAGGCGGATTGTTTTTATGCGATATGCGATACAAGTCAATGGCCAAGATGCTTAAGACTGTATTATCTGTGATTTCTACAGAAGGTTAGCGAGTACTTTTTATTGATTTGTTTCATCATTTATGAGTATGGAATGAGAAGAGATACTTGCATAATGTATAATAATCTTATTGTTCTACATGTAAGTTCTATAAACATTGCTAGTACTTTATAAATTCTATACATAATAGGCTTATTAGTCTTACAAGTAGCGATGGATAGCAGCAACTACTCCACTCATCATTGTACTTATTAGTACAGGTGCTGCAACACTATAGCGGAGCGATGGTCCTACAGGATGGTGGAATGTAAATCTAACCCTAATAATCCCTGTTTATGCCGGATTTACAATCGGCTACATAATTGCATTACTTTACCTCGAGACTAAAGTTCAGGCGACATAACAGTTCTCGCCGAACGTCTTTGTATAATTAAAGCAGCAGATCATTAAAACAGCGTTGTGCGCCGCTCCTGTCACACCGACAACCCATGCCTTATCCTTAAACCGCGCACAAAGGCAGTTTCCAATAAAAAGTGAAGTGTGAAATTATGTATTCATTAAAGTGCTGTGATAACAGGGTGGAGAAGATGGCCCTATGTAATATTTACACACAGGTCCCTCTTTGTGTGTGTGTGCGTGCGCGCGAATGTGGGTGTGTTGGGGTAAAATATGTTTTAATATCCAGAGGCACGTAAGCCGGGCTTAAATATTTATAAAACGGTTCAGAAGGAAGCTTGGGAGTTTTATATCTCTACATTGTGTGCGCAGACAATCAAGCTTAATATGGTTAAAGTGTGATAGATCATTGTAAAGAGGCTTCCCAGCTTGCGCTCCCAAGTGAGCAATATAAAAATGTTGTCTACCTAAGCAAGCACGGAAAGAGGTTGCGTTCTTAACCCTTTCGCCGAGAGAGGCGTCTGTCGCTCTGACCGGGCGCTCGGGGGTTAACCGCGCGGCAGGATATAAAGAGGAGACGGGGCCGTTAAGAAGGCAGATACCACTATAAATTTTTGTGTGTAAAAGTGTTGGAAACGGAGCATTAAACATGGTGTATTTATCTCCAGGGCATCTGGGAGAATGAAAGATACTGATTTAATATTTCATAGCAGTAATGTGATGCTTGCTTTTTGCTGCTGTATAATTAACTTTCTTAAAAGACTTGCGCGCCGTGTCATTTTTTTTCTCCTGGAACGAGAGAAGTCGGGAAAAGTTGAGAGACGGGTTCCGGCGCGATGTCTTCCAATGAGCCTGATGGATGGGCGCGAATCGGTCATCGTGGCTGGCGGGGTCAGATGTTATCATTACGTTCTCCACCGATAGCCTGTAAGGCGGTGGGATGACTAGGAGATGTATTGGACAATAGGATCTCGTTGCAAAATGATATGCATTATTAAATGGCGACATATTGGAGAGCAACTAAGAATCAGAAAGGTACAGGCAACAAGGAGGCAATAAAAACGTGGCAAAGAGCAGATGTAGGCTTAATGCTCATAAAAGAGTGCCGGAGGAAAAATAACACAAATGTTACGGGCCAGGGGCTGTAAAAGCCAACTACAGGTAAGTGGTCGGGTGTTCAACAGGGTCTACATGAAGAGCTACAGATGTGTGGTGGTGGGGGCATAAAAGAGAAGAATGTACCAGAAATAAGGACCGATAGGGAAGGTGGAGGGGGGGGGCAATTAAATACATGATACTTTACCACATATTACACTGGTGCCCTGTACAAACTCTGCTCAGCTCTCTTTAATGTCAGATCATACAAATGACTTCCATTCAACCACAGCTTTCTCGCTCCATGCCCAGTACCGATACGTATAACCAACACTGGATATGACATGTTCTTAGCTAAAGATATGCCTAAATAGCCTTTAAAAAACTATTCAGGTGTTGCTAATCGTTTGTAGAAAGACCAATGCATAGCACCGGCATCAAGTCCCAGCTATCCAGTTTCTGGTCCAGATACGGGTTCCGCGTGCTATCTGCACATAACACGAGGACAGGAAAGTACTTCATGATCTACTTTCATGTCGGCATGATTCGTGCCGAAAGCACACGGATACAAATAGAGTCTATTCACAGTTTTTTGGCGAGGATTTTGGCACTGAATCCGTGTCAGAATCCACGTATTCTATGGGTTCCGATATATATATATATATATTTATTTATATTTATATATATGTGTGTGTGTATATAACCCCCCCCCCCTGTTTTTGTTAACTACCATGGAAATCGATATGCAAATCAGCTCCACCATGCACGGTGGGTGTTCCAAGAACCCCTTGCCTCATACCTTCTGGACGCCCTTCCTTGTGCCTCCCAGCCCTCCTCCTGTTTATTCACCGCCTCCATTGTTGGCGGTTTCTATTGAAGTCACGCGCATGCGCAGTAGTGCTAGCTCGCAATGTTCTCTACGGGAGAATAATGCTGGAGCGTGCGCAGTAGCGCGCCGGAGGGAGCGCTACTGCACACGCGCATGACTTGAATAGAAACCGCCGACAATGGAGGCGGTGAATAAGCAGGAGGAGGAGGGCTTGGAGGCAGCGGAATGCCCACCGTGCATGGTGGAGCTGATTTGCATATTGATTTCCATGGTAATTAACAAAAACGGGGGGGGGGGGGGGTCTTTCTACAGCACCTGAATAGCCTTTTTAAAAGCTATTTAAGCATATCTTTAGCTAAAAACACAGAAATATAGTGATAGAGCCCCTTTAAGGATGTGATATTAACCCATAAGACATCAGGGAAGGTAGCACTAGTCTCCTCACTACCTAAAACCAGTAGTTACCTTCATGTAAACTAATCCCCCTAAATTGAAAATAAGCCCGTGTATAGTGTAGTCAATAGTTACTGAATAACTAACAGATTTTACCGTGAAGTTATTTGCTCCCTTCTGGAGCACTGGCCTTTTCTCTACTCGGCTTTCTACTTGACTCTGATGGCCACAGTCTTGACTATATGAAAAGAGGTCAAACTCACTATGCAAGTCCATGAGAGCCTTGATCCGGCTTCTATCGAACCTTCTTTGTGAGTATGACATCTTGGTGACAGTGCAGCATAGTCTTTGACTCCAGTGGTACCACAGGCCACCGTACTGTGCCCTCACCAAATATCAGAGGTAGTGTGCAGGTGCAAGATTTCTGAACTGGACTGCAGGTGGTGAGGTAGTCAATGAAACCGGGCAAAGAACGAGGATGAAGGTTGGGGCACCTGCATCTGAAGAAACGCCCTAAGTAACACATGGAGATTCATTTTCATATTTACAAAAAACAAGATTTCTCAACATGTGAGAGTCAAGGGCCCATAAATAAATACCACTGCAATCTAGGTGAAGTATTATAGTACTATAGAGAACTGTCTCTATTGCCTATAGCAACCATTCACACAGCTTTCCTTTTGTATTTTGCTGTAAATGGCCTGCCACAGTTTTTCTTTTGGAGTTGATAAAAAAAAATCTTCCTTGAGGTCTTTAGTTTACAACCAACATTCCTACTAATATACAGTATAGACACTCTAGGCTTAATTCTCTTTAACATTAAGTGCACATGGGCCGAATTGAAAGCGTACATTGTTTTGTGTCATGTTTTTACATTGTTGCGGTTGTTAGTATAGGACAGTATGGTGTCCCTATATGCTGTCCTATGGTGCCCCCTACTGTACAGCACTAGGAGATAATCCTTCTAAATATGGCATCCTATTAGCATGTAACAGGGGTACAGTAGGGCCCCATAGACACTGTGGTTGCCATATCATGGTCCTGTCCTGCTTATGCAGAGCTATTGTATAAGACCATGGTGAGCATGAGGCCTCACTTTGGAGAGTATTACTCCAGAAAAACCTGTTCCTGCAATACTTGATGTGCCCATCGTCTGCTGCAAAAAAGGTTTCAAGAGACCCATCAAAGACATCAACAACTTAAGCGATGTCACAAGCTGAGAGTAGATCTGTAAAAGGCTGAATGAGGGATATCGCTTGTGCCAGCTCTGTGCCTTTGGAGCTTTCCTGGCAAGTGACAGAGGGCTTGGCTTACCTTGAGAGTTAGCTTGCAAGACCCCAATGCTGTCATCAAACTGCATGGATTTGATGTTGAGAGATGCCAAGATACATTCCTTGTCCTGAAGTGAAGTATCATCAATATTGTTCTGATTGGCTGACAGAATAACGCACATGTCACACAGGTTAATGTTGACAGCCCTTAGATCAGCTCGACTTAATGGCGTACCCTAAAGGTAAAAGAAGAAAAGAGGGAGGGAGGGGAGAAAAGAAGAAGCAGTTAGAAAGGGATATCAAGGGGAAAGTTGCAGCACGAGAAAGGAATGCAAGAGGAGAAATAAAATAAGCGTGAGATGTGTTGCATTTTGCAGGCAACAGTTACCTTTTATAAGATAATTAAAAAAAAAAGAAAAGTAGAGAACTGAAACCAGCAAATGATTTGGCACGACAATGTCACCTTTCTTCAAACCAATGTACATGTGTGACCACTGGAGAGTGGACCAGGGCTGTCTGCGGGGTGTTTGCTGCAGCCAGCTGACTGCACCCTTCTGTTAGATGTGACATTGAAGTAGTGATGAATAAGAGCTCAGCGATACAATGTAATATCTTTACATCTTATTAAATATTAATTATGACAGACCATTGTCCCATTACATCCTCTAATATTTCCTACCGTCTATGCAAAGTATTTAACAGACACATTGAGATTTCAGGATCATTTTTAAAGTCTGATTTTCGATCATTTTCCATTCGAACCTGATCCTGATCCCAATGCAAGTCAATGGGATTTTTTAAATAATCGGAGATCGGATTTTAAAAATGATCCTATTCACCACACAAAAATTGAACGCTTTAATTTTTAGACTCCACGCTGTGTAGTGATTAAAAAATTCCCCGGCCACTTAAGTCCCCCCTGCTGTCCACTTACCTGCACAGAAGCGCTGCCGCTGCCAATCCACGCTGCTCTTGCTCCTTTTCTTTCTACTGCGCATGTCTGCAGAGCACCGTATGTGCCCCTGCCTCCCAGGCTAGTGTTACTGATGCTGGGAGTAAGTGGGGCTTGTTGCTTAGGAGAGTGTGGGCGGGTACAGTACCAGCCCATACTCTCCTAAGCCACAAACCACCCCTTCTACCTAGGTCTGTAACATTAACCTGGGAGCTAGGAGCGCGCACGGACCAAGAAGAGGTGAGAATAGAACAGACAGGGAGCGGCAGCAGATCTGTGTAGGTAAGTGGACTTCTCTATCGACTCTTCTGCTTCATCCCTGCTTTATCGTATACTCAGCTCTGCTACATCTGAGATGTAGATCTCAGATGTAGCAGAGCTGATGGGTATATGGTAAAGCAGGGACGAAGAAGAAGAGTAGAAAGACAAGTCAGTATACAATAATGCAGATGTAGCAGAGTCAAGGATACCATCTACTCTTCTGTTTCCTCCCTGCTATGCCGTAGGAATGAATGGATGCAGCCGGCGCACAGGGGGTTAAGCAGCCGGAAACTGTCACAGGCTGTTTGCCAGCGGCATCCATTCGTTCCTAACATTGTTAGCTTTTTCCACAATGCTTGGCCAGTAGCAAAGCATTGTGGGAAATAACCTCCGACCTCGATCCCACCTAAAAAGATCGGGATCGGAATTCCCATCGCGATCGTGAAATTTACATGATCATCGATCGGAATCCTATCTTTTCCGATCCCGATCGCTCAACCCTAACCATGACATTTCCTTCTTACTTACAGGCAGGATGGAAACCTTTGGAAAGTTGTGCAATGTTTCCCACTCCCTCTTTAAGTATTCCAAGGAGCCCACAAATACTATCGGCTTCAGTTCATGATAGTGGAAGTTGCTGGCTCTGAGTGGCATCACAAAATTTCGAAGCCCTATAAGTGCAGAGGTGACATCTCCAAAAATACAGACAACCACATGGCCACTTAGAACTGTCATTGCAGCTTCACTGCGCGTCTATAGAGAAAGATAGAATATAATATTAGTTTTTCAACATTGCATATACATATAATATCCTTGCTGCTAGCTGCCACCACTAGGGGGAGCTAAGTCAATCCCATCCAGTAGCAGTCAACATGTAGAATAGTCGTCAAACAATGTAGAACATCACTCTCACTTTTATTGTATACAATGCACTTACCAGCAGAACTTTCTCCATTTCCTTAGCTGGGCACCAGTGAAACATGCCAGTGGAGTCATATCTCTTCACACTGCTGGAGTCCATGTTGTCTATTTGATCATTCCCAGCCATGAGTAAAGGATCATGCCTTTTAAGATACAAGAGAAGATGCAATGGAAAAAAATATGAATTTGTTCTGAATATGAGAATATACAAAAATTGAGATGTAACCAAGTCTAAGTTTATACAATTATACAAAGTCATAGTGGTTTATCCTTTCAACATTTTCTACTGGGCACTTACCAGTCAGTACATGGTGACGCGCAGTCCATTACATGAGCACAAAAGGATCCAGTTTTGTGAATAAGCCTGAGTTTCAAACAACGGAAGGCAACTCTGTGCAGTCCTTAATAGCTTTTGTTAAATCTACCTGCCCACCAGGGAAGCAACACACATCTTGGCTGGACTATCTGTTCTGGATACAGAGTTGACATAGAAGTTCTATTGGGAGGCTTTTTTTGGAGGCTGATTTGGAAGCGGATTCAGTGTTAAAATCAGCGCCAAAAAACTCAGTGTGCACTGATGCTTAGAGCAGCTTGCAGTCCATGGAAGGCGCAGACTATGTACAGTAGGTAGTCAGTGAAATGGGCAGCACTTGTATCAATCAATCATGAATTCTCAGCATCCAACTGAGATCCAATCCGTACTGTATGTGCACCGTGCAACATCTACATGAACCAATCAGTCAAATAAACTAGATCTCCTTTCATTTCCAGTACAAACGCATTCAAACTGTACAGAAATTTTTTGCCCAAAACGGCAAACTAAAAAAATGAATGGAATCCTAAGAGATTCTCTCATCTCCATCCGGCACTATGATATTTCTTCAATCTGCTTCTGCTACATGTGGATGGCATTTTCAAAGCCCAATCCAAATTTACCATTGATTGGCAATAGAGAATCTGCACTAAGAATCCAGAGCTAAACACCATGTCTGAACTCATGCTAAGTTTTTTTGTACAATGTACATTTTTTCCCTATCAGTATGTCTTTGGAGTATGGGATGGAAATCCACACAAACATGGGGAGAACATACAACCTCCTTGCAGAAGTTTTTTGGGTTTTTTTGCCCTTGGCAGGATTCAAACCCAGGACTCTAGCGCTGCAAAGCTGCAGTGCTAACCACTGAGCCACCGTGTGGCCCCAAACTCATGCTAAGTTTGGTGGAGTGAGAAGGGGTGCCATTTGCCCAGGCTTGGAGTGTTGTATGGTTAACTTGCTAAGCACCCCGCCGAATCCCATGGCAGTGTCTCAGTCCATTTAAAGTTATGGTGGAGCGGAGAGTGCAGGCAGTGTAGAAGATATTGATTATAGGTAGTAACAGGCCTATGTGGATATCAACCCCTGATCCTTTAAAATGCTATTGTTTTATCTTTTTGGTATTGGAGCATTTCTTGGAGTTTTAGGGTGAAAAAGCTTTATCGATAATTGCAATGTGTACAGAACTTGTCTTTTCTTACACTGGTACATGTTCATTTTCCAAGGGCGGGAATTCTAAGCTGCGTCCTTAAGTTGCCGCTGAGTGTTTCTCAGCTCCTTTCTGTCTCTCAATATCAAAGAGCTGCTATTAGGATCTGCAATGAAGTAGAAGCGATGTGAATTTAGTCACCAGTGCTGTTTGTTTGGCATGAGGATAGAAAGTCAATTATTTGCTTTCACGGCGGACACTTTCTGACGCTCTGCCCTGCACAGTAAAAGCTTTAACAGGCTGGGCTTTTAATATTTTAGCAAATTGCCCAATCGGGTTTGGTTTTCCGCCACTGACGGCCTTTAAAGATTCAACAGAGTGTCGCTTCAGAGTGGGATGTCTATTCCCCCACCCCCCTTTCATCCGTCACAGAGAATACAAGACTTTAATGCTAGACAACAGCGAGTGGCTTCTGATGACAATCACCGGGAAAAAAAAAAAACAATTGTACGCTTTTCCGCACTATGAATATCTTTTAACCCTTTTCTAATGGCTAGGTTTAAACAAAAAAAATAAAAAAAATACATGGCTATATATAAGATAAGTGGATTCATTCGAATACTAAATAGGCTGATCACAAAAAAAAAAAAAAAAATTGTGACAATAATTTTTTTTTATCAGCAAAGAACTATTATCGTAAGGAGTAGCTGTCAGATGACCAGCTCTGGCTGGGACCTGGTTTTAAGCCACTGCTATGTGGGACTGTACCATACATGAAATTCTAGAGTCAACTTGCAAACTGGTTTTGGTTGCGTTATGGGTATATCACAGTTGTGTTGTATCCAAAAATGTGAGCCTGGCTAAGATACAATATCAGTGACAAAGTAGGAAAAAATAGAACACTGATATACATAGGGATTGTCAAATTTTTGCACATTGAGAGCAGCAACCCCGACTCCTACCACCACCAAGCTTGGCTAAGCCACATAACTCGAAACAAACCGGACACCCCCCAAACAAACAACGGCCAACCACCAAACCAAAAACACCAGATAATGACCAAGGCCCAAATAAAGGTGACCACAGAGGCAAACAAAGAGCGGTACATTGAAGAATGGAGAAACGAAATAAATAACTCCAAGAAACTCACCATGTACCAATCTCTGCAAAGGGACTACACCATGGCCACCTACCTGGAGAGAATACCCCACCCCAAACACAGACAAGCCCTGAGCCAATACAGACTGAGCGCTCACAACCTAGAGATTAAAACTGGGTGGCACAAGCAGACCTACAAGCCACGGGAGAACAGGCTGTGTCAACACTGCGACCAAGGGGCCCATTATCTACTACACTGCACCAAATACTCAGATGTGAGGGCCATCTACTACCAAAGACTCTCTGCTCACATCCCAGACCACATCTGCAGATGAGAAGAGAAAACTCTACATCCTACTGGGAGAAGAAGAGGCCACTGTGGAGATCGCTGCCCAATACGTGTCCAGCTGTCACCAAACAAGAGGAAGATGAGACCCCAAAGACTATTAAACCCCCTACCCACCACTCAAAGACCTTTAAGCCCCCCATCACCCGCCTACCCCACGCCCACCCATACCCACACGTCCCAAGCAAGAACGATGAGACCCCAAGGACACACGAACCCACCCCCACCCATTCTTTGCTTTGGCAACACCAAATGTTTTTCTTTGGTCATGCTAATAAAGCACATTTGTATTTGTATTGCATAAAATATTGCTCCTTTATCTATACAATTCTGGCATACCCCTAAAAATATAAGGAAGTTTTGCAGAAATACAGCAGACGCCAGTGGTTGAAATAGTCGATGTCTTTACAGATGAGCAAAGCTGGCACAGACTGCTCCAAACGCCAACCCCATAGTGTTCACTAAATTTAGATGAAACCTGAAACACTGCTTTAAACTGTAAGAGCAAAGCAAAGAGAAAGAAGTGCCAGAAGGCAACCCAAAAAAGCCTTCCTGAAGGACATAGAGCCTGCAGCTAAACCACAAATCTCACTTGGAAGGGAAAAGCACACAGGGACCTGCATAATAAAAAAGAGATCTGTGTAATATCAAAACACATCCTGTCTCTGCCACTGGAACGGCATCCGTCCTCTGGTAGAAAGGAACGCACATGAAACAAGCCGGTGGTGTACGACAAGCGCCCCTTACCCTGCATTACTCCAGGCAGAACAGTATAAGAGTACACTGACATAGGGTTTGCCTGGAATATGTATCAGGTATAACAGTAAAAGCAACTAAATGACCATTACCCAAGTCAAGTATTGAGTAGGGGGTGGAGATAACACATTGGAACAAGAAGATAGGCAATAGTTTGTAAGTTTGTAACATACTCTTTGTTTTCAGGTGCTGTCTCTGCTGTACCTACATCTGTGCCAGGTGTATACCCGTTGGGAATTCATCGAACAAAACAGACAAATGGTACATCAAACATACCACAATCCTTTCTGTTTGTGTACACTCTTGGCGGATCACTTTCCCTTCCCTTCGTCTTTATTCCTCTTTCTGAGCATGTGCAGAGAAGAATGAAGACGTAAAAGCAGATTACAAAATGGACCCAGATGGTCCAGTGGTCATCCGTTTCTGTCTGTCCTTTTTAACATTGAGGTCTATGGAAGGCAGATATGTTGCGATCCATCGTGTATCCGTATTTATTGATGATACAGAAGATGGAATCAATACCACGGTCTCTACTTTTGCATAAGATATGTAGTGCAGAACATGTAGGATGTATGACTGTGGATGTCTGGACTGAATGTTTGGACATCTACATGGCAAATGACGCTCACTGTGGATAAAGGTAAAGGTAGGCATCTGGGAAAAATATTTTGCATGCAACGTATGTCCTAGGGGGCGTAACGCACTGGTATTTAAGGACCTTGGAGTACTTGTAGATCGTAGATTAAATGACAACATACAATGTCAATGAGGCCAACACAATATTGCAACATATTAACCCCTTCCCACTGGTGCCATGTTTTGATTCTCGTTTTTGACTCCCCGCCTCCCAACTTTTTTATGTTTTAGTTCACAGCCTGAGGGCTTAATGTTTGCAGGACAAATTGCTCTTTATAATGGTACCATTTATTATGTTGTGCAATGTACTGGGAAATCGTAAAAAAAATTCAGAATGAAGGGGAATTGGAGAAAAAGTTCATTTGTGTGATTTTCTTACGGGCTTTGTTTTTATTGCTTTCACTCGGCAGCCAACATGACGTGTCCCCTGTATTCTACCTGTATTGTTTCAGTAACAATCCGGGGATATATATCGTTTTATTTATATTTTAAACCCTGAACAAAAATATAAAACTTTACAATTCGAAAAGTCGACAAATTCTGACACCCATAACTTTTATATGTTTCTGTGTACAGGGATGTATAGGGCATCTTTTTTTGCGGGGCCGTACCAGTTTGGGAATGTTTATTGCTTTGTGTTGTAAGGAAAGGGGTGGTGGTTTTAATTTTTTATATTTTTTTTATGTTATTGCATTTATTAGACCCCCTAGGGGTCTTGAACTCCAGGGGGTCAGCATTACAACGTTGAAATTTACTCGATCGCTAATCGTAATCCGATCCCGATCACTCAACCCTAGTTACTTTATGTTTATGGAGTAGGGTTGAGCCGATGTTGAGATTTCAGGATCGATTTTAAAATCCGATTTCTGATCATTTTCAATCCGATCCCAATCCCAATCGTGAAATTTACTCGATCGCTGATCGCAATCCGATCTTTTCCGATCCTGATCACTCAACCCTAGTTACTTTATGTTTATGGAGTAGGATGTTGAAATTTCAGGATCGATTTTAAAATCCGATTTCTGATCATTTTCAATCCGATCTCAATCCCGATCGTGAAATTTACTCGATCGCCGATCGCAATCCGATCCCGATTGCTCAACCCTAATCCAGGTATTCTATTCTCTGTGCCAATGCTCGCTTACATAAAAACCCCTTTCAATATATTTTTGCATTTGTTTACATGGCTGCATTTAGTATAGACTTCCGTTTCTTCCATACGTATATACGTTCTGTATTCTACCCATCTGCACATTGACTGCATTTGTAAGTGAACATGTTAAGAGGTTTTTTAGCAGTTAACACACAAGCAGTCTATTTGGGTGTGTGCTGCAAGTCTGAATTATGACTCATTGGGACATTGTCATTTCAATCTTTCCTGACAGCACCGTCTCGCACTCAAGAGCAGACACTGGAGACAGTTCTCTTTCACAGCTGTCAGCTCTGACAGTTTCCCATCTGAAATGTTGATGACTTGTGATAAGCCGTAATACACACAGCATCATCTACTAGGACAAATGATCCCTTCAGGACCAGCGTTCGCCCGGAGTACCATGGATTATAGGTGACCCAAAGAGAAAATGCAGCACACATTGCCCATAAGTCATCATCTTACAAACTGGGTGATGAAGCAATGTAAGTACAGATTTTATCACAAATTTGTTAAAAGCTATTCCAGCCTATTCCCCGAGCCTACCCCCATCATCCATAAGTGCAAGTCCTTGACGGTCAGTGTGTATAGTGTGAGATCCTTGAGGTGACACTGAGATTTCTCAGTAAGAAAACGAATACTGCAAAGTTGCGAAAATTCAACTATTTCTAGGTAACAATGATCAGGTGTCTTAAAGTCTAGACAAGAATATTTACCCTACATCCCATTGCCTTTCTACATGACAACAGTGCAATGCAAAATAATTGAGATCTAAAAGTAAATATTCGATTAAGAACCAGCATTGATTGGCCGAATGCTATATAGTGTATAGCATTCAGCAAATCAACGCTGGTTCTGCAGCAGGCTCGTCCTTGCTAGTCGGGAGAGCTGGCAGCTTGCTGTTACGAGAGAACTGACTTTTTCTCATAGGAATGCATTGACCAGCATTGATTGGCCAGTGTACAGCATTCGGCCAATCAACGCTGGTTCTGCCGGAGGCTCGTCTGTGAGGAGGCGGAGTCAAAGATTGGACCACAGCAGTCTCCATTGTGGACCGATCTTAGACTCCGCCTCCTCACAGACGAGCCTCCGGCAGAACCAGAGTTGATTGGATGAATGCTGTACACTGGCCAATCAACGCTGGTCAATTGCATTCCTATGAGAAAAAGTCAGCTCCCTCTTCCAACTAGCAAGGACGAGCCTGCTGCAGAACTAGCGTTGATTTGCCGCAAGCTCATCTTTGCTAGTCGGGAAAGCTGGCAGCTTACGGTTACGAGGGAGCTTACTTTTTATCAGCGCAACTGCAAGCACTGTGCAGTTAAAGCGCACGGACCCCATAGACTATAATTGGGTCCGTGCGCTTTATCTGCACAGCGCTCCTCCTAAACACTCTCTTCCTGCTACTCGTGGACTTGGGGACTCTCCTTTAGTCGAATAGTGGTCTCTCCTGAAACGGGCATTTTTCCCCATAGACTATAATGGGATTCGATATTTGATCGAGTAGTCGAATATTGAGGCTCTACTGGAAACGAATATCGAATATTTCACTGTTCACTCATCTCTAATGTACAAGTGTGCTGGAATCAGTGGAGTAGCTGAGTGCTCGGATCTTGTATTTCTGAGCCATTTATCTCCCTCTTCTATCAGTTGGCTAATTGAATTTTGCTGATATGGGCTGAGACAGTGAGTCCACTATACACAGACCTAAAACTGAGTTTATTGCAAACTGACTCTTGGTCCTGTAGCAAGCAAGTTTGGGATTCTCATCACCTAACAAAAGCTCTGCTACATCGGCTTCATATTGCGCATCTTCCAGTGATACTGTGCTAATTTATATACAACAATCCCTCATTACTGACTGCAAATATATACTGCTATGAAGAGAGATAGCAGAGATGGCTTTTTCTGTGAGATAGCAAGTGAAACCCTGCCTACCAATTCACCGAGAAAACCAGGAAGTGAACAGAGCACACAGCCTGCAAGGTGGTGAACAAGCGAGTTGGGAATACCCCTTTAAGTAATCTGAAGAACAGGGATTGATACGGTTCCCCAATGTGTTTTGGTAGTCTGAAATACTCTCTTCCTGCTCTTAGCTGGTACATGTAGAGAGTAGAATGGACGGTGTTAAACTAACGAAACACACTGGGCCAGAGAAACTAATGGAGTCAGATTTATTATGCCTTGCATACCACTCAGCAGTCTAACTTTACCCCACTTATTAGTTGGCTTAATTTTTTTTGACTTTAGCACAAAATTTTGGTCAAATTTCCAAAATATTGGCACCTTCTCAGGCTCACAGTTTATGGCTTTGAAGTCCTGCCCTTTTTCAACAAGATCCACCACCTTTTTCAGATGAGGCACAGGAACTGTGAAAAGTGAGACAATGTGTTCTAGCCCTGAAAGTAGATGTGACGCAGACGATCAAGGTGCAATATGTCCATAGAGTCTGAAAAGCCAGTGGAGATTTTACGGAATTAAAAATTGAACTGGAAATCTGAGGAACCATGTCAGGATTAAAAAGGTGGAACCATTTAGTTTAAGTATGCATTATGAATTTGTTACATTTTTTTTTAATTGTGTACCTGATTGTATCTATACTAAGATTGAGCGATCAGGATCAGAAAAGATCGGACTCCGATTGGGGATCGAGTAAATTTCACAATTGCGATTGGAATTCCGATCCCGATCTTTTAAGGCGGGATTGAGGTTGAAGGTTGTTTCCCACAATGCTTTGCTACTGGCCAAGCATTGTGGGAAAAACCAACGATGCTAGCTAGGTCCCATAGGAATGAATGGATGCAGCCGGCACACAGCCTGTGCCGGCGTCCAGCCGCTTAACCCCCTGCGCGCCGGCTGCGTCCATTCAGTCTAATGGGAGACTAGCTAAGATCTCTAGTAGCTAACACTTTCCTGCACAGAAGCGCTGCCGCTGGTCCGGTCCCCGCTGTTCTCGCTGCTCTTCACGCCTCGCTGCCTCCGCCTCCCAGGTTAGTGTTACAGACCTAGGAATAAGGCGGGGCTTGTGACTTAGGAGAGTGTCGGCGGGTACTGGGAGGGGAACACTCACATCTCCGGACCAGTGGCAGCGCTTCTGTGTAGGTAAGTGGACACTAGGGGGGACTAAGTACCCAGAGGATTTTACTACACAGCGTGGAGTCTAACAATTAAAGCGTTCAATTTTTGGACTCCATGCTGTGTAGTGAATAGGATTGTTTTTAAAATCCGTTCTTCGATTATTAAAAAAATCCCATGGACTTGCAATTGGAAAATGATCGGAAATCGGATTTTAAAAACGATCCTGAAATCTCAAGATCAGCTCAACCCTAATCTCTACTCAATCCTTTACCCACCATTTATTCTATGAACCTTGACTGTCCGTTTTAAAATTCTTTAGAAATAAGAACAAAATTTCCATTTTTAAAACTCTTCCATCTTCAGTGTCTCTTTTCCACCCAGTCTGTCGCTGCGCCGCGTTTCCCACCCTCCCGATGGCCCCTTGTTTCCTTTACCTCCCCGTCCACACCCTCCACCTCTCCTTTCTGAACCGTCTCCCTCCATCCCTCTCGGTGTCTCACCGCCGCTCTCCTGCCAGCTCCCACTTTGAACATCCCACCTCATCATCCAAACTGACACAGTTCTGCTTTTCAAAAACCCGCAGCCAATCTGTTAATCATTACTTATTTACAAACGCCTCTGGGCCTGGAGGGGCTTGTAAGGAGCGTGCACGATACCCCAGTCAGCTTCGCTTTCTCTGCAAGTGAAATAACTTAAATAAATAAATAAGTGGAGGGAATAGAGAAAATAAATAAAGAAGGGAAGAAAAAAAAAAAAGGAAACACTCCCCCTAAGGCAACCTAAAGCCATCACTTTCCATTGCACATAAGATGTACTGGATAACACTAAAGTATTTAATATATATATGGTATAATATACCTACAGGAATGGCCTTTTGTGCAGAGCAGGGCTGTCTGGTATCTGTTAATTTGATGTTTTGCTAAAGGCAAAAGCATAAGAAAAAAAATGCACCTAGTGTACTGAGCTGTCAGTGGGATTCTCTAGGGCCTGTAGGGTAAAGATGTACCCTAAAGCATCAGAATCTTGACATGGCTTTGAAGCACATGAAAACTGTGTAAATAACTCCCTGGAATTATTATCACTCAAGATCAAAGGAAGGAGAGAGATTTAACAGAGCTAGAAAAGGGGGTGAGCCGATTCTGGCTCTGGGAGGCCAGTTAGTGTTTGCAGAGTTTCTTTGCTTTTTTTTTTTTTTTGTATTATTTTAGCAATTTAGAAACCAGCAGTACAAGAGGAAAAAAAATCCTCTTTTTTTTGTCTATTGCAAGCACTTTGCCCATTTCTGCTTCAGGGTGACCCAGCTTTTAAGCTTAGATATGATTTTGATACTAAACCGTTTTAGATGTATTACTGTACATTTATTTGCACGCTACAGTTTAATTATCTCGTCTTTCCTTGACACATATAATGACCAGGGATCGGTCTGTTTCGTTTGCTGCAAGTTTTTAATTTTAGGATTTCTCTCTCTATATCACTATGATCAGAATCAAATAATAACGATGATAAAGTAAAGGAGACGAGTATTTCTTGTGGCTTCTGGTGTAAAACCACCAATTATAAGATTGACTTCTACTAATAAAGGAGACGTTTATGATCAATAGACTTATTAAAATGGCTGCAAGTACAATTCCCTGATACCCAAGTTAAAGGAATGTGTCATTTTTTTATCTATTTTTTTTTTTTTTATTAAAAATAGATTTTATTTTTCATTCCATTTTCTGTACCTGATTACAGGGATGGCTAGCTTGCCTAAACTGCTCTTAGCAGCAGTGTTAGATATACTTTACAGCAGCCACATCATTACCTGTAGTGTAGAGAGGTTTATTGTCTTCTATAGTAGACTATTGCAGGTATTATTTGTCACCTCTGCAGAGGTCATTGCATAGGAAAGGGGTTGAAGCAAGCTGTGACTTCATTTGTTGTAAATGGGGAATACTGCGTTATCTATATAGATGTTACATGTCATTGTGATACTGTCTTTGATCATATGTTTGTTGGAAATGAATATCGACACAACAGGGATTGTCAGTCTTCCATGTGGCTCGGTGGCCAAAGTGAAAACTATAACAAAAAATGCTTTAAATAAAATGATAGTTAATTTTCCTAATATTGACATATTTTTTTTAAAGTATAAAGTTTGAAGTATATACATAGGGGTGCAGGGATAGGGATGCAGTGGTGCAGGGATAGTGGTGCAGTGGAGGAGGAAGAGTGGTGCAAGGATAATGGTGCAGGGATAAGCATGCAGTTTCTCTGTGTCAAGATGGTGAGGTACTGTAATGCTGTTTCGTTTTTCTTTTATACCCATTGTAAACCTATTTTTAAAAATTTCCCCCAATTAATCCATTTAAATAGTCCCTATATCCACACAGTTGAATTTAATGTACTAGTTTGTATTTGCCGTTTTCCACCTGTGACAAAACTAAACAAAATGACAGTGTGCATATTCCATACTATGACAATTCACTGTCATAGCAACACTGACTCTACTAGTAAATCTGCAGGCAATACATAGCTGTTAGTTAAACTATGTAAATACTAAAAGCTGAGAGTAATAACTGTGCGCCACATCGAAAAACAGAGTCAAAGTCTATTCTATTCTAAGGAATTAACCACTGCCTATAGAGATTGCCCAGGATTTAGTTTACGATTGCCGAAAGGATAGACCATAAACATCTGATTACTGATGGGCTAACAGGTGGTCCCCACATTGAGCAGCTGAACAGAGCACCACTGGCACCAGCGCTATACACAACCCATGTATGCAAGCAGATAGATCTAGTGCCTGCATCGTGTTCGGATGCCAATACTGCAGCTCAGCTCCTACTGAATTTCTTCACCACTGCACCACTATCCCTGCACCACTGCACCACTATCCCTGCACCAGTTCACCACTATCCCTGCACCACTGTTCCTCCACCACTGCACCACTCTTCATCCTCCACTGTACCGCTATGCCTGCACCCCTATCTCTGCACCACTCTTCCTCCACCACTGCACCGCTATCCCTGCACCACTCTTCCTCCACCAATGCACCCCTGTCTCTGCACCACTGCACCCGTGTCCCTGCTCCACTCTCTCTGCACCACTGCACCCCTGTCCCTGCTCCACTCTCTCTCCACCACTGCACCCTTGTCCCTGCACCACACTTTCTTCACTTCACCAGTCTCTCCTCCTATCCTGCCAACAGCTCCCAAGAAAGTTTTGAATATCCTAATTACAGCTCAGTCACACCACAGCTCCATCGTAAAACTTCAGTAAGGCCTCAGACAAGCAGCTTGCATGTTATTAGTTTTTCTCTCCCTTCACCGTCTAAATCAATTAATGAAGATTTGATTTCAATCGACAGCATAAAAGGGAAGGTAATTCTCAGGTTCGGCTCAGATTGTACTAATTCATTCAACATAGTCCCAATGAACAGATAGTTGTACTCACAGGCAGTGCTTCAAAGAGAGACTAGCCTTAGGCTAGCATATCATGGGAGCGGGCTGATTGGTTCATGTTATCATTAGTGCCACCGCTTGTTTGCAGCTACACAGGAACAGGACGAGGGGAGAGTGCTCCCACTTTAGAGCCGACGTATTTTTCAAACGCCTTTTCAAATTGTTTTCCATGACAGAAATTGTTTTTTCAGCTCTGTCATTACCTGCTGATACGCTGACAGAATAAATACTCACGCTTTAAAAAGCCATCTAACAACCCTGCAGGTTTTTTTTTTTTTTTTTTTTTCACCCATTCTCATTTTTTTTTTTTCCTTTAGCTGCAACATTTATTTCGAAACAGTAAAATAGAGACGAGGGTTTAAACACATACTGACAGATTGCCTGCTGCTTTGTGGAAGGAAAAAAAAAAACTTCTGTTATCCAAGGGTAAAGACAGACTTTTAAAGACATTCAACTCAGCACATAGAGTTAAGGTTCTCAATGTATCAAGATTGAGCCTAATTCTTCAGCACCATGGACAGCTGTCAGTGCCGAGTGAGCAAACATCTACAGCACCTTGGACAGTTCTGTAACTCCTCGCTAACGGAAAACATTATTTACATAAACCGCCGCTATAGAACCTTAAATGCTCCTCAATACTCTACATTTACAATCAATATCCTCATTTGAATTCAGAAAAAAGTGGTCGAAAAGAAGCCACAGTAGCTTACGAGACAGGTGGCTTGCCAATGCAAAAGAAGAATATGCAAGTCTGTCTCCCATGATGTTAATATAGGGAGACAGTGCCTCAGTCATGCAGTCCACTAGAGGGCGCTCCCTTTAACATCATGCCTGACCTTCCCGGAGGCCTTTGCTGCAATGATGTGGGATTTTAGCAAGTCAGCTAAAGACAGCTTTAGACAGCTGTTTCGATCTGAGTGGATCTCTTCAGCCCGGCGCAGAGAAGACTAACTTGGCAGAGGTGATCGACCCTTAGTGGGCTGCATGACTATATTAACATCATGGGAGACAGATTTGCATATTCTTCTCATGATCCCTCACAGTGGAGCGCAAATGGCTTAATAAGTCTCCACACACCTACATGGTGGTCTCTCCCTAAGGAGTGACAAAATCCTCTTAACAATGCAACAGATTCATAGCTACATTGAAGGTGTTGTAAATTTCCAACAAATGCCCACCTAAGGTCCCTCAGTTACATGTGAAGACACCAGTATTATAAATACCACATTATAGTCAGGTCACCCTATTGGAGACTTTCCACTGGCATCAGGGTGTTTCAGGTTACACCCAAGCATGCCATAATTAAAAATTTCATAAGGAGGCAACACGGTGGCTCAGTGGTTAGCACTGCAGCCTTGCAGCTCTGGAGTCCTGGGGTTGAATCCTGCCAGGAATAACATCTGCAAGGAGTTTGTATGTTCTTCTCATGGTTGCATGGATTTAATCCCATATTCCAAAGACATACTGATAGTAATGACATTCTGTCACTGACCAAGGCAAGTCATTGGCCACAGTGGTGACCTCAGAGGCATTGAGGGGTCAGTGCTTGGCTGCAGTGGTTGGGACAATGGAGGCTAAGCTGTGAAGCATTGGAATGGGAAGGTAAGTATGACTTCGCTCATTACTTTATAACATTCTACGCAATTTTTTTCTTGTTTTTAATCAAAATGTTATTTTTTTAACTTTTATTTTTTATGTAGATTGTGAGCCCCATATAGGGATCACAACGTACATTTTTTTTCCCTATCAGTATGTCTTTATAGAATGGGAGGAAATCCACGCAATCATAGGAAGAGCATACAAACTCCTTTCACATGTTCGGCGGGATTCGAAGCCAGGACTCCAGCGCTGCAAGGCTAACCACTGAGCCACCGTGTTGCCACAATTAAAATGTTATTTGTGTTCAACCACTACTAGAATTTATTAATGGCTTAATCCTAGAAGACATTACAGCAAAAAAAAAAATTACTTTTTTTTTACAGAGTACACAGCTTTCCTCTTACCTCATCATGTTGGGTGAAGAATTAGGAGAATGCCTCATTCCTCCATTGCGCTGCTTTTTTTTGGGCGACAAGGCTGATGGCTGCTCATCTTCAACTGCAAACACAGGCAAAGCGGTCAGGCAGGGGAGAGTGAGGAGGACTGTAGACAGAACACAACAAGAAACTAACAGAAGAAGAACAGGGGTGAAAGGAATACAGACAAAACATGGAACGAGTCAACCACTCACAGCTCCACCACCACTAGCCTACAATGAGAAGGACGGAAGCTGTTAATTGTGAGGACGCAAAGCACACGGAGAAAACACATTGTGCTAGGGACGGAGGGGAACGGCAGGGTAAAGCCCAAACATTTACTGGCTGGGATTAGGACAAAATACTATATTGAATTCATGCAGGATCCTTCTCTGAGCAGATTAGCTTCTGACCGTAGGGAGAGTTTGGCGCCCCCAAATATGTTCTTACGTTACTGTCTACCACAAACAAAAGCCACAGCTAGCCGAGTATAAATTATTAGGAATGATGTATAGCTCTCTGAAAGATCTAAAGGTATTCATACACATTGGATTAAATAAAGTACAAACTTGCCAATTTTGGTGGGACAGGTCAACAATGTAATAAGTGTGGACGTTCCCAGTGGCAGAGAAGAAGATGAGGGTAACACATGGATTTCAGCATGCCCAATCCTTAGGGACATAAGCCACCGCTAGAGGTGTCTCAGTATAGCAATATCTCCTTTCAGAGCAAAATTGGGAATGGTGAAATCCAAGAGCCCAGTCTTATCCTAAGAGTTAGGAGGTGGTCACATTAGATGGTCATCTGGTCCCACTGAAATTGGCATGTTCAGCCTATGTTATTAAAATGTGCATGGCTGAACACACACACACACACATATATATATATATATATATATATATATATATATATATATATATATATATACCCAGGGTATACTGTATATTGATTATGGATAAGTTGTTACTGTAGTGCTTACAGTAACATGATACAAGCCGTTTCACTCCCCATTAACCAACATGCAATGTTAACCTACAGTACATGCTAATTCTATCCTGGGAAGCCTCCAACCTAATCTTCAATTACCTCCCCCCTTACTGTATTTCTAGACACATGTACTGTTAGCTGTTTGTTCTATTAATTAAACCCTCAAGGGGTCTAAAATGTATTGGATTAGCATAGACTTCATTTCAGGGCTCAGCCGAACAATTTAAGGCTCTGTTAACCTGTTAATGGTCTCTGTGTTTTGTTTTTTTTGCTTTTTTTAAGTAAGTGGTTGCTGTTAAAGCACTGGAAACCTGCAATAAGCAAGGAGCGATCGGTCGTGTATAAAGGCGAGCTGGTATATTAATGCTATATCGTACATTACAATGACTGGAGAACATCAAGTGAGCAGTACGAACACAAGGTTTATTGGAAAATATTCTTATTTTGTTGTATGATAATGACGGGTTAAACTGAGTAAGTGTTAAAAAAAAAAAAGCATGTTACAAAGGTAAATGGCTAACAAAACATTAGTCGGATACTGGACCTTTCTATTGCTACAAGTTTAATCGGAATCATAGTAACAAGTCAGGCGTGTCCGGGAACAACTACAGTAGAATCGGAGCGCTCATGTTCAGGAGGCATCGAGGATCATTTCAACAGTGGTACTGAAATGTTTCCTTTAAAGTAAACCTGGCATGCTTATCTCAGTATATACTATAAAACTTTCAGAAATACAACCGTTGGGTTTTGTCTCCGAACTGCCCTACTCCTTTATGAATCCTGCTGGAAATGTATGAATCAATTGAAAACTGGGTACTACCATTCCATTTTGCCAATAGGATTCCAGACACAAGCTGATACAGTGAAGTTCTATAAGGATATATCCTATTGTGCATAAAAAAGCAACATCTATTAACATCCAAGAAGAAATTATAATAAATATAAACATAAAATAAATAAATAAAATATAAAATAAACATGTCAGGAGAGCTAGGGACTCTTTAACAACCCTATGGAAACTGGCATTGCTGCGCCATCCTAGAAGATGATACCTAATTTCTAACACCTTTTTATATGAACAGTGTACTTAGGAAGGATGGAAAGCACCATGCATACTGATCAATGAGGAAAAAAGATCCACATAGAATCAGAACCAATCATAGGGTTGAGAGATCGGGATCGGAAAAGATCGGCTTCCAATCGGCGATCAAGTAAATTTCACAATCACGATGGAATTCCGATCCCGATCTTTTCCAGCGGAATCGAGGTCGGAGGTTATATCAAGATCGGCTCAACCCCATTCATGTCTATATCATTAATTGGGTTGAGCGATCGAGCAAATTTCACGATCGCGATCGGCTGGAAAATTATCAAAAATCGGATTTTAAAAACGATCCTGAAATTTCAAGATCTTCTCATCCCTAACCAATCAACACCTTGAAAGGCAAGCATCCAAATAAACCTAGACAGCGTGCCATAGTGACCTGGCAATGAACAGTTTGCTAGGGAGAGATGAACCTTTAAGAAGATCTCTGCACATTTTACACTACAGACTTTCTGAATATGCAACAAAAGCTGCATGTCATTTGCAGCTGAAATCTGTAATGAAAATGTATGGCATAAATTGTCATACCATAGTTACAATCCATACGGGAGGATCATTTCCATTGTGAATAAGTTTGAAAGCATAAGAAAAAAAGATGTGTTAAAATCTGATTCATTTTGCTGCTATTGTAATGCACTGTAGATTTGTGTCTTTTTCGGGTTTCTGGATGGGAAATCCACAGCAGTCAGAGTACTTACTGCTGTTTGGAGGCCCATGTGGCAAATGAGCCCACCGCCATACTGGTTTGCAAATTTGCAAACAAATCTCTGTATTGCATCTTCTGTTTTTTGGTCTTATCCTATTAAAAGCCCCTATATGGAACTATTTTGGCTTAGGAGGAATTTTGGACCTGATAGTCTTCAATGAAAAGTTGAAGTCTCCCTGATTCCTAAAGGTGACATGTCTATTATCTCACACATGAAAGTTCATTTTCAATCTTTTTCTGCAAACAAGGACATCACACATCTTATGCTGCTTGCTTAACAAATTCTTAACTCAAAATCCTTGCGCTAAAATCTAATTCCTACAATGGACACCTATAAGGAATTACAATGTAGCTTAAGGATCCACACTTTTATGATCAGGTACTTTCAACAAAATCTAAACCTGCTGTCTTCTTCAGACTCGGTATCTCACCTCTCTGCTAGCCATAAAACCCAAGTAAATATCCACCTTAGGCTTTGTTGCATTCCTAATCTACCCAGTAGGTAGGGCTCCGAAATCCCCTGTATAAACTTAGAGTTAGCCTATGGCCCCATGTTGTGAGAAAGCAGCTTTTTTTTTTTTTATTTTGTTGCAGATGGTTTTTTGTGCCAAAGCTTTTGTAACAAAATAAGTAACTTTTCTGCAATGTGGGGCTCTATCCTTAGACCGGGGCCCCCCAGGATGTAAATGCTGCAAAAAAAATCACGCCATTTTACAGTCAGGGCAAAGTGAATGGGATTCTAACAAACCCCATGTCCACTATGCAGTAAAAACCACGCCTGGATTTGAAAAACCGGCATGGTTTTGGAAATTGCAGTATGTCGATTATATCTATGGAAATGCCGCCGGTTTCCCCATAGGTATAATAATAGAAAGTCCACAGAGGAAACATCTGCAAACGTTCTGTCTAAAGTGCTGTGGGAAGAACCGTGATGCGTTTTTCCTGCAGCACTGTTTTGCTGCGGAACGTTCTGTGGCACCTTAGCTGAAGATTTTGTTGCAGTTTTTTGAGCCAAAGCGAAGAGTGGCTACAAATGGAATCAGAAATATATAGAAAGCTGTTAAACTTCTAACTTCTGCTCAATCTAGTCCTGGCTTTGGCTCAAAAAATCACAACAAAATCTGCAACAACAAAAAAAAAAGCTGCGTTTCCGCAACATGTGGCCTTTGATTCTTTGATGAGTTATTCCACTACAGCAAGTTATCAGTACCATGTTGAATAGTGCTATCTTAAAGGGGTTGTATCACAATACAGTACAAGACCTCTGTTGATTGGTTCTGGTATTGCGGATCAGAACAACTGCTACAACTCCTTTCATTTGTATGGAGAGGATTTGGAGCATAAAAAAAGAACTTTATAAGAATTTAATCAATTACATCCCATGTTATACTGATGGTTTAAAAGGTGGATAATGGGTTTAAGGAACGCTTTAATATCAGTGGTGCTAGCAAAACGTTAAAGGGGTTAGTCGCAACAGCTGAAAAATACCACACGTTTAATGAAAAAATTCACTAGTCGCAAAACTCCTGCAGGAATGACATCATCGCCATGTGGCATTACCGCAATGTTCTAGTATAGGGCACATTATTGGCTCCGTTACTACCCCAATGTGTGGTCATGAAAAGGGGGATAAAATGGGATCATATGAGATGCAATTGTACATGCCATACCCATAAGTTGTGTTGCTGATAACCCTCACATGTAACATTTTTTGTTTACACTATGTTTATTTGACTGGCAACTTTGTTTCTATATGAAATTGATATCCCAATACAACAAAGTGATACTATACAGTGGAAAAGATGACTAGTATACTAATGCTGAAGAATAGTGGGTAGGTGTAGAAGACGTACATGACACAAGCACTGCACAAAGATAACAACATAATAGAAATGAAGTCATAGTGAATATTTATGAAATCTGGAACAACAGAAAAAGTGGAGCTACCATAGCAACGACACTCTATATTGTCATTTCTGCAAAACGACGATTGCAAACACTGAGACTAAGTATCCGGTCTCACGATCAGCTCCGCCTTTTTTTGCGCACATTTTCATAAATATCGGCCACTCAATGACACCACGTTTCTATTTAAAGCTGCGACATGTAAGTGGCAACTAAATCTTCAGTTATCCCATTGTAGAACGCCGGTCATGCCACACGAAAGGATATCATTTCGACAGGAGTGCTAGTAGATCACACCAATGTCAATTTTTTTACTAGAAAAATTTGGATCTACATACATAGCTCTCGACTGAACAGAGGTTGCTTAGGGTGATAGCGATATTTCCCTGGCAGGCTCAGTGCCCGCTGCAACCTGAGATTTGTAGAGTTCCCTGTATCAGAGGAGCCCAGTAACTGCAGGTGCAGCAGAGAGGGATCGCTTGGTAAAAAGAGGCTTCCTTTGCGATTATTTACAAGAGGAATAGGATCTTGTTGCTCCAGGCTGAGTTTAGAGCCGGGCACAGAGTTGGATTTGGCATTCTGGGGAACAAAGGAAATTCTGTGGATACTTAATCTAGCTTCTTTCTTTGTGGCTGAAGAAGGAGAGACAAAAAAAGTAAATTAGCAAAATGGCGAAAAAAAACAAAAAAAAACCCAAGATGGGGCCTAAAAAAGTAGAAATTTCTTTCTGAGGTTAAAGCTGTCTTCTAGAAAATGACAAAGGGACAACGTGACTCACAGGACAAAATACAAGACAGGGAAGACTTGCATTACAATAATTCCATTAAGGATACATCAGTGATTTTCTCATTAGACTAATCACTTCGGTAAGCACATACATTTAACACAATTTGTGTCATTCACCTCATGTAATGTAGCACCAACAAGCAATATGGATTGAGACCTATATCAAATCGCATATCAGAGAAAACCAACCAGATCTGTAAAACATGGCCATCCATAGAAACACTTATCCCTGGTTCACGCTAGCGTATGTATTTCGTCCGGGGAGAGTCTGTATGGAGACCCCCTCTGGATGGAATACAATTGCAAGTTCTGTGCTGTCAAAGCGTACGGACCCCTTAGACTATAATGGGGTCCATGTGTGGCCGCCAGATCTCTGCAGGGATCATGTGGACAGGAAAGAAGTTCACAATATACTTTCAATCTGCATGATTCGTGCGGCAAGCACATGGACTCCATTATAGTCTATGGGGTCCGTGTGCTTTCACTGCACAGCGCTTCCAGTTGCGTTCGGTATTCCGTCCGCAGGGTCCCCATGAGGACTCCCGAACGGAATACCGAATGCAGATGTGAACGAGGGGTCACTTATTAGAATTAAAATAGGTGTGTAGTGTTCGGCAACATTAAGGGTGTAAATTTGCTTTAGAGTACCTGCTACCAGGTCTAAAAAGACCAATAACCTACATCTAATTGGTGCTGTCACCTCAAGCACTTTTGTGTTTTATTTATCCTAATTTGTTCAGCCATTCCAAAAATATAAGTGTGATGTAAATTAGAGTATTCAGCCCAAGCGAGCAGCAGAATTGCTTGATATACATTACACAGAGACCCCGCCCCCGAGGAACCACAGAGTGACCGCCCATTTGACAAGTATAACCCTAATAGGGCTAATATCTTTGGAATGGCTGGACAAATTTACACCAAAATGCTCAGGATGACATCGCCTATGACACAATGTATGTTACTGGGCGTTATAACCCTGGTGACCGATCCTCTTTAAAATCCTAAAACGCAATATCCAAAGAGCTGACATCTTTCTGGCGTGAATAAAACAATTAGCTCAATATTAGGAATGTGGAAATACTTGAGAAATGCAAGGCTAGAGCGACGCAGCAACTTGTGTCTCTGCAGCAGTGATAGGACGCTGCCAGTCACACCTTCAGCAGGTTTTGGATTTCTGCTGACTGTGTTTTCCAGGTTGTTCCACTTGCTTGTCACAACAAGATTACATTCACTAAGTGCAACATAGTAACATGACATCCTATGTTGCACGAATACACGCTGCTACGGAGCCTTAACCTCATTTAAACGTCTCGTCTGTCATATTACCCCTATACAGACCCACTAGGAGTCTTAAGTTGAATTTAAAATAAATTTTCAGAAAAATAAGAAATTAACTGAATTTACACAGATCAATTTTTTTCTCCTTGATTTCCTCTAGTGGCAAAAGGGTTAATACGGGAACTGCTAAGAAAATACAGCTTCAACCTTTGTGCTGTTAGCTCTGAGCCATCCAAGGATGCTTATTGCAGCCGTCAGCTGCCGCATAGACTTAAAACCCGGCACAATAACTCCTAGTCTCATCTGCCCCTTGTCAAACCCAGGAAGCCGGGTTAGGAGGAGACTCGGTGTGGCAGCTTCACTGTGGAACTGGAAGAGCCCAGACGGCCCCTGTCTCTCCGTTTCTGGGTAAAGCAAGTGATGGCTCCTTAATGCATTCTTTATCAAAGGTATTTTTCCCCATTACTTCCCTTTCCTTACAATCCCTTACCAGGTCAAGTAAGCCCAGGAGAGAAGACATTAAAGGGGCTGTCATAAATGCGGCTGATGGCAATGGTGCATTGTAATAGTATTAGGGAATATTATGATTTTATTAGACTGAAATACAATAACCAGGAAGAGAAAG
Source organism: Leptodactylus fuscus (assembly GCF_031893055.1). Classification (NCBI taxonomy): domain Eukaryota; kingdom Metazoa; phylum Chordata; class Amphibia; order Anura; family Leptodactylidae; genus Leptodactylus; species Leptodactylus fuscus. Next base: position 36,862,364 of record NC_134274.1, read on the forward strand.
GAAATTTTCATAGATCTAAAACTAAAATTGCAAACTGACGAATATCGGGACAGACAAGAGACATGAAACAATCCATGCAGAATTACATACACAGGTGACCAGCGACATCAGACAGGGGTTTGTTCTTTAACGCCTTGCTATTTAGTGCACATCTTAAGTACTGTACTTCAAGCATCTTCCATTTCCTCGGCACAATCAACCGGTGTCATTCTTATTCTTGTAAATGGCTTTGCCTTCCCGTGCTCCGTACACACGTCTGTACTTGTCAGTCACAAGTCTCCCATCTTACTCTGTCGCATCTAATCCATACTTCTCAGCTAGCGCTGTCTGTTAGATTAAGATCAACCATTGCTCTGAGTTTCTCCGTCGTCTTAATTAGCCTCTTGTATACATCACCGGGTAATTCTAGAGCTATCACTAGTAATCTATATCAACCTTTCAATATCTATATATCCTTCACGTTGCATCCATCTCCCGCTCCCCTATATTCACCTTCCCTGATCTATCAGCTTGCTGTCTAACTAGGTGACTGTTTTTTTTTTTCTCTAGGTTCTGCACCTATCTCCTGTCTGTCACTGCAGTTTTCCTCATCTCCATTTCACTTCCAGGCTCTGCACCTACCTATTAGTCTATGTTGGTAGAGCTATCAATCTCCAGCTTGCTTTTTCCTGTACTTTTCTCATGAGATGTTTCCTACAGGGATTAAAGGACCTGAAGCTTAGTTCACTGTACCCGTGCGCTGCCAGCCTTATTCAATCTTCTACCAAACGCCATGCTTCATTTGTAATGGGGCAGGGTTGGTACAAAAGCAAACTGCTTCATTCCATAACCTAAATATTCTGCCTCTCGTATGCACATTATTTCTGCAGAAAAGTTACTTTCTTGCTTTCTTTCCAGATGGTTCTCTATGGTGAATGACATTATACCTCCCAAGGTGTGGATTGTGAGCCCCATAGAGGGATCAATGGGAGGAAATCCACACAAACATAGAAACTCCTTGCAGATGTTGTTCCTGGCGGGATTCAAACCCAGGACTCCAGCACTGCAAGGCTGCATTGCTAACCACTGAGCCACCGTGTTGCCCCTCCCACATGCCGACACTTTTATAAATGGCTGTCAGGCTTGGTCACATAATGCACATAAAAGGTAGCAAATAGAGATGATCGAGTAGGTATTCGATCGAATACTACGGTACTTGAAATACTCGTACTCGATCAAGTACCACTCGCTATTCGAATGGAAAAGTTCGATGCAGAACCAGCATTGATTGGCCGAATGCTATACAGTCGGCCTATCAACGCTGGTTCTTCTCCTACCTTTAGAAGTCTTCTCCGTGCAGCTTCCCCGCGGTGTCTTCCGGCTCTGAATTCACTTTGCCAGGTATCGGGCCTGGGCAGAGCCGACTGCGCATGCCCACTTGTAGTGCAGACATGCGCAGTCGGCCCTGCTCAGGCCCGATGCCTGGCAGAGTGAATTCAGAGCTGGAAGATGCCGCAGGGACGCTGCACGGAGAAGACTTCTCGGAGGATCCAGCCCGACCCTCACTCATGGACTTGGTAAGTGTAATTTGATCGAACGCTGCCTACCCCTGAAACGAGCATTTCCCCCCCATAGACTATAATAGGGTTCGATATTCGATTCGAGCAGTCGAATATTGAGGGGCTACTTGAAAAGAATATCGAATCTCGAACATTTTACTGTTTGCTCATCTCTAGTAGCGAACGACTTCTTATCAAAGTCAATAGGCAACAAGCTATGCATCTAATTAATTAGACAATATTCATAATTGTATAATATCATTTGAAATAATTAAACATTTTGAAGGCATAATCGGTAACTTTTTTCCTACTGACTCCACCCAAAACCAGCCCTGACTCCAGTTCTACAGCCCTGCTCCAAAATGAAAGCAATGGCGATCCATCATACCTAGGGTTGAGCCGATTTTGAGATTTCAGGATCTTTTTAAAATTCCGATTTTCGATCATTTTCCAGCCGATCACCGACTCTGATTGTGAAATTTGCTCGATCGGCATCCGATCTTTCCCAATACCGATCGCTCAACCCTATTCATGATATATACATGAATAGTGTTAAGCCGATCTTGAGATAACCTTAGTCCTCCATCCCGCCGGAAAAGATCGGGATCGGAATTCCAATCAAGATCGTGGATCTGATCGGGATCCGATCTTTCCCGATCTCGATCGCTCAACCCTATTTTACCCATAAGATTCAGTGCTGGCCAACACAGAATGAAACATAACTAATGTAATGAAGGAAGATCATAATTTTAGAGGAGGGGCTGAACAACCTATCTTAGGCTGAGGTCCGGCGTTGCAGGAACACAACTTTTTTTGGTTGCCGATTAAGAAATGCATAGGACGCTCTTCTACTTTTACCTTCTGCTCAGTCCACAGCCTAAAGGTCCCATATGCATAAGACTCAGTGGATCCTTATTTGTGCAGGTCCTGCCTTACTAGCCACATGGGCACCCCATGCCTTTTCCCTGACAGATGACATCAGGAGAAGAAAGGATAGAGATACAGAGAGAAACTGAGTTCTAGACCACATCTAAGAGCTTGCAAGGCTTGGAGCGTCTGATTCACAGATATGTGGCACAATGGAGGACCAGAATGAAGCTTATAACAAATAAAGATGACCTGCACCACTATCTACATCATGTACGTTACAAATGAACCAGAGGATGATATCTTAATGAGGATGCTCTTACAACCAACAGAGCTCCCAATGGCATCAAAATCTATGCAACTCCTAACTAGCGATATTTGGAGAAACCTTGGTCTATAAAGAACCATGTGGGACATAGTGATTCACTGCAGCTCACTTGTCTGTAAGACCCATTAGGGTAATATAACACGAACAATTAAAACATCATCTGAAAGCTTAATAGTTAGGGCAATGATACACAGTCATTAATAGAGACTTGGAACCAGCAACTATGAAATATACAAATGCTTTGACTCTCTATTCTATTTTATGTCAGTGTTTTAGCAATATATACGCGCAGCTTTTAAATGGTGGCATTTTAATTCGTCCTCCATTAAAGAAGAGGCTTTTGACTTGCCGGGGCGCCTCTTTTATGGGCTTAAATAGAAGACTTTGATTTGGTTCCAGCATTGTCATCGCTGTTTCAGTTCTATGATACTGGAAATCGCTTCTCCCAAGTCATCACAACTTGCCATAGTATAAGCTCAGACAATAATTGATATTTAGTTACCAAATGACACCATATAGCATCTAAAGTAGCATCTTATACCTATGGTATACAACGATAACTGTATTCATTACTGGCCACTAGAGATGAGCGAGTAGTATTCAATTGAATACCTCGCTCCCATAGGAATGCGTGTAAGCGGCCGAACACCAGGGGGTTAAGCGCAACGAATATTCACTGCGCTTAACCCCTTGGTGTTTGGATGCTTACACGCATTCCTATGGGAGCGAGGTATTCGATCAAATACTACTCGCTCCTCTCTACTGGCCACAGCTCCGGATTGAAGCAACTAGTTCACTTCCACTTTTACGTCTTATTCACATGTCCACATATCACGTGCATATGGCACTCTGTTTTTTTGTGGCAGCTGTATGAAACCATTTATGTCAATATTTTCACTCAGAAGCCAAGATCTTTTTGCAAAAAAAAAAAAAACAAAACTGAAAAAAACTACAGAAGCACTAATGATAATGCACCATGAACACATCACACTAATGAACGTCTATGGGTCTGTGGAAAAAGAAGATGACATCCATGGGTATGTGCCATCCCTTTCCATGGACCCAGATATATATACGTGTACGACCATGAAGAACACCCCGGAAGCAATGTACAGAGTCCTGGCATTCTTCAGCGTCAGCTAGAGCGCCCCCTGGAGCAGCAGCAGAGGGCGGCCAGAACAGGAGCCCTGGACAGGTGAGTAAAAATTATTGCCGGCTACTCTGTGTGGGGTGTGTAAAAACAGGGATCACATATTGTGTGGGGGCCATAAATAAGGGGGATCATAGGCTGTGGGGGAGTAAAAATAGGGTTCACATACTGTGTGAGGGCCATAGAAAGTGATTTATACTGTGTTTGGGCCATAAAAAGGGGTCAGATGCTTTGTGGGGGCCTTAAAAATGGGGTCATATAATGTATGTTGGCCATAAAAAAGGGGTCATATACCATATGTTGGGCCAGAAAAAAAAAAAAAAGGGGGGGGGGTCACATATCGTGTAGGGGGTCATAAAAAGGGGTCACATACTAAGTGGGAGCCATAAAAAGCGGTCAGATACTGTGTGGGGTACATAAAAAGGGGGTCATATACCATGTGGTGGGACAGAAAAGGGAGGTTATATACTGTGTGGGGAGCCAGAAAATGGGTCAGATACTGTGTGTGGGTCATAAAAAGGGGTCATATGCCATGTGGAGGGGCTAAAAAAAAAGAGAGTCACAAATCGAATGGGTGGCCAAAAAAGGGGGTCATATACCGTGCGGAGGGCTATAAAAAAAAAACAAAAAACCAGGCAACCACGTGGGGTACTAAAAAAAGAGGGTCATATACCATGTGATAGGCCAGAAAAAGGGGGTCATATACCACGTGGTGGCCCAAAAAAAACAAGGTCATATACTATTTAGAGGGCAAGAAAAAAAGGGGTCATATCTTGAGCCAAAAAAGTGGGTCTTATATAATATGGGGGCCCCCAAAAAGGGGGTGTTATACTATGTGTGGGAAAATTAGGGGGGTTTGATCTACCATAAATATCCGGATGTTTTTTTTTTTGTTTTTTTTTGTGTGTGGGGGGGGTGCTTTCCTATAGCATAGAGGCTAGGTTCACTCCTGTGCATTGTGTATATTGTGGAAAATTTCCTTATCCTATATAATCCTATGGATAGTGTAAACTTAGGCTAAAAACGCAGCAGTTTCATTACAATGACTGATGCTGGATCACAAATCTGGTTCGTCTTTAGTTTTGTTCCCCTATTGTGTGACATAATATGCTACAATTCCGGTGCATTTTTTTGGTGTTGGCTCTTAAGCCACGCCTCCTTGTCACACAAGGCAGTAACAGTATCTAAATCAAATAAATACATCAAATTTATTGCACAGAATGTAAATGAGCTTTTAGATAAGTTTTAGGATTGTGACAGCTTACTTTATATACAGTAAGATTATAAGATGCAACGAAAACTAATCTGCAGGAAACCAAGTTACAGAATAAATGCAGAAAGGATGAGGTTTTCCTAAGTGCTGAAGTCCTAGTTTTAGTAGTAGGGACTGCAATACTATAACAGTGCAATATAGAAATGCATACTCTGTACTAGTAGAAAAGCAATACCTTTCAAAAGATGTCTGTGCAAGCAGTGAAAGTAATGTGTACAATAGAGAAATGTATTATTATTTCCCTCTAGGGACAGACTCCCCTGTCCAGACTATCCACATTCTTCATAGCACACCAAAATAATTATGGAAATTCCTGCTGAAATATACATGTAGCATATGCAGATGGCAGAGCCTGCGGAGCAGATGTTGCGCACCAACTTCCATAAATATAATCAGATCAAGTCTAATGATGTGAAGGGCTTATTACCAGCAGAGGCTGGAGCGGGAACGGGATATTGTACAAAAAGTGCCATTTGTTGTTTGCAAACTGCACATAGCTTTTCAACAGGGGAAAGACTATAGGGCACCGTACATGAAAAGCAGAATTTAGAGTTAGATCTCATGCACACAAATTTTAGGCACATAAAGCACCTTTTACTCTGTACTGATGGAGAATACAGCTGCCAGTACAACATGGCAAAAACATGGTGGTATGTGCGCACATAAAGTCAGAGTACCAAGGACACTGTATTATAACTTGGCACAATTGTAATGTGGTTATGTATAGTGTAAGCCGATGGCTGGTCAGGTAATGGAAGGGGTGTACATCTCGCCCAGACTACTCAGGTGGGTGAGATGAGAAAACTCCAGGAATGTTTGTTCTCAGCAGACAACTTCCGTCTGCTGAGCATTTTGGTAAATGCTCAGTACTGGGCTGGATTTTTAGGAATGACAGGTAGTTTCGTAGTGTGACCTGTCATTCCACACACCTCCAGTCCACACTTTGGGGATGTTCCGGCAGCGACTCAGCTGCAGAGAGTCTCCTCGTCAAGGAGGTTTAAGAAGCCAGCTCCAGCAGCAACACTTTGGCAGAGCTTGGCTGGAGAGCTGAAAGAGAGGTCATATTTTTGGAGATGTGTCCTGAATGATTCTACTGGCTTTTGGATTTATGTTATTCTAGGTGAGGTAACCTATTCTATGTTTAGTTAGAGCCTAGCCAGGCAGGGATTTATTTTTGTATTGTTTCCTTTTGTTGCTGCACTATATTTTTATACTCTACCTTTGTTTTGGACTTGTGTGTCTATGCCACCCCACCTAGCAACCCCAGACCCTGACAATTGGTGGAGGATGCGGGCATACAGCGGTTGCTAGGGGCAACAACACGTCCACTCCTTGCTGGAGAAAATTGTTTTTTATGTCCTGGGTGAAGGCTGCTGCCACTATACAAACCCGGACTATGGAGGAGATACTGAAGCATCTCGTGCAGTCCAATATGCAGCAAGAGGAGACCAACCGTTTGCTGTTGCAGCAGATTGCGCTCCTTAAAGAGACTGGTGTCACTGGCCTGCAGAGACCTGTGGAGCACAGAGATGAGAAGCGGGCTGTGCAAAGAGCTTTTCAAAAGATGACCCCAGATGATGACGTGGAGGCCTTCCTGACTGTGTTTGAGAGAGTGGCCGAACGGGAGAAACTGCCAGCTGCTGACTGGGCAGACGTCATTGCAGCCCATTTGACCGGTGAACCCCAGAAGGCCTATTATGACCTCTGCCAGCAAGATGTCCAGGACTATGATAAGTTAAAGGCGGAAATTCTTGCTTGGCTGGGAGTAACCACTGCTGTCCATGCCCGGCGGGTACATACCTGGAGCTACCATATGAACAAGCCTGCCATATCCCAGATGTACGACCTGATTCACTTGGTGAAAAAGTGGCTGGAACCAGACACCTGTACCCCTGCAGAGATGGTGGAGAAGGTGGTCCTAGACCAGTTCACCAGAGCTCTTCCTCCTGCGTTGCAGCACTGAGTTGGACATGGAGACCCCAAAGATGCCAACCAGCTCATCAGCCTTCTGGAGAGCTACCAGGCGACTGAGGCGGAACTCCGTGATGACCCTACAGTGCGACCATCCCCCAGGAACACCTGGTGGAGGGCACCTCCCGGTAAGACTGTTCTGTTATTTTACAGCGGAGGGAAAAGAGCTGGAGATGTGTTTTCTAGGCAGTCCACCAGCCCAATAAGGGACTCTCTGCTGGAGAAACCAGGGCTTCTACAGTGTTGGAGATGCCATGAGCGGGGACAGTCTATGGTAGACACCCCAGGGGCTTACTTGATATAGCCAAAGAAACCTGGGAAACGGAGGCTTCCCCATACCGTAGTGTCATAGAGCATGTAGCTCAAATGCAGGACCGCATTTCAACAGTCATGCCAATTGTAAAAGAGCATCTGCAAAGAGCACAAGAGGCCCAAAGCAGAATTTACAATCGTTCTGCCAGAGTCCGAGAATTTAACCCAGGGGACAGAGTCCTTATTTTGTTGCCTACTGTGGAGAGCAAGTTCTTAGCGAAATGGCAAGGCTCATATGAAATTGTGGAAAAAGTAGGGCCAGTCAACTATAAAGTTCACCAACCAGGGAAAAGGAAGCCTTTCCAAATCTACCATGTGAACTTGATTAAGCCCTGGAACCTGAGGGAATCCTTGGTGGCCTCAAATACAGAAGTGGGTGATTCATTGCCACCAATCCCTCCAGTTCATGTGAATGAGACCCTCTCAGTGCCCCAACAACAAGAAGCAAAAGAGTTCCTGCAGAAGAATAGATGCAAGTTCTCTGACCTACCAGGGCGTACACAGCTGATAGAGCACCATGTAGAGACAGAACCTGGGAGGAAAGTAAACCTCAAACCCTACAGAATACCAGAGGCACGTAGGGAGGTGGTGTCAGCTGAGGTTAAACACATGCTGGAGTTAGGTGTAATTGAGGAGTCCAGAAGTGAGTGGTCTAACCCAATTGTATTGATACCAAAGCCCAATGGTACTTAGCGGTTCTACAATGATTTTAAAAAATTGAATGAGATTTCCGAGTTTGACGCTTATCCCATGCCCAGGGTTAATGAGCTGATTGAGAAGTTGGGTAATGCCAGGTACATAACCACACTGGGCCTTACAAAAGGTTACTGACAAATACCTTTGTCTAAAGAAGCCAAGGAGAAAACTGCCTTTGTTGTTCTGGGAGGTCTGTTCCAGTACAGGGTTATGCCATTTGGACTGCATGGAGCTTCTGCTACCTTTCAGAGGTTGATGGACCAGATCTTGCGGCCACATCGTGACTACGCAGCAGCTTACCTGGATGATGTGGTCATTCATAGTCCAGACTGGGGAAGTCACCTCTGTAAGGTGCAGGCAGTACTACACTCCATAAGTGAGCCAGGCCTTACTATCAATCCTGAGAAATGTGCTTTAGGGCTAGAGGAAGCCAAGTACCTGGGCTATGTCATTGGCAAAGGGGTAATAAAGCCCCAAATCAATAAATTGGAGGCAATACAGTACTGGCCAAGACCGCTAACCAAGAAGCAAGTCAGGGCATTTCTTGGCATTGCGGGCTACTATCGGAGGTTTGTGCCAAACTTTTGCCTCTATTGCAGCTCCTCTCACTGACCTGACGAAAGGTGGGAAGTCAGTGATGATCCACTGGACACCAGAGGCAGAGGAGGCGTTCCAGAGGTTAAAGCAAGCGCTATGCCAGCAGCCAGTGCTGATAGCCCCTGACTTTAGGAAGGAGTTCCTGGTGCAGACCGATGCCTCAAATGCAGGTCTAGGAGCAGTGCTGTCCCAGGTTGTAAATGGTGAAGAGAATCCAGCGATGTACCTGAGCAGGAAGCTGTCCCCCGCTGAGAAAAATTATGCCATTGTAGAGAGGGAATGCATGGCCATTAAGTGGGCGCTGGATGCTATGAGGTATTACCTCCTGGAGAGAAAGTTTAAATTGATCACTGAACATGCTCCCCTTACATGGATTAAAATCAATAAGGACAGAAATGCTAGGGTCACCCAATGGTTCCTGTCTCTGCAAAATCTTGTGTTTGATGTAGAACACAGGCCAGGGAAATTATTGGGAAACGCTGATGCCCTGTCAAGGGTGCATTGTATGATGGCCACAAGTGCCCAGCCCTCCGGTCTGGAGAAGGAAGGGGGGGGATATGTAAGCCAATGGCTGGTCAGGTAATGGAGGGGGTGTACATGTCGCCCAGACTACTCAGGTGGGTGAGATGAGAAAACTCCAGGAATGTTTGTTCTCTGCAGACAACTTTCGTCTGCTGAGCATTTTGGTAAATGCTCAGTATTGGGCTGGATTTTTAGGAATGACAGGTAGGTTGGTAGTGGGACCTGCCATTCCACCCCCCTCCAGTCCACACTTTGGGGATGTTCTGGCAGCGACTCAGCTGCAGAGAGTCTCTTCATCAAGGAGGCTTAAGAAGTTGCTCCAGCAGTAACACTTGGGCAGAGATTGGCTGGAGATCTGACAGAGAGGTCATATTTTTGGAGCTGTGTCCTGAATGATTCTACTGGCTTTTAGATTTCTGTTACTCTAGGTGAGGCAACCTATTCTGTGTTTAGTTAGAGCCTAGCCGGGCAGGTATTTATTTTTGTATTGTTTCCTTTTGTTGCTGCACTGCCTTTTTGAGTGAAAATAAACTCTACCATTGTTTTGGACTAAAAGAAACTGGACTTGTGTGTCTATGCCACCCCACCTAGCAACCCCACATCCTGACAATAGGTGTCCTTATTTAGATTGGATGACTGGCAAACACTTGTGGACCCTGAGGAACATAAGATGTAAGATCAGCCGATCCCAAAGAAGGGCTACAGTAGCATAAATGGCTGAAATGTGTAATACAAGGTGTCAGAATACAATTGTGTTGTGTATTGGGCAGTGTATCCAATGGCCGGGCTGAGGGCCCATGCTGGGCCATGCTGTGTCTATTGCCAGCCTATAGTGGACAGGTGAACATCAGAAGAAAAGCAACAGAAGAAGGCGGCCTGATAACCTTTTATATCATGGATACATTGGAGTGCTTAGGTTTCACTTATATAGGTAAGAGATGATACCAAGTTGCAAGTATACATCAGGAGGATCTTACCATACACCTCCAAAGGAAGGACTGTACAGCGTCTTACCGAGTAGGTAGAAAACACTGCTATTATGTTTCAATTGCAAAAAGTTCTTTTAAAATAGTATATCTTGTGGCTTTACTTAGATGTATAGCATAGTATACGATCATATTTCATACTATATAACCCATGCATTCAAGCAAATGGGCCGAGCAAATACGATTCAGTCTGAAGACACTCCCTCCCCCGACTAGGCCCATTCATTGCAGTGCACCGGCATTCAGTCGCGGCCAATCATTTCTTGATCCCAAAGATGAGGCGGCCTCCGCCTCAGATTCCGGACCAAAAAACCCCGTGTGAACTTACCCCTAAGGCTGAGTTCACATGGAGTTTTTGGGTCAGGATTTTAAAGTGAAATCCACCTCAAAATCCGCCTCCAAAAAAATCCTCACCTTATAGTCCTATTTAATCTGCCTGTAATTTTTTTCCGTTGGCGGTAAAAAGAAGCGACATGTCCATTCTTCAGGCGGATTTTGCCTGAAAAAATCAACGCGAGTCAATGGGAGGCGGAAAATCCCACATTAATGGCCACATTACAAAGATGCCTCAAAAAATGTGTCAGTAAAGGCTGAGATTATATATATATATATATATATATATATATATATATATATATATATATGTATATATACACACACACTGTATATATACACACATACAGTACATACACACTGCATAGATTGCACAAAGTCTGGAGTGAGACTCCAACACTATATGAATGACAATGGCTCTATCTAGTGGCAATGTTTGGTATTGCGTGTATACAATAGAAAATATTTGTATGTGGCCATAAGGACAATTTACCAACACCAATATTTATCAATACATTTTTGCACAAAGTTTTCTCCCGTTTACCAGATTTTGCTGTCATGTAAGTGGAAGAGAAAATAGTTCAATAACCATAGTAAAAAGAAGAAAACAGATATACAACAGCGGTCATACGAAGGAAAGGATGAGTGGCACTAACACCAAGCTCCAGAGGCATCTTCCATGAAATAGAAAGCATGTCTTTCCGATATATTAACCAATTACACTACATGTCTTTAACGAGAACGATCAGACGATAAACTATATCTTGTATCCAATGTAACCCCAAGGGTCTATCATCTATGTATCCATCTATGTATGTATATCAGATAGAACCCCAGTGATACTCTCCAGGCAGATACATATGGGCTAACATTGCTCTAATTCCTACACTATAGCGTTGACATACAGCATATATTATCATGGGGGGATAAACTTCTTAACTCTCTTTATTTTAGCAATTGGAACAATGTCAGATACTTACGCACTTTATGTTAGACGAGGAAATACAGAGGTAGAAACCTGAAGACGTTGCGTCTTTGTTTGTCTGTTTTACTTCCGCCTCTACAGCTTTAATTAATGATCCTTTGGGGACCTGAAATCTGGCAGGACCTGTAATGATCTAATGGTCTTTAACAAGCATCAAGTGCCCCAACATCAGAAAACAAGATGCAAGAAGCTAATTAATCACGACTGGGAATGTCTAGAGGATGAGGCTGGAAGAAACATGATGAGGGCTAAACCTCAATGGTTCCTAAAGGAGCGCAGCTGCTGCCATCTTTAATCGTGTAGCCCTCCTTCCGTTCACGTCTGGTCAGGTCTAATGAGAAGCTCACACCTCCCATCTTTAGTCTGTATTGAGTCAGGCCTGTCAAGACATGACTTTTACATAGCCAGACAAAACACTTGTCATTAATCTTATTAAATTTATCCAAGCAAAAGCTATTGGATTGTGTGTTAATTAAAGTACCGGCATCTTGTCAGTGTTACTACTCCCGGGTGGCAGCTACAATGATCGCACCATCTTATGGCTTTTTTATCACTTAAATAAATCCATTAGGTTGTGTGTTTTTCCAGGTTAAGTAGAACAAATGACTAAATGTCACTAAACAGAAGGAACCGGCCAACCACTGAAATAGAACAATAATTTTGAATTCTAAAAATTGCAACAATGGCTACACATCTTACTAAATATCCTAATTAATGATACGTTGCAACATATCTCTTCATATAGCGAGACAATGATATTCCTTTCTATTGAAAGGGGTTGTATAGGATTAAAGGCATTCTACCATTGATATCAAATTTTTTTGTCGTTGACACGTAGGAATAACTTTAAGAAAGGCTATTAAAGCGCTTCCCATTGATTTCAATGTGTTACGCGTGTTAAATGGAACCCATTGAACTCAATGGGATTCTGTTTTGCAGCGCTGATCCTTATGCGCCAGAATCAGCGCCGCGTTACTCCATGTGAATGCCCCCTTAGCCTGTACAACACCACCTTATACTAAAAAAGCAAAACTGAATTACAATACATTCTCCATAGGAACCTTACTATGATCCTGGAAACTCCTTATGGATTCAAGAACATCTATGCTCAAGAATTAACCTTTAAAATATACTTCCAGACATTATGTCAAGAAGTGGGGTCCATTTTGCATTTTTAGTGGTAATGTCCAGCTATGGCTTTATTATGGCAGGCGATCAACCAACTACACAACCATACAATACATCCATTTTATAATGGCAATGGAAATCCCTTACATAATATTTGGGATGGGGCCTCAAACACATCATGCACATGTAGGAAATTAGGGCTAGAGATGATGGACGTTACAGCACTTTATATACAGCATGGACCTAATGGATAGTTTTTAGGCAACCTATGATTTCTGACCCACATCAGCGCCATTTTGTCCATATTTCTGAACTGTCAGAGGAACAGAAAAATGTTCCATGAAAGACACAAACAGATCCTAATGGACCCAGCTAAGTTATAAGGCTGTCCAACGGCCTTGAAGTTTTTGCGTCCGGCATTTCATGACAGATCTGCGTTGGACAGTCACATGGAGTTAGCCTAACTTGTCTGCATGGATTACCTACTGGAGACTCCTTCCCCCTTCCTATCTCCTGTACTTATTTCCCTGTGTTCCCCTTTCTTATTTTTTCTGTTCTTTCTACTCTTTCACCTTTCTAGTTTGTCTCTATTCTTTGTTTATATCGTGCGGAAACTCCGTGTATTAGGGTCTAAGTTTGTTGAAGCATAAAATGTTCTTCCAGTTGTTCTTCAAAGAAATTGAAAGTCAGTGGGATTCTGGGCAGTTTGTAGACATATAAATGTAGCAAAGTTAAAGGGGTTGTCCCATCACAAGGATCCTATCTATACTGCTTGTTAATGTGGATGTAAGACTTTTCCTAAATACATTGCTTCAGCAAAACTTCTTTGTTTCTCCACTATCTTACTTTATTCAATTCATTGTTGACACAGCCCTTGACTTATCTGCTCAAAAGTCAAGTGATGTATCTGCTGCTCTCAGGGGGGAGGGAGGAGGGGCTAAGTGCAGGGAGCCAGCCTGTGTATCTAGCTATTCCTGTGTCTGCACCACGTGACCTAGCTCCCTGCTCTCAGATAGGGGAGAGGAGCTGCTTTCATTTCTGAACTCGTCTTCTGTTCTCCCAGTTATCAGGCTAGCTAATACAATTGTGTTCATTATGGCAGAGACAGGCAGTCTCTGTATGTAACACAGAATGGAGTTGCTCCTGCCTGTACTTCATAGTCCAATATTGTGCATATAGTGTTGTTTGAGGACCTTTGATGACATCACGGGCCCTTCAGCCGCCCCATAGGATCACGCTATGTGGTGGGCGGAGCTACGTGCTAATTTGGGGGCGGGGCTAAACGACAGGTTACATATGAAACCCCGCCCACCAAATGACTAAAGAAACCAGGAAGAAAGAAGATTTTACAGCAGTGAAGACTGGTGAGTATGCGACGTGGGGATACCCCTTAAACCCAAAGAAGACAACAAATATCAATGAAAAGTCATTGGAAAATCGTTGTATGATGACTTTTCATTGGTTTTAAGATAAGATATCACTCTGAAGTTGTTTAACTAATTGCAGAAGTTGGGGTGAACCCCGCTATATCTGTATATACCGTACGTTATTGACACTGCTTAGTTCCCTTACCACTTAAATTCAAGTAAAGAGTTGAATGCATTGGCGTACACGTATGGAACCACTTATTGATTATGTATCATCAGGACAATCTGTACCAAATACTATGTTATGGTGCATGAACGTATAGGGTAATAGGATGCAAATGAACCCAAGCTAAGGGGAGAGCCGCCTTGCATGTATTACACAATGGTTATTATATAGGATTACTGTAAATTTCTCTCTGTGACCAATGCAAGATACTTGGATCCATACACGAGCGATGTGTGACTGTACATTACCTGACCATTCACAGGATCATCCCATGATCATGTCTAAAGAGTTTACATTTATCAAACTGCAAAATCAAGAAACACATTTTTGGTTTTCTGAAATCCTGAAGCCCTAGCTAAACGTTAATGCACCAACTGACTGTCTGCAAGAAAAGAGCATTTAGTTGTTCAGCAAGGAAAGACATCAGATCTTTAGTAAAGCCACACGAACACAAACCACGACACAAGACATGGGCGGCGTTACAGGGAACACGCATACACGAGTACACACATAGAGCACAATACATGGAACAGCATGGTTAAAACTTACAGCCACGAAAATTGGTGGAGAAATCATTAACAGAGACAGGAGAAAGTGGGAAGGCTCGTTCAAGGGTTCCCATGTTACTACGTATAGTGCCTGACATGCAAGAGCAGTCTATCTCAGAGCACCCCAAACAACATGCCTGCATCAGCCTCTTGCGGATGGACATCTTTGCTAAAATCATGGTTATAATGAAAGGGAGAGGAGAGGAAGAGTGGTAGATTAATGTAGGGTACAGAAATAGAGACACTTATATATATATAGATAGTCATGTATATATAATTGGACACAAGATGCAGCTCAATGCAGTTATGATCGGCAGGAGATTCTATCCATTCGTGACAAAGGGAATTGTATGCAAAGGGCAGGGCTCTCAAGGCAAAATTGGACACAATGGAATATGTAAGATAAGCAGTTGTTAGAGGATACGAGCAGAACTAGTCTTCGAAAGGCTGGCCACCGGGGCTGCAAGGAAGCTTTGGCACCTTAAGTGTGACAGAATGAATCGATATTTTTATCAGTGCCTAAAAGATAGATCTTCAATGGAAACTGGAAATAGCAATGCAGTAATTTTTCTGTTTGTAAATAGATATACAGTTCATTAATCTCCATTACAACATTGGAAGAAGAACAAAGGAGATGGGGGGGGGCATTTACTTAAAACCACACAACCCAAACAGAAAATAATTCATGGAACGTGATCGTACACCGTGAGCTTCCATCACATCAAAAAAAGATGAAACGGAATCATTCACTTCAGTGTTGGTCAAAGCAAATCTGTCTTGTGGCTGGCATTTCCAAGAGGCCTGCAGAGAACTTGGCCTGATGTAGTAATGAGACTGTCGCTAAATGCTAAAATGACTTGAATTGGTGTTTATAGCGAGCACTGGAATGCCAACACACACCGATGTGGTAGAGCAAACCTCACGACTTCAACGAAAAGCGTAGTCATGCAACAACATGCATCTACAAAGAGCAATAACTAAGCAGACGAATGAAGAGTATCTGGCATCTGTACAATGGGAGACCATTGTACAGGTTAAGGCTTCCAGGACTTTGCACGGTACGTGATCAGTGTTGCATTAGAAAATTTACTCAAATTTCCAAAAAAGTACAAAAATTCAGACAAAAGAAATTTACTTTGAGTACTAGATATATCTCCGCAAAATATTACCTATATCAATTTTGCATTGCACTGGTTTTAGCTAGGTTGCAGCTGAATATGACCACTTGAACACCCAGCAGCACTTGTACGAGCCAATTACAAGATACCCGAGGAAATACAATTGAAGTTTAGTAGAGGATAATTGAATGAGCAACACTTTGTAGAACATACCGTGAAAGTCTGGAAAGACTTTTCTGCAATGTGTTCACTGAACGAAAAAAGCTCAACAACATGACCAAACAATTGCAACAGAATTGTCATTGCAACAATTCTATCTCTCAATTTCGACACCCACCCGCATAGAAAGAAGCAGGACAAAGAAAGACATAGCACTCAACCCAATGATGAGAGGCACACACATTCAGCTGGCAACGTGACAAAGAGAACAGTGCTAGAGGCACATCAGAACCACATATATCGTTCTGGGGCAAGACGTCATTGAACATTGGGTTCACTAAACTGGTTAAGAGATAGCAACGTACACATAGGTCTCCAACAAACACAGAGATCACAGAATAACAAAACGTAAAGACCACGGAACAACAAAACAGATAAGAGACACAAAAGAAAAAAGCAGCAGGTAAGACACCAGGAACATAGATGTCGTGTGGTCACTGCTGGCCCCAGAAATGCCTCTGGCTGTAAGGTTCGGGTTTTCCTTATAGCTATTGAGATTGTCAGATGAAAATGCTAAAAAATAAGACTTCACTAGTCGTTCCTAGTAGATGTAAGAAAAGATTAAGTGGAGCTTCTATAGATTGTAAGAATAAAATGGTGCAGATAATGAGGAACAGGGTGGAAAGGGCAGAGGAGACATCAGGTATCAGCTAAGCACTCAATGGCTACAATAGAAAGTCAAGCGTCTTGGTATGAAGAATACATTAGATTCATAAAAAGGAAACAAATTGCTACAAGTGATGACTTCATTCTGCCGGTAGTGCTAGACAACTGTGGGGAATGATATTTCCCTGCAGCTGCTTTGCTTTATTACTTACAGGGGTATTCCAAGATTAGACATTTATGGCTTATCCTGCCGATATGCCTTTAATGTATGATAGGTCAAGATTAGGGTTGAGCCGATCTTGAGATTTCAGGATCGATTTTAAAATCCGATTTCCGATCATTTTCCAGCCGATCCTAATCGTGATCGTGAAATTTGCTCAATTGCCAATCAGGATCCGATCTTTCCCGATCGCTCAACCCTATTAATGATATAGACATGAATAGGGTTGAACCGATCTTGAGATAACCTCTGACCTCGATCCTGCCAGAAAAGATTGGGATCGGAATTCCGAACACGAACGTGGAAATTACTCAATTGCCGATTGGAATCCGATCTTTTCCGATCCCGATCGCTCAACCCTAGTCAAAATCTAGGATATGGGACACACAATTCTCTCCAGTATTAGGTTCCCTGACCCAATGCAACCTGGAGAGGTGGCTTCTATCCACTATATTCAGGTAAATACTAGAGGAAGAAGAGACGTGGCAGTACATGTCATAGCTGTCTCCATTTACTTATAAGGGAGACACAAAGTGTCGATACTCATAGAAGTGAATGTAGAGGCCAGGGCACATGCATGACACCTTTGTCATCAGTAACCCAATGGTTGCTCGGCCATTGGGATGAATGTCAGGAGACATAGGTGTGGGTGCCAGAGGAGGGACCATACATATCAGACATTTATGGCATAGCCTGTATATAGGCCATAAATGGCTAAAATTGAAATACCACTTTACATTTATCAATAAGAACTGGTATCAGCAATGATCTGTGATTGTCTATCGTCCAGTTTTTACTAGACAGTATACAGAATGGAGCCGTGTGTAGACTCCTGTACGGCAGCCCTGTGGAGGCAAGTACAGGTGGACCTCATGGAAGAGACGTCTTATGTTAAAGGGGCAGGAACCCTTCAGAGTGACTTCAAAGATTGATTTTTCCATTAATTTAGAAAAGAAAAAATTGAAACTAGAAATTAAAACTTCTAAAGATGGCCGTACACAAAAAACATCCGCAGTACAAATCATTTGTCTTATGGAAAAACATTCATATAGTGGGAGATATTATGCTTTCCATGGTCCTGCATACTAGTTAGAATAATATGTGTCTCTAATAATGGAAAATAACTAGAGTCACCCTCCAAATCTGTGAAACCCAGCAGATCTGAATGAATCTTACATAGGACTGCAGCTAGGGTTATAGCAACTAATAGAGACTATAGAGACTATTCAGTTAATGTATACCCTGACAAAACAATACTTGTAATGTACTTTACTAGCAATGAATGAGAACTACATTGTATATATAGTCCGTGCACAAAACAGACAGCGTACGGATTACCATGGGCTAGGGTTGAGCAATCGGGATCGGAAAAGATCAGATCCCGACCAGCGATCGAGTAAATTTCATGATCGCAATCGGGTTCCGATCCTGCCTAAAAACAATCGGGAACGGAATTCCGATCCCGATCGCTCAACCTTACCTGCACAGAACGGCTGCTGTTCCCCGCCCTGTACCCGCCCACACTCTCCAAAGCCACAAGAAGCCCCGCCTTCTCCCAGCCTCTTTAACACTAGCCTAGGGAGGCGGGGGCACGTACGGTGCTCTGCCAGCGTGTGAATGACAGAGGAGAAGACAGAGAACAATGGCTGGGAGCTCCGGGGAGTGGCAGCGGATCTGTGCAGGTAACCGGACAGCAGGGGGGACTAAGTAGCCTTCAATTTTTGGACTCCATGCTGTGTAGTGAATAGGATCGTTTTTAAAATTCAATTTTCGATCATTAAAAAATCCCATTGACTTGCATTAGGATCGGAATTTGGATCGGGATCGGCTGGAAAATGATCGGAAACTGGATTGTAATAACACCACATTTTTTGTACCAATTCCTTATAAAAAAAAAAAAAAAACACCCCCACTGAAGTCCCATTGACTGCGAATCAGGGGGGGGAGGGTCTTATTTTTTATGCTCTACCATGTCCCATTTTGACCCACAAACAATGCTGGTGGCCATGCAGTCAGTGCTCTCTACCAGGAACAGTCAAGGGGGAGTGACTTAGAGCAGACAGCAGAATCCCTCCCCCTTGCCTACTCCTGCTTGAGGCCACCCACTTAATACTGTAGTAAAGCCTAATTGACATCTACAGTCCTATGAAAAAGTTTGGGCACCCCTATTAATCTTAATCATTTTTAGTTCTAAATATTTTGGTATTTGCAACAGCCATTTCAGTTTGATATACCTAATAACTGATAGACACAGTAATATTTCAGGATTGAAATGAGGTTTATTGTACTAACAGAAAATGTGCAATATGCATTAAACCAAAATTTGACCGGTGCAAAAGTATGGGCACCTCAACAGAAAAGTGACATTAATATTTAGTAGATCCTCCTTTTGCAAAGATAACAGCCTCTAGTTGCTTCCTGTAGCTTTTAATCAGTTCCTGGATCCTGGATAAAGGTATTTTGGACAAACAATTCAAGTTCAGTTAAGTTAGATGGTCGCCGAGCATGGACAGCCCGCTTCAAATCATCCCACAGATGTTCAATGATATTCAGGTCTGGGGACTGGGATGGCCATTCCAGAACATTGTAATTGTTCCTCTGCATGAATGCCTGAGTTGATTTGGAGCGGTGTTTTGGATCATTGTCTTGCTGAAATATCCATCCCCGGCGTAACTTCAACTTCGTCACTGATTCTTGAACAATATTCTCAAGAATCTGCTGATACTGAGTGGAATCCATGCGACCCTCAACTTTAACAAGATTCCCGATGCCGGCATTGGCCACACAGCCCCAAAGCATGATGGAACCTCCACCAAATTTTATAGTGGGTAGTAAGTGTTTTTCTTGGAATGCTGTTTCTTTTTGGACGCCATGCATAACGCCTTTTTTTTATAACCAAACAACTCAATCTTTGATTCCAAAATGAAGCTGCCTTGTCCAAATGTGCTTTTTCATACCTCAGGCAACTCTATTTGTGGCGTACGTGCAGAAACGGCTTCTTTCTCATCACTCTCCCATACAGCTTCTATTTGTGCAAAGTGCGCTGTATTGTTACCGATGCACAGTGACACCATCTGCAGCAAGATGATGCTGCAGCTCTTTGGAGGTGGTCTGTGGATTGTCCTTGACTGTTCTCACCATTCTTCTTCTCTGCCTTTCTGATATTTTTCTTGGCCTGCCACTTCTGGGCTTAACAAGAACTGTCCCTGTGGTCTTCCATTTCCTTCCCATGTTCCTCACAGTGGAAACTGACAGGTTAAATCTCTGAGACAACGTTTTGTATCCTTCCCCTGAACAACTATGTTGAACAATCTTTGTTTTCAGATCATTTGAGAGCAGGCTGTCCATGTTCAGCGACCATCAAACTTAACTGAACTTGAATTGTTTTGTAGAAAGAAATGGTCCAAAATACCTTCATCCAGGATCCAGGAACTGATTAAAAGCTACAGGAAGCGACTAGAGGCTGTTATCTTTGCAAAAGGAGGATGTACTAAATATTAATGTCACTTTTCTGTTGAGGTGCCCATACTTTTGCACCGGTCAAATTTTGGTTTAATGCATATTGCGCATTTTCTGTTAGTACAATAAACCTCATTTCAATCCTGAAATATTACTGTGTCCATCAGTTATTAGATATATCAAACTGAAATGGCTGTTGCAAACACCAAAATATTTAGAACTAAAAATGATTAAGATTAATAGGGGTGCCCAAACTTTTTCATAGGACTGTAATTGAAGTGATTGCTCAGGAACAGTGAGGGCACAAGAACAATTCCATCTGCACTGAAAGGGTGCCCATTAAATGATGCAAAGAACTGGAGTTGATTAAAAATCCTCTTTCTAAAAATATATTGTCTGAAACATTTTGTACTGCTTAATTTTCCCGGCCCAAAACTGAAATTGTGAACTTTTTTGCATTAATGATTTGCTAGAAAGGTGATGCATAAAGCAAAATATCTATTCATCAATTGTTTGTAGGCAATAAATGTGATTTAGGACAACACTTACAATAGGTCTGGCTACCTCAAGAGACAAAAATGTAGTCAATCACCGGCCAGGATAAATGTTAGATATACAGTGTTGGCCAAAAGTATTGGCACCCCTGCAATCCTGTCAGGTAATACTCATTTTCTTCCAGAAAATGATTGCAATCACAAATTCTTTGGTATTATTATCTTCATTTAATTTATCTTCAATGGAAAATCACAAAAAGAATTGTCAAAAAGTCAAATTGGATATAATTCTACACCAAACATAAAAAAGGGGGTGGACACAAGTATTGGCACTGTTTGAAAAATCATGTGATGCTTCTCTAATTAGTGTAATTAACAGCACCTGTTACTTACCTGAGGCACCTAACAGGTGGTGGCAATAACTAAATCACACTTGCAGCCAGTTGAAATGGATTAAAGTTGACTCAACCTCTGTCCTGTGTCCTTGTGTGTACCACATTGAGCATGGAGAAAAGAAAGAAGTCCAAAGAACTGTCTGAGGACTTGAGAAGCAAAATTGTGAGGAAGCATGAGCAATCTCAAGGCTACAAGTCCATCTCCAAAGACCTGAATGTTCCTGTGTCTACCGTGCGCAGTGTCATCAAGAAGTTTAAAGCCCATGGCACTGTGACTAACCTCCCTAGATGTGGACGGAAAAGAAAAATTGACGAGAGATTTCAACGCAAGATTGTGCGGATGGTGGATAAAGAACCTCGACTAACATCCGAACAAGTACAAGCTGCCCTGCAGTCCGAGGGTACAACAGTGTCACCCCATACTATCCGTCAGCGTCTGAATGAAAAGGGACTGTATGGTAGGAGACCCAGGAAGACCCCACTTCTTACCCAGAGACATAAAAAAGTCAGGCTGGAATTTGCCAAAACTTACCTGAGAAAGCCAAAAACGTTTTGGAAGAATGTTCTCTGGTCAGATGAGACAAAAGTAGAGCTTTTTGGGAAAAGGCATCAACATAGAGTTTACAGGAAAAAAAAAGAGGCCTTCAAAGAAAAGAACACGGTCCCTACAGTCAAACATGGCGGAGGTTCCCTGATGTTTTGGGGTTGCTTTGCTGCCTCTGGCACTGGACTGCTTGACCGTGTGCATGGCATTATGAAGTCTGAAGACTACCAACACATTGTGCAGCATAATATAGGGCCCAGTGTGAGAAAGCTGGGTCTCCATCAGAGGTCAGGGGTCTTCCAGCAGGACAATGACCCAAAACACACTTCAGGTCAGCACTAGAAAATGGTTTGAGAGAAAGCACTGGAGACTTGTAAAGTGGCAGCAATGAGTCCAGACCTGAATCCCATAGAACATCTGCGGGGGAGAGATCTCTTGATGGCAGTTTGGAGAAGGCCTCCTTCACATCTCAGGGACCTGGAGCAGTTTGCCAAAGAAGAATGGTCTAAAATTCCAGCAGAGCCTTGTAAGAAACTCATTGATGGTTACCAGAAGCGGTTGTTCGCAGTTATTGTGTCTAAAGGTTGTGCTACCAAGTATTAGGCTGAGGGGGCCAATACTTTTGTCCGGACCATTTTTGGAGTTTTGTGTAAAATGATCAATGATTTGACTTTTTTTCATTCTCTTTTGTGTTTTTTCATTGCAAGCAAAATAAATGAAGATATTAATACCAAAGAGTTTGTGCTTGCAATCATTTTCTGGAAGAACAAGAGTATTATCTGGCAGAATTGCAGGGGTGCCAATACTTTTGGCCAACACTGTATGTAGATGTTGCAAGAGCTCGGTTACTTTTAGGGGATGAATAAGGACAGAGACCAATCTAGCGTGTCTGTACCATTCAATTAATAGACAAGAAAACATAGCTGTATATACATTGATTTATAACTAATTTTCTTTTGAACTGCATCTCACTGTACTTCTACTTCTGCAAAGTAACCATCGTAAGTCACAAACAAATGGTACAAACACAACAACACCGCATTTACATATAGAGACAGAACATATATAGGTCAGTAATGGAATAGGACAGTACGTCATAATACAACACATAGATCACAAGTTCAAAAGATACAGAAATACACGGAGAGACACGAAAACAAGGGATTCTTCACAAAACAGCTTTGTTTTTGACTACAAAAATACAGCAGTGCAACTGGTAAAGGAATGTGCCGGTAACATGGAACAAGGGGACTCGGCCATGTCCATCTACACAAAGCACAACCTTTAAACCAGCAGGACATGCCCAGACTATCGCACCTGACTTGCATTACTTATGGGCTAAGATAAATTTTAAGGGATGCCAAGTTTTTTATGTTCATCCTAGAAGATTATATTGTATACTATAAAATACTTAAAACTATGCTTACCGCACAAAGAAGAAAAGAAAAAATAGTCAGCCCAGTCTACTTCTTTCTTTTATGACTTAATTGGTGACAATGTATGCGTAAAGGGATTCTACCATTAAAAACATATTTTTTCTCGGTCACACGTAGGAATAGCCTTAAGAAAGGCTATTCTTCTCCTACCTCTAGATGTCTTCTCTGCACCGCTGTTTGGTAGCGCTGGGGGCCTCCCCAGTGCTGCAAGAGAAATCTCCAGCGCCGCCTCCATCTTCTTCTGGAACACCCTCTCCCTGTATCTTCTTCTGTCCTGGGTTTCAATCTTCTAGGCTTCAGACCTCAGGCAGAGCAGACTGTGCATGCCCACAAGCCACAAGAAAATGGCTGCTTACACAGCTTACTGTGTAAGCAGTCATTTTTTTTTTTGTGGCCGCGGGCATGTGCAGTCTGCTCTGCCCAAAGTGTAGAAGATTGAAACTCAGGATGGAAGAGGACACAGGGAGAGGGCGTTCCAGAAGAAGATAGAGCCGTCACTGGAGAGTTCTCTTGCAGCATTGGGGACGCCCCCAGTGCTGCAAGAGAACTCATTTGCATACAGATGAAAACCGGGAATGCTACCAAACGGTGGTGCGGAGAAGACACGTGTCATGGAGAAAAAATGTGATTTTAATGATAGAATCCCTTTAAGATGAAGCACCTTAGTAATCTCAGACATTCTTCTTGACAACCTGTATAACCCTGGTTATTGGAAATAGCATCTTTAGTAACCAGACTACTATATATATCACTATAGCTGATCCACTAAATAGTAAATTGTATTGTGTCGAAAGAATAGGTGGGAAAGACGGCCTGTAGTCCTGACACTTCACTTTTTAAAAATACTTGTATTCTCCAATTAAGAACAACTGGAGCATCTTTTCCAAGAACTCTATCTCGTGCTGATCCTTCTAGAAAATTCAGAAAAAAATTGACAACTGGGTGTTATCAGTTGGGTATTCCTCCATGCTTTAAGGGGCCATTCACGCGGCGCTGATTCTGGCACGATAATTCACGTAAGAATAAGCGCTGCAAAACAGAATCCCATTGACTTCAATGGGTTCCATTTAACGCGCGTAATACATTGAAATCAATGGGTTAAAAAGCCTCCCATGTGTAAATGCCACCACACACTGACCAAGAGCTGACCGTGTCAGACTGTATAGAGACGCAACCCCTTGACAAGGGGGATTATAATATCCATTTGTCAATTTATTTGGAAATTTCTAGGAGACATAACAAAGTCATAGTACAAGAGTATGTACATAGTACATAGTACACAGAGTTAAACGGAAAGATGCAATTCCAGAACTTAGCAAGAGGTGACCAGTCCTCTTGACAACCAACAATGACACCGACTGCATCATACAGATTAATAAGGTCAATGCATGGGACTGTTCACTTATTCTATTTTGACCCTATTTTTGGACTTCTTACAATCCTACCCGATATTTCACTTTATTAAGCTCAACTATCTTTTACAATATGAATACTTAATGGGACAAATAGAAGATAACCTAATACATCTTTCTAGCTTAAAATCAATACACAATTAAGTCCAGGGACATTGCCTTTAAGAGTTCTGCATAGATAGGGAACTCCCAAGTAAAAGACATCCCTTTAACTATTTAACGATGTCATAGAAGGCCATTATGAGGAGGTTGTACTTAAGACTTTGCAATCTTTTTCAAGAGCCCTTTTACATGGAAATAACTGAAGATATGTCTAATGGGGAAAAAAAAAAACCTCACTCCAAGGCTATGGATGAAATGTTACCATTGAACTGCATGTATTGTGGGCTAAAAGGCATTTTTGTAGTTGTTTTATTAAAGCACTTTGACTGTTACATAGCAAGCTGGAGAATGCCAATCTGTCAGAAGACTCCTTGAATGTCTTGAAGACAGGAGAGAACTTATCTGATGGAGTCGTCACAGACTGGCATTCTGCAGCTTGCTATGTAGAACATTCAAATTGCAAAAGACAATCTAAGGGTAAGTTCACACAAAGTTTTTTGGCCGTGTCCGCCTCAAAATCCTGACCAAAATAATGGCTCCCATTGAAATCAATGGGAGCCGCTCAGGAGTTTTTTCTGGGAGCCGTTTGTTCCGGCTCCCTGAAAAAAGAAGTGAGATGCTCATTCTTCAGGCCGGGTTGCCTCATGATTAGGCCTGAAGTCACTCCCTCCTCCGGACTAGGCCCATTCATTGGAGTGCGCGGCTGGATACTGGTGCAGTGCAAAGGCTTTCAGTCGCGGCTATCTGGCTTTTGGACCGGAACCTGAGGCAGCCGTTCCAGACCAAAAATTGCCGTGTGAACTTACCCTAAAGGGTAAATTCACACTGAGTTTTTTGGAGAGGATTTTGGCAAGGAAAAAATCTGCTTCAGGAATTAGGAAATAGCTTTTTTAATGTAGATTGTGAGCTCCATATAACAATCACAATGTGCATTTTTTTTTTTGTCCTATCAGTATGTCTTTGTAAAATGTGAGGAAATCCATGCAAACACGGGGAGAACATACAAACTCCTTGCAGATATTGTTCCTGGCAGGATTCGAACCCAGGACTCTAGCGCTGCAAGACTGCGGTGCTAACCACTGAGCCACCATGTTGCCCCCTGGAAATGGTTTTTGTAGCAGTTGGAGTGTTTTTTTAAGCTTTTATAGTTTTTACTTTTTTTCTCTCCGGACCTAGTTTTTGCCAAATCGGTGCCCAAATCTGCAACATGGATTTTCCGCCTCCCATTGACTGCGTTGGTTTTTGCAGGCGGAATCCGCCTGAAGGAAGCTTTTTTTTCCCACTAGCGCAAAAATTCCGCCAGTGGAGAAATAAAGCGAGAGGAACTGATAGAACTCTAAGGGGAGGTGTTTTTTCCACGTGGATTCAGTGTCAAACTCAGCGCCAAAAACCTCCATGTGAATGGACCCTAAGTTTTTCAATATAAAATAGTTTTTTTAGCCAATACGATACATTCAGTTCAGTAAACATACTGATCAAAAGAAATCAATAGCCTTTCATTTGATACAAAGTGATTGAACTCCATTCGATGAATTCGATTACTACACCTATGTGCCGTTGACTACATGCCCCCCACCCTATAGTCCAGCATATACTGTATTTTACGCAATAAAAAAAACGCATTCTATAATTCTGTTGTAAACTGCTGTATTTTCTACACAATCACATTACACAATTGGATGTGGAGGTTCATGCACAGGACCTTGGTGATGTAACACATACTATAACCCATCCCTGCGGTTGTAAGGGCCTGATACAACCCTACAGCAGAGAATCGGTTAACGTGAGTCACCGACCCACTACAGAAAACTCTGTATGTACTCACAATACATAACTAATAAGAGATTTATCCAAGGCAGCAAATGAAGTGAATAGTGTAGGGATACGTGGACAGAGAGAGAAAAGAAGACATTATTATTATTATTGTTATTATTAGCATGTACATTGACTTGTTTCTCCCTTTACATTCCCTCACAGACTAAGACAAGGTATCCTCTAAAACACTTAAAGAATGTCAAAGCAACAAAGTATCCTCGGCAAGGTTATAGCAGTTTTTACATGTTTCCCTGGGATATTAGAGCTAGACGCTCCCCCCAAAGTTTTTTTATGTGTCTCTTTTGTTCCTCATGGAAATGTATAAGTAAAAAGACAACTGGGCGTTACCATTATCTGTATCCATGGGGCATATTCCTGCATATAGTGACATTGTCCAATCAGTGTATACAAAGTCCGTTCTAGTTACAAGGTGGATAGTGTACCTTTCTTTATATAGATCCAGTAGGAATAACAAAGAAGAACACAAGGCTGAGTTCTTAGTAAAATGTTCCAGTATTGTTATATTGTTACATTTACTTAAAGGGTGCTTTACCGGGCCTGTCCTTAGCATAGGTCTCCATTAGACAAGGCCCAACATCCAAAATCCCTGCAAATCAATTGTTTGAAACGTCACAGTCCATGTGTCATCACAATCAAGTGAGTAAGCTGAGCTGTAATACCAAGCACAGTCGCTATACAGATGTAGAGGCTGCTGTCTCTTCAAACAGTTGATCAGCCATGAATTCAGGTGTTGGACCCATGCCGATCTTTAATGGATGACCCATGCTAAGGACAGGTCATTAAAGGGATTCTATCATTAAAATTGTATTGCTTCTGCCTATCACGTCAGAATAGTCTTAAGAAAGGCTATTCTTCTCCTACCTTTAGATGTCTTCTCCAGGCCGCCGTTCAGTAGAAATCCTGGTTTTCGTCGGTATGCAAATGAATCCTCTCACAGCACTGGGGGCAGGCCCCAGCACTCAAACAGCACTGGGGGCGTCCCCAATGCTGTGAGAGAACTATTGAGCGCCGCCTCCATCTTCATCTGGAATGGCCTCTCTTCACATCTTCTTCCGGCGCTGGCTTCAAACCTCGCATGCCTGCCGGCCACAAGAAAGTGGCCATTTACACAGTAAGTGTAAGCAGCCATTTTCTTGTGGCTGGCAGGCATGCGCAGTTGGCTTTGCCGAGGACCAAGGCCTACAAGTTTGAACCCAGCTCCGGAAGAAGACGCAAAGAGAGGCTGTTCCAGAAGAAGATGAAGACAGGAAATTTCTCTTGCAGCATTGGGGACACCCCCCCAGTGCTGTTTTCCGCTGGGCACCTCCCCCAGTGCTGTGAGAGAACTTATTTGCATACTGACGAAAATCGGGATTGCTACCAAACAGCGGCCCGGAGAAGACATCTAAAGGTAAGAGAAGAATAGACTTTCTTAAAGCTATTCCAACACAGTAGGCAGAAAAAATACAATTTTAAGGATAGAATCCCTTTAATGATTTAGCTTGGAAAACCACTTTAGGCTGAGGCCCCATGTTGCAGAGACGCAGCTCTTCTTGTTGCAGATTTTGCTGCATTTTTTTTGGCCAAGCCTGGCTACATAAGGAATGACAAATATATAGGAAACACTTATACTTCTACCTTCTGCTCAATCTACTCCTTGCTTTGGCTTAACAAAAAGCAGCAAAATCTGCAACAAAAAGAGCTGCGCTTCCGCAACAAGGGGGTCTCTGAATTAAAGAAGGACCTATCAGAAAACATGGCAATAGATTGCAAGGTCTTGCAGACCTTTTCCTGATGCTGTGCCTTGTTTCTGCACACATATAACAAAATAAAATAAAACTTTCTATAAAAATATATATTATACATAACTGTGTAATATACTGTAATTATGTTAAAATTGAATTTCATTGATAATACATACTATTAATATTTAATCAATGTGTCTGTTCATCCTTTGGAAGTAGACAGAATTGGGTTGTGAAGCACAGAGCTGTCAGCTTTACCATACAGCCCCGGTAGCGGGTGAATGCATCTTGGACACTTATGTCTGCTGCTCCAAGCCACAGAGACTGGAGTGGACACCGGGGGAACAGTGCGAAGCAAGTATTATAATGAGCGGGGACCAATAGCAGTGGACAATATAATTTGTCGAGGGCCACAAGGGGGATATTATACTGTGCGTGGGGAATACGGAGGGAGCATTGTAATGTTTCGGGCCCACAAGGAGGGCAGATACACAGGCTACATTGTAATATTTAGGGCTTTTATAATATGTAAGCGCCACAAGAGGAACGTTATGCTGTTTAGGGGCCAAAAGGGGAATATTATAACTTGTGGGGCCATATACTCAAATGCAGAGAGTGGAAACTGAATGGAGCCAAAAAGTGCATGGGCAGAGTTCTAGGCATGGCTTATCATCATGGCATTATTTTAGCAAATTTTCTTCTCTCTGCAATCTAAGAGTTGGGAGATATGCGTTCATGTGTATACTACTTCGGTCACAAAAGAACTTTTTTACATGGGGTGTTTCTTGTGCAAAATTCTGTGCTGGTCAAAAAAGTTTTCATAGAGGTCAGTGCTCAAATGTCCTGATATAGACTTCCAAATTTCCCCCATGTGAATCTGTTGTGTTGAACATGGTGTCTGCAGCATGCTATAGAGTAGAAGAAGCTGAGAGAAATCATATATTTTGTGGGAAAAGATTTCATATAACCTGTACTTCATTCACTTAGATTTGTAGTCCGATGGGCGGTCCCAATGTAACTTCCCATGGAGGTGATATCTGTTGGTCACCATGTAGGACCACCCATTGGACGCCTGAGCAGAGATAGAGCGGAGATGTCATTGAGGACTTACTTTATCTTTCCCTACATATCCTACATACTATATCAATCTACTCAGATTATCCTGTTCTATAACAAGCTGCTCACAAACATAGTAAAAGCTTCCTTTAAATTGCAAAAAAAGCAATTCTTAGGAGCTTATGTATATCATTTTAAGACCAGTCTACATGTGCTCCCTGTACCCTGCAGGAGCTTGTGGTTACAGAACAGAATAGTAGATCTGTGCAGGGTACGGGTGACCCGCACGGAGCAGATACTGTTGACAGTCTGTGGATTTCATCAGTATGGTTTTGTTGTAGACGATGCTGTAGGACCTTCCCTCTATTTATTCTTCTAGATGAAAATTATTTTATTTTGTATCATTATTACACTAGACAAATAAAGACCAAAAGGGACCACTGGCACGGGGGGCACTGAGGAGTGAGTGATAAAACAGGTATCGGTTCTAGAGTTGTTTTATATCAGTTTCTCCCTCCGGCCAAACTTTTTGGTATCTCAGAAAATCCCTCGAGTCAGACAAGATTTCCCATGATCTGAATAATCTACTTCATGTAATATAGTTGAACCCATTGCCTAACTGTGGAAGTAGGAGTAGAGCGGTTTAGATAAATCCGGCTATAAATCGCTACTCACGTCTTTTGCATGCACATTTCTTTATCCTCTTGGGGTCTGTGATGTCATCGTGACAAGCCTTGCAATAGAAAAATGCACTGTGGAAATACAACACAGAGATTATAATGGGAATAGGGTTAAAGATAAACCTTGACCTGAACAGTCATCTATGAGACTCATATCAGTCGTCCTATTATATCTGCATGCAACCTGGACTTCTATAGAGCTGTAATAGGGCCCTTCCTTACAGGGCTAAACATCATACCTTTGCTATGTACGTCATTTTTGTAGATTTGGAAAAAAAAAAAATATTTGAAGTCTAACAGAAGATGAAGGATGAGCATCAGTGGTGGGTCCTTAGCATCCTAGACCCCTAAAATGTCCTGCCCATGGCACTTCATGCAATGAGAGTTGATTTTTCCTCTGCTATGACATCTAGCCTATCTGAAGAGCAAAGAGCTCAGGCCCGACCCCGGTGCACAAACTCACTTGCAAAGGGATTCAAAGTTGTCACAGGGCCCGAGACATTAGGGGCCCAGCGACAGCTGCTACCGCTGCGTTTTTTGTTTTGTTTATTTTTTTAATAGGAGTAACTCCAGCCGGTAATGGGCCCTATTTACTTACCGATCCTGGCAGGGTCTGGGATTGGTAAGTGATGCCGCGGGCCCCACAAGCACTATGATTATACTTGAGGGTCTTTTCAGACCCCTGAGTTTAATGATCGGAGGCCCAGGAGAGATAAGAGAACATGAAAAACAGTGTTACTTACCTCGCTGGGCTACAGAAAGCTTCAGGCCTACTTCAATGACATCCCTGACATCACATGACCGGGGCTTGCAACCTTGTACATCGCAACGCAGGACCCCGGGTCACATGACATCCCAGACGTCATTGAAGATGGCCGCCATCAGCATGGACCGCGCCGCAGCCAGAGATAGGTAAGTAACAGTGTTTTTTATGTTTATATCCCCTCTTGGGTCTCCAATTATTACACTCTGGGTCTGAAAAGACCTCAGAGTAGTATAATAATTGTTCATGGGTGTCCACAGTGGGCATAATACTGTGTGCAGGGGCCACTATGGGGCATAATACTGTGTGCAGGGGCCACTATGAGGGATAATACTGTGTGCAGGGGCTACTATGGGGCATAATACGGTGTGCAGGGGCTACTATGGGGCATAATACTGTGTGCAGGGGCCACTATGGGGCATAATACTGTGTGCAGGGGCCACTATGGGGCATAATACTGTGTGCAGGGGCAACTATGGGGTATAATACTGTGTGCAGGGGGCACTATGGGGCATAATACTGTGTGCAGGGGCCACTATGGGGCATAATACTGTGTGCAGGGGCCACTATGGGGCATAATACTGTGTGCAGGGGCCACTATGGGGCATAATACTGTGTGCAGGGGCCACTATGGGACATAATACTGTGTGCAGGGGCCACTATGGGGCATAATACTGTGTGCAGGGGCAACTATGGGGTATAATACTGTGTGCAGGGGGCACTATGGGGTATAATACTGTGTGCAGGGGCCACTATGGGGTATAATACTGTGTGCAGGGGCCACTATGGGGCATAATACTGTGTGCAGGGGCCACTATGGGGCATAATACTGTGTGCAGGGGCCACTATGGGGCATAATACTGTGTGCAGGGGCAACTATGGGTGATAATACTGTGTGCAGGGGCCATTATGGGACATAATACTGTGTGCAGGGGCCACTATGGGGCATAATACTGTGTGCAGGGGCCACTATGGGGCATAATACTGTGTGCAGGGGCAACTATGGGGTATAATATTGTGTGCAGGGGCCACTATGGGGCATAATACTGTGTGCAGGGGCAACTATGGGGTATAATACTGTGTGCAGGGGGCACTATGGGCCATAATACTGTGTGCAGGGGCCACTATGGGGCATAATACTGTGTGCAGGGACTACTATGGGGTATAATACTGTGTGCAGGGACTACTATGGGGTATAATACTGTGTGCAGGGGCCACTATGGGGTATAATACTGTGTGCAGGGGCCACTATGGGGCATAATAGTTCACGCAGGAATGTGGGGCGGGGGGGGGGCGGTCGGGGTCTTTGGCGTCGGTCGGGGGGGGGGGGGGACATGTCAAAAGTTCGCCACGGGGCCCTGCCATTCCTAGTTACGCACTGGTTGTTTATCATAGTAATGTGCTCTGTATCATGGTGGTGGTAGGTTAATATGCTTGGGAAAATGCAGTTATGCAGTTATAATAAAAGTGCCCAACTCCAATTTGCTACCGTTCCCATACCCCCATAAGCAACTGTACCCTGGCCTTCCATGATGACGTTTCCATATGGTCCTGTAAGCACCACTAGTTGTAGCTCAGTGCTGTCTCCTATAGCCCTTGACTGGCTGCAGCAGACTTTAGCATATGACTATATGTTGAAGTCACGCTAAAGAGATTGTCCAAGGAACTGGGAAGCAGCAGCGCAAGAGATTCAGATCGCTAAGGTACATATTGCTCAGGTTCCTATATTATATTATTCTGAGCTTTTAGTGAAAAGATTGAAAGGAGCTGAAAAACCCCTTTAAATATCAAGAGCATATCAAAATTGTAAATGTACAGTCCTATGAAAAAGTTTGGGCACCCCTATTAATCTTAATCATTTTTAGTTCTAAATATTTTGGTGTTTGCAACAGCCATTTCAGTTTGATATATCTAATAACTGATGGACACAGTAATATTTCAGGATTGAAATGAGGTTTATTGTACTAACAGAAAATGTGCAATATGCATTAAACCAAAATTTGACCGGTGCAAAAGTATGGGCACCTCAACAGAAAAGTGACATTAATATTTAGTACATCCTCCTTTTGCAAAGATAACAGCCTCTAGTCGCTTCCTGTAGCTTTTAATCAGTTCCTGGATCCTGGATGAAGGTATTTTGGACCATTTCTTTCTACAAAACAATTCAAGTTCAGTTAAGTTTGATGGTCGCCGAACATGGACAGCCCGCTCTCAAATGATCTGAAAACAAAGATTGTTCAACATAGTTGTTCAGGGGAAGGATACAAAACGTTGTCTCAGAGATTTAACCTGTCAGTTTCCACTGTGAGGAACATAGTAAGGAAATGGAAGACCACAGGGACAGTTCTTGTTAAGCCCAGAAGTGGCAGGCCAAGAAAAATATCAGAAAGGCAGAGAAGAAGAATGGTGAGAACAGTCAAGGACAATCCACAGACCACCTCCAAAGAGCTGCAGCATCATCTTGCTGCAGATGGTGTCACTGTGCATCGGTCAACTATACAGCGCACTTTGCACAAATAGAAGCTGTATGGGAGAGTGATGAGAAAGAAGCCGTTTCTGCACGTACGCCACAAATAGAGTTGCCTGAGGTATGAAAAAGCACATTTGGACAAGCCAGCTTCATTTTGGAAACAAAAATTGAGTTGTTTGGTTATAAAAAAAAGGCGTTATGCATGGCGTCCAAAAAGAAACAGCATTCCAAGAAAAACACTTGCTACCCACTGTAAAATTTGGTGGAGGTTCCATCATGCTTTGGGGCTGTGTGGCCAATGCCGGCATCGGGAATCTTGTTAAAGTTGAGAGTCGCATGGATTCCACTCAGTATCAGCAGATTCTTGAGAATAATGTTCAAGAATCAGTGACGAAGTTGAAGTTACGCCGGGGATGGATATTTCAGCAAGACAATGATCCAAAACACCGCTCCAAATCCTCAGGCATTCATGCAGAGGAACAATTACAATGTTCTGGAATGGCCATCCCAGTCCCCAGACCTGAATATCATTGAACATCTGTGGGATGATTTGAAGCGGGCTGTCCATGCTCGGCGAACATCTAACTTAACTGAACTTCAATTGTTTGTCCAAAATACCTTCATCCAGGATCCAGGAACTGATTAAAAGCTACAGGAAGCGACTAGAGGCTGTTATCTTTGCAAAAGGAGGATCTACTAAATATTAATGTCACTTTTCTGTTGAGGTGCCCATACTTTTGCACCAGTCAAATTTTGGTTTAATGCATATTGCACATTTTCTGTTAGTACAATAAACCTCATTTCAATCCTGAAATATTACTGTGTCCATCAGTTATTAGATATATCAAACTGAAATGGCTGTTGCAAACACCAAAATATTTAGAACTAAAAATGATTAAGATTAATAGGGGTGCCCAAACTTTTTCATAGGACTGTATCTTTCTAAGCGCATATACTGTATATAGTCAGGAACATCAACTTTGAACATCACTGAGGTCAATATGGCAAATGAAGAAAAACGTATCAATGCAAAATACCGTTTAACTTCCTTGGCATCGCTTGCAATGAAGAATCCCAGGGTGCCTTCCTGAATCTTCACATGGTTTCCTGGGTTGATAATAATCCTGAGGAAAAATAAGAAAAGAGTGAAGTCACGCTTAGAAGTGAACTTCACTAGGAGTTCATTATCCATCCAGCCGCTGGCAGAACTAGCCATTATCCCCTCCAGTTATGGCCTTTTACAAGCATAATTGACAATGGCTGAGCTGGTAACAGAATATTATCAGCCACTTACAGTAACTATTGGGCCATTTTGAGGAAAGCAAAAAAAAAAAAAAACAAAAAAAAAACAGGACTATAATTCCAAATATCTAGAACAAAAATCCTAACTACAAGCTGCAAAATCAATACCAAAGAATTGGCAACATTGTATTACTGAAATTCTCATTGTGAAATATTTGCTCCACTCAGACTCGGTCACTGTCATTGGGATTTCAGGGACCAAAGACGAGCATGGAGTCTTAAGAAATAATAATACTGTAATAATATAATATGATATAATATAATAATATTTTACTTATAAATGTAAACCAGGATTTTAAAAAAAGAAACAATATCCAAACTTGACTACAATCAGCAGAAGATAATGAAGAGGGCTTTTCTTAATGCAACAATAGATCAATATGGATGGATCTGTTGAGGGAGGGGTTAATGGTGCATATATTAATGTGATCATACATGGAAAACAAAAGCAGTAGTGAAAACCGCACTTGGAGGAAAGTTGTATTCTCTCTCTGTATAGAACTATAAGGTAATAGTTGCCCTTTTTTTTTTTTTTTTCTGCCATGGCTTGGACTAAAGAATGTAATACAATGTAAGTGAATGTAAAGAGGTTTTCTGATCTTTACAAATCCTGGGCGATCATTACAATGCTGATTTACCACTTACTAATGTAGTGTCTGTAAGAAAGTCTCATATGCAATCACCAATCTTCTGGTGTTTAGCTATTGCTTCTGTGATGTCCCATATGCTGAATATCTGGTGATTTACCCTCTCCCATCCCATCACATAACCTATCCTGTTCTCTCCACTCCTGCTTTGGTCTCCCCAACCATAACCATTTCTCTGCAGAAGGTGTGTCCAGGGGCGTAACTACCGGGGTAGCAGGTGTAGTGGCCACTACAGGGCCTGGGACATTAAGGGGCATGGCGATAGCCACTTTCGCTACGTTTTTTTTTTTTTAATAGGCCGTTATGGGCTGGAGTTACTCCAGCTGGTAACAGGCCCTATTTACTTACCAATCCTGGCAGGGGCCCCGGGCCCCACAAACACTATTATTATACTTGGGGGTCTTTTCAGACCCCCCCAGTATAATGATTGCAGACCCAGGAGAAGTAAGGGAATATAAAAAAGTGTTACTTACCTCTCCGGGTAGGCTTCAGGCCTAGTTGTGTGACGTCCATGATGTTTCATGACCGAGACCTGCGTCCCAAGTCATGTGACGTCCTGGACGTCATTGAAGATGGCCAACACCACCAAGGACTGAAGCGGAGCCGGAGATAGGTAACTAACAGTGTTTTTTATGTTGGTTCCTATATGTGGTCCATATATCATCTGGATTTCTGAGCCTGAAGCCTTTCAGAAGTCCTTGAGTCCTGGCGTCATAGTGATCTATGATGCTAGGTGTCCCTGCATCCCTACGGCTCTACAGCTCCATAGTGTATACGTACAGGAAAATAGAGCCATAAGGAGGCAGGGACTCCTAGCATCATACTGTAGATCACTATAATGCTTGGGGTCCAGGTGTCCTAACTGATATACAGACTGAATTCTCCAGACTGGATTCATTAAAACCTAAGTGGCAGAAAGGTTTCTTAGTGCGTTGTTTGTGAAGACAACTTGTAAAAGAAAAGTAAGCAGGCAGTTGAAGCAGAGAAGATAGGAAATGTAGTCCTGGTAATCCCACCCATAGCAAGCCCTGGCGGCATGAAAAAAACTGCACTGCACAGAACAGGGATACATCAAGGAAGAGAAAAGTGACTTTTTTTTTCTGAGCCATTGTAGCATCTGATGAGTATCCAACGCATTTCTGTACTTTTATGTATTTCGGAAAACCACTTTAATTCACTGTTTATGAACCTTTTACTAAACATTATGCTGTAGCCACCCATAGGTGACACTAGAGAGAGAGAGGGGTATTTTACATACTTTTTCCTCACTATGTCATGCATGTGGTGTCATCTGGTCACAAGCTACTATATCACCAATAACGCCCTGATGTAAAATGTGCAAAGAAGAGATGTGACTGCATAACGTGAAACAGGGACCCTTGCAACTGTGTAGCACTGTTCTTCTCATGTGGGGCATGGGTCTACCCTTAAAGCTCCAGGGCTCAACCTTTGCACTTCCTATAGTCATGTCCCTAGTGCCAAAGTTAGATTAATAGTTTGGGGCATTGTATTAATGTGTTTTGAAATTTTATAATCATCGTTTGATAAATACAAAGCAAGGGCTATACACGGTCTCCATTGCAGTTCACTGCTGCCTTGTTTTCAACATAATTTGCTTCTTTAAACCAAATAAAAAGAAAACATAATAGCCTCACACTCAAACAAACTCATTGGCTGAATAATGTAACATCACCATGCTTTCGGAAAGAAATGAACTTTTGTGCCAGTTGGAAGTTACTCTTTCTCTCCCTTTCTCCGTGAACAGTATACAGTATGTATACAGTATATGATTACTGCTGACGGATGCGCCACCAATCCATTACGGCTATATAGGTACAAGCAATAGCACATACAGGACCCTCGCCTGTTAGCTGAAAGGGGAAATGGTACAGGATAGCTAGCAACCAATTCGGATTCTTGGCAATTGATCTTAATACAAATTGGCTACACTTACATAAGACCGTAATAGGGATCTGACTGACAACACTCATTTTCTGACCTACTGGAGACGAATCGTTTTAGATAGCGATGTTTGGACTGTGTCCCTTGGCGGTCTGTCTTATGAACATTATAAGGAAATAGAAGCTTATCTATGAACAACAAAGCACATGTCATTATCATGCTTGCATAAAATCCCCCGCTGCGCAGAAAGTGTCACGCCATCCATTTCCGCAAGGGAAGAAAAGTTCTGCAATGAATCCCCTCCTGTCTGTAGCACTAAGCTACACCGAACAAGGTGCCGTCTGTCTGGATGTCACATCTATTTGACAAAGAGCTAAAGGAGATCTTGGCAGATGATAAATGACCTCTCTCATTTCTTGAAGTTTGATAGATCTCTCAGGTCCAAAGGGAGAAGCGGCTATTTAAATCACAGTTCATCGCTGAGTCTTAAGATAAATAGGCCTGACAATTTTTCACTGAGGCAAGGTAATCCTGCATCTTCCCTGGGACGCTCATTAAGATGGTAGAGGACAATTTACCAAGTGCCAGCGCTGTCTGAACAAATGCATAGGCTTCGTTTTCATCTTGTAAGCAACAAGCCAAGGCCGATTCTGAGCCAGCGCTAGTTCTCTGGTTTGTGGTCGCACCATAAGACTGACGCACAGAATCAGACGCTAATGTAACGCATTGCCTATAATCTAGATAATCCTCTCATCAACCCGTATCAGAAGATGGA
Source organism: Leptodactylus fuscus (assembly GCF_031893055.1). Lineage (NCBI taxonomy): Eukaryota > Metazoa > Chordata > Amphibia > Anura > Leptodactylidae > Leptodactylus > Leptodactylus fuscus. Next base: position 36,900,351 of record NC_134274.1, read on the forward strand.
AGAAAGGAGGGGAGGGCAGTATGGAGAAATCTTTGTTATAATTCATGCAAACTGAGCAAACACAAAATAAAAAAAAACTGATGTTATGGTCTAGTTATTCTGTACCATTGTCCCCATGCAGTAACGGCAGGTGTATCATGTCATAGGCATACATTGATGCAGACTGTGCTTGCAACCCATTTCCAGCCCAATGTTAGGAAAATAAAAATGAAAAGAGCAATGACTGGGTTACCCCCTATTCCATGCCAGCTAACAAAAGGCATTTTAGAACAACCCAATAGCTTTATTATTCCAACATATTTGCAAATCAACAAGCCAAACAACACGTGACATGCATGCACATACATGACAAACCGATGGTGCAGCTATGATGCATTCTGAAGTAGGACACTTGGACATCATACTAGCTACTAGCATTGCTAGAATTGTTGCATTTAGTAAAGTGATTGGATGCAGAGCGTTGAAGTGCTTAGTGCTATGAACAACAGGTTTATTTTGTTTAGCATCAACTTCATCACCCCATAGATGGGGTACAATAGCCCATACTGGTTATATGTAGGCTACATCCTCCATTCCGAACCTGGAACATATATCCCTGGAGGTGCATGCTATGTCTAGAAAAGATCCTTGCACTGTCCTCTGTTGTGCTTATAAAGTGCAGTGCTATGTATGGCTTGTCTGGCTTTATACATGTTAGCCAGAAGTTATTTACAGCTAAAGCCCCGCATAGCAGAGCGTGGACTAGCAGGTTCAGAGATCTGATTTACAGCAGATACTTGATCATACAAAAATTCAGAAAAAAGATTCTAACTTCTATCTGAAAGTTTAGTGAGCATGCTCTTTGGCAGTTGCAGTAGTGTCGCAAGAGCATGCACGGTCACATCTGCACTACACACTGTGCAAGGAGGGCGGGGGTGGGGGTAGTGAGCTGGCCCCATCACCTACTGTCAATAACTTTATAATAAAGCTGTGATGTTTCATTGTAATCCTGTTTTGTGCGCTGTACTGTGAGAGCGGTGAGGAACGCCCCCCTCCCCTCCTGATAATACTCGTCCATAGACTATCAGGAGGGGAGGGGGGCATTCCTCCCCGCTCACACTGTACAGCGCTATAGATGCTGCTGTGAGGAAGGGCGTTCCTGACTTATTGTCAGAATCGCACTTCTGACAGTGAAGAGCTACCAGCACCGATAGCTCTTCAGCGGGGGCACAGAACGGGAAAGCCGATCGTGCACTGAATTCACCGCGTGTGCCCCAGGAGGTGAAAGGTCCTCTTTAAGTCCAGCATGCACATGTATGTGGCAGTCATGAGGACTATGTGTTAATATCATGTGGCCATTGGCCACCATATATGAGAGTAGTTTCTTCCCCATCTATTTGCTGTATTCTGTGTCTGCACCCTAATTGAAGCTCTTTAGATATTCAATAGCTTTATGTTTAATGAGTTTTTTTTGTTGTATAGTTGACTATGGGTTCACACTTGCAGACATCTCCGTCCCCAATGGACCCAAAAAATGAAAATCCAATCGACTTAAAAAGTGGTTACCTGCAGACCCATAGACTATACTCGGGTCTGCCGGGTTTCCGCCCAAAACGGAATCCCTGAACACTCAGCAAGTTCAGGTGTGAACCCAGCCTTACACTTAATCCATGTTTACCTCTGCATGTGTAATGAATGTTCCTAGTTGTTGTTTCCACTGGTTATCCGAGCAGAAAGTCCCAGTGTCCTGCGGGTTCACTTACTTTCAGAATGCAACATAAATCACTGACCTTTCATTATATATACTACAAGTCAGCAACTGTTTTGAAACTGAACAGGCTCATGCGATACCAGGCACATGGCGCACCACGGCTCCATTAGCCAGCAGTTTGGATTTTTTTTGGCACACCACATAAATCATGCAGATCACAAATTAGAAAGCTTCATACAGACAACAACACCGTTCATAATGCAACTCCCTATGTTGCAATAACTTCTCTGCAGTTACCAAACTTGCAGGAAGTTTTCTCGTGGAGAACCCAAACCAAACCCATAGGAAAGGACAAACAGATGTCAGATGATAAAACACTGCACACAGACAAGACAAACCGCAGAGATGGGCAGGAGAAAAGCCCACTCCTCAAGTTAACATCAAGCTGATGGCAAACAGTTTAGGTTTAAGAAAAAGGCTAAATCATGAGAAGATGGAAACGCTTCGGATAGCCAGCCTTGGAAAAGGAATCTGATGAGGAAAATCTGTTTGGTCCAGGGGACATCGGCCATGCTGCCATGGCGTGTGGCTATAGTACCGCTAATAATAGATGCTAATGTGGTCTTATAGAAGTGCCTGCTGCCTGAAGATTGGCAGAAAGGAAGTCACTACTAGATACTAGGGAATAACTATTCCATTATTACATTGACAACTGGACTCTAAACCCAAAAAATCATCAAAGAATAGACACCTGGGAAAGGACAGTATGCAATGGAGTCACCACAGACTGGGAACAAAAATGTCAATGTGACACTTGCATACCATGGACGTATATTAAGGGCTAGCTCACAGAGGGGCGGATTATGGCGCGGAATCCACGTCATAATCCGCTCCCTCACAATGGTGGTCTATGGAGACCGCTAGCATCCTTTTTTTGTAGCGGAAAAAAGAAGCGAGCTGCCCTTTCTTCAAGTGGATTCCACGGCTTGCTAAGCCACAGCATCCACCTCGCGGCAGCAGCCTCTGCAGTCGGCCCATTCATTTGAGCCTACTTCGGAGGGGGAAGCCGCGACTATCACGACTTCCCCCTCCGCAGTAGGCTCAAATGGCAGGCGTATTTTGGCCTGAGAATGAAGCGGCTCCCCGTGTCACTCTCGGTGCCAATATCCGCGCTTCCGCTCCCCGTGTGAACAAGGCCTAAGTTACCAAGAGCTAGCGGACTGGGGTCAGCTCACAGAATATACCGCTATTCTAAATAATAGTGTCATTCAGCTAGTGGCATCTCTACGGGCTCAGCAGTAGTTCTAAATATATAACTTGGTCACCAGGTACAGAGATATGGGGGTATTTCTGAGGTAGAGGGAAGATATTGCGGGGCACATTTGGGGCTAGGCCATTTCTTGCCTCTAACGTGTGCCACAATGCACACGTTACAGGCAAGTCCTATGGTGAGGCGTTTTTAGGAGGGGGAATTTGAGTCAGATACCTGACCAAATTCCTGACCAAAAATCTCTGTGTGAACGCAGCCTTAGGGTAAGTTCACATGGAGTTTTTTGGTCAGGATTTTGAGGCCATATCCGCCTCAAATCCCTGACCAAAAAGACGGTTCTCATTGAAATCAATGGGAGCCGCTCAGGTCTTTTTTCCGGGAGCCATTTCTTCCGGCTCCAGGAAAAAAAAAGCGAGATGTTCATTCTTCAAGCCGAGTCGCCTCACGATTCAGCCTGAAGACACTCCCTCCTCCAGACTAGGCCCATTCATTGGGCCTAATCCTGAGCAGAGTGCACAGCTGGATGCCGGTTCAGTGCACCAGCTTTCAGTCACGGCTACTCGGTTTTTCGATTGGAATCTGAGGCTTCCCTTAGGGTGCATTCACATGAGGAAAATGGTGCTGGATTTGGTGTGGAATCTGCCTCAGATTTAGCGCTGAAATTCCACACCAAATTCCTCATCCTCACCATTTTCCTCGTGTGAATGGACCCTTATGCTTCCTAGAAATGTATGAATAAATTGAAAACTAAATGTTACCAGACGGGGTGTGTCCCTACAGACTCAGGCACTGTGAAACCAATAGTGATACTATCAGACTATGAAGGACATGTGCCTTGAACAAAGAGAATGGTAACACCCAGTTGTCAATTTACTCAGAAATTCCTAGTAGGGATAATAGGGGAAAAGCAAAACACTGAGTTATATGAAAATTTGCACCAGAATAATTATATAATGAAGAATACAAATATCGAGTAACACAGACAGCAGGTGACAGATCCACTTTAACTCTTAAGGGCATGGTCTATTTTAGCTTAAAGGGAATCTGTCACTAGGAAACACAATATCACACCAGCCACAGTGCATTTTAGAGAACATTGTGCACCGTCTTACATTGAGATCCAACAGACGCACCATGACTTTTTTCAAGGAAATGGTGCATCTATTGCCCTCTCCTCTCATCTATATTGAGTTTCTTGGAGACGGATCCCCTTTAAGGATAATGCATTTTTTTTTTTCAATTTTAAACCTTGAAGAAATAATATGTCATGGGGTAGGAAGGTAGGGACTAGGGAGGTTTTGTGAGCACAGAATTTCGGCCATTCCTATACACACTCACATTAACTGGTTCCGTAAATGCCAAAGACTTAAAGGGAAAAAAGCTGTGAACGCTTTGCAAACACCCCAGGAAGTGTCAAGAATTCCTGTTTCCACAATGATCACGATGGGGGTCCCAAATGTGGAACGTAGACCATTACACAGTTATAACATACCCTGTAGGCATGTCATATCTATGGAGGAAAAATAGGTCTCATGCTTGTTAAGCTATTTAATATGAGTGTATACTAAACCCTAAGACCCTAGGACCAAGATACAAGAAAAACCATTCGATCATAATGTTATGCGCTTGGGTCGCAGTTAACATTACCCAACAAGGCTTCTTACATATCTAAAAATGGTCTGTATAAGAGGTAACAGCTACATGTACCTTGACTTACCATTTATTTAATTACCTATTATATCTTAAAGAGGTTGTCCAATTCTTTTTATTGATGACCTAACTAGAAACCTGGGACCCCTGCTGATCAGCAGTAGTGCCGTGACCTCTTCACTGATTACATTGAATGACATCTGTTTCATAGTGGCCAAGCAATGTCATTACAGCCTTTTCCCATAGAAATGAGTGGGACAAGCAAGGCCTTCTATGGCCACAGCAAAGTCTTCTATGAAACAGATGGCATGTAATATAAACAGTGAAGAGGTCACAGCACTACTACGAGCGCTTCAGTCACTTCTAACAGCTGATCATCGGCGTTCCTGTATACTGGATCCTCACTGACGCTGGGTTCACACCAGCGTCTGGACTCTGTTATCCAGTTTCAGTCTTCTGCATGCAGAAGACGGAAACCTGTCATGCCGAGTCTGGCCGTAAGCGCTTTATGCTCTCCGCGGCAACACCGGGGTTTTTTTTACACTGGACACAGAGTACTGCATGTCCGACTCTGTGTCCGGTTTAAAAAAAACGGTTTCGTCGCGGAGAACATAAAACGCTCACCGGCGTTCACGGCCGGACACTTTTCAAGCCCATTCAAATGAATGGGTTTGAAAAGATGCCGGCAGGTTTCCATCTCCTGCCCTGTTTTGTGCAGGAAACGGAAACCTGTATAACGGAGTCCCGGGCGCAGATGTGAATGAGCCCTGACCTCTAATTGATGACTTATCCTGAGGATAGCTCATCCATTAAAAGTAATTGCACAATCACTTTAAAATAAACAATTTTATATTATTCTAATCAGTCTTAATTGATTGACTTTATACTTTTTATCCTATTTCTAACGCACAGCACCCGCAGAGACTTCCACTACCAATGCCAAATAGACAAAAATAATCTTAATCAGAAAATGGCCTATTGATTGTTATGGGAGAATGTTGTGGGCGTGCTCTGTGACATGTGCAGGGTGTGGAGAGAAGAATAGTCAAATTCATCCATCTCTGTCAATGGTGTGCCTTCAGTTTAAAGGATCTATAAAGATAAGTAAATAATTACCGAAAATTGAATATCCGCCTATTGAGGAGGTCGGTCATCAGTGTGAAAACTAGAATATTTCAGACTCCTGATACGTCTATTTTAGTAAATCAAGATATTCCTCTTGAAAACCCAACTTGAGCAGATTTCCATAGAACTCTACAATGTGCTGTTCCTCTGTTATCCTTCCAAGAAATTTTAGAACAAACTAAGACATATAATAAATGTTACCAACTGGAGGCGTGTTCTGTCAGAAGATTTGTCATGGTCAGAATGAGGACACGCCCTTTTGACAAATAGAACAATAACACCCAGTTGTCAATGTATTCCTTCCTTTCTATGTTAATTTACAAGGGAATGGCATAATGCAGTGTTATAAAAAAAAAAATGCTCTAGAATTATTTCACAGGGAATACGAGAATTTACTACAACGGACACATCAGGAGTGGAGATTAAATAGCAATATATGGGAAATTAATAAACACATGTTTAATTACTTGACAAGAGATTACACATTGACATTCTTAGATTGTATATTGTAATGTTCTATCATTTATATATTTGTGTTGACTTAAAAAAACAAAAAGTTCCTGTCCTTGAAACAAAGTTTTGATAAATCAGTAGTAATGTGTGAGTATTGAAGATTAACACGATTTCTGACCATTCTATGACTTTGCAGTTTGTAGGTTGCATTTCTCTCTGAATTGTTGGGTGGAGACTAGCTACTATATAAGTTTGCAGTCCTTGCAGGACTTATCTCACCAACGATTTTAAAGGGATCCTATCATTAAAACTTATTTTTTTTCTCACTACCACATAGTAATAGTCTTAAGAAAGGCTGTTCTTCTCCTACCTTTAGATGTCTTCTCCGGGCCGCCGTTCAGTTAAAATTCTGTTTTTCCCCGTTATGCAAATTAGTTCTCTTGCAGCACTTGGGGCGGGCCCCGGCGCTCAAACAGCACTGGGGGCGCGCCCAATGCTGCCAGAGAACTCTCCAGCACCGCCTCCATCTTCTTCAGGAATGGGTCTTCATTGCGTCTTCTTCCGGCGGTGGCTTCAAACTTCTAGCCTCAGGCAGTCGATTGCACATGCCTGCCGGCCACAAGAAAATGGCCGCTTACAATACTGTGTCAGTGGCCATTTTCTTGTGGCCGGTGGGCATGCGCAGTCGGCTTTGTCCTAGGCCTAGAAGTCTGAAGCCAACCGGAAGACGACGCGTAAAGACCCCGTTCCTGAAGAAGATGGAGGCGGCGCTGGAGAGTTCTCTCGCAGCATTGTGGATGTCGCAAGTGCTGCGTGAGAACTCATTTGCATACCGGCGAAAAATGGGATTTTAACCGAACGGTGTCCCGGAGAAGACATCTAAAGGTAGGAGAAGAATAGCCTTTCTTAAGGCTATTCCTACGTGCTAGTGAGAAAAAATTAAGTTTTAATGATAGGATCCCTTTAAGTGAATTGGGGGACGGAGAGGCATTGTGAAGATAGCATTAGTAAAGTAGAATCTACAGTCTCATAAGTGTTTCTTTCATTCATTCAGAAACAGCTCTAAGCTCATGTACATCATATACAGTGAAGCCCTGGCATGTCCTGATGTGATAGGAAATGCTTATTCAGTTTCCCCTCTCCATAGACTTCTTTATTTACATAAGTACGGAAAAAGTTGTTCCAAACAATAGTTCATTTTCTGATTATAGATTCCCTTTTGGTGGTGCTCAAAAGCAAAATTTCCTAATCTGTTTCCGCCTGTGTCCATCTTGGGTAGTTATGGCATATCACATGACATGCCATAAATGTCTGGAAGATGCAGATTCCACCTCTAGCACCTGGACCTGGACAGGGGATCCCCAAACCCCGAGTCATGGCTGCCGTGAATGGCTTGTGTTACTTTAAGGAGGAAAAAGTTGTTGCCGTATGTAAGCACCAAACCAAGCAAAGATTAGGGTACAAAGTATCAAAAATATTAGGTAGACCGAACCTAAACTTGTGCAATGTTATTGCTTGCAAGAATGTTACATATTTAATAACTTGATCTGCTGCATTCATAACTAACAGGACGATATTAAATTCTACAAACAACATGTGGAGTGTCATCTTCAGGAGAGGGTTATGTGTGTTAAAGGGGTTGTCCGGGATTACAAAAAAAAGCAAAAATTGAATCCCCCTTGCCCATGGACTGTGTCTAACATTGCACTGAGGGGGGGCTTAGCTGCAATGCCAGACAAAGCCCATGGAGATGTATGGAGCGGTTTACGGGGGGAATAGCAAATTCTACTTTCTTTTTTTAATCTCGGAAACCCCTTTAACTGGCTGGGGTAATCTGTGATATCGTGAAAATGAAGAGATTGTGATACACAAATGGCACTAAGACTGAGACACTGGGGAGAGATGGGGAGAAGTGTGAATACACAGAAACGATGACAAAAACGTACACAAAACATAACCACAGAAACACACAGTGCCACCTGGGGAACAAAGACCTGAAAATGATCATTTCCATTATTCACTGACAACAGAAGCCTTTAACCCCATAGACGCCAGAGACTAGGAGGGATCTAGCCTGCTGGCAGTGAAGGGGTTAACCAGATTCCTGCAAAGAAGTTAAAGCGACAGCGGGAGGCAAGAAGAACATCGAGATTTGGTAGCAGAAGAGAGTACACGTAGTTTAGTCAAATTTGTCTTATCTTGATGGAGGTACATATGTATCTTTGTAAAATACATATATACGTGCAGTATTTATATACAGACACATACAGATACAGGTGCATGTGTAATGTTTGCATACATATGTTTAGGGATATATATACAGTATCCATGCACTTTTACAGGTATATACCTATATACACAGAATGCATCTGAGAGATGATTGAACAGGCCAAAAAAATGCAAGTAACTAAATAAAATTTTGTCGCATTCGATAGCTATAGAACGAGTAGGTCTAAGAATTGAACAAAGAATACAGAGTATCTCTCACATCCATAGATGTATATAAAATATATCCAAATTTTTAAAAAAATATATACATATGTACGGTCATATATAGGTTTGGTATATATGCACATATCTATATATACATATGTATGCATGTATGTATTTGTATACAGATGAGAAAAATAGGAGACAGCCAGAGTTTTTGTGTATGTTTTCCTTCGAAGGGAGCTCCTGATTATGAGTCCAGAGGTGAGGAGGAGAGGTTAGGGTGAAGTTTGGTGAAGGAGGGTTAGGCACAGTTAATGTTGAAAGCCATACCGCTTTCTGCTTCTGCAAACAACAAGAAAAAAAATATAGATTTCCAATCAAATATATTGATAAGAAATTTGTGGACACCAAGACATCACCCTCCCCCCCAATCAAATTATATAAGGAAAAAAAAAAATAACTAAAAACAAACAACTAAAATAGACACAAATACTATAAACAAAACCTTTGTGCTGGAACTACTAGTTCATACCTCTCCACCATACCTCCTTCATATACTAGAAATTATCTCCACGCAGGCGGTTTCCAGCGCCACAATCCTATTTTTAATGTTCCAATGTCCCGCAAACGAAAAAGAAGCAAGTTTGCACAACTATTAAAGGGATTCTAACACTAAATCAAGATTTTTTCTAATTACCACGTCGGAATAGCCTTAAGAAAGGCTATTCGTGTCTTATCTTTAGACATGGTCTCCGCAGCGCCGTTCCTTAGAAATACCGGTTTTAACCAGTATGCAAATGAGTTCTCCGCAGCAATGAGGGCGGGCCCCAGCGCTCAAATGGCAATGGGGGCGTCCCCACTGCTGCCCTAGAGCTCACTCCAGCGACGCCTCCATCTTCAGCTGCAACCCCGCCTCTTCTGTCGGTCCAACTTCCAACGAAGTACGCTCCTGTATTGAATTACAAAAGCAAAAATGGCCTCCCAAAAATGGCCACCAGCCGCTCCGTTATTGGGAGGCCGCTCTTCTTCTTGTAGTTCAATACAGGAGCGTACTATGCAGGCGTCGGAAGTTGGACCGAGACGGAAGAAAGAAGTGTCAGGGTTGCAGCTGAAAATGGAGACGTCCCTGGAGTGAGCTCTCGGGCAGTAGTGGGGATGCCCCCATCACCATTTGAGCTCTGAGGCCTGCCCTCATTGCTGCAGAGAACTCATTTGCATACCGGTTAAAACTGGTATTTCTAAGAAACGGCGCCGCTGAGACCATGTCCAAAGGTAAGAGACGAATAGCCTTTCTTAAGGCTATTCCGACGTGGTAATTAGAAAAAAATCTTGGTTTAGTGGTAGAATCCCTTTAAAAAAAAAGTGATTTCTGCAGCTCCTAAGGAGAACTGTGCATCTACGGTAACAGACTACATAGTCCTCTACTTCTTGATTACCTACCAAGGTAAAGAAGTATGGGGATGGACTGAGGATAGTATGGCTGCAGGATCAGAGGACATAAGCTTTATTTTTTATTTCAGATGCATTGGATGAATACAAAGTGTTTGTTGCACTCTATAAAATCTGTAATATGAATTCTAGATTTTACTAATTACACAATATCAAATTCAAATTTTTGAATTTTTAAAGAATCTTCCATGTGCTTTTTTGAAAAGAAAGTTCTGAGCGTAGGCTTTGGGTATCATAGAGGCGGTTTGGGTCTATTTGGCTAGTCGGAGGTGGCAGCCGTGGAGAGGTATGCGAGTATAGTACATGGTTTTTGAAAAAGCAGAAATAAACAGCTGTGTTAGGTTCAGACAAATAAATGAATAATAGTAATCAACATAAAATAGAGGTAAGAAATTAACAAAGGGTCAAAACATAAGGGTGGGGACAAGTTAGTTATAACAAAACAGCAAATCAATTATTAGCAGGTCGGGGATCGCTGGTGGGTTGACTTCATGTGATTATGGTTAAGCGTAAGTAAGTTTGTGTCGGGTTGTGAAAGAGGGTCTGTCTGTGAGGACTCCCAATACCCTTAGGGTAGCAATGTCACATGATAAAAATCATGTGACATGTCGCAAGGGATAAGAACTTAACGGTAGGATCTCATATTCAGGGGCCACGAGTCAAAAAAATGTCGTCCATCGCAACCAGTCAGATGTTAAGGGTTTCACTTGGAAACTGTAGAAAGAAAATCACTGCTGTGGATACATTCATTTGTTTCATTATTTCGGATTTCAGTGTTCCAGTGACTATGTCGATGACTGTGCAATTGTATTACTGCCTGTTTAGTACTCTTAGTTCTTCTTAAAATAATGTGAATTCCTATACAACGTAGAGGAAACTAAGACTTTGGTACTCAACTATAAGAAGACGTATTAAGAAGTGATACTGGGTTGCCATTTAACTTAAATGTGTAAAAAGGGTTTTCTAGGACTTCCATATTGATGACCTATCCGTATTTGATCATGGGGGTGCAACGCACCCACAAATCGGCTCTTTAGAGAGTCTGCAGTGTTCTGGTGAGTGCTATAGCCATACACTGCAAAGGCGCTGTGCTTGGTATTGCAGCTCAGCGACATTCAATTGAATGCGACGGCACACAGGCTGTACACATCACTGTCCTGTAAAGGAGAAGTGACACTCACCTGAGCACTGCTTCCGCATCAACCAGCTGATCTGTGACGGTCCTGGAAAACCTCATTACCACTGAATTTGTCCAGAATTAGCAAAACTTAGCTGCATCTGTCCAGAAACAGCATCACACTTGCCCATGGGTTGTGCTTGGTATTGCAGCTTGTCTCCATTGAAGTAAATGCAGAAGGGTTGCAATATCCCAACTAATGCGCAGGGTGGCGCTGTTATAGAGGAAAGCAGCCGCGTCTTTCTAATACTTTAACTATGTGAAAAATCTTATTAACTGGCAGATAAATATCTGGTAAACAGTCTTAGTTAAAGGGGAATCTATAAGGGATATGACAATGGTCCTTGTGATTTCCTAATTTCTTGCTACATCTGACAATTGTGTTTTTTTAGATGAGGTAAGAACTTCAGTGGAGCATTACAATATAACACGAAGAAACAATATTTTATACATCCATGTATAATGAAGACAGGAAAGATAAAGAAAGTTTTATTGTCCATAGAAACACTGTAGTCAGAATAGAGCTCCAAGCGCGGACTTACCTGCTCTCCCCTTTTTCGGATTTGTATTCTATGGCTATCATCAGCAACTTCAATTTCACAAAGCACAACCTGTAATGTCCAAGAAGATAGCAGAGAGTTTTGGAGAAATTCGGAAAAGTTGACAGAATTTAATTATTACCTCTATAGGCCTTATGTCTGTCATTGCTTTATTTCCAGCCAGTTTCTTCACATTTTTTTTGTTATTATATTTTGGGTGGTTCATTTTCCAGTTTGTGTAATGTCAATTTTCCTCTATGTCATAGGTGGTGTTCGTACTTACTCACAAACCGCCGGGAAGGAGAGCCCAACGAAGGCGGTGGATAGGTATTCGGTGTACATCTCATTTGCCACTCCTTCTAGGTAGTACTTTTGCCATGTGTCCTCTTCAATCTGCCGGATATAACACGTTAGAAACAAAAAAAATATTTCATGTCAAAGAAAAAAGAAATTAGACGACAATACGGTGGCCATATACTGTCAATAGTTGCCAAACTTATTTCAAGAAATAAATGTGAAGTGAAAATTGCAACTTTTCCAGAGATATACCACATCAGTGCCTGATATATTGTGCCTGATTGAGACACACACTCCAAAAACTGTTACGTGGGTTATCCTTGGTACAACAGCCTTTGGATCGTTTGTCTCTGACACGAGCTGGGCACAACATATTGTGCAATAACTTGATGTATTCCTGGAAAAAAATTGCCATTTTCACTCTGTGCAGCTGATGGTGCATTCATTTCTGGAGAATAAATGAATGCAACACTTGGGGGGCAAAAATGCTCACTGTAACCCTGAATAAATTTCATGAGGGGTGTGGTTTCCAAAATGGGGTCACATGTCAGGGGATTCCCTTCAGGAACTCTTCAAAACTGGTATGGTGTCCAAAAACCAAATAGCGCTGCTTCTTTTCTGCACCCTGCTGTGTGCCCAAGAGCAGTTCGTACCCACATATATTGGTTAAGTGGGGTGTCCCGAGTACAATGAAATATGTGGGCACACAACAGCACACAGAAGGGAACAAGCAGACAATTCTAAAGTCTCACCTTTATAAAAGAACGCATAGAGAAAAGGTTTGCAAGCATGGTGGACAGACCCTGTGCCAGGCAACTCTGAGCTATGAAACCCAGCTTCAGCTCAGCCAGACATATAGCATCATCTCCTTCTTTCCAAGTCCAACTAGGGATGTTTAACAGATGAGCCTGTGGAAACAAGTATCAAAAAGTTACACGAATTGCAAAAATAAAATAACTATGGAGATCCTCCATAACTGCATATGGACACTGAGGATATCATGATCCAAAGATTCTATTTTTCATTTTGCCCCAGTTTTACTTAATGATGTTTTTCTATAGATAATTCTTGAACGTTTGCTCCCAGAGAGGATTTTATTCTTGTCCTACATGGACATGTTTTGTACAATGACTTTCAAATGTTAACTCTCTGCCACAGAAAGTGGTGATGGAGGATTCATTGAAAAAGTTCATAGAGGGCCTGGATATCTTTCTCGACCAGAACAATATTACAGGATATGGGTCCTAGATTTTAAGGACACTTTGATCCAGGATTTATACTGATTGCTAGATTAGAATCGGCAAGAATTTTTTCCCCTGAAATGGGGCAATTGGCATGAGCCTCATGAGGTTTTTTGCCTTCCTCTGGATCAAAACTGTAGGGGATTGTAGGGTTATAGGTTGGACTTGATGGACTGATGTCTTCATCCAACCTCATTTACTATGTAACTATATATGTAACTAGTCGCTTCCCAAAGCTGGACAGCACGTTGTATATTGGCCTGAAGAAGATGCTGGAGCGGCGTCGAAATGCGTAGCCACCCTCTGCCTGTCTTTATAAACGAATATTAATTTGTTTAAGTTTATTTAATTTAAGTTTCGGTTTCCTTGGATTCCATCCAGTGGCGCTCCCATTCCATCCCATTTTTTTGGTTTTCTCTACTCCCATTGTCTGGGTAGGAGCTGACACTGAGCTATTTATCCTGATCTAGGACATTCATTGGGGCGCCGGGCATTTTTCATTTTCATACGGGTTATAGGTTGGACTTGATGGACTGATGTCTTTATCCAACCTCATCTACTATGTAACTATATATGTAACTATGTACTGCTGCATTCCATGAATGATTCCATCAAGTTTACATTGATTTCTTTGTGCAATCCTATATACAGTACTGCAGTTGTCATTCAATAGTTAAAAATGTAAAAAAACAAAATACTTGATAGTCTTCAGTAGTTGATACCTTTTTAATGGCTAACTAATAATGATGACAGGTTACAACGTTTCGGAACTCTTGGCTCCTTTCTCAAGTAAATTTAAAACCATTTCTGAAGGACGCATATTTATGTACAAAAGGGCACATAGGGATAGAATTCCAGGAGGAAGGGGGGTAGAAGGGGGTTGTTAGTAATTGGTACAATTCAATGTAAACATTCTAGGTTCTTATCAGTTCTCAAGGTCTCAGGTCAGTGATTTCTGTAAAATGACAAAAAACCATGTGACAGATTTAGCCCCTTCTCCAGTGTTTGAAGCAGGGTCATAAATTTACACTCATAAATCCGTCGTTTCCTTGATTTGAAATTCCCTCTTAAAACCAAAATTTTCATGTGATCGGTGATATTATGATCCTCATTGCAGAAATGTTTTGATACGGGAAGGTCCATTCTTCGTTCTCTAATTGTACGGCGATGTGAGTTCATCGGCATTCTAAGCTGCTGTCCGGTCTCTCCAACATACAGATTTTTAGATTTTAGAGTTCTGAAACGTTGTAATCTGTCATCATTATTAGTTAGCCATTAAAAAAGTATCAACTACTGAAGACTATCAAGTTTTTTTTTTTTTTTAATATTTCCTACCCACTGGCTAACACGGTACGAGAACAAACATTTTCCTTAGTTAAAAATGGTAATACCAGACTGGGAAAAAAGTCACCATGTTTCATCCTTGTTTTTCATAGAGAATATCATTATCCCTAGCCTAAGGTGACTATAAAAAAACTGGACATCAAATAAAATATTAACTTTAAAATCCCACCTTGTTGTGATATTGCAGCATCTGAGTGATAATCCTTATCTTTGGGTGATAGTTTTTTATAGAGATGACTCTGTAATACAGTGTGAGGAGAGAAGAAAGGTTACTATGTACATCACTGCACATTTATTTTACTTACTTGTATAGCACCACCATATTCCACGGTGCTTTACAGATATTGTCTTCACAACCTGTCCCAACTAGGACTCACAATCTAGATTTCCTTTCAGAATGTCTTTGTGGTTGGGGAAGAAACCCATATAAACATTGGGTGAACATACAAACTCCAGGCAGATGTTGTCCTTGGCTGGATTGCTACAAAGTAACAGATCTAACCCATGGGCCACCATGCCGCCCATAGAGAAAGGGATTCAGCCTCATTCAGATGGCCATAACATAGCCATACACCCTGGCCTCAGCGTTGGTCCAATGATCTGAACTAACAGCAGGGATCGGTCTTATTGAGGACTCTTAAAGCAATTGGGATAAAGCATTAGATTATATTCACACAAAACAGAACCATGGAGACTAGAAAAACCTTTCCATATAGGAGAATGTTTCTGCTGCCTATGCATGGATTCCCACCTTGAATGTTCCATTCATGAGATAGAGAGTTGTAAAAATTCTTGCAACAAAAGTGGTGCTTGTAAATATACCCCAACATTAAATGGCATGGGATATAAAATTAGTAAACCTCACACTATAGAAATGACATGTAATGACTTGGGCAGTAAGCAAAGAACTGTCCAGTTTTCCAAAACTGCGGTGCCCCTGTTGAGTATCCCTGATCTAGCACATGCACATTGTATGACATAGTACCTCATTATGTTTGATGCATCCTCTGCATCAGGATCAGCACAGTACTTGTTTGCGAGGATCAGGCAAGCATCTGCAGACTCAATCTGACAAAAACAAAGCAAAATGTAAACAATATTCACGGAATCGAGGGGAAAAAATGAATAATCTACCGCCAACCTCCCTCTTTCTACTGTGCCCACTGTTGTGTCAGAACTGGAACCCAGAGAAAGATCCTCTAGTAATCTATAGAGCATCCTAAGTGAAGCCGTGAAAAGTCACATAGCATTGACGTGCTGCATCTTGGAAATCTACATTGCGTCAATTTCCGCGCAGACGTTGTGTTGATTTACTATGCAGAGTGTGGATGAGATTTGTGAAATGCGGCAGATATTCTGCACAAATTCCCACACAAGTTTTATTTCAGCCATGTGGGAAAATTTTTGGTTTTACCTATACTTAAGAGCCTTTGCTGTGCAATACACTCATGCCTCAACAAAGGTATTATTTTTCACTGACGGACCACCCTGCTATTCAGTGAGAGTCAGGGGATCGGACTCTCATGTATTCCACATTAGTTGCCTATCCAACAGATAAGTGAAGTGAAACACAATATAAAATGTTACTACAGAATCCTGCGTTTTATTACAATATCAGAAACAATTTCTTCTTTTTCCAGATCATCATCTATAACAGTGAATCCTATTCCCTCCTGCACATTAATGCACTTTTACCTTAACTCTTGCAAGATCGTGGGGGTTCAGAACGGATCCCTGGTAAAATTCGACCTGAGTAAAGTGCCTCTTAAAGAGAGCTTCTAGCTCCAAGTTGGGGGAAATGCTGCAAAGAAAAAAAAAATATACAGAAAATTATTTATTTGAAATGTGCTAATTATTAGAGATGAGCGAGTAGTATTCGATCGAGCAGGTATTCAAAATACTCGTACTCGATCGAATACCACTCACTATTCGCAGTAAAAATTTGATTCAGAACCAGCGTTGATTTGCCGAATGCTATAAAGTGTACAGCATTTGGCCAATCAACACTGGTTCTGCAGGACGAGTAAAAGCAAAGTGGAAGGAATAGGACAAGGCGCAGGGAGAATGATAGACTCGCAGGATAGTATTTTACCTTCGAGTAGCAATCCCCAGCATCACTCCAGCAGAACCAGCATTGATTGGCTGAATGCTATAGCATTCGGCCAATCAACGCTGGTTCTGCAGGAGGCTCGTCTTTGACAAGGCGGAGTCCAAGATCGGACCACAATGAAGACTGTATTTAACATTAGAGCAGTTTTCACTGTGGTGCGATCTTAGACTCCGCCTCATCAAAGACAAGCCTCCTGCAGAACCAGCGTTGATTGGCTGAATGCTATACACTGTATAGCATTCAGCCAATCAATGCTGGTTCTGCAGGAGTGATGCTGGGGATTGCTACTCAAAGGTAAAAGACTATCCTGCGGGTCTATCATTCTCCCTGCGCCGTGTCCTGCTCTGTACGGTTCTTTCTCTGTATGTGAGCCCTGACTTCTTCCACTTTGCTTTTACTCGCCCCTAGATACCGGTAGTTCCCGATGCTGACTGCCCAAGTACCGCACTCTCCTACGCTCCTCCTCAACACTCTCCTCCTGCTTCTCATGGACTTGGTGACTCCCATTTGTCAAATTTTGGTTTCCCTGAAACAAGCATTTTATTCCCATCGACTGTAATGGGATATTCAATCGAGTAGTCGAATATTGAGGACTACTCGAATTGAATATTCAAATCTCAAGTATTTCACTACTCGCTCATCTCTACCAATTCTATTTTTGGATCATTTTGTAGATTATCACTTTGCTATTTTTTGCTATGGCTCCAAGGCTGTATTCACATGCGGCGGATTTGTTGCAGAAGATTCTGCAGCTGTCTCATTGTACAGGATACTGGTGGAGTTACACATTGTCTATTGTGCGTATTTCCATTGCTATGTTGCCACCTAGTGGCCAACCTGCATTTTTAACTGCATTGTAGCACATGCTAAAGGATATTTGGTTCCCATGACCCACCTGTGCAGGTCCTCAAGATAAATGGGGAGCATTCACACAGAATTCGGAACAGATTTTTAAGCAGAATCCACCTCAAATCAGCTCCAAATTCTGCCTGAAATCAGTCTCCATTCATCTCAATGGGAGGCAGACAGTGATTTTTTTTTTCTTTAGCTAATCTTTTTCACTTTTAACCCGTAAAAATAATTAATTCACATGGAAAACAAAGCAATTGTCTGATACCAGTACAGTATGGTGCATGGCCACTAAGGATGGATGACATCAATGTGTTGTCCCTGATCTATACATTTTAATAGAGCTCCGTGGTTCGCAAAATGGACCACAATAGAGCAAGTCTTTGTTTTTTCCCCATAGACCACTGGTGCATGGAAAACTGTGGATGTAGTCTGTGATATACATGGGCACCACATGTCTACAAGCCCCAAGAGACAAAACTTGACGTAAAGGAGATTGTTGACCTACTCTACGAAGATAATAATATATCTCATGTCTATAATAGGGTTGAGCAATCGGGAAAGATTGGATCACGATTGGCGATCAAGCAAATTTCACTATCGACTGGAAAATGATCAAAAATCAGATTTTAAAATCGATCCTGAAATCTCAAGATCGGCTCAACCCCAGTCTATAAACATAACATGGCAAGGTGTGAGCTAGGCAAGGCTCTGCGCAACATTTGATACATTATTACAAGAGGTTACCCACTTGTGCAGAAATACGATTTCCACGTTCACATCGTCTCGATCTTTATGGAGGAAGTCCTTTAAGAAGTTGGAAACACTTTCTAAAGTGATGTGACCACAGACCACAATATGCCTGGAATACAAAGGTATCAGTTTAGTAAGGGAATCTTGTGTCATTCTTGGAAAGTTGGGAACCCATGGAGCTTCGGTCATTGGGCAGGTATCTTCTAAGACATCAATCCTATGCATAAGAAACCATTACGTGAAGATAAAATGATACATTCAATATAAACTTTATACAGTGCTTCCTCGTCGCGCTTCTCCTGGGTGCACTGCAATGAACATTTCATTAACATGGAAAGGTTTTAAGCAGCAAAGCAATCGCTTAACTGTGAATTATCTAAACAATTACACAAATGCAACCATATTACTACTCAATGAAACAATAAGAAAGAAACAAAGCAAAGTCAATCGATCACTTATGAGTATAACCTAAAGGGGTTGTCCAGGATAAATGTAAAGCTCTACACTAATCTAACCCCCCCTCCTACTTTCTAAATAACGTAATAAAAAATGTATATTTACCCATATTCCTGGGGCATTTGCTGGTTATCCAGTGACAATCCATTCCCCCATTTCGGAAAACGGAACGTCACTACTACTGCTCCCCCCACCTTCACATCCACTCCATCATACTTACCGTCCAGGCTTCTCCCTACGTAACGGTTCCTCCTTTTTTGACTGCCGCCGCTTCTCCCAGCGCTACTCTGCTGCCGATAATCCATCTCTACTGCGCAGCTCCCACGCATGCGCAATAGAGGTGGAATCATCACTGCAGCGCACAGAGCAGCGCTGGGATAAAAGTGCATGCCAGCGGTCAGAGAAGAAGAAGAGGCCATCCTGCAGTAGAAAGGAAGGAATAGAGGTAAGTATATAATGGGCGGGGCTAGACTGAGTAGGTAGGGAAGAGTTAGTAGTGGGTGGGATAGATAGAGAGAGAGGGATGGGGTGTATGGGAGGGAGGGAAAGAGGAAGGGGGGAGTTAGGTGAGAGGTAGCTAGTAGAGATGAGCGAGTAGTATTCGATCGAGTAGGTATTCGATCGAATACTACAGTATTCGAAATACTCGTACTCGATTGAGTACCACTCGCTATTTGAATGGAAAAGTTCGATGCAGAACCAGCATTGATTGGCCGAATGCTATACAGTCGGCCAATCAACGCTGGTTCTTCTCCTACCTTTAGAAGTCTTCTCCGTGCAGCTTCCCCGCGGCATCTTCCGGCTCTTCATTCACTCTGCCAGGCATCGGGCCTGGGCAGAGCCGATTGCGCATGTTCGCTTGTAGTGCGGGCATGCGCAGTCGGCTCTGCCCAGGCCCGATGCCAGGCAGAGTGAATGAACAGCCGGAAGATGCCGCGGGGACACTGCACGGAGAAGACTTCTCAGAGGATCCAGCCCGACCCTCACTCGTGGACTTGGTAAGAATAATTTGATCGAACATTGCCTACCCCTGAAACGAGCATTTTCCTCCCGTAGACTATAATGGGGTTCGATATTCGATTCGAGTAGTCGAATATTGAGGGGCTACTCGAAACGAATATCGAACCTCGAACATTTTACTGTTCGCTCATCTCTAGTAGCTAGAGCTGGAGTTGAATTGTGGAAGCTGAACCATGTGAAACAAATAAAGAAGATGCCAGGAGCTCCAAGAGACACCCAGAAATCACTCAAAACACGGCTAAAGGTATATGGGTGCATTTATTAACCAATTAATAGAACTAATAAACCTTTTTTTTTTTTTTTAATTGCTTGGAAAACCCCTTTAAGTAGAACGTTATACATTTATTAAGGTAACACTCCTTTGTCAGATAAAATGAAATGCATTTTGTAGATGATACAAAATATAGAAAAATCCTGTATTCTCAATATCACATACTTCACTACAGCCATTGGGTAACCACTTATGTACCATTAACTGTAATAAGAATGGAAACGATTATGTGGAAATAATGACAAAGCTGCTTGGTAAGAGGCCTAGAAGAAGATGGCAAGGTGTCTATGGAATGGTAGCACTCATATTTTGGGGACACGGGGGAAACTTATTGAAAATCAAATATTTAATTAAAGGTAGGACAATTTTTTTTATATATGGCTCAGAATTGATTAAAAAAAAAAAAAAAAGTTCTCCCATTCCTGATTCGCCACTCCTAACATTTTCAAGAGTTCCTGGCTCCCTACTGTTCTCTACTTTATTGTCCAGTAGAGATGAACGAGTAGTGAAATATTCGAGATTCGTTTCGAGTAGAGCCTCAATATTCGACTGCTCGATCGAATATCGAATCCCATTATAGTCTATAGGAAAAATGCTCGTTTCAGGGGAAACCACTATTCGACTAAAGGAGAGTCAGCAAGTCAACGAGTAGAAGGAGGAGAGTGTTTAGGAGGAGCGCTGTGCAGTTAAAGTGCACGGACCCAATAGACTATAACGGGTCCGTGCGCTTTAACTGCACAGCGCTTGCAGTTGCGCTGATATTCTGTTCGGGGGCGTCCTCCTGCAGACTCCTTCTGCACGGGAGGCAAGCGCTAATGTGAACTTACTCATCCTGTAGAACCAGCATTGATTGGCCGAATGCTATACAGTGTACAGCATTCGGCCAATCAACGCTGGTTCTGCAGCAGGCTCATCCTTGCTAGTCGGGAGAGCTGGCAGCTTTCGGTTATGCGGGAGCTGACTTTTTCTCATAGGAATGCATTGACCAGCAGTGATTGGCCGAATGCTATACAGTGTACAGCATTCGGCAAATCAACGCTGTTTTGCCAGAGGAGGCGGAGTCTAAGATCAGACCACAATGGAGACTGCTGTGGTCCGGTCTTAGACTCCGCCTCATCACAGACGAGCCTCCGGCAGAACCAGCGTTGATTGGCCGAATGCTGTACTCTCGAATCTTTACTGCAAATAGGAGTAGTATTCGAACGAGTATGAGTATTTCGAATACCGTATTGTTCTACCGAATACCTACTTGATTGAACACTACTCGCTCATCTCTATTGTCCAGTCTTGACATGCAAGAAAAGCTGGGTCAGTCAATCACCTGAGACAGACCACCACTAACTTGCCATTTACTTTATATCAAGAGGAACAAGAAAGCAGAGACCAGCAGAGGAAATGGCCAACATTGTGGGAATTATTGAGGAGAGTACTGCTTTTAAAATATTTTTAATATATTCTGAGCCATATATGGATAAAAAAAAACCTCCCCCAAAAACCCTTTAATGATGGAGAAACACCTTTAGGGTCGGTTCACATCTGCTTTTGTATTCCGTCCTGTTAGAGTCCGCATGGAGACCCCCTGGACGGAATACAATCGCAATTGCAAGGGCTGTGCTGTCAAAGCGCACGGACCCCATAGACTATAATGGGGTCCATGTGCTTGCCGCACACTGCCCGCAACACCAGCATTTCAACAAGTATAACTGGCATTTTTCACTGCAGATTTTTTTCTGCAATGTGTGGATGGTATTAGCCAGAATCTCATTCATTTTGCAGGTACGGTAAAATGTAGCTTCAGCCTTAGAGTTTTGGCTTTTCACATTAATAACAAAAATGCAACTTAGTATCACAAAAAATAGATAACATGTAATATTATTATCTTTACTGTTATTACTATCAACATATTATGGTTACTATAGCAGTCAAACACATATTATGAAGGCTGGATATATAAAATATTTGTATTTCTATTAGTATTGGACATAACACAAGACTTTACAATGTCACTGGATGAACAATCTGTAAAAATAAAAAACAGACAAATTGCTTTTGCTTTTCAGTTTTAAAATAGACAAAAACAAAATTAAGACAAATTTGTTTTCTATCCCACTGAATTAATCTCACATTGTATGATATATTTATTGCATCATCATCATCATCAGATCATCCCTGGTGATTAGAGATGAGCGTGTACTATTCGAAACAGCAGTTTCGAATAGCACGCACCCATAAAAATGAATGGAAGTGGCCGGCACGCAGACTTTGCTGGAGGCTTAACCCCCTACGTGCCGGCTGCGTCCATTCATTCCTATGGGTGCGTACTATTGGAAACGGGAGTTTCGAATAGTACTCGCTCATCTCTACTGGTGATATATTTAGCAAATATGTTGTTTTTATTGACCCCCTATTTCTAATCCTTTTTGTACAATCCCCTTTTTATTAGGTCAGTGTGGTACATTTTGGCCTAAGCTATTAGTCACAGACATAGAGCAGTTATAGAATATCCAAATCATCTTAAAGGAGTTACTTTCTAATATTGATGGCTTGTTTTTTGGAGAGGTCACCCATACTAGAGCTGCGAATGTCCAGCACTCAGGGCCACCACTGATCAGCTGTTCTTTGACATTGCGGCTCCTGGTAATGTGTCCATGCAACTTACTTGGTCTACAAAGGTTAGTGTTGGCTTTAGGTACTGCAACACTGTCCTACTGAAGTCTACGGGGCACTGCTCTACATTTTGCATGGTGAATGAGCAGTGTGGCTCCCGACATGCAAACATTCCTGGGAGTCATGCGGTCATGGAATAGCTGATCTGCAGTGGTCCTGGGTGCTGGACCCTCACAGATATAATAATGAGGATTTATCCTAGGCCAGAAAACAGATAACCCCTTTAAAGCCAATGGTCAAGATTTCAGAGATATTAGGTGGAGGTTAGTTGCTTGTAGTTTTTCATTATGCCCCTGATGCTTTGGATATCAAATCTCCATGTCTTTACCTGGGCATGCACAGACCAGCTAAACTGACCAGCAGAAATGAATAATAACGTGTATAAATTTCTACTACTACTTCATACTCCTTTAGAAAAGAGAGAATCTAATAAATATATATATATATATATATATATATATATATATATATATATATATATATAGTTTAGGGGACTACAGATCTTATAATTTACCTTTCCATCTTCACTGGTGCAGGATCAGATCCCCACATATTATACACTGGTGAGCTAACATATAGATCAGTATAACCCAGAGGGCTAGATCACACAGGGGTTCCGCGTGTGCACATTCCGTCGCAGTTTTACGCTCTGGATTAAGCCCAAATGAATGGGCCTAGTCGGGAGGGAGGTGTCGTGAGGTACTGTGTAAGCGGCCATTCTTTTTGTGGACACGGGCATGCGCAGTCTGCTCTGCCCGAGGCCTAGAAGCTTGAAACCCAGGACGGAAGAAGACGCGGGGAGAGGGCATTCCAGAAGAAGATAGAGGAGGAGTCGCTGGAGAGTTCTCTCGCAGCATTGGGGACACCCCCAGTGCTGTTTGAGCGGTGAGGACCGCCCCCAGTGCTGCGAGAGAACTCATTTGCATACCAAAGAAAACCGGGATTTCTACCAAACGGCGGCGCGGAGAAGACATCTAAAGGTAAGAGAAAAATAGCCTTTCTTAAGGCTATTCCTAGGTGTTAGGGACCAAAAATGTCATTTTAATGATAGAATCTCTTTAACTGTAAGGGCCAGTTCACACGGAGTTTACGGGCGCGCATTCTGGCACGTATACACATGTCAGAATGTGAGCGCTCAAAACAGATCCCATTCATTTCAATGGGTCGTTATGGGCGTATAACGTACGTAATTTTGCACGCGTAATCGTTTCTCATATCAATGTATAAATCACTGGAACCCCGCACGCAATAAATGTTCCCTGAACTAATTTTACAAGTTGATAAGATCACCTCGAAGGGGGATCTGATTTTTTTCAAAGCTGAAAAGGCTCCATTGTCCATCCTGTTTCTCGTCGCCTGTCTTTAAACTCTCATCAATTTTCTTACATTCTTTTCAGTTGTACAAACATAATATACGACTTACCCTAGATTGACACGACAGTGAAAATTGGCCGTGTGAAGACTGTTCACACAGTTGCATTAATTTCACTGGCCGATAGTCCAATGGTTCATTATCATGTACTGTCAAAATATAGGTCATGCACTACTTTTGACAGTTTTCACGGATCCCTCCATACACTAATGTACGTGAAAACGGACACCCCTCGGTGCAAAACTGCAGTGAAAAATGGATATTTTTTCATGGCCACAGTCATGTAAATGTAAGTTAAATCAATCTGAGCAAAGAAAAAAATTATGCAAAAACATAACCACCCATGGAAAGAGTAACTTCATCTTAACACCTGGTTGTGACATTTTTGAAACGATACATTCCAATTACAACATTGTTACACTTTGCATGCTCCAACAGAGAGATGGAATATTTAATCATGGGACAACCTCTTTCCATAGGCTCATCTCAACAAACTTTGTAGAAATCATTAGTACAGATGATCGTGTGATATTTCCCCACTGTGGGACTATTAAAGGATTATCTTATCTTATCTTAGATCAAAGAGAAATGACTCTTTCTGATCTTATCCTAATAAAAGGTCATCAACACCTTTCAGAAACAATCAGTTGATGTTGGATTCTTTTTCCTTTCAATAAAGCAAAAGATGGTCTAATAACTCTATTGTGTTTCACATGTTGTCTTTTATTTTATTTTGAAGATCTAAAAAGAAAAAAACAAAAAAAAAAAAAACACATGCATACCAGGTTAAACTAAACTTGTATATGTATAGGCGGGTCAGGAGGAACAATTGTCAACTAAGGCTAGGGTTACATCTGTGTTGGACTCCACCACAGATTCCGCCTAAAATCAGTGTATTGCCATATACCCTCAATAGATATTGTCCAAAAACTTGTTTACTCTAGGTTCAGACTTCTTCTCTGCTGATCAGGTACGCACAAAGACCTGAAAGACAGAGAGCCCCGTGGACTATAATGGAGTCCATTGAGTGTCCATCAGGATTTCGCACACACTGAGAGGCCAAAAGTCATGGCAAGGTGTGCCCCAGTGCCGGTTGTGTTGGAGATGACGCTCAAACAGAGTGACGCGATGCAGCCTATGGCACTTGTGTCACCAGGATATTTGAGCAGTCTGATGCAGACAGGTGTTTCATGAACATGGCAGCACGTCACGAGTTAAGTGATATTGAACGTGGGATGAATTTGGGTTTCCGAGGTCAACAGTGTCTCAGGTGGACCTTCAATACTGCAGAGACAACGTTGGCAGCTTTGTAAACTGTCGCACCAGTCGACCATGAGTGTTCGATGAATGGACGTCATGTCACCTCTGCAGTGTCATACAGGGCTCTCGATGGTCTACTGTGGGTCAAATTGCCACCGACTTGAATGTGGGGTGCAAGGACCCCATTTCCACCAGGACTGTATGCCGAGAACATAGGCATAGGCTTCAACAGTCGATCCCCCAACCTGTGTCCCTTTGCTGACGCCACAACACAGACCTCGAAGACTGGCATGAGCCTGCGACCATCGTCATTGGACCATGGAACAATGGCGGCATGTGGCATGGTCTGATAAATCACGGTTCCAGTTGTACAGAGCCGATTAATGTGTGAGAGTGTGGCGCATGCTCCATGAAGCCATGGACCCTGCATGCCAACAGAGACGTGTCCAGGCTGGACGTGGCTCCATCATGGTCTGGGCCGTGTTCACATGGTCGCAATTAGACCCCACTGTCCGAATGCAGGGATCAATGACCGATGCTCAATACGTGCAACTTATGGCAGACCATCTGCACCCCTTTCTGGTGTTGGAGTTCCCTGATGAGGACACTGTGTACCAATAGGACAATACAACATGTCATCGTTCATTGGTGGCATGGGACTGGCTTAATGAACACACCAGTGACCTCACAACCATCGATTGGCCTGCCCACTCGCCCGAACTCAACCCCATTAAGCATTTATGGGATACTGTGGATACCAGTATCCGCTCCATGGACCCAGTGCCAACTACTCAGTACCAATTGTGGGCTGCACTGCAGACTATGTGGATCAATATCCCTCCAGAACTCTTCCAACACCTTATGGAGTCCATACCTCGTCGTCTTGCTGTAGTTATCAGGGCTCGCGAAGGGGCAACCCGCTATTAACGGCACCTCCAATGACTTTTGGCCACTCAGTGTGTGTATCCATCTCCCTTACTCCATTGCAGAAAAAAATGATACTTTCCAGACTCCAGTTCTAAAAGCCTATTTCTAGTATTGCCTATAATGGTTGCTTATGTTTTGCCACATTACGTTGTTACTATAATTTTACAGTATGATCATACTGTATTGTAAATTCTGGATTAGACTTTCATAGCTATTAACTCTTGTAATACAGAATGTAAAAGAATATTAATAACATTAAACACAGAGGTTTACCAATGATTAAATAAGAACAGACACACGACAAAGGGGAACATAGAAACGCATACAGATCATCCACTAATAAGACAGTAGAGGAGCAACATAAACTTTATCAAAGGTTTGAGGACAGCCAGTAGTCTAAAATTTCAAGACATTTGTAAGTTGGATTTGAAATTTGTTGGCAATTTTTTTCCCCAAATCACAACAAAGATCCGATTTTACTGCTCTAATCCTTCTCTTCGTCAAGTGACTGTTTCGAGCATCAGAATGTGAATGGTAAAAAAAAAATGTTCACATGATTTTTGATTTGCAAAGACTTTCTTATAACAGTATAGACCTATTATTTCTGTGCCTTTTGTCATGTAGCATTTACAAAATCCTAGGTGCAATCCCATGCAGCCTGTAAAACAAGCTATGATAAAACATGATAATAAACCAAAGAAATGAATAAGAAAGTATACAGTAAATCTCAAAACAACACGGAAGTAGGCTATGTTCACATTTGACATTATTTCCAAAGAGATAGGTCAGGTTATTGATCCTTGATGGGTTTCCTGGCCTGGGCACCGACTCTGGTCATCTATGATAAATCTAGATGTTCATATGGAGTCAAGATGAAAGCCATTGGCTTAAATCAATGCCCATGGTAGCCAAAATTCAAGTGTTGCCTTTAAGGCCACTCTCGTAGATCAGCATGTGTTGATAGGATATAATATAAGCAAATAAATCCTTTATTTATGTCTCCAAAGTAAGACAATAAGGGGGCAGATAAAACAATGGATGACAATGATGATACTCATAGTCAACTGTGAACAAACCTTTGGAGGAAAAAAAGTCAAAAGTTACTATCCATATAGAGCAATGATCTCAAACTTGTGCCTCTTCCGCTGTTCTGACATCACAGCCAGTGGTGTAGCTATAAAACTCCTCACCATGTGCTAATTCGACCCTTAATAATTGGACAGAGCAATTCCCAATGCCCAGGTCTCCAACAGTGCTGCTCACCAGTTTCAAAGGCTTTGAAGGAATATGGCCAGCACTGAAACTAAAATCGGCACACTGCAACCTTGAAGAGGCCATAAGCTACGCCCCTGCAAGGTAAGAATTAGATTTTTGCAACAATTGGACAGGCAAAAGTTGGAGATCACTGATATACGCACCACTAAGAAACTATAAACCCACCAGACATACACACATTAAGGGCTAGTTCACACGGGGCACAGAATGGCGTATTTTGGTCCTGATTTTGACACGGGAAGCTGCGTCAGAATAGGCTTCCGACAGTCACGGCTTCTAGCTCCGGAGTAGGCCCAGATGAATGGGCCTAGTTCGGAGGGTGCTGCCGCGAGACAGACGCCGGGGCTGAATCAGCCGCGGAATCCGCCTGAAGAAAGGGCAGCTCGCTTCTTTTTACCATGAGCCGGAACATACCACTCACGGAAAAAAGGAAGCTAGCGGTCTGCATAGACCTCTATTGTGAGCGAACGGATTCTGACGTGGATTCAGCGCCAAAATCCACCCCCTCTTGCCCCGTGTGAACGAGCCCTTAAGGGGAATAGACAGGGGAAACAGAGCAATCATATAGTATTGTATTGATTGAATTTTGAATAGCAAAGGTTTGCAATTTCATAAGGAAAAAGAAACCCTGGGTAATATTCACCTTACACCCCTTCTCTGCCATTGTACCACGACCTCCAAGTATCCCAATACTCTCGGCATCCTGGCCTCTAAGCAATGCCATTTCAACATAGTCAAATCAACATTAAGTGGTTTCAGTGGACACCATGGGGGTCACTGCTGCTGAAATCACAGGTATGTGTCAAAATATCATCACTGAAAGTGTGACATCTTATCCGATTTGTTATTTTACACCATTCAAAGCTTTTGCTACAAATATAAGTGACTATACAACCCCTTTAAGTAGTCATTCAGACTAATTACTCAGTAGATCATATACTTGACTGGTTGCTGTCGTGGACTGTTGTTTTTGGACTTTTTTGAATATGAATATGGTCACAGAATTTGTATCTGCCCAATTTATTGAAATTGTCAGAAACTTGGGCCTTGACTAAGGTCTTACGTAACCAAAACATTGAGGTTGACAGTGGAGTTAGTGGATTCCATGACTCTATGAGAGCAGCTGTACAATGGAACTCATGGAAGTACCAGACCAGGCACATCACAGACACCAATGTGCCCACTCTTATGGGGGTCTTTAATTTTACCGGACAAAATAATACAACATGCAGCCAAAGGTAAATTAGGTTCCTGTCTACATGTACGATGAAGTGTTTGGAATCTTTGGTTAGGCACAACAGTTTGCCTACAGGGTCCAAAATCTATCTCTTGTCTCACTACTGGCAATGCCAGACCCTTAGGGCCGTTCACACGTAGGAAATTGATGGTGGCGGATCCCCCTAGATTTTGCCTCCCATTGTTTTCAATGGAAGGCAGATGGCAGCAGGACGCGGAAAAAACAAGAGTCCTGCTTCATCTTGTAGTGGATGCCATGGCTGACTCAGCTGCAGAGTCCACGGACAAGACTCCCATCTGGGCCTAATCAACAGTATAAAGCTGAATCCCATTATGGGTACTGAGCAGCCCAGAAAACGGTGGTGGTAAATGAAGAGGAATTTGCTGTGTATTTGGGAAAATAATCATTTCCTGCTCTATCTCGCCATGGTTCTGTGGCTTGAGACTCCCAGCTGATTAGGCCCATTCATCTGAGTCTAATCGGCAGAGGAAAGCCGCAATGCAATGCCGATGCAGGCCAAATACGGCGGCGGAAATGAAGAGGAATTGCTCTTCATTTTATGCCGTGTGAGTGTACCCTTTGGGGTTTCCTCCATATGCATTGTATATTGTATTCACTTTACCCAAATTCTTCATTTAACTGGACAAATTCTCAAACCTGAATGTCAAATTCACAAGATAACGGGATAATGATGCAAATTATGAGCAAAAGCAATTTGTCTATTTTTGGTAGTCTAATAAAGGTCCTTTCACTCTGCAAAGTAACACCAGACATATGAATGAATGAATGAATGAACGAATGAATGAATGAATGAATGAGAAATTTAAGGCTAAATGTAGAACAATAGATCTACAGCAGGCATAGAATTCGTACATAGATGAAAATAGAAAAGGACAAAACTATAAGCAATCACAAGTACAAGGAAGGGTTCTGTGTGCTGGACTCCCTCGACTGTCTGCTATTGATGGCATAGTTACAGATGAATAAAGCAATCCTGGAATATCCCTCTAACCAAATTCATGCTTAGGGCTAGCGCAGAATCCGCATCAAAAGCCTGCCGCCTCCCATTGAAATCAATGGGAGCCGGTCATTTCCTTTTTCCACGATCGGGGACAAAGCGAGCTGCCCTTTCTTCAGGCCGATTCAGCCGCGGTGTCCACCTCATGACACCACCCTCCAGATTCATTTGGGCCTAATCCGGAGCGGAACGCCACAACGGGATGCCAGTGCATTGCACCAGCATTCCGTCAGGGCAGATGCAATGGAATGTGTTTACGCGGAATCCCATGTGAACTAGCCCAAACAATGGCTACAAATCCAACATACTTCACTTCTACTAAATTTACTACTTTAACACTTCTAATTCTTTCTATTATATGTATCTCAGTGTGTAAAAAGAGAGTGAGAAAATATAACATATTCAGCTTTCTTATCCATGCAGAAAAGGAAAATCTGCAGAGGAACTTGCAGATCACAGCGATCAGTGATCACAGCAGCATCAGCACCAATTTAACGGGGTTCTACTAGGATGGATATGGATGGCCTATTCTTAGGATAGACAATCCACCACCAATCAGCTGTTTGGATCTTATAAAATGAATCTTGAAGCAGATTCTTCCATGGATGGGAGCTGCGCTACAATAGAATGACACAACGATTACACATTTGCTTCTGGCTCCATACACCGAAAACTGCAGATTGATGGGGGAGCTGAGCAGTGCAGAACAGCTAAACTGTTCTGCTCTGTGAATAGCCTAGAGGTTTGCTTTACCGCAGCCATTTTGTGTGCATGACTTGTGTAGATGTCGATGTGTGGGGAAAAATGTCCCCATTACTATTTGTCAATGCTGTTATTTGCCTTCATAAATATAGTAGAGGTGCTAAATTCCACTGTAATCCTGTGTGTGATGAGAAAATTGCTAATAAGTGATCTCCACAGAACAGGAAGCTTGTCTATTGTCTATTGTAAGGCACAATCGTCAATGTAAAAATTGCAAGATTCTAGGAAATGTATCACCATTTTAAAAAAGGGTCAAGGGATAATCGTACACATCAGGGAGAGTGTGTGCTTACATAGGCAGTACGGAGACTTACAAGTCATTCCTGCTCCGCTAGGGATTCTGGGTAAAAAATATGCAAATCTATTCTCCAGGATGTAATTAGGAGAACAGTGCACTCTGTATGCCACCCTCTAGAGGGCAGCATCCTTAACATCATGCATGACTCAGTTAAAAAGTCTACTGTCATGATGTGGATTTAATTGCCAAATTAGTATTTCTATTCCAAAAGGAACAGATTCCCAGCTATGGACAGCGCTGTTTCGGCCTGTTGGGCCTCCTCAGCATAGCACAGGGATACTGTTTTGGCAGAGTGAGAGACTATAGACCAGGGTCAGGGGATAATCATACACATCAGGGAGAGTGTGTACCTACATAGGCAGTACAGAGACTTACAAGTCATTCCTGCTCCGCTAGGGATTCTGGGTAAAAAATATGCAAATCAATTCTCCAGGATGTAATTAGGAGAACAGTGCACTCTGTATGCCGCCCTCTAGACTTGTAAGTCTCCGTACTGCCTATGTAGGTACACACTCTCCCTAATGTGTATGATTATCCCCTGACCCTGGTCTATAGTCTCTCACTCTGCCAAAACAGTATCCCTGTGCTATGCTGAGGAGGCCCAACAGGCCAAAACAGTGCTGTCTATAGCTGGGAAACTGTTCCTTTTGGAATAGAAATACTAATTTGGCAATTAAATACGCATCACGTCAGTAGACTTTTTAACTAAGTCATGCACGATGTTAAGGATGCTGCCCTCTATAGGGTGGCGTACAGAGTGCACTGTTCTCCTAAGTACATTCTGGAGAATAGATTTGCATATTTTTTACCCATTTAAAAAAATTCAGTCCATACAATCTTTGACATTCAAGTAACACTACATGTGTTTCTGGGATCCGATAAAGTAGACAAATTTTGTAGACATTCTGAAATAGTGCAGTGTAAAGAAATAACAAGGTGATACATAGAGACAATAATAGTTAGCAATGAGCTATAAGAACAGCTTCCAATATACCTACATACACATGGTGAGTTTTGATTCTCAGTCAGAGTATGAGTGATTTAGGCCACATGTTATCTGAATGCCACGTATTTATTTTTTTTAAGAAAAAAAAAAACATTCCAGTTTGTGGCTGCATGGGACTGCACCTCAAGATTTGTAAGAAAAGATCTGGAAAGTTCTGTTAGTTTTGCCTCCAGGACATAGAAGCACAATAAGGTTTGGCATAATCAAAATTGAACTCGGTGAGAAATTTTAAAGGTATTCCAATCCACATGAGAAATATACCGTATGTTACATTAAATACATAAAGCGACATGCAAAACACTACGAAGGAAACAGTCAGGAAAATCTGTTCCATTGATACGATGCTTTTATATCAATGGAACAAATTCCATGGTTCCCCTATTTTTTACAATTTCTGCATTATGTTTTCGTTTTATAATCCTAGCCATAAAGACTCACAGTACAGTTACAGTAATAGAAAGTATTTTATTAAATTTTATACAGACTGTTTCTTTTTATGTGGGGAAAAGCGTAGAAGGATGCATCTGACTATAAAACGCACCCCAGGTTTGAGCAAGAAAAATTAGGAAAAATATTTCATGTTAATTTAACCTTCCCAGGTGGTGAAATGGAGTAGAGAGGTCAATATTGCTAAGTGGTAGGCCAGGAAGATATAGGAGGTTAAATAGCTAACAGTTAA
Source organism: Leptodactylus fuscus (assembly GCF_031893055.1). Lineage (NCBI taxonomy): Eukaryota > Metazoa > Chordata > Amphibia > Anura > Leptodactylidae > Leptodactylus > Leptodactylus fuscus. The sequence continues at coordinate 36,932,979 of NC_134274.1, forward strand.
AATGCTCATAAGTAGGGGTGAGCCGATCTTTCCCGATCCCAATCGCTCAACCCTAGTTACTTTATGTTTATGGGTTGGGGTTGAGCCGATCTTGAGATTTCAGGGTTGTTTTTCAAATCCGATTTTCAATCATTTTCCAGCCAATCCCGATCGTGAAATTTGCTCGATCACCGATCAGGATCCGATCTTTCCCGATCCTGATCGCTCAACCCTAATTACTTTATGTTTATGGAGTAGGGTTGAGCCGATCTTTCCTGATCTCGATTGCTTAACCCTAGTTACTTTATGTTTATGGTTTGGGGTTGAGCCGATCTTGAGATCCGATTTTCGATCATTTTCCAGCCGATCCCGATCGTGAAATTTGCTTGATCGTCAATCGGGATCCGATCTTTCCCGATCCCGATTGCTCAACCGTACTCATAAGTAAAGCCCCATTTTGGCTCCACATGGTATAATGGCGTACTGAAGGCTCCATGTACCATTATGGGGCATCATACTTTGTGGAGCCACTAATGGGCATTATAATGTGTAGGGGCGCCCGGCCCCGACCAATCATACCATGATGACGTATGTTAGAGATACACCAGTGATATCCCTTTAATACCACACACTGCGGAACACCTCTGAAAAAAAATCTGCAGAGAAAAACGCAGTGGAAACGCATTGTATTTTTTCATTGCATTTTTGCAGTGTTTTTCTCTGGAGCTTTTTCTCTCTTACTAAACTTTTTTTATTTTCTTTTAAATGTAGATTGTGAGCCTCATATAGGGATCACAATGTACTTTTTTTTTCATTTATGTATGTTTTTGCTTCTTTTTTTTTTTTTTGTATGGGAGGAAATGGGAGGAAATCTACACAAACACAGGGAGAACATAAAAACTCCTTGTATGTCGTTCCTGGCGGGATTCAAACCCAGGACTCAAGTGCTAACCACTGAGCCACCATGTTGCTCCTCTCTTACTAAACTTATAGGGAAAACACAAGCGTTTAAGCAGGTAAAGCTGAAAATGCAGCGTTTCCACAGAATCTAATTCACTTTGCTGGTACTATACTGTAAAACACAGAAGAGAAAAGGCCGCATTTCTCTAATCGAAAAATGCTGCATTTCCTCCACATGGGGCTTTAACCCGAGGCTAGGGCTCCACTCAGCAAGCCGCTACCAAAATATGCTGCAGGAAAAACCATGGCGGAAATGCAAGGCGTTTTTTTCCGAAGCTCTTTTCACAGAAAAAGTCTGCTGAGTTTTCCTCTGCAGACTTTTTGCTTCTTTTACACATCTATGGAAAATGCCGGTGGGGTTGAGCCGATCTTGAGATTTCAGGATCGTTTTTTAAAATCTGATTTTAGATAATTTTCCAGCCGATCGCGATCATGAAATTTGCTCGATCACTGATCGGGATCCGATCTTTCCTGATTCCGATCGCTCAACCCTAAATGCCAGCGTTTCTGAAGGTGTAATGGACATGCTGCGATATACAAAAAAGTGAGCGTTTTTGTAATCACCGCATTTCGGCTGCAGAATTTTTTTTCTGCATTGTGCAGATGGGATTATCCCATACACTTTGCAGGACATTTTAAATGCCCCAGTTTTATGCTATACGGAGCCTCGGCTTAAAAGATTATTTTTGAAGTAAAATGTATTGACTTGGCAAACTGGAGAAATCTAAAAGAAACTTCTTTGGCTTCCCAATCTCTGCAACAGTCCGCTACAAATAGTATTGAAATTGAAATATATTGAAATTTTTGTATTATAATAAATGCATGAGTGTCTTGCAAGGTATTAAAACATGGCCAGATTTGCAAATATTTGCATAGGGTGAGGTGAGGTCACAACTAGAGATGAGCGAGTACTATTCGAAACTGCCGTTTCTAATAGCAGGCTCCCATAGGAATGAATGGACACAGCCCCCTGCGCCGGCTGCGTCCATTCATTCCTATGGAACGACGGCAGTTTCGAATAGTACTCACTCATCTCTAGTCACAACTCAAACCTTTCAAGATCAAAGTGTATTCTGGAAAGAAACCTGTTTCAAATATACAAATAATAAGAGTTGTATGGAAAATAATATAGAGATGAATATACAAGTTGTGTAATTATTTTGATAGGGACCATTGAAAGTCGAAGAATCAAAGCCCAGATTTACGACTAGACGGTGTAAACTTAGACAAACGGAAAATGCATCAGATTTATCAAAGTGGCCGATGCTGGATAATAAATCCAGAGTATCTTTACACTGTATATTCTAAGTTTATGCCATCTTTTAGTTGGCGTTAAGCCAGAATTTTACTCAAAAATTTTGGGTAATTTTTTTGTGCACATCTTGCCACAGTTAAGCCATGCTCCCTTCTCCCGAGAAACCATACCCACAAGTCTAGCCAGTTGGAAAAAATTTAGCTCAAACTAGATGCGCCAAGTACGCGCCCAAGTGCACCACACGTTGCCAGCGTCTAGTCTTAACCACAATAGTAAATCTAGGCCCTTGTTATTAAAAAAAAACCCGAATCCTACATGGTAAATGGAATACCTTTAAAAAATCCAAAATTTACCTTCCTCTCAAGAAAAATAAAAAAAAAAGCAAATCCAAACTTACTTTCTCCCTCTTGTCGAGTTAAACGTCCCGCCATATTTCTTCCGGTTAAGGATGAGAGCAGCAATTTCGGGGACGTATCGGGCAAACATTGCCTGAGTGCGTGGAACGAGAAATAGGAAGAAAAAAACAAAGGACAAATAGCATGCAGAGAGGTTCGCCCTGCAGCAATGACACCACGCCTTGGTCAATACTTACTTCCGTCCACTAACTGCACTATAAGAACCACCATATTTCTTTCGGTTTCCTATTAACTCTATGATTTCGGGGACGTAGCTGGCAAACATGGCCTAGGAAGGAAGACAGGAGACAGAAGAGAAGACTAAAAAGAAAGAAAGGACGTCTGTTGCAGAAAAGGACACGCTTGGCATAGTGGGTGGAGTTTGGGGGGGAGCAGCTCCAGCTGCATAAACCAGGTTTGGATGGATTTGTTTAACAAATAAATAGCATTTTAATTCACGTATACTATCTACACCAGATTAAAGGAATGAAACTACAGATATAGTTCTGCATGTCTAAGATATAGATATACTTTATTGGTCTTCTCTTTCGCTTACGCACAGTTTCAGACTGTGTAAATAGTGGCAAGGGCAATGGAAACCCCATATAGGAGGAACTGAGCAATGCAAGATTCTAAGACAAGGCGCTCCATCATCGTTATTTTATGGGAAACGCAGGAAATCTCAAATATCAGAATTTTACTGGGTATGTACAGGAATCCAAAAATATTTGTGGTGACTGGAATAGATCTATTAGGATGCTCACTAAGAATAAAGAGCTGAATGTAGAAGAACACGTAGATAAAGTATAAATCTGAAGTTATTTAACCATTCATTTGTAGAAAACATTGTATACTGTAACTGTACTGAAGGAAAATACACATTAACATTGGCTATAGAGTCATTGAATATAAAACCCTGCATCATTGTAATACACCATCGTCACTTTTATTGTCATTTTTTTAAAAAAAATATTGCTACCTTTATAGGCGTCAGCATATTTTTCTACACTTGAAACAAAACGGAATAAGGTAGTAAGGCAGTAAAAATTTTGGAAGTATATTACAAAGATATCAGGTATACAGGGGTATTATGGATACAGCAGAATGTCAAAGTGTATTTAATGTGTAACGTATAGATATGCAAGTTTTCCTGAATATATTCTGTGTTAGGGTTCGTTCACACGGGGCAAGAGGGGTTGGATTTTGGCACTGGATCCTCCTCAAAATCCGCCCCCTCGCAATAGAGGTCTATGCAGATCGCTAGCGTTCTTTTTTTCACTAGCAGTTTGTTCCCGCTCATGGAAAAAAGAAGCGAGCTGCCCTTTCTTCAGGCGGATACCGTGGCAGCACCCTCCGGACTAGGCTCATTCATTTCCTGGCTTCCCGTGTCAAAATCAGGAACAAAATAAGCCATCCCGTGCCCCATGTGAACAAGCCCTTAATGCCCCATGGTTTTCAAGATCTCAGCTTGCAGTTACATTTTTATTTCCTGTAAATAAAAAAGAATGTGTCCTGGTTTTTATTTTTTTAGCTGCCAGGCCTCTTCTATACAGCTGGATCCCAACAGCAGTGTTTGTGCTCCAAGACAACTCCGATCACTGTCACGAGAGCTGTGGCAGGGCTCAATAGCAGGGTTGACCGATCGGGATCGGAAAAAAGATCGGATTCCGATCGGCGATCGAGTAAATTTCACAATCACGATCGGAGCTCCTCTCACGATCTTTTCCAGCGGCATCGAGGTCAGCGGTTATCTCAAGATTGGCTCAACCCTATTCATGTATATACCATTAATACGGTTGAGCGATCAGGATGGGAAAAGATCGGATTCCGATCGGCGATCGAGTAAATTTCACAATCATGATCGGAATTCCAATCCCGATCTTTTCCGGCGGGATCGAGGTCAGAGGTTATCTCAAGATCGGCTCAACCCTATTCATGTATATATCATAAATAGGGTTGAGTGATCGGGAAAGATCGGATCCCAATTGGCGATCGAGCAAATTTCACGATCGGGATCGGCTGAAAAATGGTTGGAAATCGGATTTTAAAATTGATCCTGAAATCTCATGATCGGCTCAACCCCACTCAATAGTAATATGGCAGTCTTCCCATAGATTGCCCGCACTATAAAAATATTTATTTCATAAAGAAAAAAAAAATACAAAAATCACTACCCAGTTATTGTCTACTGTCTATTCTCATAGAAACATCATACATATCTCAAATATGTATCAATAAAAAATCTTCAACAAAGAATAAATCAAAATTAAAAATATGAGAATTTGGTGAGGCATAGACTATATGTAATATATATATATATATATATATATATATATATATATATATATATATATATATATATATAATTTATTTCTGTATTTTTTTTAAATATATAAATTTATTATCCTAAATTGATAATTGATGGTTCCCATTCAATGTATGCAAGCAGAGCTATTGAAAACCATGAGGAACTTATAGAAAATGTATTACATTTTTTTAATGGCATACATTATTATTGTACAATAAATTATTCCATTTGCTGAAACCATAATATTCCATTATCATTATTGACTGTAGCCAATGTTAATAAACACCTAAGGTTCACTTTTGAAAAAACAGAACAAAATAACAAATCAAATATCACAATGAATTATTTTAAGACTTTGTTCCCATTCCATTGGTGATATCCATTTAGCCTATATGCCAGAGGAACTCATACACATTCAACACATAGGATTACATTAGCAAGGCAGAAGCCATTAGAGTGTCCATCTATATAGGTCAATAAACTTCAAAAAGAGGTGTGGAATAGCATAGTAGATAGGGTTGAGCGATCAGGATCCCGATCGAAGACCGAGTAAATTTCACGATCGTGATCAGGTTCCGATCCCGCCTAAAAAAAGAACGAGAACGGAATTCTAATCCCGATCACTCAACTTATCTGCACAGATCCGCTGCCGCTCTCCGTTCTTTTCAGTCCGGTCCTCTCTCATTCACATACTTTCAGAGCACCATACCTGCCCCCGCCTCCCAGGCTAGTGTTAGAGATGCTGGAAGAAGGCGGGTCTTGTGGCTTAGGAGAATTTGGGCAGGTACTGGGAGGGGAGACGTGAGTGATGCACTCACGTCTCCCCGCCCTGTACCCGCTCACACTCTCTTAAGGCACAACAAGCTCCGCCTACTCCCATCTTCAGTAACACTAGCCTGGGAGGCAAGGGCATGCACGGCGCTCTACACACCTTTAAATGAGAGAGAACCGGACCGAGAAGAATGGGGAGTGACAGCGGCAGTGGATCTGTGCAGGTAAGCAGGACAGCAGGTGGGACTAAGTAGCCGGGGGATTTTTTAATCACTGCACAGCGTGGAGTCCAAAAATAGAAGCATTCAATTTTTGGACTCAATGCTGTGTAGTGAATAGGATTGTTTTTAAAATCCAATCTTTGATCATTAAAAAATCCCATTGACTTGCATTAGGATCGGGTTCGAATGGAAAATGATCGGAAATCGGATTTTAAAAACGATCCTGAAATCTCAAGATCGGCTCAACCCTAATAGTAGACTATTCCTTATATATAATTTTTTTAAAAAATAGATGGTAATCGTATATATTTCTTATATGGGATCCCTATGTGTGATCAGAGGCATTAGTTCAATGTATATAAGCGAAGGTCCTAAGTGTGAACTAAGCCTAATGCATTTTATTTTTTGGTTTTATACTAGTAATTCTAGTTTGTTGGCCATTGGTAAGGTAGAACTTGTAACCAAATTTTTTTTTGTTTCAAGATTTTAATATTTTCATTCCTACAGATCTGGTGCAGTTCAGTTCAGCAAAGGGCTGATCGACCCTCTTACGTATCTGTCACTTTTACATATTCTCCACCAAGCCCTGGTTGCTCAATCCAAGCATGGAGCTGATCTCCCTTTGCCGAGCGTGTTTGAAAGAGCAAAAAATATTTGGGTCTACCAAATTATACCCAAAGTGCAAGAAAAAAAAGGGGGGAATGTCACAAAAATCCACAAAAAAGGTATACATTACAAAAAATAGAATTGTAATAAAAAGGATAAATGACCAGAAAATGCCTTTTCTGTGAATTGGTGGTTAGGTCTGCAAGACATTGCAAGGGGAGGTTCAATCATTTCCAAACACAACATGCAATTTTGTTCCGATTTTTAATGGTTAAATAGGGTTTGGTAAGGGTAACAAGCTCATGGTTAAAGAAATATTATAGAGTTTGCTTTGGTAGCCATCTTCCAAAACCAAGAAACACTGTCTCTCTTGGCACCTACCCTGAGATACAATGGCCGACCCTTTAACAATCCCTGCAGAAAGACTATGGCTAGAATCAGTTTTTCTTTGTAACGGAGATGAGCTACTCTACAGATCATTATTACAATGGGCATTGCCTGTCCTATAAGACTCCTTGTTCTAACTTATTGGTCTCCACAAGCAAAAACATTATTCCCGGCCAACCAATACTCTACCCACAAAAAGAGACGAGGGGCAAAAACCCCTGTGGATGGGTCTTTTTTTTTTTTTACGGAGAAGTTGATGGTTTGGCTTATAACCTTAGGCCAGGGTCCTAAAGGTAAGCTACTACTGAGACTTTCTATGCCAACTTAGTGGTCTCCACAAGGAAATCGGGAAACGGTGCCTCTGTCTGCTGCCCTCTAGGGTGAAAATCGGGCATGATGTTCAAGGGAGCTTCCACTAGAGGGCAGCAGACAGAGGCACGGTTTCCCTACTTACAGATTTGCCTATTCTTCCCATAATCCCCCAGTGGAGCGAAAATGGCTTTGTAAGACTCCACACACCTGACAAGGTGATCATTCCCCAAGGAGTGACATTATCCCCCTCCACAAGGAAATACATTATCTCCCCCCACCCCTCTCCAATTTGCTTTGATCAGTAGTATAGGGTTGTTACTGTTTGACACATTCTCCAGGAGACTTCTGATACAATGTAGCAACTACCTAAGATAGACAGCCATTGGTTGCCAAGTCTACTTACATGATCACTGGCTTGTGATGTATCTCTATTTGTGTCTGTTGATTGTAGCCAGATTATACATTACAGATATAGGGGAAATAATATTACAGGACTGGATAGTTAAAGGACTTATTTGGGGAAAGAAAAGTGTTCATGGCACATTCACTGCACTGTATAAACAAAAACAGCATCCTGATTATTAGAATTGCAAGGTGCAGCAGGGGCCAGAGGTCTCCTTCCTTTAAGGCAACATGGTGGCTCAGTGGTTACCACTGCAGCCTTGCAGCACTGGAGTCCTGGGTTCAAACCCTGCCAGGAACAACGTCTGCAAGAAGTTTGTATGTTCTCCCCGTGTTTGCGTGGATTTATTCCCATTCTCCAAAGACATACTGATAGGGAAAAAAATGTATATGGGGCTCAAAATCTACATAAAAAAGTCCCCTCCCTCTATCTCCCCTGCTGAAGTCAGGACTCTTGGTCACATGTATGGAGAAGAAAGTGGAGGAAAGAAGAGTCTATGAACTCATAGAAGCAGAGGCTGAACCGAGAACTCCTGGCACCCCACTGCACCCTGCACATCTAATCATTGGGATGCTTGGGGGGGGGGGGTCATCATCTACTACGAGTATGAATTTTTATCCAGTGCCGTGAATGCTATAGGAACATGTTTCTCTCCCCACATAATCCCTTTAATTTCCCAAATCTTTAGGCTGATGACCTATTCCTACTGCCACAGGGAATAACACTATTGGCCAAACTCCACATGCTCAAAGGGCAAGCAGTAACACTCTTTCAGATACACAGTAACATGTATCTGGATCTAGAAATACAAGCTGAGAATAGTAACATGGTATAGAGAAAAATGAATGCTTTCAGGGCACAGATTTATTCTAAGATTCTGTTCACACAAGTTTCAATTCTACCAAAAATTTTAGCTGCGAGGTTTGCAGAAAACAATGGATTTTTAGTTATTTTCAATGGATAACAATTGAAAAATGATTGAAAAATATCTCCTAGTCACTAAATAATGCCTGAACAGAATCTCACGGCTTCAATAACATGGAAACAGAGATGGAGAGGAGTAGAAGGTCTTGGCAATGAATTCCAGTTGCTCTCATTCGTGATAGTACACCAATTCACAAGAAAATGCACCTCCGGTTACATAACAGAGATATCAATGTTAAAAAAAATAAGACATTTAAGGAGACAGGGCATAAATAATGCCAAACAAAAAAACCGATGGTCGTCTATAAAAATCTATGCATATAAATATCATAAACAGATCCATAATTTAAAAAAAATAATAAAAAAATAAAAATAATAATAAAAAAAAAACCTGCAAAAACTCCCAATTTTCATTGGGGACGTCCCTTAAATGTTTGGATCTAGGAAGTGGTGGGGTGGGGAGACATAAAACAAAACTAAACAGACAAAAAAGTTTGCGGAAAAAAAAGGTGATGCTGTTTCGGAGGGTCACACACTAGGGATAGTGGGGTAAAAGGGTAGTTCAGTCTATTTCTCAAATAATACACATAAATACAGAGCCATGTTTTGTCCAACAAACATTTATGACTTAACCTACTGCGGTCAAAGGAGGCCGCTGGAAATACATGTCCTTCCTCTACCCGCATCTGAGAACAGGGCAATGAAACACAACGACAAGGAATACCTAAGAGCGTTTAATGAGAACTGCAGGGGTATATACAAACAGGGGCGTCACTAGAAAGCACTGGGCCCTATTGCAAACTGTGGCAGGCCCCACCCCTGAGCATTTAACCGATCCCCGTGAAAGTTAGTGCGAGAGCACACTCCCAGGTCAAGGGGTGCAAATAAAAAACAAAACGACAATAATAAAGAGAAAATTCAGGATGTGGTAGCAAAGGCATCAAACCTAACACCAAACCCCAAAATTAATCAGACCCCAAAATACATTCAGGGATCAGATTTATACTATAAAAAATAGTCTGGGTGTGCTGAGTATGGGGGAAACTGATGTGGCCTGTAGGGTTGAGCCGAATGTTGAGATTTCAGGATCGTTTTTAAAATCTGATTTTCGATCATTCTCCAGCCGATCCAGATTGTGAAATTTGCTCGATCGCCGATCAGGGTCCGATCTTTCCCGATCGCTCAACCCTAGTTACTTTATGTTTATGGAGTGGGGTTGAGCCGAGCTTGAGATTTCAGGATCGTTTTTAAAATCCGATTTTCAAATCATTTTCCAGATGAAAAATTTGCTCGATCGCCGATCGGGATCCGATCTTTCCCGATCCCGATCGCTCAACCCTAGTTACTTTATGTTTATGGAATAGGGTTGAGCCGATCTTGAGATTTCAGGATTGTTTTTAAAATCTGTTTTTCAATCATTTTCCAGCCGATCCCGATCGTGAAATTTGCTCGATCGCCGATCAGGGGCCGATCTTTCCCGATCGCTCAACCCTAGTTACTTTATGTTTATAGAGAAGGGTTGAACCAATCTTTAGATTTCAGGATTGTTTTTAAAATCCAATTTTTGATCATTTTCCAGCCAATCCCGATCGTGAATTTTGCTCGATCGTCGAACAGGATCCGATCTTTCCCGATCGCTCAACCCTAGTGGCCTGACTGTGCTCGAATGCCCTTTGCTACATATGATGTCAATAAATGATAAAAGAGAGTCGGAGGCCTTTTTACAGACTGTATTTTGCATTTGAGCCCAGGAGTTTCAGCTCTGAATAATGATAATGCATGTCTAGCAGGAACTATGAGACCTATCTGATGGAACCTAACATGAGGTGATTGGAAAGATCTATCTACATGACATTTGACCATGTTAAGGTTGTATTCACACCATGTCTCTGATGCACTGGTGGGACATTCTCTGGGAAAAATCGCCCAACATGCCCACAAAGCTAATTTGGGCGACCATTGTAAGTCGTCCTGACAAACAATCACTAAACGTGGTGAGACTAGATTGAAGCATAGCCTAAGATTTTGTATCCAAAAATTTTTTGTTAAATCTATCTATTTGAACTAACTACAATTTCTGTTTGCTATAAGATCATTTACTCATTTTTGGTGAAGCCATGGCCAAAAACGTCTCTGAATGTGAACATCACCACACCACGTCCGATCAAGACATTATACATGAAGTACGGTATGTTCATGGTCATATGTTACTATAATACAACATGGATGGATTGCTATAATAGGGTAACCTCCAACCAGCCGACACTTTGACCCAGAGTTACGTCATATTGTTTGTTGGAATAATAAGGGACCATGGGGTTGACAAAAAAGGGTAATAAGCAAAGAGGGAGTAGTCTGAAACCTCAAAAAATATTTCCACAAATACCAGTACATCCAAATTTTATATTTAGCCTTTTATGTACTGAAGAGACAAGAAATGCAGAATGGGCACTTCCGTATACAGTAATATGTAACTCAATGAGCAAATAAAATAGCAAATAACGATCTCTCGGTTTTATGAGAAGTCAGTAGAAAGCTGGTGTCCGATAGCTATAAAGGGCACACCGGAGCGATCTACCTGTCCCGGTGCTACGGTACTAAATACAGATGTAATAAGCATCATTGGGACTCACAAGCTCTGCAAAGCATGGAGCAACATTTACAAAAAGCCCATTGGGGAAACTCGGATTGTGGTCCAAATGATTCTCAGTACAAATAAAAGCCCAAATAACATATTAGGAACATCAAACACGCTATAAACCAAGTATAAAAAAATCTGTATGTAAAATGTAGACTATTGATATATTTATTAAGCACATTTTCTACTATAGCATGAAAACCTGCAGAGCAATGCTCCTCATCTTAGGTGAGATTATGCCACACATCATCATGAAAATGACTCCAAATACAAATCATTGGTGAGGGCGATGTATTACCAAAAATGTGACTTTTGTGCTAATCTGCCTAGTTATTCTATGCATACAGGTTGGTATTTACTGTATTAGACTGCATTCACACCAAGCTTTAGTCCTCTGCTCGTCTTTTAAAGGGATTCTATAATTAAAACGCAATTTTTTGTGACTAACACGTAGGAATAGCCTTAAGAAAGGCTATTCTTCTCCTATCTTTAGATGTCTTCTCTTTAGAAATCCTGGTTTTCGTCGGTATGCATATGAGTTCTCTCGCAGCACTGGGGGCAGGCCCCAGCACTCAAACAGCACTGGGGGCGTCCTCAATGCTGCAAGAGAACTCTCCAGTGCCGCCTTGATGTTCTTCAGGAGCAGCCTCTTCACACGTCTTCTTCCAGTGCTGGCAGTCAAACTTCTAGGCCTCGGGCAGAACCGATTGTGCATGCCTGTGGCCACAAAAAAAATGGCCGCTTACTTACTGTGTAAGCAGCCATTTTTCTTGTGGCCACAGGCACACGCAGTCGGCTCTGCCTGAGGCCTAGAAGTTTGAACCCAGCTCTGGAAGAAGACACGCAGAGAGGCCATTCCTGAAGAAGATGGAGGCAGAGTTCTCCCACAGCATTGGGGATGCCCCAATGCTGTTTGAGCGCTGGGGACCGCCCCCAGTGCTGCGAGTGAACTCATTTGCATACAGACGAAAACTGGGATTTCTACCGAATGGCGGCGCGGAGAAGATATCTAAAGGTAGGAGAAGAATAACCTTTCTTAAGGCTATTCCTACGATCGACAAAAATGCGATTTTAATGATAGAATCCCTTTAAAGAAAACATGCATATTGACTTCCAAGCAAAGTCCTTTTGGCCACAGAAATTGGTGGGCTTTGCCAGTGTTAGGGCTCGTTCACACGGTGTAACGTCCCGCGAGATTTGGCACGTGTACGTCGCGTGACCCTTTGCGTGCCGTACACGCTCCCATTCATTTCAATGGGAGCGGGGATCGTATGCGCCGCGCTAGTTTGCGGCTGTAAATAAATGCACAGCCGCAAACTAGCGCGGCGCAAACGATCCCCGCTCCCATTGAAATGAATGGGAGCGTATACGGCACGCAAAGGGTCACGCGGCGTACACGTGCCAAATCTCGCGGGACGTTACACCGTGTGAACGAGCCCTTAGTGTATATGGCCACCTTTACGCTAAGTTCACACTAGTGTTCAGATTTTCGTTCTTCAGATCTGCTTGGGGACACGAAAATGGAAATCCTATCCACTTAAAAAGTTGTTGTCCATGGAAACATGTGGACCCCATAGACTATAATGGGGGTCCATTGGGTTTCTATCTCAAAACACTAGAGTGAACCAACCCTTAGTATGTATCAAAATATTTTTTTTTATCATTATCACTTCTTCTCCACAGAAAATGAAATGGTTAACTCCTTAGAAGCAAGCCAATTTTCATTTTTAGATTTTCAAATTTTACTTCCCAACTTCCAGAGTCCGTAACAGTTTTATTTTTTTACTAACCTATCCATATGAGGGCTTAGTTTTTCTGTGACATATTGTATTTCACAAAGGCACCATTTACAATTCCATATTCCAATTGGGAAGTTGAAAAAAAGCTCAGTATGGTGTCATGAAAATAACAAATTTCTATAGTTTTTGTTATTTTTTTAATATTCAAAGGATATTTTTTAGGATTCGAAAATGAAAACTTTGACAGAAGAAAATATATATACGGACACCCATCACATTATATTTCCATCTATCGAGATCTTTTGCAGGACAAGTTCTTATTTTTAGTTATACCATGGTTCTGATCACTTTTTAGAACTCATTACAATTATAGGAGCAATTCAAATGTAAAAAAAAAAACATCTGTAAGACGAGATCAATTTGCTCTGCAGGTTTTGATGCGACTATGAACTAAGATAATAGAATACTGTAGAAATTAAACTTTGTTTACCAAACCGCCGAGAATGAAGAAGACCATGAAGAGTCGGCCAAGGGTGGTTTTTGCATAAACATCTCCATATCCCACAGTAGACATGGTCACCATTAGCAGGTATACACATTCCCAATATGAGATGCTTTGTGAGTTTCGAAAATCATCCCATGGGTCTCCAGAGTTCTCCACCTACACAGAAAACCGGTATTAGTAATTCAACCTAAATCGGTAAAAATGAGGGTTGGAAGGAAACTGGGGGTCCAGAAGTCAAGATAAATTAGATTATCATTGGTTTAGCCAACCAGTTTAAATAGGCCCGAGCCAACTCTCCAATGTGTATAGGGGCTTCTGCACTGTCCCCTGACAGATGATGTGGAGGTTGAAGATCAATGCCCGATCCTTTTGTTCTGGATTGTGATAAGCTGTTGCAAGAGGTGTCTGACAGAGGCCATCTCTTCTCTCCCCACCGAAAATGTAGGCACCTTCTGCCGAGTGCATGTATATACGTGACATGGGTGTAATTAGCCAAGCAAGCAGTCGGCCACAACACGGAGGTCTAAGAAAAGATGTCTGGGGACTACAAGAATTTACTAAAACATATGGAGTAGGACAGTTGGCAGGTCCTCTTTAACCACCAAAAGGTTACGTAAGATTGATCGTACAAGTCAAGCCCAGGTTTAAGAAATTGTAAAGCAAATGAGACTTACCAAATGAATGAAGCCAGCCGCTGTCAGCCATGTACTGATAAAAATGGAGCAAAGGTTTACCAGCTTAATGGAATTACTGAAAAAGAAAGAAAATAACAATGTATCAAACACTGGCTCCATTAATATGGTCTATATAGTCAAAAACGTTAATCTAATACATATCAGATTGTGGGTGACTGATAGTCAGTCCCCGCATGGATCAGTATTCAGGCTATGACCGACCCCAGCCTATCCTAAGACTAGAGCATAAATAATCTTGGACAATTCCAATGGGCAAGCCATGACTGAAGTTGTAGGCAAGACCTCTAGAATCTTAGCCATAGATCGTGTCACATGCATTGCTACTGTTGCCATGTTATGTCTTTGTATAACTCTAGAGACAGTAGATATAACATGTCTATTACCTTAGAGTGTTGAGGCTTAAGCCTTTTTAATTCCTCTTGAAAACCCAACGCCAAATGTTGTGTAAGATTCCTAACACGATGAAGATAGCCATCTATTGCTAATCTGATAACCGATAGCACATGAATACCCTTGAAATTTTCATTTCTTAACTTTTCAAGATGTATTTTTACAGTCTCTATATTAAGCTCAGATTAGTATAAAAAATAGTGTGCGCTAAGCTGCAGCTGACATCTGGGGAAAATCCGGATTCATGGCTTCCGACTAAGCCTGCTGTGTTGCTGTAAACACCCTAGCAATACCAGAGCAGAGGTCATAGGATGAGTAAGCAGCGGTGTCCCCCCATAATTCTGCATCGGGACTATGTACTTCTGAAGGTACCCATCCATTTAAGGAGTGTCAAGAGCCAAGAGTGTCTTTAAAAGAAATGGGATATATAAAGGAAGCACTTAGGTCCGAAGTACATTGGGTAGGGATGAGGCGATCTTGAGATTTCAGGATCGATTTTAAAATCCGATTTCCGATCATTTTCCAGCCAATCCCAATCGTGATTGTGAAATTTGCTTGATTTTTTCCGATCCTGATCACTCAACCCTAGTCAATGCTTCTCTATGGGAAAATCCACTTTTAGGGTTGAACCGATCTTGAGATAACCTCCGACCTTGATCCCGCTGGAAAAGATCGGGATCGGAATTCCGATCGCAATCGTGAAATTTACTCGATCGTTGATTGGAATCCGATCTTTTTCAATCACTCAACCCTAACAATGGGTGATCCAGGCCGGACATTGGCTGGATTTCTCAGTTCAAATCTAGTCAAGAGTCAGACTCCTTGCATTATAGTGATACTGTATATAGTATATACAGTAGGGCAGTGAATAGACAGGGACTCCTAGCATTAAATATTCACTGTGATGCAAGGAATTCCATTCCCTTACTAGAATGATACCTGTAAATCTGTCCAACGTACCGTCCAAATTTTCCAGTCCAGATTTCCTCTTGTGTATGGGGCCTTGTACTTCTCCATTCTATAGGTATTATAAGGCCTAGTTCACACGGGGCAAGGGGGGCGTATTTTGGTCCTGATTTTGACGTGGGAAGCAGCGTCAGAATAGAACCAAAATATGCCTGCCGCGACTGTCGCGGCTTCCGACAGTTACGGCTTCCTGCTCCGGAGTAGGCCCAAATGAATGGGCCTAGGCGGGAGGGTGCTGCCGTGAGGTGAATGCCGGGGCTGAATCAGCCGCGGAATCTGCCTGAAGAAAGGGCAGCTTGCTTCCTAGCATAGACCGCTATTGTGAAGGGGCAGATTATGAAGTGGATTCAGCGCCAAAATCTGCTTCCTCCTGCCCTGTGTGAATGGGGCCTAAGGACAGAAAATCCGCAGAGGAAAACTCTGCGAAAATGCAATGAAAAAACGTCATGCATTTACACCGCAGCATTGTTTAACTGTGTTTCACTATGTGGGCCTTAGCCTAAGGGTGAATTCACACTGAGTAAACGCTAGCTTATTCTGAACGTAAAACACGTTCAGAATAAGCGGCGTCTAAAGCAGCTCCATTCATTTCTATGGGAGCGGGGATACGAGCGCTCCCCATAGAAATGAATGGGCTGCTTCTTTCACTCCGTGCAGTCCCATTGAAGTGAATGGGGAGTGCCGGCGTATACGGCAAGCTCTGCTCATGCCGGAGCGTACACGCCGGCACTCCCCATTCACTTCAATGGGACTGCACGGAGTGAAAGAAGCAGCCCATTCATTTCTATGGGGAGCGCTCGTATCCCCGCTCCCATAGAAATGAATGGAGCTGCTTTAGACGCCGCTTATTCTGAACGTGTTTTACGTTCAGAATAAGCTAGCGTTTACTCAGTGTGAATTCACCCTAAGGCTAAAGCTCTACATTGGAAAAAAGCAATGCATTTTTTACAGTACCCGCAAAGTGAACGAGATTCTGGAAAAAATCCACAGCGGAAAAACCGTTTTTCAAAAATCGCAGCATATAAACTCTGATGCATTTTTTTTTTTTTTTTGCCATTTTTTCCTGCGTTTCGCTATGTGGGGCTTAAGCCTATGACACACAGCTTTTCTGTAACATCGGGGCCTCAGCCTTAAGTACCAAACTAATTGAAATTTGAGTTAATCTCATCCACACATTGCGACAAAAAAAAGCTGTCGTTTTAATAACGTGTTTTTTTTCTATAGTGTTTTTTTTAACCTTTGATTTGCTGCATGGGGCTTTAAGTCCCAACATAAAATACCGGCTAAGAAGAAATTCCATGAATCCTACAATAACACGTCCTGGGCCGGACTACTCAGCCAGCAAAGGAATCATCTTTATTTGGCGAGATAGGATCACGGCTGAAGTCGATCTAATTGAGTTTTGTGTCCGTGTAGGGGTTAAGCTTCTTGCTGCATTTGCTCTGTGTTATGAATGGCCAGACGTTGATTTCATGAATGAGATTTCATTTGTAATCCTAATGCCGCACTTATATCCCACCCACTCCCATCTGTTACCCTTGTGACATGCAAAGATCAACACAATGGAAAAGTCACACACATGTAGATGCGAGGGCACAGGCGCACTTAGCATATATAGTTCTACAGTATCAGAAATTCATGAACAATCACAAGACTCATTGCCTTCGAAAAGCTAAATTCCAAAGGGGCAGCTGATGCAAGGTTCACACTAGCACTGGCCTCCATTGTTTGGATCCCCAAAGCGCTAAATCAGCTGTTACACATGGCGCCCAGAAGACCCCATTGACTATAACGTGCAGGACTTTTTCTTCAGATGCAACCCCAACAGAGTCTCAAACTTGTATGGTTGAATCTGTGCTGGAAATGTGGACAGGAATAGGACTTGCTCCATAGTTTACAAATGGTTGCTATGGCCCAGACACTGATAAGTAAAAACTACGAATGTATAGGCAACCATAGTAATGTATGGGCCCATATACTGTCCAGGCCAACTACGGTGGTGTATATGGGGCTTAAGACCCACATTGCAAAATAAACATTGTATTTTTTTTCTGCATTCTGCAGCATTTTTCATTGAATTGTTGTTGCTCTTTTTCAACCTTTTTTCCCCCCCTATTAAATATATAGGGAAAATGCTCACAATTCTACAGCTTCAATTAATATGTCCTTGGGCACATGCGGTTATATATACTGCTAGAAAGCTGACAGTGCGCTGAATTTCCCATTATGCACCCAGGCAGAAGAGCCATTGGTGACGCTACCGATAGCGCTGCACTGTCAGAAGGGCGTTCCTGACAGTCTGTGGGTAGCTCTATACTGTTAGAGGGGGTGTTCCTTACCAGAGATGAGCGAATAGTATTCGATCGAGTAGGTATTCGATCGAATACTATGGTATTCGAAATACTTGTACTCGATCGAGTACCACTTGCTATTCGAATGTAAAAGTTCGATGCAGAACCAGCATTGATTGGCTGAATGCTATACAGTCGGTCAATCAATGCTGGTTCTTCTCCTACCTTTAGAAGTCTTCTCCGTGCAGCTTCCCCGCGGCGTCTTCCGGCTCTGAATTCACTCTGCCAGGCATCGGGCCTGGGCAGAGCCGACTGCGCATGCCCGCTTGTAGTGCGGACATGCGCAGTCGGCTCTGCCCAGGCCCGATGCCTGGCAGAGTGAATTCAGAGCCGGAAGATGCCGCTGGGACGTTGCAAGGAGAAGACTTCTGAGAGGATCCAGCCCGACCCTGACTCGTGGACTTGGTAAATATAATTTGATCGAACGTTGCCTACCCCTGAAACGAGCATTTTCCCCCATAGACTATAATAGGGTTCATTTTACTGTTCGCTCATCTCTATTCCTTACCAACGAGCCATGACATCTAGCGGTGAGGAAGACTCCCTCTCCTCCTGACAATACTCGTCCATAGACTAGTACTGGGGGAATGTTCCTCACAACTCAGCGTCATGGCTGGGCGGTAGTAAGTGTGTAACAAATATACGCACCTGGTCATGTGCACGAGGTTTTAGAATTTTGCTATATTTACCCTAAAATACTAACGTAGACATAATGTACATCCATAGCTTGCAAAAAATAACTTAAGATTCTCCAAACACCTACAAATATTTTAGTGTCCTCAGCAATGTTGGCAGGAATAGCTGTTTTACTGACCAAGTGATAAGATAGGGATAGATGGTTTTGCTTTCTCACCTTGTTTTTAAAATGTTTAAAAATTGCAAAATTTCGGAAAACTGGATAAGCCTCAGAGCTCGTAAAAACCTCAAGCCTGGAAAAGAGAGAAGTCATGGTTAATATGAACAAGCGTAGTCAGTCTGTAAAGCAATAACCATGGATTTTCTGGATTATCTAGAACAGGAGTGGACATAGAAGTGATGAAATACCCATCTTTTTCCAAGTAGAAAAAGCTATTTGACTGTTCCCCGAATTATAAATTTTTCCAATTTATCTCATATAGCTGCAATGTAAAAGGTGACTGACAGCCATTGAAATGCGAGTCACTGACCCCTTTCATACACATCACTGACACAAACAGGGGGGAGAAAGCTCCTTGTCAGGAGATCCAAGATTTCTGGCAAAATCGGAATTCCTTCTCTAGCCCCCACAATTCCCATGCAAATAGTGCAAATAGTTTTGGTATGCCTTGACATTGCTGCTCTAATATCAGGCGTAAGGGCGTAATTCAGACAGAACTTTCTGCAACTGTACAACTAGAGGAGACAGAGTCAGAGAGTGGAACCACATCTTCTTGTCTCCTCAGACCCAAGACCGCCCATGTGACAGTGCAGAGCCTAACTATAATATCAGGCACCAAATCTAACTGCACCAATTGTTCTGGAACAGAGACTAGAGAAAAAATTCCAGATGCACTCGAATTATCAGAACCAAAGAACGCAAAGAGTTGGAGCTGGTGAAGTTGGTGTCGGGGCCCCATGTATTGAAAACGCTGCAACTTGGTTTTACAGTACCTGCATTTTCCTGCTATGTGAAAATGGGATTAGCCATAATCCCATCTACTTTGCAGGTACCGTAAAATGCTGCGGTTTTTGCAAAGTACCTGCAAAAAGGATGAGATTATGGCTAATCCCATTCACGCACTGCAGAAAAATATCTGCAGCAGAAATTTTTGTAAATTGCTGGCGTTTTCTGTATAGGTTTAATAGAGGAAAACTCTGCAGACTTTCTGTGAAAAGCACTCTAGAAAAAACCTGATGTGTTTCTGCAGCAGCTCGCTATGTGAAGCCTTAGCTTTGACTAGCCTTTTGGGGTTCAGATATCCCCATCAAATTCACACCCCCTTGTTGGTAAGACGTGGTCAGGGGATCGCTGAACAGGTTCTCTGCTCCTATTAAAATGTTACAAAGTGGTCAGTCTAATAGGTCTTGTAGAGTATTTGCTACACTGTAGCTCTTTCTACTCACGGCTTCCCATTACACTGGACATATACTTAGTAGCTATCTGTTAAAGTCAGTCATGCCACTTTATAAATGAATTTCCCATTACTTCCCCTTATTGGATCGCCAGATTAGATGTATTAGACAATGACAGCACAAGGGCAGATTTCAAAGGTCAAACTAAAGCCTACTGTATATCTATCACTTAGGGTCCAAGCTACGGATTACTTACAGATCACAGTAACAAAATGTTACAAACTAAATTAACAATGTCAACAAAGAAAGACAGTTCAACAGGAAAAGATTTCCTTTAACTATGGAGGCCCCTCTACTTGGGGGGGACTGGTCCTCGATGAAGGGATCCAGATGATATACACGAGGAAGTGCTATATGGAGAAGAAGGATGCAAATTGGGTGTCCTTCAAGAAGGAAGAAAATGTTTCCATATTGGCCAAACCAGAGACCTATAGATGTCTCTTTGTATTAGAGAAATTTCCGGTTTTGTCTAAGAGAAGAGCTAACTTCCATGCTATTACATAAAAATGGTTGTACATCAATAAGGCTGTGTTCTCATTAGTCTTATGTGTTCCATTAACAATGAAACAATAATTCCGCAGCATCTATTTTTTAAGTCCTCAAGGACTTACATTGGCGTTCATCTGTTTTCTGGTATTATAGATGGCAAGAACAATTCTAGAGACCGGGCTACTCTTGCTAGACTGGAATTAGTTAAAGATCATAAATTACTAACATAACAGAGCAGAAATACGTCTTCCATGGTGTGTATAAATCAATAAACAGTACAGTACATATGGCAGTATTATACGTTACATTGTTACATTTTATTGTGATGCAGTTACAATGTCAAGTCTCTATCATTAGAACCCCCTAATTACGTCCCTAGTAAGATGAACACCTAGGCAATTCTCTTTACCATTTGCAGAAGTAGCTGTCTTCATTATACATACACATACTGACATATACACCCAGAGAAACATAGCGGTGCGAGCGCAGAATACAATTAACACGGGCACCGGCTGACATTTACACAGACAGTCGAGCGCCCTACAGCTGGTTAATTAATACCACGCTGTAAGAAAAGGAGATTTACAGGACCCCATCAGTATATAGAAAACTATCCTACCGAAAATTCAGACTTTACAAACCAGGGCTACCCGTGCTACGCATTGAAGACTCATACAAAGCGGATCAGAGCTATGAGGTGTATGGAGTTATAATACAGCGCCTATAGACTTCTAGTAGGGTCAGTATGATGATGACATCACTCACAGGATCCATGCATTAACAAGGACAAGCCCTAGTGATAATAAATAATGGCTTATTGCCTGTTGTGTTCTATTGTATTTAGCGCTCGGAAATTAATCAAATCAATTTGGTTAATTCGCCAATGCGAAATCGATGTTAGCCCGGCCCTAGAGTCTTAAATATTCCATGCACATTTTATCCTCCTACAATAAGCTATGATCAAAAGGTTATTTTAATGCAGTAAATAGTTGGGTGGTAGGATAGGAAGCCTGCGTCAAATAGGTCTGAAAATCAAGATTAAAATTGAGGCTAGGGCATAAGCTCCAATTTTATTGTAGCATAATTATTTCTCTCAATCCCTCAAGCCATAGGATTGGACATAAAGTGTCTCCATATTCTTCAAAACTTACCCCAATATGAAGCCTTCCGATACCAAGCGGAAAAAGACTGAAGCCATCCGGGTGTTTCCCCCTTTTCTCCTCCACTTTTGACTCTGTAACCATTTTGGTACAAGTCACCCAGAGATTTCTTCCGCCTGCGCGTACTTCTATAGACTTCACTCTTTGTCCCCTCCGGAGCCCGATAAACTAAAATCTTCCCTGGTATCATGATTTAAAAGAAGCTTGAAAGTTGAAAATCTATTCTACGCATACGCCCCAAAACTGGTACAAAATATACAGAGAATCGCCTGTCTTCAAGAAGAAGAACATTGTTGCTTAGATGGATGGGTACAACTGGCAAAGGTGAGCAGGGTCCAGGGCAAAGAAAACACCGGCGTCTTCCAAGGACACAAAAGGGTCAGACAGCGTAAAGACGTGTCCAGCGGTGCAGCAGAAGAATCGAGAAGCGAAAGGCAAACCAGTATATCTTCCAGAAACGGGTTACTGATACTAAACTGCACAGATTCACAAATGATCCTTCCCTGCACAATGCTTAAAACCTCCAATTTGCTATCAGGATATTAAAGCCTAAGCTCCTTTTGGACATTTGATGGATGTGTGTTCTGGCTATAGCACCCCCTCCCCACAGCTACATGTCCCAATCCTCATATCCAGCTGAAGAGGGTGATGAAGAAGATTAGCAGCCTATCGCATCCAACCCTGACAGGGAGGAAAAACTCCATTCAGCTGCCACAGGGCCGGGACATTAGGGGCCCAGTGACAACCGCTACCACTGCTATCATTATACTCGGGGGTCTTTTCAGACCCCCGAGTATAATGATTGGCGGCCCAGGAGAGGTAAGAAACATAAAAAACACTGTTACTTACCTCTCCACGATCCGGGCAGGCTTCAGCCTAGTCGTCTGACGTCTCATGACCCCAGCCTGCATCCTGGGTCATGTGACATCTGACGTAATTGAAGATGGACTACTTCGGAGACTGATATCATAGAAGCCTCGAGATAGGTGAGCAACAGAGTTTTTTTTATGTTTTTCTCCCCCTGAGTCTCCGATTATTATACTCTGGGGTCTGAAAAGACTCCAGAGTATAATAATTGTTTATGGGTGTCCACTGTGGGACATAATACTGTGTGCAGGGGCCACTATGGGCCATAATACTGTGTGCAGGGGCCACCATGGGGTACAACACTGTGTGCAGGGGCCACTATGGGATACAATACTGTGTGCAGGGGCCACTATGGGGTACAACACTGTGTGCAGGGGCCACTATGGGGTACAATACTGTGTGCAGGGGCCACTATGGACCATAATACTGTGTGGAGGGGCCACTATAGGCCATAATACTGTGTGCAGGGGGCACTATGGGGTACAATACTGTGTGCAGGGGCCACTATGGGGAATAATACTGTGTGCAGGGGCCACTATGGGGGATAATACTGTGTTCAGGGGCCACTATGGGGTATAATACTTTGTGGAGGGGCCACTATGGGGGATAATATTGTGTGGAGGGGCCACTATGGGGGATAATACTGTGTGCAGAGGCCACTATGGGGCATAATACTGTGTGCATGGGGCCACTATGGGGGATAATACTGTGTGAAGGGGCCACTAAGGGACATAATACTGTGTGCAGGGGCCACTAAGGGACATAATACTGTGTACCGGGACCACTATGGGGCATAATAGAGCGCGCAGGAATGTGTAGGAGGGGGTTGGTCGAGGTCTTCGGCGTTGGTGTTGGTCGGGGGGGGGGGGGGGGGGGATGTCAAACGTTCGCCACGGCACCCCGCCATTCCTAGTTACGCCACTGACTCCATTAATAAAACACAAACTATTTCCTAAATGTAAAAACAAGTATAATAATGTGGATATGATATCTACTCTACTCCATATCCTCCTATCTTTCTGCTGTTTGTGATTATATCCCAGGACCCCACTTACAATTTGCTATCTATAATACTTTTGTCTTCTTCCAGGGCCCAATAGCGATTACTAGTTTTGCACCCCAGTTACTCATGGGAGAGGATGAAAATGGCATTTCATGGAGAATGCAGAGTCCCCAGGGGCCGGTTACTATATTATGGCCCAGTTGGAACCAGCCCAGAAACCTGTGGTTCATCTGCAATATAACTCAAAGGAAGTAAATAAGTGATGGCCGATGGTATTAGCGGTGGCAGAAAGCACACTGGTTCATTTCAATGACAGAAATGTGTCTGTCCTGTGTGACCCCATACTTACTATACACTCACTCATCTGTATCAAGAAAGGACTGTTTACTTGGTGTCTAATATATCTCACCCACTACCATGTGCCCTTGTCATAGTATAATCTATACATCACCATGTATATTACATAGATAGTTACAATACCTGTGTATGCCTAATAATACATGCACGCGGTGCAGATTACACGTGGTTTCTCCTTTGCGCATATACAGGCAGAAATTGATATAACATAATACGATATCATTTAAATCAAAGATTCTCTTATTCATCATGTACATCGTGCAAATAGTGTGAATTTTATAGTCTGCAGCATGTGAATTATTTGTACACATAAGAAATAGAACAAGTGTCCTGGTTAGCAGAGGCACAAAAGTAACTGGAGATGGACCTGGAGAGCTGCTCTGACACTAAGGAAAGTAGATAGGTTTCAGACATGAGACGGTTTTCTGGAAGCTGAAGGAAACCCTTAGTATAAGAATGGCAAAAGGAAATCCTGTAGCATGGTAAGAGTAACACGATAGTGTACTATACAGGAGATGAGAAGACAGATACCGGGCCTGCCATTACAAGCACCATTAGCCTACATTCAGTGCTAGTGCACATCAAGCGTCCTCTCTAAGCTGGACACCCTGGAAAGGACAGAGTTAAACATACTGCGCCCTGCAGGCAGGTATATCAGGCATTGGGCTTGTTGACCTCAATAGCAGGTTGTTTTAACACTTTTATTTCCAGCTTAGAGGGAACAAAGGGGCGCATTTATTAAGCAACTTGTAACTTTTTTGCGGAAATTGCACCTTTTATACCCTACTAGTGGCGTAACTACCAGGGTAGCAGAGGCAGCGGCTGCCACAGGGCCCGGGACATCAGGGGCTCGGCGACAGACGCTACCGCTGCTGTTTTTATTTTTTTTTCTTAATAGGCCGTTATCGGCTGGAATTACTCCAGCCGGTAATGGGTCCTATTTACTTACCGATACAGGCAGGGGCCGGTATCGTCAGTAAGTGAGACCACGGGCCCCACAAACACTATTATTATATTTGGGGGTCTTTTCAGATGATTGGAGTTCCAGGAGAGGTAAGGGAGCATAAAAAACACTGTTACCTATTACTTACCCCTTCGCGCTCCATACAGAAAGGCCGGACCCAGGGCACAGCTTAGGGGGAGGTCGACATGACAAGGGCGGAGGGGTCAGCGGGAGGTGGTTGTCAGGGAAGGGAGGGGGAGCGGCTGGCCAGCAGCGGGAGTTACTAGGGGGAGGTGATAAAGCCCCCTGCGACCCCCGCCGGTGGTCAGTCGCGTAGCAGAGGAAGAACGGTCCCGCCCGCCCTTTAGCTTGGGTTTGTGGGTGGGGATGCTTGATCGTCGCAGCAGTTGGCAGGGTGGGAGGTCCTTGGAGTTGCAAAAACCTTGGGGGTGGGGAAAAACACATGGGGTGTATTTCTCCCCAATTATGTAATCACTGTGTATGAGTGGTCTGGCTGCCTCTGGACTCCTGCTGGGTGGCGTCCCGGGGAGTGATTTGCGCTTGGTACTGCCATCAGTTTATGGTGCCCCCGTGCCTGTGGTTGCGGCTGGGGGTAACTTGTTTATGATGGTCAGTCTGGCGGTCAGATCTTTAGCTCCAAGGGCTTTCCCCCCTCTTTGTTACTTGCACTAATATTTATATTAATTATATTTTATTTAGATAAGAGAAGTGGGGTATGGTTAGTTAGTTACTCAGAAAGGATGTTTTAATAAAGAAAGGTTAAAATTTGATGTTTGTATTTTATGTAATAAAACGGCTGCTGTGGCCAATTTATCCAACCTCTCTTGTTTGTTTTTATTTAGGTAAGAAGCGGGGGGAAGGTGGGGGTTGAGAGGGATGGCGTCAGGGGTGGCAGCAGTGGTAAGTATGAAGATCAGGAGGGAGAGCGGACATCCTCAGTGCCATTGTCAAGTCATCCTGCCTAGTTTTGTGACATCCCTGACGCCACTGCGTCCTGGGTCATGTGACGTCCTGATATCATTGAAGATGGACGACACCACCAAGGACTGCAGCGGAGCCGGGGATAGGTAAGTGACAGTGTTTTTTATGTTTGTATCCCCCCAGGTCCCCGAAAAGACCCCAGAGTACAATAATTGTTCATGGGTGTTCATTATGGGGCATAATACTGTGTGCAGGGGCCACTATGGGGCATAATACTGTGTGCAGGGGCCACTATGGAGCATAATAAAGCGCGCAGGAATGCGGGGGGGCGGTCGAGGTCGGTCGGGGGGGGGGCATGTCAAAAGTTTGCCACGGGGCCCCGCCATTCCTAGTTACGCCACTGTACCCTACGCTATATTTATGACACATTTGCGCTTTTGTAACAGATGTTATGCAGCCGTCACCTCTTTTGCATTTTGCTGTGGCCTAAGGGGAAACATCAGGGCACAAATGCACTCCAGTAGATGGACAGTGCAATAAAAAGCCCATTAAGTCAGACAGCAATAAAAGTGGCAAAGTGCACATATCTTAAAAGGGCGCATCTAAACTCAGTAACACATGTGCACAACATTTAACATCATGTAAGATCATTTATGTCTTTTTGAGTAAAAAAAAACCTCCAGTAAATAATTTCAATAAAACCCGTCACGATTATGTGACAAATAACACAAGTAACACAATTACCTATTATGATACTTTGTTTCTTACAGCAAAGACAATCACTATTTTGCTTTTCAACAAACAAGCAGGGCCTATATGATGGAAAAGCAAGTAGAAAACAGGGATGACAATGCATATCCTAACACCGGAGGGCAGCACTGCCTCACAAATGACGTCTAGTGAAGTAAAGCCGCTAAAGTCCACGTTATCCTGCACATCTGCACATGCAAAATCGATAAAAACAATCTATGTTCAGGCATAAGGGTAAATCACAAGGCGGGAGATGAAACTAAGGATTGGTTCACTCTAGCGTATGTATTCCGTCCGGGGGCGTCCGCATGGAGACCCTCTGGATGGAATACAATCGCCATTGCAAGCGCTGTGCTGTCAAAGCGCACACATCCCATAGACTATAATGGGGTCCATGTGCTTGCTGCGCACCGCCCACACGAATCATTCGTGCAACCGAAAGTGTGGTCTGGAAGTGGTTAAAAAATATTAGATGTAGCAAATTTACATGGATGTCAGGTGAAGCAATGGTTCATTGCAGAATGCAGACAGGAAAATACTATAGTGTGCATTTGGACATCAACCCCATCATAGATTGCTGAATCCCAGTGAATCCCATCCACGTATTACGGAAAAATACATGCATCGAACAAGCTGCGATTTCCAAAACTATTGCGGTTTTGGAAATCGCAGCACGTCAATTATAGCCGAGACACGCCGGCAGTTTCCTTATAGGTATAATGGAAGCAGAAAGTCTTTCTGTAAAAACCGCTGCAGGAAAAACACAATGCATTGCTGCCACTGTTTTTCCTGCAGCACTTTTTTGCAGTGGCCCGCTACATCGGGCCTTAGCCTCAGTGGTTGCATTATTAGTATTAGACGCCTATCCAATCTCTACCATATAAGGAAGGGTGACACGGTGGCTCAGTGGTTAGCACTGCAGCCTTGCAGCACTGGAATCCTGGGTTCGAATCCCACCAGGAACAACATCTGCAATGAGTTATTTTTCTCCCCATGTTTACATGGATTTCCTCCTATTCTACAAAGACATAGGAAAGATAAATGTACATTGTGATCCCTATTTGGGGCTCACAATCTATATTACAAAAAAAAAAATCTCTACCGTATAAGGAACACAACGCTGCAAAAACTATGGCCATGTGTATAGGTCGATAGATACAGTCCTATGAAAAAGTTTGGGCACCCCTATTAATCTTAATCATTTTTAGTTCTAAATATTTTGGTGTTTATAACAGCCATTTCAGTTTGATATATCTAATAACTGATGGACACAGTAATATTTCAGGATTGAAATGAGGTTTATTGTACTAACAGAAAATGTGCAATATGCATTAAACCAAAATTTGACCGGTGCAAAAGTATGGGCACCTCAACAGAAAAGTGACATTAATATATAGTACATCCTCCTTTTGCAAAGATAACAGCCTCTAGTCGCTTCCTGTAGCTTTTAATCAGTTCCTGGATCCTGGATCCTGGATAAAGGTATTTTGGACAAACAATTCAAGTTCAGTTAAGTTAGATGGTCGCCGAGCATGGACAGCCCGCTTCAAATCATCCCACAGATGTTCAATGATATTCAGGTCTGGGGACTGGGATGGCCATTCCAGAACATTGTAATTGTTCCTCTGCATGAATGCCTGAGGATTTGGAGCGGTGTTTTGGATCATTGTCTTGCTGAAATATCCATCCCCGGCGTAACTTCAACTTCGTCACTGATTCTTGAACATTATTCTCAAGAATCTGCTGATACTGAGTGGAATCCATGCGACTCTCAACTTTAACAAGATTCCCGATGCCGGCATTGGCCACACAGCCCCAAAGCATGATGGAACCTCCACCAAATTTTACAGTGGGTAGCATGTGTTTTTCTTGGAATGCTGTTTCTTTTTGGACGCCATGCATAACGCCTTTTTTTATAACCAAACAACTCAATTTTTGTTTCCAAAATGAAGCTGCCTTGTCCAAATGTGCTTTTTCATACCTCAGGCAACTCTATTTGTGGCGTACGTGCAGAAACGGCTTCTTTCTCATCACTCTCCCATACAGCTTCTATTTGTGCAAAGTGCGCTGTATAGTTGACCGATGCACAGTGACACCATCTGCAGCAAGATGATGCTGCAGCTCTTTGGAGGTGGTCTGTGGATTGTCCTTGACTGTTCTCACCATTCTTCTTCTCTGCCTTTCTGATATTTTTCTTGGCCTGCCACTTCTGGGCTTAACAAGAACTGTCCCTGTGGTCTTCCATTTCCTTACTATGTTCCTCACAGTGGAAACTGACAGGTTAAATCTCTGAGACAACTTTTTGTATCCTTCCCTTGAACAACTATGTTGAACAATCTTTGTTTTCAGATCATTTGAGAGTTGTTTTGAGTAGCCCATGATGCCACTCTTCAGAGGAGATTCAAATAGGAGATCAACTTGCAATTGGCCACCTTAAATACCTTTTCTTATGATTGGATACATCTGGCTATGAAGTTCAAAGCTCAGTGAGGTTACAAAACCAATTTTGTGCTTCAGTAAGTCAGTAAAAAGTAGTTAGGGGAATTCAAATCAATAAAATGATAAGGGTGCCCATACTTTTGCACCGGTCAAATTTTGGTTTAATGCATATTGCACATTTTCTGTTAGTAATATTTCAGGATTGAAATGAGGTTTATTGTACTGTGTCCATCAGTTATTAGATATATTGAACTGAAATGGCTGTTGCAAACACCAAAATATTTAGAACAAAAAATGATTAAGATTAATAGGGGTGCCCAAACTTTTTCATAGGACTGTATGAGAGTCTGTACTTTTATCTGCAACTATGGATCCGAAATTGCAGATACAAACTATGGTCGTGTGCATGAGGACTTACAATGATGCCCTTCTCGGTGAATTGGGTTTTCTTGAGTTAAAGCCAGGAGTGGATTCAGAAGGAATAGGATATACAGTCCTATGAAAAAGTTTGGGCACCCCTATTAATCTTAATCATTTTTAGTTCTAAATATTTTGGTGTTTGCAACAGCCATTTCAGTTTGATATATCTAATAACTGATGGACACAGTAATATTTCAGGATTGAAATGAGGTTTATTGTACTAACAGAAAATGTGCAATATGCATTAAACCAAAATTTGACCGGTGCAAAAATATGGGCACCTCAACAGAAAAGTGACATTAATATTTAGTACATCCTCCTTTTGCAAAGATAACAGCCTCTAGTCGCTTCCTGTAGCTTTTAATCAGTTCCTGGATCCTGGATGAAGGTATTTTGGACCATTTCTTTCTACAAAACAATTCAAGTTCAGTTAAGTTTGATGGTCGCCGAACATGGACAGCCCGCTCTCAAATGATCTGAAAACAAAGATTGTTCAACATAGTTGTTCAGGGGAAGGATACAAAACGTTGTCTCAGAGATTTAACCTGTCAGTTTCCACTGTGAGGAACATAGTAAGGAAATGGAAGACCACAGGGACAGTTCTTGTTAAGCCCAGAAGTGGCAGGCCAAGAAAAATATCAGAAAGGCAGAGAAGAAAAATGGTGAGAACAGTCAAGGACAATCCACAGACCACCTCCAAAGAGCTGCAGCATCATCTTGCTGCAGATGGTGTCACTGTGCATCGGTCAACTATACAGCGCACTTTGCACAAATAGAAGCTGTATGGGAGAGTGATGAGAAAGAAGCCGTTTCTGCACGTACGCCACAAATAGAGTTGCCTGAGGTATGAAAAAGCACATTTGGACAAGGCAGCTTCATTTTGGAAACAAAAATTGAGTTGTTTGGTTATAAAAAAAGGCGTTATGCATGGCGTCCAAAAAGAAACAGCATTCCAAGAAAAACACTTGCTACCCACTGTAAAATTTGGTGGAGGTTCCATCATGCTTTGGGGCTGTGTGGCCAATGCCGGCATCGGGAATCTTGTTAAAGTTGAGAGTCGCATGGATTCCACTCAGTATCAGCAGATTCTTGAGAATAATGTTCAAGAATCAGTGACGAAGTTGAAGTTACGCCGGGGATGGATATTTCAGCAAGACAATGATCCAAAACACCGCTCCAAATCCTCAGGCATTCATGCAGAGGAACAATTACAATGTTCTGGAATGGCCATCCCAGTCCCCAGACCTGAATATCATTGAACATCTGTGGGATGATTTGAAGCGGGCTGTCCATGCTCGGCGACCATCTAACTTAACTGAACTTGAATTGTTTGTCCAAAATCCCTTCATCCAGGATCCAGGAACTGATTAAAAGCTACAGGAAGCGACTAGAGGCTGTTATCTTTGCAAAAGGAGGATCTACTAAATATTAATGTCACTTTTCTGTTGAGGTGCCCATACTTTTGCACCGGTCAAATTTTGGTTTAATGCATATTGCACATTTTCTGTTAGTACAATAAACCTCATTTCAATCCTGAAATATTACTGTGTCCATCAGTTATTAGATATATCAAACTGAAATGGCTGTTGCAAATACCAAAATATTTAGAACTAAAAATGATTAAGATTAATAAGGGTGCCCAAACTTTTTCATAGGACTGTATAAAAGAAGAATGTAAACTTCTCCTTTCTGCTGAATCCACTGTCTCAAAAAACTCAGCAATATCTGCACCCATAAAAAAGCAAGAACTCAACGTGTGTCTTCAGCCTTGGACCATTCTATGGATCTGAGCTCCTTGCACATGAGACATTTAGCACAGTAACATAGAGATTACTATAGAAATCAATGTCATTCTTACCCAGCCAGCTCCTGTTCAAATAGACAGACACAAACACAGGAGGCACTGTAAAAAAATCCACTACGGAGTTCACTTCCAGCCAAAACCACAGCTTGTCATTGGCAGCGATAAACTGTGAAAACAAGGGAGGTTACGTCAAAAGAAGGCAATACTGGGAGCAAGGCAAGGTGCAAGCTAGATATGATTATTAGGGTTGAGCCGATCTGGAGATTTCAGGATTGTTTTTAAAATCTGATTTTCCATCATTTTCCAGGCAATCCCGATCATGAAATTTGCTCGATCGTCGACCGGGATCCGATCTTTCTCGACCCCGATCGCTCAACCCTAATGATTATGATAACATTCACACTAGCTGTCTTGTATACAAAACTTCCATTTCTAGATGAGATTTTAGCCTACACATAGGACATGCCATTTCTTAACTGGGTGTTTTGGTTATTTCACGTTGCCACCTATCTACAACTTGCTGATTCATGGGATCCCAACCGTTCATGAGAATGGGCATCACTTGTACCCCCATAAAGCAGTGCTTCTCATACTGTGAGGGGGCAAGGGTCTCTGGTGTGGCAAAGGTCTCTGGCTTCCATAGAATCAGGATCTTTGTATAGAAGATGAGAGGTCAGCAGAAGCCACTGCAGTGGATGGGGAGACGAGAAAGTAATAGGAGCAGAGCCACAGCCCTGGCTACTGTATAACGGTGGCAATGGAGAACTGCAGCTCTGCTTCTATTAGGTTGGGTTCACATAGGAGTTCTTTAGGCCGGATTTTGATGTGATGCCCGGTAACAGAATCCGGTCCAAAAAGCGGCTAGCCGCAACTGGATGCTGGTGCAGTGCATACAATGCACTGCGATCAAGTCGCAGCATTCTGCTCCGGATTAGGCCCAAATGTGGGAGGGAGGGTCACGAGGTGGACAGTTCATCAGTATGAAACATCCATCAGGGGCTGGGAATTCCAATAAAAATTAAAGTTCTTGTAGCTAACCAATATAAAAACTTGATCCCATTAGAAGGGCATTCAGACACATCGGTGCAATGCAATGACAGTTCCATAATTGCCATATTGTTCTTCTTCTAACTTTACAGCATTCTAAGACGTTAGAAATACCACTTACCCTCAGGCCAAAATACAGCAGGAAGAAGATGTTGAAGGCCATATCTATCTGAAGAGTGAAGTCCTTGTAGAAGTTTTGGCAGGTTTCAATAGGGCTGAAAGAAAAGACATAAGAATGCGCTTATTGATCTCGCTCTCGTTAGATAGATAGATAGATAGATAGATAGATAGATAGATAGATAGATAGATAGATGTAATGTTAACACTCTCTAGGATGGTGAGAAGGAGAACATGGCTGCTCTTCTGTGACACAAAGACAAGATTTATTCATATAGATCTTACTTAGTCTTAGGTGTAATGTCAGAGAAAAGAAAAGAGAAAATTAAGAGGTGAAGCCATGGGATATATCTCTATGTTCTGTGTTCATAAAATGAAGTAAGTGTGCAATGGAATCAGGAGCCAGAGTGTGCAACCAAACCATTCCACAAACGCCCCACGTAGCGAGACGCGGCCAAAAAGCGCTGCAAGAATAACTGTGGTAGATATGCATTGCAGTTTTTGCAACATCGCTTTTCTCAGAAGTCCACAGTTTCCCTCCACTTCAATTATACAGATACGAAAAACATCAGCGTTTCCGTAGTTAGAGTGGACACACTGCGATTTGCAAAATGCAACGGTTCTTAAAATCGGAGCATGTCCACTGTCGCTTAAACTGCTCCTCTGCTAATGAAGCTTATCTGTGCCAAGGAACAAGTTGTGCATCCAGACATATTCGCCGCAGCAATGCTTTATTCAGCTACATTTTGCTTGACTGTGCATCGCCTATTCATCAGAGCCAGTCTTGACAATCCCGTTTCCTTGACAAGTTATATCCACAGAATCCCTTTCACTGGATGAGTTTCCTCTATTACACCTTTCACGGTATACTTGTGACACAAGAAAGCCCATAACCATGGCAGTGTTTGATATAATGACCCAGCTAGTCTAGTACCGATAGCCATGGCTCAGATTGCTAGTTTTTCCCATTCTAATTTTAGACTGATCCATTAAAGACTTGCTCGGTTGATCTTATGCTGCACCCCAGGGTCATGTGTCTAATTTCTATACAATTGGGAAAGGGCAGGTATCTGTAACAATGTGGCCATTCATAAAGTATGTGAAGATGAAGATAGATCGGCATCTCTCCGTTTTCTTATTTAAAATAGCGTTTCAGAATGCTATTCCTTAGTCATAGCGTATTTTTTTTATCTAACTATTCATGTAAAGCCAATAGGGTATGGAAAAATACCCCACAAATTGTAAAAGTCCTGCAGAATATGCTGGTGCTATATAAATAAAATGTATCATTATTATTACTAGTCACTAGAGGTGAGCGAGTAGTGAAATATTCGAGATTCGAGATTCGTTTAGAGTAGAGCCTCAATATTCGACTACTCAATCGAATATCGAATCCGAATGATCATTACAGGGGAAACCACTATTCGACTAAAGGAGAGTCACCAAGTCCATGAGTAGCAGAAGGAGAATGTTTAGGAGGAGTGCTGTGCAGTTAAAGCGCACGGACCCCATAGACTATAACGGGTCTGTGCGGGCAGTGTGCGTGGCAAGCACATGGACCCCATCATAGTCTATGGGGTCCGTGCACTTTAACTGCACAGCGCTTGCAGTTGCACTGATATTCCATTCGGGGGGTCCTCCTGTGGACTCCTTCCGGACGGGAGGCAAGTGATAATGTGAACTGGCCCATACTCGTCCTCTAGAACTAGCGTTGATTGGCCGAATGCTATACGGAGTTTAAGATCGGACCACAGCAGTCTCCATCGTGGTCCAATCTTAAACTCCGCCTCGTCACAGACGAGCCTCCGGCAGAACCAACGTTGATTGGCCGAATGCTGTACACTGTATAGCATTCGGCCAATCAACGCTGGTTCTGCAGCAGGCTTGTCCT
Organism: Leptodactylus fuscus; assembly: GCF_031893055.1. NCBI lineage: Eukaryota > Metazoa > Chordata > Amphibia > Anura > Leptodactylidae > Leptodactylus > Leptodactylus fuscus. Next base: position 36,967,104 of record NC_134274.1, read on the forward strand.
TGCTAGTCGGGAGAGCTGGCAGCTTGCGTTTACGTGGGAGCTGACTTTTTCTCATAGGAATGCATTGACCAGCATTGATTGGCCGAATGCTATACAATGTACAGCATTCGGCCAATCAATGCTGGTTCTGAATCAAATCTTTACTGCGAATAGCGAGTAGTATTCCAATGAGTACGAGTATTTCGAATACCGTAGTATTCTATTGAATGCCTACTCGATCGAATACAACTCGCTCATCTCTACTAGTCACTATTCCTATTGATTCCTGCAAACCGTCCATGATAGAACGCCCTGCCAGCTCTACAGCTGTCTATGGCACTTTGACATTCGCACGTCTTTCCACCAAAGCTTCTTCCTTTTCAGTTTTAGACATTGCTAAATTAAGTGAAGAATCTTGTATGTAATAGATAAATCTATTTTTCTGCCAGTGACCAAATATTTTGTATATAATGAAGTAATCATATAACATGGCCATGTATTCACATTACTCAACCACAGAGAAAAAAATGTGTGAGGTCTCGAAAAGGCATAAAAAACATAAAACCACTCAAGAAGACATATCAAATATTAAACGGACATGAAATTAGAGAGTGATATACACAAAGTCAGTCGGCAAATGTCAGAACTAATAATTCATGCGGATATTAATTTGACCAAATATTAAATTTAAAAGCAATTTACTTGACTTTACACCGCTAGGCACCAGTTTGTGTTTAATCCCTGCAGGTAAATGCTCTGTGCTATCTAAAGGAAGGGGAAAAAATGGAGAAGGCTAGAGAGAATATTAAATAGGATGTATTAGAATCAATATAATCCTCCGCTGAAGAAAAACAAACAACCCTCCCGCTGCACGGAAAATGAAAAGGTGCATTACAGTGATAGCAGAAGTGATGGACATAGGATGGATGGACAGTCCGTGTAACTCCAGAGATCAATAGAATACTCGTCAGATAAGAAGACATTGAGTTCCTATAAGTAGTATGCGATAGTATACACTTTGTTTGGCTATATGGTAGGATAGGGTATAGATACTGGAGGACCAGAGGCCACAATCACCCGGGCACCAGTTCTGGAGGGGTCAAAAAGGGGTCCTTGGCGCCTTAGTACCCGCGATATAAAGGGTCCTTTCACAATTTTTGGCTTTGGGCATGGATGGAGTCATAACTGGGTCCAGGTGCCAAAATTCAAAGCTACCCCTCACCACATGAAAGTAACATTAGTGCAATGAATAGGCGGTTCAGTACAGTAGGTAAGAAGACTAGTGTTGAATGATCGGGATCGGAAAAGATTGGATCCCGATCAGCAATTGGGTAAATTTCATGATCGAAATCGGGTACTGATCCCGCCTAAAAAAGATCGGGAACGGAATTCCGATACCAATCGCTCAACTTACCTGCACAGAACTGCTGCCGTTCCCTGGAGCTCCAGGCCATTGTCCTCGGTCCTCTCCTCTCTCTGATTCGTGATGCACTCACGTCTCCCAACCCTGTACCTGCCCACACTCTCCTAAGCCACAGCAAGCCCCGCCTACTCCCAACATCAGTAACACTAGCCTAGGGAGGCAGGGGAGTGCACGGCACTCTGCAGGCGTGTGAATGAGAGAGGAGAGGAAAGAGAAGAATGGGGAGCGGCAGCAGATCTGTGCAGGTAAGTGGACACCAGGGGGAACTAAGTAGCTGACGAATTTTTTAATCACTACACAGTGTGGAGTCCAAAAATTGAAGCATTCAATTTTTGGACTCCACGCTGTGTAGTGAACAGAATCGTTTTTAAAATCAGATTTTCGATCATGAAAAAATCCCATCGACTTGCATTAGGGTCGGGATCGGGTTCGGATGGAAAATGATCGGAAATTGGATTTTAAAAACGATCCTGAAGATCTCAAGATCGGTTCAACCCTAGTGAAGACATTTCATGATGGTTGCTCAGTACTATATTATACTATATTGTAGATCAGGGGTCAGCAACCTTTAGCACTTGAAACTACAACTCCCAACATGCTCCTTTTATTTCCATGGAAGTTTCAAGAACAGAAAAGCAAGTATGCATGCTGGGAGTTGTAGTTTTACAACAGAGGGGGTGCTGAAGGTTGCCTTCCCCTGATATATATATATATATATATATATATATTCATTCAAGCATGGCTCAAAAGGTTAAATGGTTTTCTCACCCCAGAAAACGATGGAAAATTTCCATTCATCGACTCTTTCACCCCCGTCCATTCTGATAGTGAATGGAGCAGTACTATAGATCCCTACACAGCCGTAGCTTCTTGGGTCAATGCAATACTGAAACATAGACTATGATTTATATTATTATTTTTTTACGGGAAGGATTGAGATAATAACGTTTTATTCCTGGGTATTCTTTCTCATATCTCTTTAAAAGTCCCATTAATAAAGTGTGGCTACAGCCAAACAAGAAGCTCCAAGAAGCCATCAGTATAATGGATGGATCTGCGTCTTCATGAATAGCTGCAGAGTAATTAAATGTGTCTTTCTTCTAGCCATAACTGCATCAAAATCCCATGTCTCTGCGCTTGGCATCTGACATCTCCGGAGACGCGGCCTCTGTACAATAAATACTGTCATGGATTTCATTGATGCATTTTGGTAAGTGTTCTTCCAGATCGATGGCGTGCGGGTACACTCCAGATTTTTTTGGTGACTCATGGCTGGGTAAGCTCACAGCAAATGATGGACACAAGGGGAAAAAAAAATGACAAGGACATCTTGATTACAGTTCTATCGAGAGTAAGAGACATTAGAGGTGGAATTAGTGACATACAACGTGACGTGATGTGCCTTCATTCCATGTCCTATATTGGGTGTGAGCAATATTTTTGTATTTTTGTATAACATCAAGTTATGCCTCTGCTTGTTGCCAAGTATATCTCAAGACCCTTCCAAGTTTCAGCAGTTTGTCTCCACCTCTTTGACAGTGCTGTAAGCCGATGGCTGGTCAGGTAATGGAGGGGTGTACATCTTACCCAGACTACTAAGGTGGGTGAGATGAGAAAACTCCAGAAAGAACATTTCTCGGCAGATAACTATTGTCTGCTGAGGGTAATTTCAAAGTTCCGGTTACTGGGCTGGATTTTTGGGAATGGCAGGTAGGTTGGTAGTGGGACCTGTCATTCCACCCCCCTCCAGCCCACACTTTGGGGATGTTCTGGCAGCGACTCAGCTGCAGAGAGTCTCCTCATAAAGGAGGTTTAAGAAGCCAGCTCCAGCAGCAACACTTTGGTAGAACTTGGCTGGAGAGCAAACAGACAGGTCATATTTTTGGAGCTGTGTCCTGAATGATTCTACTGGCTTTTGGATTTCTGTTATTCTAGGTTAGGTAACCTATTCTGTGTTTAGTTAGAGCCTAGCCGGGCAGGTATTTATTTTTGTATTGTTTCCTTTTTCGAGTGGAAATAAACTCTACCTTTGTTTTGGACTAAAGAAGCTGGACTTGTGTGTCTATGCCACCCCACCTAGCAACCCCAGCCCCTGACAGTGCCTATCCCTTTCTTGCAGGAACTACAATACAAAGTATTGTACAAATACAAAGTTTTAATCACTTTAACAGGTTTAATCCATTTAAAAACTGAGAAGTCATCTACCATTCTACTACCTGTCATTGCAGGTCTCGGTTATCAAACCGGTTATCATGGTTATATTTTACTCTTTCTGTGCCAGGCCGTTCAGCAATGGAATATTACTGAATGGCCCTTTATGGCGCACCCGGCTCTGCTTATTATGAATTACAGCAACTGTCTGCTTCCATGTATGTCCTGGAAAATCCAAGCTGTCCACGTTTGTTTAAATAACAGGCACACAGTGGATAAATTCATATGAAAAAAAAAAATCGCCTCCCCATCCAGAAAGTTTAACTACTTCAATCTGATGGAGCCCACACAGACAGCACAGCCGAGCTGAAGACAAGCCAGGGACACCCGGTATTAGACAATACTTCATTAAATGTAAGTGACGTGACAGATGATCAGGACAAGAGCAGGCAATGCTTACTGACGTGCACCATACAGCGCTATATTCACTACTGACCACAGAGACATAGGGTACGCCGCCCATGTCATTACAGCTGTATTAATACTTGGGGCTGCCCTGGCACAGGGGGTGAACACTCCCTCATTTGGCAACTGTGCCATGAAGTTCTAAATTATGACTTTTATTGAATGCTGAAAGAGTCGGCGTACTTAGAAAGTTATTTACACGCTGCTGAGTGCTCGAAGCTTCCAAGTCACGGACTAGGATCAGTAAAAAAATATGGCCACTTACTACATACAATTATTACGCATCTACAGTCCTGCTTTCCATATACATCCACATTCAATGGCAATAAAAAAGTTTCATCTATAAACTGTATTGAGAGCCCAAGCCTGGACGGCAGAAAAGAATGATCAGTAGTAGAAAACCCAAAATAAAGAGGATACTGAAAGGGGGCTTTTAATTCTATTAAAGGGCAATAAAAACATAGACTTAGGGTTGGTTCACATCTGTATTTGTATTCCGTCCAAGAGGGACCGCATGAGCACTCCCCCAGAACAGAATACCAAATGCAATTGCAGGCGCTGTGCAGTAAAAACACATGGACCCCGTAGACTATAATGGGGTCTGTGTGCTTACTGCCAGTTCTTAGCACAGAACATGCGGACAGGAAATCTACTTTCCTGTCCACATGATTCATGCGGGCAGCGCGCGGAAAGCACACGGACCCCATTATAGTCTATGGGGATCTACTTTCCTGTCCGCATGATTCATGCGGGCAGCGAGCGGCAAGCACACGGACCCCATTATAGTCTATGGGGATCCGTGTGCTTTTACTGCACAGCGCCTGCAATTGCGTTTGGTATTCTGTTCAGGGAACCCAATGGAAATCTACAACATTACAGCAGGTATAATTTTTGAAAACGCAGCTTTTCCACTGTGGATATTTTTCTGCAATGTGTGGGTGGGATTAGCAGGAATACCGTCCACTTTTCAGGTACCGTAAAACGTAGCGTTTTTTGTTACGGCATTTTTGCAATGTGGGGCTTCAGCCTAAAGTAAGTTTTCCACCAGAACCCTTCATATCAACCCAGATACCCCTCTTAAATCAAATCGTGTTTTTAGTTTGTGAATCAGAGTCTCTGCTACAACTGTTTTTGTAAATATGCAAATGAGCTCTTTAGAGCAATGAGGGTATTGCCATCCTTCCAAAGAGTTAATTTGCATATTGACAAAAACCATTTCGGCAATGAACGTAACGATTCACAAGGGTGAAATTCCATTTGATACGATTGACCCTAATTTATCAGTGGGACTACGTTCATATGCTGGGTCCCTTTAATGTAGACGATCGCTCTATACAGAACCAAATGAAAGGTTTCCACGGTTTTCTGAAAAAAACCTTATTTTCGTCTTGCCTAGTATTAATCTTTGCACTAATTGTCTAGGATCATAGTCTATAGCTTTTCACCAAATTACGGTCATATCAGATGGCTAATACTGATTACAATGTGATGAATGTATCGAAATCTACGCACAACATTTATCAACACACTTCTTGCATTATCATTTGCAGGTATCTTCTATGTCTGCGCCTTTAGCAACTCTTATCACGCTGCCAACCCACAACTGCAGCTTGCGACCCTAAGCCAGTTCTCCCAGAAGCCTAGTCTGCTCCATTCAATTAGCCTGAAAGCTTCTACAATGTGTCATTTGTTTAATCAGATTTCACTCCAATTTTCTTCCTGTGACACATCTAGTAGTCAAAGGTTGTTGCTATGCTTCTGTAGTCAGAGTTGGCTGTCTGAAATGCCCTTCTGACAGTCAAGAGCTACGGTACCGGCACCAATAGTTCTTCAGCAGGGGCACAGAACGGGAAAGCCGATGAATTCAGTGCACTGTCTGCTTTCTAGCGGTGTATTACACCGCATGTGCCCCAGGTCTCTTACCTTTAGATGTGATCTCCGCCGTGCCGTTCCTTAGAAATACCGTTTTTTTACCGGTATGTAAATTAGTTCTCTGGCAGCGATGGGGGCGGGCCCCGGCGCTGAAAATGCAAAGGGGGCGTCCCCACTGCAGCTCGAGAACAAGATCCTGCAACGCCTCTATCTTCGGCTGGATCCTCCCCTTCTCTGTCGTCTTCCTCCTGCGTCACCTCCGACGCCTGCGCAAAACACTAGTAGAGCCGACTGCGTATGCTGGCCAGCGGCCATTTGGGGAGGCGGCTCTTGCTCTTGTAGTTCAATGCAGGAGCGGCCTCCCAAAAATGGCCGCATTCGCACTCGGCTCTGCTGGTGTCTCACTGGCAGAGCCAACTGCGCAGGCGTTGGAGGTGACGCAGGAGGAAGATGACAGAGAAGGGGAGGATCCAGCTGAAGATAGAGGCGTCGCAGGATCGTGTTCTTGAGCTGCAGTGGGGACACCCCCATCGCATTTCCAGCGCTGGAGCCCACCCCCATCGCAGTGAGAGAACTAATTTGCATACTGGTAAAAACCGGTATTTCTAAGGAACGGCACGGCGGAGATCACATCTAAAGTTAAGAGACGAATAGCCTATTTAAAGCCTATTCCGACGTCTTATCCACAAAAAAAGAGGTTTTAATGGTAGAATCCCTTTAAAAAGATAATTATATCACCCAAATTATTCAATAAATATTATCTGCCATATCTCTGCTTTATATTGGCATCATCTTTTAATCGTTCTTCAATTTATTTTGAACGTTACAAGGCTTACAAGTATAAAGCCGGTTACACACGACCGCGTCGTCATTTTTTTCAATAGTACATTCATTTAGCTCCAGGTTCAGCCAAACCCAAAATTCTGTGTGTATGAACTACTATTGTATGCTGGGTCCTGTCCTATGCCATAGACTTGCCATGTATAGTCTATCAGCAGGATGGTGCACATTTCCATATGGATATTTGAATGAATCTCTATCAATCTGTACAAAACTGAACTACTGTCCAAATATCTGCGGCAACACCACTGGGAATCACATTGAACATTTGAAGTGTATAGATAAAACTTGTATAGATAGCGTGTCTTTTCATGATCATAAATTTGTGTTACATTCTCAGTTCTTGCTTATAGATACCAAGGCTATCGTTCACCCTGTATAAGGATTATGGTCTTGGTTTACAGATGCAGTGTGAAATGGTGGGCAAAGAGAAGAATTCTGATAAGAAGGTAATTAGAATGTCAAGGTCACTTTCATCTGTTCCTTCCTTGATGTAAAGAAATGTCACATTAACATTTACAGGAAGAGTACCATGGGGAATCCTGCGTGACATGAGTTGGAGAAGGCAGCAATCGCCACAGGAAAGTGATACGAGAGATATATGTTCTGAAAAATCTAAATGATTCAAATATTTCACAGCGTACCTGTTGTATCCTACAACTTTGTAGGATAAGTTATGTGTCTATGTGAGGAGTAACGTTGTATCTGGTCATTATATGACACTTTGAGAAACACTGGCATGTTCTGATATCAATAAACGGCTTTGGTTGTGATACAATGTTTCTCTTCGGCGCAATAACAGACTAAACCTGTGCTTTCTCCTATCTCCTTGTGCTTACTCCTCCACACTCCTCTCTCCATAAAGATGATTCATGTGACCCGCAGTCTGTCTTGAGACAGATCGAGCAGTGATTTTCTGTCTTTCCTCTCTCACACCCCTCACTCAGATCTTGTATGAAGAGAACGGGATCAGAATGTCAGTGTTACACAGAAATCTATGGAGCAGCCGCTAGCAAGTTCTTTTATGTCACTCTCCATTAAGCATACTCCTCCTTCCCTTTCCATAGACTTTGGTGTGTGAGGTCGAGAACCGTATCCAATTTCTGGATACAAGTTCTATTAATGATAACAGGTCAGGCAAACGGAGATAAAATCATTATTATTTAATATATGACAAAGCGTCTCCGATTCACTTATTATTTATGAAAAGAGATTATAACTGGAGGTATGCTTTAATAAAATACGTGTCAGTCAATAACCAGAAGCGAGGTGTCGCACATCGGAAGTCAATAGCCCGAAGCGAATCGGAGGTCATTTGCAATTCTTTCTGCTATTGTATCCAACTTGCATCTTACACAGTAAACACAAAACCAATCTTCTTTAAGCATGTATACTCACTTGGATGAATCGATGAAGTATATCACCAGGGCCCCAATGCTCAGAGCAAAGACAGTCACTACCTGTCACAAAAAGACAGCAGGGTTAGTATTTTGGTGACCAAAACAAAGCAACATAAAAATCAATCACACACCTGAATGACGGGTTTAGAAAATGGAGTTTACAGAGGCGCGTGGTAGGATAGAAAAATCCCTTGTACGGTGCTTTCCCTGCCATTGCACAGAAACCTTCTGCTTACCCCACTCGCACACATTGATTGACAGCTTTCCTAGTATTAGACATTGTACAGAGATTACGGCTAAGGACCCACGTTGCGGACATGCAGCTTTTTTTGTTGCAGATTTTGCTGCATCCAGAAATGGATCGTGAAGTAGATAGAAGAAGAAGAGCTTTCTTTGTATCTTCTTCACAATCCGTTCCTGACTTTGGCTCTAAGATATGTAGCAAATTCTGCAACAAAAAACAACAACTGTGTTTCCGCAATGTGGACCCTTAGCCTATAGGAGGGATAAAAAGGACTTTCCTAGGAGTCCTGTTACAATTATTACTCACTATTTCTACTTCTATTAGACTCTGCTCTGAGGTTCCTGTTATGCTAAGGAAAAAGAATCAAATGTCATTATATATTTTTACATCTGTAACAACATTTTCTGAAAGTTTATGCGTCCAGCCTGGAAGAAGAGTATGGCTTGTCAGAAGAAAAGCTGGGGCTTATTGGTAGAGGAGGATGATGAAGATGAAACACCGTGCATCAAAGAATACGCCAAAATGGTAAATTTGTTGTTATCTAAGTCAATTGATGAGAGATGTAAACGAAGATTAGACATTCTAAACCTTTTCTGATCCCTATTCTTCTTGCTGCCATAAAGTGTTATGGGGTATTCCCAGCAGACGTATTTATAGTATATGCCGTATATATTTTATGATATTTCTAGAATTTACACCTTCTCTATGGAGTCAAGTGTTTCACATTCCAATAGAATACAATGGAGCGATGCACATTAATACACAACCATCTTTATCTCTCTGGCGTACTGGTAAATATAGCGTAGTAAGGATCGCCAATTTCATCTGAATCTGTAATTTAGTATTAGTAGTAAATCTGCCCCAGGGTGCAGAGGGTTGTCTAAGAAACTGGTGGCCATTTTGCAGAAAAGGTATGCAGATTGACAATTGCAGGAACTGCACCAGAAAGATTAAAAAGCAGGTATTTTAACAATGCATTATCTGTATTTACAGTGAAGTTTTTATTAGGAACTGGAGGGTTGCATTACAGACTGATGATAAGTATATAGGGAGTAGCCACAACATGATGGGTATATCATCCTATTGATGCCACCTACACAATCAGGAGCAGGCAGTGACTGGAATTTACCCTGCCACAGATCCACTCCAACCCCAGAGATCAGAGAAACCTCGGATCCACCCTGTTTAACCCCTTGACTCCTGCAATCAACGCTGAATTACTTTAAAGGGGCCCTATCACTAGATTTACGTGTTATGAGTTAAAGCTTTAAAAAGGCTATTCAGGTGCTAATCGTTTGTAAAAAGACCCCCCTGTTGTTGTCAATTACTGTGGAAATCGATATGCAAATAAGCTCGATCGTGCACAGCAGGCGTTACATGCACCCCTTAGCATCATAGCTTCTGGACGCCCACCGCTCCCTCCAAGCCCTCCTCCTCCTGCTTGTTCACCACCTCCATCATTGGAGGTTTCTATTGAAATCACGCGCATGCGCAGTAGCCTTCCCCCGGTGCACTACTGTGCATGCTCCAGCACCAGCTCGCAATGTTCTCTACGGGAAAATGGCGCTGGAGCGTGTGATTTCAATAGAAACCACTGACGATGGAGGTGGTGAATAAGCAGGAGGCGGAGGGCTTGGAGGCTCAATTAAGAGTGGTGGGCGTCTAGAAGTTATGACGCTAAGGGGTGCACGGAACGCCCACCGTGCACGATCGAGCTCATTTGCATATCGATTTCCACGGTAATTAACAAAAATAGGGGGGGTCTTTTTACAAACTTTTTAAAGGCTATTCAGGCATATCTTTAGCTCATAACAGGTAAATCTAGTGATAGAGCCCCTTTAAGTATGGAAACACGAAGGGGAAGATTTACTAACCTGAATGTGCCAGAATTATAACTCAAAATGCACCCAAAAAATTGGGCTACATGGCTTGTGCCAGATTTATTGTCTTATTCCTTACTAGAAACTTTTGAAGAGTCTAGAAAAAGGATGGGGTTTAAAATTCATGAATCTGCGCCACAAATTTGGCACAAAATATTAAGTTTAAGGTACAGTAAATCCATTATGAGATAAGTGTCTAGCAAGATGTGTCAAACAACCTGAGACACTGTGATACGTTTGGTGCATCTTCTGCCTGCCAGATATGGTTTAATACTATCTACATCTAAGACAGCAATAGTAAATCTCCCCATTGTCTCTTCTAAACATTAACAGATATTTTCACGATTTATCATCACGAGTCTTGTCTTTCTTTCTCCAAAAGTTGCTTTTGCTCTTTGACTAGGGTTTAAAGGGTTAAGGGGATATCGTCACTCTTTTGGGAGAGATCACCATGTAGGCGTGTGGAGTCTTATTAAGCCATTTGCGCTCCACTGTGAGGGATCATGGGAAGAATATGCAAATCTGTCTTCCATGATGTAAATAGGAAGACAGTGCCTCAGTCATGCAGCCCACTAGGGGGAACTCCCACAGTGGAGCGCAAACGGCTTAATAAGACTCCACACACCTACATGGTGGTCTCTCCCTAAGGAGTGATGATATCCCCTTAACCCTGTCTAGAAGCCTCTCACCTCTGCCAAGTCAGTCTTCTCTGCGCCGGGCTGAAGAGATCCAAATAGATCTTAACAACTGTCCTCGGCTGAGAGACTGACTTGGTAAAATCCCACATCATTGCAGCAAAGGCCTCTGGGAAGGTCGGGCATGATGTTAAAGGGAGCATCCCTTAGTGGACTGCATGACTGAGGCACTGTCTTCCTATTTAAATCATGGGAAGAATATGCAAATCTGTCTTTAATGATGTAATTAGGAAATTAGTGCCTCAGTCATGCAGTCCAATAGAGGGCGCTCCCTGAGGATGTGCAAGTCTGTCTTCCATTATGTAATTAGGAAGACAGAGCCTCAGTCATGCAGACCAATAGAGGGCTCTCCCTTTAACATCATGCCCAACCTTCCCAGAGGCCTTTGTTTGCAATGATGTGGGATTTTACCAGGTACAGTCTCTCAGCCGAGGACAGCTGTTTCGATATTTTTGCATCTCTTCAGCCCGGCGCAGAGAAGACTGACCTGGCAGAGGTGAGAAAGACAGATTTGCATATTCTTCACATGTTCCCTTGCACAGTGGAGCACTAATGGCTTAATAAGTCTCCCCACACCTAAATGGTGGTCTCTCCCTATGAAGTGACGATATCCCCCTAACCCTATTTACACCATGGAAGACATATCTGCATATTCTTCCTAGGGTTTAAAGGGTATACATGGGTATATATATATATATATATATATATATATATATATATATATATATATATATGGGTATAATGAAACTGTATGTACGCTGGAAAGTGCTAGTGAAAATCATACAGACAATACATAGTATCACATGCCCTGTAAGGACACAAATAAGAAGTAACAATTACCACGGCCTTCTCAAGATCCGGAGGGCAAGTCTTTTATTCTATTACACCCTTCCCTCCCTGATGTCATTTATTATTAAGGGATTTCTTTCAGCGGGTGACTTGGAAATGCAATCAACGCATGGAGATGTTTATCAGAGAGATAAATGGTATCTTTAGTCTTATCACAGTCTACCATCTGTAGGACAATGGTGCGGAGGGAACTAGGACATGTTTCTGGAAGTAAAGGATTATCAAGAAGGACAAACACAAATAAAACAACTTATAGTATTTCTAACCACTCGACTGCAGAAACTGTAATGGCTGGAGGTACGGAGCGCAAGGCGCTAAGACACAACGATTTCATATTCCACGTATTTCAATGTGTACGAGTCTGGGATTACAATGTGACTGGGTTTTATGGTTTAGTAATGCGCCTTAGATCTCATTCCATTTATTAAAAGACTAAAAACTTCAAAAGATATTTCACATTTTGACAAGAAACAAATACCATTGAAATGTTTACATAGGCTAATAAACACAGTCGGCAACTCGTGACATTTTATGGATATTTCCAGCGCTGCGTTTCATCAATGACAGCCTTCATAAAGCTGTTGCTGAGATGGAACACGTCTACCACTTATAATGTCTCAGACTCAGGATGGCTGTCTATGATGCAGAAGCGTATAAAACGCCACAGGTATGAACAACTCGCTTATTCGGTCCATATATAGCACAAAAAGGAAAAACCCAATGGGATCAATGGATCTTATGAATCGAGATGGGCAAACCACTTCGGCACGAGCCAGGAATGACCCAAACTCTTATCAAACTCATATGGACAACAGGTAACTCTTCAAGAAGAAAGAAAAGGATTGGACACGTTGAAACCCAATATGTCAACTTTACTGTAAGAGTCAAGAGGCCCCATAAATGTTAGATGGCCGGTAGTGTCATTGAAATCAGTAGGTTAAGCTGACATACTGTATATTTAATGTGAATGGCCAGCTTTAGACACAGACTATACAGGAAGAGTTTCACTTCAGTCCATAGTGGAGTGCTTTAGCAGCAGGACAGCCATAGAGCTGCCGAAACGCAGGAACAGGCAAACCATCGACGGCAACAATTTGCTGAATATAGGCGGATCATCGACGCCAACAACACACAGTCGAAGTCGCGGGCAGAGGCTAGATTGTAATAAAATTTCACATCTCAATGGACATCTATAAAGTATAGTGTTGGCCAAAAGTATTGGCACCCCTGCAATTCTGTCAGATAATACTCATGTTCTTTCAGAAAATGATTGCAAGCACAAACTCTTTGGTATTCATATCTTCATTTATTTTGCTTCCAATGAAAAAAAACACAAAAGAGAATGAAAAAAAGTCAAATCATTGATCATTTTACACAAAACTCCAAAAATGGGCCGGACAAAAGTATTGGCCCCCTCAGCCTAATACTTGGTAGCACAACCTTTAGACACAATAACTGCGAACAACCGCTTCCGGTAACCATCAATGAGTTTCTTACAATGCTCTGCTGGAATTTTAGACCATTCTTCTTTGGCAAACTGCTCCAGGTCCCCCCTGAGATGTGAAGGGGGCCTTCTCCAAACTGCCATCAGGAGATCTCTCCCCCACAGGTGTTCTATGGGATTCAGGTCTGGACTCATTGCTGCCACTTTACAAGTCTCCAGTGCTTTCTCTCAAACCATTTTCTAGTGCTGACCCGAAGTGTGTTTTGGGTCATTGTCCTGCTGGAAGACCCATGACCTCTGAGGGAGACCCAGCTTTCTCACACTGGGCCCTATATTATGCTGCACAATGTGTTGGTAGTCTTCAGACTTCATAATGCCATGCACACGGTCAAGCAGTCCAGTGCCAGAGGCAGCAAAGCAACCCCAAAACATCAGGGACCTCCGCCATGTCTGACTGTAGGGGGCATCTTCTTCTCTTTGAAGGCCTCTTTTTTTTCCTGTAAACTCTATGTTGATGCCTTTTCCTACTTTTGTCTCATCTGACCAGAGAACATTCTTCCAAAACGTTTTTGGCTTTCTCAGGTAAGTTTTGGCAAACTCCAGCCTGGCTTTTTTATGTCTCTGGGTAAGAAGTGGGGTCTTCCTGGGTCTCCTACCATACAGTCCCTTTTCATTCAGACACCGACGGATAGTACAGGGTGACACTGTTGTACCCTCGGACTGCAGGGCAGCTTGAACTTGTTTGGATGTTAGTTGAGGTTCTTTATCCACCATCCGCACAATCTTGCGTTGAAATCTCTCAACAATTTTTCTTTTCTGTCCACATCTAGGGAGGTTAGCCACAGTGCCATGGGCTTTACACTTCTTGATGACACTGCGTACAGTAGACACAGGAACATTCAGGTCTTTGGAGATGGACTTGTAGCCTTGAGATTGCTCATGCTTCCTCACAATTTTGCTTCTCAAGTCCTCAGACAGTTCTTTGGTCTTCTTTCTTTTCTCCATGCTCAATGTGGTACACACAAGGACACAGGACAGAGGTTGAGTCAACTTTAATCCATTTCAACTGGCTGCAAATGTGATTTAGTTATTGCCAGCACCTGTTAGGTGCCTCAGGTAAGTAACAGGTGCTGTTAATTACACAAATTAGAGAAGCATCACATGATTTTGAAACAGTGCCAATACTTTTGTCCACCCACTTTTTTATGTTTGCTGTGGAATTATATCCAATTTGGCTTTTTGACAATTCTTTTCGTGGTTTTCCATTGAAGACAAATTAAATGAAGATATTAATACCAAAGAATTTGTGCTTGCAATCATTTTCTGGAAGAAAATGAGTATTATCTGACAGAATTGCAGGGGTGCCAATACTTTTGGACAACACTGTATAATATAACACATATGACCATCAAATGTTTAGTTTTGATATTAAATCACAGAGACATGCTAAAGCTGTGTTGCACATTCAGCAAGATCTATACCAACGGTGTGGATATAATGGTGCAATGTGTGTTGTTATACTGAGACACATGTAATATTCTCTGTACTACAGACGGCACTATGGATTGGTGCGAGACCTGAAGTACTACGTATAGCTTTCACTCTCATTATCTTCTGTTTAATTGATTCTTGTCTCTTTTAGAAAAATCATAATCAAATGCAAATGAAATGTCTACCTTTAGCCTACACAATGGAGGTTGCAATTTTGTGAAGTCAGATTCTTAGGAACTAGTCAGCACACTAAGGCTCTATTAGTAATAATAAATGAAATAATCCATGTGATGCCGTTCAAAAGAATTTACTTTTGGTTATTTTTCGATTAATTGTATCAGCCTTACTCATAGACTTGGTTATGGCTCCCAGATGAAATACAAGGTTGAAGGACAGGCTATGGAGAAAATATTTTTTGACGCGTTACAAACTTCATTCTGAAGGGTATCGTTATTGTTTGTGTTCATAAATGCAAACTTCTAGGCCACTGCAATATCCATTTTTAACACTAGGGGGAGTAAGGTACAGGAATACCATAAAAGCAATGGCTACATTAAATTCCATTGACATTAACTGGTTAATAGCGTATTTTACGTACCGGTATGTCTACAGACAGCTCCAAAATACAATGTACAAGGCAACATGGAAAACTGCTGTTGACTGATATTTCGCTATAATGACGACATCTACAAATGTAACACACATCTTCTAGACTTGACACATGGTCACTGTTGGTTTTTACCGCAAAGTGGGCATGGGATTTGCTAGAATCCCATCCACTTTACCCTGACTTTTCCCATTGAAGTGAATGGGAAATGCTCGCGTGTACGGGTCGGCATGAGCAGAGCTTGCCATACACGCAGCACTTCCCATTCACTTCAATGGGAGCGCTCGTAGTGAAAAAAGCAGCCCATTCATTTCTATGGGGAGCGCTCGTATGCCGGCTCCCATAGAAATGAATGGGAACTGCTTTATACGCCGCTGATTCTGAATGTGTTTTACGTTCAGAATAAGCTGGCGTATACTCAGTGTGAACTCACCCTTAGTTGGGTTCGGGTAATCTGTAACCTTAGTTTATGAGCCAGATGGAAGCTGCAATCTCAATACTGATGCCAGTGCTTTGGGCCCCCTAAGGCTCCTGGGCCACGCTGCGACTGCAACCTCTGCACCTCATCAAGTTACACCCCTGGTCATCAGTATCTAATTGGTGGAGGTCTGACAACCATACCATGATGGATTAGATGTGATGGCTGCCTCCTCATGGACAGTAATAGGACTAGAGCCGCAGCCCTGACACCACCGATATACAGTATATAGAGGCTATAGCTCTGGTCTTATTACTTGAATAAGGGCAGAGCTGCTTCCAGTTCTGTCCATTGATTTAGCTTACTCCTAGGGGCAGACAGATCAACTAACCAGGATCCGGGTGTCAGACCTTTACTGATATGATATTGATGACCAATGCTATGGGTAGGTCATCAGTGTGAAAAGCTCCTGGGGAGTATTGAAAACCCATTAAATCTGCTATAAAATCTGTATGTTATATGATGCCATAGATTTGGATGAAAATTTGGCCATAGGTTTCTCCCTTTGCATGCCATTGGTTGAAATCTGTGGCAGAAAGAAGAAGCTGCTGGAGATTAAGACATTTGCAGCGTGCCCTTAAATAGGTGCGGATTTTTGCTGCAAAATATGAACAAGGGATTTGTGAGCCCCACAGTCACATGCATTGTACTTTGCTTTGCTGCAGATTTTCAGGGAGCAATCTGCATCCAAAACCTGCATCACATTCACTGTGTGTGACTATGGCCTTGTTATTACTCATATGAGACATCCGGACAGCTGCACTGAATATTGAATAATCTATGGATTATTTCTGCTGAGTATGCTATTAACTACTGCATTGCCAAATCGGCTATATGGGAGAGTGAAATTGCAGTTTCATCATTTTATATTCATAGGTACAACTTTAGCTGGCACAACTTGTGCTATGGCATGTGTCCAGAGAGCTTGAAGGCATAATCTGTAACAAGGCCCTTAACTGTCATGGGCCATTTCTAATACCGGTCATATAAAATGGAGCAGAACAACTTCATGGGCTTCCAAATGGTATTCCCAATTTTGGGACATCCACAGGATGCTACCATAGCTCTTCTGTGTGATACGACCAGATGGGCTGACCTTCTCTTCCCACTTTCATTACTATCAAGACCTGGACCAATTCAAAATTCCACAGACAATGTAGGGGAAATGAAAGAAATCCGCGCTTACCGACTGAATTCTTTGCCAGTGGATCTTTATTAAAACCTTCCACTCACACAACGCGTTTCGAAACCTATAGCCGGTTTCTTCTTCAGGTGTACATAAGGGTAGTACCCTTATGTACACCTGAAGAAGAAACCGGCTATAGGTTAGGGTAGTACCCTTATGTACACCTGAAGAAGAAACCGGCTATAGGTTAGGGTAGTACCCTTATGTACACCTGAAGAAGAAACCGGCTATAGGTTTCGAAACGCGTTGTGTGAGTGGAAGGTTTTAATAAAGATCCATTGGCAAAGAATTCAGTCGGTAAGCGCGGATTTCTTTCATTTCCCCTACATTGTCTGTGGAATTTTGAATTGGTCCAGGTCTTGATATTCTATATACGCCTAGTGCGTTTGTCATCTGCTGCTTCTGGCTTCTGTTATGGATTTATGTGTGGGGCTGTTTTGAATGCTGTGATCTCTCACAGCACCACAAGGTGATTACAGTCCTACTAATACTTGTTTTGTGCTGTTATCAAAGGTAATGCACCAGGTGCCGCGCGGTGCTTTTTTGTGTTTTTTTCCACTTTCATTACTAATCCTTTAGCACCCATGATCTGTTTACCAGTTTACTGGTTGTTATGGTTGAGTGATTGGGAAGGATCGGATCCTGATTGGCGATCAAGCAAATTTCACGATCGAGATTTTGCTGGAAAATGATCGAAAATTGGATTTTAAAAACGATCCTGAAATCTCAAGATCAGCTCAACCCAATCTGGGCCATGATGTACCAGTAGGGTTGAGCGATCGGAAAAGATCGGATCCCGATCGGCGATGGAGCAAATTTCACGATCGGGATTGGCTGGAAAATGATTGAAAATCGGATTTTAAAAACAATCCTGAAATCTCAAGATTGGCTCAACCCTATTTGGGACACGATGTACCAGTAGAGTTGATCGATCGGGAAAGATTGGATCCCGATCAAGCAAATTTCACGATCGGGATTTTAAAAATGATCCTGAAATCTCAAGATCGGTTCAACCCTACTGGTTGTCCTTCCATGAACCACTTGTAGCGGTATCAACTACTGCATCTCAGGAACAACTGCAAGATCTGCCATTTTTAAGATGCTCTGTTGAATAGTCTAATCATCACAATTTGACCTTTGTCAAAGTTTCTCCGATCTCTACACTTGCCTATTTTTTAAGCATCTTCAACGACTGACTTTTCACCTAAAATTGCATTGAAGCCTGGACATCTAGATTACGAGGCTTCTTAATAATAGGCCAATATAGATAAGAGAATGTTAAAAACTTGCAGGTCCAGTAGCCCAATCTCTACAGATATTACAAAGTGACCTAAACTAACCACGAACGGCTCCAGAGCCCTCCCCTTTACACTGCATCAAGCTGCATGGAGAAAAGAAGATAAAATATGACTGCTACTTGGCGGGCTGCACAGCTGATGCTTATATTTCTAGCATTCCCTCTTCTCTTTTGGTCACTATTGATTCTGGCTTGCCAGTATGCTGATCTTTGCATTTTATGGCATTTCAATTTGTCAGGACTAGTGGCCCTTAGGTACTATTATCTGCAGACAATTTAATTAAGTGAAAAAAAATCTAAATGCTTCGTAACAGTCTGCTGGTTCATAACCGAGCCATCGCCTACTGAAAAACACCACAAAGAAAACGTATCGCATCCATATTTTACAGCGTGTACACGTCAGTGGATATATAGAAAGCACATGTGAAGATCTACATGATCAGGTCTTACTAGGTTATCGGGATGACATAGCCCCCATTGCAGGACCTCTGTCTTTGAGACACCCTGAAGAGGTCCTAACAAGCAACAGCTATCACATTGGAGGGCTCAAACAACTCATTTGAAAGGGCAAGATGTAACAATTAGAGATGGGCGAGCAGTGAAATATTCAAGATTCGATATTTGTTTCGAGTAGAGCCTCAATATTCGACTACTCGATCGAATATCGAATCCCATTATAGTCTATGGGAAAAAATGCTCGTTTCAGGGGAAACCACTATTCGACTCAAGGAGAGTCACCAAGTCCACGAGTAGCAGGAGGAGAGTGTTTAGGAGGAGCGTTGTGCAGTTAAAGCACACGGACCCCAAAGACTATAACGGGTCCGTGTGCTTTAACTGCACAGCGCTTGTAGTTGCGCTAATATTCCATTCGGGGGAGCCCTCCTGCAGACTCCCGGATGGGAGGCAAGCGCTAATGTGAACTTACAGTGTATAGCATTCAGCCAATCAACACTGGTTCTGCAGCAGGCTCATCCTTGCTAGTCGGGAGAGCTGGCAGCTTTCGGTTATGCAGGAGCTGACTTTTTCTCATAGGAACGCATTGACCAGTGTTGATTGGTAGAATGCTATACAGTGTACAGCATTCGGCCAATCAACACTGGTTCTGCCGGAGGCTCATCTGTGAGGAGGCGGAGTCTAAGATCGGACCACAGCAGTCACCAATGTGGTCCGATCTTAGACTCTGCCTCGTCACAGACGAGCCTCCGACAGAACCAGCGTTGATTTGCTGTATGCTGTACACTGTATAGCAATCGGCCAATCAATACTGGTTCTGAATCGAATCTTTACTGCGAATAGGAGTATTATTCGAACGAGTACGAGTATTTCGAATACCGTAGTATTCTATTGAATACCTACTCAATCGAATACTACTCGCTCAGCTCTAGTAACAATGTATTTCCCCTGTAGCGATGTAACAGCCAGAGGCAGGTACAACATAGAAACTTTAGTGTAAAGCTTTGGTAACATCTGTGACGGACCCTCAGTAAGGA
This sequence comes from Leptodactylus fuscus, assembly GCF_031893055.1. Lineage (NCBI taxonomy): Eukaryota > Metazoa > Chordata > Amphibia > Anura > Leptodactylidae > Leptodactylus > Leptodactylus fuscus. The sequence continues at coordinate 36,986,895 of NC_134274.1, forward strand.
GAGTCTACTGCAGCATCTCTCATATTCTTTGCCCATATAATCAACCGGGTAAAATATTTAGCAAACCAACCCTTTTATTATATACAAATGCATTGGATTGCTGAGTCTACATCCATGCACAGGCTGACACTGGCTTTTGCTCATTCACTTCATTTTATTAGCTAACAAAAATAACATATTAACATCTCTGTATGTGAACGCATTCTTATCCTGCAGCAATTCTCCGGACCTGGTAAAATTTATGCACATTACAGTACATGTAATCTGTATGTCAGGTTCACTCGAATGCAGAGATCCCTGTTGCGCGGCACCTGCAGGAACCAATACATGCTGCCATATACCTATTAGCCTATACCAATATTCCAAATCTATACACCTAAGAGATATCAAGGCTAAAATTTGCCAAAAAACCAATAGTCATCGGTGACATGTAACAATGTGGGGCGAGAGAAAGCTACTATGACGGGACAAGATGCTATGTTCACAATAAGACTTCTCCATGGAAGGGTTTCTTACTTCACAAGCGAAGAGTAAAAGCCTCTGATCACTTTGTTATCTATTGCCATTAGAATGGAGGAGCTTGTGGGTTCCAGCATAAGACATACAAGCTCGTAGCCTTAGGTTGGATAGGCTGTTCTGCTCTCCTATAAGTAATCTAGCAAAGAAAAAAAAAAAGAGATTTCCTTTTCCTTCAGTTCCTACATTGTGTCCATCATTCAGTCGCTGCATTATTACACAATGACCAGAATTCTTAATACTCATTTAGAATGTCCCTTCGGGCGGCTTTCCATGATGTGATTCTCTCCTGTGATACATTTTTAATGGATCTGATTGTCTGCGTTCATGAATGGAAGATTGGGGTTACAGAGAGGTTGATTCTAGGCCAGCCATATTGATACACAACAATTAACGAACAAGCAAGTAGAATATCTTCCGCGTAGCCAATGTAACTTGTGCTGCTCCAGACGTGGTCACAAGGTGGTTAAGGGAGAGATGGAGCTAATGTGATGAAGAAGATCTGTCACCCGGAATGCAAAGAAAATGGATGGGGCACTATTTCTGAGTACCCAGAAGATACCCAGTAAACAAAGTGACCCACATTTACTAAAAGACTGTGTTGACTTGACTCAACTCCTGTTCTACTGGGTATGAAAATTTGTGCCCTGATAATGTCATGACGGAAACACATAACTGGTGCTAATATTAGTGTATGAAGCCCATAAATAATAAAGACATCCTAAGACCTTGTCTGCAAATTGTAGAGTTAAAAGGGTTAGGCATACTAGTACTAACTCACGGGAACCTCCGCCAATCGGCTGTTTGTATTGGGTGCAGTAATCTTGAACTGGGGTGCATAGGGACTACCAGCGAAATTCATTCAGGGGGGCCCACTGTACAGCTACATGCAAATATTACATGATACTGATTGCAAACTCCAGAACCATCACCAGTAGAAATGTATTTTTTAGTACTAGCTTGCTGCCTAGCCATTGTCTCTTGATTGTTTCTGTCATGGGTCCTGTCAGTAGCCTGCTGACTACATGTTGCCTTTAAAGAGGACCTTTCACCTCCTGGGGCACAAGCGGTTTGTTATATCGCTAGAAAGCCAACAGTGTGTTGAATTCAGTGCACTACCGGCTTTCATGTTCTGTGCCCCCGGTGAAGAGCTATCGGTGCTGGCACCATAGCTCTTCACCATCAGAAGGGCGTTCCTGAAAGTCAGTCAGGAAAGCCCCTCCTCACAGTAACGTCTATAGCACTCTACTCTGAGAGCTGTGAGGAACGCCTCCCTCCCCTCCTGATAGTACTCGTCCATAGTCCTGGGGAGGCGTCATCACTGGGCGATAAGCAACGCCTCCTCTCACAGTACAGGCAGATAGGGTTAAAAGTAGGGTTGAGCCGATCTTGAGACTTCAGGATCGTTTTTAAAATCCTATTTCCGATCATTTTCCATTCGAACCCGATCCCAATGCAAGTCAATGAAATTTTTTTAATATTCGAAGATCGGATTTTAGAACAATCCTATTCATTACACAGCATGGAGTCCAAAAATTGAACGCTATAATTGTTAGACGCCACGCTGTGTAGTGATTAAAAAAATCCTCTAGCTACTTAGTACTCCCTGGTGTCCACTTACCTGCACAGGACGCTGCCGCCGGTATGGTCCACGCTGTTCTCGCTCCTCTTCTCGCCTCGCTGCCCCCGCCTCCTAGGTTAGTGCTACAGATCTATGAAGAAGGCAGGGCTTGTGGCTTAGGAGAGTATGAGCGGGTACAGGGCAGGGAGATGCGAGTGCTCCCCTCCCAGTACCCACCCACACTCTCCTAAGCCACAAGCCCCTCCTTCTTCCTTGGTCTGTAACAATAACCTGGGAAGCAGGGGCAGCGAGGCGAGAAGAGGAGTGAGAAAAGCGGGGACCAGACCAGCAGCAGCGCTTCTGTGCAGATAAGTGTTAGCTACTAGAGATGTTAGCTAGTCTCTCATTAGAATAAATGGATCCAGCCAGTGCGCAGGGGGTTAAGTGGCCGGATTCTGGCACAGGCTGTGTGCCGGCTGCATCCATTCATTCCTATGGGACCTAGCTAACATTGTTAGCTTTTCCCACAATGCTTGGCCAGTAGCAAAGCATTGTGGGAGATAACCTTCGACCTCGATCCTGCCTATAAAGATCGGGATTGGAATTCCGATCGCAATCGTGAAATTTACTCGATCGCCGATCGGAATCCGATCTTTTCCGATCCCGATTGCTCAACCCTAATTAAAAGATATGGCTCCATACACCATGACACCTAACACTATAACCTTAGACATGCAATCTCATTATGTAATTGGATGCATATGGAGATACTGTACAAGTATACACTTATGTGGACGTGTTATGACGACATATAGGAGGCCTCTTGCCGCACAGTAAAGTAAAGGGATGGCTGAATCATTCCTAGCAGAACCACATCTTCAGACTAGTGCCTTCATTACATTAAGAGCACCAATTATGCTAATTGTTTTATTGGGTGGGGGAACACTCTGCGGAGGAACAAGAATATACTTTTACATCCGATTCCATTAATACCTCTGGAGGAGATTCATTGCTATGTTCAGTACTGCTGGTGTGCTGTAGAAATATTACAATAACAGAATTCATTCTAGTAGAATCAGAAAATGTTAATAGTGAATGATAATGTACGAGCAGATTTCCATCAGTGCGACCAATCCCGCTTCTGTATCTGGCAATTAGTCTGGTTAGGAGAATGTTATCTTTCTGACTACATTGGGGCAAATGAAAACTTTGGTGAAGAAGGGATAATGAGATTGTTTTACAGGGGTTGGTCCGGACCCCTTAGTTTCAATGAAGGGAAATTTTACAATTGTTTGCTTCCAATTTTTTGTTGCGTTTTTGGTGTTTTTTTCTCCACAGAGAAATTAGAGAGAAATCATCTTTTTCACATGTAAATCTTATCTACCAATTAGAGACGGGCGATCCTAGTTTTGTTTCAGGTTTCTTCCCTTATCAAATCTATAGGGAAGACGTGAGCGAAAAGAAAAAAAAAAAAAAAAGAAAAATCAAGTGTAAAAAGATACTTTTTTTATGTTTCCACCTTTAGGGGGCATTCACACAGGGCAAAATGGCTCGGATTCTGGCGTGATTTCGCGACAATTCCGTGTGGGATTGCCGCCAGAATCCACGCGGTTAAAAAGCTTTTTAACTGCGTGGATCCTGGCGGCAATCCCACACGGAATTGTGCGGACACCGAGTGCGGAGTTGCACCAGAATCCATTTTGCCCTGTGTGAATGCCCTCTAAAGGGGTTGTCCAGAAAAAAAAAACAAAAAAAAAAACAACTTTTTTTTCCGGAGGCCAGGAAAAGTAAAAAAAAAAAAAAAGTCAAAAAAAAAATGCAGTGGGAGCTCAGCCAGAACAAGTCCTAAGAGTCTGCAGAATCGGTCAGTGGCATGGAACACCGAAGCACCTGAGATAGGTGGATATGGGATTTTTTGTTTGTATTTTTTACCTTCCCCAGCCTCCAAGGAAAAAAAAACATTGTCACCTGCTCATAGATAGATAGATCATTCTAGAACACATGGTTTGCGTTTATATGACCATATCATATGTTACACAGTCCAGTCACATTAATGTGACCACCTGTCAAAATCCAAAATAGCCATCTTTGGCAGAGCGGACCGCTGCAAGACATGCAGGAAGAGAGGGGATGTTGTGATGATGTCACTGGGATGTTGAGCCATGCCGACTCCAGTGCTGTGGCCAGCTGTGCTAGGTTACGTGGTTGAGCATCCATGGCGCGAACAACCCGATCGAGGTGGTCCCACAGATTCTCGATTGGGTTCAAGTCCGGGGAATTTGCTGGCCAAGGGAGTACGGTAAACTCATCCTGGTGCTCCTCGAACCACGCACATACACTGCAAGCTTTATGACACGTCGCATTGTCCTGCTGGTAGATGCCATCATCCTGAGGAAAAACAATTTGCATGTGGGATGAACATGGTCTGCAAGGATAGATGCATACTTGTGTTGATCCATCGTGCCTTCCACAATGATGAGTGCACGCAGATGGCTGATGACACGTGCCTTCTGTGATTGGTTATTTAACGTTGACGTCAAAAATAGGCAGTGGTCACATTAATATGACTGGACTGTGTATATTATAGTGCAGAACATTGCAGCTGTGTTTCAGCATACTGGCCGGAATGTTCTATCAGCCAAAGTGCTCTGTCTTTCTTCCTAATGTGGCCTCCAGGATATTGGTTTTTATAAATGTAAATCTGCGTTTTGCTCGGTGTGACGATATTTGCCCATTTGGTAACATACAGTTCTTAAAATAAAACAAAGCTCTGAATATGCTTCCCATAAGCCACACATACTGAGAACTCACAGAGACTTAGGGCAGGATGCCAAGTCACTCTTGCTGCCGTACCTCTTCCAAGCTGGTGAGAAAATGAAGCTTGTTCTATTTAATATTTGATATTATTTTGCGGTTAGAAGCTTTCCCTGGCTGAGAGCAAACAAACAAGGACAATCTTAGGATAAGCCAGTCTCACATATCAATAGGTGTAGAATGGAAGATCAAGCTGGGACTACAGCGGCAATTGCAACGTCACCAATGAGTCAGGGAAGAGGAGATGAAGAAGGAACGGGTGGAAATACAAAAAAAAATCATACACAATGAGAAACAATTGTGCTGGTGCTCAGCGAACAAGGCCAAAATCATTAAGACATCTGGGTGGCAGATTAAAATATTGCCTGCATATGAATAATAAAGAGGTTGGCGCTATATCAGCAGTGTGTCACTTTTAAATTCAGCCAATTTAAGTCCATTGACAAATGAAGTGCGAATAGAAGCGATCTCAGCATTCATTACCGAACCGTGCGGCTGGACTACCACTGCTTATCTGACTCATGCTTTTCCAAATATGCAGATGAGCTCTCTTCCAAGAGGAGGAAAGCTGTCTCTCGTGTCACCCACTTAAGGTAGCTATCCCATACATCAACGTCCAAACCTTTACCAGGCCTTGCAGCATTAGCCAAAGCAGAATCTTTTCTAAAAGGTAAAAAAAATTATAATTTATAATTTAATTTATAATTTGTTTCTGGGTTCCTGTTGCTCATCAGGAAAACATCAAGGCACTGGCAGGTTCGGTAGTTGTAATGCTTGTGGGGTACTGATGAAGGGCAAAAAGAAAGGCAACGAGAGTAACCTACCCAAAGACTGCCTCAAAAGTACTAGACATTGGGGTTGAGACGATCTTGAGATTTCAGGATCGTTTTTAAAATCAGATTTCCGATCATTTTCCATCCGAACGCGATCCCGATCTCAATTCCGATCCTAATGCAAGTCAATGGCATTTTTTTAATGATTGAAAATCAGATTTTAAAAATGATCCTATTCACTACACAGAGTGAAATCCAAAAATTGAAGCCTTCAAGTCTCCATGCTGTGTAGTGATTAAAAAATCCGCCAGCTCCTTAGTCCCCCCTGCTGTCGGGTTACCTGCACAGAACCGCTGCCGCCTCCCCTCCTGGTATGTACGCCGCTCCCCGGAGCTCCGGCCTGTTGTTCTCTATCCATTTCTCTCTTCTCTCATTCAGACGCCGGCAGAGCAACTTACGCGCCCCCACCTCCCTAGTGAATCACTCACGTCTCCCCACCCTGTACCCACCCACACTCGCCTAAGCCACAACAAGCCCCACCTACTCCCAGCATCAATAACACTAGCCCAGGGAGACCGGGGCATGCATGGCACACTACCGGCATGTGAATGAGAGAGGAGAAGACAGAACAACGGCCGGAGCTCCGGGGAGCAGTAGTGGTTCTGTGCAGGTAAGTTACAGGGAAGTTGAGTTAAATTGCAGGTAAGGGTTGGGCGATAGGGATCGGAATTCCATTCCCGATCTTTTTTAGGCAGAATCTGAACCCGATAGCAATCGTGAAATTTACTCAATTGCCGATCGGGATCCGATCCCGATCACTCAATCCTACTAGACATTCAATATACCTTTTAGTACCAACTCAACCATAGGACTAAAGCACGCTATATATTATTAGCATACTATTACATTTCACACGTCGAAGAAAGAAAAAGAGAATCTATAAAATATTATCTTTATGAATGATATTAATGAGGCAAAATTCTAAATGATAGGATATCCAAGTAATTTCCTCAATGCATTTGTTGCTTATAGGTGACATCTCCATAATGCAACACAATATAATTGTACCAATGCACTGGCTGAAAAGACATGTAACATACCAATACATATAAATAATTTATCAATGAAAATAATGGAAGTCAGGTGAAGTGTAAACTATAGGAAACATGAGATCAAACCAAATGGGGGACAGTTCACACCCAGCACTAACACAAATACCATCAATGAAATGTTAAGCTCAATAAAGCTCCTGGGAATCAATCCAAATAAATATCCTCTAAATGAAGGACAGATGGATGTATAATATAAAGATCAACCAGAAAACATATAAAATACAAACTAAAGTGCAGCGGTGAAAGTTACAACAACCAGAGCTCTTTACCAGCTGTTATAACTTCCAGGCAGCAGCAGGGAGGAGGAAGGGAGTCTGTAGGGGGCAGTACAGGCAAGAAGCAGAGTCTTCTTACTACTAGAGATGAGCGAGTACTGTTGGGATCAGCCGATCTGAACAGCACGCTCGCATAGAAATGAATGGACGTAGCCGGCACACGGGGGGTTAAGCGGCCGGCCGCCGTCAAAGTGGAAGTACCAGGTGCATCCATTCATTTCTATGGAGCGTGCTGTTCAGATCGGCTGATCCCAACAGTACTCGCTCATCTCTACTTACTACCAGAGATGGAGAGAACAGCTATACAGAAGAGGTATGTATTGGTAATGGGTATGCATGTGAGCAGTATATGTATGTGCACCACGTAACAGTACTATACATGTATGCAGTATAGCAATACTGACTTTGGATCAATGCGTGCAGTATAATGGTACTATGTATGTGGTCAGATAGACTGTATGATGGTAAAAGCCACAATGAATGTTTATTTTTATTTTTTAATGTAGATGGTGAGCCCCATATAGGGATCACAATGTACTTTTTTTTTTCGTATCAGTATGTCTTTGTAGAATGGGAGAATTGCTGCAGCACGATACTTCCTCTGAAAGCCAGGGGAATGTCTGCTCCAGTAAGAAGGGGGATAGGAGCGCAGAGAAGACTAGACAGGTGCTGGTAGTGGGAGATTCAATTATTAGGGGAACAGATAGGGCAATCTGTCACAAAGACCGGGATCGTCGCACGGTGTGTTGCCTTCCTGGCGCTCAAGTTCGACATATCGCGGATCGGGTTGACAGATTACTGGGTGGGGCTGCTGTGGATCCAGCGGTCATGGTGCACGTTGGCACAAATGACAAAGTTAACGGTAGGTGGAAGGTCCTTAAAAATTATTTCAGGGATTTAGGGAGCAAGTTGAAGGCAAGGACCTCCAGGGTAGTATTCTCAGAAATACTGCCTGTTCCACGAGCCACACAGGAAAGGCAGCGGGAGATTAGGGAGGTAAACAAGTGGCTCAAGAGTTAGTGTAGGAAGGAGGGGTTTGGGTACCTGGAGAACTGGGCCGACTTTGCTGTGGGCTACAGGTTCTATGCTAGGGATGGGCTGCATCTCAATGGGGAGGGTGCAGCTGTGCTGGGGGAGAAGATGGCTAGACGGTTGGAGGAGTGTTTAAACTAGGTACTGGGGGGGAGGGTAACAGATGTAGAGGGCAAGATAGTGTAGAAATGGAAAGAGGGCTAGATACTGTAACTGGGGGTGGAGCAGGAGGTCGGGTTAGAGCAGTCAGTAGGCAGTGGAAGAGTAGGGAAGATAAATCTATGAAATGTATGTATACAAATGCCCAAAGTCTTACTAACAAGATGGAGGAACTAGAAGTGATGATGTTGGAAGACAATTATGACATGGTGGGGGTAAGTGAGACATGGCTGGACTCTAGCTATGACTGGGCTATAAATATACAAGGGTACAGTATGTTTAGAAAGGAGCGTACAAATAAGAAAGGGGGAGGGGTTTGCTTATACGTAAAAACCGGCCTTAAGCCAGTCCTGCGTGAGGACATCTGGGAGGAAAATGATTATGTGGAGTCCTTATGGGTGGAGATTACGGGAGGAACAAAAAATAAAATACTGATAGGGGTTTGTTATAAATCTCCAAATATAACGGAAGAAGCTGAAAATATACTAATAAAACAAATAGATGAGGCCGCAAAGCAGAATAAAGTCATTATTATGGGGGATTTCAACTACCCTGATATCAACTGGGAGGCAGAAACCTGCAGATCCAACAAAGGGAACAGGTTCTTGTCAGTAATAAAAGACAATTACCTATCACAACTAGTGCAGGACCCAACAAGAGGCGAGGCACTTTTAGACCTAATTTTAACAAATGATCCTGACACATTATCAAAAGTGGAGGTTGGGGGACATCTGGGTAATAGTGACCATAACAGAATAAGTTTTCTTGTACACATTAAGAAGACGTTCATTAGAGGGGGTACAAAAACACTAAACTTCAGGAAGGCAAATTTTAACCAGCTGAGAGAGGAGCTTAGCAGCATAAACTGGGACAATGTCCTCAACATGACGGGAACACAAACTAAATGGGACATCTTCAAAAATATACTAAATAAGACCACTAGAAAACATACCCTATGGGAATAAGCGGGCCAGAAATCATAGAAAACCAATATGGCTAACTAAAACAGTACAGAATGCAATGAGGGATAAAAAGGAAGCATTTAAAGTACTAAAACAAGAAAGTAGCGACACAGCATTAAAAAACTATAAGGAGAAAAATAAATTGTGCAAAAAACAAATAAAGGAGGCGAAGATTGAGGCTGAGAGAAAAATTGCCAAGGAAAGTAAAAGTAATCCAAAATTATTCTTCAATTACATAAATAATAAGAGAATAAAAACTGACAATGTGGGCACTCTCAAAAATAATCTGGGTGTAATGGTGGAGGAGGATGAGGAAAGAGCACAAGTATTAAATGCCTTCTTCTCTACAGTGTTTACACAAGAAAATCCATTGGCCAACAACATGATTAGGGGTAATGTAAACTCTGAATTAAATGTCACCTGCTTAACCCAGGAAGAAGTGCAGCGCCGCCTGCAAAACACTAAAATAGAGAAATCGCCCGGTCCAGATGGTATACACCCCCGAGTTCTGAGGGAATTAAGCATGGTCATAGATAGACCCTTGTATCTAATATTTAAGGATTCAGTAATGACTGGGTCTGTTCCACAGGATTGGCGAATAGCAAATGTGGTGCCAATTTTCAAAAAGGGGTGTAAAAGGGAACCTGGAAACTATAGGCCAGTAAGTTTAACTTCTGTGGTGGGAAAGATATTTGAGGGCTTTCTAAGAGATGCTTTCCTGGGGTATCTCAATGTAAATAATCTTATAACACCAAATCAGCATGGGTTTATGAGGAATCGGTCCTGTCAGACTAATCTGATCAGCTTCTATGAGGAGGTAAGTTCAAGACTGGACATGGCTAATGCAGTAGACGTGGTGTACCTGGACTTCTCAAAGGCTTTTGATACTGTTCCACATAAACGGTTGGTATGCAAAATGAGATTGTTGGGACTGGGGGAAAACATATGCATTTGGGTTAGCAACTGGCTCACTGATAGGAAACAGAGGGTACTTGTTAATGGCAAATATTCAGACTGGGCCACAGTCACCAGTGGGGTGCCACAAGGGTCAGTATTAGGTCCTCTCTTGTTTAATATCTTTATTAATGACCTGGTAGAGGGTTTACAAAGCAGGGTGTCTATATTTGCAGATGATACTAAACTTTGTAGGGTAATCAATAATGAGGAGGATAGTAGAATATTACAAGGGGATCTAAGGAAACTGGAAGCATGGGCGGAGACATGGCAAATGAAGTTTAATGTTGACAAATGTAAAGTAATGCACTTTGGGCGACGTAATAAAATGTATGACTATGTACTTAATAGTAAATTACTGGGTAAGACTGTCAATGAAAAAGACTTAGGGATTTTGGTGGACAGCAAGCTTACCTTTAACCGGTTAAGGACCAGGCCCAAAAGTATGCTAAAGACCAGGCCTCTTTTTTCAAAACTGACATGTGTCACTTTAAATGGCAATAACTTTGAGACGCTTTAACTTACACAAATGAATTTGAGATTGTTTTCTTGTAACACATTATACTTCATGTTAGTGGTAAACACTAATCAATATTTTTGCATTTATTTATAAAAAAAACTAGGAAATTTGATGGAAATTTGAAAAAAATTGCAATTTTCAAAATGTGAAATTATCTGCTTTTCAGGCAGATAGTCATACCATCCAAATACATGAATAAATATTATCTCCCATATCTCTGCTTTATATTGGCATCATATTTTGATTGTCTTTTAATTTATTTTGGACGTCACAAGGCTTACAAGTGTAACAGCAATTTTCCAGATTTACAAGAAAATTCTCCAAACCAATTTTTTAGGGACCACTTCAGTTCTGAAAGTAATTATAAAGGCCTGTATAATAGAAACCCCCATAAATTACCCCATTTTCAAAACTGCACCCCTCAAATTATTCAAAACAGCATTTGGGATGTTTGTTAACCCTTTAAGCATTTCATAAGAATAAAAATAATATGGCAGTGAAATTTAGACATTTCATTTTTTTTCACTAATACATTCATTTAGACCCAAAATTAACACATTCACAAAGGGTTGAAGGAGAAAATGCATCTGACAGTTTATTGTGCAATTTCTCCCGTGCACAGAAATACCCCACATGTGGGTGTAAACTGATTTTTGGGCACACGGCAGTGCATGGAAGGGAAGGAGCGACACTGGGTGTTTGAACAGCAGATTTTGCTGGAATAATTTTCAGCGCCATGCCTTATTTGCAGAGACCCTAGAGTACCAAAACAATGGAAACCCCCCAAAAGTGACCCCATTTTAGAATCCACACCCCTCACAGAATTCATCAAGAGGTATAGTCAGCATTTAGACCCTACAGTTGTTTCACAGATTTTACTAACATTGGGATGTGTAAATGAAAAATTACTAAAATGTCACTTTATCTCCAAAGTTTTCATTTTCACAAGGGGATAAAGGAGTAAAAGCCCCCCACAGTTTGTTAAACAATTTCTCCTGAACACGGCAATACCCCATATGTGGCTATAATCTGCTGTATGGGAACATGGCGGGGCTCAGAATGGAAGGAGCGCTATTTGGCTTTTGGATGGCAGATTTTGCTGGAATAATTTTAGGTGCCATGTCGCATTAGCAGAGCCCCTAGAGTACCAATACAGTGGAAACCCCCTAAAAGTGACCTCATTTGGGAAACTATACCCCCCACAGAACATATTAAAGGGTAGAGTGAGCATTTTGACCCTACAGCTGTTTCACAGATTTTATTAACATTGGGCCATGAAAATGAAAAATTACTTTTTTTCCAACAAACTGTCAATTTAGCCCCAAATTTTTAATTTTCACAAGAGGATAAAGGAGAAAAAGCTCCCTAAAGTTCGTTACACAAATTCTGCTGAACACAGAAATGCCCCATATGTGGTCATAATCTGCTGTATGGGAACATGGCGGGGCTCAGAATGGAAAGAGGGCTATTTGGCTTTTGGAGGGCAGATTTTGCTGGAATATTTTTCAGGTCCCATGTCGCATTTGCAGAGCCCCTAAAGTACCAATACAGTGGAAACCCCCTATAAGTGACCCCATTTTGGAAACTACACCCCTCATAGAATTTGTCTAGGGGTAGAGTGAGTATTTTGGCCTCACAGGTGTTTCACAGATTTTATTAACATTGGGACGTGAAAATGAAAAATTACTTTTTTTCCCAATAAATCGTCCATTTAGCGCCATAGTTTTAATTTTGCAAATAGTTTAAGAATTAAAAGCCCCCCACAGTTTGTTACACAATTTCTTCTGAACACGGCAATACCCCATATGTGGCCAAAATCTGCTGTATGGGTACATGCTGGGGCTCAGAATGGAAAGAGCGCTATTTGGATTTTGGAGGGCATATATTGCTGGAATAGTTTTGAGGTGCCATGTCGCATTTGCAGAGCCCCTAAAGTATCAATACAATGGAAACCCCTCAAAAGTGACCCCATTTTAGAAACTACACCTGTCAAGGAATGTATCAAGGGGTATTATCATTTTGAGCCTAAAATGCTTCCCAAAAATTAATGTACAAAATGAAAATTGAAATTTTTAAAAATATGCCATTTCGGTGCCCAATACGTTGCACCCACTTTGTGTTGTCAGAGACCTGCACTCCTAAAACTATTAAGTGGGCCATCCCGGGGGTCAAAAAATTATATATGTGGGTGTAAACTGCTGCTTGGGCACACAGCAGGGCTCAGAAGGGAAGGACCACTGTGCGTTTTAGCTTTTGGGGTACAGATTTAGAGGGACCCTCTGGGCGCCATGATGTTTTTGCAGAGCCCTGGAGGTTCCAGTAAACTGGAATTCACCAAGAAGTGACCCCATTTTGTAGGGGCAATTTTAGGGTCTCTGCAAATGTGACGTGGTGTCCAAAAACGAAGAATCTAAATCTTCACTCCAAAAGCACATATTGCTCCTTCACATCTGCACCCTGCTGGGTACCCAAATAGCAGTGTATGCCCACATGTATGACACTGGTGTACCCCGGATAACGTACTTAATGCCATATGTGGGTAGAAATGGCTGTTTGGGCACAGCCGGGGACAGAAGGAAAGGAGCGCTATATTGGTTTTTGGAGCACACCATGCCACTTTTGCAAAGCCCCTGAATTGCCAATAAAGTGGAATCCGCAGACATGTCACCCTATTTTGGACACTACCCCACTGATGGGATTTATCAAGTGGTGTAGCGAGAATTTTTAACCCTTGAGTGTTGCATTTATTTAGTTTCCAGAAATGAAATCGCAACTGATAGAGAAGTTAAAAATGAAAATTTTACAGATTTGCCATTTCAGTGTGCAACATGTTGTGCCCGACTTATGTCAGCAGAGACACTCCAAAAACTGTTAAACGGGTATCCCAGGCACAACAGCTTTTAGAGCGTTCATCTCTGATACAAGGTGGGCACAACATATTACGCACTGAAAGGACGTATTCCTGGAAAAATGGTCATTTTCACCTCTCACAATCCACTACAGTTATAGTTATATATATAAAGTTATAGCAACACTTGGGGGTTAAAAATGCTGTCTGTACCCCTGGATAAATCCTTCAGGGGTGTAGTTTCCAAAATAAGGTAATTTATCAGGGGATTCCAAATTACTGGCGTTTCAGCTCTACAAAAGTGTCATGGCATCCAAAAACCAAACCGTCTGTGCTCCAAAAACCAAATGACCCTTCTTCCCTTCTGTGTCCGGCTGTGCCCTAGTATCAGTTTATACCCACATATGACATTATATCCGTTATCCGGGGGTACACCAGTGTCATACATGTGTCATACATGTGTCATAAACTGCAGTTTGGACGTACAGCAGGGTGCAGAAGGGAAGGAGCGCTATGCGGCTTTTGGAGCACAGATTCAGATGTTTGGTATCTGGACGCCATGTCATGTTTGTAGAGCCTGTAAGGTACCAGAAAAGTGGATTCCATGGGGTACCAGGAGTGACCCCATTTTGAAAACTGCACCCCTCAAAGAATTTATCAGGGGGTGTAGTGAGTATTAGTATCCCGGACGTGACTGCACAGCGGATGGCGAAGAGGGAATGTATAAGCTGTGCGGAGGACATTGCAAACACCAAATTCCCTACTATGTCCCCGTAGCTCCTATGATTGGGGGAGTCACTCTGGGGGTCACTTTAGGGGTCACTTCTGGTGTCTGTTCCCTCATAAGCTGTAAATCTGGGGTGTCCCCTGATATCCGCTCACACAGCTTATATATTCCCTACATGACGCACCCAGTTGTGTTCTAATAATTTGGCGATTTTTGAGGGTTTTTGTCTTCACATTGTGAGATGCTATATTTTCTTTATGTTTCTGGTGACGTGGCCATATAAGGGCTTATTCTTTGCGGGATGAGATGCATTTCGTAATGACACCATTTTTGGGTGTCTACATCTTATTGAATACATTTTATTAACCCTTTTTTGCTGGATTTAAAAAAAAAAAAAATCAATCCTGGCATTGAGTTTTACTTTTTTAATTTTGCGCCATGCAGCGTACAGTATAAGTAACATGTTCCCTTTATTCTGCGGGTCGGTACGGTTACGGCGATACCTCATTTATAGTATTTTTTTATGTGTTACTAGTTCTGCAGAGGAAAAACACATTTGGGGACATAAATCAATGTTTTTTGCATCGCATCTTCTAAGAGGCGTAACATTTTTATTTTTCGGTTGACAGTTGGTTGAGGGCTTATTTTTTGCGGGACAACCTGCGCTTTTTATTGGTACTGTTGTCGGATGCATATGACTTTTTGATCACTTTTTATAGCATATTTTGTATGGTGAGATGGCGAAAAATCATTACTTCCGGCGAGTTTTTTCCGTTTTTTTTTTCCGGCGTTCGCCGTGTACATTAAATATTATTTCAGTTTTATTGTACAGATTGTTACGGACGCGACAATACCAAATATGCATTGTTTTTATTACTTTTGAGTTCTTTTTTTATATAATTCATTTTCTATTGAGAAAAAGGGATTTTTGGGCTTTATAACTTTATTAATTTTTTTCATACACTTCATTTTATTTTTTTTACATTTTTTTTTACTTTTTCATGTGTCCATTTAGGACACTTCAATCAGCAATACTTTGCTGATATAGAATGCCATGTGAGACACAGCCTGCAGGTGTCCCACATGGCATTCCGTAGCAGGATGTCAGGCTGTGTAGACGCACAGCCTGACATCAGAAGGTCCTGGCAGGATCACCAGGTATGTGGGGGCTTCGGGCAGTCTGGGGTCACTGGCCAGGCCCCAGACTACCTTTTACTGCTATCGGCACCCTCCGATCTCGCCGCGGGGGGTGCCGATCTGATTTAATTGTCGGCGGATGCCTTTCGATCGCGCCGTGATGTTTCACGGCGCGATCGAAAGGGTTAAAACTTCCAGTCGGACTCAGTTCCGACTGGACGTTATGGAGGAAGGGGTTAGGTGTTAGTAACACCTAACCCCTGTCCCCCCCGCACCCCTCCCCCCGCCAGAAAGGTACCTAAAGGCCGGACGTATTTCGGCAATAGTCCGGTCTTTAGGTACCAGCACATGAGGCCGTAAATTTACGTACGGCGGTCCTCATGTGGTTAATGACCAGTGTCAGGCAGCTGCTGCCAAGGCAAATAAAATTATGGGATGCATCAAAAGAGGTCTAGATTCTCATGACAAGGACATAGTTATGCCTCTATACAAATCACTGGTACGGCCACACTTAGAATATTGTGCGCAATTTTGGGCCCCGATATACAAGAAAGACATAAGTGAACTTGAAAAAGTGCAAAGACGGGCAACCAAAATGATTAGGGGAATAGGTGGACTGGAGAACAACGATAGATTAACAAACTTGGGGTTATTCAGTTTAGAGAAAAGACGTCTACGGGGAGATCTAATAACAATGTACAAATACATGAAGGGACAATACAAAGAACTTTCTAAGGATATTTTTACTCCTAGGCCAGTGACAGTGACAAGAGGACATCTTCTACGTCTGGAGGAGAGAAGGTTTCACCAGAAACATAGAAGGGGATTCTTCACAGTAAGAACAGCGAGGCTCTGGAACTCTCTGCCCCAGGAAGTGGTGATGGCGGATTCACTGAACAAGTTCAAAGTGGGCCTCGATGCCTTTCTTGAAGAGAAAAATATAATGGGTTATGGTCTCTAGATTTTAAGGACACGTTGATCCAGGATTTTATACTGACTGCCAGATTTGGAGTCGGGAAGGAATTTTTTCCCCTGAAATAGGGCAATTGGCATGAGCCTCATGGGGTTTTTTGCCTTCCCCTGGATCAACACTGTAGGGGATTGTAGGGTTATAGGTTGGACTTGATGGACTCATGTCTTTATCCAACCTCATCTACTATGTAACTATGTAACAAACACGGGGAGAACATACAAACTCTTTGCAGATGTTATTCCTAGCGGGATTCGAACCCAGGACTCCAGCGTTGCAAGGCTGCAGTGCTAACCACTGAGCCACCATGAATCTCTGTCCCAGGGGAGTAAATGCCTTACTACAGCTCTGGATCTCCTATTGCTATTTGTGCAATAATTAACTTTAAAGGCATCGGTTTTCATAGAGTTCAGGCAAAAAGGAGGGGGGCCTTCTAACAAATGCTAGTGGATATGCTATAAAAGTCTGATCAGTAACGGCTGCAACACTGCGACCCCCGCCAAGTGGCATCAACTGCTCAGGTAAGCCATGGACAATATAACAACTTGGCTAAAGCAATGTATCTACTAAAAGATAAAGGGAAGGGGGAACTAAAGCTTATTATTTCACTATACGTCCAAATGTTGCTGTTTATGTATTATTTTCACTTTCCTGAGAATATTTGCTGTTACTGCTCAGTATATTATATTTTGTCATTTATGTTATGTCTTGCATCCTATACTTTATACATGTACTTTCAACATTTGTCAAATTGCAAATATTGAATTTTATTGTAATTGATCAATGACAAATAATGATTTCAGAAATACAACTAAGCCCTTCTATCTGTATAAAATTATTGCTATTAACAACAAATTCCTTACACCATTAACTTCAGAATAATCTGCAATGCAGATATCCTTCGTGCACGTTCTAGTAAAGTGAATCATCCACCGTAAATCAGACTTATGAATGTCAGTATAAAAAGCGGACTGGATAATGATGGTGCAGCATGCCTATTTGGGTCAATAATTTGCAGAACCCGATGGTGTCAGCAGCCATAGAATCCAAATGACGTATACACGTGCAAGGCCTTACAAGGACATCTGTTGCTGGTTTGTATTGAACTGATCTCTATAGGCCAAGTGTCCTTCCTAGAAGATTTCTGCAGCATTTTGCATCCCAGAATTAGTCGGGTTATTCCCTCTTGCTGCGTTTTGCTGGGCTGTAATTGGTGTGCTTATTATGTCTAAAGCTCTGTTGACATTTAGAAGCAAAGGGCTTCGTTCTGTGTGTTGTAAGCTTTGTGAATAAAAGCAGGCATGGGGTGGCAGAGCAGAGTGCCAGGCGCCAGCAGGGATCCGGATTTCACTGAAAAGCAGGCTGTTGTGCATAGAGCTGCGGGAGCCCCCGAACGGCTTTTGAAGTAAGACAACCCCTTTCAAATCATAGGTCCTCTCTCCTCCGGTGTCAGACTAATTGTTAAAGCCTTGTTGTTATTACACTGGAAGAGATCCATATAACATCTATCAATTTATTTCTAAGCGTATGCCACTAATGTCTCATCACATATGGTTAAAGTGCCGTTGTGACATTGTATCCAATATTACCATATAAATGTAGAAATTACCAACTTACCGCTTTTACACATTGCACAGTATTACGTGCCTTTATATCGAGTTATTATTGAACATGCTTTACAGTCAATTCCTATTCATACGGAAGTTTGTGGAAAAGCAGTACAATCTAATGAGTAGAGATGAGCGAATAATATTTGATTGAATACTTCATTCCCATAGGAATGCGTGTAAGCGACCAACCAAGGGTTTAAGCGCATCAAATATTGTCCGTGTTTGGGTGCTTACACGCATTCCTATGGGAGTGAGGTATTCGATCGAATACTATTCGCTCATCTCTACTTATGAGCTGCTTCCAATCCCGCAACCAGCTACTTCACCACTGCTATGCCACATTGCATCTATATAATATCCAGAAATAAACGTGGACCCAAGGCCAGACCCCTAATACAGACCCCCGACATCTAAATTAATTCAGACCTCATCCCAGATCCCCCGAGTACTATAATTTACTGCAATGCATGTTGTGGCGACCATTTGAGACTAATTACAAATTGTTTGATTTCATTATTACTGGAAAATTTGGAATATTTGAGTCAAATCCTGTTTGTGCCAAAGTGGTTCGCCCATCTCTACTGTTTGGAGACCGAAAGGCGGGTAAGGTGACACAATGATTCAATACCTTCTGTGACTAAATGTATTCATATGTAATGAAAAACTGATTCAACCTAGTGAAATGTATGAAGTTCTCCTAGAAATGTAACGGATGTTAGTTGCTTTGCAGATGTCCTCGTTGCAATGATGGTGCACTTAAGACATGCACACAAGTCATTGAAGATAAGTCACTGTGAAGACAGTCAACATGACGTACCATGCATTCACATTTATGGGACTTTGCCGCTTATGTAGGACATGTGATGCAATTTTTATAGATGATAAGAACTATACACAAAGGTTTTATGACATGTCTGGAAATATGTGGGCAATGTAGAAAATGCCACATAAAGCCATATAAAACACACTATAGTCAGTCTCTCCTTTATATTGATGGTCTGTGTTTTGCACCCCAATTCCAAAGAAGTGTCAACTGTGACTAATACATAGAAAAAAGTCACAAAGGATTTTACAGAACACGCATGTAACATTTTATACCAACTCCATTTGGTCACATGCAACACTGTAGCGATTGTATTACCATAAGAAAACCATTCCTAATTTAATAAGAGCCGTGGCTGTAGAAATAGAAGGGGCAGGGGTTGTCCAGTCTGTCTGCTTTAGACAACTATTCATGGCTTCTGCATGTGGTTTACACTTCCAAAGCCAATGTCTGTGTCATGATAGATTGGCAGAGGAAGATGTCCATACAACAGGAGTGAATGCTAATCTAATACTAATTGCTTCGGCTTGGACAGTGCTGGGCTTATTTAAGGAATAGACGGCATCTGCCAAAATGCCAGTGTGTCGTCAGGAGTGGGCACTGCCAGAGAAAAGAAGCGCTTGCTATGGAAAATACACTTCTGTTCATAAGGGTGTGTTGAGTGGATAGGAATGGATTGCCTGAGTGACAACTCTTTCTATAAACTACAGCAGAGATCTGCATTTCTCATGGCCTTTAGGATAGCCGGGATTCACGTGAATAAAATACTTATCTTTCTGCTTTCTGATCATTGCCTCCGTGGCTTGGATGCTAGATTTTTGGTTTATTAGATGTATGGTGCAAGGAAGGTGCCCCCATTGCTCTCTTCACACCCAAAGAACTATGCTTTCCAGCACCCAGCCTGACCCTGACAATCATGGCAAGGCGGTGGCTGTGAGGTGGGATGACAACAATGGTGGTACCCTGTTTCCACTAAACAGCTCACATAAAATACTAATGGAGCAGGAGGTAGCCTCTCGGCAATGGAGGCACCCACCAGGAAGCAGCCTCTCAGCAATGGAGGCACCAATCAAGAAGCAGAAGATGGTCTCTCAGCAATGGAGGCACCAAAAAGGAAACAGGAGGCAGCCTGTCAGCAATGGAGGCACCGATCAGAAGGCAATGCAGACATTGATCAGGAAGCAGGGTACAGCCTCTCACCATGGACATACCCTGTTGCCCATGTTGCTTCTGCTTCTTGATTGGTGCTTCCATTGCTGAGAGGCTGCTTCCTGGTGGGTGCCTCCATTGCCGAGAGTCTGCCTCCTGCTCCATTAGTATTTTATGTGTGCTGGAACGAGGGTACCACCATTGTTATCAGAGAGCAGGGTACTGCCTCTCAGCAATGGAGGCACCGATCAGAAGGCAATGCAGGCAATGATCAGGAAGCAGGGTTCAGCCTCTCAGCAATGGACATACCGATCAGAGAGCAGTGTACAGCCTCTCAGCAATGGAAGCACCAAACAGAAAGCAAGGTACAGCCTCTCAGCAATGGAGGCACCGATCAGAAGGCAATGCAGACATTGATCAGGAAGCAGGGTACAGCCTCTCACCATGGACATACCCTGTTGCCCATGTTGCTTCTGCTTCTTGATTGGTGCTTCCATTGCTGAGAGGCTGCTTCCTGGTGGGTGCCTCCATTGCCGAGAGTCTGCCTCCTGCTCCATTAGTATTTTATGTGTGCTGGAACAAGGGTACCACCATTGTTATCAGAGAGCAGGGTACTGCCTCTCAGCAATGGAGGCACCGATCAGAAGGCAATGGAGGCACTGATCAGGAATCAGGGTACAGACTCTCCGCAATGGAGGCACTGATCAGAAAGCAATGCAGGCACTGATCAGGAAGCAGGAGGCAGCCTCTCTACAATGGAGGCATCAACTAAGAAGCAGAAGATGGTCTCTCCGCAACATAGTCAGTGATCAGGAAACAGTAGGCAGCCTCTAAGCAATGGAACCACCGATCAGGAGGCAATGAATGCACGCATCAGGAAGCAAAATTCAACAAGAACAATACTTTCCTTTATCTTTTTTTGAGGTGAGAGTGTGGACACTCCCATACACATCATATTATTGTCAAAACGATTGGTTTGTCCAACAGTAATCTAATCTATGAGAACCTGTATGCATCTTTAAATTTTTTTTTAGGTAGATTGTGAGCCCCATATAGGGATCACAATTTACATTTTTTCCTATCAGTATGTCTTTGTAGAATGGGAGGAAATCCACGCAAACACAGGAGAACATACAAACTCCTTGCAGATGTTGTTCCTGGCAGGATTCGAACCCAAGACTCCAATGCTGCAAGGCTGCAGTACTAACCACTGAGCCACTGTGTTGCCCCTCATCTTAATGTATCTTTACATTATAATAATACTTTTAGTAACTTTTTCCAAGAATTTTCCAGTAATAGTTGTTTGATAAAAGCCCAAAAGTGAATAAATGAAGATGGAGTTTGTGATTGGAGACTACGTAGGGCAACAATGATTCATCACATGATGTTTCCCTAAATGTAGTAACTGTAATAAAATAAGATTCACTTGTAGCCTCAGAATGATCTGATCTGACCTAGAAAAATGGTTGGAATCTTCCTTGAAATGTATCAGATTTTTATCATGTACAAAGGCTTCGCAGCGTCGATACGTTCCGGCTCTGATCTCCCATAAGCCATTCATAACATTTTACTATGAGGAGAGTCGTCGTCCTGTATACCGCATCTGACTATTTATAGGACTTTACAGCTGTGGCACGAGACCATTTTCACAGAAGATAAATGTGAATACATCGGTTTAAAACAGATTTTTTTATACTGCATAATTATTTAATGACATGTATAGAAATATTGGGTTATGTAGAAAATACTACATAAACCTATGTATGAAGTCAGTGCACCCTTTTATATGTATGAAAAGAGCATGCACTATGACTGATGTATATAGATGACCATTAATACAGATGATACTAAACCTAATTCTATGAATTTTTCATTTGATTCCAAAGTTCCGGCAGCTCCATAGAAGTGAACTGAGCGGCAGCCATGCTTGCATAGTACTTCAACGTTCATGGGAATGTGCAGACCCCCATTCTTCTTATTGCTGCCTGGGATAGATGCTCAGTTCCAGTTATGGAACTTCAATAAGCTGAACTGTCTGCAGCATCATACAAAGTACATGGACAAGAGCGGTGCTATTTCTGGTAAGGACCAAAGCACTTATGAATGTAAGGGGTACCAGTAGTCAGACGTATACCTGTCACACAATGAGGCATCAAGGTCAACTAAATTGAACCAAAAATCCAAATGCATTTTATATGATTATTCCAAAAAGTAAATTAAATGAGATCTTAGGAACCAAAAACATTTTATTTAATATTTGGACATTTTTAAAGGGATCCTATCATTAAAATCACATTTTTTTTCGATCACACGTAATAGCCTTAAGAAAGGCTATTCTTCTCCTACCTTTAGATGTCCCAGTTTTTGTCTGTATGCAAATAAGTTCTCTTGCAGTACTGGGGGTGGTCCCCAGCGCTCAAACAGCACTGGGGGTGTCCCCAATGCTGCAAGAGAAATCTCCAGCTCCGCCTCCATCTTCTTCAGGAACAGCCTCTCTGCGCGTCTTCTTCCGGAGAAGGGATCAAACTTCTATGCATGCGCAGTCGGCTCTGCCGTCAGGCCTCGGCCAGAGCAGACTGCGCATGCCCACTTGCTGTAAACGTTCATTTTCTTCTGGCTGCTCACACAGTAAGCTGCATGCATGTGCAGTCGGCTCCTGCCCAAGTCCCGATGGCAGAGCCGACTGTGCATGCGTAGAAGTTTGAACCCAGCTCTGGAAGACGACGCGCAGAGAGGCCGTTCCTGAAGAAGATGGAGACCATTCCTGAAGAAGATGGAGGCGGCGCTGGAGAGTTCTCTTGCAGTGTTGGGGAGTGCCCCCAGAGCTGCAAGAGGACTCATTTGCATACAGACAAAAACAGAATTTCTACCAAACAGCGGTGCAGAGAAGACATCTAAAGGTAGGAGAAGAATAGTCTTTCTTAAGGCTATTCCTATGTGTGATCAAGAAAAAATGTGATTTTAAGGATAGAATCCATTTAAAGTAAATCTGTCATGTGATTTCTGCTGCCATATCTAAGAGCAAGATATAATAGAGGGAGAGAAGCTGAGCTCTGTGATATATAGGTTATATGATAGAGGAGAGAAGCTGAGCTGTGTGATATATACATGTATATGAGGTCTGCATAAAATGCAGAGTAAATCCTGACAGGACTCAGACAGTCAGAGTCTTACTTACCCTGCTGACACATAGTGGTTAGTAGCTTTCTGTGTACACACACACTGATCTGGGGGTGATCTGTCAATCACTGTCTATGTGCAGAGTAAGTATAACCCACCTAAGAGCCCTGCCAGGATTTACTCTCTTTCCTACTTAGAAATCTTGCTCGGATTCATGTAAACCTATATAGCACACAGTTCAGCTTCTCTCCCTCTCTTGTATCCTGCTGTCAGATAAGGTAGCAGATATCTGACGTCTGACAGATTTTCGGTAATGCCTGATTATTAAAGTAGATTGAATGGAATCAGAGTCAATGTGGAAAAAAGTGAAAAGAAAGATATGTTAACTGGCAACTTCCAACAAACCTCCATGACTCACGAGACAGAAAGAAATGTTTTCCTTATGGCTCACTGCTGCCTAGATAAACTTTTCATCTAAAAAAAGAGAGACCTTCAAGAAGTCTCATTCATACAGGAAATACTGATCTGCCCTGTGATGTATCCAAGAGGGACCAACAGATCAGAGCGGCTAGTGTGACTGCGGTTACAACGTTCTGCTGCCAAAGACTCTGGGATTATTCTAAGTCTACATGTACTTTTATTTTTTAAAAATAAAAAATAATTTAAAAAATTATATAAATTTATATTTTTTTTTTTACATTTTGTAAATTGTCCAAACTTGCACATTTCAAAGTTAATATTTTCGAGAAATGCAAACCGAGCCCTCGACACTTACCAGCACACGACCCGTTAGTGTCTGAGCTGAAATCATCACACCAGCCCAGTCTTTCACAGATGTCATCCAGCCCACCTCGGCAACGGCAGCCTCATCTTTTTCATCTGTTGGCTTGTAGTCCCCATCGGTTGCCTGGGTACTGACTGTGTTTGCAACTTTTTGTGCCTCCTGTAAAAAAAAAAAAAAAAAGTTCTATTATTAAATTATGAAACGGAATCATAAAAAAGAGAGTATATATAATATTAATAACAAGTATCAAAAGCAAGAATAAAAGGTAGAAATTTGACATGCTCGATTCCAGGGATCGCATTGGAGTGGGGGCTAGTGGTGTGACCGTATAAAATCATCAGGTTCAGTTGACTTATTGGAAGGACTTGTCCTGTGTGATTGCCAAACTACCATTTTCCAACAGTGACAATGCGAGAGCGGTGGTAGTCTAAAGGCAGGGGTGCTCACACTTTTTATGCATGTGAGCTACTTTATAAACTGACCAAGGGATAAGATCTACTACCCACTTCTTGTGGGCGGGGCCAGTTGGTGGGGGCGGGGCGTGAGAGCAGAAGACAGCTCTCCGGTGTCTGCTTGTTCACAGCGCAGGCTGAGAATCATCTCTGGACACTGGCAGGCCGGGGCCTTGCACTCGTTTGCAGTCAGGGCTGCGGCGGCCCTGCCTACAAGTGTCCGAAGATGACTCTCAGCCGGCGCTGTGAACAAGCAGCACCCCGGCTCCCTTCTTCCCTAAGAGCAGGGAACGCGTCATCCCCTGGAGCTGCTGCTGCCCGGCCTGCAAATGTCTGGAGTGCTTGTTAACAGCGCAGGCTGAGAGTCATCTCCGGACACTTGCAGGCGGGGCCGCCGCAGACCTGACTGCGAACGAATGCAAGACCCCAGCCTGCCAGTGTCCAGAGATGATTCTCAACCTGCGCTGTGAACAAGCAGACACCAGAGATCCCTGGCTGCATCCAGTGATCGACCCATACGTTCTTCACAATCGACCAGTAGACCCCTGGTCTAAGGACTCCTATACACAGAAGAGAGCAGGCAGCTGAACTTGACAATATGTGCATGGCCTTCCAACTCTCCCCAAAAATATAATGTTGACTTGCCAAACCCAATCCAAGCCTTCTGGCGGTGGCTTACTCCTTTCCCCGATCCACAAAACATGCACACACATGCATGCGTTTGAAGGCATTAGGAGGAATTGCAGCCAGCCAATAGCTATTGAAGGTACATGGACACCTTAACATGGTGCTGATCCTGTAATAGATGTTATATCAGACAGGTCTCCTAGTTATTGCCAAGAAACGATGAATCTGGCAAACTAGGGAGGAGTGAAGTAAGTCTTATAGGTGACTTAGTGCTATGGCTAGCTTTATAGGCCTGAAATGTTTTAGTACAGATGTGATACTAATGTGGATTTATGGTCTTGATCCAAGTAATGCCAAATACTAACCATCGGTCTATAGGCATAATCCACATTTCTACACTTGCCGCCATTTTTGCTTCTTGCTACATATTTTGCAACCGTCACATAAAATACTCCCCAGAAAACTCTCTCAGACAATAAAGGATAAGCTGTTATACCGGCGAGTGCTTTCCCCAATTTATATTGCTAAGTACGCTTGCAGGACGCTCAATGAAAGAGATTCCTAACAGCCCGGCGGTTCTCTATCATTACATCCCTCACTACCAATTGAAGGTTAGAAAAGCTCCATGTATTAGCTGGAGCCTAATTCTCGACATCTCATTTAGCTGCAATCCAGACAAACATTCATGATAAATGAATAAAGAAGATGGGATCTTCATGCAAACACTTTGCTGCAAATGCTTTCTGCCGGATCCATTCCACTTTATAATCAATGGAGGAGGGGGCAATAATCTAGACTGCTAATGCAAAGCAAAGTGTATAGTAGGAAGGACATGAAGTCGAGAGGTCACCGGCACTTCCCATTACTAGATATTTCTTCATTACTCTGATTCACTTGCAATGTCCCCAAAATTAACTTTTGATATTCCACATTAAATAAAGGGCATTGAGTTGGAAACCGACCTTTAAATCTATGACCCCACCTAGTGAAACACAGCGGAAAAAAACACAGTGAAATCACATAGCGTGTTGTCGTTGAGTTTTTGCGTAATACTTCTCTCCCACTATTCAATATAAAGTGAAAACGCTCACTATATCCGAAAATCCACTCCATGTGCAGAAATGATGGTTACATTAATAATAGCTATACACAAGGACACATGTATCTGTTAATAGACTGCTGTGATCATGTCAGTTTTTATAGAATTGGACCTTTAGGTTTCTTCCATCGATCACTAGTCAGGAACTGGGAGTATACCATCTAAGCAAAGAACACAGAACAGATTGTCCAGGACCACGAGGGAATGATCTCTGGGGCTTGACACGTACAGAACTTCTGAAGGACACAATGTTGTCCTGTTCTGAGACTTCTGTCTTCAGTCCAGGTCGTGGCCACAATGACTATTACATTTACAGATGATTTACATCTGTAGTAAATAATAAAACACAAAAACAAAAGCCATAGTGGTCATCACTCTCCAAACCACACACTTGGCGTTTCTGTTTCCTCTATCTGTGTCTATTGTGTCTATTCTCTCTCTCTCTCTCTCTCTCTCTCTCTCTCTCTCTCTCTCTCTCTCTCTCTCTCTATATATATATATACTGTATATGTACTCATTTTGTGAGCAAATCAGGAATGTTTTACCCTATGCCTTGAACATAGACTTATCTTCATGTATCTATTTGAGGGTCCACAAGAGCCACAGGATTGAAATAAGTTGTATATCGGTTAGGGGCTGACTGCTGTGCTTGTCCATCTTCAGCAACATCATAGAAATGGAGTGGCAACATCCTTGCCTTATTGTTGCCCCATTCAGAAAAGGGTACAAGTTGCCCACTTTTTACGATAATGGTGGTCCCAATAATCACCCCCATACCAAAGTATAACTTCTCACCCATCTTGTTGATACATGATAGGTTGTATTGGTGGACAAACTCCAACAGAACGAGCACCGATATGGACTAACCACTGACAGAATGAATGCCTTATGCAGTTAAACCTCATCTCATTGGGTAGACAACCCTCTATAGTTCTATAAGGTCTAGACCAGGGGTCAGAAAGCTTCGACACTCCAGCTGCTGTGAAACTACAACTCCCAACATGCTCCATTCACTTCCATGGAAGTTCCAAGAACAGGAGAGCAGGTATGCATGCTGGGAGTTGTAGTTTTACCACAGTTGGAGTGACGAATGTTGCCTACCCCCGGTCTAGAAGCACATAGAAGTAAAAATATAAGCCATGTGTAAGAAAAAGCTTTTAGTCTCTAGACTCCTTAAAGGAACACTAGGAAGGCTGTTAAGTCATAGGCTCGCTGTGTTCCAAAAATGTTGTCTTTGTACTGCTGAAATGACTCTAAAAAAGCAGACCTAAAGCCAGGAAAGGTGAACACGTAATACAATGCATGTAATAGAAACCTAGTAACTAAGCACACATAGATCATAGATCTCATGAAGGCAATATTCACACAGGACATCTTTGTGGCTCTTTGACACAGCATCATATATTTGACATGGAACAGCAGTGATTGCACTTTAGTCTTGTGTCCATAAGTAGCTCGCACAAATAACTCTTTTATAGGAAGTTCATAAAGTTCTTAATATCTAATGTAGATCTACTGCATAGAACTCATGGAATAAATCTGCTAATACAGTAACGAGACTTACAAAGTAAATGCACCAATTTAGAAGCCCCATAAACAGCGTCTGCTACACATGAATACTAGAGGGCATCGCAGTGCCGCCCCCTGACTGTATACTTTCATATAAAGGGGCTCTATCAGTAGATTTCACGGTTTTTAGATAAACATATCCCTGAATAGCCTTTAAAAAGGATGTGTTGAAAATTTGGCAGAAATTGCAACACAAAACAAAAGACAAAAGTATAAAAAAAAATTACCCTTTGGATACCTTGTTCTCCCTTAGACTAGACAATCTTAAAATTCACAAAATTTATGATAGCGGCTGATTCTGGGCAATACATTTATACAAAATTATATAACGTGTTATCTAGTTTACTCTGTAATAGAAATGTATTCTACAGTTCTGGCACAAGTCTGCTATACATTGTGGCTTCTCAAAGAGGACCAGTCACAAGTAGGGTTGCGCCGATCTTGAGATTTCAGGATCGTTTTTAAAATCCGATTTCCGATCATTTTCCATTCGAACCCGATCCCAATGCAGGTCAATGGGATTTTTTTAAATAATCGGAGAATGGATTTTAAAAACGATTCTATTCACTACACAACGTGGAATGCAAAAATTGGAAATGCGATGGGGCGTCCCCACTGCTGCTCGAGAACAGGCTCCAGAGACGCCTCTATCTTTGGCTGGATCCTCCCCTTCTTTCGGCGTCACCTCCGTCGCCTGCGCAATTGGCTCTGCTAGTGAGACACTAGTAGAGCCGACTACGCATGCCGGCCGGCGGCCATAGTTCCAAGGCATGCGCAGTCGGCTCTACTAGTGTCTCACTGGCAGAGCCAACTGCGCAGGAGTTGGAGGTGACGCCGAAAGAAGAGGAGGATCCAGCCGAAGACAGAGGCATCACTGGAGCCTGTTCTCGAGCAGCAGTGGGGCCCGCCCCCATCGCTGTGAGAGAACTAATTTGCATACCAGTAAAAAACTGTATTTCTAAGGAACGGCGCTTCGGAGATCACATCTAAAGGTAAGAGACGAATAGCCTTTCTAAAGGCTATTCCAATGTCTTATCCACACAAAAAAAAGGTTTTAATGGTAGAATCCCTTTAATCTCTTGCTGCAGTCTATGGCAGATTCTTCCACTGGTGCTTCATTCTTTTTGTCTATGATATTATGCCAAGCAGAATATGAGTAATATCTGTAATGCACCCTAGTCTGCTACTCATCCACCAACTATGTTAAACAGCCTATAGAGTATACTTAGTGGCAGAAGTAAAAAATAGCAAATAATTATATAGTACAGTTCGCTAGTAGAAGATCAAAGAACGTCTGAGACGGCATCAGGTCTGGCCCCACACCAACTATACCAATACCCAAACCACATCACACATCCTGCATGGGTTCAGTACATGTGGGGCAGATACACTATTCCTCTTCTCATGTGAGTAGTGAAAAGAGTTATTAGACTCTGCATCAAATATGAGCTTGACGAGGACTAGAGTAGCTTGAAGTTTCTGAACCTAGTAAAAAAAGTCTTACTGGTACCCCTAAAGCTATTAAAATAAAACATGAAAATTTTGACCTGTCTTAAAGATTATTAGGAACCTTTTAACAGCGATGGCACAGAGAACCTACTTCCAGTGCCCATGAATACAAAACCACCACCATGACAGTTAATGCACCATTACATTGTACTCCATGATATACAAGCAATATCCACATGGCTCTATCCCCTGATCCAACAGTGAAAGCTGCAATACCTGGGTCTTTCACTACTATAGCAGCTCATACACATACACTTGGTGCATTATATGTAGCACAGCTAGAGAACTGTACAATACAGGGGAGTAATGGCGGAGAGCAGTACAGTGCCCGTAATACATGTAGGTAGCAATACATGACTTAGATATGGGATGGACCCTCACTCCTTCCTAAAACCACCCAAACTACAGTAGATATTGACTTTGGAATAAATGCACAAAACACTTTATTTTGGATGTCAAAATGGCGACAGAAGTAAAATAATCAGAGAAGGAGTCAGATAAAGTGCTAGACCATTGGGATTCACAAATACTGCGCGAGCCCCAGTTGTCTGACATACAGCACCCGGCCGGACAGTAATAAAGCGGCGGCAAACTCCAGATTGCAATTCTAGCAGAGCCTCTACACTTTAAGGGCACCAACGACCCTGTGCTTAATCCCAGTGCCCGCCAATGGATGACGTTACTATTACGACATCCTTTCAGGTTGGCCATTTCCAAAATTCAGCCTGTTTAACGTCCTCTATTAGTTACAATAAGTCCACAATAACTTGCCTGCAACTTCTACCTGACTCCTCAACCGCCACCAAAGACGCCATTTGACACCTTAAATGGACTCGACCACCACCAAACTGATTAGGACTGCAAAAGCCCTTTAGAAATGTTATATACTACAAGTCCCATGACATCTTCTCTACTACATAACTTAGCCAGTGTTTTGGATAAAGAAAATTGCCAAGCCAGATCAACTAAGCCATGAATGTTGCTGAAAATGCAACTAAAGTGATCTGGCTGCAAACCCCAGTATTATATTCCCTGATACTGGAGACATGTATCCTCCAGTCCTTGTGATGAGAGAAAGAGGATGAAGATGGAGGAGACAGGAAGTGACATCTGATCCTAAACTCCTCCCTCCCTACAGTAACACACAAGGCACTATATACTCCTAAAGCTGAATATACACACATAGTTCTTTCTATAAATTAATCCCACAGAAATTTAAATTTTTCCTTCGTTGAATTAGTTATGGCATCTAATGCTATCTATATATAACATTTATTGCATTCTATACTTTAGCACATCCTGCATCTAACATGCAAAGTAGTTTCACGTTCTAAACATTGCACTTTTTGCTCAGCCACGGTGGATTTTCCAGATCAGAGAACGGATTTATGACATTTCCTTAAAGGGAACCTGTGAACTGGTGTTTTTTCTACCAAAAACTGGCCCCAACAAGTGTCCGATGAGTTAATTCCCTTTCAATTGCTGACCCTCTGTTATCTGTCTGTTGTAGCAAAGTGAAGCTGTTCCCTGACCAGTTTAGGTTCGTTCACCTATAACTTTTTATGCTTTCAGATATTTAGAACTTCACTTTCATTTTCCAGCTGATCCCGATCGTGAAATTTGCTCGATCGCCGATCGGGATCCGATCTTTTCCAATCCCGATCGCTCAACCCCATTAATGATATATAAGTGAATAGGGTTGAGCCGATCTTGAGATAACCTCTGACCTCGATCCCGCTGGAAAAGATCGGAATTCCGATCGCGATTGTGAAATTTACTCGATCGCCGATCAGAATCCGATCTTTTCTGATCCCGATTGCTCAACCCTAGCCACAATTTTACATAAATGACTATACTAGATTCTGAAAACCAGCAGTTTCTATTATTTACCCCAATACCTGCTGTCGGGGGAGAGCAGAACACTCCCACATACATTAGATGGGGGCTGGTGCTACCATAATTGTCAGGTTCAATCAACATTAACCTAACAACCAACAACCAACATAATGTTTCATTAGGAGACATGGTATAAGATTAAAAAGGGTTTTTTTTATCCTTAGAATACATCATTAATATCAAATCGGTGGGGGTTCAATATGTGACGCCACCACCAATCAGCTGTTCTCTGCAGCCTCTGGTATCAGAGGATGAAGCCACAGGTAGAAGGCTCCATACATAAGGCATGAACGTGCTAGAGTATGTCAACTAAGCTCTCATTCAACTTGCAAGTTGCCATGACACAGCATTTACAAGAGATCCCCCAGATTTGGGTTTTATGCAACCTCTGTGCTGTGGACTTGGCAACTAGTGATGAAGTCTACATAAAATGAAGTAATTGACCATGGATAGTCAAACATGGCACATTTGTTGCAGAAGTGTCTATGACCGAGTAGGATAACGGATAAAGCATTGTGGATCTGCCCTGGAAAAAACACATCTCCTGCAAGTCCCTGAGCCCATCCCTTGCTGACCATGCCGGACTACTTAGAATAACTAGGACAGACACAGAGAACGATGGAATTAAGTGGACACAATAGTCAATTTATTAATACTTTGGAAGAAGAACAAACTAATAGAATAACTTTATTAACAATTTCACAGAGAAATTCCAAGGGAAGTCTAGCAGAGGCTGCCATAATCAGCACCAGTATAACCCTTCTCATCAACTCGGGAGGCGACAAATATGTTCCAGATACTGCATTACTTTATGCCATGTTCCTTAATAACCATTTTTACAAACCATGAACCCTAGGGGTACCATATCACCAACGGTCCCCTTTTTCAGGAAAACTCTACCTCAAAGCGTGCCGTTCTGTCGTGACAAGAATGGATCAAGCCCTAGATACAAACCACCAATGAGACACATCAGGATGGGTGGGTGGTCCATGCTGAGTCCCAGGCTGTGAGAGTAACCTAACACTCAGCAGCTTGGGTATATATGTGCCGGTATATGCATACTCCCCCCCCTCCCCCCCCCCACACACACACACACTCCAGCTGATGACAATGTGTTGTGACCAAATCTTGACCCCCCTGTCACCTGGGCCCACCAATACTACTCCCGTCCTATTTAAATTAACCCCTACACTGACCACATGCTACCATTTTCGATGTCACACTGGGCCTGCTCCAACTACGTAGCTCCATGCCCACGCTTATATCGAAATGGGATTCTTTCTGCAGCGTGTGCTTCAATTTTGACAATCCCGATTCATGTATATGTAATAGAAGTTTCTGTAATAAATCTGAAGTATGTTTGTGTTAAACCTCAGGATACCACAAATAAGTGGCTACAACAGTGGAATTGTTTTCTATGCGGGAAGACGCTGAGAGCATGCAATAAAATAAAGCAACTTGTGACCTTAATGGTTCAATAAAAACTTTATTATCACACTTACGGAGAGTGGTTTCATAAGCATAAACAAAGAGACCACTGAAATGATATTTACAAGTGTAGTTATGTAAGAACGTAAGGCTTCTTACTTGCAGGTGTTCCTCACTACAAGGAACAAACCATGAAAATAGAGCAATAGTGTCAAATGACATCTCTTCTTCATAAAAACGGATAAATAGATATACAGAGATAGATAGATAGATAGATAGATAGATAGATAGATAGATAGATAGATAGGAGATTTCTCTCGCAGCATTGGGGACGCCCCCAGTGCTGTTTGAAGGCTGGGGACCGCCCCCAGTGCTGCGAGATAACTCATTTGCATACAGCCGAAAACCGGGGTTTCTACTGAACGGCGGCCCAAAGAAGACAACTAAATATAGGAGAAGAATAGCCTTTCTTAAGGCTATTCCAACTTGGTAGGCAGAAAAAATACAATTTTAATGATAGAATCCTTTTAAAAAAAAACAATTTTTTCGGGTGGAAATCCGACGGACCCCATTATAGTCTATTCCTTGGGTAACTGCATTTTTAAGCGGATTAGGTTTCTGCTCATGCACAAACCCTAATGCAAGTGTGAGCCTAGCGTCAACTCTACATACCCAAGATGTCCTTCAGTACATCTGATATAACCATCCTCCACACTTTATTATGGGCACACTGGTTTTCATTAACTAGCACCAGTGAGAAAAATGTGCAGACAACTAACACTACACTGGTTTTTATTGGGGAAAAAAAAATCCTATAGATTAACTTAATGTTAGCTAGACAAACTGGATCTGTCATCACCCAATGTGATGTGTGTAACAACAAATATACATTTGTCTAGATGAGTACATGTTAAACACAGAAAGGAAATACCAACCAGTAAAAGTTGGCGCTAACACCATGTCTGATGAGAAACAAAAAAACCCTCTGCACTTTATACCCATGTGCAAAAGTAAATCACCATGGATGAATGATTTGCAAAACTGCCATGTCCTACAGACCAGGTTTTATTATATATTACATTTGTGTGATCTATCTTTGTATAGTAAAGACTGGACCAGATAGAAACTTGTTCTGTACAAGTTCTTGGGTGCTGATATAAAGGCGTGTGTGTGGGTCTCTATGCTAAAACAGTGGTGTGGGTCTGGATGCAAACTTTTGTCTGAGGCTCCCTACAGCAAATTTTTGACAGTGACGGTTAAGGGTGCTGCAGTGGTATCTCAGATATCTGCACCATAAATTTGCTCAATCAAGGGGCCACATGGTGGCTCAGTGGTTAGCACTGCAGCCTTGCAGCGCTGGGTCCTGGCGTTCAAATCCCGCCAAGGGCAAAAAACCATCTGCAAGGAGTTTGTATGTTCTCCCCGTGTTTGCATGGATTTCCATCCCATATTCCCAAAAAAAGACATACTGATAGGGAAAAATGTACATTGTGAGCTCTATGTGGGGCTCACAATCTACATTTAAAAAAAATAAATAAAAAATTTGCTCAATCTGGTGTGGATTTGTTGCTGCAGATGTGATATCAACAAATATACTGTGGAAAATTATCTGCAGCATATTCCACCCATATGACCAAGCCATGCTCAGAAACCCACAATGCAGTTTACTCTCCCTGTGGCACTGGATTAAAATCTGCACAGTCTGGCCCTTATGAGTCTTAAAGCGGTTGTTCGGGATAAATTGATATTTCTAATTTAAGCTATACACCACGATAGATAGATAGATAGATAGATAGATAGATAGATAGATAGATAGATAGATAGATAGATAGACAGAATATTGCAACTAGCACCTTCTCCATTGTAACATATCAACTAATATAGATCATTAAAGTTTGCCAGACTGATGGATTCAAAATCTGAACACTTTCCATTTCTATCTGTACTACTTTACCACAATAACTTGCAATAAAAACAGGAAAGTCACTTTCACTTTTTTGATGGTAAAAAAAAGGCACAGCATGCTTTACAAAAAGATTAAGCCGAACGGCAGGAACTGAAATCAATGATGGTGACTTTCCATTTGTATCTGTACATGTGGCAGCCTTGACCATGTGTTGTTCTAAACCTTTGATGGATCAGATGTTCACTAGGATTTTGTACCTATGGGTAACGCATATCGACGCAGAATGAGCGTCTTCCTCAGGACAACTAAACAGACACATAAATAAAATCAGAATTAGCATATTTATACACAGTTCTTGTGCCCTTCCCTAGACTGTCGTCCACTTCTATGGGACGTAAGGTTTGGAATAGTTTTGATTAAGTTTTTACCAAGGTGATACAATATTTGCTTTACCTGTACTGCACATTTTCAGCTGTTTAAATACTGAAGTACGTCCTGTAATCTGACTTGTTCTTTGCTTTCAGGACACTTCTAGCCAAGCAAAAAACAATAAAAATAACTCATTTACACTGCCGTATAGACAATGAAAGCCAAGCTGCTTCGTTTTAGAGAGTAAAATAGATGTCCTCTTTTTACAAAAATCTAATATCTGGTAAATCAGACTATATACAGCAGATTAACATTCATTTATTCTGCCGAGAAGACTTGAGAAAATATTTTTCAATCATATTCTATATTTAGGTCTATTCTACACGCAGAGAATTTGAGAAAAGGTGCCCTATGTTACTGTCAATAGGTTACTAATTGTACCAGAAAATACTGCCGTTATACTGGTCTGTATCTACAGCTAACACTTCTTATGGCTGAGGCCTCACGTTGCGGAAACACTGATTTTTTTGTTGCAATTTTTTGTGCCAAAACCAATAATGTCTACAAAAGAAATGGGAAATATATAGGAAGTTCTTATACTTCTATTTTCTGCTCAATCCACTCCTGGCTTTGGCTCAAAAAGAAACTGCAACAAAATAAACTGCCTGAAGCTAAGGCCCCACTGTTCCCTTGTTCCCACCATCATCTGCCACTAAAGCACCCATAGGATCATGGGTGTAACTAAAAAAGTCCCAACAACCAAGGGGACCCATTTCCACCAAGACCTAGGATGCCATTTCAGACTGATAACTATGGATGATGGAAGGGTATGTGGAAAACTGAATTAATTACTTGTGACTGCATGTGACATCATTAAGAGTATTAAAGGGATCCTATCATTAAAACTCTTTTTTCTGCCTACCACGTCGGAATAGCCTTAAGAAACGCTATTCATCCCCTACCTTTAGATGTCTTCTCCGTGCTGCTGTTCGGTATATAATCCAGTTTTCGTCGGTATGCAAATGAGTTCTCTCGCAGCACGGGGGGCATCCCCAATGTTGCAAGAGAACTCTGTAGCGCCGCCTCCATCTTCTTCAGGAACGGATCCTCTTCACGTCTTCTTCCAGCGATGGCTTCAAACTTCTAGGCCTCGGGCAGCCAAACGAGCATGCCTGACGGATACAAGAAAATGTCCGCTTACAATATTGTTTAAGCGGCAATTTTCTTGTGGCCGGCGGGCATGCACAGTCGGCTCTGCCCTAGGCCTGAGGCCTAGAAGTTTGAAGCCAATCCCCAGAAGAAGACGCGAAGAAGACCCCTTCCAGAAGAAGAATGTTCCTCCCCGCTCCACAGCACAGCGCGATTGGCGCCGCGAGGCAGAAGGACGTTCCTGGCTAATGGTCAGAAACGCCCTTCTGACCATAGAGCACTACGGTACCGGCACCGTAAGCTCTTTACACCGGGCACATATCGGGAAAGCCGACAGTGCGCTGAATTCAGCGCACTGTCAGCTTTCCAGCAGTATATAACACTGCATGTGCCCAAAAGTGGTGAAAGGTCCTCTTTAAGGCTGTTCCTACATGTTAGGCAGAAAAAAATGAGTTTTAATGATAGGATCCCTTTAAGACATCCTGACTGGGATTATTATCCCAATGCTGTGACAAACCATGCAGAAAACTGGTTTATTTAGAAAAAAAACAGTAAAATAGCTAAACCTTGACCTCAGGCACAAAATGAGCAAAACAAAATACAGCCTTAACTCAAAACAGAACTGATAACCTAACTATATGTGTGGCTTACTTCCAGCCACACCAACAAAACAGGAGAAATATTGTCTCACTGGACTCAGGGTTACAGGGCAGACCCACACACCTCCTGTCACCTCATGGATCTGCCCTGCAATGCAAAGAGCCGCAGCCCTTTTCTGGCCCAGTAATGAGCCCAGGAACTACACCTAGGCCGAGGCCTACTCCAGATCCGCCCTGGACCACCCATATGTCAGAAACCTGGGCCTGACATATCTAGACTCCAGCACTCTGCCTGTTACCTTCTCAAAGGCCCCATTACAAGTTCAGCTGAGTGGCCATATTATCTGTTGCTTTTTTGCTAACACAGAAAAGTATAATTTCTCGCCATACAATATTGAAGGATTCTAAACCACTCCTATGAGGTAAAGTCAACTGATGCAAATGAAGGAAAAAAGAAAACTCCTTTCTGCAGAATACACCCGGGATCAACGATGTTTACTGCCCTAGCCCTGTCCCTAAATAAACTGGCCAAGTCAAAGTGACTCTCTGGCACCCCACAGTACCCAGCACTTGAGGACCATGCACCCGTGCACAACAGATCATTGCAATGTTATAATAATACGTCTCACCAGAAAGGCTCTCAGACGCCTTTTAAAGTAATTCAGTATATCATCCATCAAAACATCATGAGGTGGAAAGTTCCATAGTCTCGCTGCTATTACAGAAAGAAAAAACTTACATGTTGTTAGAGATCATCTAGTTCCTCCGAATAACATCTTGAAAAATATGGAAAAATGATTTATAGTCATAACTAACACTTGGGCATCATTCATCATCATTCACTTCGCTAAGAGACCTGTATATATAACAAGAACCTCACAGAGAAGGAAGTCATAAAAGTTTTCCATAACTCCCATTCAATGCAATGGCGAGTAACAATTAGTGTTGAGCGAGTAGTGTTCGATCGAATACCTCACCGCCATAGGAATGCGTGTAAGCGGCCGTACACCAAGGGGTTAAACACATCGAATATTTGAAACATTTAACCACTTGGTGTTCGGCCGATGACACGCATTCCTATGCTGACGAGGTATTCGATCGAATACTACTCGCTCAACACTAGTGCTGATATTTCCATTGTCTATGAGTAGAGATGAGCGAGTACTATTTGAAACAGCAGTTTCGAATAGCATGCTCCCATAGGAATGAATGGACGCAGCCAGCAAGCCACCGGGGCCGACTTCCTGCAGCTTAACCCCCTGTGCACCAGCCGCTCCCATTCATTCCTATGGGAACGTGCTATTGGAAACGACAGTTTCGAATAGTACTCGCTCATCTCTATCTATGAGTTTAGTTCTGGCATCTACAATTTTCATGTATTTCAACCTAATTTAAATTGAGGCTTGTAAGCTCCAAGGGCGCCACAGAAAACGAAAATAGATTGAGAAATAAATAGGAGCGATTAAATAGGTTAATGAGGAGAGACGGCAGGGAATTTTCTCACTATCTTTAGAAGGAAAAATACTTCTGCTCTTCTGTCTTCAATCCCTGACAAATTTTCTGAGTTATTCTTCATTGAAAAATGAGAAGAGAGAAAATACAAAGCTTTATACTGGATGGTAATCCTAGGTTACAATATGTCCACATTCACATGTAAAGCATCAGTCTAGTCATTGCATGTGCCTGGAATTACCATATATACTCGAGTATAAGCCTAATTTTTCAGCACAGTCTTTGTGCTGAAAAAGCCACCCTCGGCTTATACTCGAGTCAAGCTAAATAAATAAATATATATATATATATATATATATATATATATATATATATATATATATATATATATATATTTTTTATTTTTTTTTTTATTTTTTTTTTTTTCTTTGTCTATGACCAGCCGCAATACTAATGTATAGAATCTCCCATAAAATAGTGGGAAAAAAAAGAAGCTGTAAAAAGATATAGTAAAAAAATTAAATATATAAAAGTTGTATATCCCTCCTTTCCCTAGAATACATATGAAAGTAGTAAATGACTGTGAAACACAAACACATTAGGTATCCCTGTGTCTGAAAGTGCCCGCTCTACTGAATATAGGGTATCTGCAGTGCTCCTGTTCTGTCGGGAAGGGGTTAATAGGAGCACTGCAGATACCCTATATTCAGCCAGGCTGAATTCCAAGTGGGGGAAAAAAACTCAGTCCTCAAGCTCAGGGAAGGGGCAGACAGACAACCAAAACACCCCCTCCCCTTTCCCAGCACCCAGCAACTACTGCACCCAAAATCGCCGACCATTTTAATTTTTAAAATTTTCCAGTAGCTGCTGCATTTCCCCACTAGGCTTATACTCGAGTCAATAAGTTTTCCCAGTTTTTTGTGGTAAAATTAGGAGCCTCGGCTTATATTCGAGTCGGCTTATACTCGAGTATATACGGTACACTGCTCAAAAAAATTCAAGGGACCCCTCCAATAACATCTCCTAGATCTGAATGAATGAAATATTCTCATTGAATTCTTTGTTCTGTACAAAATTGAATGTGATGACCACAAAATCTCACAAACATAATCAATGGAAATCAAATTTATTAACCAATGGAGGCCTGGATTTGGAGTCCCCCCCAAAATCAAAGTGGGAAAACGCACTACAGGCTGATCCAACGTTGATGTAATGTCTTTAAAACCTGTCAGTATGAGGCCGAGTAGTGTGTGTGGCCTCCACGTGCCTGTATGGCCTCCCTACGCTTGTGCATGCTCCTGATGAGGTTGCGGATGTGCTCAATCGGATTCAGATCTGGGGAATGGGCGGGCCAGTCCATAGCTTCAATGCCTTCATCTTGCAGGAACTGCTGACACTCCGGCCACATGAGGTCTGGCATTGTCCTGCATTAGGAGGAACCCAGGGCCAACCACACCAGTATATGGTCTCACAAGGGGTCTGAGGATCTCATCTCAGTACCTAATGGCAGTCAGGCTACTTCTTGCAAGCATATGGAGGGCTATGCAACCCTCCAAAGAAATGGCTTCCCACGCCATGAGGATCAAAGGGATAGTATATATGTCCTTAATAATAATATCTATTTGTAAGTGCAGTCTATATATACAGCCTTCAAGATTTCACCCTTAAGAGAAATTCCTTCTCGTCTCTGCCCCGTCTCTGGATGTTCCTCATTAATAAAGCTATTCTGCAGACCATACATGCTGTCTGTTCTGAAAGAGCTTTAAATATTCAGATAGCCGATTAAATTGTAATTCCATCCCCATAATTCATTGCTGTCTGAAGTGTGCCCGCAGAAAAAAAAATGTTAAAAAAATTTCCATTTCAGAGAAGAAATACGCCATGTAGTCATCTTAGTAACAACAGCTCTTCTCCTTATAACCACTTCTCCATTGGATAAGAAAATAAACAGAACCTATCAATATGCTATACTAATAAACAAGTTGTCCAAGAGTTTCGGAATATAAATTACAGGAGCTCTGGAAATGTTATAAAATAGAAAACAAAACCATTCTTGACTTTTAAACCTGCGCCCCTTCAGTCCCGGAGCTTTGGTGGTAGCCAGTGATTGGCTGGACAGATCACATGGTTGTACGGTACATAGCTATGTATGAAGGCATCGTTTGTGGCATGTTTCCCCAAACACTTTAATATGGAGGTATTCTGCCCTGAAAGCACTTCTTCTAGATGAGATAAACTAATTGATAATCATCATTTGTGTTGTTGCAATTTTCACTTCACTGTTCATCAGTGTACACACTCTTCTTCACCTACCGATACTCTACGGCCATCACCATCGCATTTCGAAGGGGTACACACACTTTTTCACCTACCGATACTCTATAGCCATGACCAGCCAGTCAGTCCATGGGTGACTGCAGCAACCCTCATATTCATATACTACCATCATACCAGAACCCTGGGTAGCGGTTTTCATTCCAGCCTAATTTGGAGGTTAGACTGGTAAACCGCAAGAGACTTCATATACAGTCCCAATCAAGAGCGCATACCAATCTGTGTTTTTTTTCATCCTCCAATCAACCTATGCCAAGTTGTCAAGTTATACATGAATATTTAGGAGTAGTAATAGAGGAATGGCACACTGAAAATTTAAGAAAACAGTTGCTCCAGGATGTCCTAAAACAGACAAGTTGGGAGAGATGGCCAGACCTCTTTATCTTGCTGCATGTATGAAATTGTGTGTTATTCTTAGCACCGAGCCCAATTCTTCCATTACTGTACCTACATACTTGCAAAAATCTCAACTGCCTCTTTCCATTGCTAGGGAGTCTGTATTCCGTTCCTTCTATTCAGGTCAGTATCTCCGCTGGCTTCCTTGCATGTGTACAATTACAGACATCTCCCCAGTGAACAGTGATTCAGAATATGACCGGACCACAATAACAATGTTTTATATGGAAATCATATATGTCCTTCATGTCATACACCTTTAACACACAGCAAATAAATGTGCCAT
Source organism: Leptodactylus fuscus (assembly GCF_031893055.1). NCBI lineage: Eukaryota > Metazoa > Chordata > Amphibia > Anura > Leptodactylidae > Leptodactylus > Leptodactylus fuscus. The sequence goes on from NC_134274.1 coordinate 37,027,812, forward strand.
AAAAGAAGAAAATAATGTATCCCCTGGAAGGCATGTGATCTCACATACAACGAAACTAGGAATTCCCAATACAATCCACAGGCAAGTAAATGTGCAGCTTTGCAGGATCGTCTCCATGTAACACATGTGCCTCAGTAACAGGATGAGTCATCAGGACAGAACAAACTAGGACTGTGCGATGAGATTGTGAAAATATACATCATATACCAGGCCAAATAGCTCTATTACTACTACATTATATATTCTGTTTTGTATAATACACCAACATTATATTGTTAACGCTACGGAACAATTACAACGTATACACTACTCTGTATTTATAGAGAGTCTGCCAGCAGTAATTCTTTATAAGCCTAACCTGTACCTTGTAGAGGTCATTCTACAGTTTCCAAGTATGTCTGTGTTATTCAGCTTTGAAGCCCCATTATGCATGTATGCAGAAATGCAGAAATCTTCCTAGGGTAACAGTAACAACATCTTATGCCTGCAAATATCTCAAGGTGGATATGGCGCCATAATAAGATCCTGTGCTCATGGTCTTATAATGAGGATCTGGAATAAAAGGGTTTGTTCTGCTTGGAGATAAAGACATTTTATAGGCAATCTTCTTCATGTATATAAAGATATAGGAGCTCAATACATGAAATTGACAAATCAATTATTTATTCCAAGAACTGAACAAAGGACCAAGCGACGCTATTTGCATGTGGTGAAAAGGCGATGTAGTCATCAATATAGGAAAAACTTTTCTATAATGCTAGCAGCAAACTTCGCGCTACCACAAAGGATCGTCACAATAAATACTATGACAATGAAAGCGGACTGGAGAATTATTTCATGACAAGTATCAGTATGCATAAGAATGAACACAACTACCTTGTATAGGGGCTTGCTAAAGTATTCAGAGCCAACAGCGCATGCCCACAGGCCACAAGAAAATGGCCGCTTACTTACTGTGTAAGCAGCCATTTTTCTTGTGGCCTGTGGGCATGCACAGTTGGCTCTGCCCAAGGCCTAGAAGTTTGACCGCCAGCGCTGGAAGAAGATGCGTGAAGAGGCAGTTCCTGAAGAAGATGGAGAGTTCTCTCGCAGCATTGGGGACGCCCCCAGTGCTGTTTGAGTGCTGGGGACCGCCTCCAGTGCTGTGAGAGAACTCATTTGCACACAGACGAAAACCGGGATTTATACCGAATGGCGGCGCGGTGAAGACATCTACAGGTAGGAGAAGAATAGCCTTTCTTAAGGCTATTCCTACGTGTCAACGAGAAAAAAATTGTCATTTTAATGGTAGAATCCCTTTAAGCTGGTCATTAACAAATCAAAAGATCGGCTGGTTTATGACCACATCATTAACATGAGTGGCAGGAACCTGGCTGAGACCGGGGCCCCACGTGGTGTAAATGCCACACATACCATCCATAACATTGTGGAACAATACACGTTGCAGGCCAGATTTCCAAAACCGTTGCAGTTATGAAAATCACAGCATGACAATTATACTTACGGAAACGCCTATAGATACAATTAGGAAACCTCTGCAGACTTTCTGTGAAAAGTGTTGCGGGGAAAACTGGAATATCGCCCGTTTTTTTCCTGCAGCGCTTCTTTGCCATCTATGTGAGGCTTTAGCCTGAAAATTCTACCACAGATTTACAGCATAGGAAAGGATCAAGTACGATAAAATCCTGCACGCCTGTGAGGTTTTGAGGAAGGGCTGGGCTAGATTGAAACGTATTTTTTTATGAACTTTAGTACCATGTAAAGGAAACGAACACGTTATAAATATCTATATTGCTTGGTTTTCCGCTAAATTTCGTCAGTAGTCACACCATCAAAAACGACTTGGCACCGATAAAGGGCTGCGATACTATGCCATGTCAAGATATTACAAATATCTGTGGGAAAGATTCCGACTCCTTTTACATCACTAATGGAATAGAAAATCAGTAATGTAATATCTAGTGTTTAATGCAGACCTTGTAATTAGCATCTGATTATACCTTACAACCAGCCTTCCCATAATTGCTGTAAACATTGATAGAAATGAGGCGCAAAGTTATTTTTGTACATAGATCATTTGGCTATTTTCAGCCAAAAAAAAAAACAATTACATATCACATACGGTTGTATTTCTGTTCCTTAAGTGTTAAGGTTACAGATATAGGCTATGTGCATCTAATTAGCACAATAATTAAGATCCTTTAGAAGATCTGTAAGTAGTCGATGGGGTTGGAAGCTATCAAAGATGGTGGAGAAGCCAAGTCTCCTAGGGAGGGAAAGGGCAACAGAAGGCGAGACCAGCAGGGAAGAAGCTCGTATCACCAGGAGACCTATGCAAATGTTTTTTATGCCCAAATGCCTTCTGCAAATTAATAAGCCCGTCCCTGGCGGACATGTCTGCAATTATTTATTTATCTGTACAAAAATGGAAATAACATGTTAATCTTATCCTATCCTACTTCCTATCCTATCCTATCAATCCTATCCTTCCTATACTAATATTATATTATTATTATTATTATTATTATTATTATTAATGTGATAGTTTGGATGTTTGTTCCTCAATCAGTTTGGATGTTTGTTCCTCAATCACGCAAAAACAGCTGAACGGATTTGAATTAAATTCAGCACATAGATTGTAACCTCGATTAAAACATAGGCTACTTTTTATCCCGGTAAATGACATGGCTTCACGACTGTTATGAATTTATGTTCACATACTATATTACACTGCTCTTATCTCAGCTTCTGAGAAAGCCAGGGCTGTTATCTCTCTGTGTAAACACTCAGTTAACCTTCAGTGTTCACATATTTGCATATTATCTGATCTGCTCCAGGCATTGATGACAAACTGACATGGGCAAACACTTTTAATCCAAATTGGCAGTTTGCCAATTTTCAAAATGCCTGGAAAAAGGAAATCTAATTTGTCGCAAAGAACAAGAGCTATGAAGGTAGCCAGAAGTCACAGAGTTCTCCTCAATCAGAGCTAAGGGGGATCATCGGCGCCAACAATGCACTCATTATATGGTGTCCCAGTGAGCTGCTGAGATACCGAAACAATCACGGGCACAGCTCAAGGAATGAGTTCAGCTGCAGGCCAGCTTGACAGCTGCTGAAATGCTGGAGCAGGTGGATTATCAACGCCAACAACACCCTCATTATATGACGTTCCAGCGAGGTGCTGAGATGCCGGAACAATCACAGGCACAGTGCAAAAAACAAGTTCAGCGGCAGGCCAGCTTGAGAGCTGCCAAAACGCTGGAGCAGGCGAATCATCAACGCCAACAACACGCTCATTATGTAGCATCCAGTCGAGCTTAATAATAATAATAATAATAATAATAATAATAATACATTTTATTTATATAGCGCCAACATATTCCGCAGCGCTGTACAATTTATAGGGTTCAGATACAGACATGCATAACAAAGAACGTCATTTCACACAATGGGACTGAGGGCCCTGCTCAAAAGAGCTTACAATCTATGAGGTAGAGGGGGTGACACAAGAGGTAGCAGGGGCGGCATTGCTTATACAGTGTTCAGACAATTTTGTGCATTAGGAATTGTGATAGGCTTGTCTGAAAAGATGTGTCTTTAGTTTGCGTTTGAAACTGTAGAAGTTGGGAGTTAATCTTATTGTCCGGGGTAGAGCATTCCAGAGAAGTGGTGCAGCTCGGGAGAAGTCTTGTATACGAGCATGGGAGGTTCTGATAATAGAGGATGTAAGTGTTAGGTCATTGAGTGAGCGGAGAGCACGGGTTGGGCGGTAGACAGAGATGAGGGAAGAAATGTAGGAAGGTGCGGCATTATGGAGAGCCTTGTGGATGAGAGTAATAACTTTATATTTTATTCTATAATGAATAGGCAGCCAATGTAACGACTGGCACAGACCAGAGGCATCGCTGTAGCGTCTAGACTGATAGATGAGCCTGGCTGCTGCATTCAGAATAGATTGTAGAGGAGAGAGTTTAGTGAGGGGAAGACCGATTAGTAAGGAGTTACAGTAGTCAAGGCGAGAATGAATCAGAGAGACTATAAGTGTCTTTAGTGTATCTCTGGTAAGGAAAGGGCGTATTCTGGAGATGTTTTTGAGGTGGAGGTGACATGAACGTGCGAGTGATTCAATATGAGGGGTGAAGGAAAGGTCTGCGTCAAATATGACCCCAAGGCAGCGGGCATGCTGCCTAGGAGTTATAGTAAGGCCTGAGACTGCAATGGATATATCAGGGACAGATCTGTTAGATGGTGGAAACAGTAGTAGTTCAGTCTTAGAGAGATTTAGTTTCAGATAGAGCGAGGACATGATATTAGAGACAGCAGAGAGACAGTCACTGGTGTTCTGTATGAGTGCAGGGGTGATGTCACGGGAAGATATGTATAATTGGGTGTCATCAGCATAAAGATGGTACCTGAAGCCAAATCTGGCGATGGTTTGTCCAATGGGGGCTGTGTAGAGAGAAAAGAGCAGGGGGCCGAGGACCGAGCCCTGAGGAACCCCAACAGCAAGGGAAAGAGGGGAGGAAACAGAGCCCGCAAATGATACACTGAAAGTGCAGTCTGAGAGATAAGAGGAGAACCAGGAGAGCGCAGTGTCATTGAGGCCGACTGAGCGGAGCATAGTGAGGAGAAGTTGATGGTCAACAGTGTCAAAAGCTGCAGAGAGGTCCAGAAGAATAAGAAGAGAGAAGTCACCATTGGATTTAGCCTTTAGTAGATCATTAGAGACTTTTGTGAGAGCTGTTTCAGTAGAGTGCAGAGCGCGGAAACCAGATTGTAAGGGGTCAAGCAGAGAGTTAGCAGAGAGATAACGGATTAACCGAGAATAAACCAGGCGTTCCAAAAGTTTAGAGATGAAGGGGAGGTTAGAGACGGGTCGATAGTTAGCAGCACAGGATGGGTCCAGGGAGGGTTTTTTCAGTAGCGGGATTATAACAGCATGCTTGAAGGAGGATGGGAAGATTCCAGAAGAGAGAGAGAGGTTAAATATTTTAGTAAGGTAAGTAGTGACAGCAGGGGACAGAGATTGGAGAAGGTGTGAGGGGAAGGGGTCACTACTGCAGGTTGTGGGGCGAGATGAAGAAAGTAGCTGGGAGACTTCCTCTTCTGTGACAGGTTCAAAAGATGAGAATGGACAGTCTAAAGTGCGGCTGGTGAGGGGATCAGTACTATCGTAGGTGTGGGAGTCAATGCCACCTGGGGCTTGGGCAGTAATTTCCTGACGGATCTTATCAATTTTATCATGGAAATACATGGCCAGGTCATCAGCACTAAGGTCTGTGAATGGCATCTGCACCTTGGGTGTGAGTAAGGAGTGAAAGGTTTCAAAAAGCCTTTTAGGGTTGCTGGAGAGAGAAGAGATGAGGGCGGTGAAATAGTCTTGTTTGGCGAGGTAAAGGGCAGAGCTATATGTTTTAAGCATAAACTTGAAGTGGAGGAAATCTGCAGGTGAGCGTGATTTTCTCCAGAGACGTTCGGCACACCTAGAGCAGCGCTGAAGAAATCGTGTCTGTGGCGTGTGCCAGGGCTGCTGCCTCCTATGTGGGACTTTACGAGTGGAGGGGGGAGCAACCTCATCCAATGCATTTTTGAGGGTTTCATTATAGTGACTGGTGGCCAGATTGGGACAGGAGATTGAAGAGATGGGGGACAGGGAGGACTGTAGAGTATCTGAGAGGTGCTGGGTGTCAATAGCACGCAAGTTCCTATATGTGTGATGGGTAGGGGCGTCTTGTGAAGGGGAGAGAGCACTGATGGTGAGAGATAGAAGATTGTGGTCAGAAAGCGGCAGAGAAGAGTTAGAAAATTTAGAGACTGTGAGGAGTCAATGGAAGACTAGATCAATCGTGTTACCGTCTATATGTGTGGCGGAAGAACAACATTGTGAGAGACCAAGAGAAGTAGTTAATGAGAGAAACTGTGACGCAGCCGGGGAGTGAGGGGGGGCAATAGGGATGTTAAAGTCACCCATGATGAGGGTAGGAATGTCACTGGATAAAAAGTGGGGAAGCCAAGAAGCAAAGTGGTGCAAAAATTGGTAGGGTGAGCCAGGTGGGCGGTAGATAACAGCTACACGTAAGGAGAGTGGCCGGAAAAGTCTGATAGCATGGACTTCAAATGAGGAGAATGTGAGTGAGGGGACCGGGGGAATGGACTGAAAAATGCACTGCGGTGACAGCAGTAATCCTACCCCACCACCCTGCCTATTATCAGGCCTAGAGGTGTGTGCGAATTGTAGGCCACCATGACACAGAGCAGCAGGGGAGGCCGTGTCTGCCTGCTGGATCCAAGTTTCAGTAAAGGCGAGCAGGCCGAGGGATTTACTAAGGAATAAGTCATTAATGTATTCTAGTTTGTTACACACTGAGTGGGCGTTCCAGAGAGAGCAGTTAAAAGAGACAGGGGAGAGATGAGGGGAAGGAACACGGTAAATATTGATGAGGTTTGTAGGCCTTCTATGTGTGCAGGAAGAAGAGTTAGTGAAGGAAGGAGGGCCGGGGTTAGGAGAGATGTCCCCAGCAGCTAGGAGGAGCAGAATGGACAGAGACAGAAGGTGGTTCAGGGATTTACGTCAGCGCTTCTGTTTGGTGTCACTGCTAAAAGAAATAAAGGGATGATTACAGAGTGTGAAAAGTGTGTGAGAGCTGTACATGGGAGAAGGAAGAAGAGAGGGACTGATATGGATGGCGTGTGGTGGAGGTGGAGGAGAGATCTGCAGGAAGCCAATGGCTAAGATAGTAAGAGACAGTGCAGCTACAGGATACCATGAGGTAAAACTTCTGAGATACCGCAACAATCACAGGCACGGCATGAGGAACAAGGTCTGCAGCAGGACAGCTTAAGAGCTGCCAAAACGCTGGAGCAGGCGAACCAACGACGGCAGCAATTTGCTGAATATAGGCAGATCATCGATGCCAACAACACACAGGCAGAGGCTCGTGCAGATAGAAAAGTTGAAACAGATATTTGGGCTTCTGCAAAGTTTGAGCACAGGGATCATGCTATGGTTTTCCATTGTTACACGCACCTACAATAGCTCTTGAAGAACGCTACATCATGGTATATTGCTACGGCTAAAACTATTTGCGATGTGAGTGGCACATTTCATTTTCTGTGAATGTGAGAAGCCACGCATTGATTCTATACACATTTATTGTCTACATTATTCACCGTATGAGATTGGCCAGTCTCATCAGGGGCTTATAAAAATACATAATTGATGCCATGCCTATTATTTAGCTATAGAACGGATTTATGAGGCCTCAAGGTAATATAAATGTTTTATCTGTACGAAATACTGAAAGTGTACGATGGATACATCTTCTAGGCACAATGGGTACACGTCGATTTGGGTCCTGACTTCAGATCGATATAGACAGAACAATACGTACTGTAGTCTATGAAAGTTTCAAAATATTCACAACCGTAGAATCGGCGTTATAGGAGTGTCCACAAACTATGTGAGGGCGGCACAACGGGGCAGATCTCAGGATACAAAGACAACAACAAAAATGCAACAGCGTTGGAAATCGCAACATTTCTTCTGCGGGTACTTTTCTGCAATGTGTGGATGGGATTTGCCAGAATTCCATCCACTTTGCAGGGACTGTAGAATGCCTCGGTTTTTGCTGTGGCATCCCCAAGCTAAATGAGTTCTCTTTATACTGATGTCCTATCAATATAAAATCTCAGAATACCCCTTTAAAACTAGTTTTATAAGGCTTTGTATAGATTGCATTTGTAGCAGTACCTACACTTGTTGCTACAATTTGTACAGCAAGCGAGCAGCATGTCAAAAGCAACACCCAGGACCTATGGAGATCTAATATTGATGGCCGATCCGAATGATAAGCCATCAATTGTAGAAAGTGTGTATCCCCTTTAATATTATCCTATTAATATTATAAATGTGAAAGTTTGTGAGTTTGGATGTTTGTGGGTTTGGATGTTTGTTAGTCAATCACGCAAAACACGCTCGACCGATTTGGCTGAAAGTTTCCACAAACATAGTTAATACACCCGATTGCGCAATAGGCTACTTTTCGTCACAATAGCGCACATACGTTTGTGCCAGGACCCCCACAAAACCCAAACTCACACCACCATCTCTGCAATCTCACACACTTTGGACCATAGCAAGCCACAAACTTCATATTGCCCTCTACAGCCTCGCCCCTAACCCCACACAATCACATATACATATACTTTACCACTTTGCCCCTCACCTTAACGATACTCCAGGAGGCTCTCTAACGCTTCGGAGCAGCCATGTTTGCCGACCCCCACCGCTCTGACAATCCGTGACACCGCCCACCCATGTCAATACCCCTAGGAGGTCTAATAAATGCAAAAAAAAAAATTTTTTAAAAAAGTAAAAAATATAAAAACAAATAAAAAGGATTAAAAATTCAAATCACCCCCCCTTTCCCTAGAACATAGCGGGAAAAATGGTCAAAAGTTCCAAACCGCTGTTTTTTCACTGTTTTGATTCTGATAAAAAAATTTGAATAAAAAGTGATCAAAGCAATAACATTTCCCGAAAATGGTAGAACTACAAAGTACACCCAGTCCCGCAAAAAAAGACGCCCTATACATCCCCGTACGCGCACGTATAAAAAAGTTACGGCTGTCGGAATATGACGACTTTTCAAAAAAAAATTTTAACACGGTTTTGGATTTTTTTAAGGGGTCAAAATGTAAATAAAACCATATAAATTTGGTATCCCCGGAATCGTAACGAAACACAGAATACAGGGGACATGTCATTTTCGTTGCACAGTGAATGCTGTAAAACCAAAGCCCGTAAGAAAGTCGCAGAAATGCATTTTTTCGTCAAATCCACCCCATTCTGAATTTTTTCCCTGCTACCCAGTACATTATATAGAATCAATAATGGTGGCATCATGAAGAAAAATTTGTCCCAGGAAAAAATTAAGACCTCATATGACTCTGGGAGCGGAGAAATAAAAAAGTTATGGGGTTTAGAAGGAGGGGAGTCAAAAACGAAAAACGAAAATCAAAAAATGCCATCGACGGGAAAGGGTTAAAGGGGTATTCCCACCTCACATACTCAGCAGTCTTCACTCTTGTAAAATCTTCTTTCTTCCTGGTTGCTTGCATCATTTGGTGGGCGGGGTTTCACAGGCAACCTGCCGTCTAGCTCCGCCCCCAAATTAGCGTGTAGCTCCGCCCACCCATATTGGACTATGAAGTACAGGCAGCAGCAACTCCATTCTGTGTTACATAGAGACTGCCTCTCTCTGCCATAATGAACACAATTGAATTAGCTAGCCTGATAACTGGGAGAACAGAAGAAATGAAAGCAGCTCCTCTATCTGAGTGCAGGACCTAGGTCATGTGGTGCAGACACAGGAATAGCTAGATACACAGGCTCGCTCCCTGCACTTAGCCCCTCCTCCCTCCCCCTCAGAGCAGCAGATACATCACTTGACTCAGGAGCAGCTAAGTCAGGGCTGTGGCCACAAAAAATTGAATAAAGTAAGATAGTGGACAAACAAAGCAGTTTTGCTGAAGCATTGTATTTAGGAAAAGTCTTACATCCACATTAACCAGCAGTATAGATAGGATCCTTATGATGGGACAACCCCTTTAACTTCAAATACCTCTGTCCCAAAGTCACTATGTAAAGTTTCTCACAACACCGTATATATAGCAGCTCAAATACAAATTACCTTCAACACAAAAGTCTCATGTATTCTCTGAATTACAGCAAAAACAAGATACAAACTTACTTACATTTCATATCCCATACCTTATACACAGTACGAAAACCTTACCCACGCCTGTATATACCCACTTCTACAATCACCGCAGACGAAGTCGCGGGTACCAGCTAGTTTCTTATATAATGCAGAATACATAGGACTATGTGATATGTTTAAACATTTGTTTTACCCAGCATGAATAAGAAATCTTGGAAATTGAAGAACTGAGAAAAGGAACAATGGCTTTATCTAGAAAAGACAAGCTGCTGACACATATATTTCACGCAGGAATTACCATGTATTGTTTTAGCAGGATATTGCAAGATATGCAATACAGCATGCCTGTAAGAGCGCCTCTGTAAAAACTGGAGACAAACAGAGCATCAGCATAGGCCTATTACCAGTGTGTGGACCCCTCATGTTTTTTAGTTTGTTGTTACATTGTTGAGTAACCCCAGGAGCTAATGGACCCTATATACTGACCGATCCCAGCTCCAGCTCACAGCCACTTGCGCGTCCCCTTTTGCAGATGTGGAAGGAGCTGTGAGCAGTAGCTTGGATCAGTAAGTGAAGCCCACGAACCCCACAAACACTGCTATCATTATACTCGGGGGTCTTTTCAGACCTCAGACTTACTATTTGCAGTGACTGGGGCTGACCTGCAATAGCAAACAACTTCCATACAATGTACAGCACTATCCTGGGTAAGCAGCGAAGAGGCAAGGGCTTGCATAAACATGGCCTCTTCCCAGTGGCGTAACTACCACCGTAGCAGTAGAGGCAGCTGCCACAGGGCCCGGGACATTAGGGGCCCGGCGACAGCCACTACCGCTGCATCTTTTTTTTTTTTTTTTTTTTTTAAATAGGCCGTTACCGGCTAGAGTAACTCCAACCGGTAACGGGCCCTATTTACTTACCGATCCTGGCAGGGCTGGGATCGGTAAGTGACGCCACGGGCCCCACAAAGACTGTCGTTATACTCGGGTGTCTTTTCAGACCCCCGAGTGTAATGATCGGAGGCCCGGGATAGGTAAGAAACATAAAAAACACTGTTACTTACCTTTCCACGATCTGAGCAGGCTTCAGGCCTAGTCATCTGACATCTCTGTCCCGGGTCATGTGACATCTGACGTGATAGAAGATGAACTACAGCGGAGGCTGACAACAGAGGACTGCAGCGGAGTCGGGACATAGGTGAGTAACAGTGTTTTTTTTATTTTTTATCCCCCCTGGGTCTCCAATTATTATACTCTGGGGTCTTTTCAGACCCCAGAGTATAATAATTGTTTATGGGTGTCCACAGTGGGGCATAATACTGTGTGCAGGGGCCACCAAGGGATATAATACTGTGTGTAGGGGCCACTATGGGGTGTAATACTGTGTGCAAGGGCCACTATGGGGCATAATAGAGCGCAAAGGAATGCGGAGGAGGGGGGCGGTCGAGTCTTTGTTGTTGGTCAGGGGGGCATGTCAAAAGTTCACCACGGGGCCCCGCCATTCCTAGTTACGCCACTGCCTCTTCCAATAGCTGATTGTAGGTGTATCAATCAGTCAATCTTATACTGATGACCTACCAAATCCCTTTAATGAATGGGAGAAGTATTCACCATCTGAATCTCAACCACAACAAAAAAAAAAGCCGGTACAGAGCACAGAGAAAAAATTCTGCTGCAGTGTCCTGGAAATATGCTTTTGGCAAGTGATCAAGAAGGGTTGTCGGTTGTTCTCGGCTGCTGGAAGAGGGGAGAGACCTGTCCCAGTTCAAAGCACTGAGACTATTTCTGGATCTTGTGACAATAAAATCCAATTAGCAGTAAATTAGACCGGTGACTCGGTCAGGGGCGTCCTTCTTTCAGGCCTACTTGCAGATCTGAATAATGATTGTGCTATTTCTGTTTGCTAAGGAGAAATGTCTGCTATACCTGTACTGAGTGAAGACCCAGCACATCACGTTCACATATCTAAATATAACCAGCTCCATCTATGTTAAGACTAATGACTGTCCTTTTGTTACAGATCATCATAACATTGTCTTTTTTAACACTCTGCCCACATGTAGGAGTGTCAGCCAATCAGTACTTGAGCGGTGGTGCTCCTGGCTATATCCCTCACATGCAAGTCAAAGGATAGGAAAGGTGGGGACCCGGATGGAGACCCTCCACTGGATATATGGCCAAACACGTATGAATAGCCTTAAGAAAGGCTATTCTTCTCCTGCCTTTAGATGTCTTCTTCACGCCGCCATTCGGTAGAAATCCCTGTTTTCTTCAGTATGCTCAAACAGCACTGGGAGAGTCCCCAATGCTGCGAGAGAAATCTTCAGCAACGCCTCCATCTTCTTCAGGAACGGCCACTCTGCGCGTCTTCTTCCATCCTGGGTTTCAATCTGCTAGGCCTCGGGCAGATTCGACTGCACATGCCCAAGCCACAAGAAAATGGCTGCTTACACCATAAACTGGTGTAAGCGCCCATTTTCTTGTGGCCCGGGCATGCGCAGTTGGCTCTGCCCGAGGCCAAGCAGATTGAAGGCCTGGACGGAAAAAGACACAGGGAGAGGATGGAGGTGTGGCTGGAGAGTTCTCTCGCAGCATTGGGGACGCCCCCAGTGCTGTTTGATCGCTGCGGACCACCCCCAGTGCTGCAAGAGAACTAATCTGCATACAGAAGAAAACCCAGATATCTACCAAACGGCGGAGCAGAGAAGACATCTAAAGGTAGGAGAAGAATAGACTTTCTTAAAGCTATTCCTACGTGTTATCGAGAAAAAGGGTGTCCAATGATAGGATCCCTTTAAGCCTCGGCAGGGGTTCAAAAAGAAAGTGAAACACTCTTTAAGAAACAGTTCTAAAGGTCTAATATATATATATCAACAGAGACAAATTGGTAACTTCAATTGATAGTAATTGATCGTTACACAATATCCACAAGATAGAAGATACCTGTCTGACTGCTGGGTTCCATACTCATCTTAAGTATCAAACTACCACTTCACTTTAACATGCACCTAGGACCCTGTGAAGAGTGGGGACCCCAATGGTCAGACTCTAACTAATCTGACAACTTCAATGACCCCTTTTATGTTGCAGAGTATTTACAGTGAATTGACGGTGATTAACCACATATTTGGAAAGCTCAAGAGTTCAATTTTACTAGAACACTGCTGGATCTTAAGAATCAAGAAATTTGTCATAGAACCTAACAACGTGAAGCAGGTTAAAAGATCTCAAAAAGCAAATTTCCCAAAGAGAAATTCAAAAATAGATGAGAAGCAAAGTCATTGACATCTATCATTCTAGAAAAGGTTACCAAGCCTTCTCTAAAGCTTCGGGACTCCAGTGAACCCCAGTGAGAACTATTATCTGCAAATGGAGAAAACATGGACCAGTTGTGAACCTTCTCAGGAGTTACCAGCCTGCCAAAATCACTCCACTGACAACAAATCCAGGAGGTCACAAAAGAACCGCGGCTGCTTGCTCCTTCACGACCTGGATGACCTGCTATAATTGAAGGAACCATGAACTCTGCTCTCTACTCTTCAGATTTCAGTGATACTATTTTCCATGGGTTGACCCCTATGTAATCCGTTCAGGTTATTCTGAAACCTACAGAACATGTGTAGTGTGCAATTTATGGGGCCATAATAAATGGCCAGTAGTAACTCAATGATTTCATGGCTACATTTACAGGACAGCAGCAGTTCCTGCGGTAAACCTTATCACCTCCCATTGTCACTTCCACATTTAGAGAGCTTTCTCAGCTGGGACTTGCCTTCCTGAGTCTTCGCCAGGCTGGAAGATAAGTCTAGAGAGGTCTGTCATCAGTGTAGTGATGGAAAGGCAGGCAGCTGTCTCCATTCACAGCTACAAAGGGCCATTTTCCAAAGCCAAATACAGTTCAAGGGATTCCCTGATGCAGCAGGAACCTATAGTCTCACATCTTTTGCTTCTAGATATTTTTAGCATCAGACTAGTCATGCTTGTGTGTTTTTTTCTTTCCCCACTAAAAGAAACCAGTGAAGGAAGAAATCACATTTTCTCAATTCAATTCTTTTACTGCTCAGGCTGTACTGCCGTCAAATAATCTAGAATGGAAGCATGTGCAAAGCAGAGTTTTTTCAGCTGGATGCTGGCACCGGAGCATACACGGCTTTCCCCATTCATTTCCAGAGATGTGAACAGGGAGGCACATGTTTGGTCACGTCTCATACACAACAAACATGGGACAGGGGTTTGTGACTTCTATTCTTGAGATAGGTGCAGGTTCCAAATGGTGGGAGCCACATCTATAACAGAAACTGGGGGAAGACATAGGGGAGACATGAAACTGGGGGCAGATGTAGGGGGGTATGAAACTGGTGGCAGTCATGGAGGCGGAACATTAAACTGGTGGCAGATGAAGGGAGGACATTAAACTGGTGGCAAATGGAGGAGGAAGGGACATTAAATGAGGGAGATTAAGAGGGACATGAAACTGGGGACAGCTGGAGGGGGACATTAAAAAATGGGGGTTACTGGACAGAAACATTAAGCTGGGGGCAAATGGAAAAGGACATTAAATAGGGGACAACATGTCCACCTCTAGTTGCCCCAATTTAATATTCTCCTCCAGCTCCCTAGTTTAATGTCTCCCTCGTTGCTCCAGTTTAATATCACCCTCCAGCTACCCCTACGGTTTAATGTCCCCTTTCAGCTACCCCAGTTTATTCTCCCCCTCTAGTTGCCCCAAGTTTAATGTCACGCTCCAACTACCCCCACTGTTTAAAGTCTCCCTCCAGCTACCCCAGTTTAAGTATGTCTATACTACTAGGGTAGAAAGTGTAGCAGTGGCTACGGGGCCTAACACGCAAGGGCCCTAATTCTACAAAAAAGTAAGGTAATTCACTGTAACATCAATCTCTGTACTGTGACATCACTATGCACTTTTTCCCTGCATTGTGACATAATTGCATTGTCTCTGTATTTTGAGATCACTGAGCATTGTCCCTGCATTGTGGCATCACTGCATTGTCCTTACATTGTGGCATCACTGCATTGTCCTTACATTGTGGCATCACTGCATTGTCCCTGCATTGTGGCATCACTGCATTGTCCCTACATTGTGGCATCCTTGCATTGTCCCTGCATTGTGGCATCACTATGTATTGCTTTTGTATTGTGAAATCACATTGCATTGTCCTTGATCTCTGATATCAATGAGTGCATTGTTCTATGACATCACTATGCACATTGTCCCTGTACAGTGACATCACTGAGCACATCTCTTCATTCTGTGCATTATCTTTCTATTGCTTCATCACTTAGTGCAGGGATACGCTATGTTAGTCACTTCAGCTGTTAAGAAACGACATCTCCAACAACAATCATAAGCTTTTAATTTTCTAAACCCAGTGCTAAATGGGGTTTGAGTCCAATATTTGCTATGGGACCCCATGGTTACGTTATACCCCTCCCACTGGTGACATAAAAGTGTAACTCGGCGCATACAGAAACAGGACTCACTATATTTTCAGTTCACAGCTCTGACCCATCATTGGATCAGAACAACAGACTGTAAAACTAACTTGATAATGGATACAGACAGAGCACATTCTATCTGCATCTGTTATCCTTCAGTGCAATGTAAAAAATAAGAAAAAAAGTTTTCTTCCATCCAGTTTACTTTTCAAATGGAAGACAACATTGTGCCTTTAGGTCTTTATGTTCTGGTTGAAAAGTAAATAAGACAAAAGAAAGCTCGGTCTTGTTTTTTACATTGCAGTGAATGATGATGGATGCAGAAAGAATGTGCTCCATCTGTATCCGCCATTACACCAGGTTTACAGTCCGTGCTCTGATCCAATGACAAATCACAGCAGTGGCCTGAAATGAAGCAGATGTAAACTTAACCTAATGTGGATTAACCACTTTGTAGATGCCTGGAATCAAGCTAAGAACAGCGACGTCACAGTAAAGGGACAATGCGCTGAGTAATGGCACAGTACAAAGATAATAAACATAGTGATGTCACAGTACAGAGAAAATACACACAGTGATGTCACAGTACAGAGATAATACACAGTGATGTCACAGTACAGGGATAATACACACAGTGATGTCACAGTACAGAGATAATACACACAGTGATGTCACAGTACAGGGATAATACACACAGTGATGTCACAGTACAGGGATAATACACACAGTGATGTCACAGTACAGGGATAATACACACAGTGATGTCACAGTACAGAGATAATACACACAGTGATGTCACAGTACAGGGATAATACACACAGTGATGTCACAGTACAGAGATAATACACACAGTGATGTCACAGTACAGGGATAATACACACAGTGATGTCACAGTACAGAGATAATACACACAGTGATGTCACAGTACAGGGATAATACACACAGTGATGTCACAGTACAAAGATAATAAACATAGTGATGTCACAGTACAGAGATAATACACACAGTGATGTCACAGTACAGAGATAATACACACAGTGATGTCACAGTACAGAGATAATACACACAGTGATGTCACAGTACAGGGATAATACACACAGTGATGTCACAGTACAGAGATAATACACACAGTGATGTCACAGTACAGGGATAATACACACAGTGATGTCACAGTACAGAGATAATACACACAGTGATGTCACAGTACAGGGATAATACACACAGTGATGTCACAGTACAGGGATAATACACACAGTGATGTCACAGTACAGGATAATACACAGAGTGATGACACAGTACAGAGATAATTCAAATACATTCAATTCAAAATGCAAGTTTGTCTAATACAATACTTCTATATAATATTAATGCAAGGGAAAAAGGTGATCAGTAAAGCGTTAATATGTTTGCACTCAAACTTTGGTTTAACTCTGCAATATGACAGATATTGTGATGTTTTGTGTCCAATGGTCAGAAATCTATTGACCTTATTGTGTCCCTCCACATTAAAATCATGCAGTAGTATTCTAAGATCACTCAGACATTCCCATACTGGATACATATCTGCTCAATACTTAGAATCTCTTCTTCAATACGGCACAACAACTTAAAAATAGGAAATATAAGTTAAAGGCTGACCAAGTAGTCTTGTCAGTCCTTTGGAATCTTTTAATAGTACTGTACAATAAACAGAGGTGATACAGGAAACTTGTGAGACCAAAGGCTAAATCTGTGACAGACTCCCAGAAGAGTAAAGAGGTACAGAGGTATGGTTAATCTCGAATCTACTAATACTCAATGTACTGGGAAATCATAGACCAACAATGCTACAAAGTGTATGCTGCCTGGGCCGTTATGCTATAGGATGAATAATACTTAGTAATGCGGGGTAAATTCATGGTGGCTAGTACATGACTACCAAAATACACCAAGTCACTGAGGATCTCCAATTGTTACTAATCATGAAACAAATGAACTTTTCTTTTTCCCAATACAACACACACCAAGTACAAGTCAAGTGCCTAAACCCAGCCAATTATATTCTAGGCTATGTCACAGAATTCTTGTGCAAGTCATACTCCACATTTAGGCTAAGACCGGGACCCAACGGCGTTTTACAGTAACTGTGAAGTGGATGGGATTCTTGAGAATCCCATGCCCACTTTGCGGTAAAAACCACAGCGTGGACACGCCACGATTTCCAAAACCGCTGCGGTTTTGGAAATAGCAGCATGTCAATTATATCTACAGAAACTCAGGTGGCTTCCCCGTAGATATAATGCTAACAGAAAGTCCAAAGAGGAAAACTCCACAAACTTTCTGTTTAGCGCATTGCGGGAAGAATCGCTATGTGTTGCGCCCCACGGTTATTTCCACAGCACTTTATAGCTGCGGGTCGTCCCATGGAGCCTTAGCCGTAGGTGCCAAGTTGCAGAAATGCAGATTTTGTTGTGGTTTTTTTTTTTTTTTTTTTTTTTTAATCAATACCTTCTGCTTAATCCACTCCTGGCTTTGGCTCAAAAAAGCACAACAAAAATGCTGCATTTCCACAATGTGGTGCCTCAGCCTAAGGTTAAGGTTTTTTGTTGCAGATTTTGTTGAGGTTTTTTGAGCCAAAGCCAAGAATGGCTATAAATGGAATCAGAAATATATAGAAAGCTCTTATACTTCTACTCAATCTAGCCGTGGCTTTGGCTCAAAAAACTGCAACAAAAAAAGCTGCATTTCCGCAATGTGGGGTCGCTGCCTTATAGTGTTTTGTGCTGCATTGAACAAGGCGGTATGGCTTAGTGGGCAATGGGTGAAACAAAGTGATAAGACATGTGGCTTCATGTGTGACAAATTCCACATTGAAATCAACTGAAGAGTTGGCATAATTTTAGACAATGGTGTCCAAAGATACATTGAATTTATCATCCAGCATAAGTCACGGTGATAAATGTGGCGCGCCTTGTTTAGCAGCAAGCTGCTTAAACCTAAGACACTAGTACATTTTCCCCAGTCCATTTGTTCTTCCTGAAGCATTCCTTTAAAATCCTGAGTTACCTAACGAAAATGCAAGTAACTGTTATTTGACAAAGTGATTCATTGTTTTAATACTCTTCATGGGAAAAAACAGTAAGTGCTTCTAGGCCGTTATTAAAACCAATCACACATAATAAATGAAATATGTTTGTTACCTTAAAATCCCTTACCATGGAAACGTCTTCTCCTGCTTCTCCATGCATAGAAGAAATGGATGCCTCACACGTTTCTATATGACTTTTATCATATAGAAAGCAACGGCCAAAGGTGGACTCTTACTACACACAATGTACTACTTCCTCTACGATATTACTGTACTTGTTACTATGTTACTACTTACTCTACGTTTTGGGGACACTCGTCCACATCAGGGAGAGTGTGTGCCTACATAGGCAGTACGGAGACTTACAAGTCATTCCTGCTCCGCTAGGGATTCTGGGTAAAAAATATGCAAATCTATTCTCCTGGATGGAATTAGGAGAACAGAGTGCACTCTGTACACCACCCTATAGAGGGCAGCATCCTTAACATCATGAACGACTCAGTTATAAAGTCTTTTAATCATGATATGCATTTAATGTGTTTGGGATTTATGTGTTTGGGACAGAAATACTGATTTGGTAATTAAATCCATATCATGATTAAAAGACTTTATAACTGAGTCGTTCATGATGTTAAGGATGCTGCCCTCTATAGGGTGGTGTACAGAGTGCACTCTGTTCTCCTAATTCCATCCAGGAGAATAGATTTGCATATTTTTTACCCAGAATCCCTAGCGGAGCAGGAATGACTTGTAAGTCTCCGCACTGCCTATGTAGGCACACACTCTCCCTGATGTGGACGAGTGTCCCCAAAACGTAGAGTAAGTAGTAACATAGTAACAAGTACAGTAATATCGTAGAGGAAGTAGTACATTATTCCATCCAGGAGAATAGATTTGCATATTTTTTACTTACTCTACGTTACTACTTGTTACTATGTTACTACTTCCTCTATGTTACTACTTGTTACTACTTCCTCTATGTTACTACGTCCTCTATGTTACTACTTCCTCTATGTTACTACTTCTTACTATTTTACTACTTGTCACTATATTACTACGTCCTCTATGTTACTACTTCATCTATGTTACTACTTCTTACTATTTTACTACTTGTTACTATATTACTACGTCCTCTATGTTACTACTTCATCTATGTTACTACTTCTTACTATATTACTACGTCCTCTATGTTACTACTTGATCTATGTTACTACTTCTTACTATGTTACTACTTGTTACTATATTACTACGTCCTCTATGTTACTACTTCATCTATGTTACTACTTCTTACTATGTTACTACTTCTTACTATATTACTACTTCCTCTATGTTACTACTTATTACTATTTTACTACTTGTTACTATATTACTACGTCCTCTATGTTACTACTTCATCTATGTTACTACTTCTTACTATGTTACTACTTGTTACTATATTACTACTTCCTCTATGTTACTACTTATTACTATGTTACTACTTGTTACTATATTACTACTTCCTCTATGTTACTACTTCTTACTATGTTACTACTTGTTACTATATTACTACGTCCTCTATGTTACTACTTCATCTATGTTACGACTTCTTACTATGTTACTACTTGTTACTATATTACTACTTCCTCTATGTTACTACTTATTACTATTTTACTACTTGTTACTATATTACTACGTCCTCTACGTTACTACTTATTACTATGTTACTAATTCCTCTACGTTACTACTTGTTACTATGCTACTACTTGTTACTATGTTCCTACGTCCTCTATGTTACTACTTGTTACTATGTTACTACTTCCGCTACGTTACTACTTGTTACTATGCTACTACTTGTTACTATGTTCCTACGTCCTCTATGTTACTACTTGTTACTATGTTACTACTTCCTCTACGTTACTACTTGTTACTATGTTACTACTTCCTCTACGTTACTACTTGTTACTATGTTACTACTTCCGCTACGTTACTACTTGTTACTATGTTACTACTTCCTCTATGTTACTACTTGTTACTATGTTACTACTTCCTCTATGTTACTACTTATTACTATTTTACTACTTGTTACTATATTACTACGTCCTCTATGTTACTACTTCTTACTATGTTACTACTTGTTACTATATTACTACTTCCTCTATGTTACTACTTATTACTATTTTACTACTTGTTACTATATTACTACGTCCTCTACGTTACTACTTATTACTATGTTACTAATTCCTCTACGTTACTACTTGTTACTATGCTACTACTTGTTACTATGTTACTACTTGTTACTATGTTACTACTTCCGCTACGTTACTACTTGTTACTATGCTACTACTTGTTACTATGTTCCTACGTCCTCTATGTTACTACTTGTTACTATGTTACTACTTCCTCTACGTTACTACTTGTTACTACTTCCTCTACGTTACTACTTGTTACTATGTTACTACTTCCGCTACGTTACTACTTGTTACTACTTCCTCTACGTTACTACTTGTTACTATGTTACTACTTCCGCTACGTTACTACTTGTTACTATGTTACTACTTATTACTATTTTACTACTTGTTACTATATTACTACGTCCTCTACGTTACTACTTATTACTATGTTACTAATTCCTCTACGTTACTACTTGTTACTATGCTACTAATTGTTACTATGTTACTACTTGTTACTATGTTACTACTTCCGCTACGTTACTACTTGTTACTATGCTACTACTTGTTACTATGTTACTACTTCCTCTACGTTACTACTTGTTACTATGTTACTACTTCCGCTACGTTACTACTTGTTACTACTTCCTCTACGTTACTACTTGTTACTATGTTACTACTTCCGCTACGTTACTACTTGTTACTATGTTACTACTTCCTCTACGTTACTACTTGTTACTATGTTACTACTTCCTCTATGTTACTACTTGTTACTATGTTACTACTTCCTCTATGTTACTACTTGTTACTATGTTACTACTTCCTCTATGTTACTACTTGTTACTACGTTACTACTTGTTACTACGCTACTACTTGTTACTATGTTACTACTTCCTCTACGTTACTACTTGTTACTATGTTCCTACATCCTCTATGTTACTACTTGTTACTATGTTACTACTTCCTCTACGTTACTACTTGTTACTATGTTACTACTTCCGCTACGTTACTACTTGTTACTACTTCCTCTACGTTACTACTTGTTACTATGTTACTACTTGTTACTATGCTACTACTTGTTACTATGTTACTACTTCCTCTACGTTACTACTTGTTACTACGTTACTACTTGTTACTATGCTACTACTTGTTACTATGTTACTACTTCCTCTACGTTACTACTTGTCACTATGTTCCTACATCCTCTATGTTACTACTTGTTACTATGTTACTACTTCCGCTACGTTACTACTTGTTACTATGTTACTACTTCCGCTACGTTACTACTTGTTACTATGTTACTACTTCCTTGGGGGTCTTTGGTGCTGGATGCCATAAAGAAGGCCAAACCGTTATTCTGCATTAGCTAGGACACTAATCTGAATTCTTTGGGTATAAGAAAGCCTAGCAACTACTCTGAAACAACAGACAACACTGTATATCACAAGATGCAATACTTGCTGAGAATAGGACATAATCCCTGACATAGGTGGACGCACTAGGACAGTGTTAAGGCATATTAGAGACTAGAAACTCACGCCAAGTGTGTAGTCTGCATATATTTTAATATGTTTTTTTTTTACACATATTAAATGATTCCACTGTATACATCATTCATTGTATAATCCTGACACTAGAGAAGCCATACAAATGTTTCAGCTGTTACACAGTCATTTACATTAACAATCCAGGGTAAGATATATGGAGCTGAAGCTTGACGTTCAGCACAGAGATAGGAATTAGCATGTAATACATACTGTATGCGTTAAACAAAAGATTAAGTCATTGGTTCATCCCCATTTTTAGCACAGTATAAACACTACAACAAAGCGATCACTAGAATACGGTTACCCATAGTGCAGCCATAGAAGGGCATTTAACTGTATAATATCAACATCAGGACACTGACACAATATCAGTATATGGGTAATAATCGGTATTAGAAGGAGTATTCCCCACAGCAGTATACACCACCCATGAAAAAGGCTAAATCAATGGGGGGGGGGGGGGTCTGACCACTGGGACCCTACAAATTACTAGAATATGAGATCCTGATCACTGGAGCTGACAAGGCTAGTAGTTGTTTGAATGGAATAGAGATGATATATGGACAGTCTATTGATTTAAAGGGATTCAACCATTAAAACACATTTTTTTCTAGTTGACATGCAGGAATAGCCTTAAGCTGGTCTTACATGGCCGTAATGATTTTACGGTCCGCAAGTTGCTGATCAGCCACATAGACACCACAGATGCCCGTAAACTACTGCACACAGCCATAGAGTTCTATGAAATTGGCTTTAGACTGTGTGTACAGGATTCCGATAGGGAAATTAGATTGTGAGCTCGATTTGGGCTTGGATTCGTTAGACTGAAATGTCTGGGATCCACCAGTGGAGTTGATTCATACCATTTTCCTGGCCCCGTCAGATTTCTTATTATTTACACCAGTTTCTGATCCCAAAATTCTATTCCAGGAAGGAGCTGGTGTGCAGGTCTGGTTAGGTACATGGACCCCGGAGGATGCACGTAATTTACGAGGTGATGTGGAAGGAATCCATTGAAGTCAATGGGAGGCTTTTTTTCAGTGCTGCAATTCCACACCAAATTCCTCACCATTTTCCTCCATGTGAACGCACCCTTACTCTCACCTTTGTTCATGGGACATTGACTAGTAAGTTACAAAGCTGTTTGACATTAATGCTCTGGTGCTTTAGGAAATGTACTTCTGACAGCGCTTAGTTTATATTCCCTATATATAAGGTTCCTCTGTCTATAACATATGCTATTTGTCCCCAACCGCCAGTCCGCGGACCAGTACCGGGTCGCGGGGCATGTTGCACAAGTCCGCGTACAGGAGTCGAGGAGTCAGCAGGATAAGGTGAGCAAAGTGCGGAGTTGAGCCGGGAGTCGCTGTATGTCCGGGATTCTAGTACTATGCAGGACATGCAGCGGGTCTTGGCTCCACCCCGCACTCGCCTACCAAACTTTGGGCAACTACATTACACTGTTTAACCCCGCCCCCAACCACACCCCATTCCTCGCCCCCATCTACACCCCTTTCCGCCCCCACCGGGCCATAGAAAAATTGTCTTGCTGAAACTGGTCCCTGATGGAAAAAAGGTTGGGGACCACTGCTATAGACAATCTGTCCTTGAAAGCTGAAGCCAGCTGCATACTATTCTATATAATACTTAGCACATTGCTTTCACCTATTGCTTCTACTCATTACTTTACATAGAAGAATTGCACAATTAAAAATCCAAAGAAGACACACTAAAAGGAAACAGTGTAACAGTCTAAGAGAAAATGGAGAATTCCAACTATTACTGACCACAATAAGGGGGATCAACCCTGCTTTTACTGAGCGTTATATACTAATATGTAGAGTGGTGTAGATGGAGTGCAGTGCGTGTTATGCTCAATCTATGTGTACCGTATATATTCGAGTATAAGCCGACCCGAATATAAGCCGAGGCCCCTAATTTTACCAAAAAAAAACTGGGAAAACTTATTGACTCGAGTATAAGCCGAGAGGGGGGAAATGCAGCAGCTACTGGAAAATTTCAAAAATTAAAATGTTTTTGGGTGCAGTAGTTGCTGGGTGCTGGGGAAGGGGAGGGGGAGTTTTGGTTGTCTGTCGGCCCCTTCCCTGAACTTGAGGACTGAATTTTTTTTCCCCCATGTGGAATTCAGTCTGGCTGAATATAGGTGATCTGCAGTGCTCCTATTAACCCCTTCCCGACAGAACAGGAGCACTGCAGATCACCTATATTCAGTAGACCGGGCACTGTCAGACATAGGGATACCTAATGTGTATGTGTTTCACAGTCATTTTCTACTTTTATATGTATTCTAGGGAAAGGAGGAATTTAGAACTTTTATTTACTTTATTTTTTTATTATATTTTTTTTTAAAAGCTTCCCCCCCCCCCCTCCAAAAAAATAAATAAAAAATATTCTTTTTTTTTGCTTGACTCGAGTATAAGCCGAGGGGGGCTTTTTCAGCACAAAAACTGTGCTGAAAAAGTCGGCTTATACTCGATCATATACAGTAATTTCCATAAACAAATATAGATGTGTCCACCTGTACCTTGTCAGATTTCACTAAAGAGGGTCCTCTCTCTCTGTACCTTATTCATACGCACAGAGCCTCCCTGAAGGTTTCATTTTTGCTTGTTTGTGGGGTTTTTGTATTTTTTATATATGGTAGTATAGCTATAGGCAGTTTTGCCACAATCAGATTCTCCCTCCTATAAATATGCCCTATCCCAGCAGCCAGGACATCCTTATATTAACAAATGAGAATCTCACCTCCATTAAAACAGAAAGTCGCAAGTGAAATCACGCTGCAGGTAAAAAGATCTCCTGGACCTGCTAAAGAGGAATGAAATGACTTTTTATTGCTTTCTCCGCATTGGCAGTGATATGGTTACTCTACCTGACCTTTCCTGGAGCTGCCCTTGGCTTCAATCCAGAGATGTTTGGGAAGACAATGTAACAGCTGAGGGAAAATCCTTGTTTGTTCAGTGTATGAGGGACAAAAGCAAAACCTCCAGCCAAGCGGAGAAACACAGGAGAGGGTTGTGGCATGCATAAGGAGAAGGCCGTGCACAAGGAAGGAGAGGACATGGTGTCAAGTGTGAGCATGATGATACAAATGCACAACAAGAGAAACTAAGCTGACAACCATGTAAAAAAACAGCTGTTCTCTCGCTAACTCATCTCCCAGCAGGATCAAAAACCCAATTTCAACTTTGTTCTCTCGAGATTGTGATTTATGGCAATATTGCAATGCAGATTTTTAGGGAGTTACATTTTCTTATATGTGCTACTCATTTAAAGCCTCTCTTTAGCATGGGTCATGAAGTAGTGGTGCCCCTACTAGCTGTACTTACCCTTCATTGGTTATACGGATTGTCTGCCTCGTACTGCAAATTCTCCTATTTGCATTGATGGGATTGAGCTGTTGTATTCAGCCATATGTATCCATGACATATGTCAGCCCCATTTTGCAATGGATCTTCACATGTCACATACCTCCCAACCGTCCCAATTTCCACGGGACATTCACGATTCCGGTGACGTGTCCCACGGTCCCGGTTGGAGGGAGGTATGTCCCGATTTCAACTCAGATCTGCGTCCAGAGGACGCAGATCTGAGTTGAACACATACGCAGCTGAAGCAAGGAGCTGTCACAGTTCAGCTCCTTGCTTCGCCGCTGCACGCCGCCTACTGGCTATGTAGATGCGATGTGATGACGTCACATCGCGTCTACAACTGTGCGTGAGAGAGAGGGAGCGGTGAGGGAACGAGGAGAAGGTAAGTGTAATGTGTACACTGAGGTGGAATGTGAAACTGGGGGTAGATGAAGGAGAGGACGGCATGACACTGGGGGCAGAGATGTGGGGACGACATGAATCTGGAGGCAGAGATGTGGAGACATGAATCTGGGGGCAGAGATGTGGGGACATGAATCTGGGGGCAGAGATGTGGAGACATGAATCTGGGGGCAGAGATGGAGGGACATGAATCTGGGGGCAGAGATGGAGGGGACCTGAATCTGTGGGCAGAGATGGAGGGGACATGAATCTGGGGGCAGAGATGGAGGGGACCTGAATCTGTGGGCAGAGATGGAGGGGACATGAATCTGGGGCAGAGATGGAGAGGACATGAATCTGGGACAGAGATGGAGAGGACATGAATCTGGGGACAGAGATGGAGGGGACATGAATCTGGGGGCAAAGATGGAGGGGGGACATGAATCTGGGGGCAAAGATGTGGAGACATGAATCTGGGGGCAGAGATGGGGCACATGAAACCGGGGGCAGAGATGTGGGGACATGAATCTGGGGACAGAGATATGGAGACATGAATCTGGGGGCAGAGATGGAGGGACATGACTCTGGGGGCAGAGATGGAGGGGACCTGAATCTGTGGGCAGAGATGGAGGGGACATGAATCTGGGGGAAGAGATGTGGGACATGAATCTGGGGGCAGAGATGGAGGGGGGACATGAATCTGTGGCCAAAGATGGGGGGCATGAATCTGGGGGCAGAGATAGGGGACATGAATCTGGGCAGAGATGGGGGGACATGAAACTGGGGGCAGAGATGGAGGGGGACATGAATCTGGGGGCAGAGATGGAGGGGACATGAATCTGGGGGCAGAGATGGAGGGGACATGAATCTGGGGGCAGAGATGGAGGGGGACATGAATCTGGGGGCAGAGATGGGGGACATGAATCTGGGCAGAGATGGGGGGTCATGAAACTGGGGCAGAGATGGCGGGGGCACATGAAACTGGGGGCAGATGAAGGGTGTATATGAAACTGGGGGCAGAGATGGAGGGGGAACATATAATTTACGGGTGACTGTAGGAGGATTATACTGTGTGCGGGCACATGAAAAATTAATGAGAATGGGCGGAGTCAACACAAAAGTGGGTGGAGCTAAATTTGCTACGCGTGCCGCACATTTTGTCCCTCTTTCGGTTCTTCAAAAGTTGGGAGGTATGCACGTCATTGGTGACCAGGACTATTTCCTACTTTGTCCCCTAGTGGAAACAGGTTTGCAGGAACATCTAAAGAAGATGCCAGTGTGAACAAAGTCCAAGGCTGCTTTCACAATATGGTCAGTGCCTGGACAGTGATTTCACCAATGATAACACAGAACAGGTACAAATATTTCTATTATACCTGATCTATGTGTAGTCTTCACACCTAATTTTGGCTTACAATCACTGCCTATGCCTAATAGAGATGAGCGAGTCGTGTTCGATCAAATATCGAATACCATTATAGTCTATGGGAGAAAACGGGAATGTTGTCCCAGTTTCCATGCAAACCAAAGTTCGACACATTGGATCCTCCAAGTTCAAGAAGTAGCAGGATGAGGAGCACAAGGAGGTTTTTGAATTGAATTCAATGGAATTTTCCTGCGTGGTATTCGACCGATACGAGTATTCGATCAAATACTATTCGCTCATCTCTAATGCCTAGCAGCATATTCACACCAGGCATTTGTCCCGATCTCTTTAGAGAAAATACGTGTGCTGCCATTGTTTCTGTAGGTAGAATTGACATGTTGCAATTTCCAAAGACATGGCAATTTTGGAAAACGCAGCATTTCCGCTGCTGATATTTTTCTGCAAAGTGTGGATGGGATTTGATGGACTGTAAAATGCTACATGGGGCTTCAGCCTAAAGCCGAGGCCACACGTTGCGAAAAAGCAGCTTTTTTGTTGCAGATTTTGTTTTTGTTGCCAGGAATGGATTGAGACGAAGGTAGACGTATATGGACTTCCTAAATCTTTCGTATTCCTTTTGTAACCATTCTTGGCTTTAAAAAAAAAAATAACAATCTGCAACAAAAAACCTGCTTTTCTGTAACTTAAGGCTAAAAAACAAAACAAAACAAAACAAAACAACATCAAAAAAACACAACATTTTTTTCTGCATTTTTATATTGCATTTTGGCTGTGTTTTTCTGAGTATTTTTCATCCCTTATAAATCTATGGGGAGAACAGTAGAGATGAGCAAGTAGTATTTGATCGAATACCTCGCTCCCATAGGAATGCGTGTAAGCAGCTGAACACCAAGGGGTTAAGCGCAGTGAATATTTGATGCGCTTAACCCCATGGTGTCCGGCCACATACATGCATTCCTATGGGAGCGAGGTATTCGATCGAACACTACTCGCTCATCTCTAGAAAACACCCATTTTTCAAAACCTATGTTTTCTTTAAGCCAAAGCCAAGAACCAAACATAAAAGCTGACAGATCCTGATGTGCGGCAACCACAGGCAAAAAAAAACCCCAACAATTTAATACATCCAAGTATTAGGCAAAACAAGCACCAAATATAGGCAAATATGGCCTGAGCAGACTTTTATAGTCTATCTAGGAATATATTCAGTCTTGCTATACACATACTGCAGCGTGAAACCGTCCCCAGCAGGAGAACAGAAACATAAATCTCTTTTTAGACTGTGCAACAACAATGAGACACTAGAAGTTCCCGGTACATGTTTGCAGTATGACAGCAGAAAGATACAAGTCATGCCACAGGACAAACAGGCCTACGGTCAATGAAACTGAATGCCAAGAGCATGCACGGCACAGTCTGTGCAACGCCATGCATACTTCATACACAGTCCTCATTCTTGACCTTGTATCAGAAACAATCTCTTTGCTGCTATATTCAATCCAGCACCTTTCACTCAGCGCCTTTCACTGAGTTTTGTCATATTATTCTATGCACCTCCAAAGTAATGGTACACTTTAATGTACCAAACTTACTAAATCTGATTCGGTCCATTTTATCTATAGCAGTGGTTCTTAACCAGGGTTCGATCGAACCCTAGCACTATGCACTTAATAGGGATCTTCACTGACAGTTTTTCTCAGAAGTGAAATACTAGACATGTCACGCCGTGTAAAGAAAATGTGATGGACCTCCCTGAGCACAAGATTCCCCCTGACCCTATATACCAGGGGTATTCAACTGCTATTAGTAAAGGGCTACTATTATTATTTCGAGTTGAACAGGAGCTGAACATGTCCAGCATTTACGGTATTTTTTGGACAAAAAGATGCATGGCACTAGGGAGCATTATACCGTAAGTGGGGGAACGAAGGAGCACTATACTGTGTAAGGGGTACTAAGGAGCATTATACTGCGTAAGGGGGCACTAATTTACATTATACTGTGTAAAGGGGTACTAAGGAGCATTATACTGCGTAAGGGGGTACTAAGGAGCATTATACTACGTAAGGGGGCACTAAGGAGCATTATACTGTGTAAGGGGGCACTAAGGGGCATTCAAAAACGACTGAGGCAATTTACATACAAAAGGTAGGTGTGGAATAGTCCTTCTAAAGGCTATGCAAGGATGTGCTTAGCTAAAAAGGACTTTCCCAATGATAGAGCCCCTTTAAGGAGAATTATACAGTGTGTGCGATCCCTAATGAGCATTATATTATGGGTGGGGTCACTAAAGAGCATTATACATTGGATGGGGGCACTAGGAGGACATTAGTGTTCCCACCCAGTATAATACCCCATTATTGTGCCTCCTCATGGTATGCTCCTTAGTACCCCCCATAGTATAGTGTCCCCACACAACTAAATTAACATTCATCTTCCGTCCGATATCCCCAGGCCCTGATCTCTTACACTAAGCAGCACCAGGGATCGGCAATTGTCCCTGCTGCCTGCGCAAGAGCGCTCACATGAGAAGATAGCAGGGATGAGTGAGTATTTAGCCCTATTATGGATGGATAACCCCTGGCCCCACAGTTAAAAAATGCAGCGCCTTTCACTGAGTTTTGTCATATTATTCTATGCACCTCCAAAGTAATGGTACACTTTAATGTACCAAACTTACTAAATCTGATTCGGTCCATTTTATCTATAGCAGTGGTTCTTAACCAGGGTTCGATCGAACCCTAGGCCTATGCACGGTTCATTTTGTGTCTTGAATTTGGAAATAAATCATATTTGATTTATCACTAAAGAAGGGTTCGGTGAATGTGCATATGAAGCTGGTGGGTTCGGTACATCAAACAAGGTTAAGAACCACTGGTCTATAGTAATTACCTATGTTAACTTAATAATCAGCAATAAAATTAGACAATTTTGCCTAGTCTACAGATCTGCTCCATTCTTAGGTAAAATATACATTCTATGTTTATCCGCATCCTCGTGAGCAGACTGCAATGTCTTGCTCTCAATGTCACACGTTTGCTAGAGGTTACTAGATACTAATGAAGTTAGATTTGTTCTGAATGGTAACTAAAATAAAGCTTAACACCCGGCGCTGTTATTGTTCCTGATCAATCTTGGCAACAGATAGGTATCTAACATATAACAGGTACAAAATCGCACAAGGCAAGACACCAGTGTATCAATGAAGCTGACACCAGTAACAGAGACTCGGCTATGGAAAAGACCGAGAGACCGTACTAAATTATTCACATATTGTAGCATCTTATTTGTCCATGCCACACAGGATCAACTTACCATAGATGTGCAAACACTCTGAGAATATGGAAGTCCTAGTAAAGTAGTAGTTATATTGTATCTATTCTGTAAAGTAATGTCTATTAGGGTTGAGGGATTGGAAAAGATCGGATTCCGATCGGCGATCGAGTAAATTTCACGATCGCAATCGGAATTCCGATCCCGATCTTTTCCAGCAGGATCGAAGTCGGAAGTTATCTCAAGATCGGCTCAACCCTATTCATGCATATATCATGAATAGGGTTGAGCGATTGGGATCGGAAAAGATCAGATTCCAATTGGCGATCGAGTAAATTTCACAATCGCGATGGGAATTCTGATCCCGATCTTTTCCGGCGGGATCGAGGTCGGAGGTTATCTCAAGATCGGCTCAGCCCTATTCATGTATATATGATAAATAGAGTTGAGCGATCGGGAAAGATCAGATCCTGATCAGCGATCGAGCAAATTTCACGCTGGAAAATGATCGGAAATCGGATTTTAAAATAGATCCTGCAATCTCAAGATCGGCTCAACCCCAATGTCTATGCATAATCTATAGCCACAGCTCAACTTTACAACACAGTCCCCATGAGCAGATGCTGGGTACCGCGGCTGGGGTTATGGTTATATTTGTGTACATAGCAGCTTTCATAATGTATGCAACTCTTCATGAAAACTGTAACAGCGTATTAACAAACACAGCCATATCTCAATTCCGTCTTCCAAAATCTGCTTATATGCCTGCGTGCACAAGCTTCAGCATTAGAAATACATTTGAGGTAGGGGGCAGATTTATTAAGACTGGCCTATTGCACGCTAGTCTTAGTAATGGCCTAGAGATGTGCAAGGTGCAATGGATTTATCAAGAAGCTCCAGGTTCTTTATAAAAATGGCATAAGTGATAATAGATATGTCCGGCCAAAGCGTTCCTGCACAATCCCACTCCCCATTCCGCTCTGTCCACATTCCATGGATGTTAGGAGTACACAGACCCCATCTATGTCCATTCTGTGCAGTTCTCTGAAGGAATATTGCAAACAATATGAGAGGACTGCGGCATATGCATTCAACCACACATCCTATAGTAGCAGCTTCCAATGACTTGTATGGAAGAATTTATTACAGTATGGCAAAGTCTGTTTTTTATCGATCATCTGAATGGGCAGGAGACGTGAGCTCAGAACAAGGTAGGATCTGCTGTGTAAAACCTGATGAACATCAGCAGTCTTATAACGGGATATGCAGACAAGGTCTGACAGTAATCAGGGATTTGGCAGAAGGAAATCCTATTAGACAATGTACCTTTTAGTTCAGATAGAAAGACTCATTAAATTACTCAATGCAATTGGTTAATGCAGGAACCATAATGACATTCACATAGTACAGCAGTTTGCTAGAAGCTGTTTTGAAAGAGCCTTTCCAGTGACGCCTTCATCTAAAAATATACTTATGCTATAGCGGTAATAAAAACGGTGATTGAGGGAAAACATTTATTCCATCAAAGTGAATGTGGACGCATAATTCAGAGCTATAAAACCTATTGCATGGCGCAATCTTTATAAACTGAACGCGTAACTGTCTGTACATACTGGCGCTTGCATGCTAGGCATGCTTAATATAATAAAACAATGGTTTGCAATATATTATATGTATACATACAGTATACACTATACATGGGAAGAATATGCAAATCTGTCTTCCATGATGTAAATAGGAAGACATGCCTCAGTCATGCAGCTCACTAGGGGGCTCTCCCTTTAACATCATGTCCAACCTTCCCAGAGGCCTTTGCTGCAATGATGTGGGATTTTACCAAGTCAGTCTCTCAGACGAGGACAGCTGTTTTGATCTATTTGGATCTCTTCAGCCCAGCGCAGAGAAGACTGACTTGGCAGAGGTGAGAGGCTTCTAGATAGGGTTAAGGGGATATCGTCACTCCTTAGGGAGAGACCACCATGTGGGTGTGTGGAGTCTTATTAAGCCATTTGCGCTCCATTATTGAGGGTTCATGGGAAGAATATGCAAATCTGTCTTCCATGATGTAAATAGGAAGACTGTGCCTCAGTCATGCTGCCCACTAGGGGGAGCTCCCTTTATCATCATGCCCGACATTATCAGAGGCCTTTTTAGTTAATCTTCTCTATGCCGGGCTGAAGAGGTCCAAATAGATCGAAACAGCTGTCCTTGGCTGAGAGACTGACTTGGTAAAATCCCACATCATTGCAGCAAAGACCTCTGGGAAGGTCAAGCATGATGTTAAAGGGAGCTCCTCCAAGTGGGCAGCATGACGGAGGCACTGTCTTCCTATTTACATCATGGAAGACAGATTTGCATATTCTTCCCATGATCCCTCACAGTGGAGCGCAAATGGCTTAATAAGACTCCACACACCTACATGGTGGTCTCTCCCTAAGGAGTGACGATATCCCCTATACACTATACATACATATATAACAATTGAAATTGCAGATTGTTATACTGGTCTGGGCATTCTTTACACAATGTGCAAATGACTATAAAGACACAGAATGTAAGGATCGGCTAAAATCTATAAAAGGTCATGTGACTCGATCTGTTACAGCAGGTAGAAGCCATTTTCTTTCATTCTAACAGAATAGATATATTCTCTATGTATTGATTTAATTTTCTCCAAGATTTCGTTTTCACATCCATAGAACGATCGGTCTCCAATGGATTTCTTCCAGGTAAATCCCGGGACACAGGACCTGACTAAAGAAGCTGGTCTTCAATATCATCACGTTCCTCTAGTGCCCCCAAAAGACCACTGTCCAAATGTGTAAAAGAAATATAAAACCTGTTTGATTCAGGTAAAATACAGACTTGTATACTCGAGAGAGACTTGTTTTCCAGACATGGTGATATAAAGTCATTGTATACAGCACTACACATAAAATATCTTCTTCACATGACACAAAGGCAAAGCTGGATTTTTGTTTCATAGCTATAGGGGATTTTTACCTTTTCTAAGAGTCAGACTTAGGATAGGGCAACAATATAGAACAGTAAGGGCTCGTTCACAGGGGGAAGGAGGGGGCGGATTTTGGCGCTGAATCCACGTCCTAATCCGCCCCCTCACAATAGAGGTCTATGGAGACCGCTAGCTTACTTGAGGTCTTGAGGTATGTTCCCGCTCACGGAAAAAAGAAACGAGCTGCCCTTTCTTCAGGCTGATTCAGCCTCGGCATCCGCCTCGCGGCAGCACCCTCCGGACTAGGCCCATTCATTTGAACCTACTCCAGAGGGGGAAGCCACGACTGTCGGAAACCACAAGAATCATAGCAGGCGCATTTTAGTCCAATTCTGATGCGGCTTCCC
Source organism: Leptodactylus fuscus (assembly GCF_031893055.1). Taxonomy (NCBI): domain Eukaryota; kingdom Metazoa; phylum Chordata; class Amphibia; order Anura; family Leptodactylidae; genus Leptodactylus; species Leptodactylus fuscus. The sequence continues at coordinate 37,061,547 of NC_134274.1, forward strand.
GCGTCACAATCAGGACCAAAATACGCCTAACGTGCCCCGTGTGAACTAGCCCTAAAGGTCCAAATCACATTACCCCCCATGATCAACTGTTTTAAGTGACCATGGCGTTCGGGTGCACACTGTATACCAGGCACAGCTTTGATCAGTGCCACTGGATTCTGTGCCCCTTCCAACAGTTGGTCAGTGAAGATGCCTGAAATTGAACCCCACTGATTTTAAGACAAGTCATCGATATTTACAGTGTACCTCCAATTATAAAACAACATCATAAATTACTAGTACAGGAGAATATAAGAAACTTTAAAGACATATGTTTTCTTCCCCACTTATCAGACTAAGTTACCTTGTACATGGAGGTCTAAGGAGAGGGTAGGGGTGAGGAGGAAGTTACTGGAAAAGATACACAAAAAATTGCAGCTGCTACATTCTGCCACTCAGTGGGTGAGTTATATACTTGGAGGTACATTTTATGGCCCATTAAACGTATTATTATGGTACAGCCCATTTCAGAATGAACTTCTCGGCAGCTGATGGTCGTATTTATTGACTGAACACAATGACATCACTTTCTGGCACAGCTTTAGTCTCCCCATTGGAGACTTTGCCATAGAAACCGCCGAAAACCGGCTTTCAGTATGAAAATAGCAGACACTTGGCAGATCCCAATGGGGTCCCAACCTGAACGACAATGAGCCTGGAGCTAGTGTGAACCTAGCTAAAAAAAAAAAAACCTGAATATTCCACATACATAACACATATGGCGGCACATCCAATGGTCACAAAATGTACAAAATCCCATAACCAAATAGGTGTTGTTCCATCTCTCGGTTTCCCCATCTATTATAAGAACTCGCATTTAGGGACCGCTGTTTGCCTGATGAGTTGAGGACATAGCAATAGGACCATGCCTGCTAAACTCGTATAGCATACCCTACTAATAGGCCATAAATATCCATCAACTCAGTGTCCTTTTTAGGTAGGTAAACATTTTATGGAAATGCAGTCTAAGCTTCATAAATCACTCATTATATATATCTAGATTTCTGGGGTTGCAGAGTTGCATTGTCATAAATTGTGTAATATATAGGGTTGAGCGATCGGGTTCGAAAAAGATCGGATTCCGATCGGCGATCGAGTAAATTTCATGATCGCATTCGGAATTCTGATCCCGATCTTTTCCAATGGGATCGCGGAACGAGGTTATCTCAAGATCGGCTCATTGCCTAAAAGTGACTTTACCCATAGAGAACCAATGACTAGGGTTGAGTGATCGAGATCGGAAAAGATCAGATTCCAATCGAGCAAATTTCATGATCGGGATCGAGATCAGCTTGAAAATGATCAGAAATCAGATTTTAAAAATCGATCTGGAAATCTCAAGATCGGTTCAACTCTAGTGATATATTATTTTCAGTATTGCTCACTATCAGCAGTATACAGCCACTAAAGCCCTCCATACACATTTCATTCCATCCATTTTCAAGGGAACCAACCAACCATTTGATGTGTATGTTAGCATCCTAACTTCGCCAATTGACAAATTTTGGAAAACTAAGAACTGGATCTCTAGACTTCAACACGCTCAATCCTTTTGTTTTTAGGGGACATAGGCTATCACCAGGGGTGTCTGGAAGTGGCTTTCTCCCTTTTCCCTCCCAACCACTATGTACACATGAATGCTTGGCTTAGTTGAGCGTGCGTTCTGAATAGGGAGAACTGTTGACCGAATGAGTGTTCTCTCGCTATTAGATGAATATGACCGCTTAGAGCTCACGTTTGATGACAGTAATTAATAAAGAAAAGGTAGAACACCCCGTGTCTATGCTGCAAAATGCTGTAGAACAGTCTATGATTTCACTGGACACGCCATCTACTGAAGTGCACAGTATTACAAGTGATGCATAAACGTAACAGTTGTTGTTCAGGGTCCCAGGTTTACACACTGATCCTACTCTATAGACTCAAGTCTAAAAATAAACTCTGTAATCACCACAGGAAACATGGAAAACTCCATTGATGCTAGTCAACAGACAAAGACTGAAGTGAACCTTCCCCGGGGGACTGCGCTGAACCTACTAAGATGTTCATACTACATTTCTGCATCGCTTGCTGACAGCAGAGTCAGAGGTTGTAGATTGCTAACAGGGGACACATTGTCAGGATGAAAGAAAACTGGACAGGCTTTCTTCAAGTCAAATATTTATCCAAGGAACGTCTACAAATTGGTCTTCGGCATTATAAAACAGGTTATATGCCATTGTAGCTGAAGACACTTTGTAAGGGTTTCCATTTTTCGGGTCCCGAATCGTAGCGTGAACCCCGCGTAAAGCTTGCAATAGCGAAAGAAGAAAAAATAATGAAAATTTTCACAAAAAGTGTATTCCTAATGTAGGTTACAAAATGTAATATTGACACAAATACTGGCAGAAAAATCTAAAATTGTTCCCAGGATTAGACACAATTTAAAACATTACAGACTAAGTGTAAAGCTGGCCCTACACTTTATAGAGATTCAGAATGTACAAAGATAAACTAGTAAATATCACCTAAATCTGAATTCACAGGCGATATGCAACCAACCACGAAGGGACCAACCCCAAAAGACAATAGAATAATCTCATACGATTTATGTGTACGTGTACGTATGTTTCATTCGGTGCCAAGATTGTCACACATAGAATAAAGTGATATCTGCAAATGGCTTAAATTTCTATTGCTATGACGTGTCAGATGAGCAGACAAAGAACACTGAACAAATAACTAAACCTATCTACAGTACCCAACTCCCACGGAGAACGAAATTGCGTTACAGTGAACCTCGGGCATAGTTTAAAGGGCTCTAAATTAGATTAAAGGGATCCTATCATATAAACCTTTTTTTTTTCTGAGTAACACATCAGAATAGCCTTAAGAAAGGCTATTCTTCTCCTACCTTTCGGTGTCTTCTCCGCACCGATGTTCCGTAGGAATCCCGGTTCTTGTCGGTATGCAAATGAGTTCTCTTGCAGCACTGGGGGCGGGTCCCAGTGCTCAAACAGCACTGGGGGGGTCCCCAATGCTGCGAGAGAACTCTCTCCAGCGCCGCCTCCATCTTGATCAGCAGCGTCCTCTTCATCCTCTTCTTCCAGCAGTAGCTTGTAACTTACTTAGGCCTAGGGCAGAGCAGACTGCGTATGCCCACGGGTGACGAGAAAATGGTCGCTTGCACAGTACTGTAAGCGGCCATTTTCTCTTTGCCTGTGGACTTGCGCAGTCTGCTCTGCCCGAGGCCTAGAAGTTACAAGCCACCACCGGAAGAAGAGGCTGAAGAGAACGCTGCTGACGAAGATGGAGGTGGCGCTGGAGAGGGTTCTCTCGCAGCATTGGGGATGCCCCCAGTACTGTTTCAGCGCTGGGGTCAGCCCCCAGTGCAGCAAAAGAACTCATTTACATACCGACAAGAACTGTGATTCCTACGGAACAGCGGCGAGGAGAAGACAACGAAAGGTAGGAGAAGAATAGCCTTTCTTTAGGCTATTCCGACGTGTTAGTTAGAAAAAAAAAGGGTTTGTATGATATTCATTTTTATGGTGGTGTCCACAGCTCCAGACGCCAAGCCAGATGGATTTTTGCTGAATTTGGGGCCCAAGTTATCACCCCAGAAACTGGTATGAGAAATAAATGCTCTACAATCTAAAGACAAACCAGAACCCACAATAAACTTACAAGGTAGGCAAAACCAGGAGGATAAATCAGGAGAGTGAACGTCCAAGTCCAAAGTTATTCTGAGAGAGAACACAAGAGCCAAAATCAGGAGACAAGTCAAAGGTCAATAAAGAGCAGTCCAGCACAAATGATCAGGATATGGAAGCCTCACTAGGTACAACCAAATAATCACCAAGAACAGGGTTTAGATATCCGTCCTCAGCTGCATATTGGATCAGCAAAAGAGAGGCTTGAAGCCTGCAGATGCTTCACAGTTTGGAACAGTAACCTTAAAGCAACAGCAGCTAAGCTGAGATTCCTAATAATATTTTATTATACCATTTAGACAAAATTGCCACAAAGTATCACATGTATCAGGTGATCCACATTCAAAATAACATGCAAACCCCATATTTCCTTCATGCAAAAATTGGATATGGATATTTTATGGACTTTCTACCTGTTGGACGAAATGGAACTTGATATATGCCTGTGATTTAGAGGAGATGTCTGCTCCTCTCCTTGGCTAATAACTGCAGAAGAGGCACAACAGTAAACTATGGACATTACATTTCCACTTGTATAGAACTGTATTGGTAAAATGCATAAATAGTCATTTTCTAATATTATGCACCAGTAGTTTTGTAGAGGCACCATATGAATTTGGCTTTGTGCATGAGTACAAAGATATGGCTCCACATTACTCTAGCAATAAAAAGCAAAGGCCTCCAAAATTGGAATTGCAACACAAAGAATTTTGGAAATTACACGATTGATACAAATGTTAAAGATCTGCAAATGGTAAATAAAATGGAAACAAAATATTCAAAACATGTCAATTTATTCCATATCAAATGTGAGTGTCACGGGCAAAAATATATACGAGCTGACATCCCTTGGCTTGCTATCAAGAGGTTACTAATGGTCGTCTGAGGAATGTTATGACACGCTAAATGCATCAAGACCGCTACCTGCCAACCAATAGTGTCTTGGATGTGCTCGAAGGGAGACAAATCCAGGGATGCTGCTAGACATGTTGGAACTTTTATGCTACACAAACTGGTCACAGTTGCTCAAACAACATGCACAGTGGCATTGTCTGGATAAAAAAACAGACACTTTGGAGAAATGGCCACACTGCTGATTCCACAACTAAATCCACGTGACACTGATCTGTAGCCGTAGCATATAGTCAGTGGAACTCCTATAGCTGGGCGTCTGGCTTGTCGCCCAGTGTCTTGCATGTGCCTTCTGATGTCAGGGTTGGGGTTGAGATTTCAGGATCGATTTTAAAATCTGATTTCCGATCATTTTCCAGCCAATCCCAATCGTGAAATTTGCTCGATCGCCGATCAGGATCCGATCTTTTCCGATCCCGATCGCTCAACCCCATTAATGATATATACATGAATAGGGTTGAGCTGATCTTGAGATAACCTCTGACCTCGATCCCGCCGGAAAAGATCGGGAACAGAATTCCGACCATGATCGTGAAACTTACTCGATCACCAATCGGAATCCGATCCTGAACGCTCAACCCTAGTCAGGGTCCAATTTCACTTGCAGTACAGAATGGATGGACTATGTGGTATTCTTGCAATCAGATGATCTGCCCATGGACAGGTTCAAGTCCACACATCTCTGCTGTCACTCCATTTTGTTATTATTCTCCAAACCACAGGGACGCATAATACTGAACAGAGATGACATCTCGGCCTAGGCGTGTAGCAATCTACTGGAGTTCTGTCCCTCTCAGTTTGCGACAACTGGCACATTGATAAACAGAAAGAATCGCACAATCACCCCACACTACTTTATTCCGTTTTTGAGGTCTGATGTGGCATCCATTTAATCTGGCTTTTATGCCCCTCCCACCTGTCACATTAGAATGGATTTGCAGATCATAGTGACACCTGCTACTTTCTCAATTTGCTTAACCTTGCAGCTTGTCCTTCTTGGCATTGCAATTTCATTGTTGAGGAGCGCAGTGTAAAGACATGGCCTAGTATAGTCTGAAAACCGTTCCACAGCGTGTTAACGCGATTCTAAAAAAAATTTACTAAAATACCACATGTGGACGTTGCTGTAAATAACCGCAGTGGGAAAGTTCAACAGAACCAGCACAAAAAAGCGCCCTTTAGCTCTGGGTACATCTATCCTTCATGTCATAGGGACGTGTTCTTTTGTGTAACTATACGTTGGTCCTGGGAGCCATGTTACACATGCACATGTATCCAGCCTAAAGATTGATTTTTCTCTCTTCTGTCCCATTAGTAACTACAGCTTGTCATTCATTGATTTCTAAGTAAATAGGTTTTTACTTTTAAGTGTTTAATGCTTCCTCTGAGGTATAACCGGAACATGAAAACACAATTAATATGAATTATTTTGTAAATGAATTGACCATTAAGATAGGAAATTTAGCCTGAAGTGTGCACGAGATGCAGCCGAAAACGGCACCAACCTAGAGATCAGCAGTTTTCCAATGAATGCACCTGAAAGCACTTATATTTGTAATGGCTATGCACCATGGCTCCCAAAATGAAAGTGCTCACAGATGAAAAACAAGGACCTTAGCTCTGGCCTGTCTCTGGGAGCAATGCTTCTCCTGCTGCAGACTGTCGGTGGATGTAGGGAGTATTAAATGCAATGCCTCCTGGGTAAATGGATGCAAATTCGGTGTCGGAAAACTATTTTCTTCTTTCTGGAGGACAGCAAATTTGCATAGCTCATAGCTATGATATAAAAGCATAAAGGGCAGACAACGATAGTGGGGACATTTACAAACTTTATTGGTAACAGTGGAATCCTAATTTTTTTGTGCAGAATTTTTTAGACATCTCGTGCTTTTTAAGTCATGAAATGCATGGAAGAATTGCTAAAAAGTGGTGAAAAAGATGAAAATAAGAAAATTCACCCCATTGTGTGCTTATTGAGGGCTAGACTCAAAATAATCTGTGTCTAGGTCTTAGTGCCCCACATGGCAGAACCGTCCCATTCACTCAATGCAGAAAAGTATCTGCACCTGAAATGTTGCAATTTACAAAAATGTTGCATTTTTGGAAATCTTAGAATGTCAATTATGCCTACAGAAATTCTGGCGGTTTCCCTATGGGTATAATTGTAGCAGAAAGTCTGCAGAAGAAAACTCTGCGAACTTTCTGTGAAAAATCGCAATGTGTTACCATTGAGAACTAGGGCTGAGCCAATCTTGAGATTTCAGGATCATTTTTAAAATTCGATTTTCGATCATTTTCCAGCCGATCCCGATCATGTTCATAAAATTTGCTCGATCGCCTATCGAGATCCAATCTTTCCCGATCGCTCAACCCTAGTTACTTTATGTTTATGGGGTAGGGTTGAGCTGATCTTGAGATTTCAGGATCGTTTTTTAAAATCCAATTTTCAATCATTTTCCAGCCGATCCCGATCGTGAAATTTGCTCGATTGCCAATCGGGATCCGATCTTTCCCGATCCCTCAGCCCTATGCATATCATAAAAACTAAAATAGACTCCTAATGTTTAATACCACCATTAATAGATAAGACTCTTCCCATTTATGTATTGCATCAATAGGCTACAAAACTATAAAACCAGACCTTGCCATTTATTCTTAGCCAGGTCTACTACATACATCAGCTACTCCCACACTGCAGGCTACTTCAAGAACGCTTACAGAGAGGCAACGGTTAAAGTTCTTTCGCCATGTTCCCTTTGAGTTTCCTGACTGGCATATCCTGGTGTGTGACAATCTCAGGCCTTTCCTGTGGCGTGCACAGCTGCTGTGTCCTTCCCCCTCTGCCATGATGCCTTGTCAATTACCCTTCATTCCAACTTACAGGACATTATAGACAACATTTGCAGGACTCCTAATTCAATGCATGTAAGAAATGAGAGGTTAATGAATGACTTCATAACAATAAAGGCATAAAGTATTAGATATCACCTTAATCATATCGGAGAAATATTCCAGACTCACCGCTTAGATATGTTGAGTATATATGTTCGAGATCATAAGAGTGTCCCTAATTTTCACATACGTTCTATGTACTTTATGTACAAAGAGAGTGTACTTTGATTTCTCACAATTCAAAGCCTGTGACCTGCCAACAAATTAACAAATCCATATATTATCAAATATTGGTTGTGAGCTTTACATTGCCCACTGTAAACAGGGACGTTCTCCTGGATTGGCACATACACTAAGACAAGGTTCACATCTGCGTTGAAGATCCCGATGCAGATTCTGTCTAAAATTAGCGGATGCCAGTTTCAGTATAAAACCAGTGGAAACCAAGCAGACCCCAAATATAGTCTATGGTGTCTATGGGTAATCACTTTTAAGCAGACAGGCTCTCAGTCTTTCAGGTCCCCTCTAGGGTTGAGCGATCGGGAAAGATCGGATCCCGATCGTCGATCGAGCAAATTTCATGATCGGGATCGGCTGAAAAATGATTGAAAATCAGATTTTAAAAACGATCCTGAAATCTCAAGATCGGCTCAACCCTAGTCCCCACGCAGACCAGAAAGACAGAGAGACGAACGCTAGTGTTAACCTAGCGTAACTTCTACATCTTTTTATCTTTGACATGTCAATAGCCAAAAAGGGGGTTTCCTTCCATTACCAGGAGACTAGCCATACCGACTGGAACCTTTCCATGCTGACGGCTCTTATCCATGTTTTTAATTCTTAATAGTCAAAATTTTTATGAACAAGCCAGTTTGGATCTTAAACAATGGCTCAAGCCAAAATTTTTCTGGTTGCAGATCTCTAAAATAGTTGTACCAAAAAGTTATGACCTTATCATACCTTGCGGATTGGTGGAGGTCTTCTGCTCAGACCATTACTGATCACGAAAACAGAGTCTGGTCTCCTTTGTGTGAATGGAGTAGGAAGTTGCACATTCAATCTCTATGGGGCTCTTGAAGATTGCAGAGTACAGTACTTATTACACAGAGATTTAATGGAGGCTTAGGCCCGCATGACTGCCTTACTTACTGTCTCAACTTGAATCTACTAAAATAGTATCACCATCATAAGGACAAATTTAGCCTATCTCTGTGTGAAATCATAAGCATAAGGAGGTACAGTAAGGGTAAGGTGGAGGCTGCCTCAGGTTTTGGACCAAAAAAACGGGTAGCCGCGACTGAATGCTGGTGCACTGCTCCGGCATCCAGTCAAACACTCTGGATTAGGCCCAATGAATGGGCCTAGTTGGGAGGACGGAGTGTCTTCAGGCTGAATCGCGAGGCGAAACAGCCTGAAGAATGAGCATCTTGCTTCTTTTTTCGGGAGCCAGAACAAACCGTTCCCAGAAAAAAAAGAACTGACCGGCCCCCACTGAAATAAATGGGAGCCATCTTTTTGGTTAGGATTTTGAGTGAACTTACCCTAAAGGCCTCATGGACCTCTATGGCTCTGAACAAATCTGGTCTACACTACAACATGACCATCCACAGAGCCAACGTGAAATGTGCTAATATAGTCGTAACCACAACGGAGAAACCGGTTTCTGTAACCCCATATGTAAATGTATTACAGCAGATTGAGTTTATTACAAGAGATCTGTTTTTCATATTACCACAAGTAACTGAGGGATGACAGTAATGTCTCATGGCATAAAGCAAGAAAAACTACAGATCTGAAATCCAATAATGTTCACAGTTGCTGTAGACCTATAATGTAGAAAATGCAAGTACTAATACAACACAAGATATACGACCATTTTCACTAGAGGATAGTCACTCTTTATAACTTAGACTAGATTACAGGAGTGCGCACCTATGTGTTTCCTCCTCGAATTAACTTCTAGGTTCACAACAGAACGTCAATGGGGAATGGTCCCCTATTTATATCCAGTAGCCTGCGCCTTGCAGGAGTATTATTAGTTTAGCTAGTAAGCTACTCCCGGGACTAGACCCAAAATAAACACAGGCTTAGGATGAATGACTGCCAATGCATTTATGACCTGCACTGTTTACGAAGACATTTTTCATAGAATAAAATCAATTAAAATAGTATAATAAGACAGGGGGTCTATAAAGCCGACCATGCACTTTAAATAGCCATTGGGTGAGCACTGGTTCATCCAATAATTATTTTGACTAACTCCGCCATATAAAAAACACTGAGGGCAATATGGTGGCTCCGTGGTTAGCAACTGGAAACTACACATGCCCGCGGCCACAAGAAAATGCACGCTTACACAGTAAGCAAGCGCCCATTTTCTTGTGGCCTGTGGGCATGCACAGTCGGCTCTGCCCGAGGCTTACAAGTTTCAAAGCCTGCTCCGGAAGAAGACACAGGAAGATGATGTTCCTGAAGAAGATGGAGACGGCGCTGGAGAGTTCTCTCGTAGCATTGGGGACGCCCCAGTGCTGTTTGAGTGCTGAGTCCTGCCCCAAGTGCTGCACGAGAACTCACTTGCAGATCAGCGAAAACCAGGATTTCAACGGAACGGCGGCGTGGAGAAAACATCTAAAGGTAGGAGAAGAATAGCTTTTCTTAAGGCTATTCCTACGTGTCAGGGACTAAAAATTGATAAGATCCCTTTAACACAATAAGTTTTCATTTGAAGCAGTTTTTATCTGTATTTGTTCTTGTAGGGTTCAGGGCCGAGGGGGCCAACCATGGGGGCGCGGGAGAGGCATTTGGGAGGCCAGGGGAGTGCGCGGGAGAGGGGTGCATGGGAGAGGGGTTTGGGGGCACAGGAGGAGAGGGGCACGCAAAAGAGCTTTGAGTGGGCCAAGAGGACCCCGGGGCCACACGGGAGGGGCCTGCAGGAGAGTAGTTTAGGGTGTACTGCGCAGGAGGGGTGGGCGCGGAAGAGGGGTTTGGGGGTGTGCAGCGGGGGGACATGGGCGCAGGCGGATCGTCCCCAAAAATGACACGCGGACGAAGTCGCGGGCAAATGCTAGTGGTCAATAAAAATGTGGTTCCCTACTTTTATGATCAGGAAGCAGGAATTTAATAATTGGCCGGCATCCCCACATCTATCAAGATGTAGAAATCTTTTTTTTCCGATAGACCTAGTGAATTTTGATAAAAAAAGCAGATGGATTGTCCTACAATCACAACTTAATACCGATCCATATAAGTGTCTGGTCACAGAGTGTCCCACCGCTGGGACCGCCTTGAATCACAAGAAGGTAGTGATGGTCATGCATGCTGCCATTCCATGAAATCTCTTGGGACTGATGAAGGCAGCCGAGCAGAACTCCTAATTTCATGATCATGGGGGTACCAATAGTTGGCCCTCCAGCAAGCACACACTTACCATCCATCAGCAGTAGCCGACCGTAGTTGCTTCATGCCACTATCAAGTATGCCATATCCTGGCTGCGCATACTATTCTTAAAATTGCAGTCCTGGCAACCCCTTTAATAGAAAGCCAAAACCAGAGTTTTCCCAGCACGATGCAGACTCCGGTATTATTTCACTTGGGCGGTCTGTTGTTCCACTTTTTTTCTTTGAACCCCTTTAATAACTTTAGCAATTCAATGACATTATTGCATATACCTTACTGAAAACCCCAGGACTTTGAGGCCTCCTGCACACAGATGTCATGATTACAGATTTTTGGACCATATCATGGCCATAAATTATGGGTCAAATGAGCAAAACTTTCAACATCCTAGGGATCTATGATGCAGCAAGGTCAGGCCAATCGACCAGAGGTCAGAAAAAGATTTGTGGCCATAATATGGTCCAGAAAATCCCAAAGCATTCTGATTGTGTGCAATGACTGTACTGTGAAACAATACAAATCTCCAGAGTATCTATACCATGGACCTGAGCCAATAAATGGAAAATCTGAACAGAGTCAGAGGAAGACTGGAAGCCCTATTTACAAGTCAGGAGTAAATATTTGAAAACACTAAACCTTGTAAATCCCAAAATTAAGGAGCCAGGAAAGGCGGCTAAGTGATAAAAAAGGATGTTCTGGGAAAAAAGAACATTAATGAAGCAGAGGTTTGCTGCGTGGCCTGACAACTATAACAATGGTAAGCACATCTGTTATAAACACAATGTCTGCGGAGCAGTTTTATTGTAAACCGTCAAGACCCCAGTGTGTGACACATCTGAAAAGTTTACATCTCTAAATAAACTGGATTATTTAAGGTTCACTAATCATATCGCCGCCTGCTCCCTCTTCCTGCCAACCCTCAATTCAGACACCACCGATGTTATAAACAAATCAGGGTCACGCTTTATAATTGTTCTGGCACCGGAATAATAATAAGTCTATTCTTAAACCTGCTTCACCATGGCCCCGACTGCTAACTAATGTGTATGTCAGTCCTGAAGCTCTAATATACTCGGGCTGGAGCTACAATGTTGTTTATCACAAGGCAGGTGGATGGGAATAAGCACAGAAGAACGCTTATTTTTGTCAAAAATAGATACTGCCTTAAAGGGGTAATCTAGTCAAAAGCATTCATCACCTATCCATCCGGAGGGGTCTGATGACAGCAACCCCTCTGATCAGTTTAGAACCATGGTTTGGGAAATGGAGTGGTAGTGGGCAAGCACGTTCCTTGTAACTCCACTCAACAGACTAAAACTCTGACGGAAACAGCCAGAATCATCACCTACCCCAAATGTTTTGGGTTGGAATACCCTATTAAAACTGTCTTGTATTTCTGGCTTATAAAATGGAGCAGTCACTCAATTTTTACTGTACACTAGACATTACCTATATCTTCTTTGGACAGGATGAACACCAAGAGTGCCCCTTGGGCTCAAAGGGGCTCTATCAGCAAAATCCTGCTGATAGAGCCCCACATATGCGTGAATAGCCTTTAAAAAGGCTATTCAGGCACCGTAAATGTTATATGAAACTACCCCCCCCCCGTTTTAAAATAAATCCCTAAAACAGAATGTGATAAACTTACCAAACGTGCACGGTGGGCGGGCATTCAGGGTGCACCGTCCTCTTCATCCACGCCTCCTCTTCCTCCGATGTCCTCGGGTCGCGTCCTCCTCCGGCGCTCACAAACTGACATTGCTTAAAAAAAATGGCCTGGGCGCAATGCGCAGTAACCGTAGTAGAAGCAGCATGCTACTGCGCATGCGCCCAGGCCTTTTTTTTTAAATCAATGTCAGTTCGCGAGTGACAGAGGAGGACGGGACACGAGGACATCGGAGGAAGAGGAGGCGTGGATGAAGAAGACGGCGCACCCTGAATGCCCGCCTCCTGTGCACGTTCGGTAAGTTTATCACATTCTGTTTTAGGGTTTTATTTTAAAACGGGGGGGGGGTAGTTTAATATAACATTTACGGTGCCTGAATAGCCTTTTTAAAGGCTATTCACACATATGTGGGGCTCTATCAGCACGATTTTGCTGATAGAGCCCCTTTAAATCTGGGTGGTATGATCAGCCTACCCTTTATCCAACAGTTTTGGAAACATAGTTGGCGATTCTTTGCAGTATAAATGTATCCAACAAGAAAAACATACCAGTTTGGGCATCTTAGCACCTCTGTGTTTAGTACTGGAGTCCCAATTTCTAATTCAACCAAGGACCAGATTTGCATAGAATTTGTATGTTCTCCCACTGTTTGAGGGTAGTTCACTTTCCTCCCACATGCCAAAAAGAAATTGGATCTCATAAAACCACTGACCCTTGTGATTGTTGGAGAGGGGTACCTGTATGGGGGTCATTGACTCTTCAACTCTCCCGGCGCTTCGAGTCCTTGGTGTGAGGAAAGAACACTACAAAGGTTTGTCATTATTGTATAGATTTCCACAACTCGAGACTACGGCAAGCTGTATACTTCTGGGCTATATGACTAGTATATGGTTAATTAGTAGGGTTGAGCAATCGGGATCGGAAAAGATCGGATTCCTATCAGCGATCGAGCAAATTTCATGATCGGGATCAGCTGGAAAATGATCGGAAATCGGATTTTAAAATCGATCCTGAAATCTCAACCCTACTAATTAGATTTTTCTGGTGTATACAATGGGCGTACACATAAAATAGTCTTACTGATACCTTAAAGGAGACAACTGGTTTAGATCATCGTAACAGGAGAATTCACACTTGCTTAGGATGCCAGGGTGCAAATTCCACCATATTTGCTGGAAAAAACTGTATAAGTGCATGTTATGAGTTATGAGTTTAAAAAAAATCAGGCAACCCCTTTCATTATATTACTCCTTTTGTCATTTTACACCATTTTAAGCTATTTTTACAAATGTCATAGGGTTGACCCTTTTAGCATTCCTTCCCATGCAATGAGATATTATGTAGAGATGCAAAAACATTACATTTCATGGCTGCATCACATTGCCTTTAATACTCTTATTAATAATGTAACATTTCAACAAGTTAATAGCAATGGTAATTATTAGAGATGAGCGAACACTAAAATGTTCGAGGTTCGAAATTCGATTCGAACAGCCGCTCACTGTTCGAGTGTTCGAATGGGTTTCGAACCCCATTATAGTCTATGGGGAACATAAACTCGTTAAGGGGGAAACCCAAATTCGTGTCTGGAGGGTCACCAAGTCCACTATGACACCCCAGGAAATGATACCAACACCCTGGAATGACACTGGGACAGCAGGGGAAGCATGTCTGGGGGCATAAAAGTCACTTTATTTCATGGAAATCCCTGTCAGTTTGCGATTTTCGCAAGCTAACTTTTCCCCATAGAAATGCATTGGCCAGTGCTGATTGGCCAGAGTACGGAACTCGACCAATCAGCGCTGGCTCTGCTGGAGGAGGCGGAGTCTAAGATAGCTCCACACCAGTCTCCATTCAGGTCCGACCTTAGACTCCGCCTCCTCCGGCAGAGCCAGCGCTGATTGGCCGAAGGCTGGCCAATGCATTCCTATGCGAATGCAGACTTAGCAGTGCTGAGTCAGTTTTGCTCAACTACACATCTGATGCACACTCGGCACTGCTACATCAGATGTAGCAATCTGATGTAGCAGAGCCGAGGGTGCACTAGAACCCCTGTGCAAACTCAGTTCACGCTAATAGAATGCATTGGCCAGCGCTGATTGGCCAATGCATTCTATTAGCCCGATGAAGTAGAGCTGAATGTGTGTGCTAAGCACACACATTCAGCACTGCTTCATCATGCCAATACAATGCATTAGCCAGTGCTGATTGGCCAGAGTACGGAATTCGGCCAATCAGCGCTGGCTCTGCTGGAGGAGGCGGAGTCTAAGGTCGGACCTGAATGGAGACTGGTGTGGAGCGATCTTAGACTCCGCCTCCTCCAGCAGAGCCAGTGCTGATTGGCCGAATTCCGTACTCTGGCCAATCAGCGCTGGCCAATGCATTCTATTAGCTTGATGAAGCAGAGTGTGCACAAGGGTTCAAGCGCACCCTCGGCTCTGATGTAGCAGAGCTGAGGCTGCACAAGGGTTCAAGCGCACCCTCGGCTCTGATGTAGGAGAGCCGAGGGTGCACTTGAACCCTTGTGCACCCTCAGCTCTGCTACATCAGAGCCGAGGGTGCGCTTGAACCCTTGTGCACACTCTGCTTCATCAAGCTAATAGAATGCATTGGCCAGCGCTGATTGGCCAATGTATTCTATTAGCCTGATGAAGTAGAGCTGAATGTGTGTGCTAAGCACACACATTCAGCTCTACTTCATCGGGCTAATAGAATGCATTGGCCAGCGCTGATTGGCCAGAGTACGGAACTCGACCAATCAGCGCTGGCTCTGCTGGAGGAGGCGGAGTCTAAGATCGCTCCACACCAGTCTCCATTCAGGTCCGACATTAGACTCCGCCTCCTCCAGCAGAGCCAGCGCTGATTGGCCGAATTCCGTACTCTGGCCAATCAGCACTGGCTAATGCATTGTATTGGCGTGATGAAGCAGTGCTGAATGTGTGTGCTTAGCACACACATTCAGCTCTACTTCATCGGGCTAATAGAATGCATTGGCCAATCAGCGCTGGCCAATGCATTCTATTAGCGTGAACTGAGTTTGCACAGGGGTTCTAGTGCACCCTCGGCTCTGCTACATCAGATTGCTACATCTGATGTAGCAGTGCCGAGTGTGCATCAGATGTGTAGTTGAGCAAAACTGACTCAGCACTGCTAAGTCTGCATTCGCATAGGAATGCATTGGCCAGCCTTCGGCCAATCAGCGCTGGCTCTGCCGGAGGAGGCGGAGTCTAAGGTCGGACCTGAATGGAGACTGGTGTGGAGCGATCTTAGACTCCGCCTCCTCCAGCAGAGCCAGCGCTGATTGGTCGAGTTCCGTACTCTGGCCAATCAGCGCTGGCCAATGCATTCTATTAGCCCGATGAAGTAGAGCTGAATGTGTGTGCTTAGCACACACATTCAGCTCTACTTCATCAGGCTAATAGAATACATTGGCCAATCAGCGCTGGCCAATGCATTCTATTAGCTTGATGAAGCAGAGTGTGCACAAGGGTTCAAGGGTTCAATGGATTTCTACAATATCCTGCTACGTTATCCCATACTTACCGAATGCATTAAAATTTACTCCGACCTCTTTGGCAAAGCCACATTTAAAGGGTCACACAAATGTATTTTCTTGTTGAATAACATAGGCTAGTCTTACACGACCGTAATATACGTCCACAATTGAGGGTTTTCAATTGTGGACCATTTGCAGACATATTATATTCAATGTGGCCTCTTACACCACCGGATATTTTATCCGTGGTGTGGCTGGGCCGCAAGCGTGGTCCGCAAATTATAGAACATGTCCGTAATGGCCGTGAATTGCGGCACTGCAGTGACTCGCCCATAGAACTCTATGGGCGAGTGCGGAAGGACACGGACGTCTGCGGAGTCTATGTTGCTGATCAGCAACTTGCGGACCGTACATTCAATACGGTCGTGTAAGACCAGCCTTACAATTCACAGCTACAGATCACAGCAACACTCTGGCCCAAAGTTACTAAGAATTCAACAGAGGCAGTCTGAAAATACGCCAGATGTATCACAGTGGCTGAAGCAGAATGAAAAATTTGGCGTATCTTTAGACCATCTAGTCTAAGATGATACCACTTTTTTGTTAGCTTACTTTGAGCCAGAATTTGGCTTTGAAACACAACGTTGGCACATTTTTGCTGCATTGTGGCACATTTAAGCAACACCTACACGTCGAGCAAGTAGAAAATTTTAGCCCAAATTAGATGCCACAAGATGTGGTCACTAGAGATGAGCGAACAGTGTTCTATCGAACTCATGTTCGATCGGATATTAGGCTGTTCGGCATGTTCGAATCGAATCGAACACCGCGTGGTAAAGTGCGCCATTACTCGATTCCCCTCCCACCTTCCCTGGCGCCTTTTTTGCTCCAATAACAGCGCAGGGTAGGTGGGACAGGAACTACGACACCGGTGACGTTGAAAAAAGTAGGCAAAACCCATTGGCTGCCGAAAACATGTGACCTCTAATTTAAAAGAACAGCGCCGCCCAGGTTCGCGTCATTCTGAGCTTGCAATTCACCGAGGACGGAGGTTTCCGTCCAGCTAGCTAGGGCTTAGATTCTGGGTAGGCAGGGACAGGCTAGGATAGGAAGGAGAAGACAACCAACAGCTCTTGTAAGAGCTAAATTCCAGGGAGAAGCTTGTCAGTGTAACGTGGCACTGACGGGCTCAATCGCCGCAACCCAGCTTTCCCAGGATCCTGAATGGAATACACTGTCAGTGTATTCCCGTATACCCGATATATACCCCGATACCCGTTCCAACGGTGTGCCCCCCCACCTTCACCCCAGAAATACCCTGCAAGTCCCCTAGCAATAGAATTGGGGCTATATACACCCACAATTTTTACTACTGGTATACAGTGCCATTGTCTGACTGGGAATTCAAAGAATATATTGGGAATACAAATACCCTCATTTCTTGCTACTGCCATATAGTGCCAGCGTCTGACTGGGAATTCAAAGAATATATTGGGGTTACGTGCACCCACAATTTTTACTACTGGTATACAGTGCCATTGTCTGACTGGGAGTTCAAAGAATATATTGGGAATACAAATACCCTCATTTCTTGCTACTGCCATATAGTGCCAGTGTCTGACTGGGAATTCAAAGAATATATTGGGGTTACGTGCACCCACAATTTTTACTACTGGTATACAGTGCCATTGTTTGACTGGGAATTCAAAGAGTATATTGGGAATACAAATACCCTCATTTCTTGCTACTGCCATATAGTGCCAGTTTCTGACTGGGAATTCAAAGAATATATTGGGGTTACGTGCACCCACAATTTTTACTACTGGTATACAGTGCCATTGTCTGACTGGGAATTCAAAGAATATATTGGGGTTATAAATACCCTCATTTCTTGCTACTGCCATATAGTGCCAGTTTCTGACTGGTAATTCAAAGAATATATTGGGGTTACGTGCACCCACAATTTTTACTACTGGTATACAGTGCCATTGTCTGACTGGGAATTCAAAGAGTATATTGGGAATACAAATACCCTCATTTCTTGCTACTGCCATATAGTGCCAGTTTCTGACTGGTAATTCAAAGAATATATTGGGGTTACGTGCACCCACAATTTTTACTACTGGTATACAGTGCCATTGTCTGACTGGGAATTCAAAGAATATATTGGGGTTATAAATACCCTCATTTCTTGCTACTGCCATATAGTGCCAGTGTCTGACTGGGAATTCAAAGAATATATTGGGGTTACGTGCACCCACAATTTTTACTACTGGTATACAGTGCCAATTTCTAACTAGGAATTCAAAATGCGCAAGGCTCCCGGAAAGGGACGTGGACGAGGCCGTGGGCGAGGTCGGGGGAATGGTTCTGGGGAGCAAGGTAGCAGTGAAGCCACAGGGCGTCCCGTGCCTACTCCTGTGGGGCAGCAAGCATTGCGCCACTCCACAGTGCCAGGGTTGCTTGCCACATTAACTAAACTGCAGGGTACAAACCTTAGTAGGCCCGAGAACCAGGAACAGGTCTTGCAATGGCTGTCAGAGAACGCTTACAGCACATTGTCCAGCAGCCAGTCAGACTCTGCCTCCTCTCCTCCTATTACCCAACAGTCTTGTCTTCCTTCCTCCCAAAATTCCGAAGCTTTACAGAACAATAACCCAAACTGTCCCTGCTCCCCAGAGCTGTTCTCCGCTCCTTTCATTGTCCCTCAACCTGCCTCTCCACGTCACGATTCCACGAACCTAACAGAGGAGCATCTGTGTCCAGATGCTCAAACACTAGAGTCTCCTCCATCTCCGTTCGATTTGGTGGTGGATGACCAGCAACCCACCCTCATCAACGATGATGTGACGCAGTTGCCGTCAGGGCATCCAGTTGACCGGCGCATTGTGCGGGAGGAGGAGATGAGACAGGAGTTGGAAGAGGAAGTGGTGGATGATGAGGACACTGACCCGACCTGGACAGGGGGGATGTCAAGCGGGGAAAGTAGTGTGGATGTTGAGGCAGGTGCAGCACCAAAAAGGGTAGCTAGAGGCAGAGGCAGAGGTCAGCAGCTTAGGCGAAGCCAGGCCACACCCGGAATCTCCCAAGATGTTCCAGTTCGTACCCAGCCCCGAAAAACTCCCACCTCGAGGGCACGTTTCTCGAAGGTGTGGAGTTTTTTCAAGGAATGCGCCGAGGACAGATATAGTGTTGTCTGCACAATTTGCCTCTCGAAATTGATTAGGGGCTCTGAGAAGAGCAACCTGTCCACCACTTCAATGCGCCGTCATTTGGAATCCAAGCACTGGAATCAGTGGCAGGCAGCAACGGCAGGACAAAGGCCGCCTGCCGTTCACGCCACTGCCACTGCCTCTGCCACTGCCACTGCCACTGCTGACTGTGCTGGCGATGCACTCCAGAGGACGAGCCAGGACACCACTTCATCTGCCTCCGCCACTTTGTTGACTTCTACCTCATCCTCCCCTGGTCCTGTCTTATCTCCTTCTCCTGCACCATCAAAGGCACCATCAGGCGTTTCTTTACAACAACCCACCATCTCTCAGACATTGGAGCGGCGGCAGAAATACACTGCTAACCACCCACACGCGCAAGCCTTGAACGCCAACATCGCTAAACTGCTGGCCCAGGAGATGTTGGCGTTCCGGCTTGTTGAAACTCCCGCCTTCCTGGACCTGATGGCAACTGCGGCACCTCGCTATGCCGTCCCTAGCCGTCACTACTTCTCCCGGTGTGCCGTCCCCGCCTTGCACCAGCACGTGTCACTCAACATCAGGCGGGCCCTTAGTTCCGCGCTTTGCACAAAGGTCCACTTGACCACCGACGCGTGGACAAGTGCATGCGGACAGGGACGCTACATTTCACTGACGGCACACTGGGTGAATGTAGTTGAGGCTGGGACTGCTTCCCAAACTGGCCCGGTGTACCTCGTCTCCCCGCCTAACATTCCTGGCAGGGACACGAGAAGAACACCCCCCTCCTCCTCCTCCTCTACCGCCTCCTCCTCCGCCACCGCCTCCTCCTCCGCCACCGCCTCCTCCTCCGCTGTTAGATTGACCCCAGCTACGAGTTGGAAACGTTGCAGCACTGGCGTTGGTAGACGTCAGCAGGCTGTGCTGAAGCTGATCAGCTTGGGGGACAGACAGCACACTGCCTCCGAGGTGAGGGATGCCCTCCTCGATGAGACGGCAATATGGTTTGAGCCGCTGCACCTGGGCCCAGGCATGGTCGTTTGTGATAACGGCCGGAACCTGGTAGCAGCTCTGGAGCTTGCCGGACTCCAACATGTTCCATGCCTGGCCCACGTCTTCAACCTAGTGGTGCAACGTTTCCTAAAGAGCTACCCCAATGTTCCAGAGCTACTGGTGAAAGTGCGGCGCATGTGCGCCCACTTTCGCAAGTCGACAGTAGCCGCTGCTAGCTTAAAATCTCTCCAGCAACGCCTGCATGTGCCACAACACCGGCTTTTGTGCGACGTCCCCACACGCTGGAACTCAACGTTTCAGATGTTGAATAGAGTGGTTGAGCAGCAGAGACCTTTGATGGAATACCAGCTACAAAACCCTAGGGTGCCACAAAGTCAGCTGCCTCAGTTTCACATCCATGAGTGGCCATGGATGAGAGACCTTTGTGACATCCTACGGGTCTTTGAGGAGTCCACAAGGAGGGTGAGCTCTGAGGATGCGATGGTGAGCCTTACAATCCCGCTCTTGTGTGTTCTGAGAGAATCCCTGATTGACATCAGGGATAACTCAGATCACACAGAGGAGTTAGGGATAGCATCCGATCCGTCACAGCTGGAGAGTAGGTCCACACATCTGTCCGCTTCACTGCGTTTAATGGAGGAGGAGGAGGAGGAGGAGGAGGAAGAAGAGTTGTCCGATGATGTGATGGTGATACAGGAGGCTTCCGGGCAACTTCGAATCGTCCCATTGTTGCAGCGCGGATGGGTAGACATGGAGGATGAGGAGGAAATGGAGATTGAACTTTCCGGTGGGGCCAGAGGAGTCATGCCAACTAACACTGTGGCAGACATGGCTGAGTTCATGTTGGGGTGCTTTACAACCGACAAGCGTATTGTCAAAATCATGGAGGACAACCAGTACTGGATCTTTGCTATCCTTGACCCCCGGTATAAAAACAACATCTCGTCTTTTATTCCGGTAGAGGGGAGGGCCAATCGCATCAATGCTTGCCACAGGCAATTGGTGCAGAATATGATGGAGATGTTTCCAGCATGTGACGTTGGCGGCAGGGAGGGCAGTTCCTCCAGTAGGCAACCAAGTTCTCACCGGTCCACACAAACGAGGGGCACACTGTCTAAGGTCTGGGACACCTTGATGGCACCCCCTCGCCAAAGTGCCGCCACGGAGGGTCCTAGTGTCACCAGGCGTGAGAAGTATAGGCGCATGTTGCGGGAATACCTTTCCGACCACAGCCCTGTCCTCTCCGACCCCTCTGCGCCCTACACGTATTGGGTGTCGAAGTTGGACCTGTGGCTTGAACTTGCCCTATATGCCTTGGAGGTGCTGTCCTGTCCTGCCGCCAGCGTCCTATCTGAGAGGGTGTTCAGTGCAGCCGGTGGCATCATCACTGACAAGCGCACCCGTCTGTCAGCTGAGAGTGCCGACCGGCTCACTTTGATAAAAATGAACCACCACTGGATAGAGCCTTCATTTTTGTGCCCACCTGTGTAAAGCACCCCAACATGAAACTCCATGTCTGTACTCAACCTCTCCAATTCCTCCGCATCCTCATACTCATCCACCATAAGCGTTGCACAATTCTGCTAATACTAGGCTCCCTCCAACATGATTTCCCCCAACTCTGCTGGTTAGAGGCTCCCTCCACCCTGATTTCCACCAACTCTGCTGGTTAGAGGCTCCCTCCACCCTGCTTTCCCACAACTCTGCTGGTTAGAGGCTCCTTCCACCATGAATTTGCCCAAACTGGGCTGTTTAGAGGCTCCCTCCACCATGAATTGGTCCAAACTGGGCTGGTTAGAGGCTCCCTCCACCATTAATTGGTCCAAACTGGGCTGGTTAGAGGCTCCCTCCACCATGAATTTGCCCAAACTGGGCTGTTTAGAGGCTCCCTCCACCATGAATTTGCCCAAACTGGGCTGTTTAGAGGCTCCCTCCACCATGAATTGGTCCAAACTGGGTTTTTTAGAGGCTCCCTCCACCATGAATTGGTCCAAACTGGGCTGGTTAGAGGCTCCCTCCACCATGAATTGGTCCAAACTGGGGTGGTTAGAGGCTCCCTCCACCATTAATTGGTCCAAACTGGGCTGGTTAGAGGCTCCCTCCACCATTAATTGGTCCAAACTGGGCTGGTTAGAGGCTCCCTCCACCATTAATTGGTCCAAACTGGGCTGGTTAGAGGCTCCCTCCACCATGAATTTGCCCAAACTGGGCTGTTTAGAGGCTCCCTCCACCATGAATTTGCCCAAACTGGGCTGGTTAGAGGCTCCCTCCACCATGAATTGGTTCAAACTTGGCTGTTTAGAGGCTCCCTCCACCATGAATTGGTCCAAACTGGGGTGGTTAGAGGCTCCCTCCACCATTAATTGGTCCAAACTGGGCTGGTTAGAGGCTCCCTCCACCATTAATTGGTCCAAACTGGGCTGGTTAGAGGCTCCCTCCACCATGAATTGGTCCAAACTGGGTTTTTTAGAGGCTCCCTCCACCATGAATTTGCCCAAACTGGGCTGTTTAGAGGCTCCCTCCACCATGAATTGGTCCAAACTGGGCTGGTTAGAGGCTCCCTCCACCATGAATTTCCCAAAACTTGGCTGTTTAGAGGCTCCCTCCACCATGAATTGGTCCAAACTGGGGTGGTTAGAGGCTCCCTCCACCATTAATTGGTCCAAACTGGGCTGGTTAGAGGCTCCCTCCACCATTAATTGGTCCAAACTGGGCTGGTTAGAGGCTCCCTCCACCATGAATTGGTCCAAACTGGGGTTTTTAGAGGCTCCCTCCACCATGAATTGGTCCAAACTTGGCTGTTTAGAGGCTCCCTCCACCATTAATTGGTCCAAACTGGGCTGGTTAGAGGCTCCCTCCACCATGAATTGGTCCAAACTGGGTTTTTTAGAGGCTCCCTCCACCATGAATTTGCCCAAACTGGGCTGTTTAGAGGCTCCCTCCACCATGAATTGGTCCAAACTGGGTTTTTTAGAGGCTCCCTCCACCATGAATTGGTCCAAACTGGGCTGGTTAGAGGCTCCCTCCACCATGAATTGGTCCAAACTGGGGTGGTTAGAGGCTCCCTCCACCATTAATTGGTCCAAACTGGGCTGGGTAGAGGCTCCCTCCACCATTAATTGGTCCAAACTGGGCTGGTTAGAGGCTCCCTCCACCATTAATTGGTCCAAACTGGGCTGGTTAGAGGCTCCCTCCACCATTAATTGGTCCAAACTGGGCTGGTTAGAGGCTCCCTCCACCATGAATTTGCCCAAACTGGGCTGTTTAGAGGCTCCCTCCACCATGAATTTGCCCAAACTGGGCTGGTTAGAGGCTCCCTCCACCATGAATTGGTCCAAACTGGGGTGGTTAGAGGCTCCCTCCACCATTAATTGGTCCAAACTGGGCTGGGTAGAGGCTCCCTCCACCATTAATTGGTCCAAACTGGGCTGGTTAGAGGCTCCCTCCACCATGAATTTGCCCAAACTGGGCTGTTTAGAGGCTCCCTCCACCATGAATTTGCCCAAACTGGGCTGTTTAGAGGCTCCCTCCACCATGAATTGGTCCAAACTGGGTTTTTTAGAGGCTCCCTCCACCATGAATTGGTCCAAACTGGGCTGGTTAGAGGCTCCCTCCACCATTAATTGGTCCAAACTGGGGTGGTTAGAGGCTCCCTCCACCATTAATTGGTCCAAACTGGGCTGGTTAGAGGCTCCCTCCACCATGAATTGGTCCAAACTGGGGTGGTTAGAGGCTCCCTCCACCATTAATTGGTCCAAACTGGGCTGGTTAGAGGCTCCCTCCACCATTAATTGGTCCAAACTGGGCTGGTTAGAGGCTCCCTCCACCATGAATTGGTCCAAACTGGGTTTTTTAGAGGCTCCCTCCACCATGAATTTGCCCAAACTGGGCTGTTTAGAGGCTCCCTCCACCATGAATTGGTCCAAACTGGGCTGGTTAGAGGCTCCCTCCACCATGAATTTCCCAAAACTTGGCTGTTTAGAGGCTCCCTCCACCATGAATTGGTCCAAACTGGGGTGGTTAGAGGCTCCCTCCACCATTAATTGGTCCAAACTGGGCTGGTTAGAGGCTCCCTCCACCATTAATTGGTCCAAACTGGGCTGGTTAGAGGCTCCCTCCACCATGAATTGGTCCAAACTGGGGTTTTTAGAGGCTCCCTCCACCATGAATTGGTCCAAACTTGGCTGTTTAGAGGCTCCCTCCACCATTAATTGGTCCAAACTGGGCTGGTTAGAGGCTCCCTCCACCATGAATTGGTCCAAACTGGGTTTTTTAGAGGCTCCCTCCACCATGAATTTGCCCAAACTGGGCTGTTTAGAGGCTCCCTCCACCATGAATTGGTCCAAACTGGGTTTTTTAGAGGCTCCCTCCACCATGAATTGGTCCAAACTGGGCTGGTTAGAGGCTCCCTCCACCATGAATTGGTCCAAACTGGGGTGGTTAGAGGCTCCCTCCACCATTAATTGGTCCAAACTGGGCTGGGTAGAGGCTCCCTCCACCATTAATTGGTCCAAACTGGGCTGGTTAGAGGCTCCCTCCACCATTAATTGGTCCAAACTGGGCTGGTTAGAGGCTCCCTCCACCATTAATTGGTCCAAACTGGGCTGGTTAGAGGCTCCCTCCACCATTAATTGGTCCAAACTGGGCTGGTTAGAGGCTCCCTCCACCATGAATTTGCCCAAACTGGGCTGTTTAGAGGCTCCCTCCACCATGAATTTGCCCAAACTGGGCTGGTTAGAGGCTCCCTCCACCATGAATTGGTCCAAACTGGGGTTTTTAGAGGCTCCCTCCACCATGAATTGGTCCAAACTTGGCTGTTTAGAGGCTCCCTCCACCATTAATTGGTCCAAACTGGGGTGGTTAGAGGCTCCCTCCACCATTAATTGGTCCAAACTGGGCTGGTTAGAGGCTCCCTCCACCATTAATTGGTCCAAACTGGGCTGGTTAGAGGCTCCCTCCACCATGAATTGGTCCAAACTGGGTTTTTTAGAGGCTCCCTCCACCATGAATTTGCCCAAACTGGGCTGTTTAGAGGCTCCCTCCACCATGAATTGGTCCAAACTGGGGTGGTTAGAGGCTCCCTCCACCATTAATTGGTCCAAACTGGGCTGGGTAGAGGCTCCCTCCACCATTAATTGGTCCAAACTGGGCTGGTTAGAGGCTCCCTCCACCATTAATTGGTCCAAACTGGGCTGGTTAGAGGCTCCCTCCACCATTAATTGGTCCAAACTGGGCTGGTTAGAGGCTCCCTCCACCATTAATTGGTCCAAACTGGGCTGGTTAGAGGCTCCCTCCACCATTAATTGGTCCAAACTGGGCTGGTTAGAGGCTCCCTCCACCATGAATTTGCCCAAACTGGGCTGTTTAGAGGCTCCCTCCACCATGAATTTGCCCAAACTGGGCTGGTTAGAGGCTCCCTCCACCATGAATTGGTCCAAACTGGGGTTTTTAGAGGCTCCCTCCACCATGAATTGGTCCAAACTTGGCTGTTTAGAGGCTCCCTCCACCATTAATTGGTCCAAACTGGGCTGGTTAGAGGCTCCCTCCACCATGAATTGGTCCAAACTGGGTTTTTTAGAGGCTCCCTCCACCATGAATTTGCCCAAACTGGGCTGTTTAGAGGCTCCCTCCACCATGAATTGGTCCAAACTGGGGTTTTTAGAGGCTCCCTCCACCATGAATTGGTCCAAACTTGGCTGTTTAGAGGCTCCCTCCACCATGAATTGGTCCAAACTGGGGTGGTTAGAGGCTCCCTCCACCATTAATTGGTCCAAACTGGGCTGGTTAGAGGCTCCCTCCACCATTAATTGGTCCAAACTGGGCTGGTTAGAGGCTCCCTCCACCATGAATTGGTCCAAACTGGGTTTTTTAGAGGCTCCCTCCACCATGAATTTGCCCAAACTGGGCTGTTTAGAGGCTCCCTCCACCATGAATTGGTCCAAACTGGGCTGGTTAGAGGCTCCCTCCACCATGAATTTCCCAAAACTTGGCTGTTTAGAGGCTCCCTCCACCATTAATTGGTCCAAACTGGGCTGGTTAGAGGCTCCCTCCACCATTAATTGGTCCAAACTGGGGTTTTTAGAGGCTCCCTCCACCATGAATTGGTCCAAACTTGGCTGTTTAGAGGCTCCCTCCACTATGAATTGGTCCAAACTGGGGTGGTTAGAGGCTCCCTCCACCATTAATTGGTCCAAACTGGGCTGGTTAGAGGCTCCCTCCACCATTAATTGGTCCAAACTGGGCTGGTTAGAGGCTCCCTCCACCATGAATTTGCCCAAACTGGGCTGTTTAGAGGCTCCCTCCACCATGAATTTGCCCAAACTGGGCTGGTTAGAGGCTCCCTCCACCATGAATTGGTCCAAACGGGTTTTTAGAGGCTCCCTTCACCATGAATTGGTCCAAACTTGGCTGTTTAGAGGCTCCCTCCACCATGAATTGGTCCAAACTGGGTTTTTTAGAGGCTCCCTCCACCATGAATTTGCCCAAACTGGGCTGTTTAGAGGCTCCCTCCACCATGAATTTGCCCAAACTGGGCTGGTTAGAGGCTCCCTCCACCATGAATTGGTCCAAACTGGGGTTTTTAGAGGCTCCCTCCACCATGAATTGGTCCAAACTTGGCTGTTTAGAGGCTCCCTCCACCATGAATTGGTCCAAACTGGGGTGGTTAGAGGCTCCCTCCACCATTAATTGGTCCAAACTGGGCTGGTTAGAGGCTCCCTCCACCATTAATTGGTCCAAACTGGGCTGGTTAGAGGCTCCCTCCACCATGAATTGGTCCAAACTGGGTTTTTTAGAGGCTCCCTCCACCATGAATTTGCCCAAACTGGGCTGTTTAGAGGCTCCCTCCACCATGAATTGGTCCAAACTGGGCTGGTTAGAGGCTCCCTCCACCATGAATTTCCCAAAACTTGGCTGTTTAGAGGCTCCCTCCACCATTAATTGGTCCAAACTGGGCTGGTTAGAGGCTCCCTCCACCATGAATTGGTCCAAACTGGGGTTTTTAGAGGCTCCCTCCACCATGAATTGGTCCAAACTTGGCTGTTTAGAGGCTCCCTCCACCATGAATTGGTCCAAACTGGGGTGGTTAGAGGCTCCCTCCACCATTAATTGGTCCAAACTGGGCTGGTTAGAGGCTCCCTCCACCATTAATTGGTCCAAACTGGGCTGGTTAGAGGCTCCCTCCACCATGAATTTGCCCAAACTGGGCTGTTTAGAGGCTCCCTCCACCATGAATTTGCCCAAACTGGGCTGGTTAGAGGCTCCCTCCACCATGAATTGGTCCAAACGGGTTTTTAGAGGCTCCCTTCACCATGAATTGGTCCAAACTTGGCTGTTTAGAGGCTCCCTCCACCATGAATTGGTCCAAACTGGGGTGGTTAGAGGCTCCCTCCACCATTAATTGGTCCAAACTGGGCTGGTTAGAGGCTCCCTCCACCATTAATTGGTCCAAACTGGGCTGGTTAGAGGCTCCCTCCACCATGAATTGGTCCAAACTGGGGTTTTTAGAGGCTCCCTCCACCATGAATTGGTCCAAACTTGGCTGTTTAGAGGCTCCCTCCACCATTAATTGGTCCAAACTGGGCTGGTTAGAGGCTCCCTCCACCATGAATTGGTCCAAACTGGGTTTTTTAGAGGCTCCCTCCACCATGAATTTGCCCAAACTGGGCTGTTTAGAGGCTCCCTCCACCATGAATTGGTCCAAACTGGGGTGGTTAGAGGCTCCCTCCACCATTAATTGGTCCAAACTGGGCTGGTTAGAGGCTCCCTCCACCATTAATTGGTCCAAACTGGGCTGGTTAGAGGCTCCCTCCACCATGAATTTGCCCAAACTGGGCTGGTTAGAGGCTCCCTCCACCATGAATTGGTCCAAACTGGGTTTTTTAGAGGCTCCCTCCACCATGAATTTGCCCAAACTGGGCTGGTTAGAGGCTCCCTCCACCATGAATTGGTCCAAACTGGGGTTTTTAGAGGCTCCCTCCACCATGAATTTGCCCAAACTCTGCTGGTTAGAGGCTCAATCCACCCTGATTTTCAAAACAAATGTTGGTGCCAACCTCAACTTACTACAAGGGCCAAATTCACTGCTGGTGACAAGCTCTCCTCACTGCAAGTGCCAAATACACATGTTTCAAGGTGTTTTCCTACTGTCAGAGAGGTGGTATTGAGTGTGTAAAGTGTGTAGTTGTTAGGCTGTGATGTTGGGGTAATAGAGGGTCTTTGGTGTGTTAGATGCCCCCAGACATGCTTCCCCTGCTGTCCCAGTGTCATTCCAGAGGTGTTGGCATCATTTCCTGGGGTGTCATAGTGGACTTGGTGACCCTCCAGACACGGATTTGGGTTTCCCCCTTAACGAGTATCTGTTCCCCATAGACTATAATGGGGTTCGAAACCCGTTCGAACACACGAACATTGAGCGGCTGTTCGAATCGAATTTCGAACCTCGAACATTTTAGTGTTCGCTCATCTCTAGTGGTCACGCTTTATACTGCGGGGGGCCACGGGGAAACATTATACTGTTTTATAACTGGAAATACTTTGTATACACCTATCATTACTAAGAAATCGCCTTATGATTTTAGTAGGGAATTTGCATGATATACTATCACTTTATGCATGACGAGCAGGTTTGAATTGTCTACACAGTTTATGACTTGTACTTGTTTGCATATGCGGAGATGATTTCTATGCAGTGACAATTTCCATATGTCCTCGCTATTTAGAGATGTAAAATTTTGTAATTTATGTCATTTCTTAATACTGTTTTACAAATAAAATAATGTCAGCCACCGTGTCATATCTGATGAAAGTAATTTTTTGGCTTTTTCCATAACATGCAGTTCTGTGATGTCACTTTAATGTCTTTTCTATCACGGTGGTATTTCGCTTTTTGATGCGTCACCCCTATTCTGTGACGTAAACTGTATTCTGTATTATTTCTGTTCTGTGACATCATAGTGTACAATTCCCATACCGTAAAGTTACTGCGTTCTCTTTGCTATGACTTCACAATGCTTATTCTTTATACATTGCAATGTTTTCTTTCAGTTTTGTGACTTCACCCTGTATTGTGACCATGATTGTAACTCTGCTTGTAATAACCGTCCCGATCATAGGTGACTAGTGACTGGCTACTGCGGTGACATGGGGCATACAGGCACATTACTGGTCCCCAATGAGGAGGACAATAGTGGTTGCACAACACTCCATTCCATGTACCGCGTTGCCTTTTAATACTCTTATTAATAATGTAACATTTCGACAAGTTAATAGCAATGGTAATCATCTGAGGTTTACATTTCACAGAAACAGCTTTTATAGGTGAAAAAAAATCTCCTCTAGCCTATACTAAAAGATATATAATATATAATGGCTTCCTATAACTTTCACACTTGCACTCGGTCTCCGGTTTGTGCATTCCGCGGGGTTGCCGACTTCAGTCCCGGCGAAACTGGACAGGGGATGGAAACCCGGTGGTCAATTTTAAAACCCAATCACTTGAATCCATGGCGGCCATGGTCTCACGACTGTTTGATAGGTTTGTTTTTTTACACAAACATGTCTATAGATCTGGATGTGCTGTGTAGATACACTGCCTGGCCAAAAAAAAAGTCGCCTTGTGCAACAAGGTACCGTTCCACCCCTGATATAATTATGAACTGTTCATGACAGGAATTTGCATATATTCTTGAATATATATAATTGAGCTGTAGCCTGTCAAGTGCAGATCATAATTAAAGGTGTGAAGCGATGTCTACCAATGGAAGAGCTACCAGAGGAAGAG
The DNA here is from genome assembly GCF_031893055.1 of Leptodactylus fuscus. Lineage (NCBI taxonomy): Eukaryota > Metazoa > Chordata > Amphibia > Anura > Leptodactylidae > Leptodactylus > Leptodactylus fuscus. Next base: position 37,091,627 of record NC_134274.1, read on the forward strand.
ATGTTAGTGCCTTCAAGAAGGGGCAAGTCATTGGATTGCATCAGGCCAACAAATCGACCAAGGAGAGAGCCGAAGTAACTGGTATCAGACAGAGAACTGTTCAGCGTATCATACGAGCATGGCGAGATGGTGGAGAACCCCCCTCCAACCGTGGAAAGGGTGGGTGTAAGACTATACTCGAAACTCGAGGTCGTAGGTCCCTAAAGCGACTGGTGAAGAATAACCACCAGAAAACCACCTTTGAGTTAACACAGATGTTCAACTCGACGAAGCGACATTTCAGAGCGAACAATACGACGAGAACTCAAAGGAATAGGTCTCAACAGTTGTGTCACCACACGGAAGCCATTGGTAGTGTAGGTCCACATTCATTTGGATTCTATACATTTTAACCTAGAATAAGATTTATTCTCTAAATAAACTGCCTATGTCCATGCATCTGAATTTTTTCTTTATTGCTAGTCCAGTTTTTAGTATTTCGATGTATAAAATATAATATGTTCTGGATGCTTGGAAGGAACAATATAAGATAATGAAGATATAAAAGACTGGAGAGCTCTTAGATGCCGCTTGTCATGTAGTTCACTGCATACACGTAAAAGTCAATTTACTCTTGAAAAGGATTTACAGATATAGAAGCCTTCGCTTCAGTGTATCTGTGTTATATGTCTAAGCCTCTTCTTCATACATCAGAAACATCTTCATGCTAAATCAAGTTTGTGAGTAGAATGGGTAAATATAGATGAACTATAAAGTGCTTCAAATGTGTATACAAATGTATACTGGTATGGAGACATGGACATCTGTTTTTGAGACATAAGGGCCACCATACACTTTAGATGGTTGTCAGCCAATTCCTCTAATCATCCCATACAATGGACGCTTGGCATAGGCAAAGGGTAAATATGTTTTGAGTGGGAAGAAGGTATCAAGTCACTAGAGGTACCTGGCAGAAATTGTATCATGAAGGTTCACCCCATGGCTTTAGATGTAAATTATTCACATGCCTCAAGAGAGTGGCTTAAAAAACTAGAGTTGCAGTGGGTGACCCAAAGAGGTCCAGCTCACTTTACCTGACACTATATCCTTGGGTAGTGAAAGACCCCAAGTGGGTGACCCAAAGAGGTCCAGCTCACTTTACCTAACACTATATCCTAGGATAGTGAAAGACCCCAAGTGGGTGACCCAAAGAGGTCCAGCTCACTTTACCTAACACTATATCCTAGGATAGTGAAAGACCCCAAGTGGGTGACCCAAAGAGGTCCAGCTCACTTTACCTGATACTATATCCTAGGATAGTGAAAGACCTCAAGTGGGTGACCCAAAGAGGTCCAGCTCACTTTACCTGATACTATATCCTAGGATAGTGAAAGACCCCAAGTGGGTGACCCAAAGAGGTCCAGCTCACTTTACCTGATACTATATCCTAGGATAGTGAAAGACCCCAAGTGGGTGACCCAAAGAGGTCCAGCTCACTTTACCTGATACTATATCCTAGGATAGTGAAAGTTTAAAAGACCCCAAGTGGGTGACCCAACAAGGTCCAGCTCACTTTACCTGACACTATATCCTACTGTAGTGAAAGCTTACAAGACCCCAAGTAGGTGACCCAACGAGGTCCAGCTCACTTTACCTGACACTATATCCTAGGGTAGTGAAAGCTTACAAGACCCCAAGTGGGGGATCCAACATTGTCCAGCTCATTTTAACTGACACTATATCCTAGGGTAATGAAATGTCACAAGACTCCAAGTGCTTGAATTTGTACAATGGAACTTCAAGTAGCTAATAAACCAATAGAAAGAGAATACGGCACTTACAGTATGTTTTTGTGGTTCTGACTTAAAAATGTAAGCAAAACCTGCACCACATATGTACATAAGTGCCTATGTATTAGATCAAGGGCATTCAGTTCGTACTACAAGAGGTGCCATCGAGTTGTGCCATTTAAGCCTAAGCACAATTATCTCACTATATACATCTGCATTGCTTGCCTTTTTTTTTAGTACATTTTGGGTACAGTTTCCATGGGAGGTAAAGCACACATTGCGCCCTTGTCATCTATGGATACATTGTAAACAGTTTCAGCATATACCCCCCAAGGACCCAATGTTTGCACAACCTACAGTGTAGTGACAGGCACCGTCAGATACTAAAATCTTTCAAGGTGACATAGCCCAAAGAGTTGCCAAGAACATAATGATTTTTTACAGACATTTGTTAATGTTTACCTGGATGACCATACATCCATTGATATAGAATAATCAAAGAGTAAACCAAGACGTAAATCATCAAACTGGAGACATTGGAAATTTGAGCTGATCAGATATTGTTAGCAGAAATGAGGGCAGTTGTAGTATAATATTATATTATAAGAGAAGGAGACCCAGGACCTGTCTATATTCCTGCAGTTACAATATAATATCTCTGTATTATCCACTTGAAGCCTCAGTATAAAAGCAGTACTATTGAAATCCAAGTGCCTGATCCCTATCCTCCCATCATCTGCTGTGGGAGAGGGTGTCAGGAGGACCCCATACACTTTAGATGGTGGTCTAAAACCATTAAAAACGTCCACTTTGCTTTTGATGTAGGCGTATTTGCTTTCAGAACCAAAGATCACACCTGTTCATTTTGACATACAAGAACATTTCTTCAATTGACATCATCTGCCGAGGGAAAGTCAGCACATCCCCAAACCCAGAAGACGGTCAACCAGTTCTTCCAGAGTTGGTGGATTTGGTTGACTTTGAACTTATGTGTATGGGTATCTGTATTTGGGGATATTCCCTGCCTATTCCAGATAAGTATCAATTGATTCCTACTGGTGAGACCACTGAAGATATGGAAGGTAAAGGTAAGGCATCTCAAACATCATTTAAATAAATGTATTTTTCAAGGATTGTTTCAAATGCAGTTCATTCAAGTATATCCGTATTCAAAGAAAGTCAAGCGTGGTGAACACAAATGAGAGCTAGGAGAGCTTTGTTTTGCAGAAAGTGTTGGGGCAGGGGGCCTTCAAATACATAGAATTCAATAGGCATGTTATTCTTTTTTTTCTGCAATTATTCCTGAAAACTGGCAAGACGGCAAGAATTAATTGACTCCAATATGTTATTTTGCTGAACTTTTACCTAGAATAAGCCATCTCCTTCCGTACCCCTCCCCCACCAATCCTTCTGCATCAATAAGCCTCTTACAAAAGACAGGTGTTATTATGCAGGAAAGCCTGCATTGTAAATTCACAGTAATGATGTGTCTGTCCTGCAGCATTGCTCTATACTGTATGCGCTTCTCTGATGAAGAGAACTATAGCTGTGAACGTATTGCACAGAAACTTCATGTCCGTTCAGTATGTAAGTAGAACAGTTCAAGTAAAGAAAAAAGTTACATTTTTCTATAAAACATGGAACAAACATGGAACAAATCTCCATTTTTCTATAAAAGTTACATTGAACACAAACAGTAAACAGAGATAATACTTAGAATAAACACAAACAATAAAGACCAACAATAATTAGATACAATAAATTTATAATAAACAGATTAAATTCATTACATAAACACATAGAATAAATTGAAACAATAAATAGATCAAACAAACATGTCCCAATAAACACAAACTATTCTTTCATGCTTGTTCTGCAAAATTTAGTTTAAAGGGATTCTACCATTAAAACACAAGTTTTTCTACCTACCACGTAGGAATAGCCTTAAGAACGGCTATTCTTCTCCTACCTTTAGATGTCTTCTCCGCGCCAACATTCAGTATATAATCTGGTTTGCAAATGAGTTCTCTCGCAGCACTGGTGGCGGTCCTCAGCGCTCAAACAGAATTGGGGGTGTCCCCAATGCAGCAAGAGAACTCTCCAGCGCCACCTTCTTTAGGAATGGGTCTTCTTCCGGAGGTGGCTTCAAACCTCTAGGCCTCGGGCTTAGGGCAAAGCCGATTGCGCATGCCTGCCGGCCACAAGAAAGTGGCCACTTACACAGTATTGTAAGCGCCCATCTTCTTGTGGCCGGCAGGCATGTGCAGTCGGCTGCCCGAGGCGTAGAAGTTTGAAGCTGGAAGAAGACCCGTTTTGAAGAAGATGGAGGTGGCGCTGGAGAGAGTTCTCTCGCAGCACTGAGGACTTGTTTGCAAACCGGATTATATACCGAACGTTGGCGCGGAGAAGACATCTAAAGGTAGGAGAAAAAATTGATTTTTAATGATACGATACCTTTAACGATTGAATGCAATTCTTCTATTCTGGCATATACGTGCCATGGAAGGAGCTGGATTTTTGGATAGTCGCAGAAAACAACCATGTTTGTTTAATCAGGGCAATTGCCTAATTGAGGATCACTGGTCAGTCTTCTGGTTATAAAATCCAGATAAGATTCCAGATTAACCCCTTCCTACATCCCATGTGTATGTACATAACGGATATTCCATGTGCACAGAAGCGTTTTTTTGAGCCAAAGCCAAAAAGGGCTACAAAAGCAATAGGTAATACAGAGGAAGTTCTTATACTTCTCCCTTCTGCTCAATCCACTCCTGGCCTTGGCTCAAAAAAACCGCATCAAAATCTGCAACAAAAAAAAGCTGCGTTTCCGCAATGTGGGGCTTTAGTCTTAAAGGCATTTTGCTGATTCATTTTCTTATTGCAGATCCTTTTATGCTACTGACACATAAAAGAGAACGGAAGCCGAAATATGGATCTATATTTCCAACTACATTGTCTTATAAGAGGCAAATACAGCTCTATAATAGAAAATCTGCCCAGCAGCAAAACTATAGTAAAGAAAATTTGCCGAGTTTTGCTGATTCCTAATTTCAACATGATGGGCCTATGTGCCAAAATGGCCTTAGAGAGAAAGTGTCCTTATTGCCCGAAGCTACGATTCAGAATTCTGCTTTCATTTAATAGACTGCATACAAGCTTTATTGATTCCAAAATGTGACAGGGACGCGCCAGGACTAAAAAGAATATAAAAAGTATCACAGATTTATGAAAACAGACAATGGCAGGAGATTCTGGATTTATATTATGTATTTAGGGATTTTAATGATAAATAGGGTTGAGCCGATCTTGAGATTTTAGGATCGTTTTTAAAATCTGATTTTTGATCATTTTCCAGACGATCCCGATCATGAAATTTGCTCGATCGACGATCGGGATCCATTCAACCCTAGTTACTTTATGTTTATGGAATAGGGTTGAGCCGATCTGGAGATTTCAGGATCATTTTTAAAATCCGATTTTCGATCATTTTCCAGCCGATCCCGATCGTGAAATTTGCTCGATCGCCGATCAGGATCCGATCTTTCCTGATCGCTCAAACCTAGTCACTTTATGTTTATGGAGTAGGGTTGAGCCGATCTGGAGATTTCAAGATCGCTTTTAAAATCTGATTTGCTCGATCGCCGATCGGGATCCGATCTTTTCCGATCCCTCAATCCTAATGATAAGTAATTCTAAAGTGAAGGAAAGTTGACAAAATATAACAAAAACCTATATTCCAAACCCTACAGCTTCAGATTAATCCTACGGACCACACTATTCTTGGTTTCCTTCTCAGTACTGACATGTCACAGTTCAGTCAATCCCGAACATCAACTGTGATGACATCAGGGGCGGTACATGACTACGGAGTTCATTGATTGGCTGCAGCTGTCATGTAGATGACATCATCACTGAAGATAGCAGGTGATTATACAGGATTTTTTTTTTTTGCTTTATCAACTTTCCTGCAACTCGACAACGTCCTTTAAATCCTGGACAACTTGTTGAATGTCACCCTGTTTATTTGGAAATCTGTCATTGGAATAGGGCTGGGCACAGGCCTCATTATGTGAGGCTGGAGCAGGAACACCTCTACTTTACCTGAATATCCTGATTAATTCATAACAAGCAGCGCATCTATAATTTACGCCTTCACTCAACTGAGCAACTTGACTGCTGAATAAATTATTAAGAGGTTTCTTAACCTTTACAATGCCAAGTATTTAAGTCTTCAAAAGCTATTTACACAGACAAGCAAATCAACAAGTCAAAATTTGCATATCACTATATTTTCATGCTAAGCCCCTCCCTTCTTTCCAAAAAAGGAAGCAGTTTATTTACGACAAGACATACAAGGACTGTTAGAGCAGACGCTCCTGTGGTCCTGTGGTATGAGCCCTCCTATAAGATGACCCAGTTCTTGTGATCAGTGGGAATCCCAGTAGTCAGATCCTATATCGTACACTGTGGATAGGGGATAATTTTCTATAATGAGACAATCCCTTTAAAGGGGGCTCTATCATTGGGAAAAGTCATTTTGAACTAAGCACATACTTGCGAAGCCTTTAGAAAGGCTATTCCACACCTACCTTTTGTATGTAAATCGCCTCAGTAGTTTTTGTATGAGCCCGTTTTTATTCATATGTTAAACAGCCTCCAGTGTGCACCGGACATCTCAGCAAGCACTGTACTGCTGCTGATGATGATGATGAAGATGACTCATCTCAGTCACACATAGCAGACAGTGCTCGCTGAGACTTCCGGTGCTCGTTGCTGGCTAATTGGCATATGAATAAAAAAGGGGCTCATTCAAAAACTACTGAGGGGGTTAACATACAAAAGGTATGTGTGGAATAGCTTTCTAAAGCCTATGCAAGTATGTGCTTAGTAAAAAAGGACTTTTCCCAATGATAGAGCCCCTTTAAATATACATGGAACACACCAGTAACAAATGTATTCATGTGTATGAACCAATATGTGTAGGAATCAGCCCTGACTTTAATGGCATCAAGGGTCACTTTCGTGCCCCAAAAATAGGTTGACTTCTGCTGGTTTACAAGCAGTGTTTTTGTAGCCTAAAGCAAGCCACATACAAATAGCTTACAGTCGACATCTGTCTTTCCCATATCCCCTACAAATATCTATGCTCAGATTAGTGAACATGAGTGTTTATTTCAATGCCGAGACTGGTCATGCAATACAAAATGTCTAATCTATACACAATGGTGATGTTTAATGTCAATCTATTATCACCATACAATGTCTAGGCAATGCTCTGTGTGCTGCGATATTGTGCCTATTAAAATGGACATCATCAGAATCATGATGAACTCCATTACAGTTGGTAGGGTCCTCTGGCCATCCTAGGTCCCATCATGTAACTGATCGATCAATGTCTGTCTTTTCCTATGAAGGCGGAGATGTGAAGTTAGCCTAAACTCTGCAATTTTCTATAACACACATTGGATGTCATAGCCTAAATCCTCAAAACTAAGGAAGAAATTTATTCTGGATAACAGAGGCTGCATTTTCTGATTTCCATAGCATGTCTTAAAATCTGCACCGATTTTGCCTGCTACATGTGAATACACAGCACTCAATCAGCACTGGGGGCGGCCCCAATGCTGCGAGAGAACACTCTCAAGCCCCGCCTCCTCTTCTTCAGCAGCGTTATCTTCATCCTCAACTTCCGGCGATGGCTTGTAACTTCTAGGCCTCGGGCAGAACAGACTGCGCATGTCCACAGGCCACGAGAAAATGGCCGCTTAGAATACTGTGCAAGTCGCCATTTTCTCATGGCCTGTGGGCATGCGCAATCTGCTCTGCCTAAGGACCGAGGCCTTAGAAGTCACAAGGCACCGCCAGAAGAAGAGGCTGAAGATGACGTTGCTGAAGAAGAGGAGTCAGCGCTGGAGAGAGTTCTCTCGCAGCATTGGGGCCACCCCCAGTGCTGTCTGAGCGCTGGGGCCCGCCCCCAGTGCTGCGAAAGAACTCATTTACATATCGACAAGAAACGGGATTGTAGTCAAACAGCGGCGCGGAGAAAACGACAAAAGGCAGGAGAAGAATAGCCTTTCTTCAGGCTATTCCGATGTGGTACCTACAAAAAATTGTGGCTGACTGATAGGATGCCTTTAATTTAGTATAGTACAAAAAATGCACACAATCCATAGAGATGACATATCCTCTACTTTACTATAGTACTGTATGTGGGATGCCTAAAACATTTGTAAGGGCAGGGATCCACAATGAATTAATGCTCTGTCATTTTCATAATTTGTAATTGTCTGATATTGAAATGTTTCTGTACTAATGCTCATTTATTATTGTGTACAGAAATTGTAATAGCAAAAAATGTAACACTGGTTTCATGGAAAACCCATAGGTTTACATTAGCGGCACCAACAAATGTCCAAGCTCTCACAATGTAGTAGGAGGATTAAACCATGTTGGAGATTTATCTAACAAACTTGCATAACCCCTGGTGACCAGGTAATGGTATCCAGTGAGGAAACAGTAAGCAAGCAGCCGATTGGCTGAGCAGACCAGCTGGCAGATGGAGTCTATAATCACTCTAATTAGCTGGCAGCATTAGCTCTATGTCCGCTGTCCACTCTCATAATGCACTCACAGGCAAACAGTGCACTATACAGGTCGTGTGCAAGAAGTGTGCCCAATGGGATTAGGAACAACAGCAATCTAAGTCAGCACCAAGCACCTCTATGTAACAATGTACGGATGTAGCCGTCATTAACAGTATACTATAGGTGCATTACACTTGTTACAGTGGTGTACCAGATATTAGCAATTATTACATATGTGTGATAAACAGCAAGTTGCATTAACATGTATTAACTTGTACCATTTATCAAGAGGTTAGAAAAACCGTCCGTGGATTTACTGCTCCAAACATAATTTTGCTGAACTAAACTAAGATGCTGAGTACAATTCAGCCGAACCACATTCAGATCAGTATACACACCATTATACTGGGCCGTGAAACCACCCTTAGGCCATGTTCACACAGGGCATATAGGGAAGGAACCTGAGGCGGAGGCACCGGCATCCAGCCGCGCACTCCACTCCGGATTAGGCCCAATGAATGAGCCTAGTCGAGAGGGAGTGTCTTCAGGCAAATGTTGCAAGGCGAATCCACCTGAAAGAATGAGCATGTCGCTTCCGTATCCACCTCAAAATCTTCACCAAAAAGACAGTTCCCTTTGAAATCAATGGGAGCCGGTCAGGTCTTTTTTCCGGGAGCCGTTTGTTCCGGCTCCCGGAAAAAAGAACGGACATACTCATTCTTCAGTCCGATTCGCCTCGCGATTCGGCCTGAAGACGCTCCCTCCTCCAGACTAGGCCCAACCATTGGGCCTAATACGGAGCGGAGTGCGTGACTGGATGCCGATGCATTGTACCGGCATCCAGTTGCGGCTACCTATTTTATGGTCCGAAAACTGAGGCAGCCTCCATCTCGGTCTCTGGACCAAAAAACCCTGTGTGCACTCAGCGTTAGATTTGTTTTTTCTACTTAGCTGAGAGATGCTGAGATTTACAATAGAGAGTCTGTCAAAGAGGCATAAGATTATATTAAATATTCAATACATTTTTAACTATTTAATGGTACAGACCATCCGCATCATGTCCATTCAGCCTAACAATGTGCAAAAAGTGCGACGCCTGTCTATATGGTGACACTTTATCTATACGGGGAATGCAATACACCCAGATGTCAAAATACTCAAACTTTTCCCATAACGGATTGAAGAATAAAAAGAATACAAATACTAAAACATCACACGGGGCCTCTCTATAGTCCCCTGCATCATATATTAAAAGCCAAGGACAGGCTTGTATCAGAAAGACAGTCCTGATTCAACAGAATGGGATATAAACCCGTTCTTGTGTACGAGGTGGTGGCAAAGCCAAAGCTGAAATGAGAATCCGAAAATCAAATAATACACCTCAAAGCTCCTCCCCGAGTCTCACATTGGAGCCTACAATCTCTAGTCATATAATTTTGTTATCTGACATATGCACAGATACACAATTCTGAAACATGCAGAGATGGGAGAACGTCAAGTGTCCAAGTTACATATTAATCCATAGTCAATATTCTAATGTAAACAAAGCCGGGGTCGTGGGCACTTTAATCTGAGACTTCATCACTCCTTACACTAGATTATTGATAGAAGACTTTCAGCATTGTACATAGAAATCAGACAGGAGTACCCCCGCTCCAACACAGTAAGGGTAATTTCACACGGGGTTTTTTGGTCAGGATTTTGAGGCCGTATCCACCTTAATATCCTGACCAAAAAGATGGCTCCCATTGAAATCAATCAAAAAGATGCGAGATGCTCATTCCTCTGGCCGTTTCACCTCGTGATTCGGCCTGAAGACACTCCATCCTCCAAACTAGGCCCATTCATTGGGCCTAATCCAGAGCGGAGTGCGTGACTGAATGCCGGTGCAGTGCACCAGCATTCAGTCGCGGCTACCCATATTTTGGACCGGAACCTGAGGCGGCCTCCATTTCAGGTTCCAGTCCAAAATACTCCGTTTGAACTCAGCTGACTTCACACGGAGCTTTTTGTTCAGGATTTTGGTCAAGAAAAATCCACTCAGTAAAATTTGTGTGGCGTTTTTTTGGAGGCATTTTTGAAATGTGGCCATGAATGATCTTCTTAAAAACGCCTCGCTGTTTTTGAGGTGGTTTTTGTCAATTCCACAACAAAAACCGCGAGGTGGATTTTCCGCCTCCCATTGACTTGCATTGATTTTTTTCAGGCGGAATCTACCTGAAGAATGGACACGTCAATTCTTTTTTCCACTAACCAAAAAACTCTGTGTAAAGTTAGCCTAAGGCTGAGTTCAGACAGAGTTTTTTGGTCCAGAATTTGACGCAGACTCTGCCTGAGATTCAGGAGCAAAAAACGTGTAGCATCGGCATCCAGTCACGGCACTTCACTCCAGATTAGGCCCAAATGAATGGGCATAGTCGGGAAGGAGGTGTCGCAAGTCTGATGAGGCGAGGCGAATCAGCCTGAGGAAAGAGCATGTCGCTTCTTTTTTCCGCGAGCGGTTTGTTGGAACCCATATATTTCAATGGGAGGCGGTTTTTTGAGCCGGATTCTGACATCTATTCAAAATCCGGCCCAAAAACCCTATGTGAACTCCGCCTTAGGGTCCTATTAGAATGTAAGCTCAGGAGAAGCACCAGTTGATGACAAATGGGCAAACTGTTGTGCATTTGCACGGGACTATTCCACTGGTTGTGACTGTCCATCCCCTATGCAGCTGTAAGGATTATCAGCAACATATCCCTATTACATTGCGCAATATTCTGCTAAAAATCTTGAATCATTTAGGCTAAATTCACTGCATTTGGAGACTCAGCTGCAGAAACCATCAAGAATTGGTGGAAAGAGAAGTCCTGCACAGAGGACTGCACAGACAGATACCCTATGGAGACCATTATAGTCAATGGAGTGCAACGGACACTGTGCGCAACAGGTAAAAAACAGTGGTCTGTCTCACTGCCATTTGGGTCCCCCGGCAGACCCCAATCACACAGTGACCGATGCAGATGGGAACCATTTTTAGCAATTATTGAGCAAAGAAATTGACAACTGGGTGTTATTTCTTGGGGGTTGTCCCGGAGCACACAGACATGGCGCTGGGTCACAAGGGAAGAACACAGTGCCCTTAATCTATCTGTATGTCCAAGAGGCTGGGGCGATATGTTCCCTTTCCAATTCATCACAGGCAACTTTATATTTCTTCTGAAGCCCCAAATCGCACTCCAACATTTACAGAGCCCAATTACTACATCTATGTATACAGAGGAATACACACAATAATAAGTGTAATAACAAGGCTAAGATGGCAATTCTCACCAGTATCTCATACACACAGGTTGCTTGCAAATGCAACAACATTAAGATTTCTGAATTGCAACGACCATTTTCTTGTAAAATTGACATTGCACCCATATATAGACATTGTAGGATCCATTTCCTATATGTCCCACAGTAATACAACGCTCCGTAATCCATCTGTGTATTCTAGCGCCTAGGCCTGGCTGTTTTCCCCTCGCTATACGCTATATACTGTGTTGATTTTCATTTTCCCTATCCTGCAGAGCTATGACACAACAGGGCTACCTAGCAACTGTCTCTATGAAGGTTGGATAGTGATGGGAAGTCACAGTGATGGGAGGGGGAGCAGAATGTTCCATCTTAAGCACAAAAATTCATGAGGGGGTTAATACCCAAAGGCTCGTGACTAAAGACCGCAGGGTGAGGCCACCAGAGGAGCATCTTATGCAAAGCAACCTTCCCTAAGCAGCGAAGACAGCGGAATCTACAATCGGCAAAAATACATTACCCTGAAATGGTTAAACATTTTCATGCAATCAAAGGGAATCCCGAGCAATATGGCGGCATGCAACAAGACATAGAAGAATATGTCACTAGTCACTGCCCATTGACTATACATAATACTACTATTCATATAAGAAAAAACACACGCCTGAAAAAAATAAAATACTTTCTGTACCAGACAACACTAGAACATTCAGCAATACTTGGAGAATACAGGAAAGTCATAGATTTGTCGCAAGACCTACAAAAAAGTAAATAAACTGTTGCAAACGACAAAAGACCCGGTGAGCTCTATAGGAGCAGCGTTGTAACGTCTCGAGCTGAATACACCATCTGTTTACATGCTGATATAGAAGGGTATTCTCAAGTAACGGAGCTGGTTAGTCTAACCCTTTCATGACCAACAGCCATCAACGCCTCCGAGTCAACAACACCAGTTTGCCCCATGGCAAGCACTGTTAGAAATGGATTCTTGTGCCATCCAATTTTTGCATCCTTTGGACAGAAGTTGTGCTACAATACGGCGCTTAAACTAATCCAACTTTCATTGTATAAGTGGAAAAGGTGTTCAGGGAAAGTGATAAGGTCCTCATGATTGATTTGCATAGTTTTCCCATAATCCCCCCAGTGGAGCGAAAAAGGCTTTTGTAAGTTTCCATACACCTGAGAAGGTGATCTCTCCTTAAGGAGTGATATTATGCCCAGAACCATTTCTAATGATGTTAAAGAAGGCCTGATACTTTCCTAAAATCTGCGCTGTGCCATTCCTCTGTTATTCCTACAAGAAATCTATAAATTAATTGACAACTGGGCATTACCATTCTTTGTCAAAGGGGTGTGTCCCTACACAATCTGATACTGCCAGTAATGGTTGGACCTTGTCATACTGTGTAGGGAGATACTCCTTACTGGTGGTCAAGTTGTTTATACATTTCTAATAGGATTATCAGAGGAATAGCTCGATACAATGTTATTAGAGAACACTGTGTCCAAATTGTTATGTTTTGGGGAATACAAAAAATATACCAAAACTGATAATATTTAGAGATGAGCGAGTAGTATTCAATCGAGTAGGTATTCAATCGAATAGTACGGTATTCGAAATACTCGTACTCATTTGAATACTACTAGCTATTCGCAGTAAATATTCGATTCAGAACCAGCGTTGATTGGCTGAATGCTATACAGTGTACAGCATTCGGCAAATCAATGCTGGTTCTGCAGCAGGCTCGTCTTTGCTAGTCAGGAGAGCTAGCAGCTTGCGGTTATGCGGGAGCTGACTTTTTCTCACAGGTATGCATTGACCAGTATTGATTGGTCGAATGCTATACATTGTACAGCATTCAGCCAATCAACGCTGGTTCTGCCAGAGGCTCGTCTTTGACAAGGCGGAGTCTAAGATCGGACCACAATGGAGACTGATGTGGTCCGATCTTAGACTCCGCCTCCTCACAGACGAGCCTCCAGCAGAATCAGCGTTGATTGGCCAAATGCTGTACAGTGTATAGCATTCAGTCAATCAATGCTGGTTCTGCAGGACGAGTAAGTAATCCGGAAGGAGTCCACAGGAGGACCCCCTCGAACGGAATATCAGCACAACTGCAAGCGCTGTGCAGTTAAAGCGCATGGACCCCATAGACTATAATGGGGTCCATGTGCTTGCCGCGCACTGCCCGCACGAATCATTCGCAAGCACACGGACCCGTTACAGTCCATGGGGTCCGTGTGCTTTAACTGCACAGCACTCCTCTTAAACACTCTCCTCCTGCTACTCGTGGACTTGGTGACTCTCCTTTAGTTGAATAGTGGTTTTCCCTGAAACGAGCATTTTTTCCCATAGACTATAATGGGATTCGATATTCGATCGAGTAGTCGAATATTGAAGCTCTACTCGAAACGAATATTGAATCTCGAATATTTCACTACTCGCTCATCTCTAATAATATTCATTATTGCAAAAATAACTGATTATCCAACGTAAAGCGATACCTAATGATGTACTGTAGCTGTGCGCCCAGATAGCTGCCAACAGTTATCTTATGTGTATGGACGGTTGTAGAGTGTTTGCCTGAAATATTGAAATTAGGTTGCGAATTCTATTGGAAACCTACCAACGTGACGGCAGTCCATTGGGAGTAACTACACTCTGTGCACAGTGCCGTATGTTGGTAACTCAGTCTGATGGCGACCGACCTACAGATCAACAGTATAAATAAGCCATACGTACAATGCTATCATAAAGACACATATCATGTCTTCCCTGTGTAGCCTGTGACATAATAAGATGTCACAAGAATCCATAGCAACCACCACCCAAAAGCACTTGCTTCTACATTGGTGGACATGACTTGTGTTTAGCGTTGTAACTGAGAAGGAATTGATCGTTTCAGGTCCCTGTCACATTAGTGGGTTTATGCTGTCACCATGACATGCCGATCCCCGTAACGACAGCAAGCCATTAAGCACAAGCTACGACATACAGTATACTCCTACACGGAAATACACCTCTGAATTAACTCCCATGGATTCTAAGGGAAAGTCAGCAACAGACACTTTTTTTCCAGCTCAACTCTGCAGTGGTTTCAGCACTAGAAAAAGTACTAAAAGCACAAGGGGCGGCTACCTACTGACTAGCCCCATTCAACAGAGCTACATTAACCAGCATGCCAACCCGGGGCAGGTCTATGCTGCAAACCATGAAACATCCGCAACACCCTTACATTCAGTTTTTAAAAATGTTTGGGACATCAATTTTTTTGTAGCAAGGCTTGACTACTATGGCATCGGCAGCTAGACATCGTTTATATAGATGTCAAAGGTGTGTTCTGGTCTCTATATCTCATTCAGTCTATGTATCATGACATTTTTTGCAACTTTTCAATAAACCTCTTGAACGTATTGATCAAGGTCAAGATATCTGTTTGCAGACAGCAGTACGCTGGTTTATTCCTAGTCATGTGATGGATACATAGGTGACCAGCTGGTTATAGGATAAGTATATTGTGACTGTAATACGTCTTATACCGACGCCATCATTATTTATATGAAGAGTTCTATGGGATAACTTACAAACTGCATCGAACCGATACAGAAAGCATACAAACTAACTTTTATGACTCAAATAATACGACCCCCCTTGACCAAACCAATGGACGTGACTAAGAGCTACTGTCATCTCAATGAGCAAAAACATATACGTTACGCTTAATTAACCCCTTCCTGCCTCCCCAAAAGACAGCTGGTTCTTTGTTTTCCTTTACTCCAGCTCCCTACACCAAAGTGCCAAGTGAAACTTAAAATTACATGTATGATCAGAATGGAAATCAAAGACAATCTTACAGAAAATAAAGAGTTTAAAAGTGCAGCAGACAGAAAGCAATAGATCTTATGTTTTATGAAGTCCAAGGCCACCAATGGGTAAGAATAAAAACTGAAGTGGTTAGAATACAACGCCCTTATACATGGCCCTGTGCCTAGACCCCATTTATGAAAAGTGCCCTTAAGTGGGAAAACTTTCTATGTAGTTCTTGTACTCAATTTGTCTATGTTTTAGAATAAAGGCCGTTCTTCCTTTTTAGGGATCTGGTGATGTACTAATAGGTGCTGTCACCTGATATCAATGATATCACACTGATCGGATACATACGGAATACTTCGTTTACTCCGCATAGGATGACAACCTATTATTTCCAGAAAAGACGTCAACTTTGTAGAGAGCTGATTCATACTGGCCATGATAAATCGCAGAATGCTCGCTCTGATTTGTATGCATACGTTCGGGGATAGCGAAATTCCTAAGACGTGTGTAAGGTTTATGACAAAGAGATCAATAAACATCTAACGAATAACCAAATTTCAATATGAAATTATGCAAAACTACGAGATACATTGTGCGCAATGACTGTGTTCCGCTCATATAGGCGCAAAAGCAAAATGCAAAAAAAATCAAATAAAATGGTACACATTCAAGTTCACATGCAAAGATTGTTACCTTATTCTTGCCCCCACAGTGGCAGCAGACAGTCCAAAGGTATTTAAGGGTCCTCCATACCAAAATAATGAAAAGGCCCCCAAAAAATGTCACCATGGAAGAGGCCAGGAATGCCCACCACATACGCTGTCCCCGACTGTCACATGGCACCTCCACGGTGACCGGAATAATGAGGGCAGGGTCCCCTCTGGATGCATGGACAGAGTCTAGTTGCAGGTTGTTGTTGTTGTTGATAGCACTCATGGTTAAGCCAATGCTACTGAAGTTGCTTTGGGATTTGTTGCCACTTGCCATTGCTAACAAGATGACCCAGGAAACCCTGAAAGCCACATATATCTCAGCCCCCAAATTCCTGCGCTAGCCATATTGCCAAGGAAAGGGGCAGGTCAAATAAATGATGGGGCCTTCTCCGACTGCCTCTTCTGCATAAAATAAGGGCAGTCCTATGACTCGAGAACTATCTCAGTCCTGCCTTTAAAATCTCATTCCACAATCTAGGGGTGTCCTCAAGAGCAAGGCTACCCCAGCACCTTGTACAGAGCCGTCATTTTCCTTCCATCAATAAGAAGCACGAAGAGATCCAAGCCAGTCCTTCATTTCTCCCTGGTGCTGGATGTGGGTGATCCTTGTTTTCCTTATAGAAAAATCAGCATGGCATATAAATGAAATACCAAGCAACGCTGCCGGGGATGTCTATGCCATGCACTCATGGTTTTGCATTTGGGAAACATGCATGCATTCTTATTATTATTATAGAAAAAGCCAGAGCATTTCCAGCACCTGTTCGCAGCCCTTTCTGTCCTGTCAAGGGGAGATTGCTGATGTCTGATTATTATTCTAAGGCAGCCCCCCTTCCTGGGATCACTGGCTCCTCGGCTCCCTTGCAGCTGCACTGTGGAAAGCCATAGGAATTGTATGCAATGAAGGTGATCTGTCAGCAGCTGAGCTCTGGTGATCGATACGATCCCTCTGGATCTCTGCGCTGTCTTGAAGGCTTGCTTCCACTCGGATGGACTTGTCTAGAGATTGCAGCGTTCTCCTCTTTACCTCCTCTGTGCCTTGCTCTACATGCTGCCTGCCAGCCTGCTGGCTATTCTCCCCTCCTACCTTCCCTTTCCTCTTTCTCCTCCGACTGTTCAGGGCTGTAATCCTCCCAGCTGATCACTTGTGTCCCTCCTCCTTCTCCTCCACCAGTGCTGTTGCCTCTATCACATCCCTTTGCTAGGCATAGATGGAGAGGGCACCCGAGGAAATGAAGGTGAGGAAGGGGAGAAAGATGGGTAGAGGGCTGACACTTTACTTGGTTTCTTATTCACTTCATTTCTCATCCACACACAAAGGAAACTTTGTATTTTAAGAAACGTTGACACAATGTTTCAATTTATAGAAAGCAAAAAGGAAACAGCCCTGCAAATAAAAGCGTTGGCATATAATGGGCATCAAGCTGAAAAAATATGGCTGGTGGTCTGAAGGGTTAAATTGCTGTGGGCTAATGACAAATAACTGGTGGAAGACTTAACATTCCAGTATAAACCATTCATGGTATCAATGCGGCTAGCTAAGGCCTCGTTCACATCTGCGTTGGAATACCGAACGCATTTGCAAGCGCTGTGCAGTGAAATCACACGGACCCCCATTGACTATAATGGGGTCCGTGTGCTGGCTGCCAGATCTCCGCAGGGAACATTTGGACAGGAAAGTAGTTCACCATCTACCCGCGTTGTGGAAATGCAGCTTTTTTTGTTGCAGATTTTGTTGCGTTTTTTTGAGCCAACGTAAGGAGTGAATTGAGCAGAAGGTAGAAGTATAAGAGCTTCCTATACCTTTCCCATTCCCGCAGCAAAATCTGCAACAGGGTGGAGACTCAGCCTAAAAGAGCGACTTCGTCTAAGGTCTCACACAGTGAAATGCAATAAAAAAAAAAAAAAAAATTCCGCAAAAACATTGCATTTTTCTTCTGCAGTATTTTTTTTCCTGTTTTTTCAGAATTTCCCTCTGTGTTTTTTCATTCTATAGGGAAAACCACAGCTAAAATGGATATTCTGCGGTTATCAAAAACACATAGATATCATAGGGCCCCATAGCGATATGTGGTAAGGCCCCCTCCCTTTAAAAAAAACCCTAGGAATTTTTTCAATAATTAAAAAATCACTCCCTGCATCACCCAGCTGCTCTATTAATATGGCACTCATTGTGGACACCATAGAGAAGATTTATTAAGACTGACCTATAAAACCTCAGTCTTACTGAATGGCCATGTCAGAGGGAAATCACATGGTCCGTGCACCAGACATTTCAGTCTATAGTATCCAGCAGCTAAAGTCCATTTCAGCCATTAGTTGCAAGCTTGGCACAAACAGGGAAAAGCGTCAAATTTTTGCACCAAACGTTGCTACTTTTGACATGCAAACCCTGTGTTTTCTGTGTATTTATCTCAGACAACTGGTATAAACACATTCATAAATCTTACCTATACAGTTCTAGCTCATAAAACTCTCTGCCTGCAGTGACCACTAGGGAGAGCTGAATGTATAAAAATAAAAACAGCTACCATTGAACCCAAAGGAAGCTGTAAGCGGTGCTCCTCCTAGTGTTGGCTCTATGTAATTACAGTAAATTTGTGTGGGGAAGCAAGAGAAGATCATCATTGGTATTCCACTCATCCCCACAGGCCCTGTTGCAGATGTTTGTTCTGCTGGGCTGTGGTGACAGACTGAATTGAAATAAAAAAATAAAAAAAAAAACACAACACCCAATGTCGTGTTTTTTGTCACAGCAGTTCTTGTATGTCCTGGGTTCTAAGAAAAAACTTACAGATTCCCTACTGCTCGGGTGCCAGTACTACGGCCAGCGATTGGCTCAGCAGTCATTTCCTTTGCACCAAGAGGGACCTGTAAGTAGATGGGCAGGAAGTATCATGGGGGTCATTCACATGGAGTAAAGCGGCGCCGATTCTGCCACGATAATTCACGTCAGAATCAGCGCTTATAAAGACTCCCGTTGACTTCAATGGATTCCATCTTCTGCGCGAAACACTGAACAAATGTTAGCATGAAAGTATCATTGTGGACACATTGTAACGAAACAGAAAAACAAACAAATAGTACGAGAATTCTTGAAAAATGATTCAGCGCTTTGAATAAAAATTGTTATATCTTGAACTGTTGAACATGGCCGCTCTTCTACCCACCAGAAAACCAATCAGTTTGGACTAGGCTGCAAATACGTGACATGCTATAAGCAGAAACATAGCGGGGGTCTTGTTATCTGTCCAGAAGAAAGTGAAAACCATTGAGGCTTAGCATAGTATGTATAATAACAGATTAGAAATACCGATAAAACGGTAACTGTTATCACTGATCTAAAAATAGGAAGGTTATATTCACAGGACTGAGGTGCAAAACAGCCGTGAAATCCGTACATTGAACCTGAGGGGCGCCCACTTTCACGGATTCCCGATACATTTCATTGTATGGAGAGATCCGTAAAAACGGACAAAAATAGGACATGACCTATATTTTGACAGTCCGTGACAACGCACATGGCCAGTATTCATGCAGTGGTGTGAATGTAGCCTAATAGGCAGAGAAAAGAGTCTGCATCACATGTGCACATTGTAGTAAGATCAGCCACATGATGGCCGCGTTATTGTCACGGGGGGGTAACTCACATGAATGATATTATG
This sequence comes from Leptodactylus fuscus, assembly GCF_031893055.1. Taxonomy (NCBI): domain Eukaryota; kingdom Metazoa; phylum Chordata; class Amphibia; order Anura; family Leptodactylidae; genus Leptodactylus; species Leptodactylus fuscus. Next base: position 37,111,457 of record NC_134274.1, read on the forward strand.
ACAGTCAAAATGTAGGTCGTGTTCTATTTTTTTTCCATTTTCACAGATCACTCCATATACTGTAATGTATGAGGGATCCGTGAACACCGGCACCCCTTGGATGCAAAATGGCTGTGAAAAATGTACATTTTAGAAGGCGGCTTTGCACCTTGTTCGTGTGAATGAAGCCTAAGTTTGGACCAGGCTTGAGTCATTTACACCTTATTTATAGAACATCTGTCCGCTTTCCTGATATGTCTGCTTGAGTAAATAATTGTATTCCTAATATCATTTCTGGAGCTGGTTTTCTTACGCTATATGCATACCTTGATAACTTGATGTTACTAGTTATGGCCATGAAGATGGCCAGGTCCTCCGCAAATAAGGTCAAGAGGGTGGAGAGCTAATGGATGAAGTCAAGCTCACCATGCCCCAACCCATCCACTGTAAATAATTGGCCTTAACCCTGCTAACATGACTGCCATTGCCCAGCTGGGGATGAGGGACATCACATTGGAGATGCCAGGTTGGAGCATGGAAAGCTTGACCGTTCGGTAGAAATACCGATTTTCACCGGTATGCAAATAGAGTTATCTTGCAGCACTGGGGGCGGGCCCCAGTGCTCAAAGAGCACTGGAGGCATCCCCAATGCTGCGAGAGAACTCTCCAGTGCTGCCTCCATCTTCTTCAGGAATGGGTCTTCTTCCGGTGGTGGCTTCAAACTTCTAGGCCTTACACAATATAGTGTAAGTGGTCATTTTCTTGTGTCTTTGTCGGCTTTGCCCTAGGCCCGAGGCCTAGAAGTTTGAAGCCAACCCCTGGAAGAAGACACGTGAAAACCCCATTCCTGAAGAAGATGGTGGCAGCACTGGAGAGTTGTCTCGCAGCATTGGGGACGCCCCCTGTGCTGTGAGAGAACTCATTTGCATACCAGCGAAAAATGGGATTTTAACCAAATGCCAGGGCAGAGAAGACATCTAAAGGTAGGAGAAGAATAGCCTTTCTTAAGGTTATTCCGATGTATCAATGAGAAAAAAAGGTTTGTAATGATAGAATCCCTTTAAGGATTGCCTTTGGCGAACTTGCTCTATGCAGCAAACACTAGTGCAATGGCCCACACTTGCCATTTGTAATGGTCAGTCCTCCACCCGTCCAAGCTTTACGGCCCTTCCTCTTGATGTAATTTTTCGTTTATTTAAAGCTTAAGGTTATAGGCCAATATCTAATGATTGATGGAATTTAACCCTTTACAAAAACCTTCCATGACTTCCGCCACTTAAGTCAGGAATCAGGCAGAATGACTAAGAACAGCCAGAAAATCCCCGCACATTTGTCGTATTATGTCATGGCGGCCACAATGAAATGGCAATGTCCTCTTTAGTCAGCTGTAAGTGATGTGGATGGAAAATTGGCATCTTATACAGACGGCTGCAGCAATGTTGCAGAGATCTCGGAAATGTGACAACCATCTTTTCTGATTTGCATGACATTCATATAAAGATTTTGTAGGATCCATTTCCTATATGTCCCACAGTAATACATCGCTCCGTAATCCATCTGTGTATTCTAGCGCCTAGGCCTGGCTGTTTTCCCCTCGCTATACGCTATATACTGTGTTGATTTTCATTTTCCCTATCCTGCAGAGCTATGACACAACAGGGCTACCTAGCAACTGTCTCTATGAAGGTTGGATAGTGATGGGAAGTCACAGTGATGGGAGGGGGAGCAGAATGTTCCATCTTAAGCACAAAAATTCATGAGGGGGTTAATACCCAAAGGCTGGTACCAAAGGACTGCAGGGCGAGGACACTTTGTTACTGGTAAAGCATCAGAATAAAACCTCAGTGAGTCACCGGAGTGCTGGCTGGGGGTTTTATGTGCACCAGCAAAACTTAACCCTTTGCAACTCACAAGAAAACTTTTCACATTATTTCACAAGGTGCCTTAGCCCCCGTTCGCACGGGGCAAGAGAGGGTGGATTTTGGCTCGGAATCCATGTCATAATCCGCCCCCTCACAATGGTGGGCTACGTAGACTGCTAGCAAAAGAAACCAGCTGCCCTTTCTTCAGGCGGATTCCGTGGCTGAATCAGCCGCAGTGTCCACCTCGCAACAGCACCCTCCCTGTGGGCGTAATCCGGAGCGGAAAGGCGCGACGGAATGCCGTGCCAAGTATGCACGAGTGAACTAGCCCTAAAATAAAAAACGCTGGAAATTTATGAAGACTGTCATTATCAATGCCAGTCTTCATAGCCCTATTGCTAGCGGATGATACGCACTTCAAACATGATGGGGAACATACCTCCTTATTAGAGATGAGCGAGCGCTGTTCGGATCAGCCGATCGAACAGCACGCTGCATAGAAATGAATGGATGCACCTGGTACTTCCGATTTGACGTCGGCCGGCCGCGTCCATTCATTTCTATGCGAGCGTGCTGTTCGGATCGGCTGATCCGAACAGTACTCGCTCATCTCTACTCCTTATAAATGTGGCGCACCCTCCACCCAGTTGTGTGCCTGGAGGAATATCTACTCAACTCATAGCTGACGTACATGTCCAACATTATCTATACCAGATCTCTGGTGTAAATGATGAAAAATAAGGCAGGGCCAATGGCTCTGCCTCCTACATGCTCTGACCATAGCCCCTTTTCATGAAAGTGGGGAGGGCAGCGCAAAAAAGAAAAAAAAGAAAAAAAAAAAAAAAAAAAAAAGAGAAAAATATCAAAAATCAATTTGTGCAAAAAAAAAATTCCATTTTTTTTTCTGGTGTACAAGGCATGATAAATCTGCCCCAACATATGCAATTCTACATAACGCCACTTACCACTATTACAATTCTTTTGCGTAAAGCTCTCCTGATGTGTATTGTAAGTAAATAATCATATTATTATAACTTCTTGTTGGGCAGTTCCTCTGTTGGGGCTAGTTCACACGGGGCGCGGTATGGCGTATTTTGGTCCTGATTGTGACGTGGAATAGGGCAAAAATGCGCCTGCCATGACTGTCTCGGCTTCCGACAGTCGTGGCTTCCCGTTCCTGAGTAGGCCCAAACGAATGAGCCTAGTCCAGAGGGTGCTGCCATGAGGCGGACACTGGAGCCGAATCAGCCGCGGAATCCGCCTCAAGAAAGGGCAGCTCGCTTCTTTTTTCCATGAGCAGGAACATTCCACTCATGGAAAAAAGTAAGCGAGCGGTCTGCATAGACCTCTATTGTAAGGGGGCGGATTCTGACATGGATTGAGTGCCAAAATCCGCCCCCTCTTACCACGTGTGAACGAGCCCTTAATCCTCCAAGCTATTCATCAATTACCAGTTGGGGGAGGGGGTCACTGCACTGTCTGATACTGTCCAGTTACATCTGTCAATGTCTTATTGTGCAGGTACATGCCCCTATGATGAGAGAAATTGCAACACCCAATGGTAAATTTATTCATAGATTTCTTGGAGGAATAACAGAGGAACTGCACAAAACAGATCTAAGATTTTTTATTTATTTACCGGTAATGAAATAGAATGCAAATATGTACAAGACACAGACATGCCAAAGACAAAGTAACAACTAGACCTTTACAATACAATGAAGATGTGAATACTGATATTCAATGTCATACTTCTTTTGCAGAGACATCATCACCTGAGGTTGCAGGCCCAAACTGCAGTCGGATTCTGATGATCTTTCCTCTCAAAGGTGTGCTGTTGCTATTGAAACCTTAAAGGGATTTCCCATGACTAGATTTAGTTTTGTAGACAATTAAAAGTTAAAGGGGTTATCCGTCTTCCAAGAAGTATCTGCAAATACATCCACAGTAGGGCTAAATTCTCACTGTTGCCTTGTGCTTTATTTTACTTGCAGCTCCTTGGATCCCTGTTATTTACATGCAGTGATTCAGTGGACAAACTACATTTCCCATGATTCATCTGTCTGCTCTCACTCTCTGTGTACCCCTCCCTTCTCTACTCTCTCCTACAGCGAAATCTGTAGGATGTATAATTGACATGCTGCGACTTCCATAACTGCAACGGTTTTGGAAATAACAGTGTGCTTTTTTTTTTTTTTTTGCAACGTCGGGATTAGAACCCCATCCCCATTTTGCTGTGACTGTAAAACATTGCGGTTTCCTCCACCATTTATATTGCAGCATCTACGTCATGTAGGGTCCTGGCCTTAAACATTTTTTTAAACAGAAATAACTAAAATTTCTGCAGAATTTTAAAGATTTTCTCTAACCATCTTAGTGATGACAGTGTTTTGTTTTGATAGGTTGCCAAAGCCACACTCACACACTTAGTATCTGGTCAACCAAAACCAGGACTGGGTCCAAAACACAGATGAGGTACAAGGGACACGCAGGGTGGACCATCACCAGATCCAAAGCCCCAGGATATGTGTTGGTTGACATGACGCATACTGGTCAGAGACATTTTTAGTCGGTACCATTGGATTACACAGGATGCAGAACAGGCAGAAGTTAAAAGAGAACCCGTGTCCTCTCCTGACATGTCTCTTTTAGCAAATACGTCGATTACCTATGAGATAATTCCGCAGCATCTCTACTTAGAACTCTTTATACTGCCGTCACTCTGTTATTACATCTTAAACCATATGAATAAATTGACAACAGGGGTTACCATTTCCCTTGTAAAGACACAACCCCATTGGCCTGTGTAAAAACGCAACCCCAACTAGTAACACCCATTGTCAGTTTACTTATAAATTTGTAGAGGGAATCACTGGACTAATACAACTCATAAAGGACAAATTGTTATATTATGGGGTTAACAAAACAGTCTTGATAGAAGTGAAACAGCTCCTCCTTAAAGAGAGCAAGTACTATTCGAAACTCACGTTTTGAATAGCATGCACCCATAGGAATGAATGGATGCAGCCAGCACGCAGGGGGGTTAAGCGGCCGGCCGCCGGCAAAGGCTGCATCCATTCATTGCTATGGGTGCGTGCTATTCGAAACGGCCGTTTCGAATAGTACTCGCTCTTCTCTAAAGAGGACCTGTTAGCTTAAATGCCCATATTCTCTGCTTTATACTTTTCCTCTAATATTCCTCCTGCAAATGTTTGGATAAACTGACAAATGGGTGTTACCTAGTTGTCAATTTATCACACATGAGCAGCTCTTCCTTTGTTCTCTATCATGTGATTGAAGTCATGTTTATTCCTACTTGGTTAGTCCATGCATGCACTGTCTAAAACTGATCCAGGGGCTTTTATAAATTCCAAAACAGTAACATTGTAAAAGTTAGTTTAAAATAAGGTTCTCGAGCACGAGGAACATGTCATCTACAGCCCAAAGAGCAGCGGAGCTTCTGAGACATCATCGTGACAGCAGGGAGCGGTCCAAAGGAAGTACAGACACTAATGATGTCATGTCGGTGCAGTGTGACAAAGTCTTGGCGTCTCCTACCCGTGCTGTTGGATCCTCTGGGTGATCTGTAACTGCAAAGATTCCTAGGCTACCCAACCATCCATCCAATAGACACCACACCTGTGTCTGTGACCTTAACAAGAGGTACAACTCAGCTGACTAATAGGGGCAACCTTCTGACTACTGGGGAAACCTCAATGACATGAGGACCTAGAAGACCTGGCTTCTATACAGACTGCAGGGGTTGCCGGACAACATTATACAATGTTAAAATACATGTGGAAAGAATGTTATGAAAAAGTAAAGTAATAAAAAACTGAAAAAACTGATTCTTAGAGTAAATATTACTTCTTATGCATACGCGGTCTTATTCTAACCATAAGAACTAGAGCGATACATTTAATACCATCTTATACCCCTGAGAAGAACAAGAATAGAACTGAACAGACTGATAAAAAAAAAAATCATTAAAAGAACGAGTATTGTAATGTGGGTGAAGATGAAAAATTTGGATATAGTCTAAAGACAGAACTAGATGGAATGATAAGGGGTTAATATATTGCAATATATAACATTTCTATTATTTAGGTTGCTTCTCTATAAAATGACAGTTTAATAAGGCTGTGAAGAGCTAATCCTTCATGTCAAGAGCACCGAGCAATTACTAAGGCAGCAAACACTTCACTTAACCTTTCACATGAGTTTATGGTGGGATTTATCAAGACTGGTGTTTAATGCGCAGGTCCTGATAACCCCTGTGCCACCAATGGCTGCACCTTCTCATAAATTAGATGCATCCTCTCATTGGCCCTTAAATGGAGTAAATGATCCTATATCTGTACAAGAGATAAAGATATATCGGGGTCTGAAACTGGAGGTGACTGCTGACAAAATATTGATGACCTATCCAAATGACAGAAACCCCCCCCCCCCCACCCCCATCTCATATGGATGACCTAACACTAGTGAGCAGCGGATATACAGAAAATTAAACAGACAGCTCTTTTCCCTAGCAGGTGAACTGAGACAATGTAGCACTTACATGGGTTGTCCGGGATATACAATTTTTGACAGTGAGATTTTAAATTTTTTTTAAAAACCTCACCTGTCCCTGGTGCTCTAGTCACCTCCACTGTCCAGTCCAGCGGCGCAAGAACTTTCGCAGTACAGCTATGTTTTGGGATTTTTTTTCACCTTCTCCTGCTTCCTTGCAACAAACTGTATATTCTGGACTCCCCGTTAAGGAACTGATCTGCAGTAACCTACTCTGGCCACTACACAGAGAACAGGGCTGTCTGCTTTCTGCTCCATTCTCTGTGGATCTGCTGTTAGAGCAGTTGTCTGGTGGGTGTGCGGGGTGTCAGACTTAGGATAGGTCATCAATAATCTCTTTTAGTGTCAGTATTTGTCACTAGCGAGGTATAAACTGTGTATTTATTGTTACTGATACAATGTAACTGGCTGCAGGTTATTCTCCAATCATTATATGATGTACACTTAAAGAGAACCTTTCATGTCCTTCAAGACAAGGCATATTATATATCATTACAAGGCTGTCAGTGCACTTTCAGTTTTACCCCAGTTCCAGAGATAAGTGCCATTCGTTTCAGCTGTTGATATCACTGTACTGTTACAGGCCGGCCTTACAGATCAGCATCATTGTTGGGCTTACGCTGAGCGACACATTGATACCGGTAGCCAAAACTAAATGCACCAATTACATAGTGATTAGATTAAACTTACTATGCCTCGCAGCTTTTTTTTTGGTGTACAAGGTATGGAAAAGTCACAATTTTTAGTGCAAGTCTGGATTTTGCAAAAAAGGGTGTGGCAAGGGGTGGGAAGTAAGCAGGACCTCCGGCCCCTTCACATTTATGATAATTTACATATATCATGAGGCACGAGTCTGGTCATAAATGAGGTGCATTGTCTAGTGGCGTAGGGATTATCAAGATCAGCATACTAAACAGTAGTCTTGAGAAATCCCCCCAATGTCCCAAGTAACCAAAGTCTTCCAAAATAACTTATCATTTATCGTTTTCAGCCATTAACCCCAAATCAATATAACCCCTAGAACATAATAAGTTCACATGCAAATATTGTTACCTTATTCTTGCCCCCACAGTGGCAGCAGACAGTCCAAAGGTACTTAAGGGTCCTCCAAACCAAAATAATGAAAAGGCCACCAAAAAATGTCACCATGGAAGAAGCCAGAAAGGCCCACCACATACGCTGTCCCCGACTGTCACATGGCACCTCCACGGTGACCGGAATAATGAGGGCAGGGTCTCCCTTGGGCGCAAGGACAGAGTCCAGGTGCAGGTTGTTGTTGTTGTTGATAGCACTCATGGTTAAGCCACTGCTACCAAAGTTGCTTTGGGATTTGTTGCCACTTGCCATTGCTAACAGGATGACCCAGGAAACCCTGAAAGCCACATATATCTCAGCCCCCAAATTCCTGCGCTAGCCATATTGGCAAGGAAAGGGGCAGGTCTAATAAATGATGAGGCCTTCTCTGCCTTCTTCTTCTGCATAAAATAAGGGCAGTCCTACGAGTCAAGAACTGTCCCAGTTTTGGCTTTACAATCCAGTATAATAGGGTGTCCCCCAAGAGCAAGGCTACCCCAGCACCTTGTACAGAGCTGTCATAGTCCTTCCATCAATGAGCCGCATGAAGAGATCCAAGCCAGTCCTCCTTTTTTCCCTGGATGTGGGTGATCCTTGTTTTCCTTATAGAAAAATCAGCATGGCATATACATGAAATACCGAGCAACCCTGCCGGGGATGTCTATGCCTTGCACTCATGGTTTTGTGTTTGGGAAGCATCTATGCTTACTGTTACATTAGACTGTTGCCCTGCACCTGTTTGCAGCCCTCCTTTCTCAATGTAAATAGGGCAGTTGCTGATTTATTATTCATAGGCAGTCCCCTTACTGTGAACACTGGATCCTCGGATCCTTTACAGCCATAGGGATTGTATGCAATGAGGGCGATTTCTGAGCTGCTGAGGTCTTGGGATCAATAAGATCTTTTTAGATCGCCGTGGTGTAATTAACCCTTCATTCCACTCAATTGGACTTGTCTAGAGATTGCGGTGTTTTCTTTTATTTCCTCTACATGCTGCCTGCTGGCTATTCTCCCCTCCTACCTTCCTTTTTCTCCTACGACTGTTCAGGGCTGTAATCCTCCCAGCTGATCAGTCGCTTTCCCCCTCCTCCTCTTCCACCAGTGTTGTTGCTTCTGTCACATCCCTTTTATAAGCGGAGACAGATAAAGAGGATACCCTATAAAATCAGAGAAAGATGGAGGAAGGGCAGGCTTACAGGTAGCAAGGAGGAGTCTCCACCAGGTTCGTGTCATAGAACAACATGTCTGCGTTACAAATCTCATCATGAACACACCTGGCACCCCAACCTTTGGATGGAGCCACCATGGACTTAAAGATGCCATCTTGGACACAAACCAGGATTGTGGATCGACTACAATGCAGTAGCATGTCCAGAGGTTATCATTATTTTTCTGTGCATTCCTACCTACCCACAAATCCTGTAGCAATGTGATTTATTCTGTGCATTACTGTTTTCCTTTATCTTGAGCAAGGACATTGTTAGTATTTTTTGCATTGTGTAATATTTGCTTGCTTCACTAAAGCCAGAATCCTCTGCGGACACATTTGCATGTGCAGAGGTTGAATCCTTAGAAAAAAATATTTGTTGTTTGAGTCTTATTTTTTATGCTAAATGTATCATTAAAGTGGTATTACATAGTTACATAGTAGATGAGGTTGGATGAAGACATTATCTACATATTAAACATCCTGCAGTTTTCACAATGACCACTAAGCCTTCTAATAGGCTGACCCTTCCAGCTCTTTAGAGGTCACTTTTCATCCAACATCTTATTCTCATCTCAGGCAGGATTATAATGAAAGGTGATACCTATAGAACATAACATATATTTGCAAATATACATAACACACATATAACATAGTATCCAACATTGTCAGTATCTGATGTTGCAGCGAATCTCCTTCCCCTTCCCTCACGCGACCTTCTCACAGGTCACAGAGCATGCACACAAAACGCTCTCATAGAAGTCACTGGGTAAGGGTATTTTACGTCCCTTTGGTTGCTGTAAAACAAATCCCTAAACTGATGTTCACAAAGCATAACCTGGCAATATGCCTGTCTCCATAGTCATGGAGATAATAGAACAGATGCAGGTTATGCGCGCTTACTAAAGGATGGATATTGTTTTGTAATGGTTTATTTTATTGTTCTGGTGTATCTAACACAAAGACACATTGATATAGGCTGCAATAAAATATCTATAATCAGACCTAATAAAAAACAAACAAACATTTAGTTTAATTGTATCTATATCTATTCTTATATATTCACATCTTATGGGTTATAGGTCTTGTTTACATGAAATTTTGTTGAAGTTGTCGGAAGAAAATTGCAACTATATCCTAAAAAATTTCCATGGCTTCTCTTCTTGAGTACGACTCCAAGAAGCTCATTATAAGTAGGGTTGAGCGATCGGAAAGCGAGTAAATTTCACGATCGCGATTCCGATCTTTTGGCGGGATCAAGGTCAGAGGTTATCTCAAGATCGGCTCAACCCTATTCATGTATATATCATGAATAGGGTTGAGTGATTGGGATCGGGAAAGATTGGATCCCGATCGACAATTGAGCAAATTTCACGATCGCGATTGGGATCGACTGGAAAATGATCGGAAATTTTAAAATCGATCCTGAAATCTCAAGTTTGGCCAACCCTAATTATAAGATATTAGCCTGGTGACACAGATCTCCAGAATGGCTACAGGCAAACTGGGCAAACTTGAACAGATGTTGGATGTGCCAGAAACACAAAGGATCTCTGTCCCATATTTGGTGGTTCTGTGAGAAAATTCAGCCCTACTGGGGTCGGATTCAAGACCTCGTCCAGAAAGTTGTCAGATGCTACATAGTGCTCTTCCTTGAAGTAGTAATTCTCTCTTGTCTTCGCGGTAGGACTATTAAAGGATTATTTTATCTTATCTTAACTGCTATTTAGCCTCTCTGCTGCCTGAGGAAAACTATAGAAAGTCCACCCCAGAAAAAAAATAAATAAATATATGACCCCCCCCCCCTTTTTCCACCCAAAAGTATATGGTTCCCTTTTAATGTCCACTCACAGTTAATGGCACCCCTTTTTTGCATAGATGACACGACAACAAGAAGACACAATACATTTTACTCCAACAGAAGATACAATTCTTGAATGTTAGAAAACCAGATTGGGAACTACAGTCACAAATTGGCACTGGGCTTGGTGATTAAAGGGCAAATCGCTAAGTGGTTACATTTGTCTGATGGGCAAACAGCTTCGTGGTTAGAGTTCACTAGTAGGCACACAGCTTTGTGGTAGTAGTTCCATTTGGTTACAGTCCCTGGAGGGCACACAGCTTTGTGGGTAGAGTTCACTAGCGGGCACACAGCTTTTTGGTTGTGGTCCCATTTGGTTACAGTCCCTGGAGGGCACACAGCTTTGTGGGTAGAGTTCATTAGCGGGCACACAGCTTTGTGGTAGTAGTTCCATTTGGTTACAGTCCCTGGAGGACACACAGCTTTGTGGTTAGCCTTCACTAGCGGGCACACAGCTTTGTGGTTGTAGTCCCATTTGGTTAAAGCGTAATGGTTACAGTCCCTGGAGGGCACACAGCTTTGTGGTTAGAGTTCACTAGTGGGCACACAGCTTTGTGGTAGTAGTTCCATTTGGTTACAGTCCCTGGAGGGCACACAGCTTTGTGGTTGTAGTCCCATTTGGTTACAGCATAATGGTTACAGTCCCTGGAGGGCACATAGCTTGGTGGATTCTCGTCACTCTCAGAAGTACGTCCAGGGCTTTCTTGTGCCCTCAGTATAAGTTGTCTTAACTGTTTATATGCTCCCCAGGGACACTTCTGGTCATAAAGCGTTTTGACCCCTGCAGTCACAAACCACTGCAGGTCAAGATGCTGTAAGCTGCCCATTTACAATATATGATGGCCACGTCCACCGAACGACCAAACCTGCTGTCATCAATCCCATGTAGCTGCCTGTTGCCCCTCACAGTATCTCTATGTGAAAGCTTTCAACAGCTCACTGCAACTACAAGAGTCGTGGTGAGCCAGCCAGCCTCATCTATATACCCTGGCTTCACTCTTGTACGGACCTCATGTAATCTCATGCTCCAGTGTATGCATGTGAGTGCTGCCTATTTGTTTGCATGTACAATGTTAAGGGCACCGAAAGAAAACATTGGGTAACACACATACTGTGAAGGCATAATACAGCAGAACATGTCAGTCCAATAGGGTTGCCCAGTTAACCTCACTGAGGCCATAAAAACCCAATGCATAGTAATAGCGTTCAGTTCAGATGTACATTTTTAAACAGCCTTGACGATGGCTCATGATTCAAGCTGACAAACACCTTAAGTCAACCAAGTTTAGTATTAAAGAGTCTTGAAATGTTTTATCTAATGGTAGTCACATACTTGTATAAGGTTACAGTCACACTGGCTTCTTCTAGTCTTTTTTCAGTTCATCATAGGATCAGAACAATACACTAATAAATTGTTTTTGGATTTATGGTTTGACTAGGCTGCGACAGAGTTGTTCCCCCACAGCTTTTGCCTATTGCCCCCCTGATGTTGCTTTTTGTCCCCTCCCTCCCCCTGTGTCAGAAGGCACGTCAAAGATCCCTGTGACCGTATAATGTCCCATAGCGACCTTCCAGCTATATAATCATCTCTTATAGCAGTTCTCTAATAAAACTGTATATTATGCGCAGTACGGTCCTGTAGTTCTGTGGAGTAGAGAGCGTACTGCGCATGCGCGCGTAAGTGGCCTCCACACAATGTCCGCCGGCCTGTGCACTCGGCTCTACCTGCGCCCCGATGGTAGAGCTGACTGCGCAGTCGTCGAAGTGTGACCCCAGCCAGAAGAAGACGAGTGAAGAGGCGGTTGTTGAAGAAGATGGCAGCGTCGCTGGAGAGAGTTCTCTCGCAGCATTGGGGACGCCTCCAGTGCTGAGAGAGAACTCATTTGCATACCGACAAAAACTGGGTTTTTAACCGATTGGCGGGCCGGAGACAACTTCTAAAGGTAGGAGAAGAATAGACTTTCTTAAGGCTATTCCGACGTTTGAACAAGAAAAAAAAAAAAAAAAGAGCTTTAATGGTAGAATCCCTTTAATGTTGCCCCCTCCCAATACCCTTCAAAAGTTGCAAAATAGGCAGTATATATGAATACAAGCTATATAACAAAAGACAGATGTCTGACTACAGACAGTAGGAGAGTTCTGCACGAGTTTTCCATATGCTTGTGAAGTTGTCACTTGAGGTCACCGTCTAAGACTGAGAAGGACATGAGAGAAATTGTGCTGACCCCCTCCTCGTATTCCTTGTAAAAATGGCAGTGTAGCATTCTAAAGATGGAGCGCGCAGCTTTCCCTTAGTTTCAGAAATGAGCCCTCGTGCTCCGCGACAGCTGCCCTTGTTCTTGACACTATAAAACCTTACAGGATGATAAAAAGGAGCAACAGATGTGAAAATAAGAGAACGGACAAAGTAAGAGATATTCTTCTTTTAGCAGGACCAGAAATAGATGATCCATTTCCTTTTTCAGGCTGCTCTGAGGACACTCCAGCGAAGAAATCAAGGTAGATTATGATTTATTTATAAGCAGCAATATTCTATACTAATGAAAACTAATCCAACCTTCAGGAAAAACTAAGTACGGTGTGATGTCACCCTGCGAGCTGCGCTGACTGCTGCCAGATTCACACAGGAGCCGTCGGACTTGCCTCTCTCTAATTTACCACCGCCCATTGGTTGTATAACTTAGTCCTAATGTTAGTCCTGGAGATAACGGAGTACTAGAACTGTTAGTACATGGGAAGGGGGGGGGGGTTAAGTCCAGTTCAGTCATATTGTGACTGGTTGGTGCGGTTATACTTGTGGCTTCTCATCCCTTTAGTGCAAACAATTTTATGCACTCCAGGTCTTGTTCACACTGCATGTTTGCTTTTGCTCATGCTCATTATCAATATAACTATCCAAGAAAAGAGGCAGCGCTCCAAGTCACATCAAACAGTAGCGGTGAAGTTTATTCCATGTACAAGCGACGTTACACCTCCACTAGCAAAGTGCTAGTGCAAACCGTATATTATTATTCAGTAAGAAAAAAACAAACAAACATAATCCCAACAACAAATGTATCAAATCTGCATTAAATATATAAGTACTTACACCACACCGCAGACCAGTAACGCCCATATTCACAAGGATGTTGATATCAGACATGTTAAACTGTGAATAGCCAGGACTCGGACTAGCACATGCACCGTATGATCAAAGACAATATGCGCCATATCTGAAAAAGGCACTTTAAAACTGCGCATGCGCGAGCCGTATGAAAGAGTGCTATAGGCCCAATAAACTGTAAAGCTCCATTTTTAGTAAGGGAATAGTGCCCCAACAGTCTAAATATGTTTTTTTATCAGCAGAAACACCATACAGTAGTATTATTTATTGGCAAAGTCACCGTATCATCTGTGTAAGGCCATACAGATATCCGAGGAAAGAGCGAAGTACAGATGGAAAATTAAATATAGACAAAGGACTAAATGTAAGTGGCAAAGAAGAGCAAAGTCCTCAATATGGAAATAATAGCCAAGGTTATTATAAATGAAACCATAATTCAGTATCTTAGGCCAAGCAACGGAGGGGATAGGGTATGAATCTTGGAAAAAAAAAAGAGAACTAGAATGGATCTTTAAACTGAATACTTTAAAGAGGTTCAATCATTAAACTGGCATTTTTTTCCTCCCTAACACATAGGAATAGCCTTAAAGGGGTTGTCCCGTCACAAGGATTCTATCTATACTGCTTGTTAATGTGAATGTAAGACTTTTCCTAAATACACTGCTTCAGCAAAACTGCTTTGTTTGTCCGCTATCTTACTTTATTCATTTTTTTTTTTTTTTTGACACATCCCTTGACTTATCTGGTCATAAGTCAAGTGATGTATCTGCTGCTCTGAGGGGGGAGGGAGGAGGGGCTAAGTGCACGGGAGCGAGCCTGGAGGGGGGGTAGTTTACACTTTGGGGGGGGGGGGGGAGAAGGGCCACCAATACAGACCCCGCATCCACTGTAATAGAGAGGCGGATGCCGGGGAGTGTAGACGCCGGCACAGGTGAAGCCAGCAGTGGCAGGAGTAATGCTGATATTCCAGGGGAGGGGCGGCGGAGGAGCGGAATATCAGCATCGGTCCTGCCGCTGCTGGCTTCACTTGTGCCGGCGTCTACACTCCCCGGTATCCGGTATTGTGCAGGCTGCACGTCCGATGCCTAGTGCATCGGCAGCGCACACGCAGGGCCAGCGGCATAGAAGCGACGACTTCTCGCCGCTTGGCTTTGCATATGTAACCCAGCCCACCAATGACACAACAAAGCCGGAAGACAGAAGAATTTTATTGCAGCGAAGAGTGGTGAGTATGTGACGTGGGACAACCCCTTTAAGAAAGGCTATTCTTCTCCTACCTTTATATGTCTTCTCTGCGCCGCCGTTCGGTAGAAATCCAGGTTTTCTTCTGTATGCAATCAAGTTCTCTTGCAGCACTGGGGGCGAGCCAATGCTGCGAGAGAACCCTCCAGCACTGCCTGAAGTTAAGACTGTATTTTGTTTTGCTTATTTGTGCCTGAAGTCAAGCTTTACTTATTTCTGTAGTTTTGTTTTTTTTTCTAAATAAACCTGTTTGCTGTTTGTGTCCCTGTCTTTACTGTTTGGGTCTGCACCACTGATCTATAGATACACAATATATATATATATATATATATATATATATATATATATATATATATAGATATATATATATATACACACACACAGTCTAATATTTTATATATGTATGTATAACACTTTATTAACTCATTGCTTGTAGTTGAATTGATATGTTACACACGATAGATAGATAGATAGATAGATAGATAGATAGATAGATAGATAGATAGATAGATAGATAGATTCAGACAGCACCTCCCAGTGTGAACAGGTGCAAGCTACTGTGGCCAAATACATAAAAACAGAAAAATATAGCAGAACTCTGACACAGCACGAAGGCTATAAAAAACAAAGAAAAACTATAAAAATACTATAAACTAAATATATAAATAAAGTAGGAACATATAAACATATATAAACAGTAGGAATCCCACCTTACCCAACAAGGCGACCTCATTAAGGTAGGACCCTACACTAATACCTCTCCTGGACCCAAGTATGAACACAGGGCAATAACATACCTCTGCCGGACCAGAATCAGTCTACAGTGTGAACACCAGGGAAGTAAGGTCCAGAGAACACTCACCTTAAATGGCCTTAGGGGCAATGGGTTCTCTGTTCCAAATAAATAGGCCTGTGCAATTAAATGGGAGTGCAAGTCCAACTAAAGGGAACCACACCCCTCTTACTATATGCATAGAAGAAAATTCAGACAGCACCTCCCAATGTGAATAGGTGCAAGCTACCGTGGCAAAATACATAAAAATATAGCAGCACTCTGACACAGCACAACGAAGAACCTCAAATTTATTTATATATTTAGTTTATAGTATTTTTATAGTTTTTCTTTGTTCCTTATAGCCTTTGTGCTGTGTCAGAGAGCTGCTATATTTTTCTGTTTTTTAGATATTTTTTTTTAGATAGATAGATAGGAGCTAGATAGATAGATAGATAGATAGATAGATAGATAGATAGATAGATATTATCTATTTGGTTTTATATTCTTGCACTTTGCTTCACAAAGGTTCAGTGGAGCTGAAATATCAATTGTACATGGAATAAACATCACCACTACTGTATGATGTAATATGGAGTTCTGCATCTTTCCTTGGATAGATTTAAGACCTGGTACTTTCTCTGTATATGAATATATCTCGGTACATCCAACATTTTCTATCCATTGTTAGTTGTCACATATGTTCAATATGCGTTAATGTTTTTTAATTGACCCAACTCATTATGTCAGGGTCCAATTATATAAATAATTCACAGACATGTTCCATGCATATTTGGTGCCTATTTTCTATCCTGTCAGACCTCCTGGTTCCTCTCTCTGCCCCTTATTGAGTGAATGACCTGAGTAATTCGATACAGACTGGTAGCTGGGAACATGTTGCCTGCCGACTCCATATAAAAGACTGGATCTGTCAGGCAGAATATCTTCACCGACCTGTCTATCTCTCAGCTGTTCAGCTGAAACGAATGGAGTTAAGCAGCTTGCCACCAGACATGCCAAACCGCTCTCTCTCTCTGTAGTACTAACTCAATTACAAGGGGCTTAACTAGAAGACACAGGCCCCACAGTAAAGAAAGGAGTCCATTACTAACCTTGTGGCCAATAAGTAGCACTGGGTTGCCTTGGCCATAAGCTTAAGGATGGATTAGTATCCACTAGAGTCCATGCAGAGAAGCTAGAAACGTTAGTATTGTGTTTATGTCAGACATTATAAAAATAAATAAATAGTTCCATTCTGTAAATCTCTAAATGACACATTTCATCCCCTTTTTCCAACTATATAAATTTGGGAATAGGCGCAAGACCCTGCACATATTTCACCTTTCATGTAGAGTCAGATACAATGTAACAGTCCCCAGAACCCACAATCAGATACAATCTGGTTCTCTTCTTACTGACTGTTCTAGGCTGATCCAGCACTTACTATGCTTGTTATAACTTATGTATGACGTATGTGAAGCTCTGAAAGAGTCAATTGGACAGTTGTGAAGGTCATGATCAGTCAGTGAAGCTTGTCATAGTCTTGCATACTGAATTGGAAAGACTAGTATAGAGAAATATAAGGAACACTCCACCTAGTGGATATATAGGGGTATGAAGCAAGAAAATGGATTAACAGATTTTCAATCCTGAAGACTCAATAAACTTCTTTTACATAAAAGAGAGCGACAAAGCTAAAGGGAAGCAAAACTCTTACTGTAGCTAATATAAAGCATACATAGATTGCATAGGGTTTTTTATCCTAAATAATGACTCTATAAGAACAATAACAATAACAGTACTACTAATAATAATATGTGTTATGTGTTTTTGCAACTATCTTTTATTGTTCCAATACATTTACAGTATAAATGAATCAATTTATAACTCTCCTGCCGCCAATTCTTCGACTAACGTTTCATATATGCTCATACACTACTCATTCATGATAGATGCGCTCTAAGGACCAAAAGAGGAATTTTAATGTTTCTTTTTAGGCACATTAGTTAATGTATGAGTCAGTATGTGAATATATAGCACCCCTATAAAAAATCACCAACAGTGTTTCTGTATTTCCCATCATGACTGCTGCAGCCAATCATTGACCACGTGCCACGCTACTGGCATCGCCACTCAGAAATGATAGCCATGATGCCAGAGGTGATAGCCATGATTCCAGCAGTATGATAGCCATGATGCCAGAGATGATAGCCATGATGCCATCAGTATGACAGCCATGATGCCAGCAGTATGATAGCCATGATGCCAGAGATGATAGCCATGATGCCAGCAGTATGATAGCCATGATGCCAGAGGTGATAGCCATGATGCCAGCAGGAGGCTAGCCATGATGCCAGAGGTGATAACCATGATGCCAGCAGGATGATAGCCATGATGCCATAGGTGATAGCCATGATGCCAGAAGTATGATAGCCATGATGCCATAGGTGATAGCCATGATGCCAGCAGGATGATAGCCATGATGCCAGCAGGATGATAGCCATGATGCCATAGGTGATAGCCATGATGCCAGAGGTGATAGCCATGATGCCAGCAGGATGATAGCCATGATGCCAGCAGGATGGCACGTGACCGCTGAGCGCGCACTTGGACTGCCACAGTGTCTGCCTGGGATCAGTGGGGTTGGAACAGGGAAATATAGGTTTGTGATACTATTTTTCATTTCTTTATAACATTTGATGGTATTATTTTTCGTTTTTCAATATTTGAAAAATGTCACATTAAACCGACTGTGAACTCTAACCCCGCTGCCTCTTGTATTGTACAGGAATGACTCTTCCTCCCGGGTCTCTGCCGCTAAAAGGATAACTGAACAATCGTCCCTACTTATAATAAGTGTATATTAATCTTTTAAACCCATCATTCCTAGACATGGCTTAGGCTTTGCAGACACAAAAAAAATGAATTATAAACAGTTGTTATTTTAAGCAACCTGTTATTTATATGACAATGACCTTTCAACGTGATATATTTGTATAATATGCGTCTAATCTGTTTATGCAGTTATATTTGTTCCATGGGGCTTTTAACTCTTGTTTACTAATGCACTAAATAAAAGAAGGACAAATAGGAGAGGAATAGAGAGGAAATACAAAGCACCAACAGCTCCAACACAAAAGATCGCAATCCATTACATGACTGCAGAAGAAGACACAGCGCTGGTCAAAAAGTTCATTTGTTTTTCACTCCAGACACCGGCAAGAGGAGAAATGTAATCTTAGACGTGGGACGGAGAATAAACTTCATTTATACTGCCAGGTTTTGCAGACCAGGATAGAATATGGTGTTTGATTCCCTTCTATGTCCATGCCCTGACCTGCAAGCAATGCAGTTCCTCTGGACCTCTGGAGTGGAGAACTCTATACAGGTTCTTAACACGCTGAAGGGGGGAAAAAAGTGACCAGTTAGGGCTGGACCCCTTCTCTTCAAGGGCCACAGAGTTGCCAAATAATTTCCTTTATGGCATGCGAACCCATAAAGATTTTCTCACCAAAACAACTTCTCCCCTATTAATGTAGATAAGGGGATCCAACTAATGGGATTACCACTGGTCACAAGAACAAGGGTGTCTTTCATAGCAGTCTGAATGGAGAAGTGGTCAGGCCGATATGCTGCCGCCAAAGACAGCCACAGTATAGTACCTGATGAAGGCGTCAATGACTAAAACAAATATTAGACTTCAGCTGTGGCCTAGCAGAGTTAGTCCATTATAACACAAGTCCACTATACAGATACACTATGTCTTAATTAGAGATGAGCGAACAGTGAAATATTCGAGATTCGAGATTCGTTTCGTGTAGAGCCTCAATATTTGACTACTCGATCGAATATCGAATCCCATTATAGTCTTTGGGAAAAAATGCTCGTTTCAGGGGAAACCACTATTCGACTAAAGGAGAGTCACCAAGTCCATGAGTAGCAGGAGGAGAGTGTTTAGGAGGAGCGCTGTGCAGTTAAGGCGCACGGACCCCATTATAGTCTATGGGGTCCATGCGCTTTAACTGCACAGTGCTTGCAGTTGCGCTGATAAAAAAAAAAGTCAGCTCCCTCGTAACCACAAGCTGCCAGCTCTCCTGACTAGCAAAGACGAGCCTGCGGCAAATCAATGCTGGGTCTGCAGCAGGCTCGTCCTTGCTAGTCAGGAGAGCTGGCAGCTTGCTGTTACGAGGGAGCTGACTTTTTTGTCATAGGAATGCATTGACCAGTGTTTATTGGTCACTGTACAGCATTCGGCCAATCGATGCTGGTCAATTCATTCCTATGAGAAAAAGTCAGCTCCCTCGTAACAGCAAGCTGCCAGCTCTCCCGACTAGCAAGGATGAGCCTGCTGTAGAACCAGCCTTGATTAGCCAAATGCTACTGGGCGGGGAGACATGTGATGCACTCACATCTCCCTGCCCTGTACCCGCCCACACTCTCCTAAGTCACAAGCCCCGCCTTCTTCCTAGGTCTGTAACACGGGGGCAGCGAGGTGAGAAGAGGAGCGAGAATAGCAATGACCGGACCAGTGGCAGCAGATCTGTGCAAGTAAGTGGACACCAGGGGGGACTAAGTAGCCAGAGGATTTTTTTTTAATCGCTACACTGCGTGGAGTTTAACAATTAAAGCGTTCAATTTTTGGACTCCATGCTGTGTAGTGAATAGGATCGTTTTTAAAATCCGATCTTCGATTATTAAAAAAATCCCATTGACTTGCATTGGGATCAGGTTCGAATGGAAAATGATCGGAAATCGGATTTTAAAAATGATCCTGAAATCTCAAGATCGGCTCAACCCTAGTACCAAAGTATATTCCTTTTTCCATGAAAAAACAATTTTAGCATGAATGCCATGAGGCGAGTTCAGCATCTTGCCTAAGGCAGCATAGCAATGACCATACTCGTCCAGGATCTGCTGCCCCTTAGGAAAGCTGAGGGACACAGGACCTGTTCTGGTTGTGCCTTTGTGAAGGAACTGGCTGCTATTGACTTTTAAGCATACAGTAGTGAGGGAAGGTGTTGTATATATGTACGGAGACTGATGGGGTAGCCATTTCGCTTTCACCAAGATTACATAGAACAATGTAAATTGAGAATTTTTCCATGAATGCCTTAGAGTGACAAATGACAATGACATGTCGTACATCCAGTTAACATAGCAATGACCGTATAACATTTACACTAGTGTTTGAACTGCAGAACACGTGTCACCCAAACTATGGAAGATATGCTTTAAGGCTACGCATGTAAGGGGCTTTCAGGGATGAATGGTGTACATGGAGATAAGCCGGACCTTGCCACTGTCAGGAACCATATTTAGGCCTCAACGCAACGCAGCGTAAAGGAGATGGTAACCTGATTCTGTACCATTCTCTCCTGCACATGGGAAACCTGAAACTGACACTATTTCATATCAACAGCTGCTGCAACGACACTTCAAAGATGGGACAAGGCCAAATTAACCTTTTAGTTGCGGGTTATTGCTAATATTTGAGTCTAATCTTGGTAAATAGAGATGATAGGAATAAGCACATTTAGTAAAGGCATCCTACAAATGTAAACTTTTCATATTATAGCTTCCATATCGCAAATAGTTCATTGCTAGGCATGGCCATAATAAAGTTGTATAATACCATATATTACCAGAATTAGTTACAGTTCTAGGCTACACTTGCATAGACGTTAGATAGACTTATTGGTATGAAGCCAATGAACGTGACAAGATACAAAGTAGAGTTTGTAACAAAGATGCGGAGACTTTATAGACGAACAATATAGATGGGTAAAGCATTTCTAAAAGGATCAAAGATCTAGTTGTTGGGTAAACATGGAAGTCACACGGAAGAGTTCCTGAAAAAATCTGAAACATTTACTAATGTTGTGCATAGGACAACAAAAATGTAGAAGTCACAGTCACCACAAACCTAAAAATCCTTAAAAATGGCCCTTACACTTTTGAAAAAGGCAGATTTCAGCAAAACAGAAGGTGCAACTAACTGCAGATCTTAAAGGGGTTGACCAGGTATCGTCCATGCAACTCTCATACACCAATATACTGGATAGGTGACAGAGGGTGGGACATGACCTGAGGGTGAAAATGTAGATGCTGTGGCTTCTGCTGTCTTGCTGAGGTCCCATTTTATGCCACTGACCCACACTTTGGAAAACGGCACACTAGAATAATTTGCCTCGGAGGTAAATAAAAGGGTGCAATGCAAAATATTTTGCAACAAGTTTGTACAGATGTGTCCTTCCTTAGATTTTGTCTTGGTTGGACATGTCGAGCAATGTGTCATGAGTTGAGCGCCTTTTCAAAATAGCATAATGTGATTAGGGTTGAGCGATCAGGATCGGAAATCTGATCGTGATCTTTTTAGGCACGATTTAGGTCTGATGTTAGTTCCCACAATGCTCGGCTACTGGCCAATCATTGTGGGAATAGGGTCGAGCGATCGGGATTGGGAAGGATCGGATCCCGATCGACGATTGAGCAAATTTCACGATCGGGATCAGCTGGAAAATGATCGAAAATTGTATTTTAAAAACGATCCTGAAATCTCAAGATCGGCTCAACCCTAGATGTGATGAAATGAGTTATGTTTTATCTTTTGTGTCTATAGTTGTAGTGGGAGTTCCCGTCAATGTGTCCACAATCCACAAGCCAGGATACGGGCGACCAAATAAATCCAAGGAAGTCACTAATTAGCAAGTCCCCAAACAAGCTCCTGGTCAGTCTGAAGCCATGAATGGTGAGGGTTCCTTAGATTGAAAAAAGAAAAACAGGCGGAAGCCTCCAGGAAGTGAGCAGAGCTGAGAGTCCTATAAAAATGCATGAGGTGTATGAACTCTGTCAGATTCTTTGGGAAGACTGTGTTGTTGTTTTTTTCCCTTTTTTTTTTTTTTTTTTGTTAAGCACTGTACTTTTTAAGTTTTATAAGGTTGTCTATGGTTAAAAACCCCCATCCCCTCAATTCTTAAAGGGGCTCTATCAGCAAAAGTATGCTGATAGAGCTCCACATATGCGTGAATAGCCTTTAAAAAGGCTATTCAGGCACCGCTAAAGTTATATTAAACTACCCCCCAGTTTTAAAATAATACCCTAAAAAAGAATGTGATCAACTTACCCATTGTGCACAGTGGGTGGGCATTCAGGGTTCGCCGTCTTCTTTATCCACGCCTTCTCTTCCTGTGATGTCCTCGGGTCCCGTCTTCCTCCGGCGCTTGCAAACTGTGTTTTGTTCCTTTTCTAAAAAAAATCCCTTTTTTCCTACTTACACTTACAAAGAAGGCATTGTTTCCCTTGATAACATTACTTTATGATTTTTTGATGTTATTTCATTATGGTATCTGTTATGTAATTGCCTTTAAGAAGGTTCCATCCAGAGAACGGAATATAACAATTGCAGATATTGGTGACAGGCAGTAATGGCTTTGTCATTGTCTCCTGTAAGACATCTGAATTGTAAACTGCTGCTTGTGAACTGCGCTGTTTCAATCTGAAACATGTATTTAATAGACAACATAACTTCTGTCTGAAGTCTTTCTTCATCTTCCAGACATGTGTAAGATGTCCTGTGCAGGGCTAAGAGCTCCGACACTGGAAGATAACAAGATCAGCGCTAGCTACAATTATGTTCAGCTGTATAGGACTGGTTACATCTACGCTATAAGATATGCTCATCATGAGGGGAGTGGGCTTACCGTGGGCTTACACCGTGAGGTGAATGGGCTTACCATGGGCTTACACCATGAGGGGAGTGGGCTTACTGTGGGCTTACACCGTGAGGGGAGTGGGCTTACTGTGGGCTTACACCATGAGGGGAGTGGGCTTACACCGTGAGGGGAGTGGGTTTACTGTGGGCTTACACCGTGAGGGGAGTGGGCTTACCATGGGCTTACACCCTGAGGGGAGTGGGCTTACCATGGGCTTACACCCTGAGGGAAGTGGGCTTACCGTGGGCTTACACCGTGAGGGGAGTGGGCTTACTGTGGGCTTACACCGTGAGGGGAGTGGGCTTACACCGTGAGGGGAGTGGGTTTACTGTGGGCTTACACCGTGAGGGGAGTGGGCTTACCATGGGCTTACACCCTGAGGGGAGTGGGCTTACCGTGGGCTTACACCGTGAGGGGAGTGGGCTTACACCGTGAGGGGAGTGGGTTTACTGTGGGCTTACACCATGAGGGGAGTGGGCTTACCATGAGCTTACACCCTGAAGGGAGTGGGCTTACCGTGGGCTTACACTGTGAGGGGAGTGGGCTTACACTATGAGGGGACTGGGCTTACCGTGGGCTTACACCGTGAGGGGAGTGGGCTTACTGTGGGCTTACACCGTGAGGAGAGTGGACTTACCGTGGGCTTACACCGTGAGGGGAGTGGGCTTACTGTGGGCTTACACCGTGAGGGGAGTGGGCTTACCGTGGGCTTACACCGTGAGGGGAGTGGGCTTACTGTGGGCTTACACCGTGAGGGGAGTGGGCTTACTGTGGGCTTACACCATGAGGGGAGTGGGCTTACACCGTGAGGGGAGTGGGTTTACTGTGGGCTTACACCGTGAGGGGAGTGGGCTTACCATGGGCTTACACCCTGAGGGGAGTGGGCTTACCATGGGCTTACACCCTGAGGGAAGAGGGCTTACCGTGGGCTTACACCGTGAGGGGAGTGGGCTTACTGTGGGCTTACACCGTGAGGGGAGTGGGCTTACACCGTGAGGGGAGTGGGTTTACTGTGGGCTTACACCGTGAGGGGAGTGGGCTTACCATGGGCTTACACCCTGAGGGGAGTGGGCTTACCGTGGGCTTACACCGTGAGGGGAGTGGGCTTACACCGTGAGGGGAGTGGGTTTACTGTGGGCTTACACCATGAGGGGAGTGGGCTTACCATGAGCTTACACCCTGAAGGGAGTGGGCTTACCGTGGGCTTACACTGTGAGGGGAGTGGGCTTACACTATGAGGGGACTGGGCTTACCGTGGGCTTACACCATGAGGGGAGTGGGCTTACTGTGGGCTTACACTGTGAGGGGAGTGGGCTTACCATGGGCTTACACCCTGAGGGGAGTGGGCTTACTGTGGGCTTACACCGTGAGGGGAGTGGACTTACCGTGGGCTTACACCGTGAGGGGAGTGGGCTTACTGTGGGCTTACACCGTGAGGGGAGTGGGCTTACCGTGGGCTTACACTGTGAGGGGAGTGGGCTTACACTATGAGGGGACTGGACTTACCGTGGGCTTACACCGTGAGGGGAGTGGGCTTACACCGTGAGGGGAGTGGGCTTACACCGTGAGGGGAGTGTGCTTACCATGGGCTTACACAGTGAGGGGAGTGGGCTTACACTGAGGGAGAAAGTTATCAATAATGTAAAACTGCACCAAATCTATTACAAAGGTGCATGAGCAATGACTAATTTGATGCAGCTTGCTAGATACTATTCCCTTTTGTACTTCACCATATGACACTGTACACCAATACGATACATTGTGGCAAAAAATTGCACCCTGTTAATAAAGTTAGAGCATTAATGTCTTCTCTCTTCATCTTTCTTTCCCTTTCCAGACATAGCAAATATTCTGGTAGGTGCAAAAGTGACACATGCAGATGTATCCAACCATATCTTTTCTCTTGACTGACTTATGGTTAGTGCTTCAAACAAATATTTTTTGGTTATCGCCTCCCCAAAAAAATGAATAAAAATTGATTGAAATGCCACATATAACCCCAAACAGTACCAAAACAAACATCTTACAAAAAACAACCCCTCAGATCTTAAGAAACAAAAATGGGCTGCATGTTCAAGTATCAATATATTCAGTGTTCTTAAGGGGTTAATATTATTGAGAAGCTTACAAGGTTCAGCAATGGTTATGGGTGAGAATTCACAGGAAGATAATTTCATTGGAGATTGACATGAAATGACATTGGAAATTTCCTTGACGCTAATGCATTGACAACTGTGCCTTGTTTGCAGTGTTTCGATACCGAGTCTATGCATGGTAAAAACGGAGTGGATAATGGAGACAGCTGTCCCCAGTGTGGTATCTGGGAGCCATACTGTGCCATTTATTGGCTCCACTTGCCTTCTGTTAAACATTCTGTGCCCTTCCCTGCCAAGAAAGGTTGTACAAAGGATATGAATAGAGATGAGCGAACGGTGTTCGATCGAATTGGTATTCGATCAAATATCAGGCTGTTCAAGATATTCGATTCCAATCGAATACCACACGGCAAACACACAAAAAATTTGTATTCCCTCCCACCTTCCCTGGTGCTTTTTTAAAACCAAAAAATGTGCAGGGGAGGTGGGATAGGAAGTAGGAAAATGTAGGCATCGGAAAAAAAATCGGAAAAAGTAATTGGCTGGCTAAATCAGGTGACCTCCACTTTATACGAATGGTGGATTTCAGATCCGGTTCATATGAGACTGATGTAGCCGAGTTCAGCGCACAGCCATCTCTGCTACATCTCAGATGTAGCCGAGTTCAGCGCACAGCCAGCTCTGCTACATCTGAGATGTAGCCAAGTTCAGCGCACAGCCAGCTCTGCTACATCTCAGATGTAGTCGAGTTCAGCGCACAGGAAGCTCTGCTATATCTCAGATGTAGCCAAGTTCAGCGCACAGCTGAACTCTGCTACATCTGAGATTGGACCACAATGGAGACTGCTGTGGAACAATCTAAGACTCCGCCTCCTCCGGCAGACCAGCATTGATTGGCTGAATGCTGTACACGTATGGCATTCGGCCAATCAAAGCTGTTCAATGCATTCCTATGGGAAAAAGCCAGCTCCCGCATTATAAGTGGCGTAATACAGTGACTTGGGCATGTTAGATGCCCCCAGGCATGCTTCCCCTGCAGTCCCAGTTGCATTGAAGAGGTGCTGGCATCATTTGCTGAGGTGTCATAGTGGACTTGGTGACTCTCCTTTAGTCGAATAGTGGTTTCCCCTGAAACAAAGCTTTATTCCCCATAGACTATAATGGTATTCGATATTCGTTCGAATAGTCGAATATTGAGGGGCTATTCGAAACGAATATCGAATATTTCACTGTTCGCTCATCTCTAGAGATGAACACCAACCTCAGAGACTTCTAGGAGCAATGCATTGTCAGAAGGATATGGATTAACTGCTTTACTATGAAAGGATGACCTATGGAAGGACGATCTTAAAATACTACCATGTTGCAGTAACGTTAATATAGCTACCACACATTAGCAAATTACAGGACGTTAATCTAGACCAACAATGTTTTAATTCGCTAAATAACATGCCTGAAATAGCTCGGACGAGCAGAGTTGACTAAAAATTCCCATGATGAAAGCAGGTACATTTAATGCTTAGTCATATTCACTTACCAGTATGAGAACATTGTGCAAAGACTTTGGAGCATGTAGCGTAATATATCAATGACATGACTACTGCTAACGTGGTAGAAAAATACTTATATACTTATGAGAAACACATATACAGGAGCATGCACAGGCGTTTTAGGGAGGTCATAGAGGCCTGTGGAGGCCACACTCACTACTCCGCCTCATATGGAGGCCGCACTCACTACTCAGCCTCATACTGACATGTTTTAAGGACATGACATCAAAGTTGAATCAGCCTGCAGTGTGTTTTTCCACTTTAATTTTGGAGGGGAATCCAAATCCAGGCCTGACACACTGTTTGGAAACTCCAGAAGTGAACTGTATACCTACTGAAGGAATGGAGCAGAGGAGGGATTCTGGATTTTAGACTGTATATTCTGGATTTATTGATCTTATACTTCAGTGCCGCTCTCAGGCTCAGTTATTTGTCACTGTGTAGATGAATCCCTCACAGCCCGGCCACTTCTTAGATGACCATGGCGTAATATTAACACTACAGATGTAGGAAATGTCAAGATAACGTTATGTATAGATGTAGCAAATGTTCACATAAGAGTGTGTGCTGGGAGAATTCAGTCTAAACATTTGTACAGGACTATATGCACTCCTTTGCACTATTCTAGGATCTACTACAAGCTTCATTTCCATGGACTTGGATATAATGGATATTGGTTTGCAATTGGAACCATTTCTAAGAAAACTCAACAGGTTTCAATAAAGTATGCTTTTGACCTCCATCTGCCCAATATACCTCAGTACAAATCCACATAAAAATCAGAATGGAATTGCGTAGTATTTTATTCTACTTGTAGCGCCAACATATTCCACGGCGCTTTACAGATACAGTACTTAATTTTTACTCTGTATGGCGAGATTCTGAGGCATCCATTTAATATATACATCTTGATATAAAAAGTAATATAAAAAGTAAGCGGAGGTCACAGAACCCAGAATTCTCTAATACTTGATCACTTTGTCAAGTCCAGAATCAGATGTGATAAGTGGTCAGAAAACTGTAGAACTGTAAGAAAAAAAGATTCCCCCGAAGCCACATGAATAATTTATACACAGGCACTAGTTGTAGTCTCATTCAGGGG
The DNA here is from genome assembly GCF_031893055.1 of Leptodactylus fuscus. Taxonomy (NCBI): domain Eukaryota; kingdom Metazoa; phylum Chordata; class Amphibia; order Anura; family Leptodactylidae; genus Leptodactylus; species Leptodactylus fuscus. Next base: position 37,139,589 of record NC_134274.1, read on the forward strand.
CCCGGGGGCAGTTACACACCTTTCAGTGCCATCACAATATAACATTTCAGCAGTGGCGTAACTACCGCCGTAGCAGTGGTTGCAGCTGCCACAGGGCCTGGGACATTAGGGGGCCCGGCGACAGCCGCTACCACTGCAGTTTTTTTTTTACTTAGTAGGCCGTTACCAGCTGGAGTTACTCCAGCCAGTAACGGGCCCTATATACTTACTGATCCTCAAGCACTATTATACTCTGGGGTGTTTTCGGACCCCTGAGAATAACAATCGGAGGCCAAGGAGAGGTAAGATAACATAAAAAACTGTGTCACTTAACTCTCCAGGCTTCGGGCAGTCTTCGGTCCACTTGCGTGACGTCATATGACCTGCGACGCAGGGCCCCGGTCACATGACGTCCTGGAAGATGGCCGACAGCAACGGAGAATGCAGGGGAGGCGGGAGATAGGTAAGTAACAGTAGTTTGTTAAGTTTGTATCCCTATGGGTCTCCGATTATTATACTCTGGGGTCTGAAAAGACCCCAGAGTATAATGATTGTTCATGGGTGTCCACAATAGGACATAATTCTGTGTACTGGGGCCACTGAGGGACATAATTCTGTGTGCAGGGGCAACAATGGGACATAATACTGTGTTCTGGGGCCAGTATGGGGACATAATACTGTGTGCAGGGGCCAATATAGGATATTATAGTGTGCGCAAAAATGCACCTGGGAGGGGGGGGGGGCGGCATTAGGGGTCAGTTGGTCGAGGTCTTCAGCGTCGGTCGGGTGGGGGGGGGATGTCAAAAGTTCACCACAGGGTAAGCCATTCCTAGTTACACCACTGCATTTCAGCTTGAGTGTATAACGTATTATCAGGGCGATCTTAAAGATCCTCTGTACCATGGGTGAATAAGACAAGCAAGATAACTAATGGTGCTTTGTGAATTGTAGGATCACTCACTATCCAAAAACAGTACACAAATTACACAAAGTACAAATTCTGCCAAGGTACGAGCCTTTAAGCACCATTGTAAAGCTGCGTCTTCATGTTCAGGTTGATGCAATTTTCAAAAAAACAAGGATCATAAGTTGAAAGAACCTATAAAGGGCAGATGGAAAACCCTTCATCCTGCAAAGTTTTCCTAGAAATGGTTCCAATTGCAAACCAATCCATTTTATCCAAGTGCATGGAAATGACGCTTGTAGGAGATCCTAGAATAGTACAAACAAGTTCATAGACGATCATTGGTGCGCATGTAAAATCTGGCTATTACTTATTCCGAGGAAAAGAGAACCACAGGCTGGGCAAAAACTAAGCTCAGTACAATGATATTGGTTTAGCAACATGTACAGACACAGTGAGCAAACTCCTTGTGCAGAGAGAACCTCAATCGTGCCGCTCATGTCATCCACATTGTGGCCATGGAGCTTTCCTTTTACAGTCATAGATCCAGGCAGACAGCTTGATCCTTTGCCAACCAGCCTTGCACGGAGTCTTTTCTGCATTTTCTTCTGTTTATTAAAGACTACAAAAGGATGGCGGCCCTAACACTGTTCTGTAGACCTGCAGATCTCCATGATGAACAGCCAATATTAAGACCTAGGGAACTCAACGCGAGACATGAAGACCTCCAGGAAAGGATCATAAAACAATAAGATCCATTGCAGTTGTGATGCTTATCACACCACCGTTCAAGACGTTTCACAGCATAGAGGGCAACTTGACCTAAACATCACACAATACTCCTATTAGAAAAGTGATCATGTTAAATTTCGACTTTGTATTCCTAAACTGGTATTATGACTACACCTAGAGGTAACTGCTATAGGGTCCTAGTCCTTTTAGGGTAGCCTAGTCCTACTAAGATTGGTCTTACATACATCAGAGGAGTCTGACCAGTCTGACCTTGTGCTGAGTTGCCAGACTTATATGAACACAGCATAAGTAAAAAAAACTTGCTTAAAAAACTTATACACACGAATACATCTGAGGGCCATGTTGCATTCCACATACCACTAACCTTAGACCATGCTATATAAGTGTATAATAAGCTGGCACAGTATAATAATGCATTGTGTAAATGAGACAGACATGTCTGCTTTACCTCCAAGCATAGAATGCGTAAGTTTATAATACATGATAGATATGCTTTGTTCTTATGTAAACGCGACTCATGTCACATAAACATCCCGGTCAATCACAATGTCAATTTGTTACTTCACCATGAAACAAACCGAAATACCATTACATATAGAGTTTATATAAAGTCATAAAACTACACTTGTTATATTGTCTGCGGCATCTAAATCTGTAAAATAGAATGTTAAGCTACAAGATCCCAAAACTCCAGCTCTGCCTCCAGTTCTGGGATTGTCTAGGTCCGTGATGGCGAGCCTATGGCATGGGTGGCACTTAGAGCTGTCTCTTTGGGCACCCATCTGTGGAACAGATTATACTGTGTGGAGGCTACTGTGGAGCAGATTGTACTGTGTGGAGGCTACTGTGGAGCAGATTGTACTGTGTGGGGGCTACTGTGGAGTAAATTGTACTGTGTGGGGGCCACTGTGGAGCAGATTGTACTGTGTGGGGGCCACTGTGGAGCAGATTATACTGTGTGGGGGCCACTGTGAAGCAGATTGTACTGTGTGGAGGCTACTGTGGAGCAGATTGTACTGTGTGGGGGCCACTGTGGAGCAGATTGTACTGTGTGGGGGCCACTGTGGAGTAAATTGTACTGTGTGGGGGCCACTGTGGAGCAGATTGTACTGCATGGAGGCTACTGTGGAGCAGATTGTACTGTATGGGGGGTCACTGTGGAGCAGATTATACTGTGTGGGGGCCACTGTGGAGCAGATTGTACTGCGTGGAGGCTACTGTGGAGCAGATTGTACTGCGTGGAGGCCACTGTGGAGCAGATTGGACTGCGTGGAGGCTACTGTGGAGCAGATTGTACTGCGTGGAGGCCACTGTGGAGCAGATTATACTGTGTGGGGGCCACTGTGCAGCAGATTGTACTGCATGGAGGCCACTGTGGAGCAGATTATACTGTGTGGGGGCCACTATGGAGCAGATTGTACTGTGTGGAGGCTACTGTGGAGCAGATTGTACTGCGTGGGGGCCACTGTGGAGCAGATTGTACTGCGTGGGGGCCACTGTGGAGCAGATTGTACTGCGTGGGGGCCACTGTGGAGCAGATTGTACTGTGTGGGGGCCACTGTGGAGCAGATTGGACTGTGTGGGGGTCACAGTGGAGCAGAAAACTCCATGAAGCCCCATTCTTATGACCATATTTTGCAGGTCTGTAATTGTGTACAATTGCAGAGCTGCACATTATTAAAGTTAAATTGCCGTGTTGGCACTTTGTAATAAATTAGTGGGATTTGGGCTGCAGTTTGGGCACTCGGTCTCTAAAAGGTTTGCCATCACTGGTCTAGGCGTTAGTGGTGGCCTAATGTTCTTTCCATACAGATCTAAAGCGGGCCTATTTCTAATGTGTGAAGTGAGAATTTTTTCATAAATAGAAGTGTCAATAGTTTATTTTTATCCATTAACAAAATTAAGTGAATGAACAAAAGTGGAGAAACCTAAATCATATGAATATTTGGTGTGACCAGTGTTTACCTTCCAAAAAGCATCACTTCTTCTAGGTACACTTGTAGACGGCTCTTGTTGGAACTTGTAATGGAGATCTTCTGGGGATGTGGTACTTGCTCAAATCCTTCTGTGTCTTCATGTAATCCCAGACAGACATGTATACTTCCCTCTGTTATACTTTTTGTTAATTGTAAGGTAGATCTTCTGGCTGCAGATGGTTATGGACTGGATAGTTTATGGTACAGATATAGAGATTTCATGGTTTAGAACCTTTTCGGAATGTTAAGGATTTTAATGCAGGAGGATTCCTAGGTCACAGTCGCCATCTGCAAAAACATGCGTCCATGCAGTGTGAAACACAACCATAGAGCCAGGATGGGAACAATTCAGGCTGGAACAGGGTCATAGTCAGGTATGTGGTGTGCGGAACCCTGATCCCAAGAATGGACATGGTTACAAGAATAGGGTAGGAGTTGGATTCAGAAGCATGGTGGATAGATTGGGAAGTGGAAGACAAGACAGACAGGGATCAGGAATAAACCAGGAACTGGAACAAGGAGATACCAGGGACTGGAGTGTAGTAAGAAATTAATTCTAAAGGGCATTGCAAGATGAACTGTCATGATGTGACATACCAAGGGATGAAACCTGAATTTACTAAGAAGCAAGCTTTGGCCAGGTCCTAGATTAGTACTACAGGTGCAAGTCATATCTTAGGGTATCAGCAGACACATGGCAATGTGGCATAATACTGTGTGCAGGGGCCACTATGGGGCATAATACTGTGTGCAGGGGCCACTATGGGGCATAATACTGTGTGCAGGGGCCACTATGGGACATAATACTGTGTACTGGGGTCACTATGGGGCATAATGTGTGCAGGGGACGCTATGGGGTATAATACTTGTGTGAAGGGGCTACTATGGGGCATAATACTGTGTGTAGGGGCCACTATGGGAATAATAATGTGTGCAGGGGCTACTATGGGGCATAATACTGTGTGTAGGGGCCACTATGGGGCATAATAATGTGTGCAGGGGCCACTATGGGGCATAATAATGTGTGCAGGGGCCGCTATGGGGCATAATACTGTGTGTAGGGGCCACTATGGGGCATAATACTGTGTGCAGGGGGCCACTATGGGGAATAATAATGTGTGCAGGGGCCACTATTGGGCATAATACTGTGTGCAGGGGCCACTATGGGACATAATACTGTGTGCAGGGGCCACTATGGGACATAATACTGTGTGCAGGGGCCACTATGGGGCATAATACTGTGTGCAGGGGCCACTATGGGGCATAATAATGTGTGCAGGGGCCGCTATGGGGCATAATACTGTGTGTAGGGGCCACTATGGGGCATAATACTGTGTGCAGGGGGCCACTATGGGGAATAATAATGTGTGCAGGGGCCACTATGGGACATAATACTGTGTGCAGGGGACCCTATGGGACATAATACTGTGTGCAGGAATGAGGTGTGTGCCCATTTTGTTCATTCCATTTCTATCACATAATGGTTTACTGAATTGTATCTGTGTTTCTACACATAAGCCAATATGAGGAGTAAGACGACAAATAAGACGACTGAAGGTGTGTCTCAAGCTACTTTACACTCCCTGCAGGCTCTGTAGCTAAGCTTTAGTTACAGATCCTAGCTCTAGCCTTAAGACACTGCCAAGGAGCGAGAACTGAGAAAATGAAATAGCAAGCAATCTTCCTCTGTAGGTGCTGGCTTACATAAAAAACAAGATCTAGGAGACACCAGGAGAACAAAGGATGGCAAAATCCAGGATTGAAGTGTGGTCAAAAATATAGCTATAAAGTCATCACAAGATGAATAGTCACAGCTCTGCCCTTATGGAGGTGACACAGAGCAAGATATAGGAGGAGAGAACGATTAGGCAGTCTTCCTCTATAGGTGCCTGCTTACGTATTATTTTTCGGCTTCTGACTAAATGGTCACTAACCTTTCACATAACTAGGTCTCATTTAATAGAACATGTGACCCTGGACCAAAATGTAATGTTTTTTTGCCCTGCTTGAATAAATTCTCAAAGTTTCTGCCACTCGGTGTCTCCCTCTTTTCTAATTTGCTGTTCACTCCATGTTACTAGCAAAGATCCATCCTTAGGCCCCATTCATATTTGCATTCGGGTTTCTGTTCCTTATTAAATTTGCATGTGTCAAGTCCTAATTCACTAAGCCATGTAAGCTGGACACTTTGTGAAAGGAGGAGTCTGAGCAGGTTTCTTGCATTTACTAATTTACTCCCTTGATGATGTCATCACAGAACAAGGCGCAGTGAGTCTGGGCTTCCAGGTAGTACTCTGGGGCTGTGACTATATATTATTCAGTGTGTGCTTTAATTGCTTGTATCCATTATTTAGGCATCTTAAATAATTAACCATTTATGTACTGACAATCATTAATTAGTGATCTGCGACCTGTGGCTCTGCATTTGTTGTGCAGCTTATCGACAGCTGGAGAGCCATAGATTACAGTCCACATAGGTTAATGTATGAGACATAAGAACCTTAGAAGGTTTTTCTTGCATTTCCACATTTGCAATGAGAAAACTTGCCAGTCTCGTAATTAGAAGGGACAACACCTATCCACCGCATGCAGAGTCAGCTGAATGTATCGGGAGGACCAAGATAGTGTTTAACAGCATATAAGGGTTGGTTCACACTAGCGTACGTATTCTGTCCAGGGAGAGTCCGCATGCAGACCTCCCGGATGGAATACAATCGCAATTGCAAGTGCTGTGCTATCAAAGCACACGGACCCCATATACTATAATGGGGTCCGTGTGCTTGCTGCGCCCTGCCCACATGAATCATTCCCACGAGTCAATCATGGTGCTGACTGCACCAGCATCCAGTTGTGCACTCCGCTTCAGATTAGGCCCAAATGAATGGGCGTAGTCCGGAGGAGGGAGTGTCTTCAGGCCGAATCGCGAGGAACCGGAACAAACAGCTCTTGGAGAAAAGAACTGACTGACTCCCATTGATTTCAATGGGAGCCGTCTTTTTGGTCCGGATTTTGAGGCCAAAAAACGCTGTGTGAACTTACTCTAAGAACAATGATGATTGCATGGGAATTTCAAGTCATCCGAGAGAAAATGGAATGAGATGAGAATAGGGATTCACATGACTGAGTTGCAAAACGGCCATGAAAAACATCCAATTTACACGGCCATCTTACACCCAAGGAACAACCATTTTCACAGATTCCCATACATTCGAGTGTAGGGAGGGGGTCTGTGAAAACGGACCTATAGTATGACAAAATAATGGTCATGTGACTAGCCCCTATTCACTTGAATTGAACATAATACTGCCATGTGACGTCCGTTAAAAAAAACCCGACGTCACACAGCCATTACGTAGCTTAAGCGTCTAGCCCCCGAGTTCCTGTCCCAAAACTGGATTGTGAACACTTTGGTTTTGTATAAACATATTGATTTATTCATAAATTACCAAATTCCATACTCCTGAAATCATATTTTCCAGGTCCCTTTTATGTGAGAAATACAAAAAACGTAGGCTACCAACATACGGTTATGAACGCCAAGGTGCTGTACTCCGTAACTAAAATTCATGAAATCTGTGCCAAGTGTAAATTCTAGAATTCCTGCTCTTAAGTCTTATACTCCACATCCTTGAACAAAGTCTTTGAGGTCCAAAGCAGCCCAAGTATTCCAACCTTGCAATTCTAATAGGTCACAACATCTAAAAGGTGGGATAACGTATATTTGTCATAACAATCCAACAGATATAACGACATGTTGTAGACGCCACTAGAGCAGGGATGGATGAAACCAATGGGATTCTACATCATCGGAAGAAAAATCTGATGAGATTATTGAGGATAGTACCACATGTAAAGGTGAATCTGTAATATATGGCAGTACTGGGACTGAGTATTAGTCTTTTATAGTATCTTCTTTTCTGAGCTCCAGCAGTATACACACACGTGCGCAGGCTCCAGCTTTTGACAATAAGGGTGCATTCACACAGAGGAAAATGGCACTGAATTTGGTGTGGAATTCATTGAAGTCAAAGGGAGGCTTTTTTTCAGCGCTGAATCTGATGCGGATGCCACACCAAATTCAGCGCCATTTTCCTCCGTGTGAATTGCACCCTTAGGCCGGGTTCAGACGGGTTTTTTTGGTCAGGATTTTGACGCCTCCCATTGAAATCAATGGAGCCGGCCATTTCCTTTTTCCACGAGCGGTTTGTTCCCACTCACGGAAAAAAAGAAGTGACACGTCCTTTCTTCAGGCGGATTCTGCAGCTGATTCAGCCGTGGCCATCCGCCTTTCGACACCTCCTTCCCAACCAGGCCCATTCATTTGGGCCTAATCCAGAGTGGAATACTGCGACCACTGCATCGGCATCCAGGCGCGGCTAGCCGTTTTTTAATCCGGAATCTAAGCCAGCCACCGCGTCAAATTCCGGAACAAAAAATCCCGTCTGAACCCGGCCTTAGGGTCCATTCACACGAGTTTTTTGGCGAGGAAAAAATCTGCTTCAGGAATGAGGGTAAGTTCACATAGAAATTTTTGGTCAGGGTTTTGAGGCCGGTATCAGGTCTTTTTCCGGGAGCCATTTCTTCCGGCTCCTGGAAAAAAGAAGCGAGGTGCTCATTCTTCAGGCCGAGTCGCCTCACGATTTGTCCAGAAGACACTCCCTCCTCTGTAGTAAGCTCATTCATTGGGCCTAATCCGGAGCAGAGTGCGCGGCTGGATGCCGATGCAGTGCATCGGCTTTCAGTCGCGGCTACCCAGTTTTTGCCCCGCCTCAGGTTCTGGACCAAAAAACCCCATGTAAACTTACCCTTAGGAAATATTTTTTTCCTCCAGCACAGTGTATGGACCTTGAGAAAACCGCCAGCAATTTTTCCACGTGGATTTTCCACCTCCCATAGACTGCATTGGTTTTTGTAAGCAGAATCTGCTTGAAGGAAGCTAGCTAAAAAAGGAAGCTAGGGGAAATAAAAAGCTAGCAGAACCCATAGAACTCTATGGGGAGGCGTTTTATTCCGTGTAGATTCTGACACAGATTCAGCGCCAAAATGGACCCTAAGGGTGCCCAGCTGAACAAGCCATTGCTCCCAACCCACTAATACACAAGTATGCTTGGTCTAGTTCAACATGGGTCTCAATAGCAAGATGGGAGTGAGCTGCTGTCAGAGTCCTCTGGCGGTGGTTTATCTTGCCTGGAAACAAAGGGATTGGGCGATGAAACTCTTCCTTTCTGTGGATTCGGCTGCTGGTACTCACAAAGGAAGGGGTTACTGCAGAGGTTTGGGATAGCATAGGACATAACCAACTATCACCCGTGATGACAGGCCTGGATCCACTGGAACAGTTTCTAGTTCAGGCACCCTGGCAATGGTATCAACAACCCATAACGTGGCTACTGATACTAACAGGTGGCCTCGGCGGCCATGTTGGGGGCTACTGATGTCATTGTCGGAGTGCTGCAACTATAGACTGACACCGCAGACTAAGGCCCTGCTGTTGGGAATCAATTTTTCTTGAGCCAGAAAAATCCACTTAAAATTAAAGCTCGTCTTAAGTCCTTTGCAGGTGAATTTTCACTTCTAACTAGAGGGAAAGGATCAGGGAAATTTTAGTGTCATGGCGATTACTTTTACGAAAGGAAAGAGCGGACGCGCTGAAGACGCACTGGAATGTTCAGCCGGACAGAGATAATACCTTGAAGAAATGTATTGCATACAGCGCCGCGGCTGATACATTGAACTAACGTCACAATAGCTGTACACATACATTGTAACAAGTATTCTTGAGTGGAGATTTGGGGTATACTCTGATTTACTTATCAAAGATTTAATAACTGGCATGTTTCAAGAAATCATTTCCAAAAAAAAAAAAAAAAAAAAAAGTGCAGTTACTTGTAGTGTCACTTAAACTGGTCTACGGAAACAATTTTGGAGCGTGCCACGGTGCCCCGAATTCAAGTATCAGCAGAAGCAAATCACTGCCAGTCACCTCTAGCAGTAAAGGGGTAAGGGGTGAGAAGACTGTTGATATACTACAAGACCCAAGCAAAAGTTTACATAGTATATTGGTGAGACACAGCTCTTTATGTCGAAACCCCTGGTCAAGTACCTACGATTAGTGTGTTATGAAAAGAAGAGGAAAAGGCTCTCGGGTTGATCCGTATACACTAAAGATTAACTGAGCACTTGAAAATGTCCACGCCGTCTGGCCAACTCAGCGGTCACGGCCGACGTCGCTCATCATTGAGTCTGTTCTCCATGTATTGGACTAGTACATTTTTCCACGCTCCTTCAGAGTTCGTCCATAGTTGTGTCCCCTGTCTGCTAGTGTTTTTTTTTTATGCTGGTTTTTCCATGGATCATCTTGTACAATGGAAGACAAGGTTGGGAAAGGTTCACCGATGCTCTATTGGAATATGTTGCTGACGCAATGGCAACATGGGTGTGTAATGGATCCACTGTAACAAATTTCGATGACCATTAAGTTGCAGATCGGTAGAGACTGGTCATTGCCCTTTACTTCACTATGACACTATGATATGAAGGTTGAACGTGAAGAACTTCACAAGGCACCAGCTGGGATCCACAGGGCTTTGTTCTGTTCTTGATCCACAATTGCTAGAATCTGAGTGCAAATACTGAACAGCGCACCCCCTTGAATTACAGCTGGATTGAGGAGAAAGCAGAAAAACAATTCCAAGTTACAGCAAGTGCAACACCAATGTCAGGGCAAGAACATAAAGCTTCACTTTGCAACATTGTCATTGGAGTTTTCTTACCTTCAGCAATATACATTACGCACGGTTTTATACAGTCATTCAGAAATCTACAAACCTGACGCAGCTTTTTTGCTAACGCACCTGTAAAGTACTTGCTGTATTCTTGTTCTATTTTCTGTGCAGATTCAAACTGCTCTTTGGAATTTTTCTGTGTCACCTTGTCCCGTAGAAAGATTGGATCTTTTTGTTCCCTAAAGGAAAAAAGTCATATATGATCATAGATACGGGGTCATGTGAAATGTGTGTGCGTGGAAAGTTTTCTATTGTTTAACGTTTGTGGACATATCAATGTTCTATAAAACTAAAAGCGATACAAAAAACATGAACCTATTGAATCTGCCCTCATGTATTCCACATTCTTTAGAGTCTTATGAGATATGCATCTTTATTTAAGCTCAGACATTTTGCTTAGTATTCCAGAGACAGACTTCCCATATTATTGATCCACATACAGTAGCACTTTATTAGCGTTGATACTAGAGATGAGCGAGTAGTATTCGATCGAATACCTCGCTGCCATAGTGTGTAAGCGGCCGATCACCAACGGGTTAAGCAAAGTGAATATTCGATGTGCTTAACGCCTTGGTGTTCGGCCGCTTACACGCATTCCTATGGCAGCGAGGTACTCGATCGAATACTACTCGCTCATCTCTAGCTGCTACCCATCAATGAGATATCAGGATGCATCTTATGGTTGATATTGGGTGTCAGCTTCAGACCTTGCAGCTGTGGTCACCATAAAAGTCATCACAAGCTAAATATTAAGTTGTGTCGGTGATTTCCATAATTTCTGAAGATATTTACTCTTAATTTTTCATCCTGAAATCTGTGGGATTACATGCCTATAAACACAATCCAATGAGAGATGCCAGACAACTTTAGTGAAGAAGCAACAGAGAGGTCTCACTATGACAGGTCCAGTGTATTCACAAGCCTGATGCCCACTATCTTAGCCGTATTAATAACTAATGGCGGCCAGACCTCAGCAGTCATAAGTCACTATTGAAGGAGCAGGAAAGCACTAGGCTTATGATTTACAGAAGGCTCGTAACAGAAATGTATTCCTCTGTTGGTCTATTATTTAAGTGGCACAACATATATGTTGCCAGGGGGATCTAGCAGAGAACCCAAATCCAGCCAATAATCTCTTGTGGCTGGGCCTACGCTAGGTTCATACTACAGCGTCGCCTTTCCAATACTGTAGTCCACAGGGGAACCAGAACAATGGACTACTGTAATATCGGTTAGACGCAGAGACCAGCAGATGCCATTGACTGTAATGGGAACCAGAACAACGGACAGGTGGACTCCTGAAATAGCAGTTATTAATAAATCACTTACTTTATTTGTTTGGTGCTTTTGTACCGGATAAAAAGGACAATTGGATAAATGTGGACGCTGTGAAGTCTCTCAATGGCGTGAGGAGCTATATCCAGAAGACAGTGGCAGTTCTAAGACGTAAAAAAGAAACAAATCTCAATATATAAGGCGCTCACCCAGAAAACAAAATATTACAGCATGGAATGGATTGTAAAGACTGAGACTATTAGGAGGAGCAGAAACAACAGATTTTATTGAACAGATTACATTGGTACAATCTCTACAGGATATACAGTGTACAGTGTCCATGGGCCAGAAACGCTGCGCTTTTGGAAAAAAATCACGGCGTTTTACAGTACTTGCAAAGTGGATGGAATTCTTACGAATCTCATGCCCATTTTGCGGAAAAAATCGCAGCGCGGACAAGCTGCGATTTCCAAAACCGTCACGGTTTTGAAAATCACAGCATGCCAATTAGATCTACGGAAACGCTGGCGGCTTTCCTGTAGATATAATTGTAACAGAAAGTCCGCGGAGGAAAATTCAGTGAACTTTCTGTTCAAAGCACTGCAGGAAGAACTGTGATGTGTTCACGCCGCAGTTGTTCCCACAGCACTTTAGCGCAGTGGGGCCTTCGCCTAAGACCTGATTTTTATTTTTTCGAATGAATACATATAGCAAATAACATCATTTTATAGAGTTGCGTAGTCGTGGCTGATGAAAACGTACCTTATCTGTGATCTCTTTAATAGAAGCCACCGTGGTAACATCAAAATGGCCACTGCGCCTCTTGTAGTCTATGAAGAGGCAGTCCTTTACTCCACGCTCTATGGCCTGCTGGGAGGCTTTCATTACTTCTGTAAACACAAAGTAATACAAAAACATAACCATCACATCAAAATAAGCAATTATAGGCGGACACACTGGAAACCATGTGCCACAAAGCCACACCAACTGAATGTCATATGAGAATATAGCTATGTGACTGTAATCTTACCAAGCGGGCATCTGCAGAACTTCCCTGGGGACTCTTTGACTAGCATGTCCTTCACAGCATCAACTAATGGTCCTAAAATCAGCACCGGACGGGGCGCAGTGCAGTCTACCCTCTGCACTCGTTGGTAGGCCAAGTTCATAGACTCTAATGAAAGGTAACAAATGTGAACAGAAAGATGAAACTTTGTTTCTAAGAAATAATATACATAATATACACGACAGGTCATTAGTATCTGATCAGTGGGGGTGCAGCGACCAGACGCTGCGCCAATCTGCCATCCAGCTGGCTACAGGCACTGACGCTTTTGCTGTGGATGGGGCTGGAAGCAGCTCTGCAATAATTCAAGTAATAGGGACAAGGCTGTAGTACCCTGGCACACTGTGTCTATTACTTAGATAGGAGCAGAGCTGCTTCTAGTCCCATCCACAGCAAGCGTCCAGCTTACTGATCAGATACATATGGCTTATCTCACCCTCTGATAGGTGAGATTATCACGAGATGTTACATTGTTACTGACCATTGAGTGTTCTAAATGTTACTGTGCATGTGTGTGCAAACATACTTATACACATACATATACACACATACATATACATATGTATATAGACACACACACACGTTAATTTTTATTGTTCTATGACTGATATCTAGTGGACAAGCAAACTTCATCAGATTGCTTCCTAAAGTTCTCTCACCGTCAAGGAAGGGGATAGAATCTGTGCTAATAGTGTCCAGTCCTTGAAGTTCTTTGCCATCTCGAGACCCACTTCGCTTGTGTTTATTTTTCCTGCGGAAAAACGAGCGCCTAGCAGCGGCAGAGAGAGTTTTAGCTGCTCCACCTTCATCTCGTACTTCAGAAACACTGAGACGCCGGGAAAATTCTTGCTCCATCCTACAAAAAGTAAGTGAAAGGCATATACAACTTGGCTTGCTGGTGTTCCAAGGAGGCTTACAGTAGATGCATTTCTATGCTATAACTGTTGTAAGAGATCACTATCTATCATATATATATATATATATATATATATATATATATATATATATATATATATATATATGACATTCTGGGTATACAGATATACAGAGGACTTTCGTAAAAGTATGGCTGTGTTTTCTAGTTGCAAAAAGATCAAACACCACTCACTTACATTGGTGAAACAGTCGCAGGGCGACACAGCTATCTTTGGTCTCAGAGAAAATAAAAGGTTAATGTACAAATAACCTTCCATATTGTTCTAACTGGTGCATGGATTATACTTGGTAAAAGGTCCTCTTTAAGAAGGTGGATTATTCACATCTTGTAAAGCTCTGCACCTGCAATTTTGGCTTACCCTATTTGCAAGATGGAGCATGGTACGTGATAGGTTTACATAGCTTGTAACAAAATGAATACTCACATATACTTGCTGGGAATCTGTCCCCTCTCCAGTTTCTGTGCATTCTCATCCAGCTGCCAACCCATCCAAGTACCGAAAACTCCTTGAGGGAGAGTGTCATCCACATACAATATATCATCCTTCTTGAAACTCAACTCCTGAGGGTGCTCGGCTTGTCGGTCATAAAGTGCTCTGAGGAAACACATTACATTTAGTGACAATGCTGGTAAAGTTCTCTGTTCTTACACAATGTTGTCATAATCATTGAAGTTACTTCTCATTCTCTGGGGAGATGACCACAAGCAGAAGTCATTTGGACAAAAGTGCTAATATGCTTCTTAGATCAAAGTAACCCTAATGCTTATGAAGAAGTATAGATTTCTTATTTCAAATGCCAACCCACAATGGGCTTGTTGAAGTGAAGTATTTTTCTTGTTTGTGGTGGAACCACCTCCAGTCTCCTCTCTTGGTAAAACTTGACGGATATTTTTATCAGTCCTACTATGTAAATTTTTACTACTTGTACTACCTCTTTGGTTTTGACATCAGCTCCTCTGTAAGGGCCCGTTCACACGGGCACAGAGGGGACGGATTATGGTGCAAAATCCACGTCATAATTGGCTCCCTCACAATGTTGGGTCTATGGAGACCGCATGTGTTCTTTATTCCGCTAGCGGCATGTTGCCACTAGGGGAAAAAAGAAGCGAGCTGCCCTTTCTTCAGGCGGATTTCGCGTCTCGTTGAGCTGCGGCGTCTGCCTCGTGGCAGCAACCTCCGGAGTCGGCCCATTCATTTGAGTCTGCGCAGGAGGGAGAAGCTGCTACTGTCGGAAGCCGTGGCTCCCTGCGTCACTCTCGGTGTCAAAATCCGCCCTTCCGCCCCCCATGTAAACGGGGCCTAAGGGTTCCAGGTGGATTCTGGAAATTAATTAAAATTAGGCTAAGGCCTCATAGGCTGGAAACGCTGCGCTAAGGAAAAAAGAAGCGAGGTGCTCATTCTTCAGGCTAAGTCGTCTCGCGATTCGGCCTGAGGACACTCTCTCCTCCGGACTAGGCCCATTCATTGGGCCTAATCCAGAGCGGAGTGTGCGGCTGGATGCTGGTGCATTGCACCGGCTTTCTGTCGCGGCTACCCGCCTTTTAGTCCAGAACCTAAAGCGGCCTCTGCCTCAGGTTCCGGACCAAAAATCGCCGTGTGAACTTACTCTAAACACTTGTAAAAAAAAGACTGACCTTATGTAAAAGCCATCACCAGGCTGGTCTTTGATCTTGTTGAACTCGTCCACCTTTTGTTGCACCTTCAACTTCACGTTTTCTGTTGGTTTCAGCATTTCTAGGTAGGCTTCCTCCGCTGTTTTGTTTCTCATATCGACAGAGCCATACTAATGATAATTATAAAGAAAAAAATCGAGCAAGGTGAGAAAACTGAATCAAATATAGAGCAAGGCATAGAAAGGAAATACAGAAAGACTATCATACATGCCAGGCAGTTATACAAGTGGTTGAACATATACAAGTAAGTATTCCGGGTTCTTAAAACATATCTGAATTTTTGATTTTCTAGCAGAATTTGTTGCAATAATAAAAGTAATGTCGGTGACATCATAGGAAGCTAAAGTGGCAATAAGGAAAGCTGATAATTGGGGGACCAGCCGGAATATTAGTAATAAAGATATCCAGTGCAGGGAATGCATTGCTAAACTTTATTTTCCCCGCAAAACCCCTTTAGGCCGGGGCCCATGGTGCGGAAACGCATCATTTTTTGTTGCAAATTTTGATGCGGATTTTTGAGCCAAAGCCAGGAGTGGAATGAACAGAAGGTAGAAGTAGAAGAACTTCATATATATTCTCCATTCCCTCTGTAGCCATTCTTGGCTTTGGCTCAAAAAACCGCAACAAAATCTGCACAAAAGAAGCTGCTTTCCGCAATGTGGGGCCTCGCCCTTTAAGAGTAGTCTATGATTATGAAAAACTGGCACATCATAACATGAAGCAACCAGTATGTGCATCCCACATACATCTATAATGAAGTCTCCAGTCAGCAGTCCCTCCAGTGCACCAGAAGTATTATCCTCATCTAAATCCAGCACATATACTCCATGCAGGTTCCCTCCGCAGATCTGCATTCCCAGCTCCACCGGAGATTTAGAAAGGGTGACTGTACGGATTTCTGAGTGTTTTTTAATGCCATCCACTGGTGTCCTGGTAAAAAAAAAAAAAAAAAAGAGTGTTAATCTAAAAGCCACTACTAAATAACAAACTTTAGAGTTGATTATAAAACATTACATACATTGTTTATAAGATTTGGTGTGTTACAAATAAAGAGAAAAATAAGAAGCACCTAAGCGAGCTGCAGGGACTTGTACTAGGCGTGGTTTCTTTTGATGGCGGCGTCATGGTCCCCTCGTCTTGCTCACTCACAGTGTCGATAACAGAATGATTGTCGGGGGTCGCCGCACCGCTGCCATGAGGTGTGGAATGAGACGTGCTAGCATCTAGACGGGAGCTGGTAAAGTACATAGAAAAGTAAGAATACAAAGAACGGAAGAAAACAGTAAGGAATAGTAAATTGAAATAAACAACATGGCTGCACATAATACCTGGATCGTGAATGCAATGGCTGGCACATGTGAGGATTGTACTGGGCCAGGATGGTAATGGTATCACACTGCTGTCCGATGATCAGACGAGCTTGCTGCTCGGTGGCGTTTCTTAAATTTATACCATTAAACTGCAGGAAACAGAACAAAGATTAATGTAAGATGTGGATTTCTAGATAATGGTTTCTATGCTGGGACGACAAGAACTCAGTCCCGCAGATAGATGTTCTGGGCTCTGGTGACCCGAACCAATGCAGATAGATAGGTTAGGGTCACTTGTGAATCGCTGCCTCCATTTTCGAGTACACAGGTTGGTTCTGGTGACACCAACTACCTATCTACTGGACTACTGTATCACTTTATACTATACAAAGAATAAACTTTATTTTGCATACTATCCCTTGAGTGTAGAGGGACACTTGCACTCACCCAGTACAGCAACTACCTGGGAACCGTGCAAAGACTTATTTCCAGACAGTAATCCTTGCAAGAAAAGTGGAAGTTGCATATAAACATTTACCACTGCGCTTTAGCAATTAAAAAACGATTTATTCTATATCAGTGAAAAATAATTTTCCAGGGAGTCTGTCAGTAACGTAGAACATGCAAAACTGCTGAAAGAGCTAGGTA
This sequence comes from Leptodactylus fuscus, assembly GCF_031893055.1. NCBI lineage: Eukaryota > Metazoa > Chordata > Amphibia > Anura > Leptodactylidae > Leptodactylus > Leptodactylus fuscus. The sequence continues at coordinate 37,156,896 of NC_134274.1, forward strand.
GGGGCAGGGGGTTCTTACTGACAGATACTTTTTGGAAGGAAAGCTTTAAAAACTGGGTGCCACTGTGCAATGGGAGTGGCTGCACCCGTGGCAGTGCACAGAGCCTTCACGTGCTCCACAGTGCCCCCCTCTGTAGCAGCCATCAGATGATCACTACAGCGGTCATCCAAAGCTGAGACTAGGGGCTGAAAATACGGAGCGCAGGACTTTTCTCTCAACCTATTTTAGGCAAATTCAGCAGCGGAGTCTCCTATGGAATCTCCTCCCTAGACGAATCAAACACCTAAAATGCTGTATTACCTCCAGAAGCTGGTCCCCGTATTCCAGCCCGGCTTGCTGAGCAATGCTTCCAGCCATCACTTTAGAGACAAAGATGCCTCCACTTTCTCCGCCACCAATTGAAATGCCAAGCGGTTCAGCTCCTTTCTGCACCTTGACATGTCGAGGCTCATCTACTAGTGGTCTGCGGAGAAAACATACAACTTAGCATCATTGACTAGTGGAAGTATCTGCACTGCGATGACTGCATTGTATCAGAAGTGACCACATCTGTACATGCATTACCTATCAAATGCAAGAACTCTATTACTACAAATGCTGTACTTGCATATAGAGTAAAGGACTATGGAGACCCCGCACTTCAATGTGAAAAAAACATATCAATGTCTGTTTGAGAAGCTGATAGCATGGACACCAAATCCAGCTGTTTATGCAGGAAGCTGATGCCAGTGAGGGGGTAAGATGACCCAAATTTATTAAGAGTGGCACATATAAGGAGGCGTTCACAATTGCGCCTCTGTACACCTGGGTTTCCGTCCTGATCCCCAGCCAAACTAGATAGGAGACGGCTTCCCGGCGGTCAGTTTTAAAACCCATTCATTTGAATGGGTTTTAAAAGCAAACCGCCAGACTGACACAGGGTGCACAGAGGCGCAAGTGTGAACACTCCCAACCTGTGTGCCAGTATTTATTCTAAGCCCCCATTCACATTGCCACATTTGTATCAGCGTGCTATCCCCTCCAGTGAATAGCACACTGACCCATTCATTTCTATAGCCCCATGTACGTTGCTGGGATTTTCACAGATCTGTGAGCCTGGGCCATAGGACCCAGGACAGGTTCTATTCTTATTTATTTTCTCCTCTGGGCACTTTCATTCTGGACCGCACAGAAGGCACTTGAACGCTATCTGTGTGCCATTGTTCAGTTTTTCATGGTCATGTGCATGTTGTCTTATATACTTTTAACCCTTGAGAATAGCCTTTATCAGCCTGCTACTTTCAATGTCCACCCCTAGAGGGCCTAGATTTACTCAATTAGGATTTGGAAGACTTGCATGCTTACTACATCGTCCTATTCCCAGTAACTACCACGAGATGGCAAACAAGGACACGTTACTTTTCTTTCTATTTCAATGCAACACTATGGCGTACAACTTGGCTAGACAACTAATCCACAAACTATGGAAAGATACATTGTTTTTGTCTATTTGGTACAGAGTTCTCCAGATTTTATTTTTTTTATATGATTCATCTCATGAATTTATGGATGGTTGGAAAACCTGGTGTCACTTGACAAACATGATGGCATCCAATATTGAATAATGCAGGACAGCCTTATAATGGGAAAGCGGCTTACAAAGCTCTATTCATCATGTCATACATGTAGAACTACATATGGGCACATAGCTCTCCGGTTTCACCTGATGTGGTTATTAGATTATTCCAATAGAAACCAATAGAATAATAATAGATACTCGCCTCGGCATCTAGGCATACGTTTAACAATCACTTGTATGTATTGTATACGGAATATGTGGTCATTATAAGCATTTTGGCTTCGGTTCTTTCTGCGGGTTTCACCTGTATTGTAGTTATATTGTCAGAATACTATGACAGTACAATGCGCAGCAGGTATTTGTTGATCCAAAAGACTATACAGTCACCACTAACAGGTCTATCCCAAGGAATACTAAACTAAAGAGTAAGAAAAAGGATCCAGATACAACTTTCTACATGCTTAAGAGAAAGCCTTGTCTAAACCTTAAAAAAAATTAAAGTTTTCAGCCTCCCAATAATCCAATGTTGTTTAGTAGGGTTGAGCTGATCTTGAGATTTCAGGATCGGTTGTAAAATCCGATTTTTGAACATTTTCCAGTCAATCCCGATCGATCGCCTAGGGTTGAGTGATCGGGAAAGATCGGATCTCGATCAGTGATTGAGCAAATAGGGTTGAGCGATCGGGATCAGGAAAGATTGGATCCTGATCGGCAATGCAGCAAATTTGACAATCACGATTGGGATCGGCTGGAAAATGATCGAAAATCGGATTTTAAAAACGATCCTGAAATCTCAGATCTGCTCAACCCTACTAGTTACTTTATGTATATGAGGTAGGGTTGAGCTGATCTTGAGATTTCAGGAGCGTTTTTAAAATCCGATTTTCGATCATTTTCCAGCCGATCCCAATCATGAAATTTGCTCGATCGCTGATCGGGATCTGGTCTTTCCCGATTCTGATCACTCAACCCTATTGTTTAGTCTTACATGATCACCAATGTACACGCTACCTTATATGAGTGCCATACACATTACATAAATATTGGCTGACCTTGATTTTGGTGTAATCAGCCAACCATGTAAAGGGTTGAGTCTGGGGGCCTCCCAACTCTCTCTCCATGTCTAGAGGGCTGGTATATGGAGGGAGATATAGTCTTGCTTACCCTGCCCACACACAGTGATTGACACCTCCCTCTGTATTAGAACATGGAAGACTGTGATTGTGTGTGGGGCAGGGTCAGCGGGACTCTTACTTTCTCTTAGGCTTAGTTCACACAGAGTTTTTTGGTAGCGGATTTTGACGCGGAATCCGCCTCAAAATCCGCTACCAAAAATAGCTCCCATCGACTTCAATGGGAGCCACTCGCTTATTTTTCCGCTAGCTAGTAGCGGAAAAAAGGAGCAACATGCCTTATCTTGCCCGGGATGCCGCAGCTGATTCAGCCGCGGCTTCCGGGGCTCGAGACATGCTCCAGTGTAGACCCATTCATTCAGGCCTACACAGGAGCGGGATGCCGATGCAGCATGGAGTAGTGCAGAATGTTCACACGGCGGAAAAGGTTTCCACGACTTTTCTTCCGTGTGACCATAACCTTAGAAGTCCAGTTAAGACTTACACAACTTGTTGCTTTACACCAATATTGACATTTGTGCATTAAACAACATTTCCCCTTTACAAATCCAAGACAAGGAAGAATCACAACATGCACCAACATGCAAAAGCAGAAGAAAATACAAGGCTAACTGCTTCAATTACAGGACACATCAGCAACAGCAATGTATACACCACCCAAAGCAGCCACTAAGTAAACGTATGAAGACAACAGGATCACATTCCAGCATGCCATAAAGCAGAGGGTGGAAAAAGCTGTACAAAAGCAGCAAAGGATCTGTACACATTAGGACGAGACTTAAGCAGAAGTCAAGAATCAAAAGGACTCGGACAAGAGGCAGACCTTAAGCATCTTACTGAGGAAAACCTGGGCCTAGAATGGGCTGGAAGCCTCAGTAAAGACCTAGTACGGAAGACATATCTAGAAGATGAAAAGTGGGGAAGGAAGTAATAATGGCTTGGGGTACAAAGGAAGTATGGAGACGTGGCAAGGCAAGAGAGGAAGGATTATGACAAGGAGAAAGTAAGATTGAGCCAAAAAGTTCCATGCGTGGAATGGTAAGGAAAGAAAAGTTACATAGTTACATACAGGTTGGAATGAGAAGTGTAGTAATAGACCGTGTTATAAGGAGGGAAAAGAGGGAAATATAGAAAAAAAAACAAAGGAACATGGATTAATAATAGCGGACACTTAAGGCAAACACAAGACACAGAAGACTGTGGGAATATAAACTCTTAAAGGGGTTTTCTGGGCTTTTAATATTTAGGACCTTGATCTGATCCCTACACAATGGATAGCCCAGTCTACTTCCAGCTCCATCCATTGTGTAGTTCAGGTGCCAGTAGAGAACAGCTGATCCTAGCGGTGCTGGGCGTCAGACAACCACCGATCTGATAAGTCAAGAATAATAAGAACCTGGAAAAGCCCTTATAGTCCAGGGTCTGATTTGTATATTAGACATCCAAACAACTGGACGTGGTATAAACCTTGTTAATAGTCGATGAAGAATTTAGCTGGTCATGTACATTAGATAAGGTCAGCTAAGCCAAACGATTTTGCCCCAAATCTCCATCACCGTTCACTGTGCAGACATAATGACCTGTCCCCTGTATTCTATGTACTGAAAGTACTGAATGACAGGCCAAGGAGCCTTCACAAGGCTCCAGGCTGCCATAGAAATGGGACGCAGGCCCCGGAGCTTTCTTCGGTTGCCTGCGATCGTTGGGAAAGTGGTGCCTTGGTCAAAGCTGAGGGATTAATGCCTGTGATCGGTGCGGGCACTGATCGCGGGTATTAGTGCATGGTGTCTGCTGTATAAAACAGCAGACCCCGGGCAGCTATGGCGGCCACCCGGTTCCCGAGCGGCCACCATAGTTAAACACCCGGCATCCGCCGTAATAGTACGGCGGATGTCGGAAAGGGATTAACATACTGTAGCAGTTGTAACAAATGTATCACGCCAGCCTGCTATATTTCCTCAGCACATTTTGAACCTTTTTCAATCCTGGTAAGTTTATGCATCTCATGAGAATACAGGTAACTCATAGTAAGGCATTTTTCATGGTTGTCTTTGTTCCTCCAAACATCTCATCAGCATATTGACAAAGCTGTGATATCTCACCAATGGAGACACTCGGAGTCAGGTGACCCTAAACTATGGATGTTCAGGGCTGGGGAGAAACACCAAGTTATGGTGACAGACTCCCTTTAACACCCAGTTGTCACTTTATTCACACATATCGAGTAGGAATGACAGAGGAGATATTTACTAAGATGATAATGATATGATAATAAGTTATCTTTCCTTTCTAATATCTATTTATTAAGGTTTTGTTCATATCATAGAATCCTCCGGCATAAGAAGACTGTCCAATGTAACGTCAATCGTTAGCTTCTCTTTAGCAGGACACAGAAGGTCTAATCTACCCTGGGACTATATCCTGAACCAGCTCCGTATATTCAGTAGGCTAATGTTTGTTAGAATATCTCTCCTAGGCCCGATTAGGTTTTTTTTCATGAAACTGGGTGCGAAACCAGTGAGGGGAGATACAGTTTAGGAACAGACAAGCTACAATGTTGTGACTGCTATGACATTGTTACGCACAGAAATAGAAATTCCACCCTTATCTTAAATGACAAATAATGAAATTTTACCTGTCTTTCCTACGGTCGCCCATGGGTACAGTGCTGATGGAAATTCTAGGCAAGCTGGCAATGGAATTTTGTGACTGGCTACTTGCAAATGATGAGGTTTCTAAGTTGAGGGGAGAATGAGGAGGGCTGGCGAGGCTGGGACTGCTGCACTCGGACTGTGAAAGGGAACCTGGAAAGGAGAGACAAAAATGCACCGGGACTTATTTCTGTGTACACTACTATTATGTGCAGACTAGCATAGGAGCCCTCAGGTTACCCGGGCACCAAAAATGTCTACCTACCAAATTATATAATATATATAAATATATATAATATATATAAAATATAATCTATATAGCTGAACTGGCCTGAAAATCTGCAACGTGCAGACGTTTGTGAATCATCGTATTACCATCCACTTAACCTCTTACCGTATCACCATACATATAACCTTAAGTTCTTCCTGTAAGAAATTGGCCAATATGTGGAGATACTTTTTTACTATAGAAATAATTTCAATTTCAAGCCAGATGTGATAAATAATGATAGATAATAATAGTAACAACTATATAACATACCCCTGTCTGAACCCATCGGACACCTCAAATATCTTGGCGTTAGAGGAATTTTAATGCGTTCAGTCCTTGAGGATCCTGAAAAGCAAGAGGAAAAATGTCAGCGCTTCCACTGAGTGCAGTGCAGATACATCCAGCCATGCAATATTTTTTCATTTTGCATTTCGTTACTATTGTATTTCTTATCCTTACTAATAAGTTTGTGTGTTTGGATGTTTGTTCCTCAATCACACTGAAATGGACGAACGGAATACACTGCAATTTGACACATGCCTAGAATGGCTCCCGGAACAGAACATAGGCGCTTTCCCATCCCCGTAGATTGCCGGGATTGCTGACCGCGAACACCAAAATCACGGTGTATGCTGAAGGACCTGAGATGACGTCATCTCAGGCCCTTGCGCTGTTCTCCCATTGGATCACGCCGGCTCAAGCCGGCCACAGAGAGAGAGGAAGAAAATGGCGTTGCATATGTGGGCAGCCGAGTGCCGAACATGCCGCCATCGGTGGAGCCAGGCGAGTGGCGTGGATCGGTGAGACCACTGGGGCCACGGGGATCAGAAGGGGTAGGGGGAACTGGGACAAAGTTCGTCAAACCATTGTCTACATGTGGTGCTCCGTGCATGGCTACATGGGGCGTGGGTAGGGCAGAAGAGGGGCAGGCTTGAGAGGAGGGGAAGGAGTGGGGGGGAGCCGGGAGTGCAGAGGTGGGGCCGGGGGTCTGCGGGCGCGGTGGTCTGGGAGGGGCTTATGGCGGCCGCAAGGCAACGGGGGGACGCTGGAGGTGGGTCGCGCGGGGGGGGGGAGGAAGGGGGTCGCGGATGAAGTCGTGGGTAATGCTAGTAATATATGAGGCGGAAAAGCAAAAACAGAAGTTTGGAAAAAATGCAATAACATAACCTAGAGTTTACAAAAATTTTTAAAAAACAACTATTTTTATAGAAAGACATTTAGCATCCGGTCGCTACAAAGAGCATCTCTATTTTTTGGATGCATGCATTACAATGGCCACCATTTTCCCTGTGATGGCACTAAACATCCACTTTACGTTTGCTTATTCCTCTGTAGATTACAGCTGGTTATAGGGGATCCCTGTAGGGGTGAAGTCTAGGAATTGAGGAATATCTAACAAATACATAATAGCAATCTAAAAAGTACAAAAGTCTGCCATCTGCTGGTAGGTGGTCAACATCACATGAGAGATGGCAGACACCATTGCACAGTTGTTGGATCAGGAAGGGTCTCCACATTTAGGAATTAAAATGTTATTCCTAATTTAAGGTAAAGTTCTAAGAAATACTATATGCCAAGCGAATGATCGACGTGGGCCTGCATCTATCAGACGTCCATGGCATAGCTCGTGGAATAACTCATTTAAAGGAAGGATCCAAGAGAAATAAGGCTCAAAAATAAATAATAAGGAAAAAAAACTTGCACGTATTTGATGCCATCAAAGCAACTATGAAGAATATCCTAAATAATGCTTGCTTACCTAAACGGGCACTGGAAGGTAAAGAGTTGGAGCCATGTGGTACCCGAGGGCGGGTGGTATCACAGTATTCACTCGGGTGTTTGTGACTGAGGTCCAAGCTGAGCCTGCCATGGTGCTGTGCGCTGTGTAGGGTTACAATAATGTCATACAAAATACTCAATTTACCATCTTCACTTTAAGCAGAGTTAAACTTTTATACGTGTCCCAAAAACGGTTAAACAAAATTTTTTTTCTCTGTTTCCTTGTTTTTGACATAAGCGATCACTGTGTCCACATCACACAAACCAGAATGTCTATGGGCAACGTGATCCCCTGGCCATTACTGCAATGATGGTTACTGCAGTGTACATGTGACAATCCCCACATACACAGGAGTAATTCTATGTATTCTATGTAGAATTCTTAGTAACTTTGATCATATGGAAAGCATGCAGCACGGATACATTTTAAGGGGGTTAGAAAAGCATTATGTCTCGAGTTAAAGTCCCACCCTTGCTCCAAGGCTGAGCGACACACTGCAACGCAACCCTACTGACTGCAGGGAACCAGAGTTGCAATGCAAGAAAATCAGCCATGTTTCTGTAATCTTGCAGAACCCATTTAAGGATTATGTATATCTGCTATGTGTTGAACAAGTAAACAAAGATTAAACGAAAATCTGTACCTTTGATGCATGTGCTGAGAGCAGACCTGGCCTGTAGAGGAGGGACAATTATTAGACGGAACACGATGACTCCAAGCTGTGTAGATTGGATTCCTTAAAACTGCGGTAACAGCAGGACATGGAGCCAGGCTCCGAGGTACAGTACCTAATTAATATGCAATTTTAGGCTATGCATAATTGATAAAGCTACATAGATCAATAGTACATATAGCAGTATCAAAAGTATGGCACTTGAACAAAGAATCATTCACTTAGACAAGTCTTTAACTCACCTGACATACCAGATGCATACAAGGTAGATGCAAAAATGTCACTATGGCGGGGAGATCGGGTAGGAGAGAACCGGACCCACTCATGATTTAGTTCAGGAGACAGGCGATCCTCTGTACTAGGGGAAAATTTCTGTGAAGAGAGACATGAAACACTGAGTATAGGTGGGCTCTGAACGTTCACAGGTTATTGAAGAGCATGACGGATACTCACTTGTAGTGAATGGTGGGGAATGGAGACAGGTGCTAATCTGTGTTTTAAGGCTGGGGCAGACAAAGGTCTGGGCCTCTTCACCTCGGGCTCTTCTGCCCTTTGCAAGCAACTTTCCACCTCTCCGCTTCCTCTACAACCTGTCAGAGAACAATCTACCCCGTCCTCTCTGCAGCATTTTCCAACGCCTCGGTTATGATGGGTTTTATGGGTAATCTCTTGGGAGTTTGCGGAAAGAGAAGCCGGGAGAGGACTAGTGGGTGGCGAGCCGGCTGTGACGGTGGAATCGGATGCGGAGCTAGACTGGTGTCTATGTTTAAACTTAATGGAGTCGCTGCGCTTGGGAGGCGTTGGAGGAGACGGAGGTCGGTCTACTTTTGAAGGCTGGGATGAGTGAGATATGACTGACCCAGGGCTCATATAAGTCAGCTTTGGAGGCGTTTGAGGCCTCTTAAAAGTATCTGGATCAAAGATAGATTTTCTCTGTCTTGGTCTTTTAAAGACCGTAAACTCACTTTGGGAGTGTCCAGGGCTGACCATAACCTTTGGCCATGTGCCACTACTCCTCTTGCTAGTAGATGTTTCCACCAGGGCGTCTGTCATGGCATCAGTGTAGCCAATAGGTCTACCTTCCTCTTCTAGCAATTCATAGCCACGTCCCATAAAAGCATCTCCTCCTATAGACCCCAAGCTGTGCTCCGAGTGACTGTGGCAGCTCAGCTGAAGCGCTCTCTCCGATCCACTGCCGTCTCCCAGCTCTTTTTTGTGGTCCAGCATGTCTGTACGGAAGATGTCCGTCTGGGTGGAGCTGTTATTCTTTAGGTTCCTTTTATTCTGAGCCTGAATGTTCGGAGGGAGAATACGACAAGAATCCTTAAGGTTTTCAAAGAGGTTTTGTCCACTCCAAGATGTAGCGGGTGGGAAGACCTGTAATGAAAATCATAAGTAACTGCAAGCTAACATAGAAAAGTATCACCTTCTACTGTGAGAATAAAGACAAAAAACCAAAAAAACAAGAATATACAGACTCACAGACTCTCAACAAAGAACATTTTTATACCTGTGCTTTATCAGATTTGTTGGCCCAGCAAACCTGATCGTAATACTCATGCATGCGTAACACACACGTCAGAAGAAGAGCTAAAAGCTGAGCAACTACATATCAAGGTAGTATATCTAATGGAAGCGTTTCTATTGTGACAAAACAGGAACACCTTGCAAAGAGGTCACGGTAACTTTGTCACAATAAGTTTCTGTGCGCACTGCATCTGAGCCCTGCAATACATCTGGCATACATGTAGGGAAGTGCTCACTATGTACAAGTCAATGTATGACGGTGCCTACATTGAGTTTCCTCTATGTCAGAAGTATATATGCCAGGAAATATTCCCAACGTATGTCTCCGACAGACAGTATGCACAAAACCTAATAAAGCTAGTTTATGATTTCCTGCAGCGACGTGTAACGCTTCCATGTGTTAAGAGTTGCATTTGCTTTCTCATCTCAATGTTGTGCAATGTACAGTGGATGTGCAAAAGTTTCAACTCCTAGCAGTAAAGTGATGCTTGGCACTGGGTAGCCAATTATTTCATACCAAGCTGCATTCGACCACAGGATATTAGCTGTCGGTTACAGAGGACTCCTACAAGTTATGGTCGGAGCACATCTCCTGAATGTACTAGAAGGGGTTAAACTGCTTTTCATGTGTAAGGTGACAGATGTCCTGGAAAACCTCATACAGAGAGCAATGGCTGCATTACCTTTAGCAGAGAGATGCTGAGTGATTCCCGACAGCTCCGGAGCAGAGCTTCACATTCTGTAATGGATTTGTTGTCCAACGCTATGCCATTGATCTGCAATGAGAGATTATAACAGATTGCCAAATGCACAGGCATATAATATGGCGTCAGCCTTATGACAGTGATGTAACTGGGACTATTTAGCACTGTCATCCTTTAGTACTTATCTTGCATGCACATTTAAAGGGATTCTACCACCACCACTTGCTTATTCAACTTTTGTTCCATAAGCAAATGCATTTTATTTTAAAAGTTCCATACAGTTCCGATTAAAGCACAAATAGGTTTGTTATCTTTTGTTTGCTATTGTTTTCCTAAGGGTGAGGCTGTGAGAGATGGCGGGTGGTGGCAGCTAAATGTTTGCAAATGTGGGGTTGCTTCCTCCTATGTAGCCTAGTGTGATAGGCGAGTGTGGAAGAGGAGTCCCCCTTTATGGTCACATGTGCAGTTGAGTACGGTGTATGAACCCCTGACAGGTTGGTGGCGAATGGGACGTTCACTATGTCACTAACCAGTGCTACATCAGCGTATAAGTGGTTTAGAAAGGTTTATTTTATGGTGGTAGACTACTTTTAAGTCCTGTTCAAGTCTATAGCCAGACCATCACTATTCAGTGATATGGAGATCTTGGTGTAGAAACCAAAGGTGCAAACAAACAGTCGAGATCCCGGCCTACAGAAACATCCCAGTAAAATCATATGACGTCTCCATGTTGCAAATAAAGGGATACCTTTATTCAGGTTATTCCTTGTATAAAAGAGACATGCAATTTTCCAATAGCTATGGATGTTTGCTGTCATTCCATAGAAACTTTCATTGTTCACCCCAGGATATAGACATCTGTCCTGGCCAAGTCACAGACACACAGGCAGATAGCAGTAACTGCAAATGTGTGCATATCACATGGACAGGAAGGAAAATAATGAGATTGTATCGCCTCCTATAGGGAATGGTCTCTCAATGCAATGTCGGCATGCAGTAAAAGTAAAGTTAAGGTAACAACAAAAATGATTTGCAATTGATTAAACGAATATTCCCCACACACCAGCCATTCATGGCATATCCTATTAATGTGCCAGAATGGATTTTAGCCTTGCACATGCATAGTGAATTTAAGGTAAAGCGGTTCACACTTACGGCCACGACTCTGTCACCAACCGTCAGAGAACCTTCTTTGGCCGCAGGGCTCCCAGGCATCACAGATGCCACCAATACCCCGGTCTCCAAGGAAATGCCGCTATCTGTAACAAACAATCAGATATCTTTATTGCTATTCACAGATACAGTATCATTTCATAGGTGACGCTAGGTTCACACTAGCGTTCACCTGTCCGTTCTGAGCTTTCCGTCTTCTGCATGCCAGAAGTCGGAAAGCTCAGACCGGGTCCGGCCGTGAGCGGCGGTGAGCGTTTTATGCTCTCCGCCACGAAACCGGATTTTTTTTATCCGGACACAGAGTACTGCATGTCCGACTGTGTCCGGATTATAAAACCCGGTTTCGCGGCGGAGAGCATAAAATGCTCACCGCCGCTCACGGCCGGACATCTCTCTCACCCATTCAAATGAATGGGTGAGAGAGACTCCTGCAGGTTTCCGTCTCCTGCCTCTGTTTTAGGCATGAAACGGAAACCTGCACAACGGAGTTCACAACGCAGATGTGAACGAGCCCTTAAAGGGGTTTTCCGGGACTTTGATATTGACAGCCTATACTTGGGATAGATTAACTCTCGACACTCCCACCTTCACCTGATCAGGCCACATGTCTTATGGTTTACCTTACACAGTTCTATACTATACATTTTGAGACTAGGACTTGGAAAAATCCATTTCAAATGCACAAATGCCTTCTACAGATTTGCACCCAGATATCGGAGAATAAGCTAGACCCTATTTTTCATATATGACATTTTTTACTTTATGTGATGATAGCTTCATAATGCATTTACCTATTCAGGTGATTCCAAGACTGTTTTTTCGTGACACAATGTACTTTATGTTGGGGGTTATTTCTGGTCATTATACCTGTCCTTTTTTTTAACAAACAAATGCAAAGACAGCAACCATCCCAGCTTGAACCCACCATGAAAAAAAAAAAAAAAAATGGCAACGATCCCACTTCTGTAATCGCCGCCATTCGTATTCTATCCGTCAGTGACTAATAGTGGCGATGGCTAATGTGGGACCGCCATCATTTGTCTGTGATGGTCTGCTGTAAGGAACAGAAGCCATCACAACTATTTTAGGTGAAAGGGAGGAAGGAGGGAGCGGGCAAGCTGGTCAGTAATATTACTGAGCTGAGCGTTAATGTAGTATAGGCCGTGACGTACTATTATGTCGCAGAGCGTTAAAGGGATTTTAAAATGAATTACTGATGCCCTATGCTAAGGCTAGGTCATCAATGTCAGATCGCTGAGGCTTGACACCGAACATTCCCATGAATCAGCTATAGACAGCCCTGTACTCTGTGCACTGGTCAGGCCTTGCGGATCAGCTTCCATCCACTGATATTGATGACCTCAGAGGTAGCACACAAGAGAAGGAGTCTATGGATGGATAATCTTATGGCCAATTCAGTCAACTCAAGTCTAATGTGCATTGACCTGTAACACAACTGAACCAAATCACTCTTTGCAGTAGACAGTATTGTCTAAAATAAAAAAGCAATCTAATCACAGAGGTAACTACACATATTTGGTGGCAGCAGCCTGTCATTACATTACAGACTATACAGACATAATTTCATCATCTCTATGCAAGGATTTCATAGGGCCCGAACCTTTCTGAGTGCCCAGGTTGATATGCAGAGGCGTTACAATCCGACTTCCAAGAGACTTTCTTCTCCGGATCACCATATTGATGACATCTCCTCCGCTGAGGACGGCTTTTATTAACTGTTTCCGATCCTTGTTAGTAAGATCCACATCATTTATCTTCAGGAGACAGTCATTCACCCTGAAAGAAAGGTTCTGCAATGATTCTTCTTTATCTACTGTATTTAAAAGTGTGCAAAAACAATAAAACCCAGATGGACAAATAGGGGCTCTGCAAATAACACAGCATTCCCGGAAGAACTTCTCTGCATGAGAATCAATATATCAAAATCTGGACGTCCTCGGCAGGTTAAATTGTCAGATGGCATAGCCATCAGATGTACAACATAAGCCCAACATGCGCCAAAAAACTGATTGCAATACCATGTGACTTACTTTTTACATGTTTTGCACTTTACTGGACTGTTTTCAAAAGGGGAACTTTGGTAAGCGGCATCAAATGCGCCAAAATTTTTCATAGCATGCACCACAATATTGATGCAAACCAAGAAGTGGTTAAGTAAGAGAAACGTAATTAATAGAGATGAGCGAACACTGTTCGGATCAGGAGATCCGAACAGCACGCTCCCATAGAAATGAATGGAAGAACCTGTGACACTGGCTGGCCACCGGCAAAATCAGCGTCACAGGTGCTTCCATTCATTTCTATGGGAGCGTGCTGATCGGATCGGCTGATCCGAACAGTGTTCGCTCATCTCTAGTAATTAACACTCTAAGAATAAATAAATCTGCCACAGCAAATCTTCAATTGCGTTCATCTTGTTCAAAAAATTATTTGCACACATACGTCATTACTAGAGATGAGCGAACAGTGTTCTATCGAACACATGTTCGATCGGATATCAGGGTGTTCGCCATGTTCGAATCGAATCGAACACCACGTGGTAAAGTGCGCCAAAATTCGATTCCCCTCCCACCTTCCCTGGCGCCTTTTTTGCACCAATAACAGCGCAGGGGAGGTGGGACAGGAACTACGACACTGGGGGCATTGAAAAAAATTGGAAAAAGTCATTGGCTGCCGAAATCAGGTGACCTCCATTTTAGACGAATAGTGGATTTCAAATCCGGGTCATATGAGAATGTGAACTTTGTGACTATGAGACAGGGATAGCTGTACAGGCAGGGATAGCTAGGGATAACCTTTATTTAGGGGGGAATGTTATTAAAAATAACTTTTTGGGGCTCTATCGGGTGTGTAATTGTGATTTTTGTGAGATAAACTTTTTCCCATAGGGATGCATTGGCCAGCGCTGATTGGCCGAATTCCGTACTCTGGCCAATCAGTGCTGGCCAATGCATTCTATTAGCTTGATGAAGCAGAGTGTGCACAAGGGTTCAAGCGCACCCTCGGCTCTGATGTAGCAGAGCCGAGGCTGCACAAGGGTTCAAGCGCACCCTCGGCTCTGATGTAGGAGAGCCGAGGGTGCACTTGAACCCTTGTGCACCCTCAGCTCTGCTACATCAGAGCCGAGGGTGCGCTTGAACCCTTGTGCACACTCTGCTTCATCAAGCTAATAGAATGCATTGGCCAGCGCTGATTGGCCAATGTATTCTATTAGCCTGATGAAGTAGAGCTGAATGTGTGTGCTAAGCACACACATTCAGCTCTACTTCATCGGGCTAATAGAATGCATTGGCCAGCGCTGATTGGCCAGAGTACGGAACTCGACCAATCAGCGCTGGCTCTGCTGGAGGAGGCGGAGTCTAAGATCGCTCCACACCAGTCTCCATTCAGGTCCGACCTTAGACTCCGCCTCCTCCGGCAGAGCCAGCGCTGATTGGCCGAAGGCTGGCCAATGCATTCCTATGCGAATGCAGAGACTTAGCAGTGCTGAGTCAGTTTTGCTCAACTACACATCTGATGCACCCTCGGCACTGCTACATCAGATGTAGCAATCTGATGTAGCAGAGCCGAGGGTGCACTAGAACCCCTGTGCAAACTCAGTTCACGCTAATAGAATGCATTGGCCAGCGCTGATTGGCCAATGCATTCTATTAGCCCGATGAAGTAGAGCTGAATGTGTGTGCTAAGCACACACATTCAGCACTGCTTCATCACGCCAATACAATGCATTAGCCAGTGCTGATTGGCCAGAGTACGGAATTCGGCCAATCAGCGCTGGCTCTGCTGGAGGAGGCGGAGTCTAAGGTCGGACCTGAATGGAGACTGGTGTGGAGCGATCTTAGACTCCGCCTCCTCCAGCAGAGCCAGCGCTGATTGGTCGAGTTCCGTACTCTGGCCAATCAGCGCTGGCCAATGCATTCTATTAGCCCGATGAAGTAGAGCTGAATGTGTGTGCTTAGCACACACATTCAGCTCTACTTCATCAGGCTAATAGAATACATTGGCCAATCAGCGCTGGCCAATGCATTCTATTAGCTTGATGAAGCAGAGTGTGCACAAGGGTTCAAGCGCACCCTCAGCTCTGATGTAGCAGAGCCGAGGGTGCACAAGGGTTCAAGTGCACCCTCGGCTCTCCTACATCAGAGCCGAGGGTGCGCTTGAACCCTTGTGCAGCCTCGGCTCTGCTACATCAGAGCCGAGGGTGCGCTTGAACCCTTGTGCACACTCTGCTTCATCAAGCTAATAGAATGCATTGGCCAGCACTGATTGGCCAGAGTACGGAATTCGGCCAATCAGCGCTGGCCAATGCATTCTATTAGCCCGATGAAGTAGAGCTGAATGTGTGTGCTAAGCACACACATTCAGCACTGCTTCATCACGCCAATACAATGCATTAGCCAGTGCTGATTGGCCAGAGTACGGAATTCGGCCAATCAGCGCTGGCTCTGCTGGAGGAGGCGGAGTCTAAGATCGCTCCACACCAGTCTCCATTCAGGTCCGACCTTAGACTCCGCCTCCTCCGGCAGAGCCAGCGCTGATTGGCCGAAGGCTGGCCAATGCATTCCTATGCGAATGCAGAGACTTAGCAGTGCTGAGTCAGTTTTGCTCAACTACACATCTGATGCACCCTCGGCACTGCTACATCAGATGTAGCAATCTGATGTAGCAGAGCCGAGGGTGCACTAGAACCCCTGTGCAAACTCAGCTCACGCTAATAGAATGCATTGGCCAGCGCTGATTGGCCAATGCATTCTATTAGCCCGATGAAGTAGAGCTGAATGTGTGTGCTAAGCACACACATTCAGCACTGCTTCATCACGCCAATACAATGCATTAGCCAGTGCTGATTGGCCAGAGTACGGAATTCGGCCAATCAGCGCTGGCTCTGCTGGAGGAGGCGGAGTCTAAGGTCGGACCTGAATGGAGACTGGTGTGGAGCGATCTTAGACTCCGCCTCCTCCAGCAGAGCCAGCGCTGATTGGTCGAGTTCCGTACTCTGGCCAATCAGCGCTGGCCAATGCATTCTATTAGCCCGATGAAGTAGAGCTGAATGTGTGTGCTTAGCACACACATTCAGCTCTACTTCATCAGGCTAATAGAATACATTGGCCAATCAGCGCTGGCCAATGCATTCTATTAGCTTGATGAAGCAGAGTGTGCACAAGGGTTCAAGCGCACCCTCAGCTCTGATGTAGCAGAGCCGAGGGTGCACAAGGGTTCAAGTGCACCCTCGGCTCTCCTACATCAGAGCCGAGGGTGCGCTTGAACCCTTGTGCAGCCTCGGCTCTGCTACATCAGAGCCGAGGGTGCGCTTGAACCCTTGTGCACACTCTGCTTCATCAAGCTAATAGAATGCATTGGCCAGCACTGACTGGCCAGAGTACGGAATTCGGCCAATCAGCGCTGGCCAATGCATTCTATTAGCCCGATGAAGTAGAGCTGAATGTGTGTGCTAAGCACACACATTCAGCACTGCTTCATCACGCCAATACAATGCATTAGCCAGTGCTGATTGGCCAGAGTACGGAATTCGGCCAATCAGCGCTGGCTCTGCTGGAGGAGGCGGAGTCTAAGATCGCTCCACACCAGTCTCCATTCAGGTCCGACCTTAGACTCCGCCTCCTCCAGCAGAGCCAGCGCTGATTGGCCGAATTCCGTACTCTGGCCAATCAGCACTGGCTAATGCATTGTATTGGCTTGATGAAGCAGTGCTGAATGTGTGTGCTTAGCACACACATTCAGCTCTACTTCATCGGGCTAATAGAATGCATTGGCCAATCAGCGCTGGCCAATGCATTCTATTAGCGTGAACTGAGTTTGCACAGGGGTTCTAGTGCACCCTCGGCTCTGCTACATCAGATTGCTACATCTGATGTAGCAGTGCCGAGTGTGCATCAGATGTGTAGTTGAGCAAAACTGACTCAGCACTGCTAAGTCTGCATTCGCATAGGAATGCATTGGCCAGCCTTCGGCCAATCAGCGCTGGCTCTGCCGGAGGAGGCGGAGTCTAAGGTCGGACCTGAATGGAGACTGGTGTGGAGCGATCTTAGACTCCGCCTCCTCCAGCAGAGCCAGCGCTGATTGGCCGAATTCCGTACTCTGGCCAATCAGCACTGGCTAATGCATTGTATTGGCTTGATGAAGCAGTGCTGAATGTGTGTGCTTAGCACACACATTCAGCTCTACTTCATCGGGCTAATAGAATGCATTGGCCAGCGCTGATTGGCCGAATTCCGTACTCTGGCCAATCAGCACTGGCTAATGCATTGTATTGGCTTGATGAAGCAGTGCTGAATGTGTGTGCTTAGCACACACATTCAGCTCTACTTCATCGGGCTAATAGAATGCATTGGCCAATCAGCGCTGGCCAATGCATTCTATTAGCGTGAACTGAGTTTGCACAGGGGTTCTAGTGCACCCTCGGCTCTGCTACATCAGATTGCTACATCTGATGTAGCAGTGCCGAGTGTGCATCAGATGTGTAGTTGAGCAAAACTGACTCAGCACTGCTAAGTCTGCATTCGCATAGGAATGCATTGGCCAGCCTTCGGCCAATCAGCGCTGGCTCTGCCGGAGGAGGCGGAGTCTAAGGTCGGACCTGAATGGAGACTGGTGTGGAGCTATCTTAGACTCCGCCTCCTCCAGCAGAGCCAGCGCTGATTGGTCGAGTTCCGTACTCTGGCCAATCAGCACTGGCCAATGCATTTCTATGGGGAAAAGTTAGCTTGCGAAAATCGCAAACTGACAGGGATTTCCATGAAATAAAGTGACTTTTATGCCCCCAGACATGCTTCCCCTGCTGTCCCAGTGTCATTCCAGGGTGTTGGTATCATTTCCTGGGGTGTCATAGTGGACTTGGTGACCCTCCAGACACGAATTTGGGTTTCCCCCTTAACGAGTTTATGTTCCCCATAGACTATAATGGGGTTCGAAACCCATTCGAACACTCGAACAGTGAGCGGCTGTTCGAATCGAATTTCGAACCTCGAACATTTTAGTGTTCGCTCATCTCTAGTCATTACTAGAGATGAGCGAACACTATGTACAATGTACATTTTTTTCCTATCAGTATGTTTTAGTAGAATGAGAGGAAATCCATGCAAACATGGGAAAAACATACAAACTCCTTGCAGATTTTGTTCCTGGTGCGATTCGAGCCCAGGACTCCAGTGCTGCAAGGCTGCAGTACTAACCACTGAACCACCATGTTGCCCTTCCAATAACATTATGACATGCAGAGCACCAAGATTTTTCACAACTCCTATATGGAACAACCAGGATTACCAAAAAGAGAAATGGGGCCAAGACTGGTATTTAACGGGGGCCCCAAAGATCAGATATTTATCGCAAACAGGTTATGGATAGGTAATAAATGTATGACAAAACAAAAACCCAATAATACTAAGGAAAAATACTCATATCACAAGGCTGCTAGAAAATGAATTCCAAGATGGGCAACACGGTGGATAGCACTGCAGCCTTGCAGCACTGGAGTCCTGAGTTCAAATCCTGCCAGGAACAACATCTGCAAAGATTTTGTATGTTCTCCCAGTGTTTGCATGTATTTCCTCCCATTCCACAAAGAAACACTGATAGGAAAAAAAAAAGAAAATGAATTCCAAGTGTTCAAATCAAATACCTTAGCCGTCCATCAGCAATACTGCCTTTGTCCACTTTCGTTACAAAAATGCCGCTATCTCCTGGAAAAAAAGACTCACTAACTCCATCGGCCACATCAAATCCTAGAGCTTTCAGGTCCATGTCTTCCTGCAAAAAAATAACAATGTGCGCATACCATGAGCAAACTACATTTTTGGGGTTTTTTATTCCATACATATATTTTTAGACATTTATGTTGCAATTTTATTTTTTGTCTTCTATATACAATATACGAGATATACAATAAACCAAGATATTTCCTAAAATTCTTAAAAAACATGTTTAATATAAAACCTGAATTTAAACAATAGGTCATTTCTTGGTAACACTTTCCCTTTCGTTTCAAGGTGAAGTGTGTAGAATGAAATGATCTATGATGGCACAAGAGAGTAGTGCCAAAATGTGGGCACCAAAACTATGGTCTCTCATTTATTACCTCTTGGACGGTTGAGTCCGAGTATTGTCTTACCCGATCACGCTCAAATTCCACCACTTCAGTCTCCCATTCCAACGAGTCTGTGTCAATAGCAGAGTCGTGAGAACTATGGGCCATGAGTTGCCGGAAGCGGGCTTCTTTCTCAATCTGGTTTTCCATCTTTTCTCTGAAGGGAGATATTGAAGAACAATTGTGATAAAAGTAATTCATTCAAGTACTACGTTTACTCGACAGGTCGTCCAATGGCGGCTGATACTTAATAGAGTAAGGCATAAAAGAATTATAGAGGAATTTCCATCTTGGCTGTTAAAACTATATCCAAAGTATATGCCATAAACACCTGATAGATGGGGTCCCTAACCCTGGCACCCACAAATATCGTGAGAACGGGGGCCCCATTCCCAGACCCATGAGCCTCTCTAGGGACTTGTGCATGTTATGTCCTCTCTCATTCATTTGCGGTTGGTAATATTGTACATACAACAAAACGTCCTGTAGTCAATGGGCTAGCATTCCTGCAAGCAGCGGTTTATCCATTGCACACATACCTGCCATATACATAATAGCAGGGTATTGCAAGCTGTGGCCCTTTCTAACAGATGACTTAAAGGGTCGGGCCCCCTCCAATCGGATACTCTGATCGCCAATGGGGAGGATAGAACTTTATCTGTTCTATATGCATTTTTGGAGAATGAATTTACTAATAATTCTGAGAAGTTTGCAATGCTAAACAATGCACATTTGTGGTCACTGAACCAAGCAATAGACAGACAGCCTGCTATGTAGCTACTAAAACTCACTTCAATTCCTTCAGTTCTCTTGTAGCATCGTTCTTTTGTTTCCGCATGTCATCCAGGTTTCTCAGGGCCTCTGCTAGTTCGCTAACCGCGCGGTCCCGCTCTCTGCGTAAGTTATCACACAGGGTCCTGACCAAACATAAGTAATAATCATTAATACCCTTAATAACTATCATATAATACAGCTGTAACTTTGGCATAAACCCCTCTCGGCATGTAGTGTATATAACAGGAGTCATTGATTGAGGAGAGACAAAAGTGACAACCCTAGTGACTTTAATGTGTAACTAACACCAAGGCAACAAAAAGGAACATATAGTCGGGTCCTTGTAATTTCAGATACCAGAAAGGAAAAAAATAGAAATCTTGGAGCAACTCAAAGAAAATCAAGTGAAAAAAAACTGTTACAATGCAATACAATACATGTACCAAGTTTTACACTGATCAACAATCCACATGATAGGAAATAAAGATGTTAAGAGTGAGGCTGGTCTTACACGACCATATTGAATGTACGGTCCGCAAGTTGCTGATCAGCAACATAGACTCCGCAGATGTCCGTGACCTGCCGCACTCGCCCATAGAGTTCTATGGGCGAGTCCGTGCAGTGCCGCAATTCATGGCCATTACGGAAATGTTCTATAAATTGCGGACCACGGTTGCGGCCCGGACACACCAAGGATAAAATAAGAGGCTGCATTGAATATAATGTATCCGCAAATGAAAACCCTCAATTCCGGATCATTTGCGGACTTACATTACGGCGTGTAAGACCAGCCTGGGGGTCCAACTGCTGAGCACTCTAATGATCGCAAGAACAGGGGTCCCTTGTCATGCAGCTCCATTCATCTTTATGGGACTGTGCGGATGTGAACAAAGAACTGTCAGACTCCCATAGTCAAACAGAATAAGATTGAAGTGTAAAAACTTGGTGCAAACCTTTAAGGTGCCCATACAGCTTCAACCTGACTTCCCTATAAACTTTGACTGACTTAATGTGTGGTCCATAATCAAACATAAAGGTTGCGGCATGATAAAATTCAACACTTATGATCCCTCCTAAACCATATACAATCAGTCTTGAAAGAGATGGAAGGCCATATAAGACAGTCGCTTGCTGAAACTCAACAATTGCTGATATTGTTACAACATACAAAGTTATAAAACAAAGTATCAATCCCTTACCGGATACTCTCTCTCTCAGCTACAATCTTGTCCCTCTCCTGGAAGGCCCAATCTCTCCTGCACTTGGCGACCTCGGCTTCCTGGGTGGCCTCTTTCAGCTCATGGGTCATTGCTTCATACTGTTTTCTCAGCACCTCTATCTCTTTGTTGGCTCTTTCCATGTCCAGAGTTGCAGAATCCTGAATCTGAAATAAGTCAAGGCCACATATAGAATTACAAAGGTGAAATACAGGCAGTAATATAGTACAGTACTTTCATAGTGTCAGCATACTCTGCAGCGCTGTACAAGGTTTATCACCACTCATAGCTGCCCCGGATCCCATTGTAGTTCACAGTTTAATATATCTTCCCCAAATGCACAAATAAATGCAAGTTCAATTTCAGAATAAATAAGTCTCTAAGTATGGTGTTTGAAGTGTGGGTTGAATATAAAAAGACCTATACAAACACAGAGATGAACATCCAAACTCCAAGTAAAGACTATGAAGTCCTATTTCTCATGGAAGGAAATGCCAAATACAGGACCCTTAAAAGGGAACCCATCACCAGGTTTAAGGCCTCATAGCCTTATGCAGCTGAGGTTTATGGCCTTAAAGGGATCCTATCATTGGATACCCTTTTTTTCTCGATAACATGTTGGAATAGCCTTAAGAAAGACTATTCGTCTCCTACCTTTAGATGTCTTCTCTGCGTCGCCGTTCGGTAGAAAAACGGGTTTTCTTCGGCATGCAAATGAGTTCTCTCGCAGCACTGGGGGCGTCCCCAATGCTGCGAGAGAACTCTTCAGTGACACCTCCATCTTCTTCAGGAGCCAGCCTCTTTACTCGTCTTCTTCTGTCCTGGGTTTTCAATTTTTTAGGCCTCGGGCAGAGCCGACTGCGTATGTCCGGGCCACAAGAAAATGGCCACTTACACTGTAAGCTATGTAAGCGGCCATTTTCTTGTGGCCCAGGCATGCGCAGTCGGCTCTGCCCGAGGCCTAGAAAATTGAAAACCCAGGGCGGAAGAAGACGTGTGAAGAAGGAGGGTTCCTGAAGAAGATGGAGGCGGCGCGAGATTTCTCTCGCAGCATTGGGGAGGCCCTGAGTGCTGTTTGAGTGCTGGGGCCCGCCCCCAGTGCTGTGAGAGAACTCATAAGCATACCAAAGAAAACTCGGTCTTCTACCGAACGGTGGTGCGGAGAAGACATCTAAAGCTAGGAGAAGAATAGCCTTTCTTAAGACTATTCCGACGTGTTATCGAGAAAAAAAAGGGTATTCCAATGATAGGATCCCTTTAAGTCTGCAAAATTCAGTCCCATCTATTCCTCATTAACAATTTTAACTACTTGCAATGTGATCATCTGTTAAGTCTTTAAGTTGTCTGATATCAAGATCGGAGCATGTTCAAGAAGGACGTAAAAGAATTCACTATGTTACGAAATCAATGTGTATACAGAATCTTGGCAGGCACCTGTCTAGCTTGATAGTACTCTCTTAGTAAGTGGTCCCTCTGTATGATGGCCTCTGTCCTCTCCTTCCTTGCCACATCCCGTTCCTCCTTCACAGTCTCAATGTCTTTACAGGCTTGGTCCAGTTCCTTTTGGGCTTCTGCTTTGTCCTTCACTTCATGGCAATATTTCTCTAAGAGCTCGTTCCTTTCGAAAATGGCTCTATCCCGTTCCACCAGGGCAGAGTTTAGCTCCTACGTGGGAGAAGATGGGGTAAGCAAAAGGTACTGCAAAAATTAATTTTAACAATTTTTTGCTCTCAATTACTCTCATATCTACAGCCGTCCACAAATTCCTTTTGATAGTCGTTTCAGTGTTATATTGGAGGCATCTCCAACCCAAAAGCCATGTGGGCAGTATTTTTTTTTGATATTTGGTTTGTATATCATTCCTCTCTATGCAAGTTTTCATACCAATCTATAACTGTGCAGTGTGCTCTGACCAATATCTTCCCTGCTGATACCCACACCCCTCCCCTCAAGGCATGGGCCATAAACATACACATTGCATGAAAATTTTCAGAGGATTGGTCAACCATCTAATGTGTATGGGGGTGTTGCAACTTTCACCACAAACACAGTTTTCAGAGAAAAGATGGACTGAGAATGTTGATTTTCAACCTGCCCAACCCGTTTGTTCACCAAAAGATGTCTGACAATAGCTTATTCACCTCTACCTATACAGAAAAGACGCATGCTTGTGCAAGTTGAGCATGCACGGGTATGTGGGGAGAAGGATTGGCAGTCAGTTGATAATATCTAAGCGGTATGGCCACCTTTACATAAAGAGACAGACAAGCGTTGCAGCACCACACCCCTCCTCCCCCACCCATAGAGGAGAAGCATTTTTAGTGACCAGGCTGCTGGACAGTGCATTTCTCCCTGATAAGATACTTTTCCATACATGTACTACAGATTTATATCCTTGACAGAAGACATCTTTTATTGTTCCCCATCATGCACATTCCATCTTCTATTTGACATATCTGCACAAGTACCTGTCTAAGTGCTTCCATTTCCTCACTTGCAACTCTCTTCTCACTTGATGTATTCTTCAGCCTTCCTTGCGCTAGCTCAAGTTCAGTTTGCATCTTATCCATTTCCTTAATGACTTGGTCTCGCTCGCTCATAATTAATCGATATTCATTAAACACAGAGTCTCTCTCCTCTTTGTATTTTTCCGCATCCTTGACCGCTTTAAGTTGCATGGTTTTAAAGCGCGTGGCCTCGGCCTGCAGCCGCTCAATCTCCCTTTGCAGCTCCTTGTTCTGCAGGGTGGCCTTGTTTAGTTCCTGCTGGATGGAATCGTACCTGTGTAAATTAGAAAACCCATCTTAATACTTTGTGGTCAAGTCAGTCAGCCTAAAAACACAATATATTAAGGTAAGATCCATTATTTCTGAATACATGGTACAAATGCGGAGGAATCTTTAAAGTGAATCTCCATTTCTATCTGTTGACTTGGGTATCAGTGTCAGCAATCCAAGACAAGAGGTGTCAATAGTATAAAAGGGTTCCGACCTGCTGATTTCATATACCAGACAGACAGATGCATATGGAGACAATCACCTTCTCATAGAGGAAGAATATTGGTGCTGGAGATGTAACGCGCTGTCCCTCTGCTTCAGCAGCCCCTCCAGTTGTTTCTGAAGGCTTCTTTTCTCTTCTTCGCTCTGCTCCAATCTTCCCAAATCCAAATTGTGACTGGACACTTTCTCATTGTATTGTCTACGCAGGGAATCGTAATCCTTCTTCACGACTTCCAGCTTGTCTAAAGCAGTGTCGTATAACTTATTGATCAGCTCTGAAGAACCGTTCTGTTTCACAACCTATTATGTATAGAAAAAACTTAGTATTCGATGCAGGGACAGGCACAGCAGTAATACAGTAGGCGGTAGATGGAAAGGTTTGCTAATTTGTTGCTGTTCTACATAATCCTTAAATCATAGCTCCAATTAGAAAACCACTTCTCATAAATGAAGAATACAGCGGAACATAAGAAACCTTGTAATATATCTTATGAAACAAAATGATTCTTCCTCCATCTATCAGATACTTATCTCTAATAGGGACTGTATCCAACCTCACACAGAGAAGTCTATGGAGAGGGGAGAAAGCTGTCGCTGGATAATAATTCCTCATTGCTCATTCTGTATAGTGGTAGAGAATTATTTTATTTGTGTGTCTTTTCCAGCAGCCTCTCACCTCCTTTCCAAAAGCTTCTCTATAAGAAGTAACTCAGCCTGATAAGTGGAGAAAGCAGCATTTTTCTTTTTCTGAATCAGAACAATTTTATTGTTTTCATACTCCTCTTGCTCCAACATTTTTACAGACACATAAAAAAAATCAATGACATACTTCACAAAAATAAAGCAAACCAATAACAAGGACAAGGGTACATTGATAAGCAAATACACATATTTGTAGACAGTTCCCAGACTCGTTCATGTATCGGTATTCGGTATGTGGGTGTAAAGTGGAGCAACTCTATTCATGCCTATGGTATCACAGGAAGGACCCGGGGCTAAATACTAAAGCAGCGAGGTAGTGTAAAAAGCAAACTGTACATCCATGACAGTTTAGCATGGTCTAGTCAGCCGCCTTTCACAGAAAACAGAGTGCCCAACCTCTGTCCCAAAGCACCCCCTGTAATCTCTTAAGGGAACCCCTCCTTAGGAGCAAATAAGGTCCAAAAGCAAGGCCCTGGATGATAGTCTCGGCACACCCAGCCATGGCCCCCATATGCCCTCACACAGCCTGTGCATTTTGCTTCAGATATTCAAGTTCTAGTCTGATGAAAGCTTAGTGCACAGTTCGGGCTAGTTCACACGGGGCACGGGACCGCGTATTTTGGTCCTGATTTTGATGCGGGAAGCCGCGTCAAAATAGGACCTATATGCACCTGCCGCGGCTTCCCGCTCCAGAGTAGTACCAAATGAATGGGTCTAGTCCGGAGGCCGACACCAGGGCCGAATCAGCCACGGAATCCGCCTGAAGAAAGGGCAGCTCGCTTCTTTTTTCAGTGAGCCGGAACATACCGCTCACAGAAAAAAGGAAGCTAGTGGTCTGCATAGACCTCTATAGTGAGGGGTCGGATTCCGAGGCGGATTCGGCATCAAAATCCGCCCCCTCTTGCCCCGTGTGAACGAGCCCTTCTAGTGAACTGTACGAGAGATTTCGCTTTGATAAGATATATTACTGAGTTTCTTAGATTTGCTAGTACTAATGATTTTTGTTAACTTTGTTGCAAAGTTTGTGACCATTCAGCAATGTAATAAATTTCCATTCTGAAATATACAAGATAAACATACTCAAATAGATCTACAGTATATGTGGTACTTTGTTTGCATTTATCAAGCAGCGAGCGTGTTGCCAGCTAGGGTAATACTGTGCACACACATCATTATGGATTTGTTAAATACTAAGTCAATGTCAGATTAATTGCTATAGTAAGCTCTTTCTACGCCGGCGATACAAATAATATGGCCGTTGGCCAAATGCTTATTCATCTGACAGCTGTCTCTTCTGACTCCCCCATAAGCATGTACTCTTGGATCAGTCAAGCATGGATGTTTAGTGCCATAGGGAGAAGGGGGAATAAGTTACTGCCACAACAGTTTATCTCCCGGGGGTATATAAAAATCCAACATGTTCTTGTTTTTTGTGACAGACGGAGGACAATTGTGTTGACAGCCTACATATTAAATTATATGTGGGATGAGCCAACAGTTGTCTGATGTGCAGGGCCGGTCTCAGAAGTCATAAGGATAATAGTAATTGTTTATTCCACATTGCTCCAACCTTCTTGTGTCATGCACCAAGATAAAAAGCACCCTATGAAAACATGTTTTGGCACATGCTTGTTAAAGGGATTACAGGGGGTTAAAGGGGTTGTTCCATCACAAGGATATTATCTATACTGCTTGTTAATGTGGATGTAAGACTTTTCCTTAAATACATTGCTTCAGCAAAACTGCTTTGTTTGTCCACTATCTTACTTTATTCACTTCATTATTGACACAGCCCTTGACTTATCTGCTCAAAAGTCAAGTGATGTATCTGCTGCTCTCAGGGGGGGGGGGGGCTAAGTGCACGGGAGCGAGCCTGTGTATCTAGCTATTCCTGTGTCTACACCATGTGACCTAGGTCCTGCACTCAGATAGGGGAGAGGAGCTGCTTTCATTTTTGAACTTGTCTTCTGTTCTCCCAGTTATCAGGCTAGCTAACTGATTTGTGTTCATTATGGCAGAGACAGGCAGTCTCTGTATGTAACACAGAATGGAGTTGCTGCTGCCTGTACTTCATAGTCCAATATGGGTGGGCGGAGCTACATGCGAATTTTGGGGTGGAGCTAAACGGCAGGTTGCATGTGAAACCCCGCCCACCAAATGATGCAAGAAACCAGGAAGAAAGAAGATTTTACAGCAGTGAAGACTGGTGAGTATGCGACGTGGGAATACCCCTTTAAAGGGGTAATTTATTTGTTAAAAATAAATAATAATAATAATTTAAAAAAGAGAATGAAAAATACATTTTACTTGTACCGATCCCAGTCTGGGTTCTTCCAGCGGTTTCTCCTTGCCTGGGTTCTTCCAGCAGTTTCTCCTTCCTAGTCCTTTTGCACACACAGGAAGTGACTGATTAGCTCTGATTGGCCGAGATGCACTTCCTGTGAGTCGTGATGTACCAGGAAGCAGAAGCCAGATTGGAACCCAGGAGAGGTGGGGGAGGAGTGAGGACTCCTTAAAGATCCTTCACACAGCCCAAGGTAAACTGGGCAGGAGACAAGTTATTGTTAATACAATTACAAGACTCCATATAGTTGACATTTCATCGGCAGCATATCCTCTCCGTGTTTGCTCATGTGTCTGTTTACATAGGCTAGCTCAGGAATGATCATAAATGTAAGGACTTGTTCATTCAATCAGCAGCCCTTGTACATGGTTTACTTGCAAATCTTGAATCGAAAGCTAAGAAGCTCACTTCAAAGTCAGGTTCATTTACCATTTTGGAATTTTAGGGATTTGCTAAGTAAGCTATCCTGCAAGCAAACACACAGCTAGTAAGTCGTAATGCAATGATGTCAGTACGGAGTAAAGAGCAATCTGTTCCTACAGCAGGTGCTTATGTTGAATTATACTAATTTGGGTTTTTGCACACATACATGACAAGTGCCGGCACAATGACTCATGTGTTTATACTCCATAGGAACACAAGGAAAGGTTACCAGTTGCTGCTGCCTGCGCAGTTCCGAGATCTCCTTCTGATCTGCCTCGTGCATTCTCTTCAGATCTTGGCAGGATTGTTGAAGATGGGTGAATTCCCGCTGTAGCTGGGCGTGTTTCCTGCGCAGACTCTCGCTATCCTCTTGTAGTTGTGTTTGGTCACTTAAAACACGGCTGTGCAAAGTACTGAAATGGACAAAAAAAGAAAATGTGAGGTCAGAGGTCATTACTAAAATGGCAGGGGAATTGCTCTAGGAATTGCATTTAGTCATCCATTTGTACCTTTTTCCAAAAATACATTTCTCCACAGATGCAACAGAACTGTCTTTAATGGCTGCTTAACCCTTTCATGACGCAGCCCATTTCGGCATTCAGGATGTTGTGCACTTTGGTTGTTTCTACTATTCCATCTCCTTTTTTTGTATTGCCACAATTTCGGGGTTCATATATTGTATAGGAAATATGTAACATTTTTCATGGCGGCATGGAATAGGAATAAATTGCTTTGATACAATTTGTGTGGGGCGGTGGGGAGGTTGCGGTTTTTTTGGCATGTATTTGATACTTTTAATGGTTTTTCCTTTTTTGCACAAGAAAATCACAAAAAAAACCAACTACCTTTTTTCTTTGATCTATAACTGTTTTGTTGTCCCACTGACTGCAATGTGTGAGGACTTGCTTTCTACAGCTTGGCTTCAAGTTTTCATGGGAGACACACTGAGACACATAAGACTTTTTGACTGCTTTTTAGGTTATGGCCATACGTTGTTCAAACACAGAGTTTTTGACCATAGCGGAAAGCATTACATATTACAGTCGCAGCAAAGTGAATATGATTTCATCTAATTTCTAATTAATAATGTCCAATTTAATAATTAAACATGCTTTACTACATGCGGCCTTAGTTTTTTTGAGGGCGGAGAGAGCAAGCATTTGCAGTTTATGCTTCAAAATACATCAGCGGTGTCTGGCTGCTACTGCTTGGAAAGATGGTGTTGGATGCAGTCAGAAAGAACAGGGCAGGGAGCCAACCCAAGTTGCCAGGGCCAATTTTCTACTCACCATCACCATGGAGAAGAATTCTAGAAGGGGAATAAATACTTTTAGAAGGCCCCAGTGGCGTAACTAGGAATGGTGGGGCCCTGTGGCGAACTTTTGACATGGCCCCACACCCTTCCTGACCGACTTTACCGACCGACCCCCCGCCGCATTCCTGCGTGCTCTATTATGCCCCATAGTGACCCCTGGACACAGTATTATACCCATAGTGGCCCCTGCACACAGTATTATGCCTTATAGTGGCCCCTGCACACAGTATTATGTCCCATAGTGACCCCTGGACACAGTATTATATCCATAGTGGCCCCTGCACACAGTATTATGCCTTATAGTGGCCCCTGCACACAGTATTATGCCCCATAGTGGCCCCCGAACACAGTATTATGCCCCATAGTGGCCCCCGAACACAGTATTATGCCCCATAGTGGCCCCTGCACACAATATTATGCCCCATAGTGGCCCCTGCACACAGTATTATGCCCCATAGTGGCCCCTGCACACAGTATTATCCCCCATAGTGGCCCCTGCACACAGTATTATGCCCCATAGTGGCCCCTGCACACAGTATTATGCCCCATAGTGGCCCCTGCACACAGTATTATCCCCCACAGTGGCCCCTGCACACAGTATTATCCCCCATAGTGGCCCCTGCACACAGTATTATCCCCCATAGTGGCCCCTACACACAGTATTGTAACCCATAGTGGCCCCTGCACACAGTATTATCCCCCATAGTGGCCCCTGCACACAGTATTATCCCCCACAGTGGCCCCTGCACACAGTATTATCCCCCACAGTGGCCCCTGCACACAGTATTATCCCCCATAGTGGCCCCTGCACACAGTATTATCCCCCATAGTGGCCCCTACACACAGTATTGTAACCCATAGTGGCCCCTGCACACAGTATTATCCCCCATAGTGGCCCCTGCACACAGTATTATCCCCCACAGTGGCCCCTGCACACAGTATTATCCCCCATACTGGCCCCTGCACACAGTATTATCCCCCACAGTGGCCCCTGCACATACTATTATGCTCTGTTGTGGCCCCTGCACACGGTATTATGCCCCACTGTGGACACCCATGAACAATTATTATAGTCTGAGACCCCAGAGTATAATAATCGGAGTCCCGGGGGATACAAACATAAAAAAACCACTGTTACTTACCTATCTCCAGTTCCGCTGCAGACTTCGGTGGTGTTGGCCATCTTTAATAACGTACTGACGTCACATGACCCGGGATGCAGGCCCCGGTCATGTGACGTCAAACAACTAGGCCCGAAGCCTGCCAGGAGCGTGGAAAGGTAGCTAACACGTTTATTATGTTCCTTTACCTAGACTTTGGGAGATTTTTTATTTTTATAAATAGAGACCAGTCTCAGGCTTATCAAAGCACCTTTAAAGGGATCCTATCATTAAAAACCTTTTTTTTCTCGTTGACATGGTGGAACAGCCTTAAGAAAGGCTATTCTTCTACTACCTTTAGATGTCTTCTCCGCGCTACCGTTCAGTATATAATCCATTTTTCGCCGGTATACAAATGAGTGTCCCCAATGCTGCGAGAGAACTCTCCAGTGTCGCCTCCATCTTTTTCTTCAGGAACAGGTCTTCTTCGCGTCTTCTTCTGGGGGTTGGCTTCAAACTTCTAGGCCTCGTGCCTAGAGCAAAGCCGACTGCGCATGCCCACCGGCCACAAGAAAATGGCCGCTTACACAGTATTGTAAGCAGCCATTTTCTTGTGGCCGGCAGGCATGCGCAGTTGGCTGCCTGAGGCCTAGTAATTTGAAGCACCCGCCGGAAGAAGACGCGAAGAAGACCCGTTCCTGAAGAAGATGGAGGCGGTGCTGGAGAGTTCTCTCACAGCATTGGGGACGCCCCCAGTGCTGCGAGAAAACTAATTTGCATACCGGCAAGAAACAGGATTTTAACCGAACGGCGGCGCGGGGAAGACATTGAAAGGTAGGAGAAGAATAGCCTTTCTTAAGGCTAGTCCGTCGTGTCAACCAGAAAAAAAAAAGGTTTTTAATGGTAGAATCCCTTGGCAACCAAGATGTTTTATGTGTTTTGTTTTTTTTTTGCAAGGATTTCAATGCCTTGCCTGTCAGTATTA
Organism: Leptodactylus fuscus; assembly: GCF_031893055.1. NCBI lineage: Eukaryota > Metazoa > Chordata > Amphibia > Anura > Leptodactylidae > Leptodactylus > Leptodactylus fuscus. Next base: position 37,188,350 of record NC_134274.1, read on the forward strand.
AACACATATCCTCTACTTACTGATAGAAATCTGCCTCTTTCGCAGCCTCTTCACACTTTTTAAGTGCTTTGGAGTGCTGGCTCTGTAACGCCTCCAGTTCTGACATGGCCTTCATGCACTGCACCTTCAATCGCTCATAGTCTGGAGTAAGTTTGGGGCTTGGTCTGGGCAAAAATAATTACCAAAATATTTCATGTCTTCAACATCATCATCACAACATGTACTGTACAAGGACCAAATACTGACATATGAACAATGGTTATGTCATTTTGTCTGTGGTTACCTGCAGTCATCAAACGTTGACCCGGGTGAGGACAAAGCCAGTCGTTTCCGAAGCTCATCTCTCTCACGTGTCACTTGTCTCAGCTGTGTCAGTATAGTGTCTAACTTCTCGCTCATAAGACGCCCATCAGTGGTAGATAAAGGAGGGGAAGAGGCCTTATTCGTTGTACCTACAAAATTTAGACATTATTCATTTAAAAAAGTATTCAACGTGACATCAAGGAAGAATAGAATTTGCTGTTAGCCTTAGATCAGAAATAAAAGATGGTCATATACTGTATGATTGCAAACAAGGAAGTTCTGGAGGAAGTTCAAGGAACAGTTCCGACCAAAACAAGCAACACACCAACTGGATAACTGATACTATTAAAAAATACTTTTTTCACGTACAATGGACAGATAATACTCATATAGCAACCTGATCGTGAAATTTGCTCAATCAAAGATCGGGATCCGATCTTACCCAATCGCTCAACCCTATTCCTGACATTATTACATATTTTATTTTTCAAGCGTTTGAACCCTAGAAGATGCAAGAAGGAAAGGAAGGTTTTGCTTTTTTTTGTTGACTGAGATTGTCACTACAATGGAGACATTTGTTGTCAATAGCAATGCAGTTGGTAGCGATACTTTTATTTAGTCATCGTGGTTTATTATGGCCTTTAAAATATCCTAAACAAGTGAGTAATAACAGACTTACAACACGACCGCTGGATTCATGCACACCTACACACAGCGCTGATATTCCAACGGGTGAATCAGGCAGACATATGTACTACAGGGCCGCTGCCAGAATTATACACACGTGTGCTCAACACAATGGAAATAATGCTGGTGGGATTTTAATAATGATGGCCTATCCTTCAATATAAGATCAGTGGGGATGGGGGGGTCTGACACAAGAGTCCACACCAATATGTATGTCTGAAGAGACCGTCATGGCCTCTCCACTGAATATCATGTATGGCCGCTGCTCCCAGCAGCTGATCTGCGTGGGATCCTGGGTACTGGATAAGGAGAGGTCATCAATATTTAACTCCAAAAATTTCCTTTAATATAATATACACACACACCACTTATAAGAAAAATAATAGTTTAAAGGGGTTGTGCAGGAGCCAAAAACATGGCTGCATTAAAGGGATCCTATCATTAAAAAGCAATTTTTTGTGACTAACACATAGGAATAGCCTTAAGAAAGGCTATTCTTCTCCTACCTTTAGATGTCTTCTCTGCGCCGCCACTCGGTAGAAATCCTAGTTTTTGTCTGTCTGCAAATGAGTTCTCTCGCAGCACTGGGGGCGGTCGCCAGCGCTCAAACAGCACTGGGGGTGTCCCCAATGCTGCGAGAGAACTCTCCAGCACCGCCTCCATCTTCTACAGGAACGGGCTTTTAACGCGTCTTCTTCGGCGGCGCTGGAGAGTAGTCTTGCAGCATTGGGAACACCCCCAGTGCTGTTTGAGCGCTGGGGACTGCCCCCATTGCCACGAGAGAACTCATTTGCATACCGATGAAAACCGGGATTTCTACCGAATGGCGGCGCGGAGTACACATATAAAGGTAGGAGAAGAATAGCCTTTCTTAAGGCTATTCCTACATGTTAGTCACAAAAAATTGCTTTTTAATGATAGTATCCCTTTAAGTGTAATGAATTGAAATGAATGGGACTGAGCTGCAGCGTGGCCGTGTGACCAATGGAGATTATGTCACTTTGTGAGAAGGAGAAAGCAGCCATGTTTTCGAAGTTTTGTAATACCCTTTTAACATGCTTAACTGATTTAGGGCAATGTGAACTATTCACACAACTAGTTCCCAAGAACACTATACTATATAAATCACATGTCACAGCTATCCCTCACTAATGTGACTAATAAGTATCATTGGATCAATCTTTCAGGTAACAAGAAACTGCACCAAAAAGCATCAACACTTCCTGCAGGTGTATCTATGCAGTTATATCCGCACCCTATCAACTCTCTGAATGCACCCTCAGAGGAACCGGCCTTCTACTCTATTAACAGTCCTAAACAATTTGCTAAATTTGGGGATCTAAGTGGCAAATGAATTACAATGTTAGTTTCCTTAGCAGCAAAAGGGTTAAATGATTACTGCATTAACAATTAGAGGGAGTCACAATAGCACAAGGCTCCCCGTCGCTCAGGTCCCGAGTAAAGGAGATCAGGAAGGCTAAAATTGTAGTTATACACAGAGACCGGAGGATCCCATTAACTATAACGACTGCAAGCAGCGAAGAGAGTCCTCGTTCGTTTCTGCGATGGAGTCCCTAATGGAGATGTGAACCCATTCATAGATGTGATAGTTAAAGTTGGGATGGAAATTTGTACATCTTCGTACTGTATCTGTGCAGGAAGAAATCATGTTATGGTTTGATGCAAAATTGCATGAAGGCGCTCACGCGGTAAAGTAGTGGATGACATTTGCACAATGTAACAGGTGTCTACATTCTAAAAATATATGGATATGGAGGAGTTATGACATTTTTATTTTAGATTTCAGGTTTTATTTGTAAATGTTAGGAGTGTAGTAACATTTGGTCTGAAAATGTGCCAGATTTATCACAGTGGTTCAGGTTGTATGGGTAACTGTGGTGCCTGAGGTTGCATTTGCAGCCCTTCTTTTCACCTAGACCACGTCCCTTTGTCAAGAGAGTCAGGAAAATGATGTAAAACTGGATGCAAGAAATGCACCAAATCTGGAGTCTTTTGACTGCATTCTAGACAGTAGAGGAGCCTGACATCAAGCTGACATATACTGTAGGTATACATGAGTGGAGCCTTGGTCTTACCGACACTGCTGAGAGAGCCACTGCTTTCTGAGTCTGAGGGCATGGTGGTGAGGACACTGTACGTGGAGCCTGTGACAAAGCACAAGGAATAACAGTTAGCAAGTTTGCTCACTATCTATACACACTAGAAGCACAACTGACTAGACTGATGGTTGTGTGACTATTACTGCAGTCACAACACTCTCTCTGGTGCAATGGGAGTCCATTCATTTCCATAGAGAAGGGCGACACCATGATCTGTGGTTGCGTGGCAGGATTCACGGCCAAAGCCATTGTGTAGCCCAAAGGTTTATAGATTAGTGTGCCCTATGAAGCACGACTAGCTGATTTTTTATGTGTTAACGTCTTTGATCCCCTTGAATCTCTATAAGTGAATTGTTTATATCCTATAAAGTAAATCCCCCTTTATATCAGCAATGTTTATTCCTAACTAGGGTTGAGTGATCGGGATCGGAAAAGATCGGATTCCGATCGGCGATCGAGTAAATTTCAAGATCGAGATTGTAATTCTGATCCCGATCTTTTCCGGCGGGATCAAGGTCAGAGGTTATCTCAAGATCGGCTCAACCCTATTCATGTATAGATCATGAATAAGGTTGAGCGATTGGGAAAGATCGGATCCTGATCAACGATCGAGCAATTTTCGGGTGGAAAATGATCGGAAATCGGATTTTAAAATCGATCCTGAAATCTCAAAATTGGCTCAACCCTATTCCTAACCACTTATTTAACTTTGGCATGTACTTGACTATAAAAACCAGCAAAAGTCATAAAAAAACCAATGGCTGAACCAGTAATTTCACCAATTGATGTATATAGGGGCTGCCCATCTCTACTGTCAGCAGATGTCAAGATAAGAGGATCAATTCTGCTGAATTTGCCCAATCTTTGTTTTCTCAGAATATAAGTTTCTGGTATTGGCTTACTCTCCTCTATGAATTGACAAGACATCTGCACTCTGTATATGGAGCGTATAACAGGGCGTATAACAGGTGAATGAGCGGATCTCCACATTAACTGTACATGGACGGGTTCCTTTACCCTCGTCAACCAATTTGGCAACAATTCTAATCCAGAGATTCTTAGTTATATCCTCTTTTTAGTGAAAGATGAATGACAACAAAGCATGACTGCCATCTGAAATAGCTGGCCCAAAATCTAAGTTTATTAGTACATCGCTAGCAAATAGGCAACTCCAGAATCAGAGACCTAATCGGCCAGGTACGTGGGGTAATAATCGCTCAAGACAAGTGGTCTTGTGAAGATTTGTTCTGCAAATGTCTGTTGTTCATGACATCACATGAAAATCATCAATTATTGGCCAACAATAATGAGAACTGTATTAGAGGCAGAATGAATGAATTAATGAATCAATGAATGAATGAATAAAAAAGTACCAACTCCGGCCATTTATAAATGTAAGCGCAAGGGAAACTTGCTAGACAATCGTCACTTTTAATAGAGCTGTATTGAAGTTCACGTAGGTTGTCATCTAGTCTCCTTCTGAAGGTAAAGCCACGCAGATCAACAATGATGATGATGGTGATATTGGCAAAGTCATACAGTCAATGACTACGTGCATGTGCTGGCAATACAGTCACACATAGAATGGGGTGTTCATTCCCTTAAACATATGTAACTAGACATGGCAGCACAGAGTTGCTGAGGTTTAGTGCAGAGAAACAAGTTCCAATCTGTGGTCAGTTTTGGAATGGTTCTCCATTCTTCCCGCTGACCTCTCCAGCTGAGTAAAGGTTACAGTGAGCGTACTGCCATATACTCTGATGGAATGACGTCATACACGACACTCATTTTACTGCCGCAGCTATTGTGCCGGTTGCATCGTTTAACCCCATAGATGATGAACTCCAAGCATGTGATTTACTTCCAGAGCTTTCTCCAAGTCACCACAATAACAGAGATGCAGGTCAATTGATGATGACTCTTCACAGCACAACAATTAGTCACTTCCTTCACCTGTAACCTTCTGCACGCTATAGCACTCTGGGAGGAAAGAGTTAAAGGCGACAGAGCACAATGACAACGCACTTTGGACACAACAAAACAAAGGCTTGTTGTTAATCGGTGGTGAAACCAGTCAGCCCGGGTGTGCTGTCTTAGTGTGCGACTCCTGAGGTGTAATATTACAGTCTTCAATGTCTGCATCCGGGAATAGGCAGGGGGAAGACCGCACATACAGTAGTAAGAAATGCAAAGATATATTGTACAATACACAATGCTCAACATCTACACACAGAAAAGGTGTCATCTGCATTAGAATTAGTGAAAAAGGATCCGGCACATTTTCCAGAAACAGCTCCACCGTTGTCTGCAGGCCGTATCTAGCATTGCATCTAACCACCATTAAAATCATTTTTCTTATTAATGACCTAATGCTAAAATAAGCCATCAATATCACATGGGTGAAGGTCTCACCCCCTCAATGTGTAGGCACCAGAATGTATGGAGCTGTGCCCGATGCAAAGGATGTATGATGCTCTGCCTGGTGCACAGGATGTATGGTGCTGTGCCTGGTGCACCGGATGCATGGTGCTGTGCCTGGTGCACCGGATGTATGATGCTCTGCCTGGTGCACAGGATGTATGGTGCTGTGCCTGGTGCACCGGATGCATGGTGCTGTGCCTGGTGCACCGGATGTATGATGCTCTGCCTGGTGCACAGGATGTATGGTGCTGTGCCTGGTGCACCGGATGTATGGTGCTGTGCCTGGTGCACAGGATGTATGGTGCTGTGCCTGGTGCACAGGATGTATGGTGCTGTGCCTGGTGCACAGGATGTATGGTGCTGTGCCTGGTGCACAGGATGTATGGTGCTGTGCCCGGTGTACAGGATGTATGGTGCTGTGCCTGGTGCACCGGATGTATGATGCTCTGCCTGGTGCATAGGATGTATGGTGCTGTGCCTGGTGCACAATGAAGGGGCAGCTGCTTGCTAGAACTATTTTAAGGCTGCAGTGTATATGCAAGGAGGTTAACTCTACCATCCTATCCTACTAATATTATGTGAAAGTTTGGATGTTTGTTCCTCAATCACACAAAAACGCCTACAAGTATTTGGCTGAAATTTCGCACATACATACATTGGAACCTGCAATGAAACATAGGCTATGTATTGTGCCGGTAAATGCCCAGACCTCACCACCACTAACACCAGATTCATGTTCACGCAAGGCTAAAGGACCCAAGATGACGTCATCACAGGTACTTCTGCTGTTCTCTGATTGGATCGCGGCATTGTGTGGGCGGCGCTATGGAGAGTCTGCGAGCAGGAGAAAACGGCGTCTACTCGAAGGTCCGGAGAGTACCGGGCATGCAGCCTTACTGTGATGGCGTTCAAAGTGTACTGTGTGTGATGCGTGTGTGACTACAACAGGGTACAGAAGTGTTCGGCCTCTGCCGGGGAAGGGAGGAACTTGCGCGGAAGGCAGCTGAAGGACATGGAGTCTAAGAGAAAGTGTGCATTGGAGTGAACCTGCTTTTGCGTGCAAGAGGAGGGGGCTGCACGGGATGGGGGATTTGGAGGAGGTAGGGGCGTACAGTAGAGGGGCCACGCGTGAGGGGGCCCATGGGAGGGGGCATGCACGGGCCCCCAGTCACCGCAAAACCAACACGTGGACAAAGTCGTGGGCAAATGCTAGTTGTTCTATACATTTTTTCAGCGTTTTTTTTATTGAAACTTTACTTCTTCTTACATTGAATTGCTGCAAATGACAAACTTAGCTGTATTTTGTGTGTGTACAGATCATGCTACGGTTATATCTGCAGCAGACAAACAGATCACTAACATAGTGGATGTATATGGACCCCACTGCCTATAATGGGGTGCACATAATCTTTGAAGATGTGACCTCAGAGATACTTTTATGTGCATTTTATTTTTAGCTTTAATAGTTTGGAGGGTATAAGTAAGGAAGTGAGAATTCAACTGTGCCCTAGTTAGCTGGATACGCCATTGGCTATTATGTGCACATATTTCATTTCCTGGGCTCTTCTATCTTCTCACATGTGTTCCCTTGTTATGAGCTGAACAAGATTTACACATTTTATTTGGTTGGGGAGATTTCATGACTTTCTCCAAGTCCAGGAGCAGTGAATAGACCATCTATATAAATCGATATGCCGCACCTCTTGTGTTATCTCCTCTACCTCATAGAGTGTAAGCTCTTGTGAGCAGGACTCTCACTCCTATTGTGTGAATTGATTTAAAGGGATTGCATGCAAAAAATAAGCAAATACAATAGAAACACACTCCCTTGTCCCCAGGGCCCCCCATGGTGCCGTCCTGCTGCTCTGGTGGCCAATCTGGGGCCTAAGGAAAGGGACCCAGGACTCCACAGCCGGCGATGACTTCTGCCACAAGAAGACATCATAGCCACAGGATCGGGGACAGGTGATTATGTTTTTGTTTCGTTTTTTCACTTCCCCTGGCCTAATTTTCAAAAAAATAATTTATCCTTGATAACCTCTTTAAGGGAAAAGCCCAACATTAAGGAAATACAGCGGTTTTTTGTTGCAGATTTTTCTGCGTTATTCTCACGGAGTAACGCGTTGCTCATTTAGACAGAGCGCCGCGCTTCAAAACAGATCCCATTGATTTCAATGGGTGCCGGCTTACGCGCGTAACACATTGAAATCAATGGGAGGCTTTTTTTTTTTTTTCCAGCGCTGAAATTCAGCACCAAATTCAGCGCCATTTTCCTCCGTGTGAATGGACCCTTAGAGAGGATGAAGAGGAATCTGGAACAAACGTCCACCTCAAATTCCAATTCATTTCCAGATGTGTGAACTTGGCCTTAACTATACAGTATCCAATCAGGATTGGTGATATGTATAGGGGAGTGTCCAAAAATAATCTTTTATTAATGGTAATTAGGTAAAATATTCAATCAATCGGCATTTTTATCTGGATCATCATTGCCCTGCCCTTGTGCACCGGAGCGTTATTGCACATGCTCCAGCGCCATTTTCCTGTAGAGAACATTGGCGACCGCATTGCACATGCGCAGCACGCTCGCGTAGTTCTCAGGGGAACTGAGCAGTTCTCCACACAAAAATGGCGCGGGAGCGTGTACAGTAGTGCTCCAGAGGAAGCGCTACTGCGCATGCGCGAGATTTTGATCGAAACCGCCGGGCTGGAGGCGGTGAATCGCAAGAAGGAGGACATCAAAGAAGAGAGGAGGAATGATTTGCATATATATTTTAACAGTAATTCAGGAAAACAGGGGGGGAGGGGTTCAAAAACGATTAGCAGCACCTGAATAGTCTTTTTAAAGATTATTCAGGCATATGTTTATCTAAAAACCGGAAAATCTAATGATAGAGCCCCTTTAATAACTAAGTTCATGACTAGATGTTACCAGTTGAGTGTAGGTTGGACAGTGTCGCCAACGCAGGGACCCAATCAGTGCTGTCTGGACCAGACTGCGAAGGACCCCCCCTCCCCCTTCCCACAGAGAATGTCTACACCCATTTGTCAATTTATTCCTAACTTTCTAGGAGGAATAACTGAGGGATATCACAATGTCGTTTTATAAGAGCAGATGCTTCAGAGTAGAAGCCTTTACTACAACAGACATGTCAGGCGCGGTGACAAGTACTCATTACGGTACCTAAAAATCATTCCGTTGGAATTATATATAAAAATAACTAACTTGGGATTCTGCTTTTAATAACTAGGGCAGTTATACAAAGGAAAGAGACATAGGCCATGGCGGAGCACAATAAAACTGCAGAGAAATGAAGCCTCTGTAAGAGCTCAGGTTGTAAAAGGATTATAAATAGGAGTCAAGCTCAATATGAGAGATTACAGAATATTTCACTGCACTGGAGATTAGAAAATATAAAAAGTAAAGCATTTTATTGAGACGTGAACTGGAGACATGTGTGCGCTGTGCTCCTGCTTTGTAAGATAACCCATTCTATGATGTCATCGAATAACCTGCCGTGTCACAACTCTTCAAGGACCCAGATTGGGACTAAAAAAACGAAGGCGAGAATTTCCTGAAATGATATTAACCTGAAAAGTGTCCGTTCCCCAAAAACAGCACCACACTTATCCATGGACAGGGTCCGGGATTACAGCAAGTGTTGGGCTCTGATAATAAAATGCATGATGATCCAACATTCCATAGAGGTATAATTGAAGCAAAAAAAAAATCAGCATAGGAAAATTCTGCAAACTTTCTGTAAAAAGCCTTGCAGGAAAAAAACGCAATGCATTTTTTGGCGCGGTTTTTCACTGCAGCACTTTTGGGCTGCTTTTCAATACTTGGGGCCTTAGCCTAAAGGGGTTTTTCCCAGGAATATTTAAACTTATAGACAATTAATAGTTAAACATTTTTGCAAATTATAAAGTCGTGCAGATTTTCTCTACCCCTCTTAGTGGTGAAAGTCTGTTGTCTTGATCAGCTGACAATAGATACAACCATGAAGGCAGGAAATTTCCCTACTTTGAAACCCAGTGATGATTTCCCTATTGTGGTCAGGTTACCTTCTCATATTGGGAGTGTCCAAGGTAAGGAAATCATGGCTGGTAGGTTCGAGTAAATTTCACGATCGTGATCGGGTTCCGATCCCACTTAGAAAAGATCGGGAACGGAATTCTGATATTGATCGCTCAACTTACCTGCACAGATCCTCTGCCACTGCCGCTCCCCATTTTTCTCGCTCCTATTCTTTCTCCTTCACAGGCCTTCAGAGCACCGTGCGCGCCCCCGCCTCCCAGGCTAATGTTAGAGATGCTGGGAGAAGGCGGGGCTTGTGGCTTAGGAGAGTGTGGGTGGGTACTGGGAGGGGAGACGTGAGTGATGCGCTCATGTCTCCCCGCCCACACTCTTCTAAGCCACAACAAGCCCTGCCTACTCCCTGCATCTCTAACACTAGCCTGGGAGGTGGGGGCACGTATGGCGCTCTGAAGGCATATGAAGGAGAGAGAAGAGAACCGAGAACAACAGGAAGCGGCAGCAATTCTGTACAGGTAAGTGGGGGGGACTAAGTAGCCAGGAGATTTTTTTTCAATCACTACACAGAGTGGAGTCCAAAAATTGAAGAGTTCAATTTTTGGACTACATGCTGTGTAGTAAATAGGATCGTTTTTAAAATCCGATCTTCGATCATTAAAAAAAATCCCATTGGATTGCATTAGGATCGGAATTGGGATCGGGTTCAGATGGAAAATGATCGGAAATCAGATTTTAAATCGATCCTAAAATCTCAAGATCGGCTCAACCCTAGTGGCTGGGTTTCTGACAAGTTCTCAGACCACAGAAAGTTCCTGTATTCATGGACGTATTCACAATCAACCTGTTAAAACAAAAGACTTTCCCCACGAGAAAATCTTTCAAATTCTGCAAAATGTTTTTAATTGCTTGATTTAAAAGTTGAAGGAGTTGTCCATTTTTGCCTGGACAATCCCTTTAATTATAACTTTCCGTTTGTGTTTAGCTTTCCTATTCATGTGTACGAGGAAGTCTGTCACCAGCAAACTCTATATCACACCACTCGATACAGGGCTGGCGGATCAGACCTGAGTCATTGGAGGCTCTGGCACCCCCTTATTGCACTTGAACCCCCCTGGCATGTTTTGAACAGCAGAGGAAACGGTGCAGCTAGTTACATAGTAGATTAGATTGGATGAAGACATCAGTCCATCAAGTCCAACCTATAACCCTACAATCCCCTACAGTGTTGATCCAGGGGAAGGCAAAAAGTCCCATGAGACTTATGCCAATTGCCCCATTTCAGGGGAACAAATTCCTTCCCGACTCCAATCTGGCATTCGGTATAAAAACCCTTTATCATGTTGTGATGAGTTTTTCTGTTCTTATGCAGCTCAGATTGGATAATGTTGTGATCTATTTCTCAATATAATATATAATGCCTATTGGAAAAAGAAATGAAAGCTCTTTATCTTACAGCAGCACATAAGGCGGCCGGCTCCTCTGCACCCTGCCGGCCACTACTGGATGCTGCGGAGAGAACACTACGCTTGGCACCGCGCCACGTTCCCCTCTGTTTGTTCACTAAAAGAACATTAGCTGAAGGCTGTAGTGTCAGCACTTCCCAGCTAGACTAAAATGCAGAGCGTCTGCTACAAGAAGTAACTATCAAACCGATGTGGAAATTGTTCATGCAAGTGAGATACAACTTTACAGAGTCAGTCTCCAGGACTTTATAGACAGGCCTGGCACAGACTCTGCATACGTATGCTCTATCTTTTATGGAGAGTCCTCTGTGTAACTGAAGATTTCCCAGCAAGCAAACAATGAGCAGCAGAGCACAGTGAACAAGCGGCTCATACAAGCGGGGACACTCTTGTTGTGTCCTAAATACTGCGACTTCATAAACATCATCATCATTGTCGTCGTCGTCGTTGTGGTTCATGGCAGAGCTATTTTTATCCCATGTGTGTGAAATAAAGATCAGAAACAGCAATTGCATGGCCGTCTCCTAAAAGTACAGCTGGTTTCAATGTGTTCTGTTATAGAGCATAGTAGACATATACAGCATATACAAAGTATAGGGTCATACTATGACTGTGTGCATGGGATTATATAGACACAGAGTGACCCGGTAGTGAACTGAGATGTGCAAAAATAACTTCTGGCCATAGAACGAGAACTGTAAATGAGGTTTAAAGAGCCCAGTGGGTAGTTTGGGGCCCCCAAGTGCTGAGGCTGCCCTTAATATACTCTGCTGTGAACCTTCCCTTTGCTCTTGGTTGATGCCAACACACTCTCCTAAACTGAATATGAACAGGACCCATCCTAGGATCATGCGGCGCATGCGCAAGATTTCACAGTGCAGAACAGACCCTGTTGTATGGATAGAAGCTGGAAATGACATAACGGTATCATATATCCATGTACATATCCATTTCTTTAAAGGGGCTTAGTTGTGCTCTCTATCGAGAGGATGGGATTTTGCCCTATGGTGGGATTTACATCTATGACCAACCAATATGCATGTGTATGGGGGGGAGATTTGAACTTCACCTTAAATATAAACTATTTTTAAAGGGATTCGCAATCCTTTTAAAATCAATGGTCTATCCTCAAATATTAGAGCAGTAGAGGACTCCGACAGCTCCGCCAAGAGGGGCCATGGCACCATAGCAGCTGTTCTGGTATTAGGCTACAATACACAACGTACAGTATTCTGAGATCCATGCTCCAGACTGATGTGAGCACTGAAGAGCAAAGGCTGGATTCTCCATATAAGATTTACTGGTTGCCACTGGATACAGTCAACAAGCTTGTAGACAGACAAAGATCTAACAGCTTAGCTGAGCTCCTACAATGTAAAGGGAGTCAACAATATTCACATGTGGGTGTGGAAGTCTACAGAAGGAATATGAGAAGAAATTTAGAAAGCAAAGGGAAACTTCAGACATCAACAGCAAAGACTTAAGTCTGATCTCAAGCTATTCCAATGCGTATGTGAATATGTCCTAAAGCTGGCTAAATGCTAGAGATTTTAGATGGCTACTATAATGGCTACTAGGAGATTTTGTTAGATTGTAAAGACTGTAGAACCGAGAACTCTATAAAGAACACAATGTATCTTATTGACCCTATTTGTAAACAATAAGAAGGTGCAAACAGTGTTTGTTTACATACAGTAGAAGACATTTACTATTACATCTACACTAGAAAATTGGCATAGATGTGGCACATGCCCCTTGCTAAGTTGTAAAAAAGTGGACAGAGTGGTTTGGAGATCCAGGAGAGCCGGGGATGGGAAACCTAGACCTCTCATATTTATTATAATTCACAAGAGAAAACCTGGAACCCCAGGAGATAAGATATTTAAAGGAGCGGGTGCCGTGACCTCTTCACTGTTTCTATCACATGTCATCTGTTTCATAGCGGCCATGCAATGAAATTCCAGTCTCATCGCATTCACTTCTTTGAGATGAGGCTGTTATTATATCACATAGCCACTAAGAATTGAATGGCAAGATGAAGGTACACAGTGAAAGGGTCATGGTGCTCGCGCCCGTTAAACAGCTGAAGACAGATCATCAATATTAAAAAAAAAAAAAAAAAAAGAGTGAACAACCCTTGTAATAATGGGTACATGAGAGTGTTTGGTTTCACAATGGGGAGTTTGGGTTTCTGGTGTAAATCCCCTGACCTATCTATGTGTTTGCTTAGAAAAGTATCAAACACAATGCCATGAGAGTCACAAAGCTGAGCACCCTATGGGCATATTATTTGAGACAAGTACAGTACCGACCTGATGTAACACCATGGTGTGAAGTAATCCATATATATCCTTAGGATAGGTGCTGGGGTCCAACACCCGGAGTCCCCTACTGTTCAGCTGTTTGGAAAGACTCTAGAGTTCAGGTAAGTGCTATGGCATCTTTACAGGAAACCAACCACAGAGTTGTATATTTGTATAGTACCAGTACTTGGTATCACAGTTCAGCTCATTCACTTTGTTGGGTGCTGCTGCTGCTTCATATAGCTGATCCGCAGAGGTCCCTGATGTTGGACCCCCCACTGATCTTCCTTAAGATACATCATCAATTAATAAAGCCTGGAAAATTCCTTTAACTTCAAGCACAGCGCAGCATTACACCCGGTCAAAATACTTATGGACTCCATTATATGTCAATGGCATCTATAGTACATAGAATTGGTTACAATGTTATGGCTTCCCTTGTAAGTAATGATACAAATGTGAAATAGATAAGATGCAGGTTGGTCAAGAACCTGCTGATTTCGGCAAGACCAGACAATTATCTACTGTGCATTGGGGGGGGAGGGGCAGTGGTGTGCTGATTGTTCCCTGATTGCTGATGTTGAGGGAATAGTAGGGCTCCAAAATTTGGGTTTTACCATCTGAAAAGCTGATGTGTATAGGGGGACTGGGAGTAATAAAGCTGATTCAGCAGACACATCTTAAAGGGCTATTCCAGTTATAGGTGGCAATTGCTAGATCTGGTATGACCACCCCATTCACATCAGTCCAAGTGCTGACTTTGTCAGTTCCAAAGACCCCATGGATCCAGCAGTGGTGGGTGATAACCGCTTATGACCAGAATACCCTTTGAGTCCAAGCCTAAATCTTTCTCAGCGACAGCTCATCTCTTCTTATGTTATTTAAAACGGTTTTTACCCTGTAAATGCTGGGTGACAACCAATATGGCACTATTACGGTGCTGTCACGGTTGTCACCCAGCTTTCCTACAAACAGATATAACTAAGAAGACTTGTTTGTTTTGACTCCGGCTGAGCGGCTGCTACATAATAACAGATAGAGATGCTAACTCATAGAGCATATGAAGAATCTCACCTGCGGTGTCGCCACTTCCCAAGCCATTCAAGTAGAGGATGGGTAGTAGATGGGGCTCAGTCTTCTCCAGGGCCACCCTCAGATCTTGGAAGTGGTCCTTCTCCTTGACAAGAAGCATCTTGAGCAGGAGGTCCACTTTATCCTGCTGTGTGCTACAACTAGAGTCCAGCTCCTGCCTGTCCCTGAGGGTGAGGGTGCCAGACTCCTCCAGGAGGTTCAGCAACCTGTCTGCATCACTGATGGACTCCACCAGGTTCTTGTGGCACTGCTGGAGTAACTCCCTGTGTTTGGGCTCCATCCTGGGAAGAGCTGACTCGTCACAAGCTCCCTCCTCTGGTCTCTAAAGCTTTTCTCTGTGGAGTTACAGGCCCAGCAGGAAGCTCCAGCTTGCAGCCTGCCTAGGAGCCGAGCACAATCCTGCCCTCATGCACCCTTTGCCTGCACACAGCCTGCAAGCAACAGCAGCAGCCATATTGCTGAGCTGGTGGGGGCTGCGGGGCTGCATGCTGAGCCCTCACCTCACAACCTTATCACTGCTCCTCTCCCTCCTTCCCTGCAAACGGCGAGAAGAAGAAGAAGAAGAAGAAACTGCTCCCTCCTCCTCCTCCTCCGGCGGACACTCAGCCTCTGCTTCCTGCTACATGACTGAACAAGACGTGCTGCTCCCCGGCGGCTCCTGCTGCACAAGGGGCTGCTGCTGCTTCTTCTTTTCTTACTTTGCTCCTTCTTCTCTGCCCTTCTCCCCCCTGGCAGTAACAATGTGCCGCTTTAGGAGTGAGCTTTCCCCCAGAGCTTCCCTCCGTGTCCCCTCCTCTGTGTGTCTCTGTGGCTTCCTCCTCTTCCCTCGGTCCCTCCCCCTCTCTGTGGGTAGAATGCTTGGTCACTTCTGGAGTTGGATGTCCCTTTATGTCTGGGGACAAGTCAGTCAGAGGAGTCGGAAAACTTTCACATCCACTGTAGTTCACACTGTAGGGTTATTTAAAGGGGTGTTCTAGGCATGAGGATGACGTATAAAGGGGTACCCCAGACATATCTGGTTTTTGCATGACCACAATCTTTTGCGCTTTTTACCGACCATTGCCCTGTGTGAACAGTCCACCAATGAACCGGCGAACGCGTATAAATGAGTCAGGGCACGACTACAAACATCTTCAAGGTCACTAGATTTACGTTTTATGAGCTAAAGATATGGCTGAATAGCCTTTAAAGGTGCTGCTATTAGTGTGTAAAATGGACCCCCCCCCATTTTTGTTAATTACCGTGGAAATCGATATGCAAATGAGCTCGATCGTGCACGGCGTTCCGTGACTCCTTAGCGTCATAGCTTCTGAATGCCCACCGGTGCCTCCAAGCCCTCCTCCTCCTGCTGCTTATTCACCGCCTCCATCGTCGGCGGTTTCTATTGAAATCACGAGGGTGTGCAGCAGCATTCCCTCCAGCACGTTACTGCACACGCTCCAGCGCCAGCTCGCAATGTTCTCTATGGGAAAATGGTGCTGGAGCATGCCCAGTAGCGCGCCAATAGAAACCGCCAATGATGGAGGCGGCGGTGAATAAGCAGGAGGAGGACTTGGAGGCAGCGGTGCGCGTCCAGAAGCTATGACGCTAAGGGAACACGGAACACCCACCGTGCACAATCAAGCTCATTTGTATATCGATTTCCATGGTAATTAACAAAAATGTGTGTGGGGGGGGCTTTTTACACACTGATACCAGCACCTGAATAGCCGTTTTAAAGGCTAGTCAGGCTTATCTTTAGCTCATCACACGTAAATCTAGCGATAGAGCCCCTTTAATGACTGGTTTTACAAATATTGGGGAGAAACTAAAACAAAGTATTAGACAGTTTTAAATATATAAATATCAAAAGTTGTGCTAGATTTACTGTTGAGTCGCACGGCAATAGAAAATCTGATGCACTTCATGAACACATTGATCTATTTGGCAGTGTCATTTTTCGACTAAATGACATCCGCCGATTAGTTTATGTTTTATCTACACCCCTTTTTCAGATGTATTTTACATACGGGATATTTTTTTAAGGCACAAACCTTAAGTCAAGTCTTAGGTCCCATCCATGTCCCTATTTCGTACAAGTTGTGACAGTGTCTAAAACACTTGAAAAACATGGCGCAAGGCAGGCACCAAATCACGCCAGAATTCTGGTGCATATTGCTTGACAACTCCCCTGGTGTTTTAAAGGGATCCTATTAGAGATGAGCGAACAGTAAAATGTTCAAGGTTCGATATTCGTTTCGAGTAGCCCCTCAATATTCGACTACTCGAATCGAATATCGAACCCTATTATAGTCTATGGGGGGAAAATGCTCGTTTCAGGGGTAGGCAACGTTCGATCAAATTATACTTACCAAGCGTGAGCGTCGGGCCGGATCCTCCAAGAGGTCTTCTCCATGCAGCTTCCCCCCGGCATCTTCCGGTTCTGAATTCACTCTGCCAGGCATCGGGCCTGGGCAGAGCCGACTGCGCATGCCGGCACTACAAGCGGACATGCGCAGTCGGCTCTTCCCATGCCCGATGCCTGGCAGAGTGAATGAAGAGCCGGAAGACGCCGCGGGGAAGCTGCACAGAGAAGACTTCTAAAGGTAGGAGAAGAACCAGCGTTGATTGGCCGACTGTATAGCATTCGGCCAATCAATGCTGGTTCTGCATCGAACTTTTCCATTCGAATAGCGAGTGGTACTCGATCGCGTACAAGTATTTCGAATACCGTAGTATTCGATCGAATACCTACACGATCGAGTACTACTCGCTCATCTCTAGATCCTATCATTCAAACTAATTTTTTTCTCACTAACACGTTGGAATAGCCGTAAGAAAGGCTATTCTTCTCCTACCTTTAGATGTCTTCTCCGCGCCGCCGTTCGGTAGAAATCCCGTTTTTTGTCGGTATGCAAATGAGTTCTCTCGCAGCACTGGGGGCGCCCCCAATGCTGCGAGAAAACTCTCTAGCACCGCCTCCATCTTCTTCAGGAACATCCTCTTCACGCATCTTCTTCCGGTGCAGGCGGTGAAACTTGTAGGCCTTGGGCAGGCCGACTGCGTATGCTCGCGGCCACAAGAAAAATGGCCGCTTATACAGTAAGTAAGCAGATGTTACTCTGAGGCAGCGTTCTCAATCTGTGTGTCGCGACCCCTTTGCGGGGTCTAATGACCATTTCATAGGGGTTGCCTAAGACCATCGGAAAACACATATTTCCAATGGTGTTAGGAACTGAGACACTGGTCCCACACCTCCCAACCTTCCTGGGTTCCAGATGTCAGCAATGGCAAGGTTGGGAACCACCGCTTTAAGGGCTCATTCACATGGAAGACTTTGGAATTGATTTTGAGGTGAAGTCTGCCACTAGATAAGGTCCAAATTTCATATATCCATGGGATTTTAAGAGATGGACCCTTCTCTAGGGATTTTGAGGGTTGTGCCTATAAACATTGATAGGGTTTGCCCCAATGGGAAGACATTCTGTCAAGCTCTCTACAATTCCTTAGACCAGTGGTCCCCAACCTTTTTTCCACCAGGGACCAGTTTCAGCAAGATAATTTTTCTATGGCCCAGAGGGGGCGGGTAGGGGTGTGGTTGGGGATGGGGTTAATCAGTGTAATGTAGTTGCCCAAAGTTTGGTAGGTGAGTGCGGGGTGGAGCCAAGACCCGTTGCATGTCCTGCATAGCACTAGAATCCCGGACATACAGCGGGTCCCGGCTCAACCCTGCACTTTGCTCACCTTATCCAGATGAGCAACAACCAAGCATCAGTGTTGTGGAGCCGGCTGCTGACTCCTCGCCGCCGGTACGCGGATCGGTGCAACGTGTCCCGCGGCCTGATACTGGTTCGCGGACCAGTGGTTGGGGACCCCTGCCTTAGATAATATACCTCCTCAGGCCACCATGATAGCTTTAATGTAAACTATGGAAGAGGAAAAATTTTCAAATTGTAGGGGGGTGGTGACATTTTTTAGACACTGAACAATCCTAGGTAGTGGAACATGGAGAATAAGTAATGAACTAAGGTTTGAGAACTTAACTAGGAAACAAGCAATAAAGAATATAGAGATGAAGGAGAGAGTAATTATCGGAGATGAACGGTAAGAATATCTAGGTAAGAATATCTATTTGGATACATACAAGAGGTGTCTGCCACGTTCTTGCCAACATATCCACCCACCAGTAACAACCATGTGCTACTCCAGAAAGGAACCATGTATGGTCTCTTGTGTTACAACAAGGGAAACATTACTTTTCTTGGGTTTCTGATTAAGATTTTCTTAAGGTATCCTTACTGAACATTGAGATTTATTTTATTATCTTTACAATCGCCACTAGACCATTAAATGTAAAATACCAGGAATGAGGGAACGTATATTACAAAGGAGACTGTATGTACGACAACATTCAAGGGCATGTGTACCATCAGGGCATCCTTTGGGGCCAATAAGAAGGAAGAGGCACAAGTCAGGCTAGTGATATCTCCCTATGCTATGAGCTATGAATAAATGCAAAAGGCAACATTAGCAAACTAGCGAGAGAGAATGACCAGAAGTTCATGTGAGTACCATAGAAGTCTCTGGAAAGATCTGAGCGGAGCTGACAAGGGATGAAGTGGCACATCACTTCCACTTTATTCAAATGATTTTTTTTTAGGAAGGGGTCACAAAAGTCAAACCACACAAATTGGTTATTGATGTCATATAGTAATGATGCGCCAACAATATTTGTGCTGAAACAACCCCTTTAAGTTTACAGACCAGCGAACCAATGACACAGAATGACACCGACACAGAAGAAACATAGAAGATGGTCCATTCTTATATTATTTCCTTTGTATCTTAGGTTCACATCTGCTCAGGGGTCTCCTGGCAGACCCCAATGACATAGACTCATGCACAGATGTGAGCTAAAACAGCAGTTATCTGTGGACACCCGTGGAGCTCATAGATTATAATAGGGTCTGCCCAATGTCCGCCGGATTCCGCGTCAAAATCCGGACCAAATAACTACATTTGAACTAGCCCTAAAACTGCTCCTACTGGTGACTGTAGACATCCAGAATTGTGACATTTTAGAGGTATTTACATCTCATATAGTAATTGCATTTTGCTAGGGTATGATCAGTGACAGTATGACCTCTGGGATACCCTCCAAACCTAAGAAAAGAGGGGTGCAGCACAGATTCACAACCGCTTCCCCTTCTACATTTTCCCTGCACAGTGACGCTCCAGGTTACGCTATGTTCACACTAGCGTTCGGGTTTCCATTCTTTGGGTCCACTTGGAGACCTGGAAAACGGAAAGTCAATCCACTAAAAAAGCGGTTACCCGCAGAAACCTGTGGACCCTATAGACTGTAATGGGGTCCACCAGGTTTCTGCCCCAAAAATGTGGAGAGAAAAGTCCTGCTTGGATGGAAACCCCGAATGGAGTTTGAATGCTGGTGTGAACCTAGCCTTACCCGCTGTGCAGAGGACTCTCTAGAATTTGTTGCACAGACACGTTTTTTGACAAAACTGTGCAAAGAAAGGGCAGATGAACGCTCCAAACCACTTTTAGCCTAGTATGGTACATCAATACAGATATAGCGAATGTAACATGTTAGATGTCAATTTAAAGTTTGCTGCATTGTGGAATTCTACGCAACATGTTGAAGGAGTGGTTCGCAGACTTTGCTATTGCGACATAAGTAGCAATGCTCCATTCACTGTACAGTGGCCAGACTGCTCTTCAAGGGGTTGTCCAGTCTTAGCAAATATATGTCATGAAAATATATTTCCTGTATTCCTCACGGTTTTCTAAATCTCTGCTTACTGTTATTTGTCATTTACTTCTAGTGCATAAAAATCAGACCATGGTTATGTGATGGACATACGGGTGCACAACTTGTTACAAAAACTGAGCTCCGATTACCGACCCATCGTATTGTGATGACTGGCCTTTGCTTGGTAGCCACTGTGGCTTAGTATCGGTTGATGGAAGGTATTTGGAAGCCTTACCCGCAAGAGTCTCAGAAACTAAGTACTCACTGAATTTGACACTTCCAAAGCAATGGTTCCCAACGCTCCTGAGACTGGACAGCATAACCCCTGTATGTAACACTGCCATTGATTACATAACACATGACCGTATAACACATGACCTTGGACTGTATAACACATGACCATAGACCGTATAACACATGACCGTATAACACATGACCTTGGACTGTATAACACATGACCATAGACCGTATAACACGACCTCGGACTGTATAACACATGACCATAGACCGTATAACACATGACCATGGACTGTATAACAAGCAAAGATCTAGAAAACCGTGACACAAGCTGCATTTCCGCAATGTGGGGCCTCAGCCTCAAACTGCATTTTCCATTATTATGTGGTTCTCCTCATTTTTTGCAAACCCAATGTTTGATACTTGACAACACCTGGTCTCAGTTGCTGGATGGTATTGCAGCAGATAATGTAATATCAAAAACAAGTTTTTCTGGCTATATTCTACTCAGTCACTTCTACAATTTATGTTTCACTGGTGGTTTTTCTCACCCCTCCTCTCCCCACCTAATGCTATCTGTCTCTATACTACATAAAGCCTGGAGGAGAAGAAGAGAAGTCACCCTGTCTAGAATGTAGCCCAGATCCTTCCTGGGCAAATAGCATGTCGCTGACGTGGGGAGCCTCATGCTTCTGCAAGGAAAGCATCACTTTCTATAAGTGTCACTGGAAGAGTCCTCAGGCATTTCGCTTCACCAGCTGCAGATCTGAGCATTCGTCTTAGTGCCGTGAAAATAAAACAGAACATGCAACCAAAGACAATTCTAAAAAGACAGAATCTTATAAGACATCATTTTATATGTTTTTCCCTCCATAGATTTCTATGGAGAGTGTGAAAATCACAGCAAAAACGCAGCATGATACATGCAGAAACGCCGCGGAAAAGCATCAAAATCCGCAGACAAAAACTCACTGTTTTGCTTGGTTGAGGCTAAGACCCCATGGGCCGGACAAATAAAGTAATTTTTCACCTTTATATATATTAGGTCACCCATGCTGTTCCACGTGCAATGTGTTGTCATTAGCTGGCCATACACAGTAAATTTGAGACTGCTGAAGCTGGAAAATTTATACATAAACCTATGAACGTTCGTCCATATCCTACCATTGGCTAAAATCACTTGTGCTAGATTTTTTTCCACTATACTGGTTTGTGTATGGGCTAGACCAGGTGTGCCCAAAACGTCGATCGCAAAGGACGTATGGGTTGTTCGCGTGACATTTTTTTTTTTTTGAACCAGCCGCTGTCCTTGCGCTGGTTCAGACGTTTATGTTTCAGCGTAGGCGGCGTCTTCACGCCATCTTCGCTGATATGCAGATGTCTGCCAGGAGAAAAGGATGCGGTGGCGGCAGCGGCATCGAGGTCGGTAAGTATGAAAACTTTATGTTTTTTTGTTTTATAATAGACCACTACCTGCTGGAGTATTCCCAGCAGGTAGCGGCCTATTTACCAACCTCCCCGGACCTGATCACTGCCGCCCCTGCTTCCCCTTGTACTATAGGCTGCGGCGGGTGGTAGTGAATAGGCCCGGGCCAGGCCGCGATCCCAATACTGCTATTATTATATTTCAGACCCCCCCGAGTATAATAATCGGAGCCCCAGGGGAGGTGTGAGAGAACAAAATTGCATCCATTGCATCAGTTCCTTTAGATTGTCTACTATGGAGAAGATGATGAGAATGTTCATTGTTGTTTGTGTGTTTGGAACAGTCAGTATGCACGATGCAAGAACAGTAGAGTTGAGCGATCGGGATCGGAAAAGATCGGATTTCGATTGGCGATCGAGTAAATTTCACAATCGCGATCAGAATTCTGATCCTGATCTTGATCTTTTTAGGCAGGGTCAAGGCTACTGGCCAAGCATTATGGGAAAAGCTAACAATGTTAGCTAGGTCCCATAGGAATGAATGGATGCAGCTGGCACACAGCCTGTGCCGGCGTCCGGCCGCTTAACCTCCTGCGCGCTGGCTGCTTCCATTCATTCCAATGGGAGACTGGCTAACAGCTATAGTAGCTAACACTTACCTGCACAGATCCGCTGCCACTGGTCCGGTCCCCACCTCGCTGCCCTCGCCTCCCAGGTTAGTGTTACAGACCTAGGAAGAAGGCGGGGCTTGTGGCTTAGGAGAGTGTGGGCTGGTACTGGGAGGATAGACGTGTGATGCAATCATATCTCCCTGCCCTGTACCCGCCCACACTCTCCTAAGCCACAAGCCCCGCTTTCTTCCTAGG
Source organism: Leptodactylus fuscus (assembly GCF_031893055.1). Taxonomy (NCBI): domain Eukaryota; kingdom Metazoa; phylum Chordata; class Amphibia; order Anura; family Leptodactylidae; genus Leptodactylus; species Leptodactylus fuscus. The sequence continues at coordinate 37,211,052 of NC_134274.1, forward strand.
TCTGTAACACTAACCTGGGAGGCGGGGGCAGCGAGGCGAGAACAGCGGGGACCGGACCAGCGATCTGAGCAGGTAAGTGGACACTTTTTAATCACTACACAGCATGGAGTCTAACAATTAAAGCGTTCAATTTTTAGACTCCATGCTGTGTAGTGAATAGGATCGTTTTTAAAATTTTAAAAGATCTTCAATTATTAAAAAAATCCCATTGACTTGCAGTGGGATCGGAATTGGGATCGAATGGAAAATGATCGGAAATCGATTTTAAAAACGATCCTGAAATCTCAAGATCGGCTCAACCGTAATGAATAATCTACAACTGAATATAGATGGCCAGCTTTATTAAAAGACAATTCAGAACAGGGCACATGAAATCTAAGATACCATTTGTAAAGGGATGGAAATGAATATCCATCAGCTCTATCATATTCATTGTGGAAGGTGACAGGTGCGCACAGGGCCTTATTTTTATTTATTTTTTCTATAGTTTAAGTGAACTGCAACGTCTGGATCACAATAGAATACAAGTTATAAAAACTAAAATAGAATTCATTGCGCTCATAAAAGGTAATAAGAGCTTGTAAACAAATCCGGTTCCTTGAACTTTTACATGCTAGGGTGTTAACTTGTGCATTCAGAAGTGTGCGCTCTCTCCGGGCTGGAGCACACGATGTAACGCAGCGCTTATTCTGACACATAAACTCGTGTCAGAGTCAGCGCTGCAAAACAGAAACACGTTGACTTCAATGGGTTCCGTTTAACGCATGTAACACATTGAAATCAATGGGAGGCTTTGTTACATTGTGTGCATGGGCTCTCACTTTGCAAAAGTACTGAATAGGTTGAGCTCCGCTGCATTAGATGACTGGCAGGTTCAGCTTACCGTCATCTGAGGTTTACGTCCGGCTTAAGGTTTATTCTTTGGAAGGAACAAAATGGTTTCCAGTTACTTCTGAAAGGGAGAGTCAGATCTGGACTGCCAGCCATCAAATATCTCATCTCTATTGCTCCATTGACACGTTCTTTATGTACCACTAGCATTTGCCCGCGATTTCGTCCACGTGTTGGCGTTTGCGGTGACTGGGGGCCTGCGTGCATGCCCCCTCCCGTGGGCCCCCCCTCACACGTGGCCCCTCTACCGCACGCCCCTACCTCCCCCAAATCCCCCATCCCGTGCAGCCCCCTCCTCCCGCGCGCAAAAGTAGGTTCGCTCCAATGCACACTCTCTCTTAGACTCCATGTCCTTCAGCTGCCACCAGCCGAAGCGGTACAGCAGGCTGAACAGATGTTGCCGACATCTGCGCAAATTCCTCCCTCCCTCCCCCGGCAAAGGCCGAACACTTCTGTACCCTGTCGTACTCACATACGCATCACAGCACAGTACACTTCGAACGCCGCCACAGCAAGGCTGCATGCCCGGTACTCTCCGGACCTTCGAGTAGACGCTGGTTTCTCCTGCTCGCAGACTCTCCATAACGCCGCCCACACAATGCCGCGATCCAGAGAACGGCAGAAGTACCTGTGATGACGTAATCTCGGGTCCTTTAGCCTTGCGTGAACATGAATCTGGTGTTAGTGGTGGTGAGGTCTGGGCATTTAGCGGCACAATACATAGCCAATGTTTCATTCCAGGTTCCGATGTATGTATGTATGTGCGAAATGTCAGCCAAATCCTTGTTGGTGTTTTTGCGTGATTGAGGAACAAACATCCAAACTTTCACAATATTATATTAATTATTATTGTTATTATAATTATATATTATTAATTATATTATTAATTTATATATGTTATATTATTATTAATAATTATATTAATAATTATATTATATATTATTATTATTGATAATATTATTAGTTTAGTAGTGTAGTAGTAGTAGTAGTATAGTAAGTAAGTATAGTATTAGTATAGGAAAGATAGGATAGGATAGGAGGATGCCTGGCAATACAGACGGACCATGTATGTGCAGTCACCTCTCTGCAGCTTCTGAGGTTGGGGATATGTACACACACGTATACGCACAAAGGGCACACAATGAACTGACCTCCTGCTACTGGGACTTACTGGATACTGTATTGCTACACACACAAATGGTTCAGCAAAAACACTTTATTTCATTCTTTATTTACATAGATTGCAGGGTGTATTTCATACCCATCCAAAAAGGCAGGTGTTATTCCATCCAAAGAAGACAAAAGAAAAGCATAAAACCAAAATCAAACAGTTTGTGCCTGTCAGTTTAACAAACATCTTTATTAGGCTTTGCCACTATCAAGTCCTCTGTTGGCATCACAGTGAGTAAAAGGGAGTCTGTCAGCAGCGTTGACCATATAAGGGCCCGTTCACACGGGGACAGAGGGGGCGGATTTTGGGCACGGAATCTACGTCATAATCCGCCCTCTCACAATGGTGGTCTGTGAAGACCGCTAGCTTACTTAATGCCGCTCACAGAAAAAAGAAGTGAGCTGCCCTTTCTTCAGGCGGATTCCGCACCTCGCGGCAGCACCCTCTCGACTAGACCCATTAATTTTGGGCCTACTCCAGAGCGGGAAGCTGTGACTGACAGTTGCGGCAGGCGTACTTTGGTCCCAATTTTGACGCGGCTTCCCGCGTCAAAATCTGTACCAAAATATGCTATTCTGTGCCCGTGTGAACTAGGCCTAATACTATGCTAGGTAGGACGCTACAAAAATATATCGAGCAGAGCTTAATGCAGAGACCTGGGACATTTGCATTGGCCGGATGAAGAAAACTACTAGTATTTTTTTATTTATTTCTTTTACATAACTTTTTGTCCTAAAAACATTATTTTATACATGTCTATTTATAATAAATATTTAGATATTTTATATAATAACAAGGTTCTCTTTACACAGCTGTCTGTAGCGTCTGCAGGATTAGTTACTGACAGACTCCTTTTAATTGCTTCCTGTAAAATCCAGAATCCTTGAAGTGCCCAAGACGTGTGCCGAGTGCAATACTTTCCGCTGAACTAAATTATCAAAATAAATATTCTAGAATGTGTCCGTTGTCATATGGTACAATCCACAACTGTACACATTATATGGAATATAACAAGTGGTCAGAGACATCTTCGGGGTCAGTTTCAGTTTTCACTTCTCTCACCACTTTGGGGTGGGGGGGGGGGGAGGAGGAAAAAAAAAAAAAAGAAAGAAAAGACGACAGCATACTAGACTGGCACCAAGTTTCTGATGAATACAACATGATCTTAGTCAGAAAATGGTGCATAGAATTTATATGTTATCATTTAAAGACAGCCTAAGATGCAACTGATTTTTGGAGAGGCGAGTACTTAAACCTGCTGCACTTAATTGTATTTAGCAAGGAATTTTCCTTAGCATAAGTCATAAAAGAGCAGATGCCATTTCAATTTTTTCCATAAATAAATAGTTGTAATATACAGTATCAGAGGAAAATTCATTTATATTATTTGTCAATCTTCTAAACTGCTCGACTTCCAGAAAATCCTGTCTACTCTATAGACTCACAGGCTGATCAGATTACATAGAAATCTATGGAGAGGGGGAAGGCCAAGTAAGAGTCCCTACTCTGTAGACTCACAGGCTGATCAGATTACATAGAAATCTATGGAGAGGGGGAGACCAAGTAAGAGTCCAGCAAAGGATAGGACACCACACTGTAAAGGTTTATTTCTACAGGACTGGCAGTATAAATGTGAATAAACCTCCGGGGAAGTAGAAATCTGGTATTTCAATGTGCAAACTATTTGTTTCTTTTCCATTTATTCCTCCTCCCTGCACCGTCTACATAGACTTCTATATAACGCAGTCTGTTTTCAGTGCAGATGGGAGGAGAGAAGTATTTTCCTCTGAAAGTGTATATAATAACGTTTCTTGTATTCAGCTATACTATTCATTTACAAGAGGAAATCTGACATGACAACTACTCCTAAAGCACAGTGATAATGTAACTACATCTTTGGAAATAGCAACACAATCAATCTGCTTACAGTATATTATATATACATTTCATTACAGCACTTTTTTTTTTAAATACATACCTTATATACAGTGAAACCTCTCCTATAGAGGATCCCAATCTATGTAATACATTTTCAGTTCCATCCTACACACTGGCCATTGTAAATGAAAGGACCGCACCTCTAGAGGACCACTTTATGATGCAATATGCAGTGGTTGTCTCAAAGAGGTATCACTTTCATTCATTTTCTTCTTCCAGTATAGGTAGCTGTACACACAACCAATTTCCAAGGATCTACGGTCAATCATTTCTACTCCCTGAATAGCTTTTCCATCTCCAACTTATTTCCCCCCATCTAGAGCAACGCAATTCATAGTCAAAGTAAAGGAAACAGATGCAAATGGAAGATTCCCGGCTACGTACTAGCAACGGGTAGGTGAAATTCTTTGTTGTCGAAGATGAGCGGCCGCTTAGGTGGATTAGGATCCTTGTCTGCTCTATGCAGAAGCTTAAAGAGCCCGGTGCCAATATTCATAGGGATGCCCATTATTATGCATTCTGACACTCCTGGGAAAGAAGTGAGAGTGTGAGGACAAGGTTTTCACACTTACAATATCTAGGTCTATGCATAGAACAATCTCACACTGAATTTTGACAGCTGAAGCTGTTACACTGATCGCAACCTTTAGAGACCTTTCACGGTACAATCGAAAGACACAAAGATGACACCAAAGCCTAATGCTCACATGTTACAATATATCTATTTTCTATTGAATATTCCACTCCAACTGTACACAGTTTAACTGTTAACCTGTTCTTAAAGACGACCTTTCACCTCCTGGGGCACATGCAGTGTTATATACCGCTAGAAAGCAGACAGTACAGCGTAATAGACGCTACTGTGAGGAAGGGCGTTCCTGAATGACTGTCAGAAACGCCCTTCTGATGGTGAAGAGCTACGGTACCGGCACCAATAGCTCTTCACTGGGGGCACAGAATGGCTCTGCCATTGAGCAGAGCCGACTATGCATGCCCACCTGATGTAAATGGCCATTTTCTTGTGGATGCTTACACAGTAAGCTGGGGTAAGTGGCCACAAGAAAATGGCCGCTTACACCAGGAGGGCATGTGCAGTCAGCTCTGCGCATGCGTAGAAGTTTCAAGTCAAGGCCGGAAGAAGTGCGACGAGGCCATTCAAGAAGAAGATGGAGGCGTCGCTGGAGAGTTCTCTCGCAGCATTGGACACCCCCAGTGCTGTTTGAGCGCTGGGAACCGCCCCAGTGCTGCGAGAGAACTCATTTCCATATCGAAGAAAATCGGGATCTAAAGGTAGGAGAAGAATAGCCTTTCTTAAGGCTATTCCAACGTGTTAGTGATAAAAAAAAATATTGCATTTTGATGATAGGATCCCTTTAAAGGGATTCTACCATTAAACTACGTTTTTTTCTAATTACCACGTTGGAATAGCCTTAAGAAAGGCTATTCGTCTCCTACCTTTAGACGTGGTCTCCGCCGCGCCGTTCCGTAGAAATACCGGTTTTAACCGGTATGCAAATGAGAACCGGTATACAGGAGCATAGAGAGGCCACCCCAAAATGGCCGCCGGCCGGCTCCTGTATTGAACTGCAAGAGCGGCTACCCAAAAATGGCTGCTGGCCGGCGGCCATTTTTTGGTAGCTGCTCTTGCAGTTCAATACAGGAGCTGGGCCGGCGGCCATTTTGGGGTAGCCGCTCTTGTAGTTCAATACAGGAGCTGGCCGGCGGCCATTTTGGGGTGGCCTCTCTATGCTCCTGTGTCGAACTACAAGAGCAAGAGAAGCCAGAAGAGGCGGAGTTGCTGCAGAAGAAGGAGGCGGTGCAGGAAAGAGCTCTGGGCAGCAATGGGGACGCGCTCATCGGTGTTTCAGCGCTGGGGCCCGCCCTCATTTGCATACCGGTTAAAACCGGTATTTCTACGGAACAGCGCGGTGGAGACCACGTCTAAAGGTAGGAGACGAATAGCCTTTCTTAAGGCTATTCCGACGTGTTCATTAGACAAAAAGGTAGTTTAATGGTAGAATCCCTTTAAGTTATCATTACTGAGGGTGCAGGTGCTAGAAGGATGGGGCAGGAATGCTATGATCTGTATATGGGCTGACAAGGCTCTTCTCTATACTGCACTGCTTCAGTGTAGCAACCGGTCGAGGTTTCATCATCTGCACTCACCACAGACTGAATCTTTTTGACCAAAATAGGCGGCATCAAATAGGTGGTCAGCGGTCTTTTCAAAGGAAGCCAACATAAGGACACTCTCTTTCATCTTTGCCAGACCGAATCGTGTAATACCGAGCACCTCTCCCTGTGACAAAAGGGAAGAACACGTAGAAAACGAATATTAGCCCGAATGGTAATCTAAGTAATATAAGCTGTCTGGAGACTAAACTTCACCTTATAAGTCATGAGGTCTGCAAGAAGCATTACATGTCGCCGGTCAATACTCATCCCATGGTTGACCATTGTGTACTGGATCTCGTTGATAATGGTGGAGCGAGCGGCTTCAATACCGATAGTCTTCTCCACCTGATTAAAGAAGAAACTGATGTCATTTTTCAGGGTGTAGGGACATAAATACAGAATCACATCATTATGGAAGTATAATGGCCTGAGCCCTCTATATAGAGACTGGTGGGCGTCTTTAAAAGCAGAGGCACCAACAGCACCAGAGCGGTAGAGGAAATTTAGGCAGATGCATTCAGCCTCACAACTTTGTTTAATAAGGACTATAGGACCTACAATACTAGGAACATACCTCATAGGTGTTGTTTGAGGTGGTATGTGAGCCTTTCACTCCATGGGTAGCCATGACAGCACGCAGATTATCCCCTTCCACCAAGAGTTTATACTTCTCCTTGCCACTTTGCTCATCGATGTGTATGACAGCACGTGCCACTTCAGGAATGCCCTGCACCACCACCTAAATAGGTCAAAATGGAAGACAATAGAAAAATGTGTGTTCTGGTCCTCCAAAAGTTTAAAACTCTTTAAGATGGACAAACAGAAGGGGTTATAACTGGGAAAGGGCCTTCCCGGGAGTGTTCATTCTCAATCACTAATAGTAACTTCACTGTATGTAAATGGATCAGAGCTACTGTATGCGGACAACTGATTCATCGCCATACAGCAGGGGTCCTCAAACTTTTCAAACAGGGGGCCAGTTCACTGTCCCTCAAACCACTGGAGGGCCGAAATATAGTTAAACAAAAAAAAAAAAACAAAAAAAAAAAAAAAAAACAAAAAAAAAAAAAAAAAGGTATATGCTCCACAGTAGAGCCCCCCACAGTATTATATGCTCCACAGCAGGCCCCCCCCCCACAGTGTTGTATGCTCCTCAGAACGCCCCCTCCCACACAGTATTATCTGCTCTTCAGTACACCCACACTGTGTTATATGCTCCTCAGTACACCCACACCATATTATATACTCCTCAGTACACCCACACCGTATTATATGCTCCTCAGTACGCCCCACACACCGTATTATACGCTCCTCAGTACACACACACACTATTATATGCTTCTCAGTAAGCATATGATGCATTTATAGGAACAGCACCCCAGGAATGGTAGTGCCCCAAGAATCCGATTATGCCAAAAATGTAAAGCGTTGGTAGGTCTCTAAGTTAATTTACAGTGTAAAATTATTTCCTATCCACTGCAACCCTCACTGATCAGGAGTATATGGGGTCGAGCAAGGAAAACAGTAAGTGAATAAGCTTGGCTTTCTCCAACAGTTCTATAAATGTCCACAGGTATATCAGAATAGAGAGGAGGGTTGTGGAGCGGAGGGCACTTGGAAGTTGTGGCACAAACCAGAGTAAAGCTTCTCATGATCCTACACTAAAATCATTCAAAAAAAGTTATGGTACAGGTTTCTTATGTAGTATTGTCATTGGTTTTGCAGCGTCACTTGCAGTAGTGTAAGTGCTGCAGGGCGAAATGGCAATCTTAGTTGGTGCAACAGGAGACTTGTGCAAGTCCCAACCTAATGGCTAATGTAAATGATAAGCCATCACAGATGCATACAGTAAAACATACAAGGCTCAGTACCAACCTTTGGGAGTTCCTCTTTAAGCGACTGTAAGACATAGTACATTGAGCTTTTGTTGTTCTCTCTTGGTGTAACACAAAGCACAGCCTCACCATGAACTGCAATATCACCGGGCTTCACTCGTAGCTTAGACATGCAGATGGAGTATCTCACGGTCTCCGCATTTACCTGACAAATAGCCACTGTTATGTTAAGATGTTCAGTAAAAAGCATTGACTAGCCATAGAGAGTATATAGATGAGCTCACCTCAAGCCTCAGCAACCGTATACGCTCTAGTGATAGTTTCACCAGTAAGAAACAATCATCAGGAAGAAACACTTCTTCTATGTACTCCGATATCTGTATAGAAATGTCAAGAAATAGATCACATTACACAAATGAGCATGCACCGAGGCCGCCACAGAGCACCGGTGGAAGAGATGTAGATGTTTATATACCCAGCGGATTTTCTATGTGTTTAGATCAATGGAAGCCAGAGTCTGCGCAGCCGCACGTCTGGTGTTACGTGGATACTTGGCCCATTATATTTGCCTATATGTTCGGTTACATTTCACTTAAAGCTACAGTCAGGGTCTTCAGGCTGCATCCTATCCTACTAATATTATATTATTATAAATTATTATTATTGTTCCTCAATCACGCAAAAACGCCTACAAGGATTTGGCTGACATTTCGCACATTGGAACCTGGAATGAAACATAGGCTATGTATTGTGCCGGTAAATGCCTAGACCTCACCACCACTAACACCAGATTCATGTTCACGCAAGGCTAAAGGACCCGAGATGACATCATCACAGGTACTTCTGCCTTTCTCTGATTGGATCACGGCATTGTGTGGGCGGCGCTATGGAGAGTCTGCGAGCAGGAGAAAACGGCGTCTACTCGAAGGTCCGGAGAATACCAGGCGTGCAGCCTTGCTGTGGCGGTGTTCAAAGTGTACTGAGTGTGATGTGTGTGCGAGTACGACAGGATACAGAAGTGTTCGGACTCTGCCGGGGAAGGGAGGAACTTGCGCGGATGTCGGCAACATCCGTTCAGCCTGCTGTACCGCTTCGGCTGGTGGCAGCTGCAGGACATGGAGTCTAAGAGAAAGTGTGCATTGGAGCGAACCTGCTTTTGCACGTGGGAGGAGGGGGCTGCACGGGATGGGGGATTTGGGGGAGGTAGGGGCGTGCGGTAGAGGGGCCATGCATGAGGGGGCCCACGGGAGGGGACATGCGCGCGGGCCCCCAGTCACCGCAAACACCAACACGTGGACGAAGTCGCGGGCAAATGCTAGTATGCATGTAAATCCTCTTTTAGGCCGGGGCCCCATGGGACTTAAATGCCGCAATTTGCCCACAGCGAAAACAACACAGGAAAAATCGCTGTTTTTTACAGTAAGGGTAAAGTGGGTGGGATTCTAGTGAATTTTTATGCCACTTTGCGGCATAAAAAACCGTGGTGCAGACCCGCAGCATGTCAATTATACCTACGGAGATGCTGGTGATTTCCCCATAGGTATAATTGTAACAGAGAGTCCGGGGAGGAAAAATCTGCAAACTTTCTGTGTAAAGCGCTGCGGGAAGAACCGCGATGTGTTGCCGCCACGGTTTTTCCCGCGATGCTTTTTTGCTGTTGGACGTACCATGGAGTCTAAGCCTCAAGTGGTTGACAAATACTATTAAAAGGGCACACCATAAGATGATACAGTTACCATCTGCTTAAGCATTGTAGAGACTCCCGCAATAGAAGGAACTAGATTTCTTACTTACAAAAATGTACTTTTCTTACCTCACCTAACAGGGTCTTCTCAATTCTGCCTTTTACTAGACGGGCAAAGTCAGAATCATCATCTCTATCCAGGTGGGCAGTTATTATTGGAGTACTGTAAAGATATACAAGTAGTACAACATGTACCGGTTACACACTTGGCATATACGCTAATAGTCACTTTACAGTAATACAACTTGCCACAAGTATCATCTTATAATAAACTCATCGCAAACCTGATGTTCTTTGAAGCATTGATGATTTCCTTGATACGAGGCACACCCAAGGTGATATTCATGGAGGCCACTCCAGCAAAATGGAACGTTTTCAGAGTCATCTGTGTTCCTGGTTCCCCAATGCTTTGAGCACATAGGGCTCCCACTGCTGAACCTGGCTCCATCTGAGCTCTGGGGAGGAGATGATGGAGGAAATGAAAAACACAGCTGTATTTCAGAAATTAACGCTAAAGCATTCTTCTTTTCACACTAGTGCAACGTAGTTAATGCTGTAAATGTTATAACACCAGCTGCATATTAAGGATGTACCACATCCCTCAAATGGCATGGTCAACAGCAACCATGGGATCGAAATGGCTAAACAGGGGAAGACGGCACCCACAGTAACCCCAACTATACCTTCAGAAAGTGATGACAGTGTGCTAGGCCATTGCAAAAGCAGCCAAGTGCTCAGTCTTCATCTCTAAACCATTAGCTTAAAGAGGACCTTTCACCACCCCAAGCCTGTGCAGTTTTCTGTACTATGTTATAGGCGCTGCTGAACAGACTCTGGGGCACTTTGAATTTTCTCTCTAGCCCCCCTGGTTGCGGAGTTCTGAGCTCTGTTATTTCTGGCGCCCTGTATGTTAATGAAGCCCTTCACTGTCAGAAGGGCGTTACTGACAGTGAAGGGGGCAGCGATGTCATTCTGACACTGTCCAATTAGCAGAGGACAGTGTCACAGCAGCTTCAGCAGCGTGATCTCACGAGATCACGCACTCCTCTCTTCACCGGACTGCAAAGAAGACCCGGAAGAGCGATCCAGGGAGAGTTCTGAAGCGGACGAAGGAGAACTTCACTGACATCGCTACTGGTAAGTATAGAAACCCCTAAGCAATGAGCATAAGTGCCCGGTAGACCCTGGGGCCTAGGTCTAGCCCCTATACAATGAGCATTATCCCTAGGAAACAAGCATTAACTCCTAATAGCCCCTAGGCAATAAGCAGTAGCCCCTAGCAACGAGCATTAACCCCCAATAGCCCTTAGGCAACGAGAAGTAGCCCCTAGCAATGAGCATTAACCCCTAATAGCCCCTAGGCAACGAGCAGTAGCCCCTAACAATGAGCATTAATCCCTAATAGCCCTTAGGCAACAAGCAGTAGCCCCTAGCAATGAGCATTAACCCCTAATAGCCTCTAGGGAACGAGCAGTAGCCCCTAGTAGCGAGCATTAACCCCTGTTAGCCCCTAGCAGCAAGCAAATATTGCCATTGTATCAAACTACTTGCGTCTCCCTATTTCCTAATAGAATATAAGCTCTTGTGAGCAGGGCCCTCACTCATATTGTTTGATATGTTTATTTCTTTCCCACATTGTAATGACTCACATTGTCTCTTCATCTGATTTGTAAAGTGCTGTGGAATATGTTGGCGCTATATAAATAAAGTTATTATCATTATTACTGGCATTATATCATACCTCATATACTTATCACGACAGGTCTCCAAAAATTTTTCCAGCTGAGTTGGGGTAATCCTGTCCAGTTGGTACAAAACACGCGGCTGTGCATAGAACAACAAATTACAACATGAAAAGAATAAAAGTAAAATAATAGCAGAAACTCCCCTCCCCGCCCCCATTGACTATTTGTCGGGCTCATCAAAAGTACTCAACACTGTGCACAATGGGTTTCTTCCCATGAAAGGGGCCTAAAGTTCTTATTACGAAGGCAAAATATTAGGCCTCTTTCTCAATAACTGTACAATGTGTATGTGCTCCTGAATTTAAAGAAAACCCATATAGGCGCAGTATTCTCCAAAATAATGTAACTCCTCCTACTTACTGCTCATTTCCAGTTAACCACTAGTATAACAAAGATATCAACAAGCTATATAATAAGCCACCACTAACCTAGGTCAGTTACAAGAGAGACAAAAGGTCCCCTAGCAGCCAGTCTACAGCCCCATTCACAAGGGGCAAGAGGGGGCGGATTTTGGCGCTGAATCCACATCATAATCCACCCCCCTCACAATGGAGGTCTATGTAGACCGCTAGCTTAGCAACATGCCGCTCACGGAAAAAAGAAGCGGTCTATGTAGACCGCTAGCTTAGCAACATGCCGCTCACGGAAAAAAGAAGCGAACTGCCCTTTCTTTAGGCGGATTCGACAGCACAGCGACAGCACCCTCCGGACTAGCCCCATTCATTTGAGCGTGCTCCGGAGGAAGCCACGACTGTCGGAATCCGCATGCGCATTTTGGTCCTATTTTGACGCAGCTTCCCGTGTGAGACTCAGGACCAAAATCCGCCATTCCGAGCCCCGTGTGTTGCTGGTCACTTGGCTTTTAAGCCCTACTCTAAAGAGGGGACACAGAAGAGACTGGTTTTGGTACTTCCAAGTTTATTTCTATCCCTGACACAGTAAACACATCTTCAATGATATGCAGTCATATAGAGCGTGTCTAATCCAGCTTTTCGCACTGATTGGTATACAGCCAAGTCTTTCCCCCATACTGGAGTTGGAGTTACCTCTGTGGTGCCATTGTCATTGATGCCATATTTATCTCTGGTCTTCTTGATGCGTTCTGAAATGTCCTTCACAAACTTCCTAATTTCCTGTAAGAAATAAAATAAGATAAGAAAGCAAGAAAGAAATAGATCACGCCTGGGCATACAATCTGCACAGCACTCTCCTTGCCTACACTCAGTAGGAAATCCAATATTATTCTGCATTGCAGGCGACCACCATATAATATCTTCTGTGAGTGAGCGCCATTGTTGGTGTTGCATGTATAATACCATGGATCTCCAGAAGTGTATGGAGAGCGGGCAGCAATGTCTGTTCCACTATATACAGACATAGGTTTCCATTAATAAAATAATTTATGAGGTGAGAACCTTGACACTGAATAATTGTTACCATAATAGTATTGGGCTATTAGCGCTCAACCCCCCCCCCCAACCCACCTTGGTATGCTAAGCAATAATGGGGTTTTTTTTGTACTCAATGGGGAACACAGCACCATGGGTATAGACCTGGTGACTAGGAGAATGAAAAGATGTCGCCTCTGACCGGACACCCTTGGAGTAGAGAGGTTCAATAAGACAGGACTAGGAAGATGGCCCCCAGTTCCAGAGGTAGAGCTGGAGGAGGACTCTGCTGTGGACCACAGGCTCTGAGCGGTCAAGGTACCGAAGACAGTTCCCCAGCCAGAAGACTAGCGTTGGAGGGATAACCTGCGAAAGGAGGGGTAGAAGGAATTCCCCCCCCGAGAGAGTCCTGGAGAGGAGACCCAACAAACCCGGTAAGGCAAGAGAGACGGGTGGACGAGCTGGACACAGAATAGTCCCAGCGGCCCATAAACGCCAATTACAAGGGCTCGGGTGGAACTGAGCCAAAGGGAGAACCTGATAGTCAAGACCATCGTGCCCAGGACTTGGAGGGAGGGGCAAGTATAGGTGATGCTTCAGTTCCGGAAATGGGGAAACGGAACGTCACCGGATCATTAGAAAATGTGCCTGCGCCGGTCACGTGCCTGTCCCAAGTATAAAAGGTAAATATATATTTTTTTTTTTTTATTAAGCCAATTTGAAGTTAGGCGGGGTGGATTAATTTTCAATTTATGCCAGACAATTTATTTAATAATTCTGTTACTTTGTATCATGTATGTTTTTTCATCCAAGGCTGTAGTTAGCTCATGTTTAAGACCATCTAAAAGGACCTGATTTTTTTCTGTCCTGATACATAACACTGTAACTTTCAAAGAGGATGTACTTTGGTTTTCTGTATACGTATATATATGACCTGAATAAAACAAGCACAATATTAGGAGGTACAGGAGGCCCTGCCTGTAATGCCTCCCAAACTGGGGGGGAAAGGCGGGTGGTAATACAGTTCTGTACACAAGCATCATATGCAGTTATACGGAGCCTGTGCACTTCAATGCAGGCTCCATACACACTTAAGACATGCAAAAACATCAAAGGTCAACGTAAAATTCATTTGCTCCATCCTGCATTTTATGCCTGATTCACATATACTGATGTGTTCCGTCCCTACGGACGGAACACAAGCGCAACTGCAAGCGCTGTGCAGCTCAAGCACATGGAGCGCATTATAGTCTATGGAGCACGTGCGCTTGAACTGCACAGCGCTTGTGTTCCGTCCGTAAGGGTCCGCATCAGCATATGTGAACCAAGCCTTAGAAGGTTAGATACATTAATAACATTGTGCTCTCTCCAAGCATGGTATCATTACAGTGAAAAAAATTTAAAAATATGTCATATAAGCACAAAGTGATATTACTTGAAACAATTTGCATGGGTTAAAGAGAATCTGTCACCAGGTTTATGTTGCTGTGTAGGAGGACAGTATAAATAGGAATAGAAGCATCATTTGCAGCAGTGTGACACTTTACAGTCAACAGTTACCTGCTGCAGCGTCAACTGTGCACTCCGTTCCAGAACTCATGAATGGCCGGCGACTTCTGTGCTCATTGACAGCTTTCTCCCTATGCTGTGTGTGTAGGGAGAAAGCTGTCAATTGGTAGCACATAGTGACCCTACAGCTTCGACTCCTGTTTCAGCTCCAGGACATGAATAGCAAATTTATGAAAAGTACAAGAAAGTGGTAAAATGCTGGGTCACTTTTGCTAGTTTATACAGTCTTCAGATAGGCAATATAGACCTGGTGACAAGTCTGTAACAGGCAGGCTATCAGGAAGCAACAGAAAACACACACAGTGTAGACAAACATTTGCACACAGCAGAAACATCTTCCCATGCCTCAGTTACCTCATAATAGTGTCTGAACCCTGTATCTGTGAGGGACTGCAAACAGAGGCATGGATCAAAAAGAGGTAAAAAGGAAATTGGAACTTTATACGTAAAATGTCAAACTTTAGTGCTTAGGAGTTTTCTGCAGTTTTATCTTAAAGGGATCCTATCATTAAAACTAAATTTTTTGTGACTAACATGTAGGAATAGCCTTAAGAAAGGCTATTCTTCCTACCTTTTAGATGTCTTCTCTGCGCAGCTGTTCTGTAGAAATCCAGGTTTTTGTCTGTATGGAAATGAGTTCTCTCGCAGCCGACTGTGCATGCCTGCCGGTCACCAGAAAATGGCCGCTTACACAGTATTGTAAGCGGCCATTTTCTTGTGGCCGGCAGGCATGCGCAGTCAGTTGCCCGAGGCCTAGAAATTTGAAGCCAGCGAAGGAAGAAGACTCGAAGAGAAGCCGTTCCTGATGAAGATGGAGGCGGTGCTGGAGATTTCTCTCACAGCATTGGGGACGCCTCCAGTGCTGTTTGAGCGCTGGGGCCCGCCCCCAGAGTTGCGAGAGAACTCATTTGCATATCGACGAAAACCGGGATTTCTACTGAACGGCGGCGTGGAGAAGACATCTAAAGGTAGGAGAAGAATAGCCTTTCTTAAGACTATTCCTACGTGTTAGGAACAAAAAAATTGCGTTTTAATGATAGGATCCCTTTAAACGTTGCACAATGAGAAAATTCTGCAGCTTTCTTATAATGTGTAAGAATATGTCAAAAAGAATTTACTATGTCCAAAATCCCTATGAAACCAGTGATAGTGTTGAGAAGCTAGAGAAGATGGTTTAAAACTAAAATCCTAAAGATTATGTCTAAGGGTGTGTTGACAATGCCGAAGCTCGAGTGGTTGAGCGATGATGCCACGGCCAATGTTAATGACAAGGGAGTAGACCAATGGCTATTGCTACTATTGCTCCCATTAAGACTCGCTAATTAAAGGGAATTCAACATTAAAACACGTATTAAGAATGTAGAAAGTTGGTAAATTTCTAGATCTCAGACACCGCATATTCATTACCTGCAAATAAGAATCTTGACAAGATAAAAATTCAGATTTCTTCAATACGGACTCTGTAGTCAGAACAAGTTCATTTTTACTTAAGGCTGGTTCATCCGGACAGGAAAACACTGCCTGTGAAAAGAAATAGGTCACTAGGAAATAAAAAGTACAAGAGAGTAAGGCTATGTTCACACTAACAAAATTACAATCCCTTGCTGTTATTGGCCATAGGATGAAAACTATCGACATCAAAGGTAGAAGAATAACGTATACAGTCAATTTCCATTGACTATAATCCTACTAATAAGTTTGTGTGTTTGGATGTTTGTTCTTCAATCACAGCCAAACGGATGAACACATTTGGGTGAGACTTCACACATGTCTAGATATTTCCCGAGACATAGGCTACTTCTTAGGTCCCACACTCAACCCAAATCACGACCACAACCGGCAACAGCTGCCTCCGGCTGCAGGACCTGAGATGACGTCATTGCCGGTCTTTCAGCGGGCCTCCTATTGGTTCACGGCAGTCTGAAGGCAGGCAACAGGGGAAGCAGCACGGCCCGATAGGTTGTCGGCATTGCGTGGGCAACACGAGTGACCGAGGGAGCGCCGGAGAACATAGCGGCCGGTCGCAGGTCCGGAGCGACGCTGGCATGCTGGCCGGTTGAATGGTGCCGGCTTATGTTGCGGCCCCGACATCTCCCGTTCGGCAGAAATCCGCACGTGACTGCTAACTTCATGGCTGGAGGAACAGACGATGGGGAAAGAACCGCACAAACTAGCTGATGTTGCGGCCGCGCAACGCGCTGCACGCCACCCCCTCATCGGTGAGTAAGCCTGGCAAGGTGCTGTTCGGCCAGTGCCTGGCCTGAAAATCAGGTGCAGCCTAGGCTGGTGTGTGTGGCACTGCTGGGACGTGCTGTAGCGGGTTCGGGATGGGGGTTGTGGGTGCAAGGGGTAGGGGCTTTGACGGTGCGGAGGTTGGGGGAAAGTGGGTTTGAGGGTACAGGGAGGGGGAGTGGGAGTGGTTGTTCAGGGGTGGGCCTGTAGGGAGGTGGGTTGGGTTCTGTGTCTTGAACCAGCGGGGGCCCGTTGTCACCTGCGGCCGGGAGTGGCGGTGCCGGGGGCGCTACGGCAGAGTACGGACATGGGCGCGGCAGCGCGTGCCGGGGAGGGGAAGGGGGAGTCCAGGGGTGCCGAGGTCGGTGGGGCCGGGGCCGTGCTGGAGGGGGGGGGGGCATGGACGAAGTCACAGATAATGCTAGTGTAAAAGTAAACCAAAAACAAACAGGGACTCTTCTTAAAGTTTTTCTTACGTGGAGGTAAATGCAGGAGCTGAGCGCAAGAAATGCTACGGAATTTTATCTAGATTATTTGCAAAGTTTTTCTTTACTTTAAGATTTATTTAAGTGGTTTATTTTATAAGCTGGAAAAGACAAAATCAAGACTTGGTTAAAAATAAATCAATCTCCATCACCTTTACATTGTCCAAGACTCTCTTAAATTCAAGAGGTTCATCCTTTCCTTCCATAGCAGCAGGGTCCAAGCCATCTCCTCCATATATGAACTGAATAATATCACCAGTAGAGCTCCGGACCGTCAAGTCATACTGAGAGCAGAGATCTTCAAGTGATTTCACAAGTCGCCTCTGCAAATTAGAAATCAATGGTGTTAGAGGAGTTGTTCACCGTAAGTAAGCGGCCATTTTCATGTGTTAGTCACAAAATATTGTGTTTTAATGATAGGATCCCTTTAAGAGGTTAAAGCCCATCTTATTAACCCATTCTGGGCCTCCTTCTCCTCTTTCTCAATCCATTTAAAACACTTATTTTGCTAGAACAAGACATTCTGTAATAGAACGTGTTACTACATACCTGCATATAACCGGTCTCCGCCGTCTTCACAGCAGTGTCTACCAGACCTTCACGTCCAGCC
This sequence comes from Leptodactylus fuscus, assembly GCF_031893055.1. Taxonomy (NCBI): domain Eukaryota; kingdom Metazoa; phylum Chordata; class Amphibia; order Anura; family Leptodactylidae; genus Leptodactylus; species Leptodactylus fuscus. The sequence continues at coordinate 37,228,835 of NC_134274.1, forward strand.
ATGGTGTGGAAAAAGAATTCTGTGGGAGTCAGTCCAGAATAGAAGCTGTTTGCCACAAATCCTTTGGCTGCAGGTAGCTGTGAAGACGTATTAAGAAGCATTGTAATATTTCAATGATTTAGCAGATTGATATACAATATCATGTAATAATGAATGATCTATGTACTGTCCATTCATATATTTGTAGACCTAGATCTGTAACCATCATAAGGGGGCAGCGTGCAAGTCTAAGGCCCCGTTCACACGGGGCACGGAATGGTGGGAAGCCACGGGAAACAGTGTCAAAATAGGACAAAACCAGCAGAACAAGGACCAACCCGAGGAACAGGTAAGGATCACAGCGCTCACCCCAGCAATTAAGGCAGTCTCCTTTATTGGAATCGGTAGGCACAATGCGTTTTGACAAGCATATGTCATTTTTCAAGGGCACAATCACTGGCCTAAATGGCTCGATGCTTAACCATTCCAGCGCCAGTTGCCTTTTGCCTCAGGACCCCAGAGGCCAGCTCCGGGGTCCCGAGGCACATCTGGAAAACCACCTGGACTTGTGTATCCTGTGGCCAGTGTTGGAACAGTCTGAGCTATTCAGAGGTAGGCTTTTGCCTATTCACGTTTTGGCGGCACAGGTCTGGAAGCAGGCCCGGAAGGAGTCTTCTTATTTTGATACCCCTGCGGAGACCCCTTAATTGGACAATCCTGGTTTGTCCGACTTATTTGAGTTACCCGATGCCCGGTCCTGGTCCCGATATGGTGTGTCCTCCCTAGCGGATTTGAACACACAAGGGGTGTTTGCTACCTTCACATCCCTAGCTACTTCCCATCAAATCTTCAGGTTTCTCCAAATACGTCATGCCCTTTCATCATTATTCCCTGACCAGCCGTGTGCCATCTCGGAATACCCGCTAATTGGTGTGCCAGGGTCTCAGGGTCCTGGGGGCCTTATTTCCATTCTTTACGAACATCTGATCCATATGAAGGTGTCTTTAGCTGAGGTCCCAGCTCTGATGCGTTGGCGCACCAATATTCCGGAACTAACGGATGAGACATTTCAGGAAATTTTGGAATCTCCTCTACAAGTCTCACCCTTGGCTAATAATAAACGGATTCAAATTTTCATCTTACATCAGTGTTACTTGACCCCAGCCCGTTTACATAAGATGGGCGCTTGCCTAGCCCGAATTGCCTTAGGTGTCCGTGTCCTCACGCAGATTTTTGGCACATGGTGTGGAGATGTCCAATTCTACAAATGTTCTGGAAGGGGGTGGTGGACCTCTTGGTGGATGTTCTGAGTCCCACTTTCTCCTGAAGTCTACCTATTTGGCGTCCTGGAGGAGGAGGAGGAGGAGTGGCAGCATCATACTTGAGTTTTTCTTCGAGAATGTCTATTTTACGCCAGGAAGGCCATTGCCTTATGATGGATGGCCCCACGGTCTCCGTCAGTATCTCAATGGCAGAAGTTGATCAATTTGATCCTTCCATTTAACCGAATTATATATAAGGGGAGAGGCTGTCCTCAGAAATTTGATAAGGGTATGGGGAGCGTGGTATAATTCCTCCGCAACCCAATACTCTGCTCCCTCAATGCGTTCAGCGCTGGACGCCTTTGTCTTGAGGGGTGACGTCTGCCGGGTAGGTCCATGTATCAATATGACAAGTGATAACTGACGTTGTGATACTTTACCAGTTACTGAATTTTTGATGTGGAGGGTGGGTTTGGGCCGAGGTGGGAAGGCAATGTGGCATATCTCTGTTAAGTTGGGATTTTTCCTGTATTTATGCTCTTTTGTGAACATACTTTTCCTGATTGTACTATTTGCTTTGATATATAATTTTCAATAAAACGAGTTTTTAAAAAAAAAAAAAAAAAAAAAAAAGGTACAAAATGCGCCTGCCGCGACTGTTGCGGCTTCCCGCTCCGGAGCAGGCCCAAATAAATGGGCCTAGTCCGGAGGGTGCTGCCGCGAGAATCCGCCTGAAGAAAGGACAGCTCACTTCTTTTTTCCATGAGCGGCAACATACCACAGGCGGAAAAAAGTAAGCTAGCGGTCTGCACACACCTCTATTGTAAGGGGGTGGATCATGACGTGGATTCAGCGCCAAAATCCAGCCCCTCTTGCCCCATGTGAACGAGCCCTAAAAGAAAGAAGGTTTTATCATTGTCACTGATGAGGATTCTTTACTGTAACAGCACTGAGACTATGAAACGCTCAACCACAGGGTGCTATAGCTAGTTCAAGAGGGACCTGCAGACTTTTCCTGAGTGTAAACATGTTAAAGGGATCCTATCATTCAGAAGTTATTTTTTGTTTCTAACACGTCGGAATAGCCTTAAGAAAAGCTATTCGTCTCCTACCTTTTGTTATCTTCTCCGCGCCGCAGTTCGCCCGAAATACCGGTTTTCGTCAGTATGCAAATGAGTTCTCTCGCAGCACTGGGGGCGAGCCCCAGTGCTCAACCAGCACTAGTGACGTCCCCAATGCTGTCAGAGAACTCTCCAGCGCCCCCTCCATCTTATTCTGGAACATCCTCTTCCGGCGCAGGCTTTGAAACTTCTAGGCCTCGGGCAGAGCCGACTGCGCATGCCCACAGGCCACAAGAAAATGGCCACTTACTGTGTAAGCGGCCATGTTTCTTGTGTATGCAAATGAGATAACTACGGTGGCGCGAAGAAGACAACGAAAGGTAGGAGAAGGATAGCCTTTCTTAAGGCTATTTCAACGGGTTAGGGACAAAAAAAAAAAAATAATATTTCTGAATGATAGGATCCCTTTAAATATTGTAGGTACTAGATTTCTGGATATGGAACATTGATCCAGATATTTAACACGATTACCAGATTCCTCATGGGGATGGGTTACTTTCCTGTGGATCAACATGGTAGGTTTATAGTTTGGACTTGATAGATCTGGTCCTTTATTCAACTTTGTTTCTATGAAACTTACCTTTGAGTGTTTCTCAAAATGGGGTAGCGATCGGTTCTCAAAGCCGTCAGGAACCCGGGAGCCGCTGATAGCCTGCTGGCCCACACAGGCGATCATCTGGGAGATGTTAATAAAAGAACCTAAGTAAAAAGGTAAAAGGTCACAAGGACTGGTACACAACTAACATGTTCTACCTTTCTAGGTAGCCTTAAAGTCCACGTCAAATTTACTGATAGACAATTGTAACAATCAAAACCTCACAAGCTTGAAACATGGAGACCTATGAGACTTGTATACAATATTATTTTTAGAGCAGGTTTTCATTCTGTATTTACCTTTGGAGCCGCACAAAGCCATGATAAGGGGGCTGTTGCTCTTGTCGAGCTCTCTCAGGCAGGCACTACCAGCGTGGTCTCTGATCACTGACAACTCGCGCAAGATCAAAGCCTTGTGCAACAAAACAAGATGAGAAAAGAAAAAGACTACAAAGTTATGAACGGTGATATGAGAAAGGATATATGGATTCCAATTATTATGAGCTGGGGCCAAGATATGTATTTAAGCGCATGATAGAGAGACTGACCGGAACAGGGAACAACACTCCTGATCAAACATGATACAGGTATATAGTGTACTGTAATATAGAGGAGTTGGATGCAACAGAATCAAATGAACAAGACATGTCCATGTGGCAGAGAATAGGGACACATCTGTAGCCACTCTGACCAGCACACTGCTCCCCCTATAAGTCCAACCGCACTCCGTACATCTAAGGGCTAGTTCATACGGGGCACGGTTAGGCGGATTTTGGTCCTGATTGTGATGCGGGAAGCCACGTCAGAATAGGACCAAAATGTACCTGCCGCGACTTCCAACAGTCGCGGCTTCCCGCTCCGGAGTAGGCCCAAATAAATAGGCCTAGTCCACAGGGTGCTGCCGTGATGCGGACGCCGGGGCTGAATCCGCCTGAAGAAAGGGCAGCTCGCTTCTCTTTTCTGTGAGCGGCAACGTACTGCTCACAGAAAAAGTAAGCTAGCGGTCTGCATAGATCTCTATTGTGAGAGGGGAGGGTTCTGACGTGGATTCAGCGCCAAAATCTGCCCCCTCTTGCCCCGTGTGAACGAGCTCTAACAGCCCCTGATTGCCTGAATTTTAAGAGTCAAAGCTCGTTCACATGGAGAATTTAGCTGCAGATTTTAAAGCAGATCCCGCCTCAAAATCAGAGGCAGATTATACATTGCAACATATTCAATGTGAGGCAAAAATTGCAGCAAAACGCTGAAACAATAAATAAGGTCCATTCATCTAGGCCTAGCCCATGGAAGAAATCCAATACTGTGATGGGGCCACATGGTGGCTTAGTGGTTGGCCTTGCAGCGCTGGAGTCCTGGGTTTAAACCCTGCCAAGGGCAACATCTGCAAGGAGTTTGTATGTTCTCCATGCGTTTACGTGGATTTCCTCCCATTGTCCAAAAGACATACTGATAGGGAAAAATGTGTATTGTGAGCCCTATATGGGACTCACAATCTACATTTAAAAAAATCCAATACTCTGCTTCATTATTCCACTGTGAGGAACGGAAAATGAAGCGGAATCAGAGTTGGATGTTCACCTCAAACTATCCTTCACAGTCCCTTAGTATGATTTACTTAGGTATGGATTCTCTGTCATGAGCCAAGCACCTAAATATGAACCAAATCTTTAAGGTCTTAAGATCATACAAAAGTATCTTACAAGTTACATAAGGAATAAGCCTGGACTGTTTGCCGGGGTTTAATTGTATGTTAATTAGTGAAAAATTAAATGTCTAAAGTTTCACCAAACACAGAGATGAAGAGAAGACCTGAACATCGGACCTACCTCCAAGGTCTCTTCAGCACTACATCCAGGCTGCTGTTGTAACTTTCCAGTATTCAGAGCTTCAATGTACTCATCGCACTTCTTGTACCCGGCATCTAAGAGATCCTGTTTGGCCTTCAGCAGACCTTGTCCAGGAGTGACATCTCCAATGCCAATAGAGAAACCTCTGTTTGCTGATCCAGACACAATGCAAGAGGAAAATTATTCAGTTCAGGTTGATATCACATTAAATTTTATGAAAAAAAACAAACATTCTATCTGGATAAACAATTGCAAGACCAAAAATGCAATGGCAGAAGCCTTCACTTACACAGATATACCGGTGCCAGTCTTGCCAGGCGTGACATAGCATCGGCAGCCTCAACTTGTCCCCAGTCTCTCAGGAGGATGTAGAAAATATTATTCTTTGAGCCAGAACCCAGAGTACCCTTGTCCATGCTACCGCACATCAAATCACTGTTCTGAATGGTCACAACTATGCAAGGAGAAACACAACTTATTTTATTCACTTTACATTTACTTGGAGATTCCTTTAACATTGGGCAAGATGTTAGTTTAAAGGGGTTTTACGGGTTAACAAGATTTATGAATTATCTTAAGGATAGGCCACCAATACCAGATCGGTGAAGATCTGACACTCTACACCGCCACCGATCAGCCACTGATAATGGAGCAGGAAGCAGATAGCTCTGCTCTCTATGTAGTGGGTGAGATCAGGGACTGCAGATCAGCTCCAATACATTTGGATAGGATCCAAGCTGCAGTGACTTACTTCCACCACATACATACAGAACAGAGCTGTCTGCTTCCTGCTCCGTTATCCGTGTATGAGAACAGCAGATCGGTAGGGATGCCAGGTATCAGAATTTGGGATCTGCAACCATGTCCAGAACACAGGTCTCCATAGAGGTGACTCTCTCCATTAACTTCTGAATAAAGCCAAGCCAATCAAAGATAAAAATACCATAAAAACAAAACTTACAAGAATCATTATGGCACAGATCCTCTCCTTTCCCACAGTACTGTTTCCCCTTTGTACGCAAATTGGCACGGACAGGATTGTCCAAACTCGGTTGTAGGATTATGCTGAAGATTTGCTTTCCGGTCCACAAAGTCACTGGCTATGGGAGTGAAAAAGTAGAATCAAAACCCACAATAAATTAGATTTTCTTCTTGTACTTACTGCAAAATTTCTCTTTCGTTAATAGACTGGGGACACATTTCCATGGAGGGGGCAGCTTCAACCTCCACAGGGTCTGACTTCAAAACTAAATCCTTGGGGCATGCCACCTTAGAGAAGAAGGAGGGCACAGATGGCTTGGAAGTAAAAGAGAGGAGGACCAACATGGGGGAGCACATGATAAGAACTTCATCTTATATCAACCCCATTCCTCACAACTAGGTGTCATTGAAGCAGCCAAGGCAAGATTCTTTGAAGAACAGCAGACGACTGCCCCACCCAAGGAAGAGTGGGGAATGGCTGGGGTGGGTTTGGTCACAGTGGGCTTTGAAGTCTACATGGACAAGCCGTAAAGATAGGATTTTGAAGGAAGGCTCTCTGGAGTAGGATGGGTGTCAGCATGGTGCAACTTTAAATGTACTTACTTGAGCTGGAACATGAATACGAATACCTTTAAGATTGCTGGATGGGGCAGCCGGACTTTAATCTTCTCATCTTTACCAACTAAGATAGAGGCGATAATCTGACAAGCTTTGGAACGGTCAAAAAACGTGTCCTTGAGAGTGAGGAGGTACGCAGCTGGAAAAAGAGAACATTACTCTTATTATCAACACTAACACTACAAGATACACAAGAAAACAGGCTCGGCCTACAACAACTTCTCAATCATAAAGAAAGCAAAGGATAGACTAGAGGCAACATACCTGTAAGAAAGTCTTGAATAGCAGCGATCAGCGGCTCCCCATTACGTGGTGTTACCAAGTTAGCCTTTGTCTGAAAATCACGTTAGACTGTGAGTATTCCATAAAATACCATAAGAGGGAAACCGCATTAAGATAACCAAATATTGCAATATCAAGTGATCTATTAGGCGCGATCTACTCAATGAAGATATGGTACGATATGGCCATTCCACATATATTGTCACATCTGAACAAGACATTAAAGAGAAACTGAAACGTGTGATAAATTGAAACCATGTTTACCATCCAAAAATATAAGTACACAACAATGTACAAGTGTATTCCTAAAATCCCCATCAAGAGAAGGGGGAACCTCAACACATGAAGCTAATATATTGCCACTCTATGCGACTGGAGAAGACAGCATGGTGCTGTATACGTCTTATTTTCAGCAGTCACAGAGTTAAAGAGGACCTTTCACCATATCTGGGCACAGGCAGTGTTATATACTGCCAGAAAGCTGACAGTGCGCTGAATTCAGCGCACTGTCGGCTTTCCCGATCCGTGCCCGGTGTAAAGCGCTATCGGTCCCGGTACCGTAGCGCTTTACAGTCAGAAGGGCGTTTCTGACCATTAGCCAGAGACGTCCTTCTGCCTCGCGGCGCCAATCGCGTTGTGCTGTGGAGCGGGGAGGAACGCCCCCTCCCTCTCCTGATAATGCTAGTCTACGGACAAGCTGTGCGAGCAGAGGGAGGGGGCGTTCCTCCCCGCTCCACAGCACAGCGCGATTGGCGCCGCGAGGCAGAAGGACGTCTCTGGCTAATGGTCAGAAACGCCCTTCTGACCATAGAAGAGCTACGGTACCGGGCCGTAAGCTCTTCACACCGGGCACAGATCGGGAAAGCCGACAGTGCGCTGAATTCAGCGCACTGTCAGCTTTCTGGCAGTATATAGAACTGCCTGTGCCCGGATATGGTGAAAGGTCCTCTTTAAATGTGGAAGCAGTATGTATGACCTTTGTATGTATGTGTGACCTTTGGCTGATTCACAAAGGAGAACAAGGGACATTCATTTTCATAACCAGACATGGTCCCACCAATGGGGCCCTCACAAGGCAGATGCTTATCCTGTAGATAGAGCTGAAAACATGGCAAAACCCCATCGTATTATACTAATAACACAAAGGAAAATGAAACTGAAAATGAAAATGAAGGAAACTAATAACACATGCATTTTTAGGCTCCAGTCGGAAGCACTTACCCCCATCAACACATAGGCTTCTGCCTTGGCTTCTTCTGTCTGAGGGAGATGGAGGTTCATTTCATCCCCATCAAAATCAGCATTGTACGGCGTGCAGACACATTCATTAAAGCGAAAAGTTCGATGTGGCTTAACTTTGGCCTACACAGGAAAGATATCCAAGAATTACAACTTATGTTAAGTCAATAAAAGATAACAAACGATTTGTGCGGGCAGTGCGCGGCAAGCACACGGACCCCATTGTAGTCTATGGGGTCTATGTGCTTTCACGGCATAGCGCTTGCAATTGTGATTGTATTCCGTCCAGGGGATCTATGCAGACTCTTCCCGGACGGAATACATACGCTAATGTGAACCGACCCTGAGGGGATTAATATACAAAAGGTATGTGTGGAATAGCCTTTCTAAAGGCTATGCAAGTATGCATTTAGTTAAAAATGAGTTCTCTCAATGAAAGAACCCCTTTAAAGGAATTTTCCCCAAGACTAAGTTATTGAAAACAGACAGTAGTACCGCCGATCAGCTGCCTGAAGAGGCCTCAGTTTTCGGAAGAGCTGTGCAGCCTCTTCACTCCTTGCCAAACCCACTGTTGTACATTGTATAGCATCTGTGCTTGGTACTGCAGCTCAATGCCGATCATTGGATCCCTTCTTGTGAATGGAGCACCAATGGACCATTCACTTCTATGGGGCAGCTAGGACTGTAATTGGGCCCCCAGCGATTGGACTAAGCCAAGAGTGGATTTAGCAGAAGGGAGAGGTACGTGTGATCCCATTTCTTTTAAAGCCACTCCTAGTTCTGACTAAAAATAAACCAAAAAAGCAAAATTAACCTTTCATCTATTGAACGTCCCTATACTGAATTACTCACTATGTGAGCCATGATGCTGAGTTTGTGTAGGGACGGCTGTCGGTTGAAAAGAACGATGTCTCCATCTATTAGATGTCTCTCCACTATGTCGCCATATCTGAGCTCTTGAGCTATTTTTTCACGGTTACCATACTTAAGAAACCTGTAACAGTAAAGGTTTACACTATAGACTTTCGTAAGGGAAATACATAGCATTGATAATAAAATGGATACATAGACATCTGATAATGGATATATCAACACTATTTCATCATTATTATTGCTATACACAATCTTCCTGCTGCTGACAGTAAGAAACCATCTAAGGGTCCATTCACAAGGAGTTTTCTGGCGTGGATTCTAATGTGCAATTTGCATCAGAATCCGCGGGGAAAGAAGCCTCCCATTGACTTCAATGGGTTCCTTTTTCCACGAGCGTGAATGGACCCTAAAGGTGAGAAGTTGAGGCTTTGAAACAAGTAAGGCTGACCTCTTCATCTGGGTATGTCTCTGCTGGATGAAGTTTGCCCCTGGATGAACCTCTGGACCATTCTGCACTAGTTTCCTCATAAAATGGATATTAGCTTTGTTCACCTGTAAGAAAAATTAAGAAAAGCCCAATGCATGCTTCTTTTGGTTCACCATGATCACATCATATCATATCATACCTGTAACTCTGTGGCTGACTTTACCCCAAATGTACAAAGCCCAAGATGAAAATGGATCCTTATAAAACAGGAAGGCTTAAGCAACCCATACAAACAATCAATACAATTTTAGCAAAATCGGCTGACCATTCAATGTGTATGGGGGCTTTATAATCTGACCTCTACTTGGCCAGCAAAGGGTTCAATAAGTCCAGTCTTCATGAATCTCCTCCACTGTGTGCATTTAGAGGTTGGAATAGGAGGCCAGGTATTCTAAGCCTTGGTCCTTCCACTATGTACAGTAAAGAATCAAAGGAGAAGCGAATACTTATGTTGTCCTACAGATTCAGGGGCAAGCAAAAAATCCTGAAGACTGACAAGCACTGAGGGAAAAGGGTTTTTTTACCTTCTTTCCTGACCACAAATACACACAAAACAGTTGGGATACATTGTCATACTGCCCTAAAATAGTGCACAATTGCACAAGTGCCAAGAAACTTACAATCGCTACAATGTAGCAGAACAGACGGCCCCTCCTCGCCAACTGAAGATGGGCTCACAAAGTCTATGAGTAGGGTTGAGCCAATTATGAGATTTCAGGATCGACTTTAAAATCCGGATTTCCGATCATTTTCCATTCAATCCTGATCGTGAAATTTACTCGATCACTGATCGGAATCCGATCTTTTCCAATGGCTCAACCCCATCTATGACCCAGAGTTCAGCACAAGAAAGTAAAGAGACAATTCCCGACGATAGGAATCTGCTGTTTTGTTTTAGAAATTGTTGGGGGTCTCAGCCACCGGACCATCTCTGGTATAAACCTAGCACTTTAACATCAGACGTTGTTTTGACATCACAATTACTCTTTGAATTTACCTTTTCGGGAAAAGTAAGTATTTTGGCCACATGTACAGGAACAGCAACTTCATCAATACGGAGATTTGGATCAGGAGAGATAACGGTGCGGCCGGAGAAATCGACTCTCTTACCAGAAAGATTCCCTCTGAACCGACCTATGAAGGTTATATTAAAAAGAAACATAAAAAAACCTGTGAAAACATAGAAGCCAACTAAAAAGGAAGTCTATCAGCTCCAAAATTGCTATTAGAACGAGCACAAATATAGGTTTAACAAAAGTACAATTGGACATTTTGTATCAAACGTCTAGTATATACATACACATTGTAAGCCGATGGCTGGTCAGGTACTGGAGGGGTCAGTGGCGTAACTAGGAATGGCGGGGCCGAGATTAGTTGACACAGCCATCAACAAGTTTCATACATTCCCCCCTGTTCATGTCCCTCACTGCACTACTATTTTGCCATGTAACAACCGTCTTGTCGCTGGATCTGACATTTATCAGTCATATTATTAACAACCATGTACTGTGACATCTAAGAGTAGATTTAGCCTTAAGAGATAACAGACCATACCTTGTTTGCCCTTCAATCGTTGAACAAAACCACGCGTCCATTTCTTGGGGGCCATATTTAAAGGAATCCCAGAGAGTTCACTATTTATGTAAAGTGCGCACTGCAACTGCAGGAAATCCCAATCCTCGATGATCATCTGAGTCTTGGCTCCTGAGATTCTGTGCTGAAAAAATACAAAAAATCTTCTTACAATCTATTGAGATCTAAGTTCCAGTTATCTAGTTAATAAAAGACGGAACAAGAAGAAGATACACAAGTACGACAATTTTTTTTTTTTTTTTTGGCTCCCTTGTGCAGATCTCATTTTTCACATTGTCTATCTGAAATTCTACAAAACGAAGAGCTAGGGTTCGAGGGGTTGTACAGTTTGTAAAATGATTGCTTAAAATGGTTGCTACTGGGGATATAAACATAACAATCCGGGGCATCACGGTGGCTCAGTGGTTAGCACTGCAGCCTTGCAGCGCTGGAGTCCTGGGTTCGAATTCTGCCAAGGAAAAAAGATCTGCAAGGAGTTTGTATGTTCTTCAAGTGTTTGCATGGGTTTCCTCGCATTCTACAAAGCCCTATATGAGGCTCACAATCTACATTTAAAAAAACAAAAACCATAACAATCCAGTACTCAACTCTCCCCTCTGCCTCCATTTCCAGCGGCCACACTATTGGTCTGTACACAAGTCTCTTGGCCGACATCATAAGTGGCATCCTTTTTGTGCTAGGTGACCACTATAGACAACCGTAAGCCTCAGCACAAACAGCACACGGCTACTGTGACATGCAGTTTGTAAAGAGGTGACCTTGATTACAATTAATGGCAATTATTTAGGTCACATGCCCTTTAAAGTAAGAGTAGGAGTTGGAGAAACCTCGCAAGACAAATGCTCGGAAGTTTTGTTCATACCAAACCAAATCTGCTATTATACTTTGGGGTCTCTTTAGACCACAAACTATAACAAGCAGAGGCCGCAGGGATGTCTGTGTTTTGGGCCTGTGATTTCAATCAGAAGACCAGAAGATAAGAGGGAGTTGCGGCAGAGCCCAGGAGAGGCGTTTGATCACATCTCTGGGGACTCTGCTTGGTTTGGGCCGAAAGAATCCGCTGGGTATTCGTTTCTTGAGGTTTGCCCAACAATTTCTGTTTGGTAAAAAAGTAACTACAGTTAGAAGCTTATAAAGATAGTAATAATACCTGAGCGAACCAATGTGAACAATATGACGTTGGTTATCTGGGCTGACATTCGGTCTCACTTACTTTTCCATCAATTGCCCAATCATAACGTAATGACTGAGGCCTGACACCATAATCTGACACAAACATTCGAGCAAACTGGAAACAGAGACCCCAGGACAGGTGAATACTTACTCTCTCTTTATGTTTATATCCCCAGTACCGGCAAAATTAAACAATCAAGTGATGAACTGGACAACGCGTTTAAGAAAAATAATACAAGCAACAACAACAACAACAAAAAAAACCCTTACCTTCTTGATGACATCGTTTAAGAATATTATTTCTGTCAGCTTCATAGTGAGGTCATCTTCATTGGTGCCAGATTTCAGGTCACTGACTACGGAAGGCCGAATACAGAGCGGAGGGACGAGCAGTCTGGTGAGGAGAAGGTCACAAGGCTTTCCAGCCTCTGGATTCATAAGTAATAGCGGGACGTCTTCAGCTGGGATCCGTTTCAGGAGATTCAATACAACTAACGGGTTTAGATTTTCCTGTATCCAGATAGAGATGAGACATTAAGATCTTGGACACAAGTCACCAATGTGAAAAAACAAGAAACACTTCTCCATGTCTGCATGTATGTATGTATGTATGTATGTATGTATGTAGCATCTGAGACCATCTCCAAATATGTCAATGGTTGATATAAATGGTGAGGACTTCAGGCATGTTTTAAGTTTCTAGCTCGCCAACAAAGATTAGGAGACCCTAGTTTTCTATCCCAAGTGGTATTTGTAGCATATGCTGTGAATATACACAAGTCTGGATGTAAAACCCACAGTGTATAATCTTAAGAAATCTCATGGAATCCTAGCCCGCAGCAGATCAATTCAGACTGCAGATTGTTACGTTTTGCAATGAATAGGACAAGTTTTGCACCAAATCCTTAACAAAATCTCCAAGTGTAATGCATACATATTCGGCTGCGGGTTCATTGTGTATTTTACAGCAAAAGAATAGGTTTACGTGTGGATGTGCCCACCACATAAAATATAGATGAAATAGATTCTTAGATATATTTGGCTACTTGAAGGCTAACACATGCACCCACCTGCGCCCGTCCTAAGAGAGCCTCCACTTCCTTGTTGTGCTCTATGGCGTTCTCAAAGGACTGCAAGAACTGGGACACCATGGGGTCTATCACTTTTTTAGTGGTCTTGTATTTTTCATGAATAATTTTCAGCAGCCCACACTTCTTCACTGGACCTGTGAACACAAAACAAAATATAATAATGGATCGCACAACAACGTGGAGTTAAACCCATGTTAAGCGGGTCGGTCTATTGACGTCAGCCCAGAACACGGTGTTGATGGACACTTAACAACAGCTTTTGCTTCATTTATGATGCCTATGATACAAATAAAGAAATAGTCTAACCATTGAAGGCCCCACAGTACAAGCAAATGGTCTTCTTCCGACACTTCTCCGATATCTTCTTTTTGAGTCCTCTCTTCTGCAGGTAGGTAAGGCCTGGTCTCTTTAAGTAATCCAAGAACTGTTTCTTCTCTTCTGTGCTCAACATGATATGGGAGCAGGTCTTACAGATCATCTGAAAGAATCAGTGAAAATGCACTATAATATGTGTTTCAATAACCTATCCATGGGTTAAGTGGTAAGTGTCTGATCACTGCAGATTCTTCTGCCGGGACATCAACCAATTCAATACAGCAATGGCCGCACATACAAAAGCTGTAGGACTGATGGGGAAAATCAGATCACAGCACGGGGCTATCTCCATGAATAAGACACAAAATGTAGTAACAAGACATAGAATACCAACTCTTAGGATTGGTGGTGGTGCATAGGTCAAGTGATGAGATGCGATGGATGCCCTGGTAAATTTGAATTTTGATTTCAATGGGGCGGACATAGACAAGAGTTGTGAATTTTATTAGAAAACCTCATCAATGACTCTCAGTATGGACAAAGCAGAAAGTCAAAAAGCCACGCACTGTATTTCTTTATGCATAAATTCACTTATAGCATCATTTTACATTAAAGTAAAGTCTGCAAGTCTTATGGATTTGCTGCAGATTTCGCAAGAAATTATTCCATGTTGTATAAGATGATTCCATGTGTGAATTATAAGTGTCTACTTCATTCATATATTATTAGTAGTACTGAAATAACAGAATTACCTGTAAAATACCAATGACGGCCTTGAAGTACCCTACATGAAAGCAAGGCAGTTCAAGATCTAGGTAGCCATAATGTCCTAAGCATTCAGCCAAGTTCTTTCCACAGGTCAGACAGGGGCGATCCTTCTCACTGGTACCCTAAAAATGTACACAACATATTAAAGATGTTGTCTATTTTCGCAACCTGATTCTCTCCGTTCCACCATCTCAAGAGGATTCCCCACAAGAACCTCTTGATGTCCAAAACACAGCAGATAGAAGATGACTGCCAAACCTGCTGATTTCTGCTGACTTGTCATACCAAGATAACAAACTGTATCCAAGATGGCTAACACAGTAAACATGAACCCGTCCTTACTTACAAAAGCCTTTTCCTAAGAGGAGACAGACAGTAGACCAAGAAGAAACATAGAAGGCAGAGTATATACATACCATACATATATATATACATACCATGCGATGGTCCAGAACCCCGAAGGGCAATGGTGAATGGTTGTTGTCCTGGCTGTACAGGCTCTTGCTCACCACCTGGATGTGCGCCTGCTGCCTCATCTGCTCTGCGGACTTAACCCCAAAGCAGATATGGCTTCTATAGACGTAGAGAAGAAAGGAATATAGTAAGCGTTATTAACAAGGCGGCCATGTAATGTGTTAACCCTTGTCTGACCAGGCTTTATGCTACATTAGGGAATTGTTTTAGCTCTTTTTTCTTTCGAGATCCTGGACTTTCTATTGGAATCAAATTGACCCGTTATGCTTTCAATAGGACGGCAGTATATAGGGACTCAGTGTCGATCAGCAGATAACCACAGGTACAGCACAAGAGATTAGCTATGTGTGATTGGGATAACTGTAGGTGACCAAACAAATGAACGGGGAACCATGTAGAGTGCAGGAGTTGACGATAGACATCTTTGGTAACTCAGTTGTTAACTTGCAGCATCGGGGTCCCGGGTTCAAATTGACCTAGGATAATATCAGCAAGTATATATGTTCCGCATGGGTTTCTCATGTGTTGGCCATACGCTGAATACAGTGCACAGTCAAGTTTGCTGGTATATGCCAAGGCGCAAGAGATAGCAGTGCCCATGGTTTCGACACAGGTGTCTCACCACGGTCACAATGGCAGGCCTTATAGCTCAGCATCATACTGACAGTGGAAGGATATAGGTTCCGAAACTAACAGCCAGGGGCGTAACTACCGGGGAAGCAGCGGAGGTAGCTGCCACATGGCCCAGCGACAGCCGCTGCGTTTTTTTTTTTTTTTAATAGGCCGTTACCGGCTGGAGTTACGGGCCTTATATACTTACCCATCCTGGCAAGGGCCGGGATCGGTAAGTGACGGCGTGGGCCCCACAAGCACTATTATACTCAGGGGTCTTTTCGGACCCCCAAGTATAACGATCGGAGGCCCGGGAGAGGTAAGATAACATAAAAACCTGTGTTACTTACCTCTCCAGGCAGGCTTCGGCTTACTTGCGTGACGTCATATGACCCGCAACGCAGGGCCCCGGTCGCATGACGTCCTAGAAGATGGCCGACAGTGACCGAGAATGCAGGGGAGTCAGGAGATAAGAAACTACTGTTACTTACCTATGTTTGTGTCGGCTCCAGGGGTCAGTTGGTCGAGGTCTTCAGCATGGGGGGGGGGGGGAGGGGGGGCATGTCAAAAGTTTGCCACGGGGCCCCGCCATTCCTAGTTACGCCACTGCTAACAGTATAGATACCTCTGGCATTGGGATGCATAACGACAAAACTGACAGTGACATATAATACCGCCGATGTCAGCGGACATCAAAGATCCCCTTTAAGTGATGACCTAAGGATGGGTCAACAGTGAAAAGACCCCTTGAAAATGCAGCTGTGGGGCCATACACATGAGACTGACTAGCAGACAATGTGTATGGGGTTGAGCCGAGTGTGCATGTGTGTGGCAGATCAGCTGGTGACTACACATTACTGCATACAACCCCCTGTATGAAGTGTCCTCAGCAGTATGACAGACAGACACATGACAGATACAGGAGCCGTCATCTGCAAGTACTACAAGTCTCAGCATG
The DNA here is from genome assembly GCF_031893055.1 of Leptodactylus fuscus. NCBI lineage: Eukaryota > Metazoa > Chordata > Amphibia > Anura > Leptodactylidae > Leptodactylus > Leptodactylus fuscus. The sequence continues at coordinate 37,245,102 of NC_134274.1, forward strand.
CACCAGCTGCTGGAAGTTGCGATTCTCTGCAATAGGCAGATCATAGTGTTTTATGACGCTTCATTTGGGTCAGTATGTCTCCATACACAACTAGCGGTCAATGCCGTCGCGTTATTACTGCTGAAGCATAATACATAGCGTCCGAGCGCTGCGGTACCGCACGTAACACTCACATCTTCTTAGCCACATCGGTTTCTCTGAATTGCTCCTTCATGTTGTCCCTGTGCTGTCCCCGCCGCCACACGTGCACTGCCAACCATTACAGGCTCAGTCCTGGCTAGGATGGAGCGGCTCCGGGTGGGTATGACGTCACGGGAAGGGGCGGGGACTCGCAGGGGGCGGGGTCTCTCACATTACAGTGGTGAACTCAAAACAGGAAGTAGGAGCAGTGCGGGTGTAGTGGTGTGAGGGGAGGCGTGTGTGATATCAGGGTGCAGGAGCAGTGCGGGTGTAGTGGTGTGAGGGGAGGTGTGTGTGATATCGGGGTGCAGGAGCAGTGCGGGTGTAGTGGTGTGAGGGGAGGCGTGTGTGATATCAGGGTGCAGGAGCAGTGCGGGTGTAGTGGTGTGAGGGGAGGCGTGTGTGATATCAGGGTGCAGGAGCAGTGCGGGTGTAGTGGGGTGCGGGGAGGTGTGTGTGATATCAGGGTGCAGGAGCAGTGCGGGTGTAGTGGGGTGCGGGGAGGTGTGTGTGATATCAGGGTGCAGGAGCAGTGCGGGTGTAGTGGTGTGAGGGGAGGCGTGTGTGATATCAGGGTGCAGGAGCAGTGCGGGTGTAGTGGTGTCAGGGGAGGTGTGTGTGATATCAGGGTGCAGGAGCAGTGCGGGTGTAGTGGTGTGAGGGGAGGCGTGTGTGATATCAGGGTGCAGGAGCAGTGCGGGTGTAGTGGGGTGCGGGGAGGTGTGTGTGATATCAGGGTGCAGGAGCAGTGCGGGTGTAGTGGGGTGCGGGGAGGTGTGTGTGATATCAGGGTGCAGGAGCAGTGCGGGTGTAGTGGTGTGAGGGGAGGCGTGTGTGATATCAGGGTGCAGGAGCAGTGCGGGTGTAGTGGTGTCAGGGGAGGTGTGTGTGATATCAGGGTGCAGGAGCAGTGCGGAGGCGTGTGTGATATCAGGGTGCAGGAGCAGTGCGGGTGTAGTGGTGTGAGGGGAGGCGTGTGTGATATCAGGGTGCAGGAGCAGTGCGGGTGTAGTGGTGTGAGGGGAGGCGTGTGTGATATCAGGGTGCAGGAGCGGTGCGGGTGTAGTGGTGTCAGGGGAGGCGTGTGTGATATCAGGGTGCAGGAGCGGTGCGGGTGTAGTGGTGTGAGGGGAGGCGTGTGTGATATCAGGGTGCAGGAGCCGTGAGGGGAGGCGTGTGTGATATCAGGGTGCAGGAGCGGTGCGGGTGTCGTGGTGTGAGGGGAGGCGTGTGTGATATCAGGGTGCAGGAGCAGTGCGGGTGTAGTGGTGTGAGGGGAGGTGTATGTGATATCAGGGTGCGGGTGTAGTGGTGTGAGGGGAGGCGTGTGTGATATCAGGGTGCAGGAGCAGTGCGGGTGTAGTGGTGTGAGGGGAGGTGTATGTGATATCAGGGTGCGGGTGTAGTGGTGTGAGGGGAGGCGCGTGTGATATCAGGGTTCAGGAGCAGTGCGGGTGTAGTGGTGTGAGGGGAGGCGTGTGTGATATCAGGGTGCAGGAGCGGTGCGGGTGTAGTGGTGTGAGGGGAGGCGCGTGTGATATCAGGGTGCAGGAGCAGTGCGGGTGTAGTGGTGTGAGGGGAGGCGTGTGTGATATCACGGTGCAGGAGCAGTGCGGGTGTAGTGGGGTGCGGGGAGGCGTGTGTGATATCACGGTGCAGGAGCAGTGGGGGTGTAGTGGGGTGCGGGGAGGCGTGTGTGATATCAGGGTGCAGGAGCAGTGCGGGTGTAGTGTTGTCAGGGGAGGCGTGTGTGATATCAGGGTGCAGGAGCGGTGCGGGTGTAGTGAGGGGAGGTGTATGTGATATCAGGGTGCGGGTGTAGTGGTGTGAGGGGAGGCGTGTGTGATATCAGGGTGCAGGAGCAGTGCGGGTGTAGTGGTGTGAGGGGAGGCGTGTGTGATATCAGGGTGCAGGAGCAGTGCGGGTGTAGTGGTGTGAGGGGAGGCGTGTGTGATAGGGTGCAGGAGCAGTGCGGGTGTAGTGGTGTGAGGGGAGGCGTGTGTGATATCGGTGCAGGAGCAGTGCGGGTGTAGTGGTGTGAGGGGAGGCGTGTGTGATATCAGGGTGCAGGAGCAGTGCGGGTGTAGTGGTGTGAGGGGAGGCGTGTGTGATATCGGTGCAGGAGCAGTGCGGGTGTAGTGGTGTGAGGGGAGGCGTGTGTGATATCAGGGTGCAGGAGCAGTGCGGGTTTAGTGGTGTGAGGGGAGGCGTGTGTGATATCACGGTGCAGGAGCAGTGGGGGTGTAGTGGTGTGAGGGGAGGCGTGTGTGATATCAGGGTGCAGGAGCAGTGCGGGTGTAGCGGTGTGAGGGGAGGCGTGTGTGATATCGGGGTGCAGGAGCAGTGCAGGTGTAGTGGTGTGAGGGGAGGCGTGTGTGATATCGGGGTGCAGGAGCAATGCGGGTGTAGTGGTGTGAGGGGAGGCGTGTGTGATATCAGGGAGCAGTGCGGGTGTAGTGGTGTGAGGGGAGATGTGTGTGATATCAGGGTGCAGGAGCAGTGAGGGGAGGTGTGTGTGATATCAGGGTGCAGGAGCAGTGCGGGTGTAGTGGTGTGAGGGGAGGTGTGTGTGATATCAGGGTGCAGGAGCGGTGCGGGTGTAGTGGTGTGAGGGGAGGCGTGTGTGATATCGGTGCAGGAGCGGTGCGGGTGTAGTGGTGTGAGGGGAGGCGTGTGTGATATCAGGGTGCAGGTGCGGGTGTAGTGGTGTGAGGGGAGGCGTGTGTGATATCGGGGTGCAGGAGCAGTGCGGATGTAGTGGTGTGAGGGGAGGCGTGTGTGATATAGGAGTGCAGGAGCAGTGCGGGTGTAGTGGTGTGAGGGGAGGCGTGTGTGATAGGGTGCAGGAGCAGTGCGGATGTAGTGGTGTGAGGGGAGGCGTGTGTGATATCAGGGTGCAGGAGCAGTGCGGGTGTAGTGGTGTGAGGGGAGGCGTGTGTGATATCGGGGTGCAGGAGCAGTGCGGATGTAGTGGTGTGAGGGGAGGCGTGTGTGATATCGGGGTGCAGGAGCAGTGCGGGTGTAGTGGTGTGAGGGGAGGCGTGTGTGATAGGGTGCAGGAGCAGTGCGGGTGTAGTGGTGTGAGGGGAGGCGTGTGTGATATCAGGGTGCAGGAGCAGTGCGTGTGTAGTGTTGTGAGGGGAGGCATGTGTGATATCAGGGTGCAGGAGCAGTGCGGGTGTAGTGGTGTGCGGGGTGCAATGTTTACATGAGGCTGCATGTTTGAGTTGGTCAATAGACAAGGACATGGGACTGTATGATGGAGGCGCGTTGGAGAGAGAGAAGTCATTTGTTTACATGGGACTTCATGTTGAATGGAGAACTGATTTTATTTTTGCTGCCCTTATTGAAAATAACACCATGCCACAAAAAAAAAAAAATTTCATCTGAAACTGGACAAAAAACATTTGTCCTGGGGCAACACAGTGGCTCACTGGTTAGCACTGCAGCACTGGAGTCCTGGGTTCAAATCCTGCCAAGGACAACATCTGGAAGGAGTTTGTATGTTCTCTCTGTGTTTGCATGGATTTTCTCCCATACTCCAAAGACATACTGATAGGGAAAAATGTACATAGTGATCCCTATATGGGGTTCACAACCTACATTAAAAAAAAACAAAAAAACATTTGTCCTAGGCTAAGTCAGGTGTGTGGATTCCAAAGTCAGAATTGTTGTAAAACATCAGGAAATTTTTCTATGCATAAGTATGCCTAAATGAAGTAAGCGCTTGGAAAGCAATGAATAATTGTGAACAAGTTTTGCGCCAACAATGACCTGATCTACATCAAAGTGTATGAAAATGTAACAGAATAAGAACATTTCAAAAAGTCTCGTTTTTAAGTTTAAAAGCCTCAGTTGAGCAAGGCCCTGGACTGTTACAAGTGGTGTCATGAGAGACTGAGGCAGAAAACGGATAGAATAAGTGTCCTGCTCCATCTTGTTGCAGACTCGTACACAATTATTATGTCACTAGCCACTCTGCATATCATGTGGAAGAGCTGTGGCAGAAAGGCCAGGTGGGTGAAAACGGAGGAGGAATTGAAGGAGGAAGGCTGCCTCAAGTTACTCTCCCATTTTTGCCATATGAATATACCTTTAGGGGTCATTCGCACTATTGCTGGTGACAGTCAGTATTGTCCGTTACAAGATTTTAGCGGTCAACACTAGCAGAACCGTCACAAATACAATAAAAATTCCATCCATTTCCGTGGGATTTTATCTGGCCTCCGTTAGTGACCACGTCTACTATTTTTCATGGACAATAAATCCTCCATGCAGGACTTTTGTGTCTGTGAAAAATTACTGTTTCATGACAGACGTCAGGCGTCCGTTATTTCTTAAAGGGAATCTATCATTGATTATAGTGATTTTTAGCTAAGCATATATTTGCATAGCCATTTCAGGCATGCCTTTTGTACATTAATCCTCTCAGCCGTTTTTTAAAGGGATTCTACCATTAAAACCCTTTTTTTGTAGATAAGGTGTCGGAATAGCCTTTAGAAAGGCTATTCATCTCTTACATTTAGATGTGATCTCCGCCGCGCCGTTCCTTAGAAATACCGGTTTTTACCGGTATGCAAACTAGTTCTCTCGCAGCAATGGAGGCGGGCCCCAGCGCTGGAAATGTGATGGGAGCATCCCCAATACTGCTCAAAAACAGGCTCCAGCGATGCCTCTCTCTTCTGCTGGATCCTCCCCTTCTTTCTTCGGCGTCACCTCCGATGCCTGCGCAGTTGGCTCTGCCAGTGAGACACTAGTAGAGCTGACTGCGCATGCACACAATTGCGGTGTCGGAACTATGGCCACGGACATGCGCAGTCAGCTCTACTAGTGTCTCACTGGCAGAGCCAACTGCGCAGGCGTCGGAGATGACACCGAAGAAAGAAGGGGAGGATCCAGCAGAAGATGGAGGTGTCGCTGGAGCCTGTTTTCGAGCAGCAGTGGGGACGACCCCATCGCTGCGAGACAACTAATTTGCATGCCGGTAAAAAACGGTATTTCTAAAGAACGGCGCGGCAGAGATCACATCTAAAAGTAAGAGACGAATAGCCTTTCTAAAGGCTATTCCGACGTCTTATCTACAAAAAAAGGGTTTTAATGGTAGAATCCCTTTAAATTAGCCCACTATTATTGATATGCTAATTAGCCACCACGGAGCACTCCGGAAATCTCTGTGAGGTTCTCTGACCATTGCATGTGTGATATGAGTAAATAGGGGGAGGTGAGAGCAGGGAAGATGACCCCTCTGCAGTATAATGCCCCATTCACACGGGGCAAGAGGGGGGCCGATTATGGCACTGAATCCACGTCATAATCTTCCCCCTCACAATGGAGGTCTATGCTGCCCTTTCTTCAGGCGGACGCTGCAGCTGATTTAGCCCCGGCATCCGCCTCGCAGCAGCACCCTCCGGACTAGACCCATTCATTTTATCCTAATCCCGAGCGGGAAGCCGCAGCAGTCGTGGCAGGCACATTTTGGCCCTATTGTGATGTGGCTTCCTGCATCACTCTTGCGACCAAAATCCGCCAATCCGCTCCCCTTGTGAACGGGGCCTAACAAAGAGGAGACCCAATAGCTATGTGGACTGCTCAATTCTTGAGTGGCCATCATATTTAAATACTAATACAGCAGATGTCAGGAAAGGGTTAAGGGTTTACAATTGTATATTTACATCTTTCCAATGTATTATTTGCAAAAGATGCAAAAAAAAAAAAAAAATGAACATCCAACATTTGGAAACATTTTATTGATGCAGTAAAAACAATGTAACAAAGTATTCCTAGAGAGAGGCAACTTGTTTACAAGTGCTGGAGGTTTGTTCCTTTTGCTTCTGTATTCACGTTGTCCCAGTTTTCATCCGTGTGCTGATCAGACATCCACGTTCAGGTCGGTGAGCTGGATTTTGGACGCTATTAGTTTGTTTTTTTTTCAATCAAACAGTTCAATTAAATTCAGAATTTTTATTTGTAGAACAGTAAAGCTGTAATGACATTATTAGTAAGGGTGGGTTCACACCTGCGCCCGGTCTCCGCTTTCGGGTTTCCGTCTTCTGCTGAGAGAAACTGGACAGGAGGTGAAAACCTGACGTCAGTTTTCAAACCCATTCACTTGAATGGGTTTGCAGAGGTCACCGCCCGTGAGAATCTTCTGCCTTTCCGCGGCGAAACCGTTTTTTTATTTTTTTTTTAACCCAGACACAAAGTCCTGCATGTCCGACTTTGTGTCTGGTTAAAAAAAAATAAAAAAGTTTTGCTGCGGAAAGGCAGAAGACGCTCCTAGGTGGTCACTTTGCAAACCCATTTAAGTGAATGGGTTTGAAAACTGACCGCCAGGTTTCTCTCTCCTGTCCAGTTTCTCGGCAGAAGACGGAGACCGGGCGCAGGTGTGAACCTGCCTTTAGTGTGATAAGAAAACCCAGCTATGTATTTTTCTTTGATATGTGTTGTTTTGTATACATATTCCCTAACCCTGTTAGTCCTGTTGTGTTTACATTGCTGGTCAATTTGATTCAGTGCTTTTATGTGTATACAAGGGGAGATTGTCTTCTCTGGCTCCAGCCAAACAGCTTTATTGCACCTGGACAAACAGATGTCAAAGGAGGGAGAGAGGGCTAATGACTGTAAACTCAACCCGGACACAGCTTTCCCGGCAGCCAGGAAAACATCCTTCTTTCTTAGGCTGGGTTCACACAATGTCTTTTGGCTCATAATTTGGCACGTAGACGCCACAGGAGCTTTTGCAGGCCGTATACGCTCCCATTGATTTCAATGGGAGCTGGGACCGTATACGCGGCGCTATTTTGCGGCCATGATTTTGGGGCAGCGGCAAAAAACGTCTACGTGCCAAACTACGAGCCAAAAGACATCGTGTGAACCCAGCCTTAGGGTCCATTCACACGGAGTAAACACGCGCTCATTTTGGCAAAGTACACGTGTAAAAAATACACATGTAAAAATAAGACTCCCATAAGTCCCAGCAAAGTCTGCGTGCCGGCCGCTTCTATTCATTTCTATGGGTGTGTGCTATTTGGAACGGCTATTCCGAATAGTGTTTGCTCATCTCTAGTGTTTATACATTACTGAGCAGGGGCTATTCAGCTCATGAATCAGGGAATTTCCCCTAACCCCCAAAAACAGAAAGCCTCAGCTCCTTTAGAAGACAGAACTACGGATCCAAATGTAAGTTGTAAGAGCAAAACGAACTTAGCAAAGTCCAGAGGGCAAAAGTGATGCAAAAGACGGTGGAATTGGCGCAGGACCTGCCCCCTTTTTGAAACCTTGCTAAGGCAGAGTAAATAAGTTGCAGATGGAGTTAAAAAGTCACAAACAGTAAGAAATATAAAAACTCAAATCATGGGGCAGATAAACTAGTGCTGCACAACTTTTAGATGGTGCAGTTACGTTAGGTTCAGCCTAGTGCGCTCTGTTGTTTGGGTTTGTCAGGTGTCCACTGCTTCAATGGTGCATGCACACGATGTAACGCGGAACTGATTCCTGCACGATAACTCGTGTAAGGATCAGTGCTGCAAAACAGAATCCCATTGATTTCAATGTGTTACGTGCGCTAAACACAACCCATTGAAGTCAATGGGATTCTGTTTTGCAGCGCTGATCCTTACACGAGTTATCGTGCAGGAATCAGTTCCGCGCTACATCGTGTGCATGCGCCCTAAAACTGAAGGCATCAGAGGAAAAAAAAGTCCTCCAAGTAGTACTTTTTCCTGTGCTGATTTTTGACAAGAGACGGATTTTGTAATGGTTTTTCAAAGTGTCTGATATATTTTGGATTGGTTGGTTGGCTTGGATTCTGTCTTGTCCTGTGCACAGTTTTGCATACTGAAGAGGTTGTCCAGGCAATTCATTTTATATTTTATAGGACAGTGGATTGAAAAAAGAAACCAAAAATCATACTCTCCTATCCCCGATGAGCCGGTGGTCTCTCAGCACAGTCCAGTCCTTAAACTGAACTTCTTAAGTTTACTCAGCCATCACGTATGGCTGGGACCGCCGTCACACGTGAACACTGGACTGTGCTGGGAGGAATTGGAGCACCGGGGTAACGAAAGTATGATTTATTTAATTTTTTTTTCATTGGCCCATCTTATTTATAAATGGTTATACATTTTTGCCTGGACAACCCCTTTAAGCCTCATTTTCAACCAATCCCTGCCAGCTATTGGATGGATGCATACCTATGTGTACATGCACAGATCTATGTATATGTATAGTGGAGCTGTGCTGGTTTTCCTGTATTCCTACTTATTAATGTCCCTCCATTCTAGCCTGTACTGTAGTAATGAAACTAGAACGCAGCTGTTATAGGGAGGATCTACAATGTACAACTCTATGCTACACACAACCCATAGACCAGGGGTAGGGAACCTTTGGCTCTCCAGCTGTTGCAAAACTACAACTCCCAGCATGCATACTTGATCTGCTGTTCTCGGATCTCCGATGGAAGTGAATGGAGCATGCTGGGAGTTGTAGTTTCACAGCAGCTGGAGAGCCGAAGGTTCCCTGCCATAGACGATACTGCCAGAGTTCTGCGCTTGGGAACGCCCCCAAAGGAAGTAGCCGCTCTGCTCCGCCGGAAGTGCACACTCTCTCTTCTGGCTGGGCGGAGACTACGCTATGATTGACGTACGATCCAACCAGTAGGTGGCTCGCGCTACCTCTCGCAGCCGCGCCCACTTCCTGTGAATCCTACGATATGATTGGCTGACAATTCCTCGATCTTTCTTTCCTTCGTCCCTGTGAGACGGTACCAAGATGGTGAGTGTCCCCGCTCGTTCCTAATCTCTAATCCGTGGTGTATCCCGGCCATCCCGCCCCGCACGCCGATGATATTGCGCTGTGGTCATCTCTTTGCGGTTCTCCCGCCGGCCGCCTCATATATTTAACCTATTGCATGGAAAGGAGCTAAAGAAAAAGCTTGCCGTGTGAACTCCGCTGTAGTAGGCCTCCGGCTGCGGGCATGTTCTATCTACAGGGCTGTTCACACGTTTCCCTAGTAATCTGGCTGCACATAGCCGTGTGGTAGTAGTGCTGTCTCCCGCTGTGTCTGGGCCTGCACCGGTGTAGCAGAGCCGGCCATGTTTATTATCTCCGTGCAGTCACTATGGTAGATTGGGAGGTAATGATAGTGATCGCAGCAGTGGCCCTGAGTATCTGCACCCCCATACTGTGCAGTGTGATATATCAGCAGGATGGCTCCTCATGTATTGGGGTACAGAGGGCTCTCTGGTGGCAGTAGTGCAGCCTTGCATCATAGGGATATCCTATAGGGGTCTATGCTGGGGGTTTATGTATCCTATAGGGGTCTATGCTGGGGGTTTATGTATCCTATAGGGCTCTATGCTGGGGGGGGTATGTATCCTATAGGGGTCTATGCTGGGGGGGGGGGTATGTATCCTATAGGGGTCTATGCTGGGGGTTTATGTATCCTATAGGGCTCTATGCTGGGGGGGGTATGTATCCTATAGGGGTCTATGCTGGGGGTTTATGTATCCTATAGGGCTCTATGCTGGGGGGGGGGGGGGGTATGTATCCTATAGGGGTCTATGCTGGGGGTTTATGTATCCTATAGGGCTCTATGCTGGGGGGGGGGTATGTATCCTATAGGGGTCTATGCTGGGGGTTTATGTTGGTGCTTTTGGGGTTAGGAGGGTAAAGGAGTTGTCAGGTCAATGCTCATCCTTTGCTGCTACCTGCTGGTGTATGTTTGTGGTCTGCGGGGGGAACGTGGGAAGGTGGTGGTCCTGCTGTTAGTGCATGGGCTGTACATGGGTATATGTGGCTGAACGTGGTTACCCCATGTAATGTTATCCGCACACGTATGAATTTGGGGCCAGGTATTGTGGCAGGTTTTGCTCTTTCCATGGTAGTCACCAGCTTCGCTATTGGATGAGTTGTATAGGGACTATTGGCTCTAATGTGACCCTACCAATTGTGTGCAGACTTTCCCTGAACTTTAGAGGTTGTGGAAAGAAAAATACTGATCAGCTGCTGGGTTAGAGCTCCCCTACACTATACACTCTGTCCAAATCATCAAGTATTGTATTTGTAACTGTAGAATTAGGCCCCGTTCACATGGGGGATGGGATGGCGTATTTTGGTCCTGATTTTGCCGTGGGAAGCCGCATGAGAATAGGACCAAAACGTGCCTGTTGCGGCTTCCCGCTTCGGAGTAGGCTCAAATAAATGTACCTAGTTGGAGGGTGCTGCTGCGAGGCCACGGAATACGCCTTAAGTAAGGGCATCTCGCTTCTTTTTCCCCGCTATGCACGAAGCATCGGTCAGGCTTTTCTCTCGCAATAAATTTAGGGCTAAGTTCACGTCTGCGTTCGCGTTTTTGCTTGGGGTCCTCCTAAACGGAAACCGAATCCACTTAAAGCGGAAACCTGTGGACCTCCTAGATTATTTTTCTGTGAAATATGCGGAGACATAAGTGCTGATTGCATGACTTTAAGTGTAGAGGGAATCCCCATACAGACATCCAGCTCTGGTGTGAGCCCTGCCTAATACTCCGTGTGTGCCGCCATTGTGTCACTTGTCTACTGTTAGCCACTAACATTTACACTTCTATTTCTCTTTAGAACGACAGCGTCACCATCAGAACTCGGAAGTTCATGACCAACCGGCTGCTTCAGAGGAAGCAAATGGTAAGTTGACGTCTACCCCTGAAATCCTGCGGCACCTGCTTCATATTTCGTGGGCCTTACTACGTGACTGTCTTTATACAATGATTGTAAAGGATAGGGCTTAAGCTTCATAACTGATCAATGATGAGACGGATGGATCTAACGCCCCTTTGTGAAAGGATTGGTATTGAATCACGCCATATAGAAGTAAACTGAGCACCTATCCTGTATATAGTCACTGCTTCAAATTTGTATGCGTCTTCCCTTTAGGTCATCGATGTCCTTCATCCTGGAAAGGCTACTGTCCCCAAGACTGAAATCAGGGAGAAGCTGGCGAAGATGTACAAGACAACCCCAGATGTGATCTTTGTCTTCGGTTTCAGAACTCACTTTGGTGGTGGCAAAACTACCGGCTTTGGGATGATCTACGATTCTCTAGACTACGCAAAGAAAAACGAACCCAAGCACAGACTGGCCAGGGTAATTGATGGGGAGATAAAACTAGACTCTAAAATGGGCCTCCTGGTAGATACAGATGCAGTACTAAGAGGCATCATTCTGATAGCTCAATTTGAATGCCATTCTACTAACCCAGAGGTAGGGAACCATCCATCTCTCCAGCTGCTGTGAAACTACAACTCCCAACATGCTCCATTCACTTCCATGGGAGTGCCAAGAACAGCAGAGCAAGTAGGCATGATGGGAGTTGTAGTGTTGCCACAACTGGAGTGCCCAAGGTTCCCTGCCCCTGTACTAACCTATAGTATGCAGTGGAATTGTTAGAGGACCGTTCATGTCCTCTGGCACCCGTGGTATTATATACTACTATAAAGCTGACAGGGTGCTGAATTCGGAGCGCCTTCAGCTTGATGTGCGCCTTAATGGCTAATTCAGGCAAACTTATTACACTCACCATATTACAAGTGTAAATCCCATCCTGAATATTATTGTTTGTTATTTGTTCTATAGCACCATTAATTGCATGGTGCTTTACATTTTGGGGTTACATACAATACACAGAATATACAGGTAGATATAATACTAACAGTGACTGACTGGCACAGTGGGGTACAGGGCCCTGCCCGCAAGAGCTTACAATCTATGAGGGAAGGGGGGTAGAGACAGAACTGGTTTTTGGGGGAGTTGTCTGAGGACATCTCTTCTAAAAAGTACTGGGCCAGCCAGGGTGAGGGGCAGTGTTACTGGGCGAATCTCCAGTAGTTTATCATTTTTCTATACGTAACTTTATTTATTTTTTTTTTATCTAGCATGGTCTGTATGAGAAGAAAAAGACTTCCAGAAAACAGCGTAAAGAAAGGAAGAACAGAATGAAGAAAGTACGGGGTACAGCCAAAGCAAGCGTGGGTGCTGGTAAAAAGGTAAGCTCGAGACTTGATGGATTGTGACGCTAGGTTCACACCTGCGTTCGGGTCTCCGTTCTGTGGTTTCCGTCTTCTACATGCAAGAAGACAGAAGGTACAGACCGGGTGCGGCGGTGAGCGTTTTATGCTCTCCGCCGCGAAACCGTTTTTTTTTTTTTTTATCCGGACACAGAGTACTGCATTTCCGACTCTGTATCTGGATTAAAAATCCGGTTTCGCGGCGGAAAGCATAAAACACTCACAGCCGGACAGCTTTCTCACCCATTCAAATGAATGGGTGAGAGAATCCTGCAGGTTTCCGTCTCCTGCTCTATTTTATGCAGGAAACGGAAACCTGCAGAACGGACACCTGAACGCAGATGTGAACGAGCCCTGACCTCACTTTTCATTGCTACGGAGTCCAACTAATCACTCTCACGTTTCTTCCATTTATTGTCATTCTGATGTACAGAAGGTAACCTCTGCCATAGTTTAAGATGTAGAGTCTGCAAAGTCATAAGTCTTGCTGTGCCCCATAGAAATGTAGTGCTGAGAACCCCGGAGTCTAAAGCTACATTCACACGACCGAGCTACAAAACCCGCATGAAAAGGACTTTATTTATTTATTTAAAAGCTGTTTTTACAAAAAAAAAAGCTCCAAAAAAAGCTTCCTAATTAGGAAGCTTTTTTTTTCCGGTGCCAAAATAAGCCACACGTTATTTATGTGTGAACTAACCCTTACGCTATAGAGTCTTCTGTGAATATGGTTAAATAAAAGGACACGATCTGTCTTCTGATGGACCGCTAAAACTGCTCATGAAATGGTTATAGTCACATGAATTGATTTTAATGCAACCAATTTTTCACTGTCGTGTGAATACAGCTTAAAGTTTTCTGTCCCTTCGATAAGTGAAGGAGCGGATCTAGCAGTCTGCTTTGTAGTGTCTGTGCAAGAACGTCTTATAGTTCCACATTAATAAGGCTGTAGGCCATGGTGCAGACTTGGCTTTGCTTTTTACAGTTGTAAATGACATGGAGTTCTTTACACTTCTACTGCAGGTTTTTGGTGTAAACTGCACCACACAGGGACGGCTCTTTAACAAAACTGAGCTAAGCGATTGGCCTAAAGCTTTTTATCTTATAGATTGTTGCACTGCTGGGTGTGCCTATTGGCCTTCTCTTCTACATGGTGGATGGTGCCCACAGACTGATGGCATTCAGTTGTACCAGCCACGAACATGTAGAAACAAAACAGCGATGTCAAAGTGCACTCTACATCTGTATGGGAAAACTCATTAGCTGTTGGTATGAGCCAGAATACTGTTTTAGGCTAAGGCCCCTTGTGGCATCCCTCTGCAAAGTAGCGCTGCAGGAAAAACCACGGCATATGGCGAACTGCGGTGTTTATGCCACGTGGGGCCCCGGCCTTAAGTATGTTTGTTTAGTGGAATCGGCACTCTTCATCACTGCTGTTCAGAAGTTTACTAAAATCTATCCATAGTGTGATCATGTCAGGAGGTTTGGGATCACTACAACACCAGGATGACCTGATGCTGCCAAATTTTAGCTTTCTAAAGAGATCTTTGTCAAATACATTGTGCTACTAAGGTCTAAGTTACTAAGAGAGAGTGTATCAGGTATGACTGCACTGCTGGTTAATGTCAGAGCACTGAACTTCTATTGTGTAACAGCAAACTGAGGACTAAATGGCTTTAGAAGATCAGATTGGTGTTAGTGGTCCCACATCTAGTGACTGGTTCCCTTTAAAGGTATTCTATCATTAAAATCGTATTTTTTTTCTGCCTACTACATAGGAATAGCCTTAAGAAAGGCTATTCCTCTCCTACCTTTAGATGTCTTCTCCGAGCCGACGTTCAGTAGAAATCCCAGTTTTCGTCTGTATGCAAATGAGTTCTCTTGCAGCACTGGGGGTAGGCCTCCGCACTCAAACAGCACTGAGGCCGTTCCTGCGAGAGAATTCTCCAGCGCCGCCTCCATCTGGAATGGCCTCTCTATACGTCGTCTTCCGGCACTGGGTTCTGCGCATGCCTGCCGGCCACAAGAAAATGGCTTCTTACACTTACTGTGTAAGCGGCCATTTTCTTGTGGCCATTGGGCATGCACAGTCGGCTTTGCCCTAGGCCTAGAAGTTTGAATGCAGCTCCGGAAGAAGACTCGCAGAGAGGCCGTTCCAGAGGAAGATGGAGGTGGCGCTGGAGATTTCTCTTGCAGCATTGGGGATGCCCCCAGTGCTGTTTGTATGCTGGGGCCCGCCCTCAGTGCTGTGAGAGAACTCGTTTGCATACAGACGAAAACCTGGATTTCTACCGAACGGTGGCGTGGAGAAGACATCTAAAGGTAGGAGAAGAATAGCCTTTAAGTCTATTCCTACGTGTTAGGGACAAAAAAAAAAATAGATTTTAATGATAGGTTCCCTTTAAAGCCTCACCTTTCGGCCAGGTTCTCCATGTAACGTACTTTAGTCTGAGCCTTTAGTGTTTATACTGGGTTATGAGTCTTGGATGAAACCTTACTCTTAAAGGTGTTATGTGTGAAATATGGTGCCAGAGAACCAAAGTGGCAGCGGGGGAGGCAGAATGCAGGGACTCGTCTCCCTGTTGTGCAATTCAAACTAAGAATTGGGGAGAGGGTATTAGCCTATCCTATACAGTTCAGGAAATGCACTAAAAGTTGTATTTTTCCCTACACAACCCCTTTAAATCTCTCTCCTTTAATTGTGACTGTTCTCTCCTCCTATTGGGTGCTATTAGTTTCTGGTTGTAACCCTAGCTTGGTTCATGTTCTCTATTGACTTTCTGCCTTTTTGTTCCTCACTTTCTTGCCACCCTTCTTCAGAAATGAAGTGATCAGCAGGTATAGTGACTGCATGAGTGTGACCGCTATCCCAACGTTGCGCTTCACACACAGTCCTATTTTCGTTTGGCATGTATTTACCAGATCATTGTTTGTGTATTGGTGTAACGCCGTCACTTTATTTCTCAAATCATGCCGTGTAATCACATTGTGGGCAAGAGAACGGTTGTCTGGGTAAAGCCAATATTTGGCTGGGGGAGGTGGAGGAATAAACATACTCTCCTGTTCACAGTCTGGTCCTCCTGCTCCCTTCCGCTAAGGGTAAGTTCATTGGAGTTTTTTGGACCGGAACCTGAGGCGGAGGCCAAAAGCCGGGAAGCCGCGACTGAAAGCCGGTGCACTGCACCGACATCCAGCCGCAAACTCCGCTCTGCCTCAGGTTCCGATCCAAAAAAAAAACCCTGTGTGAACTTACCCTTATAGTAGCAGTCGGGTGGATCTGCCTACAAACCTCATCCACACCCTGGGGTGTTTTTTGGACAGATTTTGCAGTGGGATCCCTGGCAGAACAACTTATTACTCCCTTCCCCATCTGCTTTGGGAGGTTTGGGTGCATTCATTGGATGCTTATTTCCATCCTATTAATGACCTATTCAAATCAATAGGCTAACCATGAGACCATGAGTTTTTGGACAACCCTTTAGTGAAGACTCATTAATGTCTCGCGTGTTCTGTGTATAAAGCTATAACTAGTAAAGGTCTCTTGGGCTGTAGCTTAAAATTGTGATTTGCTGATAGTGTTGAACGAATAGTATTCGAATACCTCCAATCCCATAGGAGTGCATGGGAGCGACCAATCACGAAGGGGTTAAGCACCGCCAGCCGTCTTCAAGGCTATGGGAGCAAGGGATTCGAAACTAGGATTCGATTACTATTCGCTCAACACTACTTGCTGACCCTTGTCCTTGTATTCCCATGTACATGTTTTTTTTAAAAAAAAAAAAAAAGTACCGTATTTTTCGGACCATAAGACGCACTTTTTTTCCCCCAAATTTCGGAGGAAAATGAGGGTGTGCGTCTTATAGTCTGAATGTGGGTTTGCAGCATGGCCGCGCTACTGCCACCACTGGTTTTCTTCAGCGGCAGTAGCGTGGCAATCCGCAGGCCCCGGCAGCTAAGACAGTCCCCGGCATCTGCTGTAATAGACCGGCGGATGCCGGGGAGTGTCTTAGCTGCCGGGGCCTGCAGATTGCCGCGCTACTGCCACCGCTGGTTTTCTTCAGCGGCAGAAGTGTGACAATACTGCAGGCCCCGGCAGCTAAGACACTCGCCGGCATCCGTCGGTCTATTACAGCAGATGCCGGGGACTGTCTTAGCTGCCGGGGCCTGCGGATTGCCGCGCTACTGCCGCTGAAGAAAACCAGCGGTGGCAGTAGCGCGGCCATGCTGCAAACCCACTCCTCCACCGCAGGTCCCGACAGTCAGTTAGCCTCCCCCGGCCTCATACCTTTAGTGATGCAGGCCGGCTCCTGCACGGCGAGGCCGCAGGAGCCGACCTGTTCCGATGACAGCCGGCAGCCTAATGAAGGCTCCCAGGCCTGTCATAGATATATATTACTATCGCGGCTGGTCTATGACCCTCCGCGATAGTAATGTATAGAATCTCCCATAGACGGCAATACACTTGTATTGCCGTCTATGGGACTTGCAATCAAATGATTGCAGGTTCAAGCCCCCTAGGCGGGGGATATTAAAATAGTAAAAAAAAAAAAAAACCCTTAAAAAAATATAATAAAAAATAAATAAAAGTTCACCTCCTTTCCCTAGAATACATATAAAAGTATAACATTACTGTGAAACATATACATTAGGTATCCCTGTGTCTGAAAATGCCCGGTCTACACCTGGCCCCACAAAAAAAACGCCCTATACATCCCCGTACAGCTGCAGGGTCACCTGTCAATGTGGCCTTGCAGCTGTTCCAAAACTACAACTCCCATATATTAAATATTTTACCATTTTTTGCCTGAAAATTTTTTTTTCCCTATTTTTCTCCTCTAAAACCTGGGTGCGTCTTATAGTCCGAAAAATACGGTAGATACTTAAGTTAAACATTTTTGCATATATAAGTAATTAAACATTTAGCAGAGTTTTAAAGGTTTTCTCTAAGTAGTGTCGGTGTCCGATGCTAACGTTCGTGCAAAATCTTACGCGGACATTAGCATCGGACACTAGCTGTCAGACACCGACGCTAGTGTGAACGCCCCTTTAAAAATTTTATAGATTTTCTCCAACTTTCTAATTACTTATATTTGTAAAAATGTTTAACTTTTAATTATCTACAAATATAGATCTGATCATGTACATGGGAACACCCCTTTAAGTTCATTCTTAACCACACTTTTATTAGGTCACGCTAGGTTCACACCAGCATTTGGGGACTCGGTCCCACTTTTTGGGTGTAATAGTTGTCATAAGACTTTTCTTTCCACTGAGTTCAGTATAATATGGCGGAAACCTGTTGAACCCCTTTATAGTCTGTGGGGTTTGCAGGTAATCACTTTTTAAGCGGATAGGGGTTTTTGGAGGGTCCCCAAGTGGACTCTAAAAATGGAAGCCCAAATGCTAATGTGAACAGACGTTGTTGGGTTCACTCTTATGACCTTATGTAACAGTTATTTATTTATTTATTTTTAACATGTAATCAATTATTGATTTAAGTGCTAATTTATAAAACCGGTTTTCACCCCTTAATGTCCATTTCACTGCTTCCTTTCTGCCTGACTGGAAATGGCCGACACGTCATTGATTTAGCCAGTCATTGTGTCTGCACCAACTGGTTTTAGTGGTCACATGACTGACTAGGGTGTCATGGATTCCAGCTTGGCTTGAACAGGGATGAATATCTATCCATCCATATCTATCCTATCTATCTCCCTCATCCCTGGTCACACCAATAATATATAAATGTATATATATATTTTTTATTTTCTCTCTCAAACAACCCTGTATGAGTCTCTAAATTTTACACTTTGTCCTTTTATTCTTCTATACCACTAACTCTTTTTTCCCTTTTCTTTTCCTGCCACTTTCCCAGTGATTTTCAGGCTAGTATTTCCAGGTACTTCAGTAGCATGTCTGCATGAATACATTGCTTGTGCTCCTCCACATAAGACATTGTGGTGTTCTTTTAGCTTGTAATGCAGTTGTATGGCATTTCTTTCCAAATGGCCCCACCTAGAGACTGCCGTACAGTGTAAGAAATAGAATATTGTCCTGTAAGGCTGGTCTTATACGACCGTATTGAATGTACGGTCCGCAAGTTGCTGATCAGCAACATAGACACCGCAGATGTCCGTGTCCTGCCGCACTCGCACATAGAGTTCTATGAGCAAGTCCATGCAGTGCTGCAATTCACGCAGTTACGGACTTGTTCTATAAATTGCGGACCTCGATTGCGGCCTGGCCACACCACAGATAAAATATCTGGAGGTGTAAGAGGCCGCATTGAATATAATGTGTCCGCAATTGAAAACCTTCAATTGCGGACTTACATTACGGCCATGTAAGACCAGCCTAAGTGTATCAAAAATATTGTGCCACAATTTCTTATGGCCACATTGGCTTTTGATGTGGCCGTCTATGTGATCCACGCTTGTAGGCTAGCCGTGTAAAGGATGGTTATGCATGATATCCCAGATCTACATTGCATGATGAAACCAACGATCGTACTCTTATATTTTGACAAGTGAGCTTTGCTAAATCCTTGTAAATTTTCAGTGTACTTCTTTATTGCCTAAAGCGGGACCGAGCCGTAGCTTGAGACGTGGTCCAATGTTCCAATATCAATGATTTTGGGATAGTGTCCCTTCTCCTTTGGGTGTCGGTCCTGTTTTAGGTAACTAAGAATAAATGAGAACAGCGTGCATGTGATCTTAGTCTACCCTACCTTACCTTAAAATAATGTTGATGTCTGAGCCAAAACTCCTGCTTCTGGTACCCAATCTCTGATCCAAATTGCTGCCCCTCACACTTAATGAAAGTGAATGTGGCTGCGCAGGAGCCGGCCCTGTATTCCTGATGGGTTGCTATTTGCAATGAGAGCACATTTGCTGTCATATATATGATTTATTTTAATGAGAAATGGTGCACCTTGGCTACTCACTGCGCATGGAATTGTACGGCTGCTATTACGTGTGCAAACACCAATGACTGATTCTGACCAAAAAACTGAATCCTGCTATTTCTTAAATTGCACGTGTAACAGGAAAGTTAAATAATCAATAACATGTTGAATTAAAAAAAAAAATCAATAACGAGGCATATTCTTGATTTCTCAGATTTTCACCACGTCCCCCCAACAGCCACCTAGTAAATCTAAGCCGATGTAGAGACTTCTAGTATTCAGGATGTTAATTCTTTTACTTTTCTTTTGCAGAAGGACTAATGGACCCCAAGATCTCGATGAAAATTCTGCTTCAGTCCTGGATCTTGTAATAAAATGTATAAAAATCCATGGCTTGTGCATTATTTGTCCTTCCTTTTTCTTTTTTTTTTGCATTCAAAAAAAATAGCTCATGTCTTTGTGAAATGCTGATGCACCTCTAGGTTAAAAGGGTTGTCCCATAACAAGGATCCTATCTATACTGCTAGTTTATGTGGATTTAAGACTTTTCCTAAATGTATTGCTTTATCAAAGCTGCTTTATTTGGCCGCTATCTTAATTTATTCACTTTATTGTTTACACTTGGTTTTTATGGCCCCCTGGGCTCATCTGCTCAATTCCCAAGTGAGGTAGCTGCCTGCTCTCAGGGGAGGAGGGAGGGGCTGGGAGCAGCTCTGAGCTGTGTATGTCTGACAAGTAATGAAGCTTGTGAGAGCTCTGGTATTTCTGAACTCTGAATTATCAGCCGGTGTAATTGAATTTGGCTGATAAGGGCTGAGATAGGGATTCCGTTACCTCTGTATGTAATGCACTGACTCAAATCCAGCTCTGCTACATCAGCTTCTACATAAGCTGTATACTGTGGTAATGCATTTACAACCAATCCCTCATTACTGACTGCAAACATAGGAGAGGAAGTGAAACCCCGCCCACCAATGTGCCGAGAAATCCAGGAAGTGAAGAGAGCACAGAGCCTGCTCTTTGGTGAACAAGAGTTATGGGAATACCCCTTTAACTTTGATGCTATCCTTAAAGGGATCCTATCATTAAATCTTTTTTTTTTTTCTGCCTAACACATAGGAATAGCCTTAAAAAAAAGGCTATTCTTCTCCTAACTTTAGATGTCTTCTCCACGCCGCTGTTTGGTATATAATCTGGTTTTCGTCGATATGCAAATGAGTTACTCTTGCAGCACTGGGGGCATCCCCAGTGCTGTGAGAGAACTCTCTAGCGCCGCCTCCATCTTCTTTGGGAATGGGTCTTCTGGGGCTTCAAACTTCTAGGCAAAGCCAACTGCACATGCCCACAGGCCACAAGAAAATGGCCGCTTGCACGGTATTGTAAGCAGCCATCTTCTTGCGGCCTGCATTGCCTGAGGCCTAGAAGTTTGAAACCACCCCCGGAAGAAGACGTGAAGAAGATCCATTCCTGAAGGAGACGGTGCTGGAGAGTTCTCTTGCAGCATTGGGGACGCCTCCAGTGCGGAGGACCGCCACCCAGTATTGCGCGAACACATTTGCATACCGACAAAAAACAGATTATATACCGAAAGGTGGTGAGGAGAAGACATCTAAAGGTAGGAGACTAATAGCCTTTCTTAAGGCCGTTCCTACGTGGTAGTCACAAAAAACTTGAGTTTTAATGATAGGATCCCTTTAATTCACTAGAAGTAAGCAGAATCAATGACAGCAAGCAGAGATCTAGAAAACTGATGAATTGATTCAGAAAGTAAATTGTCCATTCTCTTTTACTGATAGGATGTTCAGGGGCCTGACAAGAGCTCCAAACTCTAGAAGATATAAAAGAAGTGCAGCACTTACTAAATAGATCAGCTTCTCATCAAGCCAATACCGCCTAGAACCCCCTTCTCTTTGAATTGCTGAATTTGGGCATCCAGAAAGTATATTCAGGAGATGGAGACGTCATCTTTACTTTTCTTCAAGGTTTAGTTATCTGTTTGGTGCACCTGAGGGATGGCTGAACCTATTGGAGTACCAGTTATCCCACGAGGTCACTGCACATTGGGACTGGGCAATCTTTATACTAGAATGGCAACCATAAGAGAGGATGTTGCTTTGGTAGATGTACTAAAAAGCAGGATATTCATATAGATTTAATGTGGGATATCTCACCAGCAAAATTGACTTTAATGCAAAAAGGTATGTTCACTATGTCACTAACCGTTCCTGCAACGGCATAGATGTGGTTTTGTTGGTTGTTGTGTCCCACTAAGTAGTACATAAGAGGCACATTGCTTCTGAGCGTGATGGTAACCTGTGTAGTGAGGTTCTAATTATGACATTAACCATGTATAAGGTTATTTATTACATAAAGTATACATAAAAAAAATACACAATTACATTAAAGAGCAATACATACATAGTGGGTTGAAAAAGACTAAAGGTCCTTTGAGTTATCGAGCTGTTTTATACATCTAAAACCCCATGTTGATGCTGAAGAAAGCAAAAAACCACTCTTAGGGTGCATTCAGACTACGTAACGCCGGGCGTGTATGAGAGCCGTACACGCCGGCATTACGGCAGACTGCCGAACACTTCCCATTCACTTCAATGGGAGCGCTCGTAAACGCCGCTGTTACGAGCGCTCCCATTGAAGTGAATGGGAAGTGTTCGGCAGTCTGCCGTAATGCCGGCGTGTACGGCTCTCATACACGCCCGGCGTTACGTAGTCTGAATGCACCCTTATAGGCGCAGAGCAAAATCTCCATGAGGTTAAGGCCACATGTAGCAAGGCCAGCGGAAGAATAACACAATTCTAAATATGCCTGTGGTTTTTTCACTGCTTTGGGTCACACAAGCAAACAAAAGGTAAGTATGACACTTAGTGGTTCAGGAAGACAGAAAAAAATGGACTGTAAAATTTACAAAAAATATTTATTTATTTATATCTTGACATCATCATTAATATTTATTTATATCTTGACATCATCATTAATATAAGAAAGGGACATACAAGAAAGGAATAACGTACAATAACTACGGGTCAGTAGAGTGCCAGGATGGATTAAATCCCTGTTCATGCTATGACACACCATAAGAAAGTGGACTATAATTCTAATGAGTATAATGCAGAAGTGCAGAGTCACTGCACAAAAATGCATAAAAAAATTAGCAGTACAAAACATGGAATACAGCTATGTTCAGGGAAAATATCCAGATGGAGCATGACAAAGCTTACCCATGTTAATAGTGTGACAACCGCACGAAACAGAGAAAGGCACCTACTGCCCGGACGCTTGTCGTCGGGGTGGAGTCAACACGTAGGATTAGCCTTAAAGGCTATTCTCCTACCTTTAAATGTCTTCTTCGTGCTGCCATTCGGTAGTAATTCCGGTTTTCTTTGGTATACAAATGAGTTCTCTCGCAGCACTGGGGGCGGACCCCATCGCTTAAACAACACTGGAGGCGTCCCCAATGCTGCGAGATAAATCTCCAGTGCGGCCTCCATCTTCTTCTGAAACGCCCTCTCTCTCTGCGTCCTCTGTCCTGGGTTTCAATCTTCTAGGCCTCGGTCAGAGCAGACTGAGCATGCCACAGCTATAAGACAAATAGCCTGATGTGTTATTTAAAGAGGACCTTTCATGGGTTTGGGCACAGGCAGTTCCATATACTGCTGGAAGGCCGACTGCGCTGAATTCAGCGCACTGTCGACTTTCACAATCTGTGTCCTGGGTGAAGAGCTAGCGGTCCTGGTACCATAGCTCTTTACCGTCAGAAGGGCGTTCCTGACACTGTCAGGAACGTTCTGTACAAGCAGCGCCTATCATGCTGTACAGTGTGAGCGGGGAGGAAAGCCCCCTTCTTTCTGCTCACAGTGCTCGTGCATGGACGAGTATTATCGGAGGGGGCGTTCCTCCCCACTCACACAGTACAGCGCTATTTACAGTGTCAGAAACACCCTTCTGACTGTAAAGAGCTACGGTACCGGGACTGATCGGGAAAGCTGTTTCCAGCAGTATATAGAACTGCCTGTGCCCCAAACCATGAAAGGTCCTCTTTAAGCTCTGTAATGTCAGAAAGGTGGTGTCAGGCAGGGGGTGTGATGCAGAGCTCCAATCAGAGGCAGCCACTGTCAGAGCTCAGAATCACACCCCTTGCCTGCCCCTGCCTGACACCGCCCTCCTGACAGTACAGAGCCTAAATTGTGCAGCAGACACCATAACAGCATTCATTGCTCAGGAATGGTGAGGGCTAGATAAAAAAAAAAAAAATTCTGACTGTGCTGTAACCAGTGGTGCAACCCCTATTAATTGATGTAAGAGCTGTACTTGTTGGAGGTGGTAGAAGGTCCTTCTTAAGTAAATGGTGCATCTATTGGATTACCTAAAGGTATGATGGTGGTCAGTATAACGTAACCTACAATGCACTGTGGCTGGTTTGATATTGAGAGGTTTTTTTGGTGACAGATTCGCTTCACAAATTTTCTTCATAGTAAAATCCTAGTACATAATGTTTGTAGGGCATTTGATTCTGCCATCTAGTCTCTCTGTATCTAGTACGCCTGTCTGCTCTTAGTGGTTTTCATGTAAATAACATAAATTTGAGGCGCAATCTTCAGCTTCCATATTATATTTGCAGTGTGAGCAGTGCCGCTGCAGTGAGTCCAGTGAGCACTAGGTGGCGCTGTAGGAGCAGTCTTGTGTTATTCGCTTTGTGTGGCGTCTCCAGCAGTAGGTGACATCTGGTAATTAATGGTCTCAGATGTGAATCCTTTTCTCTCCAGGCAGCAGCTGCTTTGCTGGGTGTCTGTGGCGCAGGAGACCGGAGACGTCCGCACTGCGAAGATTTTCCTTTTATTTGTTTTGCTTGGTTCTTGGTATCTTTTTAGCCTTTTAGGAAATGATTAATATTCATTAGCTAATGCACATTGCTCATTTTTTGGCATCACGAATGAATAAAGCGTCAATGAAATCCACAACTCAGTTTGTACGACACATATCTTTAACTATTTGATGATCAGCCCGGCTTTTACACACGTCTAACCTTATGGGCCTGACTCGGATCTCGCTATCTATTTGTAAAGCAAATCAGAGTTGTCCCATCTGCCACAGACACAACATTCATTAATCTTGGGCAAGCAGCAATATTGCATTGTGGAAGTGCGGCTGCCGAAGTGTCAGGAAATCGCAGCTGTGCTCAGTCTCAATCACAATCCCTTTAAACATGAGGTTTGGAAGTTCAACTTCAGGCTCATCCAAATACTTTCACTTGATCGCAGGATTATCTGTTAATCTCCTGGTGCCCCAGCTTTCCACCTTAAACTGTGCGGTGATTTAATCTGTGTCCTTCATCTCTGCAGACAGAGGATTCCTTGTGCTGAGGTGGGCCGATAGGTGACTGTATTGTATTAGGACAGGACGTTGTGTCGTACCGTAGATTATATGATGATATTGCTTAAGATCGGATTGGAGGAATAAATTGCATTCTTGTTCATTGTATTAAATATGAATATTTGATTTATACTGTTTAAGGCCCCGTTCACACGGGACGCGGTATGGCGTATTTTGGTCCTGATTCTGACATGGAAAGTCGCGTTCCACCAGGGAATGGAGTGGTGGTGACGCAAGTGCACTGGTGCTGTAGTCACAATGAGGCTTTAGGGCGACACTCAGACTCCCGTTTTACTGGGGCACACAGTAGTCAGGCTTCCAACAATCACCCACGTGTCCTGCGGATACAGAAAATTGCATGTCCTGTGGATGGGGATAAACGTACTTAACAGCACAGCCCATTTAAGTTTACAAGTTTAGGAAGGAGATCTCTATGGCTGTAATCATACATGCAGTTTTTTGAGGCAGAGGTTGATCACAATGGGAGGAAAAGTATAAATAAAAGACCTACTGAGTGTATATTTTATATTATCTCCTGTGTTTGGCCAACAAAACAACTTTCAGCCTGAAGCCTGTTAGAAAACCTGAGGCATTTGCTGGAAGATCCAACCACGTATGGGGAATATGCACAGATAAGGGGTTAATACATGACTTGCCCTTTTTTTTTGCAGATGTGCCTTTTTTTGGACTAGTTTTACTGTCCATGTCTATGTATGGTATAGGCACGCCTCCTTGTTAAATTTTGTGCACCTTTGGCAAAGAAGGGTCACTTAATACACTTTGCACCTAGTTGTTTAATAAGGAACACTTGCCCCTTCTTTAAGTGGCTTTGCACGAGTGTGAATAGCAGCAGACCTGTTGTATACAGAGATCAAGTCAAGCAGTATAGCGTTTGGTTTTTTTACACCAAAAAAGAGTAACTTTGAGCTATGTGCAATTTTTGCAGTGTGTGAACAGAGCCTGATACATTACGAGTAAGTCTAGAAGCAATGTTCCCTTTTTTGTCTAGATGCAAAGTCTCCAGTACAACTGTATATAGCCTCTATGTATTTTGGTAAGTGTAGTGCAGGAACTGTAAGCTTCAAAAGTTCACTTGGTTCCTGAATCACCCCAGGGAACCCTTTAGGTAAAATGTGCATAGTGTTTGTCACGCACTGTCAGGATAAGGTCATGGTTAGTACTAGCGATACAGACAGTCACTCAGAGACAGTTCAGCAAAGTGTCACCGAGCAAAATTATCACAGAATTTTATTCTTCTGGGTGACTGCAAAATGGAAAAAAATAGTGTTGTCATATCCGTCTCACAGCAGATTCATTCAGGTTGTGATTCACAGAGGTGATATAAATATATTAGGCAGAAGAGAGTATATAGTAGAAAGGAGATCAATCTCCCCACAGGATCATGACCTCCAGGCATATGCGGACAGGAGGGACTCCTACCATCCTACACCACTATGGGGATTGGAATTCGGGTCTTCTGACTGGGTCTGAGCTGGGAAATATGGCCGCATCCAACAGCATCGTCTGAATATTCCCTTGCTTGATTTGCTCCTATTTGGATCTAACTGGCTGCACATGGTCCTGTCTATAACCACTTTAAAAGAGTAGGTGGACTGAGGGTAAGTTCACACTGGGTTCTTTGGTCCGGAACCTGAGGCGGAGGCCTCCTTAGGTTTCGGACCAAAATATCGGTAGCCGCGACTGGATGCCGATGCACTCCGCTCCGGATTAGAATCAATGAATGGGCCTAGTCGGGAGGGAGTGTCTTCAAAGAATGAGCATGTCACTTCTTTGCCCGGGAGCCTTTTTAGTCAGGATTTTGAGGTGTATATGGCCTCAAAATCCTGACCAAAAAACCCTGTGTGAACTCAGCCTTAAAGTAGAGGAGTAAATAAGTAGCGGCACTCTTGTCCTGAGTTATTGGCATCTTTTTCAACAGGTTACCCACTGGAGCAGATGGCAAGATGCAATTAACTGCGAGTGCCGCTACTTGTTTCTTCTTCTGTCTATTAGAATGAATTCGTTGGATTAAGACATCCTCCCCTTTCCTTCCAATCAACTCTTTCCAATAGCCAAGTCCTTGTGTGTCATTGTGATGTTCTCACGCAGTTGTTACAGCTATGATCTATACAGACTACTCACACAGTGCTGGCATCTTCATGTTATGTTGTGCAGTCAGGTCAAAGACTCATAGGTGGACTCATCTTGTGGACGAAGACTCGCACTCTTGTGTTGCGGTGGCTACTTCCTAGTGATACACAAAAGATCAACTCGAAAAGATTTCCAGTGAAAAGGCACAAAGGACTGGTAAACCAGGGCAGGGTCATATACTGGGATGTTCCCCATGAGCTCCTCCCGAGGTACAACTCAGTCAATTCTGGATAGGGATTCTGCATATGGACACTATGGGTCACAGGATATCTATACTATCCAAATGATAGCTCATCAGTATGTGATCAGTATGACTTGTAAGGCCCTGTTCCCACGGAGTAATGCGGCGCTCATTCTGACACGTAAACACGTGTCAGAGTGAGTGCTTCAAAACAGAATCCCATTGACTTCCATCTTACACGCGCTACACATTGAAATTAATGGGAGGCTTTATAACACATTGATTTCAATATGTAGCGTGCGTAAGACGGAACCGATTGAAGTCAATGGGATCTGTTTTGAAGCGCTCACTCTGACACGTGTTAACTAGAGATGAGCGAACAGTGTTCTATCGAACTCATGTTCGATCGGATATTAGGCTGTTCGGCATGTTCGAATCGAATCGAACACCGCGTGGTAAAGTGCGCCATTACTCGATTCCCCTCCCACCTTCCCTGGCGCCTTTTTTGCTCCAATAACAGCGCTGGGTAGGTGGGACAGGAACTACGACACCGGTGACGTTGAAAAAAGTAGGCAAAACCCATTGGCTGCCGAAAACATGTGACCTCTAATTTAAAAGAACAGCGACGCCCAGCTTCGCGTCATTCTGAGCTTGCAATTCACCGAGGACGGAGGTTTCCGTCCAGCTAGCTAGGGCTTAGATTCTGGGTAGGCAGGGACAGGCTAGGATAGGAAGGAGAAGACAACCAACAGCTCTTGTAAGAGCTAAATTCCAGGGAGAAGCTTGTCAGTGTAACGTGGCACTGACGGGCTCAATCGCCGCAACCCAGCTTTCCCAGGATCCTGAATGGAATACACTGTCAGTGTATTCCCGTATACCCGATATATACCCCGATACCCGTTCCAACGGTGTGCCCCCCCACCTTCACCCCAGAAATACCCTGCAAGTCCCCTAGCAATAGAATTGGGGCTATATACACCCACAATTTTTACTACTGGTATACAGTGCCATTGTCTGACTGGGAATTCAAAGAATATATTGGGAATACAAATACCCTCATTTCTTGCTACTGCCATATAGTGCCAGTGTCTGACTGGGAATTCAAAGAATATATTGGGGTTACGTGCACCCACAATTTTTACTACTGGTATACAGTGCCATTGTCTGACTGGGAATTCAAAGAGTATATTGGGAATACAAATACCCTCATTTCTTGCTACTGCCATATAGTGCCAGTTTCTGACTGGGAATTCAAAGAATATATTGGGGTTACGTGCACCCACAATTTTTACTACTGGTATACAGTGCCATTGTCTGACTGGGAATTCAAAGAATATATTGGGGTTATAAATACCCTCATTTCTTGCTACTGCCATATAGTGCCAGTTTCTGACTGGTAATTCAAAGAATATATTGGGGTTACGTGCACCCACAATTTTTACTACTGGTATACAGTGCCATTGTCTGACTGGGAATTCAAAGAGTATATTGGGAATACAAATACCCTCATTTCTTGCTACTGCCATATAGTGCCAGTGTCTGACTGGGAATTCAAAGAATATATTGGGGTTACGTGCACCCACAATTTTTACTACTGGTATACAGTGCCATTGTCTGACTGGGAATTCAAAGAGTATATTGGGAATACAAATACCCTCATTTCTTGCTACTGCCATATAGTGCCAGTTTCTGACTGGGAATTCAAAGAATATATTGGGGTTACGTGCACCCACAATTTTTACTACTGGTATACAGTGCCATTGTCTGACTGGGAATTCAAAGAGTATATTGGGAATACAAATACCCTCATTTCTTGCTACTGCCATATAGTGCCAGTTTCTGACTGGGAATTCAAAGAATATATTGGGGTTACGTGCACCCACAATTTTTACTACTGGTATACAGTGCCATTGTCTGACTGGGAATTCAAAGAGTATATTGGGAATACAAATACCCTCATTTCTTGCTACTGCCATATAGTGCCAGTTTCTGACTGGGAATTCAAAGAATATATTGGGGTTACGTGCACCCACAATTTTTACTACTGGTATACAGTGCCATTGTCTGACTGGGAATTCAAAGAATATATTGGGGTTATAAATACCCTCATTTCTTGCTACTGCCATATAGTGCCAGTTTCTGACTGGGAATTCAAAGAATATATTGGGGTTACGTGCACCCACAATTTTTACTACTGGTATACAGTGCCATTGTCTGACTGGGAATTCAAAGAATATATTGGGGTTATAAATACCCTCATTTCTTGCTACTGCCATATAGTGCCAGTTTCTGACTGGTAATTCAAAGAATATATTGGGGTTACGTGCACCCACAATTTTTACTACTGGTATACAGTGCCATTGTCTGACTGGGAATTCAAAGAATATATTGGGAATACAAATACCCTCATTTCTTGCTACTGCCATATAGTGCCAGTGTCTGACTGGGAATTCAAAGAATATATTGGGGTTACGTGCACCCACAATTTTTACTACTGGTATACAGTGCCATTGTCTGACTGGGAATTCAAAGAGTATATTGGGAATACAAATACCCTCATTTCTTGCTACTGCCATATAGTGCCAGTTTCTGACTGGGAATTCAAAGAATATATTGGGGTTACGTGCACCCACAATTTTTACTACTGGTATACAGTGCCATTGTCTGACTGGGAATTCAAAGAATATATTGGGGTTATAAATACCCTCATTTCTTGCTACTGCCATATAGTGCCAGTTTCTGACTGGTAATTCAAAGAATATATTGGGGTTACGTGCACCCACAATTTTTACTACTGGTATACAGTGCCATTGTCTGACTGGGAATTCAAAGAGTATATTGGGAATACAAATACCCTCATTTCTTGCTACTGCCATATAGTGCCAGTGTCTGACTGGGAATTCAAAGAATATATTGGGGTTACGTGCACCCACAATTTTTACTACTGGTATACAGTGCCATTGTCTGACTGGGAATTCAAAGAGTATATTGGGAATACAAATACCCTCATTTCTTGCTACTGCCATATAGTGCCAGTTTCTGACTGGGAATTCAAAGAATATATTGGGGTTACGTGCACCCACAATTTTTACTACTGGTATACAGTGCCATTGTCTGACTGGGAATTCAAAGAGTATATTGGGAATACAAATACCCTCATTTCTTGCTACTGCCATATAGTGCCAGTTTCTGACTGGGAATTCAAAGAATATATTGGGGTTACGTGCACCCACAATTTTTACTACTGGTATACAGTGCCATTGTCTGACTGGGAATTCAAAGAATATATTGGGGTTATAAATACCCTCATTTCTTGCTACTGCCATATAGTGCCAGTTTCTGACTGGGAATTCAAAGAATATATTGGGGTTACGTGCACCCACAATTTTTACTACTGGTATACAGTGCCATTGTCTGACTGGGAATTCAAAGAATATATTGGGGTTATAAATACCCTCATTTCTTGCTACTGCCATATAGTGCCAGTTTCTGACTGGTAATTCAAAGAATATATTGGGGTTACGTGCACCCACAATTTTTACTACTGGTATACAGTGCCATTGTCTGACTGGGAATTCAAAGAATATATTGGGAATACAAATACCCTCATTTCTTGCTACTGCCATATAGTGCCAGTGTCTGACTGGGAATTCAAAGAATATATTGGGGTTACGTGCACCCACAATTTTTACTACTGGTATACAGTGCCATTGTCTGACTGGGAATTCAAAGAGTATATTGGGAATACAAATACCCTCATTTCTTGCTACTGCCATATAGTGCCAGTTTCTGACTGGGAATTCAAAGAATATATTGGGGTTACGTGCACCCACAATTTTTACTACTGGTATACAGTGCCATTGTCTGACTGGGAATTCAAAGAATATATTGGGGTTATAAATACCCTCATTTCTTGCTACTGCCATATAGTGCCAGTTTCTGACTGGTAATTCAAAGAATATATTGGGGTTACGTGCACCCACAATTTTTACTACTGGTATACAGTGCCATTGTCTGACTGGGAATTCAAAGAGTATATTGGGAATACAAATACCCTCATTTCTTGCTACTGCCATATAGTGCCAGTTTCTGACTGGGAATTCAAAGAATATATTGGGGTTACGTGCACCCACAATTTTTACTACTGGTATACAGTGCCAATTTCTAACTAGGAATTCAAAATGCGCAAGGCTCCCGGAAAGGGACGTGGACGAGGCCGTGGGCGAGGTCGGGGGAATGGTTCTGGGGAGCAAGGTAGCAGTGAAGCCACAGGGCGTCCCGTGCCTACTCCTGTGGGGCAGCAAGCATTGCGCCACTCCACAGTGCCAGGGTTGCTTGCCACATTAACTAAACTGCAGGGTACAAACCTTAGTAGGCCCGAGAACCAGGAACAGGTCTTGCAATGGCTGTCAGAGAACGCTTACAGCACATTGTCCAGCAGCCAGTCAGACTCTGCCTCCTCTCCTCCTATTACCCAACAGTCTTGTCTTCCTTCCTCCCAAAATTCCGAAGCTTTACAGAACAATAACCCAAACTGTCCCTGCTCCCCAGAGCTGTTCTCCGCTCCTTTCATTGTCCCTCAACCTGCCTCTCCACGTCACGATTCCACGAACCTAACAGAGGAGCATCTGTATCCAGATGCTCAAACACTAGAGTCTCCTCCATCTCCGTTCGATTTGGTGGTGGATGACCAGCAACCCACCCTCATCGACGATGATGTGACGCAGTTGCCGTCAGGGCATCCAGTTGACCGGCGCATTGTGCGGGAGGAGGAGATGAGACAGGAGTTGGAAGAGGAAGTGGTGGATGATGAGGACACTGACCCGACCTGGACAGGGGGGATGTCAAGCGGGGAAAGTAGTGTGGATGTTGAGGCAGGTGCAGCACCAAAAAGGGTAGCTAGAGGCAGAGGCAGAGGTCAGCAGCTTAGGCGAAGCCAGGCCACACCCGGAATCTCCCAAGATGTTCCAGTTCGTACCCAGCCCCGAAAAACTCCCACCTCGAGGGCACGTTTCTCGAAGGTGTGGAGTTTTTTCAAGGAATGCGCCGAGGACAGATATAGTGTTGTCTGCACAATTTGCCTCTCGAAATTGATTAGGGGCTCTGAGAAGAGCAACCTGTCCACCACTTCAATGCGCCGTCATTTGGAATCCAAGCACTGGAATCAGTGGCAGGCAGCAACGGCAGGACAAAGGCCGACTGCCGTTCACGCCACTGCCACTGCCTCTGCCTCTGCCTCTGCCACTGCCACTGCTGACTGTGCTGGCGATGCACTCCAGAGGACGAGCCAGGACACCACTTCATCTGCCTCCGCCACTTTGTTGACTTCTACCTCATCCTCCCCTGGTCCTGTCTTATCTCCTTCTCCTGCACCATCAAAGGCACCATCAGGCGTTTCTTTACAACAACCCACCATCTCTCAGACATTGGAGCGGCGGCAGAAATACACTGCTAACCACCCACACGCGCAAGCCTTGAACGCCAACATCGCTAAACTGCTGGCCCAGGAGATGTTGGCGTTCCGGCTTGTTGAAACTCCCGCCTTCCTGGACCTGATGGCAACTGCGGCACCTCGCTATGCCGTCCCTAGCCGTCACTACTTCTCCCGGTGTGCCGTCCCCGCCTTGCACCAGCACGTGTCACTCAACATCAGGCGGGCCCTTAGTTCCGCGCTTTGCACAAAGGTCCACTTGACCACCGACGCGTGGACAAGTGCATGCGGACAGGGACGCTACATTTCACTGACGGCACACTGGGTGAATGTAGTTGAGGCTGGGACTGCTTCCCAAACTGGCCCGGTGTACCTCGTCTCCCCGCCTAACATTCCTGGCAGGGACACGAGAAGAACACCCCCCTCCTCCTCCTCTTCTACCGCCTCCTCCTCCGCCACCGCCTCCTCCTCCGCCACCGCCTCCTCCTCCGCTGTTAGATTGACCCCAGCTACGAGTTGGAAACGTTGCAGCACTGGCGTTGGTAGACGTCAGCAGGCTGTGCTGAAGCTGATCAGCTTGGGGGACAGACAGCACACTGCCTCCGAGGTGAGGGATGCCCTCCTCGATGAGACGGCAATATGGTTTGAGCCGCTGCACCTGGGCCCAGGCATGGTCGTTTGTGATAACGGCCGGAACCTGGTAGCAGCTCTGGAGCTTGCCGGACTCCAACATGTTCCATGCCTGGCCCACGTCTTCAACCTAGTGGTGCAACGTTTCCTAAAGAGCTACCCCAATGTTCCAGAGCTACTGGTGAAAGTGCGGCGCATGTGCGCCCACTTTCGCAAGTCGACAGTAGCCGCTGCTAGCTTAAAATCTCTCCAGCAACGCCTGCATGTGCCACAACACCGGCTTTTGTGCGACGTCCCCACACGCTGGAACTCAACGTTTCAGATGTTGAATAGAGTGGTTGAGCAGCAGAGACCTTTGATGGAATACCAGCTACAAAACCCTAGGGTGCCACAAAGTCAGCTGCCTCAGTTTCACATCCATGAGTGGCCATGGATGAGAGACCTTTGTGACATCCTACGGGTCTTTGAGGAGTCCACAAGGAGGGTGAGCTCTGAGGATGCGATGGTGAGCCTTACAATCCCGCTCTTGTGTGTTCTGAGAGAATCCCTGATTGACATCAGGGATAACTCAGATCACACAGAGGAGTTAGGGATAGCATCCGATCCGTCACAGCTGGAGAGTAGGTCCACACATCTGTCCGCTTCACTGCGTTTAATGGAGGAGGAGGAGGAGGAGGAGGAGGAAGAAGAGTTGTCCGATGATGTGATGGTGATACAGGAGGCTTCCGGGCAACTTCGAATCGTCCCATTGTTGCAGCGCGGATGGGTAGACATGGAGGATGAGGAGGAAATGGAGATTGAACTTTCCGGTGGGGCCAGAGGAGTCATGCCAACTAACACTGTGGCAGACATGGCTGAGTTCATGTTGGGGTGCTTTACAACCGACAAGCGTATTGTCAAAATCATGGAGGACAACCAGTACTGGATCTTTGCTATCCTTGACCCCCGGTATAAAAACAACATCTCGTCTTTTATTCCGGTAGAGGGGAGGGCCAATCGCATCAATGCTTGCCACAGGCAATTGGTGCAGAATATGATGGAGATGTTTCCAGCATGTGACGTTGGCGGCAGGGAGGGCAGTTCCTCCAGTAGGCAACCAAGTTCTCACCGGTCCACACAAACGAGGGGCACACTGTCTAAGGTCTGGGACACCTTGATGGCACCCCCTCGCCAAAGTGCCGCCACGGAGGGTCCTAGTGTCACCAGGCGTGAGAAGTATAGGCGCATGTTGTGGGAATACCTTTCCGACCACAGCCCTGTCCTCTCCGACCCCTCTGCGCCCTACACGTATTGGGTGTCGAAGTTGGACCTGTGGCTTGAACTTGCCCTATATGCCTTGGAGGTGCTGTCCTGTCCTGCCGCCAGCGTCCTATCTGAGAGGGTGTTCAGTGCAGCCGGTGGCATCATCACTGACAAGCGCACCCGTCTGTCAGCTGAGAGTGCCGACCGGCTCACTTTGATAAAAATGAACCACCACTGGGTAGAGCCGTCATTTTTGTGCCCACCTGTGTAAAGCACCCCAACATGAAACTCCATGTCTGTACTCAACCTCTCCAATTCCTCCGCATCCTCATACTCATCCACCATAAGCGTTGCACAATTCTGCTAATACTAGGCTCCCTCCACCCTGATTTCCCCCAACTCTGCTGGTTAGAGGCTCCCTCCACCATGAATTTGCCCAAACTGGGCTGTTTAGAGGCTCCCTCCACCATGAATTGGTCCAAACTGGGGTGGTTAGAGGCTCCCTCCACCATGAATTGGTCCAAACTGGGGTGGTTAGAGGCTCCCTCCACCATTAATTGGTCCAAACTGGGCTGGTTAGAGGCTCCCTCCACAATTAATTGGTCCAAACTGGGCTAATTAGAGGCTCCCTCCACCATGAATTGGTCCAAACTGGGTTTTTTAGAGGCTCCCTCCACCATTAATTGGTCCAAACTGGGCTGGTTAGAGGCTCCCTCCACAATTAATTGGTCCAAACTGGGCTAATTAGAGGCTCCCTCCACCATGAATTGGTCCAAACTGGGTTTTTTAGAGGCTCCCTCCACCATTAATTGGTCCAAACTGGGCTGGTTAGAGGCTCCCTCCACAATTAATTGGTCCAAACTGGGCTAATTAGAGGCTCCCTCCACCATGAATTGGTCCAAACTGGGTTTTTTAGAGGCTCCCTCCACCATGAATTTGCCCAAACTGGGCTGTTTAGAGGCTCCCTCCACCATGAATTGGTCCAAACTGGGCTGGTTAGAGGCTCCCTCCACCATGAATTTCCCAAAACTTGGCTGTTTAGAGGCTCCCTCCACCATGAATTTGCCCAAACTGGGCTGTTTAGAGGCTCCCTCCACCATTAATTGGTCCAAACTGGGCTGGTTAGAGGCTCCCTCCACCATGAATTTGCCCAAACTGGGGTGGTTAGAGGCTCCCTCCACCATTAATTGGTCCAAACTGGGCTGGTTAGAGGCTCCCTCCACCATGAATTTCCCAAAACTTGGCTGTTTAGAGGCTCCCTCCACCATTAATTGGTCCAAACTGGGCTGGTTAGAGGCTCCCTCCACCATGAATTTGCCCAAACTGGGCTGTTTAGAGGCTCCCTCCACCATTAATTGGTCCAAACTGGGCTGGTTAGAGGCTCCCTCCACCATGAATTTGCCCAAACTGGGCTGTTTAGAGGCTCCCTCCACCATGAATTTGCCCAAACTGGGGTGGTTAGAGGCTCCCTCCACCATTAATTGGTCCAAACTGGGCTGGTTAGAGGCTCCCTCCACAATTAATTGGTCCAAACTGGGCTAATTAGAGGCTCCCTCCACCATGAATTGGTCCAAACTGGGTTTTTTAGAGGCTCCCTCCACCATTAATTGGTCCAAACTGGGCTGGTTAGAGGCTCCCTCCACAATTAATTGGTCCAAACTGGGCTAATTAGAGGCTCCCTCCACCATGAATTGGTCCAAACTGGGTTTTTTAGAGGCTCCCTCCACCATGAATTTGCCCAAACTGGGCTGTTTAGAGGCTCCCTCCACCATGAATTGGTCCAAACTGGGCTGGTTAGAGGCTCCCTCCACCATGAATTTCCCAAAACTTGGCTGTTTAGAGGCTCCCTCCACCATTAATTGGTCCAAACTGGGCTGGTTAGAGGCTCCCTCCACCATTAATTGGTCCAAACTGGGCTGGTTAGAGGCTCCCTCCACCATTAATTGGTCCAAACTGGGCTGGTTAGAGGCTCCCTCCACCATGAATTTCCCAAAACTTGGCTGTTTAGAGGCTCCCTCCACCATTAATTGGTCCAAACTGGGCTGGTTAGAGGCTCCCTCCACCATGAATTTGCCCAAACTGGGGTGGTTAGAGGCTCCCTCCACCATTAATTGGTCCAAACTGGGCTGGTTAGAGGCTCCCTCCACAATTAATTGGTCCAAACTGGGCTAATTAGAGGCTCCCTCCACCATGAATTGGTCCAAACTGGGTTTTTTAGAGGCTCCCTCCACCATGAATTTCCCAAAACTTGGCTGTTTAGAGGCTCCCTCCACCATGAATTGGTCCAAACTGGGCTGGTTAGAGGCTCCCTCCACCATGAATTTCCCAAAACTTGGCTGTTTAGAGGCTCCCTCCACCATTAATTGGTCCAAACTGGGCTGGTTAGAGGCTCCCTCCACCATGAATTTGCCCAAACTGGGCTGTTTAGAGGCTCCCTCCACCATGAATTGGTCCAAACTGGGCTGGTTAGAGGCTCCCTCCACCATGAATTTCCCAAAACTTGGCTGTTTAGAGGCTCCCTCCACCATGAATTGGTCCAAACTGGGCTGGTTAGAGGCTCCCTCCACCATGAATTGGTCCAAACTGGGGTGGTTAGAGGCTCCCTCCACCATTAATTGGTCCAAACTGGGCTGGTTAGAGGCTCCCTCCACCATTAATTGGTCCAAACTGGGCTGGTTAGAGGCTCCCTCCACAATTAATTGGTCCAAACTGGGCTAATTAGAGGCTCCCTCCACCATGAATTGGTCCAAACTGGGTTTTTTAGAGGCTCCCTCCACCATTAATTGGTCCAAACTGGGCTGGTTAGAGGCTCCCTCCACAATTAATTGGTCCAAACTGGGCTAATTAGAGGCTCCCTCCACCATGAATTGGTCCAAACTGGGTTTTTTAGAGGCTCCCTCCACCATGAATTTGCCCAAACTGGGCTGTTTAGAGGCTCCCTCCACCATGAATTGGTCCAAACTGGGCTGGTTAGAGGCTCCCTCCACCATGAATTTCCCAAAACTTGGCTGTTTAGAGGCTCCCTCCACCATGAATTTGCCCAAACTGGGCTGTTTAGAGGCTCCCTCCACCATTAATTGGTCCAAACTGGGCTGGTTAGAGGCTCCCTCCACCATGAATTTGCCCAAACTGGGGTGGTTAGAGGCTCCCTCCACCATTAATTGGTCCAAACTGGGCTGGTTAGAGGCTCCCTCCACCATGAATTTCCCAAAACTTGGCTGTTTAGAGGCTCCCTCCACCATTAATTGGTCCAAACTGGGCTGGTTAGAGGCTCCCTCCACCATGAATTTGCCCAAACTGGGCTGTTTAGAGGCTCCCTCCACCATTAATTGGTCCAAACTGGGCTGGTTAGAGGCTCCCTCCACCATGAATTTGCCCAAACTGGGCTGTTTAGAGGCTCCCTCCACCATGAATTGGTCCAAACTGGGGTGGTTAGAGGCTCCCTCCACCATGAATTGGTCCAAACTGGGGTGGTTAGAGGCTCCCTCCACCATTAATTGGTCCAAACTGGGCTGGTTAGAGGCTCCCTCCACAATTAATTGGTCCAAACTGGGCTAATTAGAGGCTCCCTCCACCATGAATTGGTCCAAACTGGGTTTTTTAGAGGCTCCCTCCACCATTAATTGGTCCAAACTGGGCTGGTTAGAGGCTCCCTCCACAATTAATTGGTCCAAACTGGGCTAATTAGAGGCTCCCTCCACCATGAATTGGTCCAAACTGGGTTTTTTAGAGGCTCCCTCCACCATGAATTTGCCCAAACTGGGCTGTTTAGAGGCTCCCTCCACCATGAATTGGTCCAAACTGGGCTGGTTAGAGGCTCCCTCCACCATGAATTTCCCAAAACTTGGCTGTTTAGAGGCTCCCTCCACCATTAATTGGTCCAAACTGGGCTGGTTAGAGGCTCCCTCCACCATTAATTGGTCCAAACTGGGCTGGTTAGAGGCTCCCTCCACCATTAATTGGTCCAAACTGGGCTGGTTAGAGGCTCCCTCCACCATGAATTTCCCAAAACTTGGCTGTTTAGAGGCTCCCTCCACCATTAATTGGTCCAAACTGGGCTGGTTAGAGGCTCCCTCCACCATGAATTTGCCCAAACTGGGCTGTTTAGAGGCTCCCTCCACCATGAATTTGCCCAAACTGGGCTGTTTAGAGGCTCCCTCCACCATGAATTGGTCCAAACTGGGCTGGTTAGAGGCTCCCTCCACCATGAATTTCCCAAAACTTGGCTGTTTAGAGGCTCCCTCCACCATTAATTGGTCCAAACTGGGCTGGTTAGAGGCTCCCTCCACCATGAATTTGCCCAAACTGGGGTGGTTAGAGGCTCCCTCCACCATTAATTGGTCCAAACTGGGCTGGTTAGAGGCTCCCTCCACAATTAATTGGTCCAAACTGGGCTAATTAGAGGCTCCCTCCACCATGAATTGGTCCAAACTGGGTTTTTTAGAGGCTCCCTCCACCATGAATTTCCCAAAACTTGGCTGTTTAGAGGCTCCCTCCACCATGAATTGGTCCAAACTGGGCTGGTTAGAGGCTCCCTCCACCATGAATTTCCCAAAACTTGGCTGTTTAGAGGCTCCCTCCACCATTAATTGGTCCAAACTGGGCTGGTTAGAGGCTCCCTCCACCATGAATTTGCCCAAACTGGGCTGTTTAGAGGCTCCCTCCACCATGAATTGGTCCAAACTGGGCTGGTTAGAGGCTCCCTCCACCATGAATTTCCCAAAACTTGGCTGTTTAGAGGCTCCCTCCACCATGAATTGGTCCAAACTGGGCTGGTTAGAGGCTCCCTCCACCATGAATTGGTCCAAACTGGGGTGGTTAGAGGCTCCCTCCACCATTAATTGGTCCAAACTGGGCTGGTTAGAGGCTCCCTCCACCATTAATTGGTCCAAACTGGGCTGGTTAGAGGCTCCCTCCACCATGAATTTGCCCAAACTGGGGTGGTTAGAGGCTCCCTCCACCATTAATTGGTCCAAACTGGGCTGGTTAGAGGCTCCCTCCACAATTAATTGGTCCAAACTGGGCTAATTAGAGGCTCCCTCCACCATGAATTGGTCCAAACTGGGTTTTTTAGAGGCTCCCTCCACCATGAATTTGCCCAAACTGGGCTGTTTAGAGGCTCCCTCCACCATGAATTGGTCCAAACTGGGCTGGTTAGAGGCTCCCTCCACCATGAATTTCCCAAAACTTGGCTGTTTAGAGGCTCCCTCCACCATTAATTGGTCCAAACTGGGCTGGTTAGAGGCTCCCTCCACCATTAATTGGTCCAAACTGGGCTGGTTAGAGGCTCCCTCCACCATTAATTGGTCCAAACTGGGCTGGTTAGAGGCTCCCTCCACCATTAATTGGTCCAAACTGGGCTGTTTAGAGGCTCCCTCCACCATTAATTGGTCCAAACTGGGCTGGTTAGAGGCTCCCTCCACCATGAATTTGCCCAAACTGGGCTGTTTAGAGGCTCCCTCCACCATGAATTGGTCCAAACTGGGCTGGTTAGAGGCTCCCTCCACCATGAATTTCCCAAAACTTGGCTGTTTAGAGGCTCCCTCCACCATTAATTGGTCCAAACTGGGCTGGTTAGAGGCTCCCTCCACCATTAATTGGTCCAAACTGGGCTGGTTAGAGGCTCCCTCCACCATGAATTGGTCCAAACTGGGGTTTTTAGAGTCTCCCTCCACCATGAATTGGTCCAAACTGGGCTGGTTAGAGTCTCCCTCCACCATGAATTGGTCCAAACTGGGGTTTTTAGAGGCTCCCTCCACCATGAATTTGCCCAAACTCTGCTGGTTAGAGGCTCAATCCACCCTGATTTTCAAAACAAATGTTGGTGCCAACCTCAACTTACTACAAGGGCCAAATTCACTGCTGGTGACAAGCTCTCCTCACTGCAAGTGCCAAATACACATGTTTCAAGGTGTTTTCCTACTGTCAGAGAGGTGGTATTGAGTGTGTAAAGTGTGTAGTTGTTAGGCTGTGATGTTGGGGTAATAGAGGGTCTTTGGTGTGTTAGATGCCCCCAGACATGCTTCCCCTGCTGTCCCAGTGTCATTCCAGAGGTGTTGGCATCATTTCCTGGGGTGTCATAGTGGACTTGGTGACCCTCCAGACACGGATTTGGGTTTCCCCCTTAACGAGTATCTGTTCCCCATAGACTATAATGGGGTTCGAAACCCGTTCGAACACACGAACATTGAGCGGCTGTTCGAATCGAATTTCGAACCTCGAACATTTTAGTGTTCGCTCATCTCTAGTGTTAACATGTCAGAATGGGCGCCGCGTTACTCCGTGGGAACGGGGCCTAATAATTCGTCACCTTTACTCAACATAGATCAGGTGTGTTTAAGTTACATCAGTGAATTGTGGTGTGCACAGTCTCTTCTATACAAGTCCTTGGAGCAGTGCAGCAACCCTGTCCACTGCATATTACTAGAACAGAAGAACCTGCACTCGTTTTCCAGCCATTG
The DNA here is from genome assembly GCF_031893055.1 of Leptodactylus fuscus. Classification (NCBI taxonomy): domain Eukaryota; kingdom Metazoa; phylum Chordata; class Amphibia; order Anura; family Leptodactylidae; genus Leptodactylus; species Leptodactylus fuscus. The sequence goes on from NC_134274.1 coordinate 37,285,708, forward strand.
CAGTTGCCTCTACCAACTCAAGGTTGCTTGAATAGCTGATCAGTGCAGGGTCTGTATGTTGGACCTCCACCGAACACCTACTGATGAGCTATCCCAAGCCTGGCTGAAAGGCTGAGATGAGAGAACCCCTTTAAGTTAAAATAAAAACTCCTTTATATTAAAAAGAGAGGGAATTTTGCCTGAGGGGTAGGGGACAGTCTGGAGTGTCTGTGCTTTTTCCTAACTTGATTTGCTGTGTCCCTTTGTGTCGTCCCTCTTCTTTATGTTTAGACTGATGTGTCATTCTGACTTTTGGGCTTTGACCGGAACATGGGGAATCAACGGGTCTTAGGAAGCCTTCACACGGAGTATACGCTCCGCTCATTCTGAACGTAAAAGTCGTTCAGAATGAGCGCGTAAAAACCAGCTCCCATTGACTTGAATGGGTGCTGGCATACGAGCGCTCCCCATTGAAATCAATGGGAGGCTTTTTCCCCTATTGCTTTCAATGTGATACGCGCGAATGCAGGCAACCATTCAAGTCAATGGGAGCTGGTTTTTACACGCTCATTCTGAACGACTTTTACGTTCAGAATGAGCGGAGCGTATACTCCGTGTGAAGGCTCCCTTATGGTGGACCCAATTTGGGAGGTGGCAAAGAGACATAGTTTTTTTTTTTCTTTGTCTTTTCTTGTTGTTTTTCTTTTTTTTTTTTTTTTTTTTTTTTTGTTCTTTCAGTTGTGCCTTTTTGTGCATATCTGTACATTAGGTGGCTTATTATTGGCCACCTGTTTACTACCATAGTGTATTCTTATGTTTGTTATATCTTCTTCAATAAACAAAGTAAAAAAAAAAAACGGAAATTTGACACACCCCTATACACGTTCCTGATAAAAAAAAAAAAAATAACATTTGTTACACAACAACAGCAAAACAAAAGTTGAACAATCACCCCAAACTCTCAAGGTGACAAAACTATATTTTGAAAAATTCCTGCCCAATACTCATAATACTCAAATTTCTCCCCGGTCTGGTGGTCTAGTCCATGTGCAAACAATTACAGATGACGCAAGAAAAAAAAATCCAATATAACCGATTTTGGTTGTGCCCAACTTTAGCTTATCATCAGCTGTAAGGGGCAAATATTTGTAGATTTCTGTACAAAGCCGAGTTTGCTGAACTCTCACCATCTACCACTTTAGTAGTGTAAAATGTAATGTGTATGGCCGGCCTAAGAAAACCAGCTCTGGTGCATTTTAGGAGTCAACAAATCAACTCTCCTTTGACTACACAATCTGGAAAAGTGTTAATCAAGGTGCAAGCATCTGTTCTGTTTGCCACAAGTCTATGATACATTTGTCTAAACTGATTTGCTTATAATGATAACTCCAATAAGGAAAGTTCGCATACTCTAAGTGACATGCTGACTATTTTGTTTCCAATATAAGATTTCATGCAGCTACAATACATCTATTATTTTATTTTTTTTTAGTAGATTGTGAGCCCCACATGGGGTTCACAATGTACATTTTTCCCTATCAGTATGTCTTTTTGGAATATGGGATGGAAATCCATGCAAACACAGGGAGAACATACAAACTTCATGCAGATGGTTTTTTGCCCTTGGCAGGATTTGAACACCAGGACTCCAGTGCTGCAAGGCTGCAGTGCTAACCACTGAGCCACTGTGTGGCCCCCATAATACATCTATTTAAGCATATTTATGTGCGTGTTCTGCCTGTCCACGGTGAAACGCTTTTTTTTTTTTTTTTAGTCGGACATGCAGGCAGAAGACGCACACAGGCGGTCACCTTTGCAAACCCTTTCAAGCGAATGGGTTTGAAAACTGACCGCCGGGTTTCCGTCTCCTGTCCAGATTCGCGGGGCAGAAGACGGAAACCGGCCGGATTGCAGAAACTGGACAACAAGCGAAGGTGTGAAAGGAGCATTACTAGCCTGCTACTGCAACACCGTTTACTACCTCCAATCATGGTTAACTCACAACCTCAGCGTCTGCACATACTACCAATAGGTGCCCTCAGTCCTCACTACTCTTTGGACTCGGGTACAAACCGGTCCATTTGCTTGTTCACTTATGGCATAACTTTCCCCAGCCCTGATTCCAGCACCAAGTATCTGTCATCCATCTTTTTTCATTGTAATATCAGAACTGCCTGTGGTTTAGTAAAGCATGATTCATATCTCAAGTGTTTATAGAGACTAGAGATGAGGGAACACTGTTCGGATCAGCTGATCCGAACAGCACGCTCCCATAGAAATGAATGGAAGCACCTGTGACGCCGGCCGGCCGCCGGCAAAGTCAACGTCACAGGTGCTTCCATTCATTTCTATGGGAACGTGCTGTTCGGATCGGCTGATCCGAACAGTGTTCGCTCATCTCTATTAGAGACCTTCCAAGATCTGTTCCTAAATGTTACCTATAATATTCCGTACACTGGCATGCAGAGATATACGGTATATATGTTTGTTTGGTATGATAATGCTATTCTTAGAAGTTTTTGACCATATCAAGTATTTAAGTTTCAACTGTTCGCTTCAGATCCAGAAAAACCACCTAGAATTAATAAGAAACTGTGAATCCAAATCATTCTGAGCTCTATATGTGCAGATCTCATTGGCAGTGTATTTCGCATGAACCGTGTGCTCTTGGTGCTCTTCTCATTTTCTCAGAAGAGCAGAAGGGAGTTGAGAGCAGAGACAGAAAGCCACTTTATAATGGAGGAATATTACAAAGTGCCTCTTTTACATCTTCTGGACATATTACATATTTTGGACATATTTTGGACAATAATGGATTTTCAATGTGTTTTTCGCAATTAATTTAGAGGGTTTTTTTCTTTTCCAAAGAACCTCCAAGACGACACGAGTTCAGCTCCCTGTGAGATATTTTTACGAGACTCATTGATACATTTTTAGCTTTCTACTTGCAGGAGCATAGCTATAGTGGGTCCAGAAATAATAATTGTTACTGGGCCCTAGAGCCTGAGGGGGCCTGATGGGCTTGTTCCACAATAAGAACACACCAATATTATAGCTTGCACATGGTAAGTAGGGGCCTTGTCCCAGATTTTGCACTGGGGCTCAGAGTTTCAAGTTACACCCGTAATTACATGTCTATTAGACTGGTCTTTATAATATACTAGCCTCTGCCTGCGACTTCGTCTGCGGGTTGTTGGCATCGATGATCCGCCTATATTCAGCAAATTGCTGCTGTCGATGGTTCGCCTGCTCCGGCATTTCGGGAGCACTCAAGCTGTCCTGCTGCTGAACTAATTCCTCGCTCTGTGCCCGTGATTGTTCCAGTATCTCAGCAGCTCACTGGGACTCTGTATAATGATTGTGTTGTTGGCGTCGATGATCTACATGCTCCGGCATTTTGGCAGCTCTCAAGCTGGCCTGCCACTGAACTTGCTCCTTGCACCGTGCCTGTGATTGTTCCAGCATCTCAGCAGCCCCCTGGGACGCCATATAATGAGTGTGTTGTTGGCAGCGATGATCCCCCTCAGCTCTGCTTGAGGAGAACTCTGTGACTTCTGGCTTCCTTCATAGCTCTCGTTGTCCTGGCAAGTTTAAAAGTAGCAAACTGCCAATTTGTATTAAACATGTTTCCCCTAGTCCGTGTGTCAACACTGCCTGGAGCAGATCAGATAATATGCAAATGCATGTACTGAATGGACTGCGTGTTAGCTGAGTGTTTACACAGAGAAATAACAGACCTGGGAACTGAAATAAAGCTGCTGCAAGAGCAATGTAATATAGTATGTGAACATAAATTCATAACAGTCGTGAAGCCATGTCATTTACTGGGATAAAAAATATTCTATGTGTTAATCGAGGTTACAGACTATCTATGTCCCGAATTTCATCCAAATCCGTTCTGCTGTTTTTGCGTGATTGAGGAACAAACATCCAAACATCTAAACTTTCTCTTTATAATATTAGTAGGATTGTACATTGTAGTTATACATGTATGTAAATATATACAGTTAAATAAAATTGGCAAAAAAAAAGGATTGGCAGAGAGAAAAGTCCTGCAACGAGGACTTTTCTCTCCATCGGTTTCAGTATAAAATCACTGCAAACTGGGCAGAAACTTATAGTTATAGTCTATGTGGTCTGAGGGTTTCCATCTTTCGTGTCCCCATGTGGACCTGAAGGACGGAAACCTGAATGCTAGTGTAAGCCTACCATAAGTAATAAAGATGGTCAGCATTGGACTGACCCAGTAGAGGAAGGGTGCGGGCACTACACAGTGTTTAGGTTGTGTGCCTATTAGGCGATTCAGTAGCCAATTATTGGAAACAAAGAAATCATACAAGCAACAATTGACTTGTATAATCCGAGACCTTAGTGTAAGTTCATACAGAGATTTTTGGTCAGGATTTTGAGGCCGTATCCGCCTCAAACTCCTGACCAAAAAAGACGGGCCTCCATTGAAATCAGGAGTTTTTTCCGGGAGATGGCCTGTTCCGGCTCCTGGAAAAAGAAGCGAGGTGCTTATTCTTCAGGCCGTTTTGCCTCGAGATTTGGCCTGAAGACACTCCTTCCTCCAGACTAGGCCCATTCATTGGGTTTTAATCTGTAGGGGAGTGCGAGGCTGGATGCCTTTCAGTTGTGGCTACCTGGTTTTTGGTCCGGAACCTGAGGCAGAGGCCACCTCAAAAAACCCAGTCTGAACTTACCCTTATCTATCTGTTTCACTGCCTGAGCTTCTTTTTTGCAGGCCAAGCTGTCATTTGGATTTTTTTTTTTTTTGTAATTGTATATATCGTACAAGATAAAAGATTTAATATTTATAAGTTTAGTTATTTTCAGATTTAGTAACAGATGGTAGGCTTGATGGAGGCCCCCATAATTTTATCACGCGGGCCCAATTTAGCCCACAGCCTGGTGTAAGCAAAACCCTCAAACCAGTCTATGTTCTACTGTTTGAAATCTCTGGCCTAGACAACATTCTGTGTGGGGTGTTCGCAGAAAAGAAAAGACGTGCTGAGTCTCAAAGTCAAGTCATGACGGCTCTGCCCGAGGCCTGATGACAGAGCTGACTGCGCATGCCTAGAAGTTTGAACTGAGCTCTGGAAGAAGACGCACAGAGAGGCCAATCCTGAAGAAGATGGAGGCAACGCTGGAGAGTTCTCTTGCAGCATTGCGGATGCCCCCAGTGCTGCGAGAGAACTCATTTGCATACCGAAGAAAACCAGGATTTCTACCAAGCTGCGGTGCGGAGAAGACATCTAAAGGTAGGAGAAGAATAGTCTTTCTTAAGGCTATTCTTATGTGTTAGTGAGAAAAAATGTGATTTTAATGATAGAATCCCTTTAAGTGCTTTAAATAAGATGTGCTGTAGGTGGCGCTGCCTTGGCTCTAGAAAAAGGGATCTCAGAAAAGGGCAGTAGCAAACATGACCTGCCATGGGCTCCTCTGGGAAGGAGGGCAAAGGAGATGACCCTAACTGCAGTAAAGAGGAAAGTGCTGCAAAACTTATTATCAACCACTACCTACATCACAGAGTAAATCTTATTACAGCAGTGATTTCTCTTTCTTGAAGTTGCAGGGAGGAAGGAGAAAGAAGAGCTGAAGTCGTCCCCTCCTCTTCTTCCTCTTAGCAGCCCCGACCAGTCATCTGGCTGTACCACTGGTAACAATAATTATCTCTCCCATAGAAAAGAAGAGATATACGGTAATTATCACAGCTTTCTGAGACCATCATTGTACCCTCTACCCTAATTTCAGTACAGTGCTAGGCTGCACCACTCCATCAGAGAAGCAGTAATCTGCTACCTGAGGCAAAAGTCCCATCTTGCCTCCTGGCAGATGCAGTCCTGTGTGTAATAATGCTCATAATCGTTTGATTTCAGTATGACCAAAAAAAAAAAAATCGTCTGTTGGCCGCACATAGTCCTGTCTTAGATGTCTTAGCTCTGCTACCAGCAAATAATGAAAATATACACCAGGTGATCGATTGCTTTAATCATTCCTCCCGCGTGTCCTCTGCATTGGGTTGTGTAATCGGGACGGTGCAGATCACCACATTTTGTATCCAATGAGCACTTGTCAAAATCTGCTAAACATCTAAATATCTATTGACATGTTCTCAAGTAGCATTTTGGATTTAGAGCTGCCTTCTGAGATATAGAGTAAAATAGTCTTTTCAGGCGTAAAGTGAAATTTTATGGCAACTGTGAAGCAACTTGTGGTTCGTGTGGTTGCAGCCCACAGGAGCCTCTTCTTTGTCCGGCCACTAAAGCTGGCCCTACTTAGGAAATAATGAAAGGATGGTAGAATTAGTTCTGAATTTTTTCACATTTAACCTTTTGAACATTTTTTAACTTTTCACTTTTAATATGACTTTTTTTTTAATATAGTAAATATTAAAAGGGGCGAATGATGTTACTGATGCTCGCTTTTCATTGGCTTTGCCGCAGTAAATTCATGTGGCCTCCATACAAGGTATGAGACCTTCTGGTTCCACACACTGTATATTATTGGTCCAGCAACAATTCTGAACAACTGTTTCTTTGTAGGGGCTGGATGTTAGCACCCCATTGGTCAGATATTGATGGTCTATGCCCATGATGGTGAACCTATGGCATGGGTGCCAGAGGTGGCACTCAGAGCCCTCTCTTTGGGCACCCATCTGTGGAGCCTGTTATACTGTGTGGGGGCCACTGTGCAGAAGATTATATTGTGTGGAGGACATTGTGCAGCAGATTATACTGTGTGGTGACCACTGTGCAGCAGATTATACCGTGTGGAGGCCACTGTGGAGCAAATTGTACTGTGTGGGGGCCACTGTGCAGCAGATTATACTGCATGTGGGCCACTGTGCAGCAGATTATACTGCATGTGGGCCACTGTGCAGCAGATTATACTGCGTGTGGGCCACTGTGCAGCAGATTATACTGCGTGGGGACCACTGTGCAGCAGATTATACTGTGTGGGGGTCACTGTGCAGCAGACTATACTGTGTGGGGGCCACTGTGAAGCTGATTGTACTGTGTGGGGGTCACAGTGGAGCAGAAAGGTCTATAAAGCCCCATTCATATGACCATATTTTGCAGGTCCGTAAACGTCGGCAATTGTGGATCTGCACATTATTAAGGTTAAATTGCCATGTTAGCACTTTGTGATAAATTATTGGATTTTGAGTTGCAGTTTGGGTACTCGGTCTCTAAAAGGTTCACCATCACTGGTCTATGCTGTGGATAGACCATCAAAAATTGTCTGATAAGTACCCCGACTGCTTTCTGTACGGTAGATATGTGAAATAATTCTGCGCAAAAATAATCAACAGTAGAACAAAACACACAGACGAAGAACGTTGTCGGAAGAAGTGAGACTTTTGGCTGGTTCTGATCCCCTCCATCACGGAGGGGGGACAGGCAGCTGTCACTGCCATTCTGCTTTATTAGTGTGTGAGATGGAATTGCCCCCTTTTGCTGTGAATCTACTTCCCTATACTGTGGTGATAGATATTAGTGCCAGGCAGCAATGCTTCTGAGGCGCGCAGACAAGTATAAATTATGCCTTGTAAAGCTTTTGACAGTTTGATGAGAAGATTTGGAAACACAATTGTCTAGTGGGAATTCCGAGCTGTCACACTGCGTGTTTTTATACCTACTCGCCAAATGGTAATGATGGTTTATTCTTTTTATTTAGTCTTTTTTTTTAAGGTGGCGCTGAGAAAATGGTGCTAGGCATAGATAGTAGATCTGCCACAGTTTGCTGATGACATTAATAATAATAGCAGGTCCGCTAGGCCAACAAGGGCCACTGGTGGGCTGCTAGGTCTGATTAGGATGTTTGGTCACTACTACATGTACAAGACAGCATTATCTACCCCATGGTCAGCGCTGTACACTAAATGTATCTGGTTCAGACAAAGTACAATAAGATATACTATATATACATAATGCTCATTTTATAAGCCACACTTTTTAGGGAAAATACAAATATGTCAGACTTGTTGTAGGAATTTTTACTATTTTACAGCGCATAAATTTTTCTAAATTCACTGTGCTGTGTTGTGATTTAATTGTGGTATTTTTATATTACCCCTTTGCAGGGAATCTACTAACCCCCCTAATTTATCTATACCAATGTAGGGCACAAGACTTTTTGTTGCACCAAAGATATGCCACATTGTTCCTCCTGCACCTCACTTGCCACATTGTTCCTCCTGCACCTCACTTGCCACATTGTGCCTTCTGCACCTCACTTGCCACATTGTTCCTTCTGCACCTCACTTGCCACATTTGTTCCTTCTGCACCTCACTTGCCACATTTGTTCCTTCTGCACCTCACTTGCCACATTGTTCCTTCTTCACCTCACTTGCCACATTGTTCCTTCTTCACCTCACTTGCCACATTTGTTCCTTCTGCACCTCACTTGCCACATTGTTCCTTCTTCACCTCACTTGCCACATTGTTCCTTCTGCACCTCACTTGCCACATTTGTTCTTTCTGCACGTCACTTGCCACATTTGTTCCTTCTGCACCTCACTTGCCACATTGTTCCTTCTGCACCTCACTTGCCACATTGTTCCTTCTGCACCTCACTTGCCACATTTGTTCCTTCTGCACCTCACTTGCCACGTTGTTCCTTCTGCACCTCACTTGCCACGTTGTGCCTTCTGCACCTCACTTGCCACGTTGTGCCTTCTGCACCTCACTTGCCACGTTGTTCCTTCTGCACCTCACTTGCCACGTTGTTCCTTCTGCACCTCACTTGCCACGTTGTTCCTTCTGCACCTCACTTGCCACGTTGTTCCTTCTGCACCTCACTTGCCACGTTGTTCCTTCTGCACCTCACTTGCCACGTTGTTCCTTCTGCTCCTCACTTGCCACTTTTTTGCCCAAAAAAGATTAGGCTTCATTTCTGGAAACCAGGAGGGCACCTGAATTATTAAGAGCCTATTAATAATTTAGGTGCATTTCATGCCAGCCTGGGACTTTATTAAGACTGGTGTACAGAACGCCAATCTTAATAAATTCCCTTCAGTTAATATCCTTTATGATGTGCTTATCTTATGCTATATCTTATTAATCCTGGGAAAATAGGAATATTTCTAATGAATTGTTTGCAAGAGAGGATGTAACAATATATTCTAAGCCAAGCTGTTATTGTGAATGTATTCAGAGTTATAGGACACTTGGTTAAAGGTGTATGCTCATTCTACACAATCCAGTCCTATTAATGTGAGCACCGCCTACTTTTGACATCAAGGTTAAATAACCAATGGCAGAAGGCACGTGTCATCAGTCATCTGGGTGCACTCATCATTGTGGAAGGCACGATGGATCAACACAAATATGCATCTATCCTTGCGGACCATGTTCACCCCTACATGCAAATTGTTTTTCCTCAGGATGATGGCATCTACCAGCAGGACAATGCGACGTGTCATAAAGCTCGCAGTGTACGTGTGTGGTTCAAGGAGCACTAGAATGAGTTTACCATACTCCCTTGGCCAGCAAATTCCCCGAACTTGAACCCAATCGAGAATCTGTGGGACCACCTCGATCGGCAATATGGCCATATGCGACTCCCAAATCGCTGTTCCTCATAGGGCCAGAAGGTAACTGGATTGCTCCATTGATAACCCCATAGTGTCTTCCTGCCCAAGAGACTGAGCACACATGAAAGTTACTGCATAGTAGAATTAATAGGCACAAGACCTGCAAAGACACGATGCACCACACTGTCTAAGCAATATGTCATTTTTTTCCCCTAATTATTATTCATCTTAAGGTGCGGGTGAGTTTTCTGACAAAGGATCAACATGGACGTGTTATACAGGTTTTTCCATTGTGAGTCGTTGGAGATATCTTGTCATATGCCACCTACATTTCATAACCTTCTGCTTAGTCCAGTGCGATGCTACATTTGCAACCGCAGGAAGGAATTCATTTAATTGTGAGCTTTGTAAAGCAGAAATCACATCACTCTTGTTTTTTAATGTCAGCTCTAAATTTAACAAATGCAGAAAATGTGTTCAATTTCAGTTCTTTCTCTGGAGGCTGCTTGTGATTCCTGGCTTTGAGAATGATGAGTTTGGACACATTGCTCAGTTTTGTTGCTAATTAGCTCCCCTGTTGGGAAGATGCCCCTAGCTTCCACCAAGGAGGAGTGCAGGAGGGGGTCGATGTGACAGTGGATACAGCTAATGCCATATGTAGAACGAGAATGAATGGAACGCGTGTGCATGAAGAGCAAAACAATGGGGTATATGACTAGTAAGTAACATAAGGCTGCAGATAACAGAGCCATGTTTTGTACAAAGGGAAAATATTATTGTTACAGTAATGTGTCTTTTTCGTGTTATACATTTTTATTTGCTTGACCTTATGGAGTAATGTCTTAAAGGAAACTTGTCATCAGTTTTGTGCTGCACTAACCACATGAAGCAGTGACAGGCTCCCTCATTACAAAGAATTACATTTTATTCTGTATCGCTACATTTCAGAGAGAACCTAAGATCCCCTCCAGTTCCTCCCATTTGGGCTTGTTTTGACTGACAGATCTCTCCCAATACACAAATAGGGGAAAACCTATCAATCAAGCTAAGCCAAGTGGGGACAAGCCGGAGAAGAGCTGCCTAGAGGGTGCGTCGCCCTTGCCCAGGTCTTTATGAATTATGTTATCTCTAAAATGCCATACTTAAGACTAAAGCCTAGCGCTTTGTAAATAAGGGAGCCTGTGGCTTTTTAATGCTGCCCCTGGTTCATGAAACTGATGAAAGGTTCCCTTTAAGGTGTGATAATGGTAGTACAGGGTACTTGTTTCTACAATTGGACACCTATGGGGTTTATATAACTTGATAAAATTACTAGCATAATGATAAACAAATGCCACATTCCCTTCCAAGATCAAAGATGAAACTCATTCATGACAGAGGTTGTATCATCTAGACAACCCCTGTGCACATACCCTATTATGGCATATGGATATTACACATGAGGGGTCCCTACCTCTAAAAACAATAGTCTCTGTCTAGCACATTTGGCTTATCCAAGTACTAATTGAATGACATCCATCTGCATTATCGCCACGTAATACTGTTTGTATGGATGAGGATGAATCTACTGGATCAGTTTGTCATTACACCAGCTGTAAAGGGGTATTCCAGTAAACTTACTTATACTCTATCCCAGTAGTTAGACCTCCATCCATCCTGAGACCAGGAATTCCATTCTTCTGTCTGGTTTGGGGGGCGCGGGGACAGGTTGAGCATGCACTCTGCTGCTTCATTCTTTCTCTATGGAATTGTAAGGGATAGCTGACCATTGTACTCCGCTATCTCCAGCAGTCTACTACATGTGTAACCAGCTGTTCTATTCAAACAGGGATACAAGGGACTGGGTTCTCATAATTCATATGTGTCCCACTGATCAGACAGTTATTCCCTATCCAATGGATAGAGGATGACTTTAAAATACAGGAACACCCTTTTAAGGCATTGTCATGTTGGAACAACCTCTGTTAACCACTTTAAGAAACCTAAACCTATTCTTTGGACATGCCTGTCTAAACATTGCTTTTACCACTTCTACTCCTGACAGTGGGAGTTCTTGCCGTGCCTTATTTCCATGAGTTTTATTCATTTTATTTGGCTAATTTTGACAAATTCACCATTTCTGCAATCTAGCAGCCATTTCTTCAACTGCACGTTGCCATATATGATAAGCTGTAGCATCCATTCTTCATTCTTTGCACAAAAAATTCTGTTGCATGGACATCCTGCAAGTTTGTGTGTTTGGATGTTTGTTCCTCAATCACGCAAAAAGGTCTGAACAGATTTGAATAAAATTCAGCACATAGATAGATTGTTACCTCGATTAACACATAGGCTACTTTTTATCCTGTTACATGACATGGCTTCACGACTGTTATGAATTTATGTTCACATACTATGTTACACTGCTCTTGCAGCAGCTTATCTCAGGTTCTGATAACACCAGGTCTGTTATCTCTCTGTGTAAACACTCAGCTAACCCTCAGTGGACTGCGTACATGCATTTGCATATTATCCGATCTGCTCCAGGCAGTTTCACATTATCCTCAGTACCCATTGGTACAATTAAGGATTTGTTGCAGATTCTATTATTCTGCTGCTAAGACCCTCATGCCAAAAATCATCCGCCAACCATAACGCTTTTACCATTCTATTCTATAGATGGCGTTGGGTTATTTTGATGATCTTTACCATAAATCTAAAACCTGTAACCTGTAATATTTTTTTTATTTCAAGAAAGACATCCAGACTCTTGAATGTTGAATCTACCATTACTACTTCCTATGGCAGCAAGTTCTATGGTCTCCCTGCTCTTACAGTAAAGAATCCTGATCTATGATGCTGGTGAAATGTTCTTTCCCATAGGCATAAAGGATGTCCCCTTGTCACTGTCACAGGCCTAGGCTAAAAAGATAAGAGGATTCTATGCTGTCCCTTCATGTATTTGTTTTTCCCCCATGTTTAGGTGTTAATCTTGCCTAGGTGTTGATGTGCTTAGTTGAAACCCATAGCAGTGTTCTTGTTCATGCAGAATACTTTGACACTATATAAATAAGATTATTAGTATTATTTGAGGCTATCTATGTCATTTGCTCTGCTGGCTTTCAGGAAACAGAGAAAACAAGTAAAAAACTGGGATATATGGGATAAAGCGCTACTGAGGAGGCTGAAGACTCAGGGATAAATTAAACAGCTTTATTGGTTCCAAAAGACAGACAAATGGCAACGCGTTTCAATGCCGATCCGGCGTCTTCCTCAGGCCAATGTAGAATACACTGTCAGAGCGTGGGAACCGACTGCCAATGGGTTTTTGGAAAATAATATGGCACCTTGAGAAGTGCAGAAAGACAACAGAGCACGGCCACAGCTACAGCCAGAGTTCGGCCACAGCCAGACAGAGCTCGGCCACAGCCAGACAGAGCACGGCCACAGCCAGACAGAGCTCGGCCACAGCCAGACAGAGCACGGCCACAGCCAGACAGAGCACGGCCACAGCCAGACAGAGCACGGCCACAGCCAGACAGAGCACGGCCACAGCCAGACAGAGCACGGCCACAGCCAGACAGAGCACGGCCACAAAGCACAAAAGAGTTTCTGAGGAGAATTATTGCACTGACTCTCATCTTGAAAGTACCAGAGCAAGAAGTGGTGAGATGAGTCAGAAACACTAGTTAATGCGACCTTGCCATACTATATATACTGCAGTCATAAGTCTTCAGTATTTATATCAGCAAACCTTGACATACACAGCAAACACTTTATTGATAAAACGCAGACAAATGCGCACAGAAGGATGGAAGTGGTAATTGTACTTGTCAACGGGGGCCATGAGCACTCAACTGTCTCATCCAGCCCACTTCCTGTGTTGAGGGGGCCTGCGGTGAACCTAATTGGGGGGGGGGGGGTATTAGTTTCAGATCGGTTTTAGACAAAGTGGGGCCCTGGACAAGTTTACAAGTGGGTCCCTAAATTCTAATACATATGACTGTTGTGATGGAACTACTGCCATAACAGCTGCTATGGGGTCCAACACCATAGGGGGCCTGGTAGGCCCCTGGTGTTTTTGTTTTTTAAATAGGCCATTAACTGCTGGAGTTAATCCAGTAGGTAACAGGTCCCATTTACTTACCAGTCTCCAGTCCTGCCCACGGCCACTCCCGCTTAGAATGAGGTGGAATTCCAAATTTCTCATCTCTGATAACGGGCATTGCGGCTGGGTCCCTGCTGTGTGACGTGGCACAGACCCAGCAGTTAGTGCGTCCGCTCTACTTCAGAGCGGCCACCATAGTTAGTTACATGCACCAGGATGGACATATAAGAGTTAATCAACTGATGCAAAATACTCAGCAAAAAGTGCAAATTAGACCCGCGTCAGACTGGCATGTCCATGGTACAATTAATTTTTGGGACCCACTGTACAGCTACGTGCAGTTGTGCAAATATTACCTGATACATTTGCAGATTCCTAAAATAACTAATAATGAGGTGTCCCGATGGCAGGGCCAACATGAGAGGCTAGCAGTTAGTTTCAATCTACACCGATATAATCTTATCCACCCTATGCCACTGTGTCACAATAAATTGTCTGGTGGGGATACACTGCCTACTTGTATATACTGTACTATACACTACATGTACTTGGCTCAGACACTGTGGTCTAGGATGAGCCTGGCCTAATATACTATACCAATGTATTATCACAGGCATCAGCACAATGCTCAGACTAATGCTTCTCCTATATTGCCACTGGAGGGAACCAGTCCTACAGGAAAAAAGGATATCAGGGTTGACTATAGCCACTGTATATCACATCCAAAATGCCTTCCAAATTAGACAGTTGCTTTAAAACAACATATCAGATATATCCAAATTGAGGTAGGTAAATAAATGAAAATTCCACCTTGGTCCGTCTCTCCTCATTGTAGTACAGCATAGATTCCTCCAGCTGTTATAGCAGAAGATACAATAGTCGGAACGGATAAGAGAAAGAGGGTGCTTGTTCACACCTTGCTTGTCAGGTTGACTACAGAAAGTGTTACATCCTACCCTAAAAATGGTCACTATATCTACTGGAGTACTGCAGCCTCTTCACCCATATGCATGGACCATCCAGGAACTACTTTACTAAATGGGGTCCCTGCGGTCTCTATCAGTTATAAATTGGCGGCCTTTAGAAATGTCAAATCCTGGCAAATCTCTTAAACATGTGTAGTAACCAATAACGGTATGGGATGTGTTACATCGGACCAAGTATCCAGTTGCAAGAAAAATTACGAGTCATGTCTGGTTGTTAGCTAAGCCATAATTCTTTACAAGTATTGTCTAACTCCAGTAACAAGTTGTTCGATTCCTTCAATGAGCATTTTGTGTAAACATCCACAATGGAGGGAGAAATGGTAAACCCTTGCGACCTGTCTTGAGCTTGTCTGAGAACTCCTGGATGTTCTACAATACTTATTGCAACATTTTCTATGGAAAGATGCCACAACAGGGGACTTTTTAATTTTTTTTTTTTGCAAAAATGCAAAATGCCTGGCGTACAAAGAACACTGTACACCAACAATGTCATGCACAATGGTAAGCATGTTAGAAAGGGCAATAATTATAGGAAGAGGGAATACAAAGATGTATCTGGATATTTTACATGACACTACAAGGGCAGCAGTCCATGACCTCAAGCTGAAGAGACATTGGGGAACGTACCTAGACAATGACCCAACAATATAAGTAAATCAACTAATGAATGGATTATGTGGCATGTCAATAGAGATGTATACGCACAAGGCATCAAAGAAATATTAATGAGCTGAAACCTAGTAAAAAAAAAAAAAAATCCACCTCTGTGTTTTGCAAATCCTATTTGCTGCTTCAGGAAACATTTTGATGGAGGTGATTGCTGGGGGATTTACAGGTTAATATATCAAGGTTTTGTTTTTTTTTTCTTGATAGGTCATTTGTTGTTACCCTTCTTTTGTGATTGCCCATTGTGTTCTTGCAGTGACACTGACACTTACACTCCTAGGGTGAAAAGCAGCAGTCCGAAATTTTCTCCATTTTGATCAATGTACACCCAAGTCTTTAGCGATTGGGTGTCTTTGTAACAGTTTAGGTCTTCTTCTGAAAGTTGTTTGCCTTAAGGCATGGTTTACATTAAGAATTTCTGGAAAAGAACAGATTTGTCAGCAACTAGGCTGTGTGTGCCCTTATTTAACTGACAAATTACCTGTAAAACTTAATTAGCTTTTAGAGAAGTAACTAAAATACGCAACACAGTCAACATCACTTAATATACTCGATAAAATACATAAAAGGTACAACGGTTTGTGTAACTTCGTGTTTGTCTAGAATTGTGACTCAACAATCAACAGACTACAATTCATTAATTGTGTTAGGACGGGCCAGGGCCTCCCCTGTACTGCACAGAGGCGCACGACCTGATCTCTTTCCAACGCTGGAGTGACTGCTAGTTCCGGTTCTGGGGTAGGCCGGAGGCCTCCACTTGAGTGTGTAGAGGTTCTGGTTTCTCCCTAGCATCGGGACCAGCACTTCCAGAGTCAGGGGGGTCAGTGGCGGATCTGCAGCTATTTAAGCTGGTTATTAGTTTACCAACGGCATCAGCTCCTCTAGCGATGAGCCCTCCTGTTTTCCTTCCTTGCTCCCTGTCACCTGTCTCCAACCTTCTGTCCCTGAAACTTGGATTCCCTGGATGTGTTGACCTGGCTTGCTTTTCAGACCTCTTCTCCATGATCCTGATTTGGTACCTTCCTGACCTTTTGTGTATGACCTTTGGCTTCCACCTGACTTCCATTCTGGATCCTGTTCTTAGCTACTCCATTTACCTCCAGTGTATGACCCGGCTTCCCTGACTACTCTCCTGCCTCTGCCTTCTGCTATCATGTGACCTCCAGTTATCGACTCAGCTTGTTTGACCACGTATCTGCTTCTTGGGTATCTGCGTGTCTCCCCTGTATTATCCTCCTGCTCATTTGCACTCCAGTCCATCCTGCTCTCTTGGACTTCACTCTCAGGTTAGTGTCTGGGTTCCTCTGGGTCCTCTTGAGGTTCGCTGGGTGTACGTCGCACTCTAGGCAGTTGCGGATCTGGGCCTCGGACTTTTACAAGTCCAACTCCACCATCAGGAGCTGCGGTGAAGAACTCCGGGGCCTGGTTCCGCTCCGGTTAGGAGAGCATAGCACACCCAGGACTGTTTTTGCCTCAGCACTTGGGTATCCTGGTTGTCTGGAACTTACAGAGTTATTTTGTGTATCAGGTCCTTAACAAATTGTCAGTTCAGAAAAACTGTTATCTCTATAAGTAATATTAAATAAAACATATAAAAGTTGTCTGACAGTAGGGATGGGCGAACTGGATCATAATGAGTCCGGTTCCTTACATGTTTTCCAAAAATTTAAGGCTCGGCCGCACCTGTGATTTTTGGGATTCACCATCCACAAATATTATCCACTGCTTCTTCTCAAGAGAGAGAAACTTTTTCGAATGCACTGAATGTTAAACCCCCAGGGACATATTGGAGCCATTACTATTTAAGCTACACATAAATGATGGATAACTTGGCTTCTGTTGTCTTTGTGTTTCCACTTTGTAACAGACTTCTTGTAAATAAGTGTAAAACAGAAGTCTTAGAAGTGGGTGGGACATGGGTGGGGGGTCACAGAGCCTTCACCGCCCAACAACATGAAGAACACCATCTAACTACACTAGTAACAGCGAAAAATAAATGATATGATATTTCAATTAGAATACTAAATAATTTCTTATGTATAGTAATTAGATGTTCATTTGTTAATGAACGCCAGGTAATTGTGCTAGTGAGAGAAACTCTTCAGCGCTTCAATATCAGATGTAAGGCCTTGTTCACACCACGTTTTTTAATTGTGTTTCATTACTATAAAAAAGGTAGATTTAAAACTGAACACAATAGAATGACTATCGACTTATATACTGTCATTCATGTCTCTGATTTCTATTAAAAAACAACGGGTTGAGAAAAGTCGCCGGCATGACTTGTGTCTTAAGTCCTGTTTTAGTGGTATGTTCACATCTGCATTAGGCATCTTTGCTGCAAATTCCATCAAAAATTGCTATTGTATAATGAAGGAAACTTGAAGACTCCATTAGGGGTCCATCGCTTACTGTCTTTGGTTGGATCCAACACTGCCTTCATTTCTGCTGTCATAGGACATCGCAGAACAATGGAAAATTATTAGTATAAATATCAACAAATGTAAACTATTAATCCAAATTAAAGTATTTGCCAAAATCTGATGCAAATGTAGACTGACGGGTACAAAAATAAACCCACAAAATCCTACTTGTGTTAGCTTCAGCAGTGACCCTGCTTGTTGATAGTTTCTATGCAATGACTTAGAAACAAAATAATGAATAAAGAAGGAAAGTAAGGCCCGGTTCACAGCTGCGTTTGGGGTGTCCGCTTGGGGACCCCCGAATGGAAATCTATTTATACGAATTTAAACCACTTGACAGGTTGATTAGAAGGGCCAGCTCTGTCCTGGGGAGCCCCTTGGATCCAGTACAGGTGGTGGTGACAGAAGGATACTGTCCATGGTGAGCTCCATGCTGGAGAATAAATCCCACCCCATGTATGAGACCTTGATGGGACTTGGCAGCACTGTAAGTGACCGACTGCTTCACCCCGTGTGAGAAGGAGCTATCACAAGTCCTTCCTTCCAACTGCTGTCAGGCTGTATAATCAACATCAGGCTAAGCGGAGACACTCCGCACAGAGAACTAAATGATCCTGAGTTCTTCTTTTTCTTCTTAGTTGCTATGACTCCTAGTATCTTTTCTATCGGCTATTCTGAGCTTGTAACTGTATTATCCATACTGCTGTAACACACTGAATACCCCCATGGTGGGACTATGAATGGATTATCTTATCTTATCTTAAGCAGCACTTTTCTCTCCGCATGTTTCGTGCAGAAACCACACAGACCTCATTATAGTCTATGGGGTCCATGTGGTTTCTTAGGTAAACACTTTTTAATGTGTATAGGTTTCCATTCAGGGGGTACCCCCGAACAGAAACCCAAACGCAGATGTGAACCAGGTCTTACTAAGGTAATAAAGACACTATGCTACATATGCTAGATAGGATATCTCTAGACCACCTTATATACTATACTGTGTTGATAGTTCCACTGATGCCTTCCAAGTGTTACTGTAATTTGCACCTTAATTAGAACCAAAAGAACATAACCTATGGAGCTGAGCTCTCATAGGACCACTGAAGACCCCATTCACCATTTATCTTCATATCCATTTTTTGGATAATATCCACCACCCAGAAGCAGTTTAGTTAGATCTCGATGTAAGTATTCAGGCCTATGTTTATGTAAGATGACTCTTTCGTAAGAAATTGTAACTTCTAAACACAATGGTCTCATGAATGGTGTAATATTTCCATTTCTGACAGTGTGTAGGGTTCAGCGTGTGATTCAGGCTCCTTTAGTAAGACGCTAAGTAGAGCAGCCATCTATCTATCCAGGTCTATAGCGCAGTCACCTCCTGCTGACCCCAGGCAGACAACAATAGATACGGTTCTGATAAATATTTCAGCAGCCTAAGTGACTTGCATGCCGAGGTACATGTGTTTTACATTTCACCTCCTGCCTGAACAGTACTGCTACTTTCACATCCATCCATAGCCTAGATCAGAACATCTCAAACCCATTTGGAAAGACAATGGCAGAACATTTCTAAATAAGAATAGGTTATGAAATTTGTATGAGTATGGAAAAATTCACGTGTCATTGGACTCTATTAAATGTACAATGCAAGCTTTAATATAGAATTCTATATTTATACGGATTCCTATATATCGCCGTTCTACAATTTGATTGTTTACAAAGATGGAAAATGCAATTAATTAAAAAAGAAGACGACGGAGACAAGATGCAAACTGCTGCTGGGACAATCTGCTGGGGTTCTGTGTGTGTGCGCGCCTTGTTCGGGCCCCAGGCACATCTGCTACAATGCTCGTATGCTTTACTGACGTCAAAAGTAGCTGGAGATTTGCACACATATTAAATCACAACTTCAGTCTGAAATGCTGGTGTTTGTTGTTTCCTCCCACTGTGCTTATCCAAGCTTATACATTGTCTTAAAACAATATCAAAGAAAACAAAAATAATTAACAGAGGCAAGATATAGTAAAATACTACGGTAGAAAGCAGAAGTGGAGAAGTCTATGGCTGTAGTTTCACAAGTTACAGTCAAGTACATGATGGTATTAGAAGTGGCACAAGGGTTATATCTTCTGCTGCCACTAGGGGCATTATCTTAATGTTCCCCCTATGAATTAAAAGATTTACATCGTTACATAGTAGATAAGGTTGGATGAAGACGTCAGTCCATCAAGTCTAACCTATAACCCTACAATTTGGCTGAATGTTTCAGAGAATGAAATAAAAGGTAAAGGCTAAAAGATAAAGATTATTCATTTGGTAAATCCCCTGTTGATCAAGTGCTGGTGCATTGGTGGTCCCATATATATATATATATATATACATATCTCCTTCTGCAATAATATACTGTACATCCATCTGACCGCTGCAGCAAATCACTGGTGTCAGCATCCTCATGCTATCCAAGCTAACATCATGTTAATAGAACAATAATAATATCATAGCTAGGTCAGTGGGGTCCTTGGTTCAAGTCTGTCTTGTATGGGTTTCCTACCCCACGCCAAAGACATACAAATAGTGAATTTACGTTTTGAGCCGATATGTGTGCAAATCTCCATCTACTTTTGACATCAGAAGTGTTCTATCGGATGAGCGTTGGCCCCTCACATGCCTTCACGATTATGTCTGTAGAGCAATGTGGTGTATGTTAGTGCTATATAACAAGAAATATATATAAAATAACATATTTGTAATGTAAACCATAAGAAATTGACTCCAGAAGGAAGTGATTGGCTCCAATTTCAATCTTAATGGGATTATCCTCTGCTGGATTTTTGGGGTCTTAATGTACTTGGTGACACAACCTCTTTAGTAGAGAGTGCTATTTCATTTGCTGTGCCCCAATCAATTTGGTGTTTGTTTACTTTTTATTCCATCTACCTGTTCTAAAAAGATGGCCTCCAGTGGGTTATAAAGAGGACCGTTCATGTCCTCCTGTACATGCGGTTTTATATACTGCTAGAAAGTTGACAGTGTGCTGAGTTCAGTGCACTGTCGGCTTTCCCGTTCTGGAGATATTGGTGCTGTTAGTTTTGGCGCCGATCTCTGCCCACCATCAGAAGGGCGTTCCTGACATTCTAGCTGGGCTGTGAGGAACGCCTGTCCTGACAGCACTCATCCATAGCCCTGTACAGTCAGAGGGGGCCTTTCTTACCGCCCAGGAATGACGCTAAGCTGTGATGAACGCCCCTTCCACCCCTTACAAATCTATAGATGAGTACTGTCAAGAGGGACGTCCACAGCCCAGCTAGACTGTCAGGAGCGACCTTCTGACTGTGAGCAGAGATTGGTGCCAACAATCAAGTACCATCTGCACCAATTTCATGCCAGACGGAGTGACCCACTACTGCATACTTGCCAATGTTTTCTGAGGTTGACAATGTTTTGGGGTTGCCTGAACCCATTCTTGTAATAAAACACTGATTTTGAGGAATGCCACAACCCCTTTTTGGGCCGTGAACACAAAATGGTGCCAACCATGCCCCTTTTTGTGACGTGACTTGGCACATACTGCACCCATGTTGCACAGACAATAATAGAGAGCCGCTAGGGGCTGGGACATTTGCCAGCTCTTCTAGGAGTTTGCTGGGTCTCCTCTTCTTTTGGGAACATCTCTGACATTCCAGCTGTTTTGGCCAGGATCCTATTTGCTAGGCCAGCGTTTAATGTACTAATAAGAACAGCGTGCTACATAAATAGTGGCGCCATACACATGTAGCATACCTTCTGTAGAGATGGCTACATCTATTAAAATATACTTAAGAAAATTTATTAGGACAAATGTAACATAACAAGATGGGAAATACAAAGTTACACAACAGGCATATATGCTTTCACAAGCAAGCAGGTAGACTGATTGTTTTCCTGCACTTGTGGCCATACATCCAGTTACTGCGCCTTGATAATCTAGACCAAGGTTCTGCTTTCTACAGTCTCTCATGTTTCCCCAAATTCCCTATTGTTTGAAGCTTGCTCCAAGAACTGTAATGTTGATTTAGATATTGGGTTGGTCCTGCAGGCTGGAAAGGGCTATGTTTTATACATCTGGATATGTTTAAGCAGCACTTCACACACATTTAGGAGAAGCAGTGATTTAACAGAGAAACTATGCACAGATTAGCGTGTAATGAAGTCAAGATAATAGACGGGAATGTTAGAGAAGTGGGCTGTGTGCATCTTGTCTGCAGCAGAACCTGATGTTCTGTACAGAAATGATGTCATGGCCTTCATGCCTTGCAGCAATAATTTGTTAACAACACAAGAAATCTGGTTAACCTTAGCTATTGCAGTACATGTCAGACATTGCAGCAGATGTCAATGGCCAAAGGTATGAAATCTGTGTAAAAATTCTATAAGGTGAAGAGCTAGTGGAAAATAATGGACGTATGATTTGCTGACTGTTGTGCTGTATAGGCTTATGATGTGACTAAACACTTGTCCCAAAACAATTCTGTATCATGTCCCTATGAATTTCATTTCATGATGGGCCCCCTATGATAGTATACATTAGCACTGTCACCTATCGGAATAAAGAGTGGCAGCTCACGTGCCCGAAATCCCATCTACATATGAACACCAATGAATGCCTGATTATACAGTATTGTGCATTCACTAGCATCCTGTAAAAAGGCTATTCAGGTGGTGCCTCCAGTTCTGCCAAAGACACCCCCGTTTTTTGCAAAGACTGGTAAATAGTAAGTGCAAATGAGGTTCACTGAGCACCCTGGGCGTTTCCCAGGTCCAGTGAGCACCCCTCACATCATACCGCTCAAACACCCCTCCGTTGCTTGGACTCCATATGCCCTCCTCCTCCAGACGTCCTGCATGGCCTATATCTTCTGTAGTCTTGCTCTGGTGGTTGAAATCCCTTGCATTCACATTAACACTGCGTTCTGAGTGGTACTGCGCATGCCCAAGTGCCATTTTGTTGTAGAGAACTACACGACCATACTGCGCAGCATGCTCAGTATGATCAGTTTCCCTGAGAACTAGACGAGTGTGCTGCGCATGTGCAGTATGGTTGTGAAGTTCTCTACAACAAAATGGCACTTGGGCATGCGCAGTACCGCTCAGAACGGCCGACATCAGCAGGGAGTGCAGCGGAGCCAGGGATAGGTAACAGTGTTTTTTATGTTTGTTTGTTCCCCCTAGTCTCTATTATATATAATAATTGTTCATGGGTGTCCACAATGGGCCACTATGGGGCATCGTGTTGTGTGTGCAGGGGCCACTATGGGGCATCGTGTTGTGTGTGCAGGGGCCACTATGGGACATAATAGTGTGTGCAGGGGCCACTATGGGGAATTGTATTGTGTGTGCAGGGGCCACTATGGGGAATTGTATTGTGTGTAGGGGCACTATGGGGCATTATACTGTGTGTATAGGGGCACTATGGGGCATAATATTGTGTTCAGGGGCCAGTAGGGGCATTATACTGTGTGCAGAGGCCACTATGGGGTATAATAAAGCCAACAGGAATGCGGGTGGGGGGGTCAGTGTTTTCGGCGTTGGTCAGGGGGGCCCCATGTCAAAAGTTCTCCACAGGGCCCCACTATTCCTATTTCTACAATTGTAAAGTTAAGAGATTTGAAAAAAATAATTTATTTTACTGTCTGGTTTTAATTTAGTTGATAAATATGAAAAGTCCACAAACATACATAAAACCTAACAAGAGGCTTGGTGCCCAATACAGCAAACAAATGGGAACGTGTCCAATTTCCCCTCCTTTTACTTCCATATAAACAGTACTTTTTGCACTCGGGGCATCTTGGATATAACACTTGACAAAGAAAATACACATTCAGCTGGGCACGCAATATGCAGGTAAGTTCAATACAACAAAGCTAAACGATGTCAAAGACAGAACTACCATTCCATAAAATATGATATTTATTTAAAGAATTCATAAAAAAAGACACAGATATAAATAATAATGATATGCAAAAAAGAGGGAACCAATACGTCCAATCACATAACATGGCAAGGATAGAGCAAGGAATACAATGCATGTCAATAAACATACTGGGGGAATAAGCTTACTAATAATGATCAAGTGGCCAAAAAGTCACAATGAAAGAGATATAAAAAGTGAACATGGGCATATTAGTATATAATAAATAGCCATATAAAACAGCATAGAAAAGCAATCCCTAAGTATGATGTAATTAGAGATGAGCGAGCAGTGAAATATTCGAGATTCGTTTCGAGTAAAGCCTCAATATTCAACTGCTCGATCGAATATCGAATCCCATTATAGTCTATGGGAAAAAATATTCATTTCAGGGGAAACCACTATTCGACTAAAGGAGAGTCCCCAAGTCCACAAGTAGCAGGAGGAGAGTGTTTAGGAGGAGCGCTGTGCAGTTAAAGCGCACGGACCCCATAGACTATAACAGATCTGTGCACTTTAACTGCACAGCACTTGCAGTTGCGCTGATATTTCATTTGGGGGGGTCCTCCTGCAGACTCCTTCCGGACGGAAGATAGGCGCTAATGTGAACTTAATCGTCCCGCAGAACCAGCATTGATTGGCCGAATGCTATACAGTGTACAGCATTCGACCAATCAACGCTGGTCCTGCAGGAGGTTCATCTGTGAGGAGGCGGAGTATAAGATCAGACCACAATGGAGACTGCTGTGGTCCGATATTAGACTCTGCCTCCTCACAGACAAGCCTCCGGCAGAACCAGCGTTGATTGGCCAAATGCTGTACTCTGGCCAATCAACGCTGGTCAATGCATTCCTATGAGGAAAATGTCAGCTCCCTTGTATCCGCAAGCTGCCAGCTCTCCCGAGTAGCAAGGATGAGCTTGCTGCTGGTTCTGAATCGAAACTTTACTGTGAATAGGAGTAGTATTCGATCGAGTACGAGTATTTCGAATACCGTAGTATTCTATTGAATACCTACTCGATTGAATACTACTCGCTCATCTCTAGATAGTGATGTGTAAACATCTGTTTACATCATATGTAAACAGCTAAGTAGTACAAAACCTTATCGTGTGTACACGCCCAGCGCCGCACCTCCCATGAGGCGACCTGAAGCGATCGCTTCAGGCGGCGCTATGCCAGGGCCCCAGGGAGGGCGGAATTTTTGCTTAACTAAGCCAGTCCAGGACAAGCTGTCCTGGACTGGCTTAGCACCGAGCGGTGGTTTGGGGAGGCCACTGGAGCAGCGCTGCTCCAGCAGCCTCCCCTCATGCTCAGGCAGGGAGCAGGTCCTCTTTGTGCCTGCTCTCTGCCTGCGAAGGGCGCTAAGCCCTGCCCCTTCACTTCGCCATGCCCCCTTCGCTCCGCCACACCCCTCAGCTCCGCCCCCTCCTCCGGGGGAGGGGGGGCGGCTTTCTGTAGTTCGCCTCGGGCGGCGAAAGGGGTAGGTTCACCCCTGTACATGCCCCGACACGCGATTTGCCATAAAGGATTCATTAGGGGGACAAGGCTCTCAGTAAACATGCAAGTATATATAAAGGAAGCAACATAACTAACTAGGAACACCTGTTTAGTATAAGATAAATGCATAAAATGGATACAAAGTGACACAAAAAGAAATAAAAATACATATATGTCGGGTAAACAAAAGAATTCATGTGTACAAATGCAACTCACATATGTAAGTAAAAGTAGAAAAACAAGTCAAATAAAAACATGATGAATGTACAAAGTGAATAGCAATAAGACCACAAAAATGTGGATAAAGTGCAAGTAGGCAAAATATAATAAATGTATAATAAAATGAGTAAATAGTGATAGACAGGCAGCGCGCGGCAAGCACAGGGACCCCATTATAGTCTATGGGGTCCGTGTGCTTTTACAGCACAGCCCTTGCAAATGCGTTTGTATTCCGTTTGGGGGGTCTCCATGCGGACTCTAACTGGACGGAGTACAAAAGCAGATGTGAGGTGACCCTTAGCTGTTGTAAATATAAAGTAGTAATAGTGTGCACAACATCTTGCAGCAGCAGTAGTATAGTAAGGGGAATAAACATAGGATAATATTGTGAAGGATAAAAATATTCAGTAAAATCACTTGTGACTTGTGTATTGATACCACCAAAGGAGATTGATTGCCGTATTCACAGTATTCATCTCTTGGCTTGAAGTTGAGCGTCATCCTCTATTCTTTATTAAATAGTATCCGCAGTGCTATATTACAAGTGCCGTGCGCTCTAGAAATGGATTGTTTTAGGAAATTGAAGTAGTGCTTATAGCGATTTTCCACTATAGGAGATTCCACCAATAGACCTGCGTTACTTCACTGTAAAAACAATGACAAACAACAATTACAACCCACAATTCTGTAGAGCTTTTTCATCATAATTGTACTATCGGTATACTCAACAACAAAAGTTTATACACAAACATCTTGTGAATACAGTCTGCAATTGTAGCGGAGAGACACCTTGTCATTCCAGCACTTAAAAGCCTATCATTCCCATGTGCCAGGTAGTTATAATTAGCTTAGGATAAATACGCCTGGCACAAAAACAATGACGGTCGTATAAACCGACTGACAACGTACCGCAGCACTAATGTGGCAACAAGAAACTTCATTTTAGTGGTAACTTTTGGGGTGTTTTTTTTTTGCATGTGTTATGTTTATTGCAGGGTCATCAACAAAAGTTTCAATAAATGACTTCAAGCCTATATAATAGTGTGTGAATGTAACTAATATAAAATGGCTCAAAAGATCACGAAAACAAACTTTACAATATAATTTAATGTTCTAAAATGTCTTTGTCGTTTTAAAGGGATCCTATCATTCAGATAGAATTTTTTGTCGTTCACTCGTAGGAATAGCCTTAAGAAAGGCTATTCGTCTCCTACCTTTAGATGTCTTCTCCGTGCTGCCGTTCCATAGATATCCCGTTTTCCTTCTGTATGCAAATAAGTTCTCTCACAGCACTGGGGGTGGGCCCCAGCGCTCAAACAGTCCCTGGGGCGTCCCCAATGCTGCAAGAGAACTCTCCAGCGCCGCATCCATCTTCTTCAGGATTGTCGTCTTCACGCGTCTTCTTCCAGAGCTGGGGGTCAAAATTCTAGACCTCAGGCATTGCCCACAGGCCACAAGAAAATGCCCGCTTAGTTACTGTGTAAGCGGCCATTTTTCTTGTGGCCACGGGCTCGACCCAAGGCCTACAAGTTTCACCGCCTGCATCGGAAGAAGACGCGGGAAGAGGACGGTCCTGAAGAAGATGGAGGCAGCACTGGAGAGTTCTCTCGCAGCATTGGAGACGCTCCCGGTGCTGTTTGAGCACTGGGGCCTGCCCCCAGTGCTGCAAGAGAACTCATTTGCATACTGGCGAACACCGGAATTTCTATGGAACAGTGGTGCGGAGAAGACATCTAAAGTTAGGAGAATAGCCTTTCTTAAGGCTATTCCTACGAGTGAACAACAAAAATTTCCATCTGAATGATCGGATCCATCATTTCCATATCCAGTGATAAGGAAAAGTAAGTGAACCCTTGTCAATACTAATGGAATGCTGTGTGATTGTTGTCTCAGAATGAGCAGACATAAAGGGAGCGGCCGTCTGTGTATAAAGCCTTATCTACTCATAGTGCCAAATGGCCACACACAGTAGTAGGCAACACCAAGCTGATACTGGTCACTGAAGATAGGATGGCATCAGAAACTGGGTGAACATAGACATTACTCATGCACACAAAGTCACAATTACATATGAACTAAAATAATACAGAGAATGGTGCTCAATGTTACTTTTTTTCTTTTCTCAAGTGTAATTTTTATTACGTTTAACACTTAAAAACAAACAAACAAAAAGCCGCAATCAAAATGCAAAATACAGAGTAACATAAGGCCCATGAATGGTATAAACAAGGAAAATAGTGCATGTATCTAGGCCCAGTCAAAAGATACTAAATCCAATAAGAAGAAGAAAAGGGGAAACGCAAGACAAGAGACAAAAAAAAGAGAGAGAGGGAGGGGAAAAAAGATAACCCGGGAGCAACCTGGTGTCTCTACTAGAGATGAGCGAGTAGTGAAATATTCAAGATTCGATATTCGTTTCGAGTAGAGCCTCAATATTCGACTACTTGATCAAATATCGAATCCCATTATAGTCTATGGGAAAAAATACTTGTTTCAGGGGAAACCACTATTCGAAAAAGGAGAGTCACCAAGTCCACGATTAGCAGGAGGAGAGTGTTTAGGAGGAGCGCTGTGCAGTTAAGGCGCACAGACCCCATAGACTATGCCCGCACAAATGATAGTCTATAGCGCTCCTCCTAAACACTCTCCTCCTGCTACTCGTGGACTTGGTGACTCTCCTTTAGTCGAATAGTGGTTTCCCCTGAAATGAGCATTTTTTCCCATAGACTATAATGGGATTCGATATTGGATCGAGTAGTCGAATATTGAGGCTCTACTCGAAACGAATCTCGAATCTCGAATATTTCACTACTCGCTCAGCTCTAGTCCTTGCCGCTTAAAGCATGCCTCCATCTCCACTTACTCAAAGCTGACGTTAATTTGAGTGTTGATGCAGAGCTCTAGTTGTCAGAAATCTCAATGTCCTGCAACAAATGACAGTAATGGTGGATGGGTTATATAATGGTTTAAAGCTCCTTAAGAATATTCTTTATCTTCCAGCATTACCTTTATTGTGCAGTAATCTACCGCGGGCTTATTAATTACTGGACATATTACTTTGCAATTACTTCTGCAGGACGACAAGAATCATGTTAGTTACTATGACAGCGGCTTTCTAATTGCTTGGAACACAATGGGGCACAAATATAGCGGTAAGTGTCGTCTGTACAAATTATTGGAGTTGCTAGGTTACAGCTTGTCAGGTTTGTCTGTGCAAAATTGCGTTTATCTCATGTTGATCTCATTTTGCGGCTCATCTGAGTTTGTTCCTTGGGAGGAGATACAACAGGTTGTGGGAAGTGTGATATCTATGTTGCTTCTTAAGCTATTAAAAGATCTAAAAATAACATTTTATTGCAATCTGAACAGAGTTCAACTGACCCAATGGTTCTTATCTTACAGGAGAGAGCTGCAAGTATCAAGATAACCTAGTATCGCCAAGGGCATGTAGTTCATAGACTCACTTTGCTCGTAAATTCATAGATTCCCTACTCTATATAGTATATTGTCAAACCGTAACAAGTTTGGGGCAATTGTTTTATATTTGGGGCAATTTTTCTTGTTATGAATATATATATATATATATATATATATATATACATACATACATACATACATACATACATACATACATACATACATACAGAGAGAGAGAGCGAGCTTTTGCAGTTCTCTTGGCACTTTTTCAAAATGTAGGAGTCGGGACTAGATTTAAAGGGATTGCCCCATCTGTCCCATCTCAAGGATCCTATCTATACTGGCAGATTATGTAAAGTGAAGACTTTTCCTAATTGTATATATTGCTGTAGATATTGCTGTATATTGCTGCTTTGTTTGCCTGCTAAGTGAACTTATTCCTCCCATTGTTTACACAGTATTGCTATAACCACGGAACTGTAGTCAAGTGACATCGGTTACTCACTGCTCTTAGTGATTAGTATAAGCTAATTGCAATTTGCTGATAAAGCGGAGTCTGTTATCTCTTTATGTAAGCATACAGATAAAACTGAGTCCATTTTGTACAAGCATCTGCAGATTATCTGATCTGTATAAGTGTTGTGATACTGCAGTGTCCCGTTCAGAGAGAGGGAGGGTGTGGAAGTGAGATGAAGAGACAGAAGGCAAACTACTGAAACAAGGAGATGGGAAACCCCTTGTAGAGCCATTTTTAATATGATTAAAATGGCTCAAAGTTCCAGTGGAGGTCATAAAGAAGCGTCCGCTACGTGAGAGCATTTCTATATCAGCCAGACTGAAAAGGTTCCTGCTCTTGTGGATAGTCATACCAGCAATACCGGATTATGGGGCGGTTCAAGTACTGGTCTAAATGACCCGTTCCAATAACCAACTCATAGCTGCAAATATTCCACTTCATCCTACAAAGGTGGATTATCTGTCATAGGCTAGAGCAACCAGTCTTGGAATGACTCCCTGGAGGGAATGCCACTCAGGGCACTTTGTAGCCTTCTTCTTTTTTTGTATCTTTGACAATATAACATGTATCAGAGAGCCTAGTAAATGTAATATCAAAACAAGGTTGACTAATCTGCTTTAATTTCTGACTTCTGATTTCCCTTCGATTCTAGCAGTATTAATATTGCATAACAAATTGCTATTTGCATAGCATCACATCGAAACCTTTGAGACGACGATGACAAAGTCATCAGTAGTTTTGTGTTATAAAGCAGTGGGTATTATTGAAAAGAGAAGCTGTTTTCTTGGCCTTTGCAGCGCTATAAAACCTGCAGTAAGGAGCTGGTAATACTATAATCAGAAGCTGCATCCAGACTACAGATAATAGGTTTCATCTCTCTTCTCCAAGGAAAAGATTCTTTACCCTAAAGGCAGCTAGGCAATGTAAAGTGCTCCCTGCTGAGCCAGAACTGACAGCCTCAGTAAATATTGTGAGAGCAAAAGCTGGGTATGAGAGAGCGACCAAGCGAAAGGGAGGGAGGGGAAAGGAAAGAACGATAGAAAAAAAGGTAGTGAGGAGAGAAAGAGGTGGAGAGAGACTGTACTGAAAGCGCTCATCAAAGGAGGAAACGGAATGTCAACATTGTATATTCATAAAAGTATAAGTGACCATAGTGATACAAAACTAAAGAATGGAGATGATGGTCTATCCTCCTCCTAGTAGGTTACATCCAGTGGTGTAACTAGGAATGGCGGGGCCCCGTGGCAAACTTTTGACATGGGGCCCCCCCTCCCCGACTGACGCTGAAGACCTCGACCAACTGATCCCCCCCCCCCGCGCACATTTCTATACACTATAACACCCCATATTCGCCCCTGCACATAGTATTATGTCTCTATAGTGGCCCCAATACACAGTATTATGTCCCCATACTGGCCACAGTGCACAGTATTATGTCCCCATACTGGCCACAGTGCACAGTATTATGTCCCATAGTGGTCCCAGTACACAGTATTATGTCCCATACTGGCCACAGTACACAGTATTATGTCCCATATTGGCCCCAGTACACAGTATTATGTCCTATATTGGCCCCAGTACACAGTATTATGTCCCCATAGTGGCCCCAGTGCACAGTATTATAGTGTTGGCCAAAAGTATTGGCACCCCTGCAATTCTGTCAGATAATACTCATTTTCTTCCAGAAAATGATTGCAATCACAAATTCTTTGGTATTATTATCTTCATTTAATTTGTCTTCAATGGAAAACCACAAAAAGAATTGTCAAAAAGCCAAATTGGATATAATTCCACAGCAAACATAAAAAAGGGGGTGGACCAAAGTATTGGCACTGTTTGAAAAATCATGTGATGCTTCTCTAATTTGTGTAATTAACAGCACCTGTTACTTACCTGAGGCACCTAACAGGTGGTGGCAATAACTAAATCACACTTGCAGCCAGTTGAAATGGATTAAAGTTGACTCAACCTCTGTCCTGTGTCCTTGTGTGCACCACATTGAGCATGGAGAAAAGAAAGAAGACCAAAGAACTGTCTGAGGACTTTAGAAGCAAAATTGTGAGGAAGCATGAGTAATCTCAAGGCTACAAGTCCATCTCCAAAGACCTGAATGTTCCTGTGTCTACTGTGCAGAGTGTCATCAAGAAGTTTAAAGCCCATGGCACTGTGGCTAACCTCCTTAGATGTCGACGAAAAAGAAAAATTGAGAGATTTCAATGCAAGATTGTCCGGATGGTGGATAAAGAACCTCGACTAACATCCAACCAAGTTCAAGCTGCCCTGCAGTCCGAGGGTACAACAGTGTCACCCCGTACTATCCGTCAGCGTCTGAATGAAAAGGGACTGTATGGTAGGAGACCCAGGAAGACCCCACTTCTTACCCAGAGACATAAAAAAGCCAGGCTGGAGTTTGCTAAAACTTACCTGAGAAAGCCAAAAACGTTTTGGAAGAATGTTCTCTGGTCAGATGAGACAAAAGTAGGAAAAGGCATCAACATAGAGATTACAGGGAAAAAAAGAGGCCTTCAAAGAAAAGAACACGGTCCCTACAGTCAAACATGGCGGAGGTTCCCTGATGTTTTGGGGTTGCTTTGCTGCCTCTGGCACTGGACTGCTTGACCGTGTGCATGGCATTATGAAGTCTGAAGACTACCAACAAATTTTGCAGCATAATGTAGGGCCCAGTGTGAGAAAGCTGGGTCTCCCTCAGAGGTCATGGGTCTTCCAGCAGGACAATGACCCAAAACACACTTCAGGTCAGCACTAGAAAATGGTTTGAGAGAAAGCACTGGAGACTTGTAAAGTGGCAGCAATGAGTCCAGACCTGAATCCCATAGAACACCTGTGGGGGAGGAGAGATCTCTTGATGGCAGTTTGGAGAAGGCCTCCTTCACATCTCAGGGGGGACCTGGAGCAGTTTGCCAAAGAAGAATGGTCTAAAATTCCAGCAGAGCCTTGTAAGAAACTCATTGATGGTTACCGGAAGCGGTTGTTCGCAGTTATTGTGTCTAAAGGTTGTCCTACCAAGTATTAGGCTGAGGGGGCCAATACTTTTGTCCGGCCCATTTTTGGAGTTTTGTGTAAAATGATCAATGATTTGACTTTTTATCATTCTCTTTTGTGTTTTTTCATTGCAAGCAAAATAAATGAAGATATTCATACCAAAGAGTTTGTGTTTGCAACCATTTTCTGGAAGAACAAGAGTATTATCTGAAAGAATTGCAGGGGTGCCAATACTTTTGGCCAACACTGTATGTCCCCATACTGGCCCCAGTACACAGTATTATGTCCCCATACTGGCCCCAGTACACAGTATTATGCCCCATACTGGCCCCAGTACACAGTATTATGTCCCCATAGTGGCCCCTGCACACAGTATTATGTCCCATTGTGGACACACATGAACAATTATTATATTCTGGGGTCTTTTCAGACCCCAGAGTATAATAATCGGAGACCCAGAGGGATACAAACATAACAAACTACTGTTACTTACCTATTTCCCGATTCCCCTGCATTCTCCGTCGCTGTCGGCCATCTTCTGGGACGTCATGTGACCGGGACCCTGCGTCGCGGGTCATATAATGTCACACAAGTAGGCTGAAGCCTCCCAGGAGCCTGGAGAGGTAAGTAACACAGTTTTTATGTTATCTTACCTCTCCTGGGCCTCCGATCATTATACTCGGGGGTCCAAAAAGACCCCCAAGTATGATAGTGTTTGTGGGGCCCGCGCCGTCACGTACCGATCCCGGCCCCTGCCAGGATCGGTAAGTATACAGGGCCCATTATCAGCTGGAGTAACTCCAGTCGGTAACGGCCCATTTAAAAAAAAAAAAACAGCAGCGGTAGCGGCTGTCGCCGGGCCCCTAATGTCCCGGGCCCTATGGCAGCTGCTACTCCGGTAGTTACGCCACTGGTTACATCCTTACTACGTGAACTGTATTGTAATCCCAAATCCTGTCTCCAATCATGGGTCTATGGATCACTATGATGCTCCTTGTTTGGGTCCTTAGACCTGTACCTAGGCGGGATATGTCAGTAAAATACAGATGTATTATATTTGCAAGAATACAGCTTTAGGCCAGGGCCACACAGGCATAGGTAATGTATCGAATACCAGTGTAGTGGATGGGATTTAAGCAAATCCCGTTCACACGCTGCTGAAAAAAACCTGTAGCGCAAAGTGTCTTGTGCTGTGGGTTTTGAAGGAGCAGCAGGTCAACGTCTTGCTTTCTACCGCCGGCGGGTCTGCTGCAGACCTGACACGTTGTAGATATTCTGTGACTGTTCTCTTCATTTAAAACAAGCTTTCACTTTTTACCTTTGCAGAAATGGCAAGCCTATCCTTTCAAGAAGGCTGCAATAAGGATCTATGTTTAGGGTATATTCACATGGCTGTTTTTTTTTTTTTCATGGGATGACCCTTGAGTTTTTGCTGCAGGTTTTTCTCCGATTCTTTACCAGTAGTTGATATGTCAGTTCTTACCTTTTTGTGATACGGATTTCAGATCTACACGTTTAAGTGAATAGTGGACTGGTAAGTTTAGTGTAACCGGTTGTATCCTGCGCCTCCATCTAAACATTGAAGAATAGAAGATTTATGATTGATAAAGACTAGAGATGAGCGAGTAGTATTCAATCGAATACTTCGCTCCCATGGGAATGTGTGTAAGCGGCCGAACACCAAGGGGGTTAAGCGCATCAAATATTCACTGTGCTTAACCCGTTGGTGTTCGGCCGCTTACACGCATTCCTATGGGAGCGAGGTATTCGGTCAAATACTACTCACTCATCTCTGATAAAGACCCCTGGTCCATCTAGTCTGCCCTTATATTATTACCTTGTTATTGCATTAGATATGTGTTTATTCCAGG
This sequence comes from Leptodactylus fuscus, assembly GCF_031893055.1. NCBI lineage: Eukaryota > Metazoa > Chordata > Amphibia > Anura > Leptodactylidae > Leptodactylus > Leptodactylus fuscus. The sequence goes on from NC_134274.1 coordinate 37,319,864, forward strand.
CTCTTTACAGTCACATACTGTTGATTTTCTACTGTGCTGGAAGTTTTTTTTCCAAGTTTCTACTATCCTTTCTGTAAAATTATGGGGTAATTCACCAGTGCATCTACCCCACTTTTCTGGCGTAGATGAATGATAGTGTGGACTATCTTCGGCAAATTCCTTTTCTTGCACCAATCAATCAATGTGGCAATCAATGTGGCACGTGCCGGGATGAAGACACATGTACGCCTTATTTATTAAAGGGGCTCTATCACTAGATTTTTGACCACCCCATTTTTGTTAATTACCTTGGTAATCGATATGCAAATGAGCTCGATCGTGCACGGTGGGCGTTCCATGCACCCCTTAGCTTCATAGCTTCTGGATGCCCACTGCTGCCTCCAAGTCCTCCTCCCCCTGCTTATTCAGCACCTCCATCATCAGTGATTTCTATTGAAATCACGTGCGTGCGTAGTAGCGCTCCCTCCGGTGCACTACTGCGCATGCTCCAGTGCCATTTTCCCATAGAGAACATTGTGAGCTGGTGCTGGAGCATGTGCAGTAGTGCGCCGGAGGGAGCACTACTGCGCATGCACGTCATTTCAATAGAAACCACTGATGGAGGAGGGGGGCTGGGAGGCAGCAGGAAGAGTGGTGGGCATCCAGAAGCTATGACGCTAAGGGGTGCATGGAATGCCCAGCGTGAACGATCAATCTCATTTGCATATCGATTTCCACGGTAATTAACAAAAATGGGGAGGGGGGTCTTTTTACAAACTAACAGCAGCACCTGAATAACCTTTTTAAAGACTATTCAGGCATATCTTTAGCTCATAACACGTAAATCTAGTGATAGAGCCCCTTTAAGCAGCCAATCAGGACCTTCATTAAGGCTCCCATACGAAATGCCATTCTTAATAAATCTGCTCCATCATATTCAATCCCTTTAAATATTTAAGACCTAATTCTATTTATTGTACCATCCACATCTTCCTATACAGAGATAGGAATCAATAAAATAAGATTAAACAATAACCAAAATTTCCGAGATTATTTGCTACATTAGAGTTTAGGGTAAAAAACATGTTAATGATAGAACCGCCAAGACACACAAACATAAGACAAGGCTGCATGACATAAAATACAGGGAAACGAGCGGGGATGAGAGGAGATGTGACAAAGCAATGTATCAAAGCACAAGAAAATCTAATTCTGCAGGTCTCTGCGTCACACATAGGAGGCCTTGTAATCCAGTCTCTTACGTTAAATGCAGAGTGTTTGTCAGGATTATTTCTATGCCTCCCACCTGCCACTGGAAAACCCGGGAGAAAAATGATGCTCTGGGGTCAGAATGAGATGCATCGCTCCGCATCTCTCTAATCCTCATGTCGACTAATATCTCCTGTGATAGCCTTCTAAAATAACTCACTGACTCACAAGATGTTAGAAGGACAAATGACCTTGATACACAGAGAATAAGACATGCAGTTCAAATGACTCAACTTAACCCTGTAGATGACAGCGCACGGAAATCCGATTTACTGCTATTTGGAAGGTTTCTTTTCCTATAGAGGTTTATTGTATTTCTAGTACGGTGTCCTCTAATGTAACAAACCACTAATGACAAAAGGTAAATTATTCTAAAACTAACAAATGTGTTAAAAGTATCAACATTTTTGGTGTTGCTAATGACCTCTTTGATATAAAACTAGGGGTTAGTCGTCAGAGTTTGCTGTATTGATATCATATTTTCTCACACATCTTCCGCTGCCAACCAGATGAGAAACAACAACTCTGAAACAGTGGGACCAGGGCAGGGCATGTTGTGGGAGGATGCAGCCTGGCACAGAACGGAGTAAAGAAGATGGTGCCTCATGTGCGGGATCTCCGGCGCGACTCGGCCATGCTGCATCACCCTTACGGCGCTCGGCAACTCCAGCGGCTGGGGACAGTCTGTGCCCCTGACAAGATGTCGCATACTTCCGGCTCAGGTCCGAGGTGGATACGCGGCCTCCATCTGCGGGACACCACATGTGGAGCGGATGAACCGGCTCTGTGTGAGTATCCCGGGGAAGTGCAGGGTATGGGGCCGGGCGCTCCACCGTGGGGACGCAGGAGCGGTGTTTGGATGGGCAGGGGGAGGTGTGGGAGAGGGGTTTGGGGGCCCAGGGAGGTGCACAGGGCTGAGGGGCCTTGGGGGTGAGGTTTGGGGGGGCATGTGTGGCAGCTTTGGGGAAAGGGGTTAGGGGGGACAGTGTGGTGCCCAGGGCTTTGGGGCAGGGGGGGTGCAGAGGAGGGGTTTGGGGGTTGCCAAGACGACTTTCGGTGACCCGGAGGTACTACAGTGCCGCGCGGGGTGGGTTCCGCAGGGGAGAAGTTCACGGTGTGCCATGTGAGAGGGGTCAGTGCAAAAGAGGGGTTTGCTGATCGAGCAGGACGCTGAATTTTCCACGTCCTGCTCAATATTACTGCAGATTCCACGGCTCAGGAGTCCCAGATTTATTAATACGGTCTAATAGATCAACAATACAATCTTAGACTAGTCTTAAATTGTGCGAGATTTATTAAAGTTTCTGATGCTGTTTGGTAAATCTGGTGTATTTTCAGACTGTCTAGCCTAACTTTTATGTCTCCTACTATAAATATTTAGCTTAAAATTTGTTGATACATTTGTGGAACACGAAACTGCAACTTAGACCACGCCCCTTTATTAACAGCACACACTCATTTTGCTCAAGTTATCTTGATAAATGTGGCGCACAATCTTATGTATCTGTTGCATCAGAGGAGAATAAATGAGGCGCACCCTACAAGGACGTAGATTTCATGCATCATTGACACTAGTAAACTGGCATAAATGATCGTAAATCTTTTGGGCCCTTTGCCACCACCTTTCAGGAACATGGTGCAGGCGGCAAAAAAAGTTGCAAATGTTTGTGCAAAAACTTGACTTGCACAAGACATGCGTGCCCCAAATCTTCAAAATGCTTCCACGCCCCCCTACCTTCCTTCATATGTGTGTTACAGAAGCACTGCCATGTTGTCTTCCAGCTGATGAATCTAGGTGAGAAAAGCCCACAGTGAAAGACTATCTTCTTTGCATCAGGCAGTAAATTTCCTACTGGGATATCTTCACACCAACTCCAAATAAGCAACACAGTGTTCGACAATAGCAACAACATTGTGTCTGCACTACACTTCGATACAATAATATATGCATATGTCAAAAATTTGTTGGCGTGTTTTATTAAAAAAGAAAAGTGTATATTTGTGTGTGTGTGTGTATATATATATATATATATATATATATATATATATATATATATATTTTCCATTTGGGTAGTAAAGTCTGAGTACTTTACTGTCAAGTTGCTTGTTAGTGTCTTTGGGTTCACGTACCCATTTAGGGGGCATTTACACGGAGTTATGTGGCGCTGATTCTGCCACAATAACTAGCGGCAGAATCAGTGCTGATTGAAGTCAATGGAAGTCTTTTAATGTGTTACGCGCTTTAAACGGAACCCATTGAAGTCAATGGGAGTCTTTTTATCAGTGCTGATTCTGCCGCTAGTTATCGTGCAGCAGCTACTGGAATGTTTCAAAAATTAAAATTGTGGGAGTTTTTGGGTGCAGTAGTTGCTGGGGAAGGGGAGGGGGTGTTTTGGTTGTCTGTCTGCCCCTTCTCTGAGCTTGAGGACTGATTTTTCTTTCCCCCACTTGGAATTCAGTCTGGCTGAATATAGGGTATCTGCAGTGCTCCTATTAACCCCTCCCCGACGGAACAGGAGCACTGCAGATCCCCTATATTCAGTAGACAGGACACTTTCAGACACAGGGATACCTAATGTGTATGTGTGTCACAGTAATTTTCTACTTTTGTATGTATTCTAGGGAAAGGAGGGATTTAGAAACTTTCTTTTTTTTCTTTTTTTTTTTTTCTTTGCACTATTGTATGGGAGATTCTATACATTGATATTGTGGCTGGTCATAGACACCCCCCCCCTCCTAAAAAAAAAAATAATATATATATATATATATATATATATATATATATAATTTTTTTTTTTTTTTTTTTTTTGACTCGATTATAAGCCGAGGGGGGCTTTTTCAGCTAAAAAACTGGGCTGAAAAATTCTGCCTATACTCGAGTATATACGGTACCCCATTTCAGGGGAAAAAATTTCCTTCCTGACTCCAATCTGGCCATCAGTATATAAACCCTGGATCAACGTCTCCTTTAATATCTAGAGTCTATAACCTATTATATTTTTCTCTTCATGAAAGGCATCCAGGCCCTCTCTGAACTTGTTTAATGAATCCACCATCACTAGAGATGAGCAAATAGTGAAATATTCGAGAATCGATATTCGTTTCGAGTGGAGCCTCAATATTCCACTACTCGATCGAATCCCATTATAGTCTATGGGAAAAAATGCTCATTTCAGGGGAAACCACTATTCGACTAAAGGAGAGTCACCAAGTCCACAAGTAGCAGGAGGAGAGTGTTTAGGAGGAGCGAAGTGCAGTTAAAGCATATGGACCCACAATGGAGACTGCTGTGGCCCGATCTTAGACTCCACTTCCTCACAGACGAGCCTCTGGCAGAACCAATGTTGATTGGCCGAATGCTGTACACTGGCCAATCAACGCTGGTCGATGCATTCCTATGAGAAAGAGTAAGCTCCCTCGTAACAGCAAGCTTCCAGCTCTCCCAACTAGCAAGGACAAGCCTGCTGCAGAACCAGCGTTGATTTGCCGAATGCTATACACTGTATAGCATTCGGCCAATCAACGCTAGTTCTGAATCAAAAATTTACTGCAAATAGCTAATAGTATTCGATCGAGTATGAATATTTTCAATACCGTAGTATTCGATCGAGTATGAATATTTTCAATACCGTAGTATTCGATCGAATACTACTCGCTCATCTCTAACCATCACCACTTCCCGGGGCAGAGAGTTCCAGAGCCTCGCTGTTCTTACTGTGAAGAATCCCCTTCTATGTTGCTGGTGAAGAGATAGCATTTACACGTAGAATATGAGGGGGCCCAAAGTATTCTAAATAGAACATGGCAGGTACAAACGCCTGTTACCGAATTTTCAGTGATGTGGCGGCTGATATAAAGTGTATTTAGGACCCCTGATGGTACTGTAATGGTGTTATTCCTGCCCTTCTGAAATGGCCTAGGTTTTGGGGGATTATGATAGGTGTTGGATTAATAGGATCATGCCCATTGACTGCTCATGATAAATCATTTATTTGTGTAGCTTTACACAACACATTCTATTAATACAAAAGAAAATATAAAAGCCTATTTCAAAACCTTTTAAACCTCATGCCCTAAAAAAAATCCAAGTGTTTGTCTGTGACTCTACAAGGTCAACAATAATAGGCTTTATGTAATGCTCTTGACTCTGTTTACTAACCAGTTTTATTCCTTGTAAAATGACAAGGGCCAAGGCTACAAGAGAGTAACGGTAACCCTATTTAGATCAAGTCCGACCTATTATCATGGACATTAGATCTGTGTCATTGTGTTCCATTCTACCTTTACCTAGCTGCAACATTTCATCTGTTCAATGCTTTCCATTATGTTACTTGAGGAATACCAGGAAAATGAGAGTTATCTTCATAGAACACGAGTAAATTTTTCTGTATCTTCTCATAACACAATAGTAGAGGGGAAGAGATGAATCATTACATTATACTTCACTAGAGAAAAGGGTCTGTTTCAGGGTTTATAAGCGTGCACTTGGCCCACTACAAGATGGAGTCGTAAAGAAGCGTCCCAACCTGTCAATCACCGTATAAAAGAGATTTCACACTTAAAGGTGCAGACATTGAAGTTTATTAATCACCAATTCATGATACTGGAGAAAACCGCCTATGTACATGCAAGTACGGCGCATGCCGGGTGTTTAACTATGGCGGGTGTCTACTGTTTTACACAGTAAACAACCGGCGCTAATGTCTCCGATGGGTGCCCGGACCCATCGATGGCATTAACCCTTCCGGCGCCTCGGTCAAAGCAGACCGAGACGCCATTTTCCCGGTGGCGCGTGGGTGCCGCCATTTTCTTTGTGATCACCAGCACCTGGAGTAAGCTCTGGGGCCGGCATCATGTTGCTATGACAGCCGGGAGCCTTGTCAAGGCTCCCCGGCCTGTCGTTCTATTGCTTCTATTGCAGGCTATGCTAGATAGCCTGCAATAGAAGCACCAGTATTTTGTAATGCATTGCAATGCATTAGCATTGTAATGCATTGCATTAATGATCAGACCCCCTGGGGTCTAAGAAATGCAAAAAAAAAGTTTTAAAAAAGTTTAAAAAAAAATATTAAAAGTTCAAGTCACCCCCCTTTCCCTAGAACACATATAAAAGTCGGTAAATACTGTAAAACAAATACATGTTAGGTCTCCCTGTGTCTGAAATCGCCCACTCTACAAATCTATAAAAATATTTTTCCTGTACGGTAAACGCCGTAGCAGAAAAAAGAGTCAAAAGTGCCAAACCGCCATTTTTTCACTGTTTTGCTTTTGATAAAAATTTGAATAAAAAGCGATCAAAGCAATAGCAATTACCCAAAATAGTAGAACTCAAAAGTACACCCACCCCGCAAAAAAAGACGCCCTATGCATCCCCGTACACAGACGTATGAAAAAGGTACGGGTGTCAGAATATGGCGACTTTTTTTAACACCGTTTTGGATTTTTTTTAAGGGGTTAAAATATCAATAAAACCAAATAAATTTGGTATCCCTGGAACCGTACCAAAACATAGAATACAGGGGACATGTCATTTTGGCTGCACAGTGAATGCCATAAAACCGAAGCCCGTAAGAAAGTCGCAGAAACGCATTTTTTCTTCAAATCCCCCCATTCTGATTTTTTTTTTCAGCTTCCCAGTACATAATACAGAATAATTAATGACGGCATCATGAAGAAAAATTTGTCCCAGAAAGATTAAGAACTCATATGGCTCTGGGAGCGGAGAAATAAAAAAGTTATGGGGTTTAGAAGGAGAGGAATCAAGAACGAAAATCGAAATATGCCATCGGCGGGAAGGGGGTTAAGAAACACTAAAATAAATCCAGAAAAATAATTGTGGTCGCCGGTAACAGATTCTTAGAACAAGCACAGGGAATAAATTATGGAATCATGAAAAACAAACAAACAAAATAAGGCTCCAACACATCACTAGGACTTTGCTGCACCACCTCTGGCTTTTCTAACTGCTTGCAGTCTCTGAGGCATTGACTTCATGTGTGATAAACACTTTCTATTGGTTGAAAGGTATGTGGGTGGAGCTTCTGATCAGATATTCGAATGTGGCATTATGGAGAACAAAGATTGGAAGGTGTATGATAGACACCATGATAGCACTTAAGGGTCAGTAGTTACAAGAATCATAACGGGATATCAAAGAAGGGTTCCTCTGATAACAAATAACCCGGCCTGTTTTGATGGTAATAGCTTTTGATTTCAGTAAATGTGACCTCTTATTCCTGTAAATTCCATAAATGACCATTTTCAGCTCTTTACAATCTATAGAATGTTTAGAATCTCTGATGTACATAATTTGGTACGGAGGATTGTGATTGTTTAATTTGTGAAATTGTTTTTATTATTGGGAGGTTTGTCCAATACAATGTAATTTATACTGTAATGGTTGAAGATTTGAACTTTATCCTGACTGTCATTTGCATCCACCATTTTGGAAATCCGAGAAAAATACTCTTTGCATTAGGAATTTGGAATGCAGTATAATAACAATATATCTGTCAGGTTGAGGTGTCACTGCCGCTCCTTGTCTTAATCCTTGCCCTGCTTCACCCACTTTTCTCAATAGTGACAAGTATTTTTGGTTCATTTTGGCACAAACAGACATAAACCATAAATATTCCACCTTTGTACTAAAGAATTGTTGTGACCAGATCATTAAATTCCTGCCCATTGTGTGTGAAACCACCAAAGGGAAGAATTTTATGGGTGAATTAAATTTTTTACATTCATAGTACTAACATGTCAGCGTCTTCTATCTGGTCTCTTGATTTTTATTACAAATGGATGTTTTATGGGTATATGAAATATTAGATTCCTGTGATATTGTGCATCAGGTTGTAATCCAAGCTCAGTATCAAAAAAGGAATAAAATCAGCTGTAGTAGACGTCCACACATAGGTCAACGACAACACATGATATGCTGTGTACCAAAAGGTTCTCTTAAAACCACTGAAGCTATTCTGTCCAAAAAATTGATATGGCTGTAGTGGTAAAAAGTATATGGTTATTGGAGAAAAGGTAAAGATGTTGAGCACTATGGGCACTAAACCGACAGCATCCCATATGGACTAGTGGTTAAAGAGGTTGTCCCATCTCAAGGATCCTATCTATACTGCTAGCTTATGTGGATTTAAGACTTTTCCTAAATACATTGCTTAAGCAAAACTGGTTTGTTTGGCCGCTATCTGAGATTCTTCACTTCATTGTTTGCACTTTGTTTCCATAACCACGGACCTGGGGATGATCTTATCTCCCCGCCCAGGACAAGTGATGTAGCTCCCTGCTCTCAAGAGGGAGGGGGAGCTGAGTGCTCAGTGCTTGTATTTCTGGGCTCTTTATCTCTGCGCCCAGGAAAAGTGACGTAGCTCACTGCTCTCAGGAGGGAGGGGGAGCCGAATGCTCTGTGCTTGTATTTCTGAGCTCTCTATCTCTCCGCCCAAGACAAGTGATGTAGCTCTCTGCTCTCAGGAGAGGAGAGGAAGCTGAGTGCTTGGAGAAGCTTGTATTTCTGAGCTGTTTATCTCCTGCTTTTCTAGTTATCAGTCAGCTAATTGAATTTTGCTGATAAGGGCAGAGATGGGGAGTCCATTAAACACAGACCTAAAAGTGAGTGGAATTCTTGCATGGGCTTATTTTTCTCTCTACATTAAAATGACATGAACAAGTCTAGCCGATTGTGCATACGTTTAAGGAATTTGGATGGGACAGCTGTTACTTGTACAGCCAACAGATATCGGTTGTGTATAGCCAGCGTATGCTGATGGCAATGCCTAGGTATGGTGCCAGACTATAGCAAGAAAAGAACAAGAATGGTGAAACCTGCTGGTCTTGGAATTCAACAGTATTCATTTTGACAATAAAGAGTGAATTTTGTGCTTATGCACAACAGAACTATCTGGTCATACAAATGTGTTATTGTACAATGATAAAGCTAAAGGCAAAAACACTTAGTAAAATCTTCAGCAGTAAAATTCACTGTCTTATTTGCAACAAAGGGGTTAACCTTGATAGTACATCTGCTACTCTCAGTACCTCTCTGGCACTCGCTGTGTGGGATGCTTTCCCATTAAACAAAGTCAGCCAAGCAAAGCAGATCTCATATAAATTACTTTTACAGAAAAAGGCTTCAAGCAAGGTCTCCCCAGCAGCTATAAGGGTCTTGTTAACCCCTATGTGAACAGTACGTAATGAATGTCAGGCGGTGTTTTATGAACAACAGTGAAATGTCGAATCATGAATTCAGTGTATTCATTCACACGTGCTGTATTGTAAACACTGAATTGTGTAGTATCTAGGATTTATCTACATACAATGTGTTTAGGAATAAAATTGGGTCTGAAAAAGGTTCAATGTAAAAGAAAGCCAAGCTTGCTTATATTTTGAATTTGGTTTCTGAGGACTGTTCTCAGTGTAAATGGCGGGCATGTGATCTTCTGCCACTATGAAGGGACTCTTTCCTTACCTTTTCTCTTGACTCAACCTATACCGAAAGGTGTGACGCCAAGTGACCACATGATTTTGTGATGTCTATCCAATATATTGGTTGTTTTGTGACCTTCAGCGTGTCAAAGGTTTTATTAGCTTGTATTGAATTTGTTTAGTGGGAAATTTCAATCCTGAACCAAATTAGAGTTAAGGTAAGGATAATAATAATAATAATAATAATAATAATAATAATACATGATATTGATATAGCGCCAACATATTCTGCAGCACTTTACAAGTTGTAGGTTTCAAGTACAGACTAGGGTTGAGGGATCGAGAAAGATCAGATCCTGATCGGTGATCGAGCAAATTTCACAAGCTGGGAAATGATCGAAAACCGGATTTTAAAAACGATCCTGAAATCTCAAGATCAGCTCAACTCTAATTATTATATTTCAGGATCGTTTTTAAAATCCGATTTTCGATAATTTCCCAGCCGATCCCAATTGTGAAATTTGCTCAATCGCCAATCGGGATCCAATCTTACCGAATTGGCAATCGAGAAAATTTCACGATCGGGATCGGCTGGGAAATGATCGAAAATCAGATTTTAAAAATGATCCTGAAATCTCAAGATCGGCTCAACCTTAGTACAGACAAAATGAGACATTAATAAGTATTAAGTCAATTCACACAATGTGACTGAGGGCCCGGCTTGTAAGAGCTTTTAATCTACGAGGTAGTGGGGGTAACATTGGAGGTAGCATTGCTTACACAATGTTGCAGCCATTTTTGTGATAACGGTTATTTCCATTACAAATATAAAGCTGTATGGACACATTTATTATTTTTGTACTGAGACTGAAATCATATTGATCTTGTAGTAATGCAGAGACACAAATTATTTTATAGGGGTTGTCCAGCCATGGGAATTAAAAAAACAAAAAACCTTACAAATCCCCCACTTCTTCCATTTTAAGATCTTGGAGCCACTCCTGGTATTGGTATCCGGGCCTATAAGCATAATGTCCCAACATGGACCTGTGGCCTCTGGATCTAGTCATTATTCTCTACAGTGGTCACATGTCCATGATGAAAAGCCATTGCTGGAAACCAGAGAACAGTGGGGGATATAGAATACAAATGGAAACAATGAAGTCTACTAAGGATATGTTCATACATAGAAGACATACAGAAAACCTGACAACTTTTGGCATGGATTTTGGCATGTTCCTTTTTTTATTTGGCTTTTTGGGCTAGTCGGAGTGTGACCCCCTACTACAATTTTGGTGCAGAACTACAGTAAGATAAGACATAAAGCGTCTTTTCTCAGAGTTCTGAAAATAATGTGTCAAATGTGAGGATTTTTTACATGAATTCTCCAAAAGTCTGAAAATATTCTAAGATGAGTATTACTTCTTTCATTATTTTTTGAGATGAGTGAGTAGTATTCAATCAAATACTTCGCTCCCATAGGAATGCGTGTAAGTGTCCGAACACCAAGGGGTTAAGCGCAGTGAATATTTGATGTGCTTAACCCCTTGGTGTTCGGCCACTTACACACATTCCTATGGGAGCGAGGTATTCGATCGAATACTACTCTCTCATCTCTAATTATTTTATAATATTTTATGGTTTAAGAAACCTTTACATGGCCGGAGAGCCCCTTTAAACTTCGCATATTACCTGAATATTATTCACTAAATTCCTTTGCCACCTGCAGGTAATGTTTTTGTTTCCAAAGGTTAAGAAAGGGCCAGACAGTTCTGGGGTCATGAAGGTATCTTCTGCTCCATTACACCACTGAATAAAAAGCTGTTGAAATGGGTTACTATTAAGACAGTAAACTATTCACTATCGAGAGTCGCCGTCGACCATTCCCATGGAATACGGTGGCATCGAGGCGGCTTCAGGCCTTAGATAACATCACTTCAAGCCTCGAAAACAGATTCTGTCCATCCATTTTCCCCTCGTGAACCCATGATAGCTTTTTATAAACTCCTACTTCTAATGGGGTGAACTGTGAAAGGAAAGATTGGGCCTGATACCTTTGTGAAGGCTTAGTAAGCGACCCCGTGGGATCTCAGATAGAAAATATTACATTACCTAAAACATTTTCTGTGACAAGGGTCAGCACACCAGCACAAACATCGGTTCCCCTGCATTGAATCATTTATTTATTTTTCTAGTTTTTTTTTTTCTATTTTTCAAATGTATTTTATTTGTATCCTTTACAGAAATAATTTCTAATATGTTGTCGCTCCAGGTATCAAGAGATTTAATGGGGAATGGTTCTGCTTAGAAAGACACTCTTCTTTTCCATGGTACACCTGGGGATATCTGGATAGTTTGTTTTCCAACATTTTGTTAAGAAAACAGTGAGAGCAAATCCCTGAGAACAGATTCTAATAACTGAGTGGATCTGATATACATTAGGGTGGAGATATGGGGATAGAGATCAGATCCCGATCGGCGATTGAGCAAAGGAATTCCGATCCCGATCTTTTCCGGTGGGATCGAGGTCAGAAGTTATCTCAAGATCGACTCACCCCTATTCATGTATATATCATTAATAGGGTGGAGCAATCGGGATCCGGAAAGATCAGATCCCACAAATTTCACGATCGGGATCGGCTGGAAAATGATCAGAAATCAGATTAAAAACTATCTCAAGATCGGCTCAACCCTAATGTGTACAGTTTCCTATGATCACTTGGTCATAAGCTTAGGTAGAACGAGGTAGCAGTCACACCCAGGCCATGAATCATTAGGGGGATGAACGTCATTTGTGTCACATACCAGCATTATAAATGGTAGATGGAGACCTATTACATATTTGCATTGGAAATAGGAACATAAAGTTAAGCCTTTACAGTGTATAGTGAACCCTACCATAGCCACCATAGAGATAGCTAAAGCGGCATCTAGTCGCGGCTAGCCGTTTTTGGATCGGACTCTGCTTCAAAATCTGGATTAAAAAACCCTGTGTGAACTTACCCTTAAGCATCAGAGTCAGACTTGTAGCATGAGTGAACTGATGTGTTTTACCCAGTACATTGCTTTATCTATCTTGTTCTAATTGTCAGATAAAGTTGAATATTTCTCCATAGTGTTTACCTGTGGTTGCCCAGATTATAGACCTATTCTCTGTTCAGACTGATGGCTCAGTCCCTGCTCCCAGCCATCTATATTCTCTTCTCTTCCTCTTCCTGCCTATTGTTTCCAGTGCTGACCCTGATAAATGCCAGAAAAGATTCCTGATCAGTGTCTCTTATCTCTGTATGTAAATCCAGAGATAACTTGGCAGTGTACACCAGGTTCACACTAGCTTCAGACTATGGTAACACATGGAGTCAGATGGACTCCATTGACTATAATGGGGTCGGCAAGTGTCCGTCATTTTAAAACCAAAACTGATAGAGGTAAAAGTACCACATGTAGGACTTCTTCCTCCATCAATTTTCAGGCAGACACTGCGATGGAGACTCTGGCGCAGATATTAATGTAGTCTTACAAGCATGAGCACATTGCTGGACTAAGCTTAAAGGGATTCAATCATCAAAAAGCTGTTTCTTACCCCTAACACATAGGAATAGCCTTAAGAAAGGCTACTCTTCTCCTACCTTTAGATGTCTTCTCCGCACCGCCATTCGGTAGAAATCCCGGTTTTCTTCTGTATGCTAATGAGTTTTCTCGCAGCACTTGGGGCGTCGCCAATGCTGTGAGAGAAATCTCCAGCGCTGCCTCTATTTTCGCATGGAACGGTCTCTCCCTGTGTCTTCTTCCGGCGCTGGCTTCAAACTTATAGGCATCCGCAATCGACTTTACCGTCGGGCCTCGGGCAGAGCTGACTGCTCATGCCCGTGGCCATTTTCTTGTGGCCGCTTACACAGTAAACTGGTGTTTACATTTGGCTATATATTTGGTTAAAGAAACGGGAAACTTCTCCATTTTGGGATTTGTTCCTATTTAGCTATTAAATATACGGATGTAATAAAGAATGAAATGATATTGTTGTGAAGGGGCATTTAGGCTAGGATGAAAATTTCTAAGATGTAAGATGTCAAGTAGTCAGTCGATCACATAGTGAAAAGTTAGGACTTTTTTTTTTTTATATTTTGACTTTTAAGAATCGTATCATCTCTTATAACACATCATTTCCATCCATAACGTTCTTGGCTAAAGCCTCACATATGAAGCTAATAAGATCAGTGCTCTTTATAGTTGTAGCAGCCATTTGATATAACTGAAAGGGCTGCGGAGTACTCCCTTCCTTGGCTTTGTCGATGTATTGAAAGCATAAGGTGTAGTTTATAGCACTCTGTCGTCTCTCATGTTGTTCTACATGATGCCAAAAAGAGAAACAATTCAGAACGAGAAGGAGTATGTGTTCAAACTAAGTCTAAAGGACACATAAAGTAAGAGAATAGTCAGGTGACTTAGAGTACAGCAGCACCAGCACCTTGTAATAGCAGGACATGTAGTCAGCTATAAATCGAAGCAATGAAAAGAGAGAGAACTCACAGGAACTATAGTGCTTTAGAATTTATAATCCCACCCACAAGCCTTGGTAGCATAAAAACAACTGTGCAGGACAAGAAAAGTGCTTTAAGGCCAATGTATGTCATTGTGAAGGAGGCGTTATAAGTTCATGACTGCACATTTAGAAAAAGACTGAAAAAGTATGGTGACTAATAAAAGTACAAATGCTCTTGAACAATATCCTTAGACTTAGGAGGTCAAGGTGGAAGTAAATTTTGATAATTTTAGGGGAAACTTCATTCCCGACTCCAAATCTGTCAATTATCCATCTCCAGAAATCTAGTAACTATAACTTGTAGTATACTCCCTTACTGGCTATACAATAATAAACGCCCAGTTTGTGATATCATTGTGCCAGCCTGTGTAACATCATGGGCGCCTTGTAGGCTGCATGCCTGTAGTATCCTGGAGTGTCTGTTGGTGCAAGGAGTCGATGACTATAGTGTTTACTTAATTCTTGCCCTGAAGAATATGGAACAGAGCGTGTGCAAGTTTTTTAGGACACTTATTATGGCTGCAAAAAAAAACTTTTACCGATACTGGGCTCCAGGGGTACATTCTTGCTGGGTTGGGGGGTCCTCAGCAAGGAGCATAACTAATGTCGCACAGGCCCTGGTGGAAAGCTTGACTCTGGCGCCCTTGTGTAACCATCTGTTATGTCGTATTCATACATGCTCTTCTCTTTTTCTTAAGATGTTGGTATATTCACAATTCTATTTTTCTCTTTTTTTTTTTTTTTTTTTTTTTTTTTGTTTTGCCTTGGTATCAGCCCTCCTCTCATTAGGCCCAAATGTTTTTGTTTAGCAGGAGACTATCAGTCCAGTGAGACCACATAGTAAGGTGTTGCACTTGTGGGGTGTGCGGACCATAGTTGGAGGGCTTTGCCTGGCAGTTGGGGTACTGTTGGGCTGCTGGGTCGCTCCCCCTGTTAGTACTGTGCTGCTACAGTATAGGTGGTTGCCATGTGATGTCACACTCTGTACAGTATCGGCCCACTAGACAGAGGTTGCCCTGAAGTGGTCTAACAGCTGGGAACCCCACAGATCAGCTGCACTGAGAGAGGCTCCAGTAAGGTTTACATGCCAGGCACTGCACTGCTCAATCGCAGTGCAAAGTGTAGCAGTAGATTTAGGTACTGAAGCACTGTCCATAGACTTCAGTGGAGGGAATATCTAAAGTTGCACCACAAGTGAGCACAACAGCTCTTGGCATGTAAACAATACCGGTGTGTGCTGTATCTAAACAGCTGATCTGTGTGAGTCCTGGCTGTCAGACTCCAGCAGATCTAACAAAACTTCTGGGTGACTATACATAGACACATATAGCACAGATATCTGAGAAAGAATTGTGAAATATTGTTTCTTTAGAATAAACTGGTCATCTGATGCCACATATCGGGATATGTTGATCAAGAGAAATGAAAACAACTTTAAAGCCATCTCGTGCGTCCATCACAGGAACACATCACATGCTTATTTGAGATCTGACGATCTTATCAAATAATGCATCTTCCATCCTTCATCTGTGTCCTTGCCATTGAGGAGTGCGCACCCGTTTTTTTCATCACTGTCTGCACCAGCCTTCTGACACCGACATCATACGGCCACCGTTTGCCAGTCGGTCCACCAGGGTGTCTTGCGACCCTCACTCTAGACCAGTGGTTCTTAACCTTGTTTGAGGTACCGAACCCCCCAGTTTCATATGCACATTCACCAAACCCTTCTTTAGTGATAAATCAAATATGATTTATTTCCAAATTCAAGACATAGGTATATGTTTTTTTACTGGTACACAAAAAGAACCATGCATATAGCCTAGGGTTCGATCGAACCCTTGTTAAGAACCACTGATCTAGACGATTCTGTCTATACAATATATTGTGGACCCCCAGGACATTGGGAAGCGGATCACTTCCAGTCTAACTTGGACTGGGACACCGCACTGAACTATATACTGTCCCGACAAGAGCGCGATCCATTCTGTGCTTTTTTTTCCTCCTATACGCTGTAAATCAATCTTGGTGGATAACAAAGTGGCTTTTCTCACCTAACTGCTTCTATTTTTATACACATCCGTGTCTAAGACATTGGCCCAAGCATATACAGTATGTTTGAGTGTAAATGAGCTCTAAGCTATAGGTTGTGACCTAGACACTTGTGTACAAAGAGAACGCCTTGAATATCTAAATAAAGGACGTATTTGTTGGCCCTTTACAAACAAAGGTATAAGAAAATGTTTGGACTGATACGCGATCGGTTTCTTCTTCTGCAGTGACGTCAATGAGCACAAATATCACTACACAGAGCACAATGGTGGATTCTTATAATGAGGACTTGAATGATGTCAGACCTCTCCCTCCTGAAAGCCGCGTACATGCGTAGAGCACTCCATTAGCTATTCAGGATGTGTTATCACTTGTTTTCGCCTCTGGCTTACAGCACAGTTAAACATGTTTGTACTTTTTGTATAATTGATGTCATTAAGAAACAATCCTACCTGTGCAGCTAAATTGGCCCTTTGGTATTCTATGGGTTAAAAAGGCAATGCATTGCTGCTACCCCCCGTATATTTATGTGGAACTCACAAATGCAACATATTGCTTCATATATAGCCCAATGCCCTAGATGCTCACTTTAAGAGGGGTGGAATTAATGAGGCCGCTGCCGCTCCTGCTGCAGTTGTATGCAAGACACGCTCAGCTCCTGGAATTCTTTGTCTGTAGACAGAGATCTCACTTTACAGAGTTGGCTGCCGCTCTGTCTCCAGGACTGATCCTTAGAGCAGATAATGAACACAAGAATCGGAGAAGGAGGGGTAGTGGGAGAATGAAAGGGGAGGGGGAATAAAAGGCGAATGGGATGAAGGAAATAGGAAAAAGACAGGCAAGTTCAGCAAAGCACATAGAAGATATAGCGAAGAAACAGGAAAGATTGAAGAAATGAGAGTTTAGTTTGAGCACAGTATAGCGGCTTTACATTCAGAAATATACTCTATTTTTAAGCCGATGTGGCGATCTCTGTGACACGTACGAAGACTAGAACTACTCGATATTTCACAATGACCTGAATTCTAGTATGCTACAGGGACTCCTGTGTTTATATATATATATATATATATATATATATATATATATATATATATATATAATGTGAGAAGGTGAAAGGTGGGGTGCTATAGGGTATAGTCATGGTATATCACCCCCAGATTCCTCACTTATGTGTGGTCCAGGGCGGATCTTGAATAAGCTGCAGCGGAGGTGTGGGTCATAGGTGAGTTACTGGGCCATAAAAGGCTGCAGAGCCTGCACTTCATGTTGGATCCTGGGAGGAGGAGAAGTGGTTGGGTCTGTCCTGACACTGAGATTCCCGTGTTACGGTACAGTGTTGTTTTGGTTGATCCATGTGCTTGGTAGTAAGTAGGGATGCAAAAAGAGAAAGACATGGCCCGCACATCCCAGTGTTATACATGATCTAGTGCTTCTCAGCAAATTCTACAATACTGAACATGAGGTTCTTAGTATAGATATTGATCAAGGTGTATAAGCCCACTAGCCACTTCACGGCGGCCTCTTTATAGTGGGTCCCTACTCTACTGGGTGCGGCGCCGCACAGCAACCACCACAATCGCAACACGGCGGGCAACCCAGTGGTCCAGCAACACCCCTACCACCAGACTAAGCCCCCAGGCTCTGGGCTGCGCCACCCCACAGACACAGCACCACAGAAGCAGCAGACACCATGCAACACCGCACCATGTGAGCAGATCTTAAAAATTCACCTTACTATGTTGCCCCAGTCAGAGGACTGAGAGCTAGTAGGTGGGTCCTTTTTTTTTTTTTTTTTTTTTTTTTTTTTCCTGCTGCTTCTGTGGTGCTGTGCCCGCGGGGTGGCGCGGCCCAGAGCCTGGGGGCTTGGTCTGGTGGCAGGGGTGTTGCTGGACCACTGGGTTGCTTGCCCTGCGGGCGCTGTGTTGTGGTTATGGAGGTCGCTGTGCAGCGCTGCACCCAGTAGTGTAGGGACCCACTATAAAGAGGTCGCCATGAAGTGCTAGTGGGCTTATGCACATTGATCAATATGTATACTAAGAACCTCATGTTCGGTATTGTAAAATTTGCTGAGAAGCACTAGATCAATGTATAAGGTTGGGATGTGTGG
Organism: Leptodactylus fuscus; assembly: GCF_031893055.1. Lineage (NCBI taxonomy): Eukaryota > Metazoa > Chordata > Amphibia > Anura > Leptodactylidae > Leptodactylus > Leptodactylus fuscus. The sequence goes on from NC_134274.1 coordinate 37,338,247, forward strand.
GCCATGTTTTTCTCTTTTTGCACATAAATAGTAAGTAGGGTTGAGCGATCGGGATTGGAAAAGATCGGATTCGAATCGGCGATAGAGTAAATTTCACAATCATTATCGGGATCGGATGGAAAATGATCGGAAATCAGATTTTAAAATCGATCCTGAAACCTCAAGATCGGCTCAACCCCACTCCATAAACATAAATCAACTAGGGTTGAGCGATCGGGATCGGAAAAGATCTGATTCCGATCGGCGATCGAGTAAATTTCACGATCAGATGGAAAATGATCGGAAATCGGATTTTAAAATTGATCCTGAAATCTCAAGATCAGCTCAATACTAGTAGTAAGCCACATGTACAGTTAGTATTTTCTGTTTAGTTAGTGCTCGGATGAGCAGGTTTTGTTTTTTTTATGCTTGAAGTTAAGGCTGTATTTTATTTTGCTTATCCTGTGCTTGACGTAAAGGTTTATTTATTTTGCTGTTTTATTAAAAAAAAATGTTCATTGTGAACCCTATATTGTGCTGACAATCTACAAAAAAAAAAAAAACATATTGTAGGATAGCAACAATCTCCACACACCCCCACCCCCCATGCATGAAAGAGAAACTAGCACTTGATGTTTTTAGTTTGTCTTATGATCCCAGCCATGTTGCAAGAAAATTCTGAACTTGACTTAGAGGAGTGTTATTTTTCAGCAGATGGTTCTAAAGACAGTTTTTGGGGTTTTTTCCCATCAAGGAGCAGTAATTTGCATGTATTTCCCATAATTCCTAGAGAAGCACGAGTTGCCTTTTAAGGAAGGCTTTCTCCCCTTTCACCAACTCCAAGTCTTTGCAACCTTTAATAGGCACAGTTCCATTGATTCTGGCACAGTTGGAATTATTCCTCTAGCTCCCACCATTCCTGAGCAATAATTTCTGTTCGTTTCTGAACCCAATATACTTCTTTACTGTCAGGTGGGTGGGCCTGGGTTGTCTGCTCCAGCCTAGGACCTACCATCCAACAATAAATAGTCTCTCTACCATATTGAGTGCTGAAATTAATAACATTAATTACTCAGGAGCGGTGAGGGGTAGAAAAATAATTCCATAATCAGTGGGGCTGCACCTATTAAAGGATATAATAGACAAAGGTGTTGAAAGGTCCTCTTTAAATCTCCCTATGCCTGTATGAAGGTCTCCACAAGAAGTTGGAGCAACACGGTGGTTCAGTGGTTAGCACTGCAGCCTTGGAGAGCTGGAGTCCTGGGTTTGAATCCTGCCAGGAACAACATCTGCAAGGAGTTTGTATGTTCTCCCTATGTTTGCGTGGATTTCCTCCCATAGTACAAAGACATACTGATAGAAAAAAATGTACATTGTGATCCCTATGGCTTATTATTTTGGAAGAATAATATTAGTTGGTCACTGATAACTGTGGACCTTTTACATTTGGAAAGAAAAAGAAATCCTTACTAGAGATGAGCGAGTACTATTCGAAACGGCTGTTTCGAATAGCACGCACCCATAGGAATGAATGGAAGTGGCCGGCTTGCCGACGGCCGGCCGCTTAACCCCCTGCGTGCTGGCTACATCCATTCATTCCTATGGGTGCGTGCTATTCGAAACGGGAGTTTTGAATAGTACTCGCTCATCTCTAATCTTTACCTATTCACTTGCCTAGTTCATAGTCTACTGCCACCACTTTCTGAAAGAGCTTGCATAGTTTGATATGGTTTCCGTTTTACTGATTTAACCCATAGGTTGCATTATAGATATTTCTGTGTACAGCCTGGAACTGGTCTGCTTCCAAAAGCCATACAAAAGTGTACTGACGTAACTAATACAGCGCACAAAGTTACTAATTTATATGGGAATGATAGTTTTTCCAGTCAATAGGTTATAGGTAGGGTTGAGCGATCGGAATTGGAAAAGATTGGATTCCGATCAATGATCGAGTAAATTTCACGATTGCGATCAGAATTCCGATCCTGATCTTTTCCGGCGGGATCGAAGGCAAAGGTTATCTCAAGATCGACTAACCTATTCATGTATATATCATTAATAGGGTTGAGGGATCGGGAAAGATCGGATCCTGATGAGCGATCGAGCAAATTTCACGATTGGTATCGGCTGGAAAATGATCGGAAATCGGATTTTAAACCCTAGTTATAGGTGTCTTGGTATCTGTATCTGTAATAAAATTCCATACCATACATTTTCAGCACAGTGGAAGTGAGATCCATCTACTTTCTCACCTATAATAGTCATCTTTAGGTTTTTTTTTTTTAAGAAACAACTTTATAAATTGACCAGGAGTAAAAAAATATGGTCATGCTAAAAGGAGGGGGGCGGGGGGTTCTGCACTTTTTCCTAAGCCAGGTGCTTTAGCAATAAATGAGAAAATCAGACTTACTCGGCAGAGCACATACGGCCCAAGGAGCAGCCCCAGGCACTTTGTTCTGGCAGCGCTAATTGGACTGAGAGGACTCGGGGCTTAACATTGCCTATGGCTCTCAGTCCAGCAAAAAGGTTCAGAGGGTATATAATAGGAACGAGTGGTGGTGTACAGCAGTCAGATGACCAGACACTGACACTACTTAGTGATTCCTGTCAGTGGTAATGCCAATGAAACAAATCAGTTCTAGTCAATGTCTTCAGACCAGATTAAAATGAAGTCTACAAGTGACCTAAAGTATTGGATAGCACTCACCTGCAAACAGGTACAGCTGTACATATTTATACACACCATATAGCATGGATGGGGTGCAAAATAATTGTAAAAAATGGCGCAGAATAAAGCGTACAGAATGGAACTGAGAATTACGTTAGCTGTACGAATACTGTCTGTGTGCCATAGACCATGTTCTCTCAATATGTGATGAGGGGAGGTCCAACACCAGGGACCCCCACAGATCAGTGGACTGAATGGATTGCAGTTTGTGGGGGAGCTCCAGAAACATAGATGATATTTCATGGTTTTTTTCCTGGGAATGCTTCTTCAGCTAGTGTAATGGATTTGCAGTACCAGAACTTTACCTAGAATCATCCCATAGCCAAGGTTTGTGACCGCGTAATGTTTATTTACAGGGGCAGATTTACTGCTGTGGTTTCAAATTCAATGGCACCAATGCCATTGAGTTGCAACTATTAAATGTGCCAAAAAAAACACACGAATGACATTTGTTTGCTGTCTGTTTCTATTCATGGACCCATCTGAAACATGGAGAGAAATATAACCTGCCCCAGTCCGTATAATAATCAGTTGGTCCATGTTTTGTCAATGGAAAATGATGATGGCACATGGACAAAAACCATTTGGATGTAAATAAGGGAGATATTATGTGACCATCAGCTGAGATGGATTTATCTGTAAGCATTTTGAGGAATGTTTGTAAAACGTATAACCCTTCGTTCACATCTGTGTTCGGTATTCCACATGGGGACCACCCAAACAGAATACTGAACGCAACTGCAAGCGCTGTGCAGTAAAAGCACATGGACCCCATGATTTGTGCTTGCCACGCGCTGCCTGCACGAATCATGCGGACAGGAAAGTAGATTGTGAACTACTTTCCTATCCACACGATCCCTGTGGAGATCTGGCGGCAAGCACACAGACCCCATTATAGTCTATGGGGTCCGCGTGCTTTCACTAGCGCACCGCTTGCAGTTGCGTTCAGTATTCCGTGCAGGGGGGCCCTCATGTGGACTCTCCCAGATGGAATACCAACGCAGGTATGAACGAGGCCTAACACTGACGTTGAGGAGGGGTCTGTAGCAGTTCTGGTCACTAACTCTTCATTACTTGCTCTTATTTTGCTTGAAAGAACCTGAACTCCTTCACTTTATTAGCGGCATTTAAAATGTAAATAAAAAGGCTTTGAGGAGACGTAACAGTTTCCCTTGGTATCTGAATTATTCAATTATAATTAAAGCTATTAAAATACAGTTAATTAAAATTTTGAGATTGTTTTCTTTTGCACTGATCACAGACTCGCCGTTAGCTGTTTGATTCCTATTAAAAAATCATCATGCTTTGCTGTGCTCATAAACTCAGGAACTACACGCAGGTTTTTCATGGGATATTTCAATAAATAGATCAGATTAATGTTGTCGTTATATTGCGTTTGCTTCCAGGAGACAATCTGCAATTGTGCACACAATAGGCTAATCTACCTTAGGGACATGTGCAGGGAGTGTTAAGAACATATGTAATGCACAGAGTAAAGCCATTCGTTACAAAGTTTAATGCACAAAATAGGTTTTATCACTATTTATATAGTATATACACATGTTATGTTTTATATATGTGGTTGTCTATAGGATCCTTGTTTATGGGGAGAATGGGAGTCTAGATCAGTTTATGTGCCATGTACCAAAGGATTTTGTTTCCTATGGTAGGCAAGGCACATTTTATAATATTGTATACTTGCATATTTAACTATATATTAGAAGTTTTGTGGCCATGAATATTTTGTATATTTAACTTCCCATAGAAATTATAAAGTACATGAAACATGCAAACATTTTGTGCATAAATAATACCTCCATACTGTACACATACATAATACATTCTATATAGTCTGCAGTCCTGAAAATAACAGAGTACACCTGCTTCGATTACTACAACACACTTGACAAATTACAATGTGTCATTATTTATGCAACAAAAACTAGGCCAAAATAATACAGAAGCATTGTGTTTAAAAATAAAAACATCCACCATAATAGTGTAATGGATGATGGGACTTTAAATATGGCCCCAACTCAGTAGCTGAAGGTTCTCATGCCTGCCTTAGCAATATAACCATTGAGGAACAAACCTCAACTTTCAAGCCCCAAGGTTGAGGGGTGATGATTTGGGGTTGTTTTGTAGCCACAGGACTTGGGCACTTGCAGTCTTTGAGTCAACCATAAACTCTTCTGTATATCAAAGCATTCTAGAGTCAAATATGAGGTCCTCTGTCCAACAGCTAGAGCTTAGCCAAAACTGGGGCCTGCAACAGGACAAAATCCCCAAGTATACTAGCAAGTATAAAATAGGAGGGAAAAGATAGAAGAATCAAGAGGGTCAGTCTTATGTGTCTTGGTAGGGAGTTCCAGAGTATGGGGGATGCATGGGAAAAATCTTGGAGACGGTTAAGTGAGGAGCGGATGTGAGCGGAGTAGGAGGTCATTGGAGGATCTGAGGTTATGTGTGGGCACGTAGTGGGAGATTAGGTTGGAGATATATGGAGGGGACAGGTTGAGGATGGCTTTGAATGTTAATGTTAGTAGCTTGAACTCAATTCGCTGGGCTATAGGTAGCCAGTGGAGCGACTGGCAGAGGGGAGCAGCCGATGAAGATCGGGAGGAGAGGTGAATTAAGCGAGCAGCGCAGTTTAAGGTGGACTGGAGGGGGTCAAGGGTGTTTGCTGGGAGTCCATGGAGAAGGGTGTTGCAGTAGTCTAAGCGGGAGATCATGAGGGCCTGGACGAGCATCTTAGTGGTTTCAGGGGTGAGGAAGAAGCGGATTCGATGGATGTTCTTGAGTTGGAGGCGGCAGGAAGTGTTGAGGGTTTGAACATGTGACTTGAAGGATAGGTCGGAGTCCAGGGTTACCCCAAGGCATCGGGCCTGTGGGACAGGGGTAATTGTGTTTCCATTAACTTTGATAGATGGGTCACGTGGGGGGGCCATATGGGGTGGGGTGAAGATGATGAACTCTTTTTTTCTTCATATTGAGTTTGAGAAAGAGGGAGGAGAGGAAGGATGCTACAGCTGCTAAACAATCTGGAACTCTGGCCAGCAGGGAGGTAATATCTGGTCCAGAGATGTATATTTGGGTGTCATCGGCATAACAGTGGTATTGAAAGTCATGAGATTCTATGAGTTGGCCCAGGCCAAGGGTGTAGATGGAGAACAGGTGGGGTCCTAGGATGTAGCCTTGGAGATGAGGTGAGGAGGTGGTGTGCAAGTGGGAGATGCTGAATGTGCAGTCAGTGAGGTATGAGGAGATCCAGGAAAGGGCCAGGTCTGAGATACCAAGGGATGAGAGAATTTCTAACAGGAGAGAGTGGTCAACTGTGTCAAATATCAACTGTGTGAAATACTGGGGTGGGAACCTTAAGAGAGATGTCCATAAATGAATTGCCACAAATCACGTTGGACTCAATCAACATTGTAAAGAAGAGTGGGCCAAAGTTCTTGCAAGATGTGAGAAACTGATAGTCATATAGAAATGCAGTACTTAAAGGGATTGTTACTAAAGGTTGCTCTACAAGCTATTGATTATGGTTCACAAATGAGTTTTCCATTTTTGGATTTATTTTTGCTAAATAACCATTGACTGGTTGTAATTGAAGTCTTATTATTCATCTGAGGTTGTATTTACCTTATTGAAGACCCTCTAAGGACCAGATATTTTACATTGTCCTGTTACATAACACTATATAATTCAAAGAGGGTGTAAAACATGTTTCACTAGGGTTAATTTGCATAGATGAGGTTAAGATGTACTAAGGGAGCAAGGACAGATCACGTGCCTGTAGTTTTCAACACTTCTTTATGGTATCTGTGGCATTGCTCCTGTTGGCAGTTTCTGGCATTATCTATAGGAAATGTAGATCGCTATGCATTGGATGGAAGTACTATTATTTGTAAGGGAGATATGGCAGTATTTCTTTCGTGTGGGCACTATTTGTATGACAATAGTCGTTGAGGGGCATTCATCAATTGCACAATTTGTTTAACTTGTAATATTTCCATGCACCTAATTTGCTAAAAAGGTGCAAGAGCGTAAGGAATCTTGCACAAATTCATCTTAAGGCTAAGGCCCTACGTTGCAGAAATTCAGCTTTTTTGTTGTAGATTTTGTTGCTTTTTTGAGCCAGAGCCAAGAATGGCTATACAATGGGAAATATATAGGAAGTTCTTATACTTCTACCTTCTGCTTCATCCACTTGGCTCAAAAAAGCAGAAAAAAAAATTTGCAACAAAAAAAAAAATTGCGCAACGTGAGACCTTGGCCTAAGAAAGTTGTCATTTCAGTGCTGTCAGATATTTTGGGTTTTCACATGCTGGCTGAGGTCAGTTATGAACCAAATCCACTATGTTATAGTGTGAAGTTATTGGAAATTTCTGATGTGCTAACCTATATTCACAAGGAGATCCCGTGAGCTAAAATAACCCCTGAGTTTTTATATTTGTATTTTCTTGTTTCTTAATTGTTCCCTTTTTAAAGGTTGTAAATATGATAAAGCGGGGCCTAATCGGTTTAATAAACTATACATTTTAGCAGAAATTTTACATTTTAGATAAATGACTAGTGAAAAATGACTTTTGGGTGAGTCATTTATCTAAAATCTAAAATTTATGCAGTACATTAATGCAACCACACATCCCAATGTAGTCAGTGCTATCATTTTATAATCTCCTACAAGATTTTAATAGACTGACCCCGGCACACAAAATGAACGTTTCTTTACTCTTTTTAGTAGACTGAATTTGAAAAAAGCTCAATACCGCCCGTCTAGACATATAACTTTTCGGCATGAACTGCAACCGGTGTACATCAGGTAAAGTAACTATAATATTTAACACTAGATATGTGGGGGATATGTGCCAAATAGTGGTGTTTTACAGTCCCTGCAAAGTGGCAAATCCGGTCCACACATTGCAAAAAAATACCCAAAACGGAAATGCTGCAATTTCCAAAAATTTTGTGTTTTTGGAAATTGCAGCATATCCATTATACCTATGGAAACGGTGATGGTTACCACATAGGTATTGTCATGGAGAGGGACTTGGTGATCACCAGCCCAGTAACTGTGGGTGACTATGGCTGGTCAAATTCAAAGACTAAGTGCTAGCACTGAAGAACTCACACCATACAACAAGTGTTGGTTAGAGATGAGCGAACACTAAAATGTTCGGGGTTCGAAATCCGATTCGAACAGATGCACACTGTTCGACTGTTCGAACGGGTTTCAAACCCCATTATAGTCTATGGGGGGAAATGCTTGTTTCAGGGGTACGCAACATTCGATCAAATTCTACTTACCAAGTTCATGAGTGAGGGTCGGGCTGGATTCTTCTCCCTGCGCAGTGTCCCCTCGTCCTCTTCCAGCCTTGAATTCACTCTGCCAGGCATCGGGCCTAGGCAGAGCCAACTGCGCATGCCTGCACTACAAGTGGACATGCGCAGTTGGCTCTGCCCAGGCCCAGGCCAGAGCTGGAAGAGGACGCGGGGACACTGCGCAGGGAGAAGACTTCTAAAGGTAGGAGAAGAACCAGCGTTGATTGGCAATGTATAGCATTCTGCCAATCAACGCTGGTTCTACATCGAATCTTAACTTCGAACAGCTAGTAGCACTCGATCGAGTACGAGTATTTCGAATACTGTAGTATTCGATCGAATACCTACTCGATCGAGTACTACTCGCTCATCTCTAGTGCTGGTACAAGCTCAGTCTCAGCAGCGCACATACAGAGCCTTTACTGAGCATGTGCAGGTTTTTATATCCAGTTTCAGGATATAATTTTATTAGTTTTGACCTTCACAGTATAATTGACGAGAAAGTTTGCAAACAAAAATTGCAATTTTTTTTCCCCACAGTGCTTTTTGGCTGCAGCCCGCTACTTGGGGCCTTGGCCTAAGAATCTTTTGCATTTCTTTCTACCTATCTGACTATTCATGTAATTTATCATTTGTTGGCTCTAGTTTTGTCACCTTGTTGTTGGTCATAGGTCCAACCTTTCTATCTTCCGCCTTCTGCAGCCACTCCCATTTTTCACTTCTTCTCCCCTTTCCAAATACATTCATGGCAACAGTATCTTGATCCCTCCTTGAACTGAAAATACTTCTTAACAGGGGTACTGGGCTAAAAATATTGATGAACTATCACTAGGATAGGTTATCAATATCATATTGATGAGGTTCCGACACCCAGCACCCCCACCGATCAGGGATACCAATGACCCTACTAAAGAAATGACATTCAGCAAATTATTTGGAGGGGTGCAAAAGCAGAGGGGGTATCTTTGATATTAGCGACTATATTACTTTGTTCCAATGACAAATATACAGCAGCAGCATCATTGACAGAGCACATAAATAGTAATGGAACAACTTATGTTCTTTGTGATAAGAATCTCAATTAATTCTATAAGTACAAAAATTTTGGCCCAGTAGTCCCTGTCAGAAATTCTATTTTAAGTCTGTCAGCAATCTTCTTACATAAGGTATTGGGTAATTTTGCCACTGAAGCGATTTCTCATTTACATGAGGAACATTCAGGAAATGAGCGCTCCAGGGGGTACTGATTTGATGCAATGAGCCTCTAAATTTCCATGAATCATAAACTTGGTATGCTAACTATTAGACGCTTAATAGAACAAATTATTCCGACTGTAAAGAGTTTCTTTTAGAACTTCTAAAAAATTTTTAATCTGCAGTTATTTTCTATTTCGAAGTTAATTTCATGTGCATTTGAGGGGCACAGCCATGGGGTCCAATGTAATCCCCACTTATGTAAATATCTATATGAATGACTTGGAGGAACATGTGTTTACATATCCCATCATATCTTATCAATTTTAAGTAGTGGAAATACATAGATAATATTTTTGGGATTTGGAATATGCCATGGTCATATGCAAAGCAACTTTTGAAACCACAGATCTTGATAACTTCACAATGGTTTGTTCATCAGGATTAACACAGTTCCTGGATACCAAGAAATATATTTAGGGTGTTCAAGTGAACACAGGCTTACATGTCAAATCAATTGACAAAAACAAAAAAAGTCAACATCCAATAATAGGGTGAAATGTTTTAGATGGAACAAAGACAAGGGTCAAAGAAGACGACACACAAAACACAACAGAAACCACAAAGTGGGGGGAGGAGAAGTCCTCCCTAGAAAAAGTGGGGAGAGGTGACCAACGCACCAAGAATCACGTTAACAACTAACGCGAGGACCCCGGGAGGGAAAAAACCAAGCAAGAGCAGACCGGCTCCCCCCGAAGACCCCGCGCCACAAAAAAGAAGAAGATAACAGGTAAATGAACATACAGTAGACCGGCCAGGCCTAGAACTCAGAGGGAAGAGAATCAGCAAAAAAGAAGGAAAAATTCAAATCAATCAAACAGAATACAACAATAGCAAAAGCACCCCAACAAGGGGGGATAGATCCATCTCAGGGCGGTAGGGCAGCTCGCCCGGAGGGGCCATCACCAGCAGCCCTGTCCGGGGGGCGCTGGCGGGGCCGAGCCCTCCTCTGGGGAACCGGGCGTAGATAAGGAGCAGGGGCTCCGCCGGGAGCAGGCCAGCTAGGAATGTCCACTGGAGGGAGATGAAGGGCCAACATGAATGATGGGATCTCAGCAGGATGATGAAGGGTGAGAAGTTGACCATCTCTCCGGACCTGTAGACGGAAAGGGAAGCCCCAAGAGTAGGCGATGTTGTTGCGCACTAGGACATCCAGGAGGGGCTTCAGGGCTCTGCGCTTGGCCAGGGTAATACGGGAAAGGTCAGGTAGGAGTTGTATCGGCTGACCCTGGAAGAGGACTGGAGCAGAGTCTCTAGCTTTGCGAAGGATTTGCTCTTTAAGCTGATAACTGTGCACTCGGCAGATGACGTCTCTCGGATTGTCCTGGGAGGGAGTGCGGGGGCCCAGTGCCCTATGAGCGCGATCCAATTCTAGAGAGGAATCCGGGGAGGCACCCAGCAGGGAATTGAAAATGGAGCAGAGGGTACCTTCCAAGTGCCGAGGTTCAACCGACTCCGGAAGTCCCCGCACTCTGATATTGTTGCGCCTGTTTCGGTTCTCCAAATCATCCAAGGCGTCAGAGAGTCGCTGCAGTTGGTGGGAGTGTGTCTGTAGAACCACATCGTGGGAGTCCACAAGGGCCGAAGTAGTAGATGAAGAAACCTCAACCGCAGCCACCCTATGCTCCAGGCGCTTAACAGAGGAAGAAACAGCAGCCAGCTCAGCCTTGTAGGACCGCTCCAGTCTAGTAACATAAGATTCCATGTCCGCTTTGGTCGGGATGGAGCTGATAGTAGCACTGAGACGACGCAACTCACTCAAGGCATCACCTAAGGGGGCCCCAGGTACAGCAGTCATAGATACAGCAGGGTGGCAGATTGTGGAGGGACCCGGGAATGAACCAGCAGGAAAGCCAACAGAAGTCCCTGTAAAACTCACAGATGAGGTAGAAGGACCAGCAGCATGCCATGGGGTCAGGGAGGCCTGAGTAGTCTGTGCAGGTGGGGTCACAGAGGGCTCAGATTGAGAAACCGGTACAGTAGGGGAGCTCAGGGTAGCCTGCGGTGGGGCCTGCATAGGGGAGGCAGGAAGAGAGGGCCAGTCCAGGTCAGAGGCAAGCACAGGGCCCTGGGGGGAGGGAGAGACATGTCCACGCACCATACCTGGGGAAGAGGAGGCAGCCGGAGGAGTGCAGAGGAGTGACTCTTCTAGTGCCGGAGGCGGGGGGCTGGAAGCCAAGGAGGACGGAGGAGAGCTGTTGGCAGTCTCTTGTGGTGGTGTCAGGGCTAGAGCAGAGCCGGATGGCAGGTTCCGGGTCTCTGCACACGAGGCGGGCGCCATCTTGGCAGACCCGCCGACAGCAGCAGACGGGCCGAACAGCCGGTGAAGAGCCGCTCCCAGAGCTAAGGGAGGCGGCGTAGAGGAGGAGCGCCCTGTGCCCCACTTGGATCTCCCCATGAAAGAAGTCCGCGGCAGGCCGGTCCGGGGTATATGCGGCACGGGGTAAGTCTCGGGCCGGAGCCGATATGAAGCACGTCTCTACTCGTGCATCGCCAGGCCACGCCCCCCCTGAAAACCCTTTAAGGAAACAGTATATCTAATTATGCTATGCCGCTCTATGGGAGTTATGGGAATCAAGTAGAGCAGCACTGCTTGGCTGTTCCCATAAGTCTCACCCTATGGGTTGGAGTTTGGGCACAGTTATTCTCATCTGGGTAGTGATTTTCCGAGATGGGAATAATCCTTTACAGAGCCCATTTTGCTCATTTTGCCTTCAGGTCAATTTTTTTATTTTTTTTTTCTCCCTGAGCTAAATTTTATGTTTTGTACAAAGCCATATGAGACGTTTTACTTAACCCAATTTGTGTTTTTAATGCCACCATTTTGGAGTACAGATACAGTTTTTAAGACTTTAATAAATAGTATTAATTTTTTTTTTTGGGAGGGATTGAAAATAAAACAGCAATTTTTGGTTTGTTGGTTTTATGGTATGCACTGTATAAAAGATGTTTTGCTTTGTTGTGCAGATCAGCAAGAGTCCTGGGATACCTAATGGATACAGTTTTTTCTGTTTTACTACCTTTGCACAATAAAGAGCTTTACAAAAATCTGTTTCTAATTCTTGGCAGCTGCGTAGCGGCAATAGCGAGAACATGGAAGAATTAACCATTACACTGCTACATCAAATGTTTGTGTAACAATGGATCATGATAATGAGGATATTAAGCAATGTACATACTTGAATAAATAACTCCTGTGGATCTGCAACTGAGCGCTTACATTGCCATCATGTAGTCAAGGCAACTGCTGAAGGTGCATGCTTCCATCATCCTTAATCTCTACTTTTCTTTCTAAATGATGCTGTTTGCACTGCGTATTGGGCATCCTACGTGTACATTTTGCTTGTTTGCTCGGCAGTGCACATACTTGGTTGTGTATTTGACATTTGCATTGGTTAGCATGGGCTTGTGAGTGTTTGCAATTGCCGTAACCTTTGGTATCCTGATGTGATCACAGCCATGTACTGTATGATATGTGCACTAGTATTTGCTGAATGCAACATTACTACAGGGTTTTCAATACTATCGTGTATCCGTGCAGGGTAGTTCCAGTTTCTTTTTTAATTTTATAACAAATATGAATATTTTTGGGTGTATTTGACATATTTTTGCCTGTAGAGACATGGAAGAGCCAATCGCCAATCCCATCGCTGTTTATGATCTGTAATAGGCTGTGCCTGTGCTTTTTAACTCACAATAAAGAAGTTGGATTGTAGTGCTGCTGATTTTCTTCTTTTGTGCGGCATTTGATCTATACACTGGGTAAAATTGCACGTTTTTGACTAATCGTGAGATACCTGGTGCACGTGACACATTTTACACTTTGTTTTGTATCTTGTGTATTTCAACTACTTGAAGAATTTAGTGTGGTTGATGGATGTTTGGTGGATCATTTTAGAATATAGATAATGCTACGGAAAATAAAATAAAAATAATATATGTAAACTTTCCATCTTTTGGTGACATACTGCTACTGTACTGTTTGCTTAGTTTGCTCTGTTGATATACTGTAACCTATCTAACTTCCTTTTTAACAGAAAACAGGCAGTAGCTTTCTCCCTGGAAAGTCTAAGTATTGTGAATCTGCAGATCTAAAGCATTTACCTAAGGGGGGAATGGTAACATCAAATGGTTATATGTTCGGTTTTATACCACCTAGAAAAATAGTCCATCAGAACCCGCAGCAATGACTTCAGTGCTGTTCTGCTAAGCTCCGGAAATGATTATAAACAAGCTGAGCATTGATAGGCTGAAGCTTTACTAACCAGTACTAGGCTTAAAGGAATTCTATCATTAAAATTGTATTTTTTCTGCCTACCATGTCGGAATAGCCTTAAGAAAGGCTATTCTTCTCCTACCTTTAGATGTCTTCTCCGGGCTGTCGATTGGTAGAAATCCTGGTTTTCGTTGGTATGCAAATTAGTTCTCTCGCAGCACTGGGGGTGGGCCTCAGCGCTTAAACAGCACTGGGGGCATCCCCAATGCTGCAAGAGAACTCTCCAGTGCCGCCTCCATCTTCGTCTGGAATGGCCACTCTTCACGTCTTCTACCTGGGTTCAAACTGTGCATGCCCGCCGGCCACAAAAAAATGGCCGCTTACACTTACTGTGTAAGCGGCCACTTTCTTGTGGCCGGCTGGCATGCTCAGTCGCTTTGCTCAAGGCCTAGAAGTTCGAACCCAGCTCTGGAAGAAGACGCGAAGAGAGGCCATTCCAGATGAAGATGAAGGCAGCGCTGGAGATTTCTCTCAGAGCATTGGGGATGCTCCAGTGCTGTTTGAGTGCTGAGGACCATCCCCAGTGCTGCAAGAGAACTCATTCGCATACCAACGAAAACCGGGATTTCTACCGAATGGCGGCCCAGAGAAGAAATATAAAGGTGGAAGAATAGCCTTTAAGGCAAAAAAAAAAATACAATTTTAATGACAGAATCCCTTTAATTTCAGAACCGCTCTCCTAGGTTATCCAATAAGTGAATGAGGAGATGCAGGAAGCATCTATTGGCTATGAGTGGCCTTCAGCATTTAGCTCCATGATCACATCAAGCAGTGCAAGGGGCTACGGGAGGATTCTCCTGTCTTCTAGTGGGCCAGTCCAATGCTGTCTAAAGGATCCCAACAACAACATAACAGACTATACTGGCCAAGTGGGGAGTCGGTGACTCTCTGGGTCTTGGAAAATATGGTAAATGATCAGCTGATTTCAGCCAACCCGGGATTTTCAAGCCAGTCAGATCTAATTTGTAGAAACCAAGTGTCAGAAATCGGTCACTTTGATCAACATTTCCCTTCTGCATAGGGGTGGCTTAAGGTGAAGATTAATAACAGGCAGCAAAGTGCATAAAACCTAAAGTATGGTAATGCCTTCATGCATGCTATCTATAAGAAAAACACATTTTCATTAAAATCCATTGCACATACAATGGTACATCAAGAAAACTACATGAATTTTAATTTTTAATCTGTTTTGCATACCCTCACGAGAACAGCGGTTATGAGTTCAGTGCATTGTCCTTTTTTGTAGCTGCCATTAGCTATTTATTAGAGATGAGCGAACAGTGTTCTATCGAACACATGTTCGATCGGATATCAGGGTGTTCGCCATGTTCGAATCGAATCGAACACCACGTGGTAAAGTGCGCCAAAATTCGATTCCCCTCCCACCTTCCCTGGCGCCTTTTTTGCACCAATAACAGCGCAGGGGAGGTGGGACAGGAACTACGACACCGGGGGCATTGAAAAAAATTGGAAAAAGTCATTGGCTGCCGAAATCAGGTGACCTCCATTTTAGACGAATAGTGGATTTCAAATCCGGGTCATATGAGAATGTGAACTTTGTGACTATGAGACAGGGATAGCTGTACAGGCAGGGATAGCTAGGGATAACCTTTATTTAGGGGGGAATGTTATTAAAAATAACTTTTTGGGGCTCTATCGGGTGTGTAATTGTGATTTTTGTGAGATAAACTTTTTCCCATAGGGATGCATTGGCCAGCGCTGATTGGCCGAATTCCGTACTCTGGCCAATCAGCGCTGGCCAATGCATTCTATTAGCTTGATGAAGCAGAGTGTGCACAAGGGTTCAAGCGCACCCTCGGCTCTGATGTAGCAGAGCCGAGGCTGCACAAGGGTTCAAGCGCACCCTCGGCTCTGATGTAGGAGAGCCGAGGGTGCACTTGAACCCTTGTGCACCCTCAGCTCTGCTACATCAGAGCCGAGGGTGCGCTTGAACCCTTGTGCACACTCTGCTTCATCAAGCTAATAGAATGCATTGGCCAGCGCTGATTGGCCAGAGTACGGAACTCGACCAATCAGCGCTGGCTCTGCTGGAGGAGGCGGAGTCTAAGATCGCTCCACACCAGTCTCCATTCAGGTCCGACCTTAGACTCCGCCTCCTCCGGCAGAGCCAGCGCTGATTGGCCGAAGGCTGGCCAATGCATTCCTATGCGAATGCAGAGACTTAGCAGTGCTGAGTCAGTTTTGCTCAACTACACATCTGATGCACACTCGGCACTGCTACATCAGATGTAGCAATCTGATGTAGCAGAGCCGAGGGTGCACTAGAACCCCTGTGCAAACTCAGTTCACGCTAATAGAATGCATTGGCCAGCGCTGATTGGCCAATGCATTCTATTAGCCCGATGAAGTAGAGCTGAATGTGTGTGCTAAGCACACACATTCAGCACTGCTTCATCACGCCAATACAATGCATTAGCCAGTGCTGATTGGCCAGAGTACGGAATTCGGCCAATCAGCGCTGGCTCTGCTGGAGGAGGCGGAGTCTAAGGTCGGACCTGAATGGAGACTGGTGTGGAGCGATCTTAGACTCCGCCTCCTCCAGCAGAGCCAGCGCTGATTGGTCGAGTTCCGTACTCTGGCCAATCAGCGCTGGCCAATGCATTCTATTAGCTTGATGAAGCAGAGTGTGCACAAGGGTTCAAGCGCACCCTCGGCTCTGATGTAGCAGAGCTGAGGGTGCACAAGGGTTCAAGTGCACCCTCGGCTCTCCTACATCAGAGCCGAGGGTGCGCTTGAACCCTTGTGCAGCCTCGGCTCTGCTACATCAGAGCCGAGGGTGCGCTTGAACCCTTGTGCACCCTCAGCTCTGCTACATCAGAGCCGAGGGTGCGCTTGAACCCTTGTGCACACTCTGCTTCATCAAGCTAATAGAATGCATTGGCCAGCGCTGATTGGCCAGAGTACGGAACTCGACCAATCAGCGCTGGCTCTGCTGGAGGAGGCGGAGTCTAAGATCGCTCCACACCAGTCTCCATTCAGGTCCGACCTTAGACTCCGCCTCCTCCGGCAGAGCCAGCGCTGATTGGCCGAAGGCTTGCCAATGCATTCCTATGCGAATGCAGAGACTTAGCAGTGCTGAGTCAGTTTTGCTCAACTACACATCTGATGCACACTCGGCACTGCTACATCAGATGTAGCAATCTGATGTAGCAGAGCCGAGGGTGCACTAGAACCCCTGTGCAAACTCAGTTCACGCTAATAGAATGCATTGGCCAGCGCTGATTGGCCAATGCATTCTATTAGCCCGATGAAGTAGAGCTGAATGTGTGTGCTAAGCACACACATTCAGCACTGCTTCATCACGCCAATACAATGCATTAGCCAGTGCTGATTGGCCAGAGTACGGAATTCGGCCAATCAGCGCTGGCTCTGCTGGAGGAGGCGGAGTCTAAGGTCGGACCTGAATGGAGACTGGTGTGGAGCGATCTTAGACTCCGCCTCCTCCAGCAGAGCCAGCGCTGATTGGTCGAGTTCCGTACTCTGGCCAATCAGCGCTGGCCAATGCATTCTATTAGCTTGATGAAGCAGAGTGTGCACAAGGGTTCAAGCGCACCCTCGGCTCTGATGTAGCAGAGCTGAGGGTGCACAAGGGTTCAAGTGCACCCTCGGCTCTCCTACATCAGAGCCGAGGGTGCGCTTGAACCCTTGTGCAGCCTCGGCTCTGCTACATCAGAGCCGAGGGTGCGCTTGAACCCTTGTGCACACTCTGCTTCATCAAGCTAATAGAATGCATTGGCCAGCACTGATTGGCCAGAGTACGGAATTCGGCCAATCAGCGCTGGCCAATGCATTCTATTAGCCCGATGAAGTAGAGCTGAATGTGTGTGCTAAGAACACACATTCAGCACTGCTTCATCACGCCAATACAATGCATTAGCCAGTGCTGATTGGCCAGAGTACGGAATTCGGCCAATCAGCGCTGGCTCTGCTGGAGGAGGCGGAGTCTAAGATCGCTCCACACCAGTCTCCATTCAGGTCCGACCTTAGACTCCGCCTCCTCCAGCAGAGCCAGCGCTGATTGGCCGAATTCCGTACTCTGGCCAATCAGCACTGGCTAATGCATTGTATTGGCGTGATGAAGCAGTGCTGAATGTGTGTGCTTAGCACACACATTCAGCTCTACTTCATCGGGCTAATAGAATGCATTGGCCAATCAGCGCTGGCCAATGCATTCTATTAGCGTGAACTGAGTTTGCACAGGGGTTCTAGTGCACCCTCGGCTCTGCTACATCAGATTGCTACATCTGATGTAGCAGTGCCGAGTGTGCATCAGATGTGTAGTTGAGCAAAACTGACTCAGCACTGCTAAGTCTGCATTCGCATAGGAATGCATTGGCCAGCCTTCGGCCAATCAGCGCTGGCTCTGCCGGAGGAGGCGGAGTCTAAGGTCGGACCTGAATGGAGACTGGTGTGGAGCGATCTTAGACTCCGCCTCCTCCAGCAGAGCCAGCGCTGATTGGTCGAGTTCCGTACTCTGGCCAATCAGCACTGGCCAATGCATTTCTATGGGGAAAAGTTAGCTTGCGAAAATCGCAAACTGACAGGGATTTCCATGAAATAAAGTGACTTTTATGCCCCCAGACATGCTTCCCCTGCTGTCCCAGTGTCATTCCAGGGTGTTGGTATCATTTCCTGGGGTGTCATAGTGGACTTGGTGACCCTCCAGACACGAATTTGGGTTTCCCCCTTAACGAGTTTATGTTCCCCATAGACTATAATGGGGTTCGAAACCCATTCAAACACACGAACAGTGAGCGGCTGTTCGAATCAAATTTCGAACCTCGAACATTTTAGTGTTCGCTCATCTCTACTATTTATAACAATGCTGCACCATTTTATTTACATCCGTCTAAATCTGGATATTTAGCATTAAAGTAGTTCTTCCTAACAAAGGCAAGTAAAATGGTATCTTCCTAAAAGCTTGCTTCCTGCAGAGGATGGTAGAGTTACTTTATTATATGGGAAGCTAGATGTCAGCTGCACACACTAAGTTATAACCCAGTGCTCTACTGCATTCCCCTGGGCTACTTGAAGTGATGAAAACCATTGATTTGTACCATTGCGCACATAACCTGCCAGCTATTCCCTCTATTCTTCAATCCCCAGCGGTGCATTCAAGAGGGGAAACCAGTAATTTTAGTTATCAGGAGCAGATACAGAAGAACTAGCTGGTAATATACAATTCTGGCATCCCGTCACTGGGGTTATTTTCTGCCTGGGAAGGCTATCATTTCATTCTGCTAGGGGTGCTGTTCAGAGCGCTCTTGCTTCTTTCTGACTTGGAGCTGACAGAATGAGGTATATTTTCAGACATGTTTGCTACCAGATTCCTTGAGCAGAATAATAATATTTTTTTTAACATAATATTATCTGTACAGAGCAGAAGTGAATTGTCACATCCTGCAGAGACCTCTACAATAGAAATAAAGGATGACTTATATGAAGTTAACACTCACAAGAGACAGTTCCTTCTTGACTGCCGGTACCATGGAAGGTGAAGTATATCAAAGCATTCAATGGGAGGTTATATTTAGGTATTCTTACTGATCAGCCATGAACACTTGCAGGACAAACAGTAACACTGAAGTCTTACGTCAAATATTTCAGTTTTATCTCCATGGTGTTACATTGTGGCATGCGACATCATGGACTGTGCTGGGACAATCATAGAAAATCCAGGTGGTAAGAAGCTTTTATTTACCATAGACTTCATCATAAGTCGCATATGACTGTGATTTGACTATTTTTACAGCCAACAAAAAAGTCAAGTAGGTTGCAGACCAATTGCACAACTGTTTTAGTTGCATGACTTCTATGCAACTTTTTGTTATGCAAAGGTTTCCGTGTGGCGTAGGGGTTTGGAGCAGACCCTTTAAGTCCAGTGTTACTGTATGAGGTAGGTGCTTCATGGATCAGACTTGTTTATCTGAATATTATCTAGGAAGTTTGGAGGTTAAGTAAACAGCTTGATGTCTGTCTTGTTCTATGGACCATTCCTGAACAGTTTTTTGGAGTGTGACAGCCCATAGAATATTACCCAAAGTATCGAGCTGTCTCCGCTATCATCCCCTCTTCCCATAGTGCATCCCAGTGCCATCTTTTTACCCAGTAGCTAAAAGAAAAAATTAACCAGATTGGCCATCTTCTTCCATTGTTTCATGTGACCATTGTAGTTGCTTTTGGCAGTGCCCAGGGCCAGCTCTGGTTTGGTCTCGGGTTATGTAGACCCATCCCGACCCCATTCTGTTATAGTCGGTATTAACTTTTTTAGCACTTTGTATTACAATCGCTCTTATTAGACCAGACAGGCTACAGATTGGTTCCTAGTTCCTAGCCATAATGACTCCTCACAGGTTAGCCAATTGTTCTTCTTTTTCACCACTTCTGGTTGGTTAATAACCATGGCAAACTAGAAACACTCTACAAGAGCTGCCATATTGGGAGATATTCTAACTATTATGATATGGCCGCATCTTTTCTTTGGTTATTGCATTTACTCTGTTTCATCAGCTTAGTAAAAACACATTTCAATGAAAATAGACCCGTACCAAATAAGTATATGATTTTTTTTTTTTTTTTGCATAGTGAGTGGACATTTTGTGTGAATCGATACCAGATGTTGCCCACCAGCTACTTCAGCGTTTTTGTGAGGACATGTTTTGTAGATATACAGTGTTGGCCAAAAGTATTGGCACCCCTGCAATTCTGTCAGATAATAATAATTTTCTTCCAGATTGCAATCACAAATTCTTTGGTATTACAATATTCATTTAATTTGTCTTCAATGGAAAACCACAAAAAGAATTGTCAAAAAGCCAAATTGGATATAATTCCACAGCAAACATAAAAAAGGGGGTGGACAAAAGTATTGGCACTGTTTGATAAATAATGTGATGCTTCTCTAATTTGTGTAATTAACAACACCTGTTACTTACCTGAGGCACCTAACAGGTGGTGGCAATAACTAAATCACACTTGCAGCCATTTGAAATGGATTAAAGTTGACTCAACCTCTGTCCTGTGTCCTTGTGTGTACCACATTAAGCATGGAGAAAAGAAAGAAGACCAAAGAACTGTCTGAGGACTTGAGAAGCAGAATTGTGAGGAAGCATGAGCGATCTCAAGGCTACAAGTCCATCTCCAAAGACCTGAATGTTCCTGTGTCTACCGTGCGCAGTGTCATCAAGAAGTTTAAAGCCCATGGCACTGTGGCTAACCTCCCTAGATGTGGACGGAAAAGAAAAAATGACAAGAGATTTCAACGCAAGATTGTGTGGATGGTGGATAAAGAACCTCGACTAACATCCAAACAAGTTCAAGCTGCCCTGCAGTCTGAGGGTACAACAGTGTCAACCCGTACTATCCGTCGGCGTCTGAATGAAAAGGGATATGGTAGGATACCCAGGAAGACCTCACTTCTTACCCAGAGACATAAAAAAGCCAGGCTGGAGTTTGCCAAAACTTACCCGAGAAAGCCAAAAACATTTTGATGACTTTTGATGACTTGTTGGATAAAACACTTAGGCCTGTGGAACTAAGACAGAAAATAGAACTGGGAAAATGGCTCCATTCTGTTTCTAGTGGCCAAGAAAGGTTACTGCAGCTTAGCTCCTTCACACTTGAATGAGTTGGCCACTACATAAAGAACTGAGCTATGCTTCCACCGTCATCCTTTATGGCAGTTTGGTTAACAATAGCCAGGTCAAACCCCTCCAAACTGATATTTTTGACCTACACCTAGGTCTAGGAATATTTGAATAGTGACCCCAGTTTTTACATTTTATATTTCTACAAAACATATTCAAGGTACCAAAGAATTGGACAATTATCTTGTAAGCTATTTAATAGGCTGCTTAGGTTAATCTATCCATCATCAATTAGCAGGTAAAAGGTCTGGAGATGCTTCCAGGTATGGCATTTGCATTTGGCATCTGTTGCTGTGAACCCACAACATGCGGTCAAAGGAGATCTCAGTAGAAGTGAAACAGACTATCATTAGGCTTAAAAAAAGAAGAAATCCCTCAGTGATGGCAGAAATGTTTGGAGTGGTCAAATTGTATGGCAAATGCTGTGAAAAAAAGTAGACTGGTGAGCTCAGGAACTCAAACACCAGGACATCCACAGAAGAAATCATTTCTATAGTGAAGAAAAACCCCTTCACAAAATCCACCCAAGTGAAGAACACTCTCCAGGACGTATTTGTATCAGTATCTAAGTCTACCATAAAGCAAGACTTCATGAGAGCAAATACAGAAGGTTCATCACAATCGGCCTCAAAAATAGAATGGTCAGCTTAGTCTTTGCCAAAGAAGCCAGCCCAGTTTTGGAAAAGAATTCTTTGAAAATATGAAACTAAGATCAACCTGTACCAGAAGCATGAGATGAAGAAAGTATGAAGAAAAATTGATCCAAATCACACTACATCCACACCACAAGAAAATGTCCGCTTACACCAGGCGGGCATGCGCAGTCGGCGCTGCCCGAGGCCCGACGGCAGAGCCGACTTGCGCATGCGTAGAAGTTTGACCCCTAGCGCCAGAAGAAGACACGTGAAGAGGCCATTCCAGATGAAGATGGAGGCGGCACTGGAGATTTCTCTCACAGCATTAGGGATGCTCACAGTGCTGTTTTAGCACTGTAGACCGCCCCCAGTGCTGCGAGAGAACTCCTATGCATACCGAAGAAAACCCGGATTTCTACCAAACGGTGGCGCGGAGAAGACATCTAAAGGTAGGAGAAGAATAGCCTTTCTTAAGGCTATTCCTATGTGTTAGTCAGAAAAAAAATGGCATTTTAATGATCAGATCCCTTTAATGTTGCAGAACAAATTTTACTTTGTTGTGGTACCATTTATTATAATACATGTTATACTAGGAAGCTGGAAAAAAAATTCAGAATGGGGTGGAATTAGAGAAAAACTGAATTTGTATGACTTTCTTGCAGGCTTTGTTTTTATGGTGTTCATCCTGCAGCCAAAATGACATGTCTCCTGGATTCTGTAGCTTGGTATGATTTCTGGGATATCAAATTTGTATTGTTTTATTTACATTTGCAAAAAATTATTTTACCTGGAGTCACCATATTCTGACTGATATTACTTCTTTATATCTCCATGTATGTGGGTGCATAGGGAGTATTTATTTGCACAGCCAGATGTACTTTGGGGAATTGCTTTGCTTTGATAATTTTTTATTTAGTTAAAATTTTTAGGAGCGGTAAAACGGCAAAAAATTGCACCAAGAAAGTGACGCCAATCTTCTGTGTGTTGCGAGAGGTGTTCATTTATAATATAGTGACACATGACTTGAGATAGATAATGCTGTGAGTGAAAGGTTGGCACTTTTATCTATATTATCACTTTTGACTTTTGACATATGTTGAACTTTGACGTAGATTCTCAGAATCTCATGGAAACCTGTTATTTTGTCGGCATCTCCAGTCAATACCAAAGTGATAAATTACCAGTTGCTGAGATGATAATTTAATAGTGACAACCAATTTTGGTCACTGAGCTGAGGAAAATGGCAATACGGTATCTCTCTAGCTTAAATACATATTAGCATCCTTATAATCCTTACATTTATATACTTCTTTTTAAGTCTTTGGGTGAATATAATTATGACATCAAAAAATTCTCCAGGGATCATTCATGAAGCTTGGCATAAGGTTGAGTGATATACAGTACACCAATTGAAAGGATTTGGTTCTAAGGCTATTGCTGGACACCTCCTGCTTGACCTGAAGAAGTCACCCGCCCGCATAGTCTTGTCTCCACTGTCACTGGAACTGAATAAACAGGGCTTTCCAGCCTAAAGTTACCTTTTGTGTTGCATCCTTCCACAGTAGCGCTCTATGCAATTTGCCGGTTTTTTTCGCACATCATTTTCTGTTTCCACCACCCTTCTTGGCTGGTGTCAGGGTAGGAGCTGCAACTGTCACCATTGGGTCCACACCAGAACCCCTGTACAGGCGCCATGTTTTCTTTTTATTGGTCCAATTGAAAGAACTGTGATATAGTTTCCAAAATAGCTGAAATCTGCTGGAGAGCACCCTGCAGACTAGTGAAAAAGAACACTTTTATAATAAGTACAGCGAATGCTTATTCAATGTACTGTACTTTACCAAACACAAAAAACTTCACAACAGGTGCTGGGGGCATTCATACGGATAGCATTCCTGCTGAGCAACATATTATTTTATCCTTATTTGTCTTGTACTAACCCTTTAAGGACATAGGATAGTTTGTATGTTAATGGTTGGCAACTTTTTTTTTTTTTTTTCGTCCTATCAGCATGTCTTTGTAGAATGGGAGGAAATCCACGCAAACACGGGGAGAACATACAAACTCCTTGCAGATGTTGTTCCTGGCAGGATTCGAATCCAGAACTCGAGCGCTGCAAGGCTGCCACTGATCCACCATGTTGCCACAACTTTTTTCATATTTCCCCCTCCCCATCTTCCAAAGTTCATAACTTTTTTATTTTTCTGTCAACAAAACTATGTGAGGGCTTGTTCTTTGTGTGATGAGTTGTACTTTCATTTGCCACCATTTTAGGGTACATACAATGTTTTGATTATCTTGTATTTTTGTTTTTGGGGATCCATGTGAAATAACACTTCATTCTATTATAATTCTTTGCATTTTGCTATTATGGCATTCACTCTGCATTAAAAATGAAATGGTAGCTTTGTCCGGCGGAACGTTACAATTATGGTGATACCATATTTATATTGATTTTTGTATATTGATATATTGATTACAAATAAAACATCTCTTTTTGAAAATGAATGATTTTCCTGGGGTCACCGTATTCTGATGCCTATAACCTTTTTACTTTGTTGCTGATGGAGCTATGTCAGGGCTCTTTATTTGCGGGGCAAGTTGTACTTTTTATTGTTTGCTTTCCCAAAAAAACAACAATAAAAAGTGATCCAAAAAAGTCATACATACCAAATATATAAGTAACAATACATTTCAGTTATATAGCACCAACATATTTTGCAGCATTTTTACAAAATGTAGGGTTCAGGTACAGACAAGAAAGATACATTACAAAGAAATAGACAATTCACACAATGGGACTGAAGGCCCTGCTCAGGGCCCTAGAAGAGCTTACAATCTATGAGGTAGCGGGAGTGACAAGAGGTAGCAGGGGCGGCATTGTTTATACAGTGGTCAGACAATATTGTAATAGAGTTTACTGTCATTACACATAAATAAAGCTGTATGAGCCATCACCAGTCGTGTGCTTTAACGTGAAGATGGTGTCTGGACATATAACGTTAGCCTGAAATGGCATTATATTGTGTGGGCTAATTGGGGAGCGTGAACAGAGGAGGGTTCGTTTTAGGGAATCTAACTACCGAAAGGTTTACATTAGGAATTGTAATTGGCCTGCCTGAAAAGTTGTCTTTAATTTGCGCTTGAAGCTGTAGAAATTGGATTGGATAAATTAATCTGATTGTTCGGCATAGAGCATTCCAGAGAAGTGGTGCAACTCGGGAGAAGTCTTGTATACAAGCGTGAGAGGTTCTATTAATAGAGGATGTAAGTGTTAGGTCATTGAGTAAACGGAGAGCACGTGTTAGGCGATAGGCAGAGATGAGGAAGGAAATGTAGGGAGGTTCAGCATTATGGAGAGCCTTGTGGATGAGGAGGATAAGTTTATATTGTATTCTGTATTGAATAGGCTGCCAATGTAGTGACTGGCACAGACTAGATGCATCGCTGTAGTGTTTAGACCAGGGGTAGGGAACCTTCGGCTCATCAGCTGATGTGAAACTACAACTCCCATCATGCTCCAATCACTTCCATGGGAGTTCCAAGAACAGTAGAGCAATGCTGCATGCTGGGAGTTGTAGTTTTGCAACAGCTGTAGATCAGTATGTTCCCTACCCCTGGTCTAGACTGATAGATGAGCCTGGCTGCTGCATTCAGAATAGATTGTAGAGGGGAGACTTTACTAAGGGGAAGACGGATTAGTAAGAAGTTACAGTAGTCAAGGCGAGAGCGAATTAGGTAGACAATAAATGTCTTTAATGTATCTTTGGTAAGGAAAGGGCATATTCTGGAGACGTTTTTGAGGTGGAGATGACAAGAGCATGCGAGTTATTGGATATGAGGTCTGAGTCAAACACAACCCCAAGGCAGTGGGCATACTGCCTAGGAGTTTTAGTAAGGCCTGAGACTGCAATGGATATATCAGGGACAGATCTATTAGGTGGTGGAAACAGTAGTGGTTCAGTCTTAGAGAGACTTAGTTTCAGGTACAGCAAAACTAACCAAACTAACCAAAGTATGTTAATTTGTGCATTGCAGTATTATATATATATATATATATATATATATATATATATATATATATATATATATATATATATATATTAAAGATGGCACCACACTGAGTGGCTGCCTCGATACAGAGCTCCAAGCTGAGAGAAACCTTTATCTTCCTTTTTCACTCTTTTTGTCTGTATCTTCAAGAATCCTCTAACCAAGCAAACTAGCACTGTGAATTAGCAACTTTAAATCGAATCAAATCGAATTTCCTTTTGTTTCTATTGTTAAGCATGGACAAGACTCAAGACCTGACTCAGGTGGAGTTTTCCTGCTTGCACATGTGCCTGTTACCATCCCCCCGGGAGCTAAGGACAGCATGGACACATGTGGCATGGAGAAGAAACCTACATGGAAGTGTGGACTTCTTCTTTCTGATTTTTGGCGTCTATTGCTGATGTGTGAAGATGCCTACAGCTGACTGGTATTTCTTTTACTGTGGACACGTGGGACTCTGTTACAGCCTGGGAACCTACCATCACCCACCTACCCCATGAGTTTATGTAAGCTTGGCAAGAGTGCAGCACCATGTATACCTGGATGGCTTCAGACTTCTTTGGGCAGTAGAACACAGTGGTAAGAAGAAAGGAGGAGGGCTTGTGATGAAGGACATTTGGGGCATTTTTTGTGGTTAATGAACAATAGTGCTGATGCAAGATACCGAACTATCAGCTGTGAGCATGAGATCTCACTACCTACCAAAGAACTACCACATGTTATCATGATAGCTGCATATGTCCCCCTCCTCTGCAAAAAAAATATGTTTCTGCCTGTTATATCTACATGCTGTGACCCCCTCCTCGTGTCCTCCAACCACGGTCGGGCTGTATTATTAACATCACTCCGAACAGAGAACTAAATGATCCTGCAGTGTGTCTGTGTTTCTTTCTTTTTAGTTGCTATGATTCCTAGGATTTCTCTATCTGCCATGAGCTTGTATGTGTTTTCTCTCTTGTTATATACTATTGTACCATCTATGAAACTGTATCACTGAAATTTCCCCATTGTGGGACTATTAAAGGATTATCTTATCTTATTATAACAATAATAATTAATAATAATAATAATAATCTATTTTTACGGTGTTCATGTATGGGATAAATCACTCTATTTTTGGATAGTAAGGACTTAGGCCCAGTTCACATCAGCATTCGGGTTTCCGTTCAAGGACCTCCCTGAACGGAAACCTATACACGTTAAAGGGGTTGTCCCATCACAAGGATCCTATCTATACTGCTTGTTAATGTGAATGTAAGACTTTTCCTAAATAAATTGCTTCAGCAAAACTGCTTTGTTTGTCCACTATCTTACTTTATTCGTTTTTTTTTTTTTTACACATCCCTTGACTTATCTGGTCATAAGGAGGAGTGGAATAACAGCATCGCTCCTGCTGCTGCTGGCTTCATGCAGGGCAGGAGTATAGCGATGTTGCAGGCATCTGTGCCGGCGTCTAACCCTCCCGGCTTCCGCCTCTCTATTACAGCGGATGCCGGGTCTGTATTGGCATTGTGAAGGCTAGACTGGTCTCACCATCTATGAGCGTGCACGCAGGGCCAGCAGCATCTCGCCGCTGGCTTTGCATATGTAACCCCGCCCACCAATGACGCAACAAAGCAGGAAGACAGAAGATTTTACAGCAACGAAAACTGGTGAGTATGCGACGTGGGAATACCCCTTTAAAAAGTGGTTACCTAAGAGACCACACAGAACCCATAGACTATAATGACGTCCGTTAGGTTTCCACTCAGTTTCCGCATGAAACATCTGGAGAGAAAAGTGCTGCTATGACTAGAAATGGCTTAGAAGAAATATATATCCTTGTACCGTGTTAGCCAGTGGATATGAAATGAAAGAAATTTTTTGAGAGAAGTCCTCAGTAGTGGATACTTTTTTTAATGGCTAACTCAAAAAGTTTTTTGATGACATATCGAGCTTTCGAGACTCTATAGAGGTCTCTTCATCAGGATGGTATAACACAATTTCTGAAGGTAGGCATACAGTATATATACACAGAGAAATGGAGTGTTAGATGCAAAATAGATGGAGAACAGAACAGAATGTAAATAAACATATATATCAGTTCCCAGGGAAGTTCTCTGGGTTTATAGCTTCTTTGATCAGTGACGTGTTGTCTAGTGGTTGTAAAACGTCATAAAACCCTGGGCCTGGTTTAACCCCCTTTGGAGCGTGTCAAAGTTCACCATAAGTTTAACCTCCCATATGAGGCGATCTTTTCTGCTCTTAAAATTCCCTCTCAGTACCAGGATCTTCATATCCTGGGTAACTTCACCTGCAGCACACCTAATGTAGTGTATTTGATATTGTGTACTAAGTGTCCTGAGGGCCTGTATGTAGGTGAGACAGGACAGTCACTTAGGATGAGGATGAACTCACACAGACATACGATTAGAGAACAGAGAATGGACCTCCCTGTGCCAAAACACTTCTGCAATCAAAATCATACTATGGCCCAGGATATGAAGATCCTGGTACTGAGAGAGAATTTCAAGAGCAGAAAAGATCGCCTCATATGGGAGGTTAAACTTATGGTGAACATTGACACGCTCCAAAGGGGGTTAAACCAGGCCCAGGGTTTTATGACGTTTTACAACCACTAGACAACACGTCACTGATCAAAGAAGCCATAAACCCAGAGAACTTCCCTGGGAACTGATATATATGTTTATTTACATTCTGTTCTGTTCTCCATCTATTTTGCATCTAACACTCCATTTCTCTGTGTATATATACTGTATGCCTACCTTCAGAAATTGTGTTATACCATCCTGATGAAGAGACCTCTATAGAGTCTCGAAAGCTCGATATGTCATCAAAAAACTTTTTGAGTTAGCCATTAAAAAAGGTATCAACTACTGAGGACTTCTCTCAAAAAATTTCTTTCATTATAAATGGCTTTACAAGGTATCTCACACTATAAACCTGTAATGATGTGCACTCCTATTCTTAAAGGAAGTTGCATAGAGATATATATTTTAGTTTCTAATATGTTTACTTTACTTGCAAACCATTTTATGGCTTACCCTGTCTTAAGTTCACAGAAAGACTGCTAATTTTTTTTCTGGAAATTCTGAGATGTCCATTTTCCATATATTTCTAGGGAATTCCCCATAAACACAGTTTCCATGGTACTCGATTTTCACATGTGGGATATTATCTGCTGGTCTGGAAAAAATGAGTTCATGAGACAAACAGAAACACT
This sequence comes from Leptodactylus fuscus, assembly GCF_031893055.1. Taxonomy (NCBI): domain Eukaryota; kingdom Metazoa; phylum Chordata; class Amphibia; order Anura; family Leptodactylidae; genus Leptodactylus; species Leptodactylus fuscus. The sequence continues at coordinate 37,367,387 of NC_134274.1, forward strand.
ATATTATATAGGAAATCTCTACAGAATGAAGAAAAAATAGAGATTAACGTTAAGATTAAACACTGGTTGAAAGGATTTCTTGGATTATATAAGCATTAGAGATGAGCGAGTAGTATTCGATAGAATACCTCGCTGCCATAGAAATGCGTGTAAGCGGCCAAACACCAAGGGGTTAAGCGCACTTAACCCCTTGGTGTTCGGCCGCTTACACGCATTCCTATGGCAGCGAGGTATTCCATTGAATACTACTCGCTCATCTCTAATAAGCATGGTTTAGTCGGGTAAATGTAATTTAATAATATATAGACTGTGGTCAAGATAAACATTGTGACGACGGACCTGATAATTGTCATTGGTGAGCATTGCTGCCGTAGAACACTTGGGTCACCCTGGTATGTTCTTCTGGTGTTTCATTGGTTTCTATTAGGTACTTTGGCTCCCATTGGGTATTTTAGTTACCCCGGATAATAGTTTTTCCCACATTTTGGGCCTTGTTCAGAATGCAGTATCCTGGTCAGTATTTGGCACACATTGTTCTATTATAGTTTTTTGCTATTAACCAACTCCTGGTTTTGGTTTACAAATACTGATGCAAAATATGAAACACAGTCATCTGAATGAGTAGTGGAAGCCCATATTCATTGGGCCCCAAGTGCAAACTTGCTCAGTGGCAGCTGATCTACATAGCGATGAGCCTTACAGTGAAAAAACAGGAAGCAAATGTTCAGATTTGGTGCTCATAGAGATGAAATGGAGCTCGTCTTGGTTGTGACATGTCCTGTTGCACTTGGGGCTCACTTGCATACTCTGAAAATTCAATTTTCTCAGAAATGAATGCATCTGGCCCAACAAAACAGCAATTTACACTTGAGAAAGGGCAAGTATACACCCGAAACGCGTTGTGTGTGACAACTGCCAATAAAGATTTCATTCCCTGATCCATTGTGGAAGCGCGATTCTTGAACTCTCTCATCTTTGATAGGAAGAACGGGTTTGGTCCTTCTCGTTGTGGTATGGATTTGTGCATAGGCTGAAGCAAAATAAGGCAGATCCTGAACACTTCTGAAGTGTCAAAGCTTGAAAAACAACAAAAAATGCAGATAGTAAATTTACATACAGAGGTGGTATGAACGCACAAGTTTAAAAGAGGTGAACAGTAAGCAACAGCAGAGCCTGGCAGGTACTGAGGGGTCTATGAGTCCAATTCTGGGAGACTTTGGAATTGTGGCCTCTGTCACACTTAAAGTGGTATTCCCATGACACTTGTTCACTAACCTGCAGGCTGTTGTGCTCTCTTCACTTCCTGCTTTTCTCGGCACATAGGTGGGCGAGGTTTCACTTGCATGGGATTGGTTGTAAATTAATTACCTACACAGGTCAGCTCCTCGCTTAGCCGCTGCTCGCCTCTCTCGCTGACACATATGCGGCTGCAGTGAGGAGCTGACCTGTGTCAGCTCCTCGCTTCGCCGCTGCCGCCGCTGCTGCTGGCTTGTACACGCGATGTGATCACATCGCGTCTACAAGCCAGTAGCCGGCGAAGCGAGGAGCTGACACAGGTCAGCTCCTCGCTTCGCCGCTGCGTGCCTCTCTCCCTGACACATATGCGGCTGCAGCGAGGAGCTGACCTGTGTCGGCTCCTCGCATCGCCGCTGCTGCTGGCTTGTAGACGCGATGTGATGACGTCACATCACGTCTACAACTGTGCGCCAGTGAGAGAGAGGCGCGCAGAGAGCTGCGAGGGAACGAAGGAGAAGGTAAGTGTAATGTTGTGTACGCTGAGGTGGAACGTGAAACTGGGGGCAGATGAAGGAGAGGACGGCATGACACTGGGGTCAGAGATGGGGGGACATGAATCTGGGGGCAGAGATGGAGAGGACGGCATGACACTGGGGGCAGAGATGGAGGGGACATGAATCTGGGGTCAGAGATGGAGGGGACATGAATATGGGGTCAGAGATGGAGGGGACATGAATCTGGGGACAGAGATGGAGGGGACATGAATCTGGGGACAGAGATGGAGGGGACATGAATCTGGGGGTAGAGATGGAGGGGGGGACATGAAACTGGGGGCAGAAATGGATGGGCGGACATGAATCTGGGGGCAGAGATGGAAGGACATGACACTGGGGGCAGAGATGGAGGGGACATGAATATGGGGTCAGAGATGGAGGGGACATGAATATGGGGCAGAGATGGAGGGGAGATGAATCTGGGGGCAGAGATGGAGGGGGAGACATGAAACTGAGAGCAGACGAAGGGTGTATATGAAGCTGGGGGAGAGATAGAGGGGGTACATATAATGTACGGGTGACTGTAGGAGGATTATACTGTGTGCGGGCACATGAAAAATTAATGAGAATGGGCGGAGTCAACATAAAAGTGGGTGGGGCTAAATTTGCTGCGGCGCGCAAAGCGCGCCGCCCAATCTCTCCCTCTTTTGGTTCTTCAAAACTTGAGAGTTATGGGTACAATGGGTACAATGGAAAAATGTTAGAAGGGGGGGGGATTGTTGGGGCATCAGGTGTGCGGCACTGCGGAGAGGGAACTGGGGCAATTATATATAATATATAAGTTTTTAGCTGGAGAACTACAAAGCACACAATACCTCCAAAGGTACGTGTGCTTTGTATTAATAATGATGTAGGCTGCTATGTTACTAGCATAGCAGCCTGTTTGGGGGTGGGACTTTCACTTTAAAGGAGTGTTCACATTGCGTTTTTGCCCTCCCTTGCCGGGATACGTTGGTAACCAGTCACAATCAGCTCCCCACTTATCCCTGCACGGAGAACTGCAGGCCCACCTTTTTTTTTTAATGGCCAGTTCTTCGTGCAGGGATAAGTTGACATCTGATTCTGACTGGTTACCAAGGGAGGCCAAAAACGCAATGTGAAAAAGCCCTGAGGATTTATTAAGAGAGCTCTTATAGATGGTGTTGGCTCCCTATAGGCGCTGTCACACGTAGCAGGTTTTACCTGCAAATAGAATTTGATTAAGCCTTGTAATGCTGCTAAATAAAGGGAAATGTAATACAGAATTGGTATGTCGCAAAATAAGGCAGTTTTAAAATGGCGAGGGGGGCCCAGACACTTAGGCTGTATGGGGCCCCAAAATTCCTGATGGCAGCCCTGTCCCTGTCTACTTGCCCAAACTGTCCTAGGCGACATGCAACAACTTGGCGGCAAAACCCTTCCTAGATATACAGTAGGTGATGACACAGAACGCAGACAAGACTTTCTGCGAAAAAGTGTATGGCTTTGGCTCGCTACATGGGGCCTGAGCCTAAAGCCAGTTCTGTAACTTTTGATATTAGCATTATAAACTCAGATAAACTATATCCCCACAGATGACAGTGGCATGCCATTAGCTCTACTAACCATGGAAGCTACAACTCTTTGTTCACTTCTTCTTGAATCTTTCAATGTCGCATAAACTTGGAATGGGGATGCATACAATGCATGTAACGTATGGCAAGTTACCCTGTCTTTCCTAAAGTTAACTGTGCATAGAATTGCTTGAAGATGTTGCCGTAAATGGCCATATTCACATATTCATCAAATAATATTGGACCCACAATCCACATACCCAGAGCAGCACACCAAAAGCAAATTTTTGGATCATGAAGTTTCTGTGGGCATAGCTTGTGTGAAATGTCTTTGTTCTATTACCTATTGTTCTATGAAATAACACTAAGAACCACATTTCATCGAACAAGATATACTGCAACAGGTCCAAATGGCTGTCTACAATCATCATAGTCAACTACAATAAACACTTCTCTTCATCCCCCTCCTTTAACTCTTGCACTACTGATACTTGGTATGGCTCCAGTGCAGGAATTTCAATTCATGTGCACATGTTGTCTTCCTGACATGAACCTACTGGGATCATTTTCAGGTTTCCTCAGGCTTCTCATAATCCACTCTCGGATGTCTGGAACCAGAAGTGACTGGTTGTATTGGTTTTTGCTTTTCTTTTTGGTGCCACACCATTTCCATACTAAACCACATATACTTTCATTGTTGGAACAGGTCCAACAAGTCCAAAAACTGACCAGGAAACAGTCCGGAAAGAATCTCTACAATAGCAATTCTTTACTGAATTAAAAACGGCATGCTAGACATATGCTCAACACTACTACCTCAGCAAAGAGCACCACTTGACTAACAAGATACATCTTGAAAAACTTGTTGCGAGAACCTGTGGCCCAACCAGAGAGCTCCTTAAATCTACAGATATGATTCACCCTAGCCAGCCACTCTGTATGAGTAGGTGGCACGGTCTGCAACCATTTCTGGGGAACCAAGAACTTAGCAGCTGCAAGCAGATGGGTGATCAGTAGAGATGAGTGACGCTAGGTTCACACCTGCGTTCAGCTGTCCGTTCTGTGGTTTCCGTCTTCTGCATGCCAGAAGACGAAACCACAGACCGGGTCTGGCCGTGAGCGGCGGTGAGCGTTTTATGCTCTCCGCCGCGAAACCGTTTTTTTAATCCGGACACAGAGTACTGCATGTCTGACTCTGTGTCTGGATTATAAAACCCGATTTCACGGCGGAGAGCATAAAACACTCACCGCTGCTCACGGCCGGACAGCTTTCTCACCCATTCAAATGGGTGTGTCTTATAGTCCAGTGCGTCTTATAGTCCGAAAAATACGGTAATCTTTTTACCATAGACTTCAATAAAAGTCAAATGCAACTGTGACTTGAATGCTATAAGTCTGTGTATCGGCCATTTTTATAGGCACATCACAGCACAAATCAAGTTGTATGACAGTAAGTTATGAGAAGTCAGACCATTGTTTTAGTTGCGCAACTTATGTGCGACTTTTTGTTGCATGACAGTTGATGCCGCGTAGCCCTAGCCTTGCTGTAAGATGGTTTTTATGAAAGGGGCCATTCATACTCAATAAGTGTTACCCTGTACTAACAACACAAGGGAAACGGGTGTGTTTTTTGCCCCATCTTGTATATTTTCCACCTTCATTAGATAATGTTGCCATTGCCCATCTTAAATGGACTTTGCAGTACAAGTGTATAGTGTGTATGTATCAGTGTACACTAATTCTAATCGTTCCCTGTCCAAGGGGGGCTCAATGTGATTTCCCTAATCTACACACACAATGCAGTTTCTTATGTTTTTGCATCATGTAAAAGGTAAATAAAGGTCACCCAGTATTATTCTATACAGAGCCGGCTGCCTTATTTGTGAATGTTTTTGGATGCTAGATACCATCATGTGATGTTTTTGCGGTGCTCATATTGTGCAAGGTGGGCTGTGCCACACAGAAATATTTATACTCTTGCCCTGACATAGTAGCCCGGGTGTAACCTCCCCCGTTCTTTTCCTAAAAATACTGAAGAGGTTAACTGAGGCAGAGGGACTATGTGGCCCGGTGGCCACAGGGTCCCTTCTCCAGTAAATGTACGCCTGGCAGTGAGGTAATGCTTGCACACAGCCATCCAAACACAAGCCACAGGGCAGGGCGCCGCTCATGAGATTTAATCAGACGGCCTTTTGTTTCAGAAAGCTGCTCTGGAGGAGTTGCTCTCCCTCACTCTGAGACTTGGTGTCCTTCCAAAATGCGCTGACCTGACATCTGGCTCTGTTCTGGGTGAAACAGATTTTGCTGTCAGCTCTAGTCCCTCTACGGGCCTGAGTTCTCTCTATTTCACCCTCCCTTTTTTGCTCCCTCCCTTTTTCTCTCCCTCTGCACTGCCCATTTGTTTCTGAGTCTAGAAGCTGCGTTTCCTGAATTTTCTTTCCACCTCATCCCTTCTCCACCAGCTCACGTTCCTTTCTCCTTCTTCTTTCCACATCTCTTTTCCACCATACTTATCCTATATCTCAACAATCATTGCTTATTATGTAAGAATCGCTGTCCGCCGCTTCCTCATATTCTTCTTCCTTGTCTCAGTTTTTTGTTATTGAGTCTCTCTCGTCCTCAGACTCCCCACCCCTGTGTTGTCTCTCTTCCCACAAACACAGTTTTCTGCCAAATGTATCAACACAAGCCCACGCATTTGTAACCTCCGAATAACATAACAACAGATACCACAGAGCTTAATGCATGCTGCTTCATAGACAGTTTAGTCAGTGCCTCAGTATGCTACTGAGGAAAACGTTCAGAAGCAGCTACATCGACATGGAGGAAAAAACAAAAAGAAATACACCTAATAGAGTTATGGGAAATTTCATATCAGTATCAGCAAGTCCATGGATACATTAAAGGGGCTCTATCATCAGATTTTCCAGTTTTTAGATAAACATATGCCTGGATAGCCTTTAAAAAGCCTATTCAGGTGCTGCTCATCGTCCCCCCCCCCCCCTGTTTTTCTGAATTACCGTTAAAATGCATATGGAAATATGGAAATCAGCCCTACCGTGCACGGTGGGCGTTCCGTGCACCTCCATGTCAGAGCTTGTTCATGCCCTCCTCTCTTCTTTGACGTCCTCCTCCTTGCGATTCACTGTCTCCAGCCTGGCGGTTTCAATCGAAATCTTGCACATGCGCAGTAGCGCTCTCTACTGCACACGCTCCCACACCATTTTTGTGTAGAGAACTGCTCAGTTCCCCTGAGAACTACGCGAGTGTGCTGCACATGCACAGTACGGTCGCCAATGTTCTCTACAGGAAAATGGCGCTGGAGCGTGTGCAGTAGCGCTCCGGAGGGAGCGCTATTGCGCATGCGCAAGATTTCGATCGGAACCACCGGGCTGGAGGTGGTGAATCGCAAGGAGTAGGATGTCAAAGAAGAGAGGAGGGCAAGACGTGACGTGAGGGGTGCACGGAATGACCACCGTGCACGGTAGGATGCATTTGCATATACAGGTAGTCCTCGACTTACGACGCTGATCCGTTTTTACACGGCTTCGTAAACTGAATTTCGACGTAAGTCGGAAACATACCATACGACAATGCGTAGGAACGGATCAACGTGATTTAGTGTGCAGCTGCTCGGAACCGAGGAAGACTTCCTCGGTTCCCAGCCGCTGCACACTAAATCACATACAGTACAGCGAGAGCTGGCAACTTGCGTTTATGTGGGAGCTGACTTATTCTCATAGGAATGCATTGGCCAGCATTGATTGGCCAGTGTACAGCATTCGGCCAATCAACGCTGGCCAGGAGGCGGAGTCTAATATCGGACCACAATGGAGACTGTTGTGGTCCGATCTTAGACTCCGCCTCCTCACAGACGAGCCTCCGGCAGAACCAGCGTTGACTGGCTGAATGCTGTACACTGGCCAATCAATGCTGGTCAATGAATTCCTATGAGAAAAAGTAAGCTCCCTTGTAACAGCAAGCTGCCAGCTCTCCTGACTAGCAAGGACGAGCCTGCTGCAGAACCAGCGTTGATTTGCTGCAGGCTCATCCTTGCTAGTCGGGAGTGCTGGCAGCTTGCTGTTATGAGGGAGCTTTACTTTTTAGCTCATCTCTAGTCGTAACCACGAAACATCGTAATCAGAGACCGTCGTAACCTGAGGACTACCTGTGCATTTTAACGGTAATTCTGAAAAACTGGGGGGTGTCAAAAACGATTAGCAGCACCTTTTTAAAGGCTATTCAGGCATATGTTTATGTAAAAAAACGGAAAGTCTAATGATAGAGCCCCTTTAACCATGCAACATACTATATAATCATTCCCTCTATATACATGTATTAAAGCCATATACCTCTTTGCCTATCTATAGATCTTTACGTTCGATCAGTAACCTGAGGGTACAGGGGGTCCTGATACCTTTTTATTTGGTTAATATTCATTCTATTAGTGGATTACACACTAGCAAAACTTATCTGATTGTTGGGGGTGCAACTATTGGGGTGGGTGACTCTCAATCCACTGTGTGAGCAGAGCACTAATGTGCATCCATGATCCTATTTCTATTCACGTCTGTGGGACTGAAAGAGATGGCTCAATACTCCTTCATTCCCATAGACGAGTGGTAGGCTTATTTGTGCACCACCGGTCCATTCACTCAGGGGGCTCAAGAACTTTATCATGGTTGATGTAGATCCTAGTAAACAGACCGCCATCAACAATACATATATCAGCTGTCCTGCGGATAGGAGATACATATTGTAAGTGGGAAACCCCTTAAATTCTGTCTATCAAATACTCTTTTAGGATCTCTGTGAGAATATCAACGCAGATATCCTACAGCACACCCAACCATTTTTGTCTGTTTTGCTATGGCTTTCATCTGTGATTCCCAGGGAGTTTCAGGATTCCTTTGCAATATGTGGATGGAATTTATCTAAATTCCATGAACTCCATCTACTACACTGGTTAGGGGGCATTGTTGGTGTCCGCTCAGCAGTGTCCGTGGCTATTGTACGTACAAGATTTTAGCAATGAACACTAGCTGTTCTGTTTGAAATTTCCATTCATTTCAATGGGATTTTATCTTGTGTCCTTTTAGGGTCCGTTTACACCCATGTCCATTTTTTCAAGCGGACGAAAAAATCATGCAGGACTTTTCTGTCCGGTTGAAAAAATGGACAGTAAGTGTCCTTTTTTTTAATTTTTTTTTTTTTAAATTAACATTGAGGTCTATGGGCAACGGACATGCAACGGACAGTAACTGATAACTATCGTTATGATAGGTGTCCATTTTTTATTTTTTTTTCTTTAAATCGACACCTTCTGAGCGGACACCAATGGTAGTGTGAACCCTACCTTAGCAGTCTGCCATTTCACAGCTGCTAACCTTATGCGAGCATGCAATATGTCCCCCCAACCATAAAGGGCTATTCCCATCTCACTGTTTCCACAGATCCCATTCATTCTGAAGTTGCACATTTTTCCCGTGGTGTTTAACAGTAATTGCAAAATGGATTGTATTCTTGCGAATCCCATGCCACTTTGTGGGAAAAACTGCAGCGCGGACACGCTGCGGTTTCCAAAACTGGTGTGGTTTTGGAAATCGCAGCATGTCAATTATATCTACAGAAATGCCAGTGGCTTTCTGGCATAGTTACAGAAAGTCCGAGGAGGAAACTCCATGAACTTTGTTTAAAGTGCTGCGGGAAAAACTGCAATGCGTTCCCACTGCGGTTTTTCCTGCAGCGCTTTATTGCTGCAGATCGTCCCGTGGGGCCTTAGCCTAAAGCCGATGCCACAATATTTTGTGGCAGATTTTGCTGCAGTTTTTACTGGATCCAATAGGAGGCTAAAATAAAAGTCATTCCTTTTATATTCCATTTTCTTTGCAAACCCACTTCTATCTTTGGCTAAAAAAACTATCCCTAAAATACTGTGTGTGAAACCTGCCATAAAGTGATAGTACGGTGTTGAACCCACTGATCAAAGCGCACTCACCTGCCATTGCTTGTATAGTTTAATAGGAGCCTACACTCATAAGGTGTTGGCCAGAAGTATTGGCACCCCTGCATTTCTGTCAGATAATACTCATTTTCTTCCAGTATATGATTGCAATCACAAATTCTTTGGTATTATTATCTTCATTTAATTTGTCTTCAATGGAAAACCACAAAAAGAATTGTCAAAAAGCCAAATTAGATATAATTCCACACCAAACATAAAAAGGGGGTGGATAAAAGTATTGGCACTGTTTGAAAAATCATGTGATGCTTCTCTAATTTGTGTAATTAACAGCACCTGTTACTTACCTGAGGCACCTAACAGGTGGTGGCAATAACAATCACACTTGCAGCCAGTTGAAATGGATTAAAGTTGACTCAACCTCTGTCCTGTGTCCTTGTGTGTATCACATTGAGCATGGAGAAAAGAAAGAAGACCAAAGAACTCTCTGAGGACTTGAGAAGCTAAATTGTGAGGAAGCCTGAGCAATCTCAAGGCTACAAGTCCATCTCCAAAGATCTGAATGTTCCTGTGTCTACTGTGTGCAGTGTCATCAAGAAGTTTAAAGCCCATGGCACTGTGGCTAACCTCCCTAGATGTGGACGGAAAAGAAAAATTGACGAGAGATTGCAACGCAAGATTGTGCGGATGGTGGATAAAGAACCTCGACTAACATCCAAACAAGTTCAAGCTGCCCTGCAGTCCGAGGGTACAACAGTGTCACCCCGTACTATCCGTCGGCGTCTGAATGAGAAGGGACTGTATGGTAGGAGACCCAGGAAGACCCCACTTCTTACCCAGAGACATAAAAAAGCCAGGCTGGAGTTTGCCAAAACTTACCTGAGAAAGCCAAAAAACATTTTGGAAGAATGTTCTCTGGTCAGATGAGACAAAAGTAGAGCTTTTTGGGAAAAGGCATCAACATAGAGTTTACAGGGAAAAAAAGAGGTCTTCAAAGAAAAGAACAAGGTCCCTACAGTCAAACATGGCGGAGGTTCCCTGATGTTTTGGGGTTGTTTTGCTGCCTCTGGCACTGGACTGCTTGACCGTGTGCATGGCATTATGAAGTCTGAAGACTACCAACACATTGTGCAGCATAATGTAGGGCCCAGTGTGAGAAAGCTGGGTCTCCCTCAGAGGTCATGGGTCTTCCAGCAGGACAATGACCCAAAACACACTTCAGGTCAGCACTAGAAAATGGTTTGAGAGAAAGCACTGGAGACTTGTAAAGTGGCAGCAATGAGTCCAGACCTGAATCCCATAGAACAACTGTGGGGGAGGAGAGATCTCTTGATGGCAGTTTGGAGAAGGCCCCCTTCACATCTCAGCGACCTGGAGCAGTTTGCCAAAGAAGAATGGTCTAAAATTCCAGCAGAGCCTTGTAAGAAACTCATTGATGGTTACCAGAAGCGGTTGTTTGCAGTTATTGTGTCTAAAGTTTGTGCTACCAAGTATTAGGCTGAGGGTGCCAATACTTTTGTCCGGCCCATTTTTGGAGTTTTGTGTAAAATGATCAATGATTTGACTTTTTTTTTTTTTTCATTCTCTTTTGTGTTTTTTCATTGCAAGCCAAATAAATGAAGATATTAATACCAAAGAGTTTGTGCTTGCAATCATATTCTGGAAGAAAGTGAGTATTATCTGACAGAATTGCAGGGACGCCAATACTTTTGGCCAACACTGTATATTGGATATTATGGAGCAGGAGGGGCTAAACAGATTGATATATAGTTTTGCGAAAAATTATTCAATGCAAATTGTATTTTATTCATGTAAATCTCATCTCATTCTAGGAGTCTAGTGGGCGGTCCAGTAGTTTAGAAATCCAGTAGGCGGGACTGACAGTGACAGGAGAGTCTCATAGTCACTGACTACCCAATATGTGACTAGTGTTAGGGATAGGAAGAGCCGTCTTTGTAAAATTGTAACTTGTCAAAAACGTGGATTGTGTGCTCTGAAGATACATATGTATATCGCTGTCCTTATGCGTAGAGCTGATCATGCTGGCCCTTGTTTGAAGTGGTTAAGTTTCATGTCCATAAGGACCTTTCTCTCACACGCATCAAGTGTCACAAAATCTATACCTCTCCTAAGAGAAGAATTCCATTAGATAATAGATAGAGAATCCATTGATGCCCTAAGCATGGTCCTCTCTCCGCGAAAGAAAGATGGAAAATCAATAGAAAGGGGACCTTTGGAAACGGTTTACAATCAGGGGAAATTGATGGCTTGGATTAAAACCACAGCCATAGATCAGGTAGAGAGGATAGCGAGAAGAAATTCTTGGGAAACAGGTTACATCAAAGAATGGCCTTTAAAATCTTCCTCCTATCAAAAGCAGAAGCCGCAGTGAAGAGGCTAATATGGAAGAATCTTAATACCGTTCTTTATCCTTTGTGTTGTCGTCTCCTCCTGACGGCAGGACTCTTGAGCCTTTACAAGCAGCAGAGGGCACTGTTGACCCCAGCAAGACAAGAAGAAATGTCTCCTATCCTAACACGTTGTCCTAATGTAAGCAAATAGAATATATGCATTTCATATTAAAGACCATTATCTAGGCAATTTGTACACACTTGCAAATAAATCTGTAAAGCTCTTGAGAAGACAAAAGCCACTTAAGGTCATCAAAGTTCTTTCGGCTAAATAATAGGGATATTTCAGATACTCCATTGTTGCAATTTGAAAGTGAAGTTTTAAAACCTCTATTTTCTCACCGTCTAGGACTATGTGACTTCTTAGAGTATCACAATTCCTGTATTCTTAAAGGGAAATCACGCTGCAATTCCATCCTGCAGGTCCCATGTTATTGATCAGGATTCAGAAGTCAATTAGTGGATTGATCTAGAACCTTGATTCAGTATAATCTAGATTTTAATCCCACTTTAGCGTTATTTTTTTGTATTATCATCCTTCTAAGAGCTGTAGTTGCTTATGAGGACTTGTTTTTTGTGGGACAAGTTGTATTTTTGAATGGTAACATTTGTTGCTCCATAGATACATTGGGGAACAATGTGGGGAATATGTTCGCGGGGTAAATAGGAATAAATTGCACCTCCACCCTTGTTTTTTAGGTTTCACCTTTCACCTCCTTGATGACTTTTAGCTCAATTTTTTGGGAGGAAAGTCAAGCTACCAAAAATTGACAATTCAGGATTTTTTTTATATTTATTTATTTATTTTTAAGTTCCTCGGGGAGTTTTAGAATGTGTTTGCACAATACACAATAATATTACAGCATTGCAGTGTATTATCTGCTGATTGGCCATCTATTTGCATCGTGGAGCAAGGAGACAAGGAGTGGACAAAGGGTGTTCAGCGCCTTCTGCTGCCTGCTGAGAGTATTGCATTTTCAGTATGATAACCATAGCAATTAGGCCGGGTTCACACGGAGTATTTTGGTATGTAATGTGGAACGTAGACGCCGCGGGATCTTTTGCGGGCCATATACGCTTCCATTGTTTTCAATGGGAGCCGGTACCGTATACGCGGCGCTATTTTGCAGCCGTGATTTTGCGGCGGCCGCAAAAGATCCTGCGGCATCTACATTCCACATTATGAAGCAAAATACTCCGTGTGAACCCGGCCTTACACAGCTGACAGACACATTTTTATTTAGCCAAAAGCAATGTCGCCTGCTCTACCCATAACAATGCATGCTTAGCATGGGCTTGATGACATTGTATCAGGACAAGTGGGCTCCAAGCTACAGCCCATCTCCGTGACTCAGTCAATTTCATATAAGTCAAACTGGAGTTGGACAACCCCTTTAATCATGAGAATGGATGCTATATGTTAATGGCGCAGTTACGCAAATGTCTAACCAGCGCTTCTGTGGAACTAACAGAGGGCTTTGATACCTACTACTACTATCTCTAAGTCCCGTAGCGGTGAATGGAGTGTTAGATATGTATACACACTATACACACTGTTGATCCATTCATATAGGAGACCTCTATTCTCATGTTTGCATTGGGCCCCTGTCAGTATATGGCCATATCCAACAGGCAGTGTGTCGGGGCATACATGCAGTCTGCAGATTTGTGCACAAATTGGGTGATGAGAAAGATATAATGAGAAGTGATAAATGCCCCTACACAATCTGACTCTCTATCTTTTCCTATAAGGGGGTTCAGCCATGGTCGTATCTAGAGATGCGCGAGTACTGTTCGGATCAGCCGATCCGAACAGCACGCACGCATTGAAATGAATGGACGTAGCCGGCACGCGGGGGGTCAAGCGGCCGGCCGGCGTCAAAGCGGAAGTACCAGGTGCTTCCATTCATTTCAATGCGTGCGTGCTGTTCGGATCGGCTGATCCGAACAGTACTCGCTCATCTCTATTCGTATCCACACCCAAAACATAGACCTTCTATGATGAAATAAAGCCCTTTAGGGATGAGGTTACTGGTCTAATGTCACGCCAACACCCCCTCAGGGCTAAAAACAGGGTTAGTCTGTACTTAAGAATGGCATTGCTGATGTCCCAAATAACTAAGAAAACCCTATGTGTTTCTCCATAGTGGCATGGATCATCAGGGGTTAAATAAATGTGCTGTATGGGTCGGTTCACACTAGCCTATGTATTCCGTCCGGTTAGAGTCCGCATGGAGAACCTTCCGGACAGAATACAATCACAATTGCAAGCATTGTGCTGTCAAACCCCATTATAGACTATAATGGGGTCCATGTGCTTGCCGCACACTGCCCGCACGAGTTAGTGCGCCGCAAGCTCATGGACCCCATTATAGTCTATGGGGTCCGTGCGCTTTGACAGCACAGCACTTTCAATTGCGATTGTATTCCGTCCAGGGGGGTCTCCATGCGGACTCTCCTCGGAAGGAATACATACGCTAGCGTGAGCCAGGGGTGACACTATCTTTAACTTTGTGACAAACAGTTTTGTAGAAGTAGTAAAAAAATCTCATGATTTATTACAATTCATACTTGTGAAACATTGCAATGAATCTTGTGGCAGTGGTAAGCTTCAGTGACTTGCATGTGTGATAGTCCTTGGAAACAGGCAATCGGGTGTTCAGAAAATATTTGTACAGGTTACTTCCTATTACATGCACTGTAAAGTGACAGCAAACAACACAAATGACCTTTGGCCCAATCCTTCCATTTCCCAATGGCAAATAAAGCGTATCTTGTTCATGTACGTCACTGGTGGCGGTCGGTTATCTATTATCTGATTGGATACATTTACATTTTCCGTTGTGATAACCTTCAGCGTTAATTTTGTCCATAGTTTTCCAAACTATTGGGAACGTTCTGGGTATGGATCAATAATGAGCTCCATAGTCCTGGTAACGCAATAGAGCATCCCACAAATGCCCCGCAGATAAGAATGGTTATTCTTTCATCCATGCAAACCAGAAGCTCTTTGCTTGTTAAGATACAATATATGAAAAATGTGAATAGATTGACAAAATTAATCTTTCAGGAAAGCCAAAAATTTGGTTGGCATACTCTCTTCTTTGAAGGACTGTTCGGAACCCATACAGGACTTAGGAGAATATAGTCCTACAGTGCTTGCAGGACTTTTCTCTCTGCATGATTAGTGTGGACACCGTGCGGGTCCGTGTGGTTTCTTAGCTAACTGCTTTTTAACGTGTTTGGTATTTCGTTCGCGGGGTCCCCTAGTGGACGCCCCAAACTGAATACCGAACGCATTCAGGTGCCCTATAAATCTAAGGGAATGTCACAAGTGGCTACCCTCCTGCTTTTAAGGGAACTGTTGCACAAACCTATTCAGGTTCTGTGCTGAAGCCCCTTTGTCTCAGGAACAGTGGAGATCCCAATATCCCACAATAATTAGTTTTTGCCTTTTTTTTTATCAAGATGAACCAGTCAAAACAAAGAAACAATATGCAGATTCAATGCAAGCCAACTCCTACATTCCTCTAGCACCCGATACATCCATGTGGAAATACATTGATTTACATACTGTAAGTAGAACTGACCTTGTGAATAAATCAGGGAGTACAATATGTTGCAAGACCATGAACATGGTATTATAGAACATGCCTCAGGCTAAGGAAATCTTAAAGTGTACCTGTCCTTCCTTGAGACTTAGCAGAGGTCTGTTATGTCTGTTCACAAGGAATAACAACACTTTATGGCCAATAATAGACTGTATTTTTAGACTATTGTGAGTTTATTCATCCATTTTCCCTCTATAGGATATTATGGAAAGGTGCTGAACAGAAATTACGTGACTAAAGCTTTGGGTAAGATATGAAAACCCACTGTATGTCTGTACCTGTGTCTCTGCTTTTTTTCTCATGTAGTTCTTCGTCACCTATCCATTGATGTCTATGGAAAGTGTGTTATCTGATCCCTCTGTAAATTGACAGTCCGCCTAGTCTCCAGAGGATCAGTTCCAATAGAGTTCTATTGGAAGGCTTTTTTTTGGATGCGGATGTTGAGGTGGATTCATTGTCAAAATCCTCGCCAAAAAACTCTGTGTGAACTGAGCGTAAGAAAGATTTAGCAGAGAACACTTTAGGAGCAGTAGAAGGAATGGAATCTGATAGGTAACGAAAGTATCATTTTTTTCTTCACATCGGAATAGCCTTAAGAAAGGCTATTCTCCTACCTTTAGATGTCTTCTCCGCGCCGCTGTTCAGTATAAATCTTGGTTTTCGTCGGTATGCAAATGAGTTCTCTCACATCACTGGGGGCGGGACCAGTGCTCAAACAGCACTAGGGGCATCCCCAATGCTGCGAGAGAACTCTCCAGCGCCGTCTCCATCTTTTTCAGGAACGGTCTATCTTCGCGTCTTCTCCGGCACTGGGTTCAAACTTCTAGGCCTCGGGCCAAGCTGACTACGCATGCCCGCCGGCCACAAGAAAATGGCCGCTTACATAAGCGGCCATTTTCTTGTGGCCGGCGGGCATGCACAGTTTGAACCCAGTGCCAGAATAAGACACGAAGACAGGCCGTTCCAGACAAAGATGGAGGTGGCGCTGGAGAGTTCTCTCGCAGCATTGGGATGCCCCCAGTGCTGCGAGAGAACATATTTGCATACTGACGAAAACCGGGATTTCTACCAAATGGCAGCGCAGAGAAGACATCTAAAAGGTAGGAGAAGAATCGTTGATTATGTAGATAATCTGTTTTCCCTTAGTCATAACAGCAGCACAAAGTGGGGTATTTCTGCCCCTGTGTGCTGGTAGGACAGGCAGAATTTTTAATTAGCAATTAATTATACAATGCTTGACTAAGAGGGCAAGTGACCTTCCCCCATGTGTTACTACAGCAGTACAATAACAATAACCACAATAATAGGGAGGGAAGCCTTGTGCTGCTGTAATGACTAAGGGAAAACAGATTATCTACATAATCAATGATTCCCTATTGTCATACCAGCAGCACAAAGTGGGGAGATGTCAAGTAATCCCCTTAGGGAGGGTTTCCTCAACTTACAGCACCCAAGACTGACTGCCTGAAGGCAGACGCATCTGAAGCACATGAGCTAATTCTGTAGTGCTTTACAAACTTGGACTGGGAGGACCAGGAGGCCGCCGCACAGATATGTTCCAAGGGCACTGCCCTCTGCTCTGCCCATGATGTAGCGACTGCCCTCGTGGAGTGTGCTGTGAGGCATGCTGGAGAAGGAAGGTCTTGAGAAGAAAAAGCCATTTTAATGGCCTCCCTTACCCATCAGGAGATAGAGGGTTTAGAGGCTTTAAGAACTCTGAACCTCCCAGCGAAGTTAACCAGAAGGTTCTCTGACCTTCTAAATGACTCCGTTCGTTCCAAATAGATCTGCAGGCAACGGACCACATCCAAAGTATGGAGCCTCTCCTCCTCAGGAGAGGAGGGGACCAGAAAAAAGACAATGAAATTATTTGGTTTAAGTTCGAGACAGAAGGCACCTTGGGACGAAATTCTGGTAAGAACCGCAATTGGACCCTGTCCTCAAAAAAAGAGGTGTAAGGCTCCTCTGATGACAGGGCCTGGAGTTCACCAACTCGCTTGGCAGAGGTAATTGCCAATAGGAAAGCAGTTTTGTAGGCCAGAAATTTTAAATCAACTTCCCTCAGTGGCTCAAATGGAGAGACGCAAAGGGCTGAAAGGACAGTTCTGAGGTCCCACTGTTGAACAGGGGCTGACACCGAGGGTTTGATTCTCATGGTTCCCTTTAGGAATGCAGATACCAAAGGGTGTTGAGATAGACGCCTCCTCAGATAGGCAAACAAAGAGGCCACATGTACCTTCAGAGTGGAAGGAGATAGCCACTTGTCTAGGCCGTTCTGCAAAAAATCCAAGATGACTTCGACAGGAGGGTTGAAAAGGGAGACGTCCTGTCCATTACACCAAACTCTGAAGATCGTCCAGATCCTTTGGTAATTCTTGTTTGTGCACTCTGCCCTGGCACAGGCAAGAGTGTTCCGAACGGCCTCTGACAGTCCACTATCTAGGAATAGGGACCGGTCAACCTCCAGGCTGTCAGGTTGAATCTCACCAGATCCTGGCATCTCAGACCTCCTTGAGTGACCAGGTCTGGGAGAGGGGGAAGCCTCCAGAAGTCGCTGCGACTCATCTGTATGAGCTGGGCGAACCAAGTCCTGTCTTATCTTCATCAATAACCTTGGTATGATGGGAATTGGAGGGAATATGTAAACCATCCTGAACCTCCAAGGGATGGACAGGGCATCCACTGCCAAGGGATTGTCCTCCTGATACAGCAAACAGAATTTCTCCACCTTAGTGTTGAGTCGGGTTGCCATGAGGTCGACCTCTGGGAGACCCCATCTCTGGACAATTTGTTGGAACACCTCTGGACTGAGAGACAATTCTCCTGATATGGTAATACCCCAACTCAACTGATCCACTACTCTGTTCAGGGAGCCCTTGATGTGAACAGCGGATAACTGGGACAGGTTCTTTTCTTCCCAGGAAAAGATGAGATATG
Source organism: Leptodactylus fuscus (assembly GCF_031893055.1). Taxonomy (NCBI): domain Eukaryota; kingdom Metazoa; phylum Chordata; class Amphibia; order Anura; family Leptodactylidae; genus Leptodactylus; species Leptodactylus fuscus. The sequence goes on from NC_134274.1 coordinate 37,385,630, forward strand.
TGATCTTCAGGAGAGGTCTGGACCTGGTTCCTCCGTGTTTGTTCAGGTACAACACTGACATCATGTTGTCCGTATGGATTCTGACAGCTTTTCCCTTCAGATAAGTGGCGAAGTGAAGCAATGCCAAGTACACCGCCCTGAGTTCCCTCTGGTTGGAAGATTCTGCTTCCGGGCTTTCCCAATGACCTCGTACAGTCCTCTCGTCTACATGGGCTCCCCATCCAGTCTGGGATGTATCAGTTGTCAACAGGGTACAAACTGGTTGGACCAAGGACCTTCCGTCTTTCAGCTGTATCCACCATCTGAGGGAAAGACGGGTACTGGGAGAAAGGCAGATCTTCTTGTGGAGTCTTCCCAAAGACCTGTTCCAGGTTGCCAAAACTTCCGTCTGGAGGGGATGGGAATGCCATAAAGCCCAGGGGACCACCCTAGCAGAAGATGACATTAGGCCTAGGACTCTCATGGTGGTTCTGATGGACACGTGCCGCATTCTGTAGAGGAAACGCGTGGCCACCACTATCCTCAGCCTCCAGGGGGCGGATAGAGAGATATCCGGAAATCTGGATGGCTATCGAAGATACTTCCTGTGTGGGCGGAAGATGGGTAGGTGCAAGTATGTGTTTTGAGGTCTAGAGTAGCTATGACCTCGCCTCGCTGGAGAAAAGAGGTTACTGAGTCGATAGACTCCATCTTGAAGTGCTTTTTCTTTATGAAATGGTTCAAGAACCTGAGATGTATTATCATCCTCCATCCTCCTGATGCCTTTGGCACCAGAAAGACTGGGGAGTAGACCCCAACTCCTTCCTCCGAAAGGGGGGAACTTTTCCAAGGCTCCTTTCTCAATGTATTTGAGGATGGATGACTCTAAGGTGGTTTGATGCTTGACAGGCAAGGGACGAGTTGAGATGAAGCAATCTGGTGGAAGCTGGAAGAACTCGATCACATACCCTTGCTCTAAGACTTGCAATACCCACTGGTCTAGAATGTGGGCGCGCCACATGGAAAGGAACTGAGAGAGACGACCTCCCACAGGTCCATCGGCCACAGGGAGCGGCCTCCCGTCAAAAACTTGACTTCTTTTTGGGGTCCTCCTTGGAGTGACCATGACCTTGGCCTCGCTGACGGGATCTTGTGCGCCTCTGGGATTAGGTCCTCGGGTGAGAGGAACCATGCCCCCTACCAGAGGGCCATCTACTTCTGGAAGCCTGAGGCAAGGACTTTCCCTGGGAAGGCCTTCCATCAATTCAACCAATCCACACCTGAACAGTCTTCCAGGCTCAAATAGCAGTGCACATAGCGCAAATCTGGATGATGAGTCCACCCTCCAGGGCTTGAGCCAGAGGGGTCTTCTTGCCGCCATGGAAAGAGCCATGGTCTTGGAGGCAATGCTAAGCTGTTGGTGGGATGCTTCGCCCATGAAGTCAGCTGCCAGAAACAAGGAGGACATGGACGCTAGCAAGTCGTCCCTAGGGACACCAGAATCAATGCCCCACTCGAGTTGGGCAAGGCGAGAGCGAATGCTATCTGCTACAGATGTAGAGGCTATAGCCACGGAGGCTTGGGCAGAGGCTGCAGAATAGCATTTCTTCAGGGTCCCATTCATCCGTCAGTCCAGAAGGTCTTGCAGGTTCGAACCGTCATCCAGAGGAACCACTGTACGCCAAGAGAGCTTGGTGACTGCCATATCAACTTTATCAACTTTAGGGAGGAACCCCCATAAATCCATCTGGGCTGGAGAAATAGGGTATAGGGTCTTGAACACATTGGTGTTGAGGTGAGCGCTCTCGAGAAGTTTTCATTCAGCTTGCATCAGCCTGGTCAAGGCTGCATCCACATGAAAGGCCTTCAGACCCACAGAGGTGGATGGGGAGGCTTCCATTTCAACATCCAGGTCGCCTGACCGGATGTACTTCAGCAGACGTCCCATTTTGTCCACAGGGAACAAAGGCCTGCTGGAATTAGAGTCCTCTTCATCTGATGGCAGAGATAAAGAGCACCTCTCCGAATGGCATCTCTTGGAGGCCTGAGAAAAGGAGTCTTTAAAATCCTTTAGGGAATCCTCCTAGAAAAAGAAGGAGGATACCATTATCCGATTTCCGTACATATATATTATTTTCCTTTCTGAGAAATAAACCCCTCAGGAGCACTCACCACAAAGTCCTTCACCCAGGAGGACACTTCCTCAGGGGGAGGACCTCTGCAACCACGGCAGCGGGACCACTGGTAATCTGAAACATAAAGAAAACACAGTTTCCCCGTTTCTCGCCATAACCTGAACACTGCAGAAGTATGAATACACATCTTACCATTAGGAAGAGGTATGTCGCAATCTGTGCACGATAGATGTCTCCTCTTAAAAGACGATTTCCGTCCTCTGTGGTCATCCGGAGGAGGGGTAGAAGACGACATTATGAAGTCGCTAGCGCACTCGACTCTATGGATAAATAAGACCTCAAAGTCTACCGCAGAACCTCTTTCTTAAAAAGTGGATCACATAACTGCCACCTAAGGTGGCCGCAGAGCAGCAATGGCGTAAGTGGGGAAACCCCACAAAAAAAAATGCACCTTCAGTCATGCGTGCCTCTAAACCTCCCCCAGGAGAGAAGCCCGGAGTTCCTGGTCGGAGGACGGGGCTAGATTGCCGTCAGGGCGAACCCGCCCCCCAGATGTGAGTCCCTTAGGAATAACAAGCCGGCCATCACTAAGATGGCGTGGCCGGAGGGCCGGGGTCTGAGTGCAGAGTGCACCCGTCGCAGAACTCAGGCTGAAACTGCCAGCGGGCCATCCGTAAGATGGCGCCGGAAGGCGGGGAGAGCACATTAAGGCGCACCCGCCCTCAAGAGAATCCTGGCTGGGCGGGGATAAGCGCCGGCTGGCGCGCACCCGCCCCCAGCCATTGGCCACCCAAGATGGCATGGCTGGAGTGGGGTGAAGCTAAGTGCCTCAGAACGCACCTGCCCCACAATCCGGCCGGAGCCGGAAGGGGCGTGGATAACACTCCAGGGAGCACACCGCCCCGAATGCCGGCCGGCCAAAGAAGATGGCGCGGTCGGCAGAAAAAAAACTAAGAATCGGAGCTAATCTCCGACGGCTATTCCGACGTGGTAGGCAGAAAAAATACAATTTTAATGATAGAATCCCTTTAAATTTAACGATTTAATACCCAATATGGGTTCCGCATTGATAGATATATATAAAAAAAAGAATAAAAGAGGACAAGACAAGCAAAGCAAATTTAAAAATAAAAGGAAAAAGACAGAAGAACCTGGTAACTTAGAGTGTTTTTGTTTCCATGGAGCTTAGAGAAGAATTAGTTCCAACCCTGACCCCAACTGACATTACTTGTATACACTCATACCAATGTAATATACTGATGACACACTGTATAGTACAATATAATTCAGTAATGATAAATACACAAGTGGGACTTCTTTCACCACAGGTAACCTAGAAGATTTTCCACTTATTGCCAAGTCACATCTGGTGGTCTTGGGGCTAGCTCAACAATTTCTACAGAGTAACTACACAAACACCTTTGTGAGACCAAGACCAAGGGAACTAGATTCTCAAGATAAGTGCAGGTCCCAGAGACCTGTATTGGACACTTAAGGCAGAGCCTGTGGATATGCCATAAAGATCCCAGATGGGAATACCGTACAATTATAACATCTTGGACAATAGCCGTCAAATATGACAACTACAACAGCTTGCCCACTAATAACGGATATGTTGAAACTCTACAGTCTCTGCCCAAAGCTGGTGACCTTCTATTTCAGGCCAGAGTGAGTTTTGCTGAAGCTTTCTCTCCCTACCCACACACTCAGTTATTTTTAATGCATGCTCTAAGAATAGCCCCCTTTTACTCCGCACCTGTTCCTATGCATAATCTACATTTGGAGTCGCAGGAGGTGGAGATTCTGGGCTTTTGTCCTGTGATTGGATGGACGCCAAGCAGCTGCTGTGTGGCTCTAATGTTTAGCGTAGTGGATATTTTAACTCCATCAGTACACGCTTGCCCCCGAATGTTAGAAGTTTTAGATTGGAATTGCAATTTCTACCTAGCACTATCTAATCCAATAAATGCCTTTGTTTCGCTTTCGGTAAAGCTTACGAGGTATAAAAAGTTAAGTCAGAATATTTGCATACAATGCAATTCTACCGTAGAGGGGAGTCTTGTCTATAAATTCATCATCCAGTAGTAGAAGATGGGACCGATGGTCTGTTTCTCTAAATATGACGTGTAGTCAAACTTTTGTATCTACAGTAGAGGAATAATCTAGGATCAAACATGAACATGGGGCCTTAAGCCTCAGACTATTCTCTTCTCTGTCTACAGGCCATTCCTACCATTTTTAATATCTGCTCTATGCAAAAGCTCAAGGATCAAGTGGCGTTGTGTTGGATAATATTCTCATTATTGGATACCATTTTCTATACCATTTGCTGTGTTGTATCCTTTCCTTGCTTTGTTTCTTTGGATCAAGTGCATCTTCTGATGTTAAATATGTGGATACTGGACATCCATTCATATATTACAATTTTCTTCACAACAACTCCCTTCTTGCCACAGTCATCTTTCATTTAAATTATATATTTTGTTCCGTCTCCAAAAGTCATAACACTTACATTTTTTTCCATTTACTAAGTAGCATGGGGAATAATATTTCCTGGAGATGGAAAGGTCAGTTCACGCAGAGTTTTTTGGCAGCAGATTTTGACACAGAATCGGCCTCAAAATCCGCTGCCAAAAATGGCTCCCATTGACTTCAGTGGGAGCCACTCTCTTCTTTTTTCTACTAGCTAGTAGCGAAAAAAAGAAGCGAGGTGCCCCATCTTGCTGTGGAGGTCGCGGTTGACTCAGCCGCGGAGTCCGTGGTACTAGACTCCCTCCTGAACAGGCCCATTCATTCAGACCTAATCCAGAGCGGAATGCCGCGACAGGATGCCAGTGCAGATTTCTATTGGGAGGCTTTTTTTGGAGGCTGATTTTGAGGCTGATTTTGAGGCGGATTCAGGCTATTAACTTCCTGCAGTCACTGATCTAGATATCCTGCTAAGCCAGGCTTAATGCTTTACAAGTAGTTGTCCCCATCAAAATTCAGTGAGGCATAAGGGGTAGGGAGCTGTGACCAGACAGTGACCTCAGTCATCTGTGGGTACTCAACATTGCTGGGCACAGATGGAACAAACCATTTCCCATCTTTCCAAGATGAGAAGATGAGAGAAGGGGAAGGAGATGAAACAACTTTGGTTCCCACCTTGGTTCAGGTTTCTGTTTGGGAGGTCAGAGCTTGGAGATCCCTTCCCCGAACAGAAACCTAATCCACTTAGGTTATCTAAGTGGATTAGAAAAAAAAAAAAGTGGTTATCTTTGGAAACCCGCAGACTCCATGGACTATAATGTGGTCTGCCAGGTTTCCACCGGGTTTGTGCCTGAAAAGGGCAGAAAATGCAGATAGAAAAGTGCTGCTTGCAAGACTGGGGAACAGAATCCCCAGGCAGAGACCAGCCATAGGTATGAACCTAGCCTTAGTCTTCAGAAACGGGGATTTTTAAAGATGAAGCCTGTGACAATCTATAAGACTAATAACTTCTGTCTATGGTAGATCAAAACAAATATTAACACCCTCCCTTACTGAACTGATCAACACATGACCCACTTGGTAGGGATTTGTACCGTATATACTCGAATATAAGCCGACCTGAATATAATCCGAGGCCCTTAATTTTACCACAAAAAACTGGGAAAACTTATTGACTCGAGTATAAGCCGAGGGTGGGGGGGGGGGGGGAATGCAGCAGCTGCTGGAAAATTTCAAAAATTAAAATGGTCGGAGTTTTTGGGTGCAGTAGGTGCTGGGTGATGGGGAAGGGGAGGGGGTGTTTCGGTTGTCTGTCTGCCCCTTCCCTGAGCTTGAGGACTGGGTTTTTTTTCCCCCACTTGGAATTCAGCCTGGCTGAATATAGGGTATCTGCAGTGCTCCTATTAACCCCTTCCCGACGGAACAGGAGCACTGCAGATCCCCTATATTCAGTAGACCGGGCACTTTCAGACACAGGGATACCCAATGTGTATGTGTTTCACAGTCATTTTCTACTTTTATATGTATTCTAGGGAAAGGAGGGATGTAGAACTTTTATTTACTTAATTTTTTTAAAGCTTCTTTTTTTTCACTATTTTATGGGAGATTCTATACATTACTAATGCGGCTGGTCATAGACCCCCCTCCCTTAAAATAAAAAAAATATTTTTATTTTTTTTTTGCTTGACTCGAGTATAAGCTGAGGGGGGCTTTTTCAGCATAAAAACTGTGCTGAAAAATGTGGCTTATACTCAAGTATATATGGTAATTGTTCTACATTTTCTCACACTAGGATAACATTTCTTATCCTAAGCTATCCTTCCTACTCTGTTCCTCAGAACCTGTCCCCTCCATCCTGTCCTCTGCCCTCGCTCCTATTGTGTGACATGTTAATTTATTGTCACGTTGCAATATTAAATATTCTATCTTCATGTACCCTCTGATTTCTTAAGTGCTGCGGGATATGTTGGTTCTATATAAATAAATTATTGTGTCATTTATGTATATAAAGACGTCTATAATATGATTTCTTTATGCTATCAGTAGGTGCCATTATTTCCATTCAGAACACAATATGGTCCTCGCCATGACCTTGTGATGGCTCTTGAGAAATCAGGCTGGAAGGAGCTTAGTTTGCACATCTCACATCCTTTTCAATAGCAGATTATCCTGTGGTGAAGTGATCTCAATTTACCCTATGTAATGATGAAGGGGAACTAAAAAAAAAAAATGCCATATTGGAGCATCCATGTTGTTTTTTTCTCCAAATTACAGTTTTCAAGTTGGGGCTGTGTTAGCCTAATACAAATATATGTTGTATGTTTTTCTATGGCAGGTGCATTAGTAAAGTTTGTCACTAGGGATATAGTGATGCTGAATACATGGATTCTCAGTGTTTTCATCCAGGCTTTGCTGCATCTTGTGGACAAAAATGGATGTAGCATTAAAAAAATAAATAAAATAATAATAATAATAATAATAAAGTGCTTTTTTGCAGAATTTTACTTCACTAAAATTTTATGCCATTTTTTAGCAATTTCCAAAAACTTCTACAAACGAGTGTAAAGGAAGCCTTGTGAAGTGTAAGGGTAAGTTCACAAGGGTTTTTTTGGTCAGTTTTGAGGCCGTATCCACCTCAAAACCCTGACCAAACACTGGCTCCCATTGAAATCATTGGGAGCCACTCAGGTCTTTTTTCTGGGAGCCATTTCTTCTGGCTCCCGGAAAAAAGAAGCGAGATGCTCATTCTTCACACCATTTTGCCTCGCGATTCGGCCTGAAGACCCTCCCTCCTCCGGACTAGGCCCATTCACTGGGTTTAATCCAGAGCAGAATGTGCAGCTTGGTGCCGGTGCACTGGCTTTCAGTCGCGGCTACCCGGCTTTTGGATCGGAACTGTTCCGATCAAAAAAAACCTGTGTTAACTTACCCTAAGAAAAACCGTAATGTGTTGCTGCCACAGTTTTTCCCACAGCACTAAGGGTAAGTTCACATGGGTTTTTTTCGTCTGGAACCAGCATCTAGTCGCGCACTCCGCTCCGAACTAGGCCCAAATGAATGGGCCTAGTCGGGAGGAGGGAGTGTCTTCAGGCGGATGTTGCGAGGCGAATCCACCTTAAAGAATGAGCATGACGTTTCTTTTTCCGGGAGCGGGAACAAACGGCTCCCGGAAAAAAGAACTTACCGTCTCCCATTGATTTCAATGGGAGCCATCTTTTTGGTCAGGATTTTAAGGTGGATACGGCCTCAAAATCCTGACCAAAAAAACCCATCTGAACTTACTCTTACAGCAGCAAAGACTGCTAACAGACTTGTTTATCCTGGTACCCATTTTTTTTTCTACAAATGGCCTGTAACAGTCCAACATGGAGCATTTCTCACTTCTGTTTGCTACTGTTTGTTTTAGCAAAGGCCACATAGGAGTAACACTAAGAGAAGAACGGAGACAAAAATTCAGCTTGAGTTTCTAGTAATCGTGATACATTTTTCTCCATAAAGCCGATTTTTCAGCGGAGCCCAATGCTTGTTGCAGGATATCTGTTCTCCCAATCGATACCTAATTCTGATGAGCTTTTTAAAGACTGGATTGGAAAGTGGACACAACATAGATTCCCACCAGGGAGGTCAGCAGCTGCTCCATATCTGTAGATCTGTGTTTCCAAGACAAGAAAAATGGTGTGATTGTTTAGGTGTGATAGAGAAAAGTGTTCATCAGCACATGTGGCGAGAGGGCGAGAGGAAGCATTGTCCAACCGAGAGATTTATAATAACACAGCGAAAGGCTGCAGACAAAGGATGATGTACGTTCTGTACCGAAACGTGTCCACGGAGCAGTGACATCAGTCCACAACAATAGCAGCTCATTCATAATCCATTATATAACTCACATGAAAACAACGATCTCATACATGACATCACACTGTCCTCAAAAGTCTTAGAAGGGGCTTCACCACTATTGGATGGCAACAACTCAGCTACAACTAAAGCAAATCCACACCAGCGACTTAGACTGTCAATGATCTGATTACAGCCGGACCTTGGATAGGATCTAGGGATCTCTCTCATAGCAACCACAGTTTAACGTTCAGGAAAAATTGGAAGTTGGTTTTCCAGCCATGTAACGTTCTCAAAACAGATTAGAATTTTATGAATAGTAAATAAATTAAATAAAATAAAAAATCCCCAGCTTATTAATTCCTTGCTGCTCCCATTTCAAGACTTTCTGGATCCATATTATTCTCTTATCCTGACCTCTCGCAAAATGGACATGTGGCTTCTGAAGCTAATCTCTGCCTACAGTGGTTTTGACTGGTCATTGCTATAGCCAGTTGAATGTAGCCATCATATGTCAATGTGGGGCCTTATTGCTGGAGGCCAAGATACAGAGTCATGTAGGTGGACCAGATTGGAATCATAACCTGAAAGGTCTTCCCCCAAACTGTGGTTCTTACCTGGTAAAATGTCTGCATTTATTTGTGTATTCTCAGCGGTATCCTGTAGCAATATTTGTCCATGGACTACAGTTCAAGCATTCCTTCCACATTAACACCTTGTGCTAGAAGCTGCTAGTGAATCGGCGGTGCATGAAGGAGTGGAGACGAGAAGAGGAAACTTTACATCCTACTGGGAGAAGAGGAATCCACTGTGGAGATCGCTGCCCAATACGTGTCCAGCTGTCACCAAACAAGAGGAAGATGAGACCCCAAGGACTATTAAACCCGCCACCCAAAGACCTTTAAGCCCCCCCATCACCCGCCTACCCCACGCCCACCCATACCCACACCTCCCAAACAAGAACAATGAGACCCCAAGAACACAAGAACCCCCAACCCACACACCCCTCACCAACCCCCAACCATGCTTTGCTTTGGCAACACCAATTGGTTTTCTTCAATCATGCTAATAAAGCACCTTTGTATTTGTATTTGTGAGTGGCACTGCATAGTCTGTCCGTCTGTTAGCAGCGTCCAACACCCAGAGGCTGCTAGACTGCTAGATGAGATGATCTGGGCAGGGTTTGGGTGTTGGACCCCAACAGATCACATATTGTTGACATATCCTGTGGATAAGTTAGCAGTATGAAAATCTGATCTGGGTCTAGGGAGATGCTTTAAGGCCGGGGTCCCATGTGGCTTTTTACAGTATCAGCAAAGTGGATGGAATTCTAGCTAATCCCATCCACACATTGCAGAAAAATATCCACAGTGGTAATGCTGCGATTTCAAAAAACATTGCATTTTTTTTAATGAAGATTGTGAGCCCCATATAGGGATCACAATGTACTTTTTTTTTTCCATCAGTAAGTCTTTGTAGAATGGGAGGAAATCCACGCAAACACAGGGAGAACATACAAACTCCTTGCAGCTGTTGTTCCTGGCTGGATTCGAACCCAGGACTCCAGCGATGCAATGCTAACCACTGAGCCACCGTGCTGCCCCAAAAAACGTTGCATTTTTGTAAATCGCAGCATGTCAATTATACCTATGGAAACTCTGACGTTACCCATATAGGTATAATGGAGATAGAAAGTCTGCAGTGAAAAAATGCTTTTTGGCTGCAGCTAGCTACATGGGGCCTTAGCCTCAGATAGACATAAAGAACCTGTATTTGATTTGTTAAAGAGTCCAAGCAAAATATCCAGAAGAAGATCAGCAATGGTTTCTTTCTTGTTGTAGTAAATTCATTCACACTTGGTAGATTTGTTGCAGAGATTTGTGCATCTGTGAATAAGTTCCATTCATCTGAACTTAGTTGTTTCTATAGCAAACATGTGAATTTCTGATTCAGACATATGGGAGAACCACAGAAGTTTCTGCAACTAAAATTTTTGTGTTTGAATTAATCTATACAATACTATAAATCCTGTTCTTATCTGGATCCTAATATGAACCAGTCACTGAAATGAAATGGAAGTCCCCTGTCCACGAGAGTGATCATTGCGTTCAGATCTATGGAAAGTCTATTTTAAGCCATGCACTACTAGGACAAGCAACCATTGTTCTAAATCCTCTGTGTAGGTTCAAGTCCAAAAACCTTAGAAATTGCTTTGTCTCGGCTTCAATAATTTTTTTTTTCTCATGTTTTCAAGGGTTTCTTTTGATCATTTGTGACTTAGTGTGCTTTTAGATAGAAACTTTGGAGTGACTACTATCCTGTACTTTCATGTATCGTACAATAAAAAGTGAAGCTAGGATTCTAAAAGTGTTTTAAAAGAAAAAGTTGCAATGATTTGTAATAAGCGTGGCAGGAATTTGTCAGGAATCTCTGTGTCTGTGCTATCTTTTCTTCAGCTACCACCTGTCGCTTTAAGATTATCATGACCACCAGTCAAACTCTTCCTGAATCTACTCAGCCTGATAGAACTTTTAGGGTCCATTCACATGGAGGAAGTTGGCGCTGATTCTGGCGCGGATCCGTATCAGAATCAGCGCTGAAAAAAAAAGCCTCCCATTGATTTCAATGGGTTCCACGCGGAAAAGGGAACCCATTGAAGTCAATGGGAGTCTTTTTTTTTTCAGCGTGGATTCTGGAGCCTAAACCACTGGTCCATATAACTTGTGAGTAGTTTAGTGCCCCAGATGGACCTGATAGATTCCCTTTAATTCATTGGCTCAGATTTCAGCACAATCCCATAATTTGTTAGATACATGCAGATGTTCTGATTGAACAGTTGTTGATAAAAGGGAGAGAAATCTCTCACTGAAACTGCAAAAACAGGCTATGCTGCGAATTGTGACACCTTCTCCTCTCTGAAAGATACCTTTTAATAAACTCTGTTCCTGCTACCCATCTTGCAATAAAATTCCTGGTTATCTGAAGGGGGTTTGAAGTTAGCAAATATGTATATATATATAACTCTTCAGGCACAGGATGGTCCCAGTTTGGTTAATGTAACTTAGATGTTGGTAAGAGACAAGATGAGTAGTTGTATTTTGTCGTGACATGTTTAGAGAGGGTTCAATGTTTTTATTGTCTTAGAAGAAAGATTCTGAACACATTTTACAGCCAAGGTTGGCAGGTCCCAGTTGTATTTGGAGCACTGCTGGTACGTTGACTATATGTATTTGGAGGAGTATTATCCAGGTCTTCAAATTTGTCTTGTATGACATCTATACGAAAAACCCTGGAATGTTGGAGAGCTGGTCAGGTACATTTGCAGTTCCCAATTCAGTTCCTAAAGTGACACTATATAGGCTAGTATATAGGGGGGAAAACTGGGCAAATGTCGAGGGCCCCGTCTGCAAAGGGGCCCAGAGATCCACAGCACCAGATGTTTTGTCTGGGGACCCAGATCGGGGCAGCCTTAATAACAGTTGTTATTAGCATAGCACGCCGATACTATGGAGATTTATGTTAACAGAGGAAGCTATAAAGTCCCTGCTGTAACAGATGACTATTTAGAAGACTAGATGGGGTGTGAAGACGTCATTGCATCGCACCCTCGAAGTGGACCTGCTATGGATTCCATAAGCAGCGAGAAGCTTCAGTGTCAGGACTCAGTGGGGGATAGTAGATAGGTGTGTAAAAGCTTTATTATTTGATGAGAAATAAAAGGATGCTATCCAGGTTGACTACTACCAAGGAACCATTTTGGAATAAAGACCTTTTAGGAGTGGCCTAAAATGACTTAAAGGGGTTTACAGAGGTTGAACATCAATTACCTAATCTTAAGATAGGTGATCAATATCTGTTCAGTGGACAGTCTGACTGGTGGTACCTTCACCGATCAACTGAATAAAAGGGCTTGGAGCCCTCGAGAAAAGTCACAGATCCACACAATGAGGCATGTTTATTATTTTCTTTACCTTAGATACCTTGCTATTGGGGTTGAGCCGATCTTGAGATTTCAGGATTGATTTTAAAATCCGATTTCCTATCATTTTCCAGCCGATCCCGATCGTGAAATTTGCTCAATCGCCGATCGGAATCCGATCTTTTCTGAACCCGATCGCTCAAACCTATTTATGATATATACATGAATAGGGTTGAGCCGACCTTGAGATAACCTCTGACCTCGATCCCACCGGAAAAGATCGGGAATCGGAATTTCGAAAGTGATCGTGAAATTTACTTGATCGCCGATCGGAATCCGATCCCCATCGCTCAACCCTACTTGCTATATGACAATAACTTGTGATGTTTAATATCACAAGTGATCATCGAAATCACTACATATTATACGGAGCGATTCAAGAACACCGCAGACCCCCCCTCAATGTTCCAATGATGTCCCAGAAACCCCCATTTACAATGTAATAGAACGGCGCCGCTTCATTTCCAATACATCTATAAAGATTTGCTTTAGGAAAAGATCACTTTCACAAAAAGCAGTGCTATGAACTACTGTCATTTTTAAAGATTAATTTTCTAAGAACGTGTTCGGTGGCGACGGTTTACAAGTCTTCTCCGCATTAAGCTTTCTAAAAGCTCCATGTTATAATTCCTCAGATTATCTGTATCATGTTCCACGGGGAACATTTTCCCAACACTTTAAATAAATTTATTGTCATCCATTCCAGCTATCTGTGATGTAAACCTTTAGTCATAAATGGTCCTTCTTTTTTCTGAAAACACATTAAAACTAAGATATCTGCTTTAGCTTACACCACCGCTACTGTTCTCCATTTACTCAAGACCTGGACACAAAACTGCATAGAAAAATAAGTCAGCAAAATAATATGTAAAACGAACCCTGGTTATAATGTTATTCTATTTAACTAACATTTATGCCACCAATGGCCAGAAGAAACTTAACCTAGCAACCTAGAACGTACAATATGGAGGAAACAAGGAACCCATGAAGAATTGCTTGGTTTCTTCAAGCTTGCCCTTACAGATAGCGGACTACAATAAGAACCCCAGATCTCTGGAGACCTCATATTTATTCTCTGGTGACTGTACAAATGCTTCTCTATGAAACAATGATTATTTTATAATATGAGCCCATAAATCTTTAGTGACTATACAATACAAGCCCCAACATCTCATGAGGTTTACCTTGCAGATCTCAAATCTCTGGTGGCTTTGCACTTCAGGCTCCTAAATCCATTGTGAATGGTGTTTATTAGCATTGCCAACCAGATAACATCATGGAGCAACAAAGGATCAGATCATCTGCGGAGATTCCACCAGATACTCACAGTATACTTATTATACTTTGTACACTGATGCGTTCAGTTTGACAAGGAATAGGTCTCTATGGATGCATTTGTAAAAGCTAACAAGTGATAAATCCATGTGTGTTTCTTGAGAAGAATACACTGTGCATGTCTTCTACCAGTTCATAGATGACCCAAAAAATTTCAATCTGTATCCTGTCCTCAGAGTCAAAAGATAGAACTGCAATAAGTATCAATGGCTGCTGTAAGGAAAGTATAGACCAGTGGTATGCTATGGGGAAGGGATTTTTCCCGTAACGCGTAGCTTGACATGATCTTATCGACTCCTGTAGTTACAATGTAACTTTTTAATACTTTTTTTCAATAAAAGTTATTTTTCATATATAACTACTAGAGATGAGCGAACAGTGAAATGTTCAAAGTTCGAAATTCGTTTTGAGTAGCCCCTCAATACTTGATTGTTCGATGGAATATCTAACCCCATTATAGTCTATGGGGAAAAATACACGTTAAGGGGGAAACCACTATTCGACTCAGGAGGGTCACCAAGTCCACTAAGACACTCCAGAAAATGATGCCAACACCCTGGAATGTAACTGGGATAGCAGGGGAAGCATGCCTGGGGTCATCTAACATGCCCAAGTCACTGTATTATGTCAGGATCCCTGTCAGCTTGCGATATGCAGGGCTGATTTTTTCCCATAGGAATGCATTGACCAGCGTTAATTGGCCGAATGCCATACAGAGTACAGCATTCAGCCAATCAACGCTGGTTCTGCCGGAGGCTCATCTGTGAGGAGGCGGAGTCTAAGATAGGACCAGAATAGATACTGCTGTGGACCGATCTTAGTCTCCGCCTCTTCCGGCAGAACCAGCGTTGATTGGCCGAATGCTGTACTCTGTATGGCATTCGGCCAATCAACACTGGTCAATGCATTCCTATGCTGCATCAGAGATGTAGCAGAGCCGAGTGTGTGTTGAACCCTGCTGCACACTCAGCTCTGTTGCATCAGAGATGTGCTGAACCCTGCTGCACACTCAGCTCTGCTGCATCAGAGATGTAGTAGAGCTGAGTGTGCTTAACCCTGCTGCACAGTCAGGTCTGCTGAATCTCAGCAGAGCTGAGTGTGCAGCAGGGTTCAGCGCACACACAGCTCTACTACATCTGCGGAGTAGACGAGCTGAGCGCACGGCCAGCTCTGCTTCATCTCCAGTGTAGCAGTGCTGGCCGTGGGCTCAGCTCGGCTGCATCTCCGGTGTAGCCAAACTGAGCGCACGGCCAGCACTGCTACATCTCGGCATAGGAATGCATTGACCAGCCGAATGCCATACAGAGTACAGCATTCGGCCAATCAACGCTAGTTGATTACATGTGTTCATTAGAAAAAAAGGTAGTTTAATGGTAGAATCCCTTTAAATGTGTAGCTCAGCTGAGTGGCTGCCATAGCTGCCAGGTCTGTCATACACAATGAACACCTTTCTATAATGTCCATGATCAGAGCCATCTCTGATCGCGGGCATTTACCATTTGATACAGTGTATTGTATAGTAATCAGAACCCTGGGGGTCTAATAATAAAAGTGAAAAAAAAAAGTTGTCCAACAAAAAAAATAACCATCACACAAAAAGTAAAAATAAAAAAAGTCATGGCTTTTGGAAAGCGGAGAGTAAAATGTACATACTGAAAAAAAATAAGCCAAGAATTGCTAAAGGCACGCGGAAACACTTTACACTGAAACTGCTCATTGACTGCTACACCCTACATCATAATATGAGATGTACATTTTTGGCTGCAAGACAAAATTCAAGTGGATGTTAATGTTTTAATTAGGCTAAATATACCGAGAGCGAACCTTTATGTATTACTGTTCCTACACTAATGTGAAGTCAGTTTTGTTTGCAGAATTATGTGCCAGTATTATCCTTTTGTATGTGTACTCAGGGTGCGTTCGCGTATCCTTCTATCTACATATGAGAATCGGAGTCTACTTAATCTAGTGTAAATATCAGAGATTAGTTCATATCCAATCATAGAATACAATGTTCTAGTTTCTTAAAGGCATGGCTTACCCTATCATGACCTCAAGTTCACACCATGCTTAGCTACATTACCAGAAAATAAACTCGTGAGGTGCAGTAACATATTATTAACCTATACTAGATGTTGCACAAAGAAAACAGTTTGAGAGAACACCCAAAATTGTGGTGAAAATTTGTCTTCTAGGTGGATGTTATTTATTAAAAGAAAGAGCAAGTATACTTAGGAAGTGCAATACACTTGTACATTATAAATATACTAGCCCCTGCCCTTGACTTCGTCTGCATGTTGTTGGATTTGAAGATCCGCCTATATTCAGCAAATTTCTGTTGTCAATGGTTTACCTGCTCCGGCATTTCGGCAGCTCTTAAGCTGTCCTGCTGCTGAACTCGTTCCTCACGCCATGCCAGTTATTGTTCTGGCATCTCAGCAACTCGCTGGGACGCCATATAATGAGCGTGTTGTTGGCGTCGATGATCTGCCTGCTCCAGCGTTTAGGTAGCTGTCAAGCTGTCCTGCTGCTGAACTCTTTCCTTGTGCTGTGCCTGTGATTGTTCTGGCATCTCAGCCCAGATACCACTTGTGCTTTAAAGCGCCTTCCTGCTGTAAACTCACAGGTGAGGTTTACTACAGTTCTGCGGTAACCTCACTCATCACACACATAAGAGAGGAATCTGGGGGAGATATAGCGACCTTTCAGAACTTTACTTGTCACTATCTCATAGCATATACACATTGGGAAAGACAATCCACCTTGTGTTTATGAATACTAATAAGTTACATTTTTCCCAAACCAGTAGTTGATTTTATACAGAAGAGACGTCTACAGCAAAGACTTTTTTTTTTTTAATTTGTTTTAGCTAAAAACAAAATATACTGCACTGTGTGAACACTGCATAAATCCTAAGATCTGTACACCTTAATTGTTCTAGCAATGGGTTATTTCTCATATAAGATAATCCCTTTAGCCATCTTCCTTTGGGGAAGGGAGGACTGTACAATATAGGTACAACCTGTTAGGCAGAAGGACAGCAGAGGACAGAAAATTCCGAGCTCTTCTTAGCAGTCTTGCTGTGCATCATGTCTCATGATTTCCCAAGCGACCATATCACAAAGAAACAAAGCTAAGAGGCGATGTGTAGTGATACAAAGGAAAGCAAGAACAAAAAAAGCAAATGTAAAACTAATCTCTTACCAAGCACAAATCTAGAAAATAAAACAGGAACACTTAAAGCCACGACATTGTCTTTTATAAATTGTACATTTGGTCCCTTCCCGGGATATGAAAGGAAAATTATCTCCTGATAGAAAAACAGAGGTTGTGCCTAGCTTCTCTGACAAGTGTATCGCTCCTTCTGATGGCATTAAATTATCTGCTAGTGAAACATACAGCGCACTGTAGCACCTGCTAAATATCCCTGTTTGATGACATTATATAACGGTATAGGTTAGAGGAATGTAATTAGAAAGTCATTTAGATCCATCTGTATGAAGATTATTAACCTTCATTGTGCCAGAAAGGCTGTACCACGCACACACACACACCCATCACGGGTAGGGGCCGACATACCATATGGGCCACTTGTGCAGCTGTGCAGGGGCTGGCAGGCAAGAGGCCCCCTACATCATAAATTGGGATTGTGCTCAATGCTGTCCATTACACATCATGGCTACAATATCTTGGTTTGTAGCTGTGGGAATTTATGTTTGAATCAAGAAAATTTATCAAAGTAGAATTTTGGAACTAGATGATAAATGTCAGAGGGTAATGCAAAAGGACACTGTCGCTGAGTTGCGATGAGGAGGGTAATGTTAAGTAGAGTCAGTGTGAAAGGACTTGACCTAGTATTGTGTAATGGTGACGTTGTATCATGTGTTGTACTTGCACCATGTTGAATAGCAGTATCGCTGTAATTGGTGCAGGTCAATGACCCATTCCCATGCTCTCAATGAGGGGCCATGTTACCAAGGAAGGGAATAGCTCCCTATTTCAGGACCTATTCCAATGTGCTCAATAAGGGACCAACTTGAAGGACCGCTTGGGAAACAAAAGATCACTTGAAAGAGTGAAGGATAGCTCGGAGTCTATCTAGCTTGGACAGATTAAAAAGGGAATCCTCCTCTTAGTCACAAGAATGCATTTTGTTCTGCAAACTAGTAAACCATGAACACTCATGGGTAAGAGGACAGGTTCCTCGATGATGAGCAGTGTATCCCCAATGACAGTAGAAGCATAGTATTTCTCACTACAGTCCGTTATCGTACAATCTAGGCCTATCTATAACTGTTACTTTGTCATCTGTTGTACCAGTGACGAATTAGATTCTCTGTATTGCCATCATCTACCTCAATAAAGAGGGCTTTAGTGATGAATAAAGTGTCTCTGTACTTCACCGCCAGTGAGCCGCTTCATATGACCTGCGGAAGTTAGTGTCTGGGTGGCAGCTCAGAAGGATAAAAGGCTGAGCCACCAGCATCTGACTACAGAAACATTGGTGTAGTCAGCACACTGGTAACCACAAGGAGTTACCAGAGTGCACAACCAAGGACCATGGGTATGAAACTTCCTTGTTTTTTCCCAGCCAGGTAGTAGGTGTAGAAAGAGTAGTTGGAGGAATAAAATAGTTTGCTGTACGAAGAGGAGCAGCACAAAGGAGGATGTCCCTCATTGTCCCTAGGCACACCTTTTGGGAGGTCAGCATATCAGTGGTGCCCAACAACTTAGAGGTTGGTGAAACCTTTTTGTATTTCTGCATTCTTAGTCTCCTCAGTCTCTGGAATGGAGTGGGTGAGCTTTTCAGTAGTGGTCCAACAATGTTCTCTCAAGGTCCAAGGAGCAGAGGGAAATAATGCAATGATTTAGCCGAGTCAGTTGAGAAACAAGCAGCTGGAACATTTGGCCAAAGGGAGACCAGCCAGGAGAAAGCCGCTGTGGTGCAATAGAGGTTGATCCCAAGGAAAGACTTCAGGGTGCGGTGCAGACTGCTGTTTGAGGCTTTGCTGTCACCAGTCCAGATGGAGACCAGAATGCAGTATACTCCATTGTTGCCAATGGGTCATCTTCTCCTTCTGCCTAGATTCATGGGTGGACGTATATGGCTTTCATCATTTGGGCTTCTGCCATGTTTGCTATTATGTGGACACGTGTCCTTTTGTTTAGAATTCCTGTCTGGACACATTTGCCCTTCTATCATATTTGCATCTGTCTGCCATGAATTCATGTACCTCCATCTGCCATGTTGGGCCGTATATCCTCCCGTATGCCAAGTTTGGACAAATCTTCTTCTGTCTGCCAAGCATGTATGTATCTCTGCTGCCTGTTCCGTGGTCCTGCTTTGGCTTCCGGTTCTAGACCCCAGTTCAGTTGTCCAATGTTCTAGCCTGTTCTTGATTTTATTTTTCTGCTATCAGTTCTGTACACCTATCTGCTTTTACTTTGTGCTTGCTGGGATTTTAGTCTGTATTCACACAATGTGTTTTGCCTTCATTATTTGCGCTGCATGATTGTAGGCAGTCTTAGGACATCTTCTCACAGAGAAGTCCAGATCACTGTGTAGGGGATAAAGGGTGGATACTGGGGAGTATACCTAAAGTCAAACCAGTATGGTTACCCAGTGGTTCCACAATCCGCTGCCCACTACATCCTTCAGTTATAGTTTTAGCGTGTTTACGGACTGTTTATTTATGATTTTTTTTTATTTTGCAACTTTCATTTGGTAAGATGCTTACCAGACAAATTTTATAGTCTACTCTGTAGTAGGGAAGCAGCGTGGATTGGTGTAGGACCCATAAGTTAGCTAGGTGTCAGTCATCATCTATGTCAGTAAAGAAGTGAGGAGTCAAAAGTAAGTATACTTCATTACCAGTGGACTGTATTAGCTCAGAAGGAGGGCACAGCAGCATATTAGCCATGGAGGAGTGTGCTATCAGCTGCAGTAGAGAAACTATATTGCCACTGTCCCTACCCAGATAGTGAGTAGCTACCAGCATCTTATTTCATACCCTAGGAGCTCAGCTATATCCCCCCTAATCCTCTTCACAGTCATTTGACAGGCTGTAATATAAGTGGCTGCAATAGAAGCCTCCCTGCTGTGCCCTGTCTGCAGTAGGACAAAGACTTGCTAAGCCCCAACCCCCACAGTCTCCAGCTGAAAATGGGGCAATTCTCTGCAGGATTTTCTACAATATAATGCCAAAAATGCTGCAGACTAATTTATAGATTAAATGTTAAATTAAAACTTCAAAGTTTCACCATAGCTACTATACTAAACATATGCAACTTATATAATATATGCATATATGCAACTTGGAATCCATCAAACCAGTATTCCATACATCAGCTCACAAACAACAACCAATGACTTATTCACATACGTTATAGTTGTCGTTACTCTATCCTTAACAGGGAGGACTAAGGGTCTTTTAACACAAGATTTCTACTTGTAACAAGCATGGATCAATGATACAGCGAGCGGATTGGCAATCATTTATAGCTTTATTATCACTTTAGAATTATTGGTGGGGTTAGTCACATGATCGCTAGTTTAAACCCTTCCTCTTATAGACATATACTGTTGTCAGCAGCACATGCCCTATGTATGCAGTAAGCTATGCCGCCAACTAAGTAGCATTTTTATGCCCATATATACTTTTGCTGACAGTACAAGTAGTCAATGCTGTTGGTTTTGGCGACTGATGTCCTATTTTGTTCTATTTACGGCGGTGGGCTGGCAGGAGCAGACAAGGGGTGTGACTTTGAGTTCTGACACTGATTGGAGCTCTGAATCACACCCCCTGCCTGAAACCACCCTCCTGACATTACATAGCTGAAATAACACATCAGACATCAAAACTACTTGTGATTTTTGTTCAGGAATGGTGGGGGCTACAGAAAAAAATTCCAGCTGTGCTGGAGTCAGTGCCTATCAACAGATTTCAAAAACTTGAATTGGTGGAGGTTGTGAAAGGTCCTCTTTAAATGGTTGGCTATCCATTGAGCAGTTTTTTTTTTTTTGTATGTAGATTGTGAGCCCCATATAGGGATCCCGGTGTACATTTTTTTCCCTATCAGTATGTCTTCGTAGAATTGGAGGAATCCACGCAAACACGGGCAGAAAATACAAACTCCTTGCAGATGTTGTTCCTGGTGAGATTCGAACCCAGGACTCTAGCGCTGCAAGACTTTCATCCATCCAGGAAGTTGACAGACGTCCAGAACGCGGTTGATCATCAATTGACATGTCACCATTTTTAAAGCGGGTGAACCACGAGTAAACTTTAGCTTGACACATAGCATCATCCTTGTAAGCGGTCCTAAACAATTGAACGGTTTCCGATGGTTTTTTCCCAAGCAGAAAGCAAAACTTCACAGCCGCGCACTGCTCATAAAACTTCTCCATGAAGAAAAACGACGGCTGGACAAAACAGCTCTTGCAAGAAAATTCACTGCAGGTAGACGAAACCTTCCGCATCCACCCCGCTTGGCACACTGACTGAAGGCGTGGTTGAACAAATAACTAGCTGCAGAACCGTGTACTACGAAAACTGCGCGTGCAGCAGCCTCATTCTGTAAACTTTTGGGTCCCTCCTCATATAGATGTGCAGTGTAAAGCATCTTTCTCATCGCAGTGGCTCTTTATGGATAACAAGTATTCACAAAGCTCCCTGTATAATACTGCCATCCCTCCATTTGAGAGCTGCAATACCGCACTGCTTTGGTATGTTATTGTTTTCCCATATTCATTGTTTATTTAGATGTCACTTTAATTTGTTGTTTAGTCAAATATGTAAATCTAATATTAATGAATCCTAAATGATATCTGGAAGTAAGAGTTTACAGGTTAATAAAGCACAATTACCAGCTTTTATTACCAAGGAGTGAAGTCTTATTTTATAGATGCTTTGAGCACATCAACTGTGTGCAAGTTCTGCTTTGCTCTAACATTAAGCATCAGCGCCATGACGTGAAGAAGGCAGAATGTACAAGAAAAGATTTATACTGCCGTAACATGGGGTAACCCTCTTCTACAAACAGCTCATAACTGAACTTTAAGAGCAAACTGTGTGGCATTTCTGGCTCCCGTCGGTGCCACAAACCAACTCAACATAAACCCAGAGGTTGCTAATAAATTTTTGTATCTGTGAAAAGAGTTTAACCTCTTTCTTGCCATTTAAGTAGTGGTTATGCATTTGTCATGTACAATTCAGACTCTTAGTGTTTGCCCCAGACGTCTAACCTTTCGCTAGGTTTTTAAATCCATTTCTTAACTATATAAATTTAAAGATTATTTTATTAGTTCAAGAAATGTCCCAGAAATACATTGAAAATATTATTTAAAGGGGATCTATCAGCAAGATTAAGTTGTATGAGCCCCACATATGCGTGAATAGCCTTTAAAAAGGCTATTTAGGCATCGCTAATGTTATTTTACCCCCCCCCCATTTTACAATAAAACCATAAAAACATATATGCAAATTATACTTATCATGCTCGATGGGCGCTTATGCATGGTCCGACGTAATGTCCTGGCACACCTTCCTCTTCTTTTGGCGATGCCCTCCGGTCCTGGCTCTTCCCCAGCTTCATCGTCCTCTTCTTCCGGCGGGATTGGTTCAAATCCGGCACGTGCGCAGTAGCGCTCCCTCCGGAGCGCTACTGTGCACCCTCCAGTGACATTTTTCTCAATGGCAGTACGCTCACGTCCTTGAGGCAAGCGATACTGTGCACGCACTGGATTTTAACCAAGAGCCAAGACCAGAAGGCGTCGCCAAAAGAAGAAGAAAGAAGAGGAAGGTGTGCCAGAAGATGACGTCAGACTGTGCATCACCGTCCACGATAAGTATAATTTACATATATGTTTTTATGGTTTTATTTTAAAACGGGGGGGGGGGGGGGGGGTGAGGGGTGTTAAAATAAGATTAACGGTGCCTTATTCATGCATATGTGGGGCTCATACTGCATAATTTTGCTCATAGAGCCTCTTTAATATAAACTCTAACTGGCGTGGGTGCATGCGCAGTAGCATGCTGCTACTACTACTACTGCGCATGCACCCACGCCATTTTTGTTATCAATGGCAGTTCGCGAGCGCTGGAGGAAGACGGGACCCAAAGACATCGGTGGAAGAGGTGGTGTGGCTGAAGAGGATGTCGGACGCTGAAGGCCCGCCCACAGTGCACGATGGATAAGTTTAACATTCTTTTTTAGGGTTTTATTTTAAAACGGGAGGGGGGGTGTAGTTTAATATAACTTTAGCGGTGCCTGAGTAGTCTTCATACCTATTCACGCATATGTGGGGCTCTATCAGCATAAGGTGGGAGAGGTGGGATCTTGAGAAAAGAGGGTCCCTTGACACCCCTTCTGCAGAGGGCAGAGACAGCGCAAGGGAGCTCAGATTTTCTCGGAGGAGAGGTGCATGTGCAGCCACCTGAACATTCGACACTATGGTAGCAAGTCGTGCTTGGACAACATCTGTTCTTATGTTGGAAGTACCCATGTAATAATTCAAGGGATGGTACAAAAACACTGCATTAACTGTTTAGGTATTACAGCCATTTTTTACCTTGTCCCTTCATTTCCACAGGCTAAAAGGTGATGGAACAAACAAACAATTATAAATGTAAGAGAATTATTTCTAATACATTGACATAAATACTTTGCGGTCAATGAATGCCTAAAGTCTGGAACCCATGGATATCACAAAAAGCTGAATTTCCTGAGTTTGCTCAATCTAGTTGAGGTCAGATGACTGACTCAACCATTCAAAAAATTCCATTTATTTTACATTGAGAAGCTCTTGGTTTACTATCGCAGCATGTTTTGGTCATTATCCATCTAAAGACATAGACCATGTTATTTTTACAGATGGCCGCAGTATTCAACACTATTTAAATGTTTTAATACAGTACAAGAAGACTATGCCAAGTTAACAAAATACCATACACGTCATTAAAAGCATAGATTACAGTCAGTAAAGAAAATTATTGCTACATCTATATACTGTAAAGCACTGTTATATCTCTTCTACACATGTGAGAATTCATCCTTCTACTTCCACCCTCAGTCCCATCAAAATTACCGTATTTTACTATAAGATGCACTGGACTATAAGACGCACCTAGGTTTTAGAGGAGGAAAATGGGGGGAAAAAAATTTTGAAGCAAAAAAATGGTAAAATATTTAATATATGGGAGTTGTAGTTTTGCAACAGCTGTAAGGCCACATTGGCAGGTGACCCTGCAGCTGTACGGAGATCCAAAGAGCGTTTTTTTTTGTGGGGCCAGATGTACTTTTTAGTTATACTATTTTGGGGAATGTCTATTGCTTAGATCACCTTTTATTTAAATCGGAGGCAAAACGGTGAAAAAAAAACAAAACAAAACACAACAGTTTGAAAAATATCAGTAGAGCGGTCATTCCTAATGTGTATGTGTTTCACAGTAATTTTCTACTTTTATATGTATTCTAGGGAAAGGAGGCGATTTAGAAGTTATTTTATTTTTTTATAGCTTTTTTTTTTCTCACTATTTTATTGCCCCTTCCCCCTAGGTGGCTTGAACCTGCAATCATTTGATTGCAAGTCCCATAGACGGCAATAGAAGTGTATTGCCGTCTATGGGAGATTCTCTACATTATTATTACGACTGGTCATAGACCAACTGCAATAGTAATATAGCTATGACAGGCCTGGGAGCCTTCAGTTGGCTCCCGGCTGTCACCAGAACATGTCGGCTCCTGCGACCTCGCTGCGCAGGAGCCGGCCTGCAACTTTAAAAGGTATGGGGGATATGCTACACTTTGGGGGGGGAAGGGGGGTTAAGTTTTAATGCCCGCAATTAGAATGCATCCTAATTGCGGGCGTTAGCTTTGGGCCTCCGCGTATAGCGGAGACTTGGTTGCTATGGCGACCGCTCTGCAGAACGGCGGATGCTGGCACAGGTGCCTGCAGCATTGCCACGCTCCTGTTGCTGCAGGAAGCCATCAGTAGCAGGAACATGGCGATCTTCACCACATTCGGACTATAAGACGCACCCTCATTTTCCCCCCAGATCTGGGGGAAAAAAAGTGCGTCTTATAGTCCGAAAAATACGGTAAACACCAGTGAACAAGTTCCATTGGCAGCCATACTGTATATACCCATGCCATAACATTATCAACACCATGTTTGACAGATGATGATCCCTTCCGTTCTTTCTCCATAGTGTTCTTATTCTATCATTCGAGTACAAGTTCATCTTGGTTTCATCTTTTCACTGACTCTTTTTCAGAACTGGACATCTTTTTTCAGATGTTATCTAACAAACTTCTTGAGCGTTTGCAAATTCAGCACTTGGGATCAACTCCAAAACCTTTATCTCCTTTGTCATGATTTTTCATGCCTAGGGGTGGACTTGGCATTCCTGGTGCTCCAAGAAAGTTATATCTGGGCCCTGCCTAGTTAAAATTTTACGACACAACCATCGCTTGCCATTTACAGGTTAAAATAAATAAATAAAATCTTGACAAAATAGGTTAGTATTAGTGTTGAGCGAGTAGTATTCGATCGAACACCACGCTGGCACAGGAATGTGTGTAATCCACCGAACACCAAGGGGTTAAACGCTTCGAATATTGATGCATTTAACCCCTTGATGTTCAGGCGATTACACGCATTCCTATGCTGGCAAGGTATTCAATCGAATACGACTCACTCAGCACTAGTTAGTATCATATCTTGTCTGGTAAAATGATAAGGTATACTTGTCTATACTTTACTCCTCCATCATCCAGCTCATGGTTTCTCTCAGCCAAGGAAATTACCGTCAAACTTTACCATGTGAGTGCCATGACAGTTGGAAGAATACAAAATGAAGCTCTTCCATCCATTCAAAATCCAAGTGGTGGACACCCAGGCAAAATATCAGAGTCAACAAGTTGGCTTATCACAAGGTCTCACCTGACAAAAACAGCAGTGTAGGTGGTTTGCTTCATAATAGTAAGATCACAGACATCCATGCAAGTACCATGGAACGCACGTTACACAAGTCTTGGAATGGTGGCCCAAAAAAAAGGTGAAGAAGCCTCGACTTCTATCATCATAAGAAGCGCTTGCTTTGGTTTGCAAAAAGTGGTCAGTAGAAGATTGGAAACAGATGGTTTAGAGCAATGAGATAAAAGACAGTAGACTGGCCTGTGATGGATGCAAATGGTTCTGGAAGAAACAAGGGAAAGAGGGGCTAACTAATTAAGAAATTGAAGGAACTGTCAAGTTTGGTGTAGGAAGTGTGATGATGTGGGTTTGTTACACAACCAAAGGACGAGGATTAATGATGGTCTCAATGCTGAGCTATATGTAAGTAGTTTACAAGACGACAGTACACAATATATTTTATATATATACATACACACACACATATACATACATACAGATTATAGACACATCAAGAGAAAGTCGTGGTTCCTCCATATGAAGTAGTGGGCGAAACGTGTGTCAGGGCGCAATATTGTTCACTCAGGATTGCAGCTTTATTTTGGCTATTTGGGTACATATGGGATTCCATGGTAAACTGTCTCATTTACTCATTTATGTGCATTGGTCATTTTACTTATTTGAACACTACCATATTTGTGGTCCACTGTTTGATACCTGGGCTGTATGCTGTGAGAGTGAAGATCTGGGAAGACAGGTATGTCCCAGCCAGGCAGCTAAAGGGTGTTTGGTAAAGGATTGATTTTAGGAGCAACTTACATGACAGGAATTTGTGTAACTAATTATATGCTAATATTTGCAAGCAAATTTGTGCAAGAGAAAGCCAATATGATTGTCTATGAAATGATGGTAGTCTCACATGATGGTAGTCTCACATTCGAAGTGGTAGTGGATGGTGAGATATGGAACCTGAAAGTCAAAAGTTCAAAACATTGTTACCGTTTTGCTCGTCATTGTATGTATTGAATTATTTCAATAGGTAACAGCCTCTACTCTCCCTTCTCCTGCCCAGCTCCCCATCAGCTTTTCCTTGGTCAATTTTTTTTTTTTAAAGAAACCATAATGTTCTGCCCTTTTGTCATGCCATATTAGAACATGACACTACTTAACAGTCAACTATCTGATTTCTAAATATTTTAGTTAAACCTCATGATCCAAGCTGAAAGTTTACACTTCTGTCTGTCCAAATACTTCTGGAACTAAACACGTGATGACATCATACACTTGTTTAGTGACACTGTTCAAACTAAGGTGATATACTTTTAGGGCTCGTTCACATGGGGCAAGAAGGGGCGGATTTTGGCCCTGAATCCGCCCTCTCACTATGAAGGTCTATGTAGACCGCCAGCTTACTTTTTTCCCGTGAGCAGCATGTTGCCGCCCACGGAAAAAAAGAAGCGAGCTGCCCATTCTTCAGGCGGATTCCGCGGCCGATTCAGCCCCAGCGTCCGCCTCAAGGCAGTACCCTCCAGACTAGATCCATTCATTTGGGCCTACTCCGGAGCGGGAAGTCGTGACTGTCGGAAGCAGCGACAGTCATGGCAGATGCATTTTGGCTCTATTGTGAATCGGCTTCCCGAGTCACAATCAGGATAAAAATCCGCCAATCCGTGCCCCGTGTGAACTAGCTCTTAAAGTGATGTTTTTAAGAGGCTTTTTTTAACTATATAAAACTGCAGCTAATGGGCTTATCAACAACAAACAATATCCCCCTCTTCCCAAGCCTCTGTTTCCAGTGGAAGTCTGTTCTTCTGTATTCAGGTCCCCTGGGCTGACATCACAAGTGACATTCTGTTTCTGCAGCCAGTCGCAAGCCTCAGTGGTGCCCTCCTCACATATGTGAAGAGGTGACTGCAGAAGGTCTGTGATGGGTGTCAGTGGTCACCAGGCACAAACAGCCGGTCCTGCCCCCATTGTAGACGGCGACTCAGCAAGTGCTTGTTTTTATGTTTACAATTAGAAAATAATTAAAATGTTTTGACACACCCTTTTAATACTTTTTAGCGATCATTGTTTCTGAGCATGGTGTGCTTCGAGCACCAGAGTTGGGAGGAGTCTGAGGCCCATTAACGCAAGGGGGGTGAATTAATGGATATAGAAAAAAAAAAAAAAAATTAAAAAAAATCAGTGCGTCACTATTAAATTTCTTTGTGCATCCAATTTTATGCTGTGTCTGGTCAGATAATAATGAGGTCCAATAAACATCCCATTTTTGTGCGAAGGATTGTCCACCCGATAGCTATAATGCTACACTTGAGAGCCGAACTTCTGAAATTCCAGCCTCGGGCATCAAAATAGCTTGTTCTCTGCCTTTATAGTATCACAGTTCTCTTATTGGGTTAGTGCTCATTTATTGGCAGGAACATTGGCAGCCTCTGATATTATGCTAAAATCCAAACACGAGGATGTAAATATTCAGTGTGGGGCAAAAGAGTTTTCTTAGGTTTTTATTTTTTCCCTCAATATTCCAGCGCTTAATTCTAATTACTGCTTTTAAAGGACCAGTATATTTTGCATTGCTAAACAACAGAAAAATTAAAGGTTTATGCTGTAAACATACAGATAATAAAGTAATACCTAGTGTCTAATTTTGCATTCTGGAGGAACTGTGTTTATGTATCCACTGAGCAAAGCAGCTTGGCAATGGATATAATCACTAGTATTATGGTGATATAGGGGTGTTAAAATGTTAATTGTTAACCTTTTTTCAGCCAGACATTTCTCCAAAGCACTCTAATAAACATGACACTAATAATAGTGCTAAAAAAAAAAGAGACATTATCTGGTGGCGCTTGGATAAACCCTGTATCCAGCAAGGAAGAAGTTAAGGAATAACAGGGAGAAGCAGATGAGACAGCCACATGTTTGGCGTCTCCAAGGAAAACAAACACGAATAGAGAAGCAATCACGAAATAGCAGGCGCCAAGATTTCTCTCCTACAATGGAACAGCATCAGGAGCTGTGCGTGTTCTTGGCAATCCAATCTATAAATTGATTGTAATATACGATGTGCTGCATTTCATTGTACGTGATGTAGCAGCTTCAAGTACCTCTGATCCATCAGCATCTTGCTGATAATAGCATATCTCCATCTGCTCCTGAAATTAATTAACCCTTCCCTGGCTCCGTGGCCAGCAGCACATTTCCTTGCAAGTCATTTCCAGCCAAAAATCGGCAAATTGGTTGGCAAAAAAAAAAAAAAAGCAGGGGGGAAAGAACAAAAACACAAAATACTAAAAAATGTCATAGTTATAATTCAAATCTGAATTGTAAACCTGTGAAGATACGATGATGTACAAAACGGAATGGGAATAAAAATATACATTATCTGTATATTGTGTGTAGGTCTATTGAGCTACTTATGTTTGTGGGTATAGAAATGTAATGGTGCATTATAGATGGCATATATGTACAATGTATTTGTTGCTGATAGTTTTGTGAGTGGTGACATCTACTGGATACCATTAAACTGACACCCTTTCTAACCGAGAGAAATCTGCATGAAAGTCAGCGTGTAAAAAATGGATCAGGCTTTGGCTTTCTTGACCCAGTAATGTCTTTTAATGTGGAGACTGGTTCTTTTATTGCTTTTTTTGTGTTACATTTAAATATTAGCATTTTAAGAAGCCGCAAGTAATGGCAGCATTCACCGTGTGCTATTATTAGTCCCCTGAGCAGTGATAGGAAGCAGGAAGATTGCAATGCAAGGACTTGCATTAGGAAATTAGATAGCACGGTTTGTACCTGTAAATGTTTGGTCTAATGTTTTTGGAAATAAGGGGGTGGCTTCTGACTGGCACGAGGCATTGTACCACCTGCACCTAAAAGGAGTCCATCACCAGAACCCACCTAGCCATACGCTAGGGTTCCATCATGCAAGCAGTGTTTTCCCCTTGAAGATTGTCGCCTCCATCAAGATATCGCTATTTTTGTCTATATGCAGATAAGCTTTTTGGGGCAACAAGGGCACTGTCCCTTACCTCTTCGGAGCAATGACCACTCCCTTATTGGTTCAAAGAGCTAATTTGAATATTGACTAAAATATCACTATCTTGGCAACAGATTCGCATGAGGAAAATGCCATTTGATTCAGGTGACCCAAACCTATCTAGATATGCTGGGTTGATATGCTGAGTTGTGGCAACAGACTACCTTTAAGAATAGCTGGGAATCTGTTCCTTTTGGAATAGAAATACTAATTTGGCAATTAAATCCGCACCATGATAGTAGGCTTATTAACTGAGTCATGCATGATAAGGAGGCTGTCCTCTAGAGGGCAGCATACAGAGGCACTGTTCTCCTAATTACATCCTGAAGAATAGATTTGCATATTGTTTACCCAGAATCCCTAGCAGAGCAGGAATGACTTGTAAGTCTCCGTACTGCATATGTAGGCACACACTGTCCCTAATGTGGACGATTATCCCCTGTACCTTTAAGAATGTAATTTCCAATGTTGCTTTAGACAGGCTACCCACTCTCCAAGGACAACCGAGAGACTAATATAAATTAATGCATAATTTACATTAAACCTTCAATGTGACATACTAGGTAGATAGACGATCGTGGTATCAAGGTATACAAAGTTACAACCTATTATATATGATTTGAATGAAAGCAACAGTAGATTTGACAGTAAAGCATAGATGGATACAGGTTACTGGGGTTACCTACTGAGCCAAATCCTCCAGCCGTCATTAGTAACAGCATTCACACTTTTCACTATCTAAGCTCCTGTTAAAAGCACATAAAATGAAAAAGTCGGGTGATCGACATCTGTTCAGCTTCTTTACAAAGGTCAAAAGAAAGAAACCAAATCTCCCGATCACCTCACTGACGTCTGCCCTGACTCTGTACGACCATTACTTATCCTTCTACCCACTCCCCGGCTTCAGTCTACATTGGAATATTTACACTGATATTGTTAAATATATTATTTATTAGGGATACCTTGTTCTTAAAGGGACATTCCAATAATAACTGCTTGTTAGAGACTTTCCACCTTCGCTAGCGGATAACCCTTTTTCCTATAGCCAGAGCCATAATAAAGGGCTTTTCTAGGAGTGGACAAGACAGTTGATGACAGTATAAGCCGTCAATATCAGAATGGTGAGGTTACAAGTTTTGGTACACTTGCTGGTCAATTGTTGGAAGAGTCCACAGTGCTCGGTCAAGTGCTTGACACGCTTGCTAAGTAGACCGTGTGCAGGTACATGAACTGATGTAAACAATGAACTGCTGTGGCCGAGCTCTGCGATAGTGGAAAAAAAACTAACTCACACAGCGTGTTCTAGTGTAATACTCACTGACCAGAACATTTTAACACTAAATCTCCTGTTCTTGAGTTTGTTTGTTTTTTAAATAGTGTTTTGGGTTTTTTTTGTTTTATAAAAATACAGTCATTTATCACTACAATAATCCAAGCTGACTCACGTGTTATTGTCTAATAACAGTCAGCTTAACTTTTCAAGGCTAAATCTTATTTCTTTCCTAATGTTCTTCAACTGGAGTTTTTTGTACAAATAATAAAAAAAAAAAAAAATACTGTGTCAAAAATGTCACCAATTTTTGCCACTATTATATAAACAGTGAAGTAAAATGACTAGAAAATAAACACAGGGCAGGGGAATAACTAAAGTAGGAGGAAAAAAAAAATTGTACTACTGTCACACCATCCTCCAGTGCAATACTAATACTAACAATAACAATTTGGGTGGCAACACTACTTTTGGTCATGGCCGCCCTGCCAGTAGTCGCAGTTAGAGATGAGCAAACAGTGAAATATTCAAGCTTCGTTTCGAGTAGAGCCTCAATATTCGACTACTTGATCGAATATCGAATCGCATTATAGTCTTTGGGAAAAAATGCTCGCTTCAGGGGAAAGCACTATTCGACTAAAGGAGAGTCACCAAGTCCACGAGTAACAGGAGGAGAGTGTTTAGGAGGAGCGCTGTGCAGTTAAAGCGCACGGACCTCATTATAGTCTATGGGGTCCATGCGCTTTAACTGCACAGCACTTGCAGTTGCGCTTATAAAAAGTCAGCTCCCTCGTAACCGCAAGCTGCCAGCTTTCCTGACTAGCAAAGACGAGCCTGCGGCAAATCAACGCTGGTTCTGCAGCAGGCTCGTCCTTGCTAGTCAGGAGAGCTGCCAGCTTGCTGTATAGCATTCGGCCAATCAACGCTGGTTCTGAATTGAATATTTACTGCGAATAGCTAGTAGTATTCGATCGAGTATGAATATTTCGAATACCGTAGTATTCGATCAAACACTACTCGCTCATCTCTAGTCGCAGTGGTGGTGTACAGGGTGGGCCATTTATATTGATGCACCTAAATAAAATGGAATGGTTGGTGATATCTGTTTGTGGCACATTAGCATATGGGAGGGTCAAAACTTTTCAAGATGGGTGGTGACCATGGCGGCCATTTTGAACTTGGCCATTTTGGATCCAACTTTAGTTTTTTCAATGGGAAGAGGGTCATGTGACATCAATCTTATAGAGAATTTCACAAGAACAACAATGGAGTGCTTGGTTTTAATGTAACTTTATTCTTTCATGAGTTATTAACCATTTTCTCTTTGTTTATAGCCATTGATATGTCGCAGAAGTTAACACGTGACACAGTAACGGGGTCATTGCAGCAGAGATCATGTTAATGGATTTTTTTTTTATCAAGTCAATGCTTTATTATTTTGTGTGTCAGAAAATTTTCTTCAAATTCTACAATTCTGACTATTGCATCTGCCAATACCAATGCCATGTTGGTACTACACAATTCTGCTCCCATAAAGGGATAATTTTTGGTGTTTTTTTTTTAAAAAAAACCCAGGAAAACTGACTATTTTTATGTAAAATCATTGCATTTTTAAATATAACTACCTTGTATGTATGAATAAAACCTCCCAAAAAGGCTATGTTTTGGAGCATTGTAAATATTTAAAATAAAGTGTCACTGCATGGTTTGGTTAAACTAGCAGTTTTATTCCACTGCTTACTAGAGATGAGCGAGTACTGTTCAGATCAGCCGATCCGAACAGCACGCTCGCATAGAAATGAATGGACGTAGCCGGCATGCGGGGGGTTAAGCGGCTGGCCGCCGTCAAAGCGGAAGTACCAGGTGCATCCATTCATTTCTATGGAGCGTGCTGTTCGGATCGGCTGATACTCGCTCATCTCTACTGCTTACCATCTGGATTACTATAGACCTGTGATGGCAAACCTATAGCATGGATGCCAGAGTTGGCACTCAGAGTTCTCTCTTTGGGCACCCATCCGTGGAACAGATTATACTGTGTGGGGGCCACCGTGGAGCAAATTGTACTGTGTGGGGGCCACTGTGGAGCTGATTATATTGTGTGGGGGCCACTGTGAAGCAGATTGGACTGTGTGAGTGTCACAGTGGAGCAGAAAGCTCTATAAAGCCCCATTTGTATGACCATATTTTGCAGGTCTGTAATTGTGTGCAATTGTGGATCTGCACATTATTAAGGTTACATTACCATGTTGGCACTTTGTGATAAATTAGTGGATTTTGGGTTGCAGTTTGGGCACTCGGTCTCTAAAAGGTTCACCATCACTGCCATAGACATACTTGTCACTGTCACTTTGACTATGTTTGCCTTAGAGAGCTGAATAGAGTCCTAGGAGCCCTGACCATGTTATACACTATGGTTCACGCCAATGTAAGCTCTGGTTTGATGAACTTATCTGACTTGAAACTAATCTTTGGACCCAACCTGAAAAGAATTACTCTTAAAGGGGTTGTCCCATGAAAAGCATCCTATCTATACTGCTATTTTATGTGGATTTAAGACTTTTCCTAAATACATTGCTTTATCAAAACTGCTTTGTTTGGCCGCTATCTTAATTTATTCACTTCATTGTTGACACTGCGTTTCTATGGCCACTGGGCTTATCTGCTCAGTTCCCAAGTGAGGTAGCTCCCTGCTCTCAGGGGGGAGGGAGGGGCTGACAAATAACGGAGCTCCTCAGATAGGGGAGGAGGAGGTGAGAGCTCTGGGATTACTGTGCTGTCTATCGTCAGCTTTTCCACTTATCAGCTGGTTTAATTGAATTTGGCTGATAAGGGCTGAGATAAGGAGTCCGTTACCTCTGTATGTAATACAAGCTGACTCAAATCCAGCTCTGCTACACCAGTTTCCACATCAGCTTCATACTGTGGTAATGCAGAGCAAGTGAAACCCTGCCCACCAATGTGCCGAGAAATCTAGGAAGTGAAGAGAGCACAGAGCCTTCAGGCTGCAGACCAAGAGTTATGGGAATACCCCTTTAAGAGATTTTAAGATGTGTGAGGAGTCATAACAACCATTATTGCTTGTAGTCAAGGCTTCCAGCTGCAGGATCTCTACCACTTCAATGGGAAGGCACCGGTGATGATTAAGCATTGGAGAGCAATGAGTCCAATAGTAACCATCAAGAGGAACAAATGAGAACCGTGCTTACCTAGGAAGTCCTATTTTGGACTTTAGCCTTATTGAAGAAGTCCAATATTCACCAATTAGAAAAGCTGACTAGTCTCCACTGGCATCAGGGCAGTCATGCTGCCACCACATATTGCTAATGTGTTAAAAACAGCAGTTTTTACTGCTGTTTTGAGAGCCCTTGATGAATCTGATAGAGGAAACGCGTAAGAATATCCAGTTTGGCAGTTTAGTCAGTTATATATGTCATTTGTAGCATTGAAGTGGCTTATACCCATGTTCTTTGGGCCTTGTTTCCTTTCCCAGTCCTGTTGGTGTGGCAATAGGCCAGTAGTCTCAGGATAAGAGGGGATACATTGTTACTACAACATCACAGTATATGGGTTGTCGCTTCAGAGGTCTAACTGACATTCACATTTGGTTGAGGGCATTAGTAAAAATTTAGTTTTTGTTTTGCTCTATTATTTTTGTATGTTTTTCTATATTTTTTTATATACTTTTTCAATAAAAGTTTTATATTTTGTATCCAATATCTCCATTCTGCTTTTTTTCAGTTTTTATTGAAGTCCACCAATACGACGCATTTCACTCCCTGTATACATTTGATAAATGGGTATATAGCACCGTGAAATGACTTGTGTTGGTGGACTTGAATAAAGATCAAGTTATTTTGGACTTCGTGGGTAAGCACGGTTCTCATTTGTTCAGTTGGTGGAATATCATTGTTTTGTCAATAGGCAAATGAGCTCTTTGGAGCAACAAAAGCAATGCAACAGAACTCAAGACCAGGTGAGATTAGGTATACACTGTCTGGAGCTGTAAATAAGAAGGAAGGAGAGACAGAGGGTGGAACAGCATAATGTATATAACATTGTATCTGTGTGCCGTCTGCAATTTTCACAGACCCATAGACTTACTTGGTGTCATTGGTCAACAAAAAGGACCACAATAGAGCATAACCAATAGTCCATGAAAAAACGGATGTATGCAAATACACTGGGCTTGAGCTGATCTTGAGATTTCAGGATCGATTTCAAAATCCGATTTCTGATCATTTTCCAGCTGATCCCGATCGTGAAATCTGCTCGAACGCCGATCGGGATCCGATCTTTTCCGATCCCGATCCTCAACCCTAGTCAATGCTTCTCTATGGGAAAAGTCACTTGAGGGTTGAGCTGATCTTGAAATAATCTCCAACCTCGATCCCGCTGGAAAAGATCGGGTTGGAATTCCGATCGCGATTGTGAAATTTACTCGATCGCCGATCGGAATCCGATCTTTTCCGATCCCGATCACTCAATCCTAAAATGCACATTTAAAATCAATAGGGCCATTGCCTATCTGTTGAGAACACATCAGTAAAAAATGAATTCCGAATAAACCCTAACGGTTGTATTAAGTTTTACATTTGCTAACCCACATTTTCTTACGAGCACAGATTATTTGCATTTTTGATATTTCTTTCCCCAGATATTTCTTGAGGTAAACTCAATTGGCACCCACTGCTGGCCATTCCATTACGCTTACTAAGAAGCACCTACAGAGACCAGTATTCAGTTTGTATTGCCGTAGGCATAGACAGGAAATAGCATTTGTGAACAGCATATTTGTTTGCCCATACAATGACTATACATATAGTAAATACAACCCACACACCAACTTAAACCTTTAGGCACTAGCATAATACTGCAGCAAAGAGCAAACTCTGAAACTACTGACTATTCGGACGCTTACGGCCTTCTATAGAACAATTTTGCACCTTTTTTTTAGCTTGAGCTACATGTAGGACCTTGCTGGAGCAATTTAACACTAAAGATATACAAGACAATCACTTGCATTTGAGAAATACTCTAACAGAAAATTGTTAGATGTAACCTCAGTTTAAAAAAAAAAAAAAAAAAAAACTCTGGAAAACTTCTTTGCATATACAGTATGTCAAAGGTTGCTATTAAACAATATTATAGAGGCTCTTGTAAATGCCTTGTATATAGGTATACCTGTTTTAATATTTTTGTCATTTATGATTAGGGTTGAGCCGATCTTGAGATTTCAGGATCACTTTTAAAATCTGATTTCCGATCATTTTCCATCCTAACCCGATCCTGATCCCAATTCCAATCCTAAAGCAAGTCAATGGGATTTTTTAATGATCGAAAATTGGATTTTAAAAATGATCCTATTCACTACACAGTGTGGAGTCCAAAAATTGAAGGCTTCAATTTTTTGGACTCCATGCTGTGTAGTGATTAAAAGATCTCCCGGCTACTTAGTCCCTTCACTTACCTGCAGAACCGCTCCCGCTCCCAGTTCTTCTCACTTCTCTCTCATTCACATGCTTTCAGAGCGCTGTGCTTGCCCCCCGCCTCCCAGGCTAGTGTTACTGAAGCTGGGAGTAGGCGGGGCTTGTTGTGGCTTAGGAGAGTGTGGGCGGGTACAGGGCGGGGAGTTATGAGTGCATCACTCACGTCTCCCCTCCCAGTACCCACCCACATGCTCCTAAGCCACAAACCCTGCCTTCTCCCAGCATCTGTAACACTAGCCTGGGAGGTGGGGGTGCGCATGGCACACTGAAGGCAGGCAAATGAGAGAGCAGAGGAGCGAGAAGAACGGAGAGCGGCAGCAGTTCTGTGCAAGTAAGTTGAGCGATCTGGATCGGAATTCAGTTTCCGATTTGATTCTTTTTTTTTTTTTTTTTTTTAAAGGAGGGATCGGAACCTGATCGCGATCATGAAATTTACTCAATCGCCGATCGCTCAACGCTTTAAAGAGCATCTCCAGAACACAGTTATCCAAACTTTGCTACTATTAGGAAAATAACAGGCAAAATTGCATTCTCCAAGTTCACCATTTATATTCCTCATCATATAATTAACAGTAATTGTTAATATGTGTGTAATAATTATCTCTTATTGTTAACAATGGAAGGATCTATTAAAATGAACTCAATACTACATTGCACAGTTTAAATGCATCTTAATATTATCATCAGAAGATTAAGGAGTGTGCCCTGCTATAGGTCCATACTGCTAAGAGGTCATTGTAAAGTGAAGAAGAAGATACCATAAAAGCAAAGTGTTAAGAGATCAGTGACTCAACACACCCAAGCAGCATTTCCAGTGTTTCATCTCGGCCACTAGAGACCAGTGGGGGCCCAAAAAGTATCAAAATGGAAGCATGGGGGCAAACGAGGAGTTCGTTTCTTTTTACAACCTACTCAAAGTCTTTAGTAAAATAAATTTACGTAAAAAACAATGCCCTTTATAAAATGCCTTCTTAAAATCTGTTACTATATATATATATATATATATATATATATATATATATATATATATATATATATATATATATCTCCCTATCTTATAAAAATGAATTCTTGTCTGTCTGTCTGTCTGTACTCTAATGCGAACCAAACGACTGGACCGATCTTCACCAAATTTGGTACAGAGATACTTTAGATATCCGGGAAGGTTTAAGACGAGACTCCAACTCGCTCGGATGTACCGTTGCTGAGATACAGCATTCCAAATACAGTGCCCCCCCCCCCTTAGCCAATACAAACCTGCAAGTCTTTCACTCATATTCCAACTGCAATACACTGGTCACTCCACATGCACAATACAACACTGATATCCAAACTGAGATACACGCATCAGAGGATTAGATACACAGATCAGCACACAGTATTACATGCCAGAGGATTAGATACACGGGTCTGCACACAGTCCCACACACCAGAGGATTAAATACGCATTTCTGCACACAGTTCCACACACTGAAGGATTTGATACATGCATTTGCACACGTTTTCACATGCCAAAGGATTAGATACAGGCGTCTACACACAGTACCACATGCCTTAGGATTAGATACACGTGTCTGCACACAGTACCACATGCCGTAGGATTAGATACACGTGTCTACACACAGTTCCACACGCCGTAGGATTAGATACGCGCCTCTTCACACAGTACCACACGGGGGAGGATTAAATACGTGCGTCTGCACACAGTACCACACGCCAGAGGATAAGATAAGCGTGTCTGCACACAGTACCAAATTCCGTAGGATTAGATACGCACATCTGCACACAGTACCACATGCCGTAGGATTAGATACCCACGTCTACACACAGTTCCACATGCCGTAGGATTAGATACGCGCCTTTTCACACAATACCACACAGGGGAGGATTAGATATGTGCATCTGCACACAGTACCACATGCCAGAGTATTAGATACGCGCATCTGCACACGGTACCGCACGCCAGAGTCATTAGATATGCGCGTCTGCACACAGTTTCACTTACTGGAGGATTAGATACGCGCCTCTTCACACAATACCACACGGGGAGGATTAGATATGTGCATCTGCACACAGTACCACACCAACAAGGATTGGATACTTGCATCTAAACAGTACTACACGGGGAAGGATTAGATACAGCTTTACTCCAGGTATCCATAACAACTGATCACAGGTTTTTCACTGACATCCAAATTGAGATACACATAATCACATGACGCTTATGGACACACACACAAACAGCATACAAAATACACCAGTGCAAAATTGGACAATTCTTATGGGGCCACTACACAAACATAAAATGTAATATACCCGTGCGAAGCCGGGTCCTCCCTCTAGTATATATATTACCAAATTCATTAAGAAGGTAAATTTATTTTACCACTATCCCAAGAGTATGAGTGTGTTTATAATATATATATATAATATATATATATATATATATATATATATATATATATATATATACACACACACACACACACACACACACACACACACACACACACACACAGGTAATGGAGAGGGTGTACATCTCACCCAGACTACTCAGGTGGGTGAGATGAGAAAACTCCAGGAATGTTTGTTCTCAGCAGACAACTTTCGTCTGCTGAGCATTTTGGTAAATGCTCAGTACTGGGCTGGATTTTTAGGAATGACAGGTAGGTTGGTAGTGGGACCTGTCATTCCACCCCCCTCCAGACCACACTTTGGGGATGTTCCTGCAGCAACTCAGAAACTGGACTTGTGTGTCTATGCCACCCCACCTAGCAACCCCAAACCCTGACAACACACACACATACACAGTACAGACCAAAAGTTTGGACACACCTTCTCATTCAAAGAGTTTTCTGTACTTTTATGACTATGACAATTGTAGATTCACACTGAAGGCATCAAAACTATGAAGTAACACATGTGGAATTATATGCTTAACAAAAAAGTGTGAAACAACTGAAAATCTGTCTTATATTCTAGGTTCTTCAAAGTAGCCACCTTTTGCTTTGATTACGGCTTTGCACAATCTTGGCATTCTCTTGATAAGCTTCAAGAGGTAGTCACCGGAAATGGTTTTCACTTCACAGGTGTGCCCTCTCAGGTTTAATAAGTGGGATTTCTTGCCTTATAAATGGGGTTGGGACCATCAGTTGTGTTGTGCAGAAGTCAGGTGGATACACAGCTGATAGTCCTACTGAATAGACTGTTAGAATTTGTATTATGGCAAGAAAAAAAAAAGCAAAGTAAAGAAAAACGAGTGGCCATCATTACTTTAAGAAATGAAGGTTAGTCAGTCCGAAAAATTGGGAAAACTTTGAAAGTGTCCCCAAGTCCAGTTGCAAAACCCATTAAGCGATACAAAGAAACTGGCTCACATGAGGACCGCCCCAGGAAAGGAAGACCAAGAGTCACCTCTGCTGCGGAGGATAAGTTCATCCGAGTCAACAGCCTCAGAAATTGCAGGTTAACACCAGCTCAGATTAGAGACCAGGTCAATGCCACACTGAGTTCTAGAAGAAGACACATCTCTACAACAACTGTTAAGAGGAGACTTTGTACAGCAGACCTTCATGGTAAAATAGCTGCTAGAAAATCACTGCTAAAGGACAGGCAACAAGCAGAAGAGACTCGTTTGGGCTAAAGAACACAAGGAATGGACATTACACCAGTACAAATCTGTGCTTTGGTCTGATGAAATTTCAAGATCGGCTCAACCCCTATAAGGGGCCTTTTTGTTGGCTCTGCATCTATATAGTTAGAACTCCTTTGACTTTCAGCATCATGGAGGTCGAGTGGACACTCTGGTGGGTTTCATCTACTTGGTGCCACTATGTGGGTTCTTCTTCAGAAGATGTGGTATAGGACACTACTACCCATCCTTTGTTTTCTGTGCAAGTATAGAAAATGATGATGCAATTTACATTAGTATTGTTTGTTATTCTCTCCATGGTGGATGCTCTATTCTAGACTTTACTACAGGCCTGGCATAAATTCTAGTGACAAACATGGGAGTGAGAACTATTTCTTACGGTTTTAGAAGACCTCAGCGAAGGTAACTATTACTATTTCCGCAGGAAAGAAAAAAAAAAAAAAATCACATTCTCTACACTTGTGATATCATTACTTGTAATTTGTTGTATAAACAGAGCAATAGTTTATATCACTTAAATTTCTCTTTATATAACACTTAACAAACTATGTTATCACAAAAGGAAGTAAGAGACTTACTTAACACTTCTTATGATAGCACTCAAGCCACCTAAGCTGGAGGTAGTAAAAATGCACAGAGAGAATGAGCAAGCAGGGTTGTCACTGAAACTCATGAATATGTATTACATTATGCAGAAACTCTGGCATCTTCAGGTTACATTTTACTTAAAATACTCTTAGCATAATGTGAGTAGCATGGTGGCTCAGTGGTGATCACTGTTGCCTTGTAATACTTTAGTCAAACCAAGCATCTGCTCGGAGTGTGTATGTTCTCCTTGTGTTTATGTGGATTTCCTCCCACACCGCAAGACACAGTGAGTGAATTTAGATTGTGAAGCCTACTGGGGACGGTATATAATGGCAAAGTCTATGAAATATTATATAATGGAAAAAATAAATTAAGAATTCCAATATAACCCCTGCAAAGCGAAGGGTGAGATATATAAAAACATAGGGTACGCCTCGTCTTTTCTAAACCCACTCATGGTTTTGTACAGGGTTAGGCAGGGAGGTATGGATGATTTGAACGGGGCGCCACGCAAGGTGGGGATAACCTTGGTGGATAAAGAGTGGTGGTATTTGCTCCTCAGGAGCCACCATTTTAGTAGCAATGGAGACGTGTTCGATAGAGCATCGTGTGTTCGTGCACAACACCTTTATTGGAACGGGCCGTTGTATCATTCAAACACAGACATTTTCGGAATCATTTCAACATTGGCCGTCATGGTTTGACACGATAATGAAGTGAATCACTTTCGCCAAACAGGTTCTTTGAGACCCGGAACTGCACAAGGAGGTGACCGAACGGTACGGACCCTGGAAAACAATGAAAGGATGCATCAAGCAGTTGAAGCCAGCCCTCGATGTTCGGACGTACATAATCAATTTTTAATTTTTTTTCTTTTTCTTGGATTTTTGTAATGGCAACATCCAAGCTGCACATTGAAAAAATAAAATTTGAGTTTCGTTGAAAAATGAGTGTGTAACTTATTTCAAGTCATCCATACCTCCCTGACTAACCCTGTAGGTATAAACTGCATTAATGTGTAGTCTTACTTTGTTGGTGAAGACGCACATACAATTATGGTTAATATTGGAAGATTATAAAGATAATCTGTTTTCCCTTAGCCCAAACAGCAGCACAAGGTGGGGTATTCCTGCCCCTGTGTGCTGTTAGGACAGGTGGAACTTTTAATTAGCTAACAGTTTTTCCCCCTATAAGAGGCCAGAGCGACCTCCTCCCCCCTGTGTTAGTCAAAAAGTATAAAAGGCAATATAACAATACAAACATTACCATAAACAATGGGAGGGAGCCTTGTGCTGCTGTTTGGGCTAAGGGAAAACAGATTATCTTTATAATCTTCCATTCCCCCTACGCCAAACAGCAGCACAAGATGGGGATCTAGCAAGTAAAATCCCAACTAGGGTGGGAGATCTTGGCAAGCAGATGCCAAGACAGAATGTCCGAAGGCTGTGGCCTCTGAGCTGCGCCAGTCCAATCTGCAGTGTCTGGCGAACATCAGATGAAAACTCCAGGAAGCAGCGGAACATATCTGCTCTAAGGAGAGCGAGCGTCTCTCTGACCGGGAAGTTGGTCCAATTCCGGTACTGGTAGGTCTTGAGCGCGAAGAGAGCAAGCGATGGCCTCCCTGATCCATCTTGACAGGGTGGCTTTAACACCTTTGTTACGGCCGTAGGTATTGATGAGCAGGTTCTTCGAAAGGAAGCTATACAATCCAAATATATGCGCAGATATATGCGACCCTAGGACAAAATCCCTGGATGAACCCACAGGGGGGAGGAGGTCGCTCTGGCCTCTTATAGGGGGAAAAACTGTTAGCTAATTAAAAGTTCCACCTGTCCTAACAGCACACAGGGGCAGGAATACCCCATCTTGTGCTGCTGTTTGGCGTAGGGGGAATATCATTAATCTATATCAGGGGTGCCCAATACGTCGATCGTGATCTACCGGTCGATCGCAATGGACGTATGGGTAGATCGCGGGATGCAGCCAGGGATCCCCGGTGTCTGCTTGTTCACAGTGCAGGCTGAGAGTTGACTGTCAGCCTGCGCTGTGAACAAGCACTCTGGACACTTGCAGGCCGCTCTTAGGGATGGAGGGGGCCGGGGTGCTGCTTGTTCACAGTGCAGGCTGAGAGTCATCTACAGAAGGGGTGAACCTACCTTTTTCGCCGCCCGAGGCGGACGACAGAAAGCCGCCGCCCCCCCCCCAGGAGGAGGGGGCGGAGCGGAGGGGGTGGAGAGAAGGGGGCGGAGCGAAGGGGTCATGGCAGAGCGGCGTTAGCAGGCAGGGAGAGGACCTGCTGTCTGCCTGAGTGTGAGGGGAGGCCGCTGGAGAAGCGTTACGTCCACAGGGCCTCCCCAATCCACCGCTCGGTGGCGGTGATGCTAAGCCAGTCCAAGACAGCTTGTCCGCTGTCTCCTGCTCTCACGCTCCGCCCGGCCCCGCCCACATGCCTGCCCAAGCCCCACCCACAAGAAGTGGGTAGATCTTTCGACTTTGTCAGCATGTGAGCTACTTTATTATATGACCAAGTGTGAGCCCCCCTATCTATATTAGCATCATTCATTTCATGGTTCTGTACATTTGTGAAGGGGTACAAATACATAGATGGTATAAACATTGTTCAAGAACAATGAACACAAAACTATGACTATCCTGATACAGGTATAAGAGAGACACCCCCCGAGACTTAGTCTACCGGGG
Source organism: Leptodactylus fuscus (assembly GCF_031893055.1). NCBI lineage: Eukaryota > Metazoa > Chordata > Amphibia > Anura > Leptodactylidae > Leptodactylus > Leptodactylus fuscus. The sequence goes on from NC_134274.1 coordinate 37,429,025, forward strand.
AAGGTAGGTGAAGACCATAGGTGTAGGTAAGAGGCAACAGGGTTAACGTGTATTGTATGTTATTCTAAACAGGTGGGTCTTCAGGTTTGAAGGTTGCTATTGCAGGGGACACTCTTATGAATCTTGATAGTGAGTTCCAGGGATACACATGACAAATCTTGGAGGTGATTGAGTGAAAAGTGACTGGAGGTCCTGTGCAGAGTGAAGGTTATGTATGGGGAGGTATTGGGAGATGAGATCAAAGATATATAGAAGGGAGCAGTTGTGAGTGGCTTTGTATGTCACAACTAATACCTTGAGTTGAATTTTTTGGGCATTTGGTAACCAGTGAAGTGATTGACAGAGGGGAGTAGAAGATAAATGATGAGGGGAGAGGTGGATTCACCAAGCGGCAGAATGGAGGCTAGATTGGAGGTAAGCAAGAGAGTTAGGTTGGAGTCCACAGAGAAGGATGTTGCAGTAGTCTAGATGGGAGGTAAGAGCGTGGGCTAGAATTTTTGTAGCCTTTGGGACGATCAAGGAGCAGATACATGAGATGTTTTTGAGATGTAGTTGATAAGAGGTTTGAGAGTATAGACAAGTATCTTAAGGCAGGACAGCATCCAAGGTTACACTGATGTAAAAACACCAATGGCAGTGACCATTTACTGTCAATATGTACAAGCGTGATTATGTGCTCTCCCCCAAATGACCAACTCTTTTGTGAGTGTGAAATAAGAGAATGTCCAGATATACAGCAGCTATTCTCGCTTAATCCGATATCTTTCTGTTAACCGTCTTCTTGAGATATTTTGGAGATGAAGGGAAGGTTAGAGACGGGTCAATAGTTAGCAGCACAGGACGGGTCAAGGGAGCGTTTCTTCAGTTGCAGGGTTATGGCAGCATGCTTGAAAGTGGAGAGAAAGATTCTAGAAGAAAAAGAAGTTAAATATTTTAGTAAGGCAAGTAGTGATGGCCAGCGACAGAGGCTGGAGAAGGTGTAAAGGGATCACTACTGCAGGTAGTAGGCTGAGAAGAAGAGAGGAGCTGAGAGACTTCTTCCTCCATAACTTCTTCAAAAGATGAGAATGATCAAGCTGAAGTGTGATCAGTACGATGGGAAATGGGCAGTTATTTCCTGATAGATCTTATTATTTTTATCATGGAAGTAAGTAGCCAGGTTCTCTGCACAGAAATGTGTGAATGGATCTTGCATCTTAAGAGTAAGTAGGGAGTAAAAAGTTTCAAAGAGTTGTTTAGTGTTATAGGAGAGAGAAGAGATGAGAGCGGCTTGTTTAGAGAGTTAAAGGGCAGAGCTATAGGTTTTGAGAATAAACTTGAAGTGGAGAAAGTCTGCAGGTCTACGCAATTTTCTCCACATACATTCAGCACACCTAGAGTGGGTCGCCACCTATTATTTTTGAGTAAAGTCGAGCCTGATATTAAGAAACTTGTTAAAAATCATCTGATTCACCTTCACATTAGATTAGTTTTAAAGTTGAAATTGAAAAGTTTGTTTTAATTTGAATAAAATATTCTAAATATTATTTATAAAGTTGCGTTTTATTGCTCTCACTAGAACAGTCTCATTCAAAATGGAAGTCCGAGCTCAGAAACAGGATAAGACTTATATGGCACGTTATGATTGAAGTAATGATTGAGATTTTTAAGATGTGGTAATATTTTTAAAAAAATTTGGGGGTGGTGGAAAATAATTGATTCTCAAAGTGGGCAGTAGACACAATAAGTTTGAGACCCTCTGCTTTAAGTCTAAGGCCCCATACGACAATATGCAGCGTTGCAGGAAAAACTGTGGCAGGAACGCATCGTGGTTCATCCTGCAGCGCTTTGAACAGAAAGTTGATGGAGTTTTCCTCCGCGAACTTTGCTACCATTAGATCTATGAGAAAGCCACAGACGTTTCTGTAGATATAATTGACATGCTGCGATTTCAAAGACCGCGCCGGTTTGAAACGTAAAGTGGGCATGGGATTCGCATGAATCTCATCCACTTTGCAGATACTGTAAGACGTCGCGATTTTTCAAATCGCGCAGTTTCTGACGGGTGAAGCCCCAAACCTAAGGGTTTTAGTAGTATTGACTGGTGGCCAGATTGGGACAGGAGATTGAGGAGATGGGGGGCAGAGAGGACTGTAGAGTATCTGAGAGGTACTGGGTGTTAATAGCATGTAGATTCCTATATATATGATGGTGATGTGTATCCCATGATGGAGAGAAAGTACTGATAGTGTGAGACAGAGGGTTATGATCACAAAGGGGCAGAGAAGAGAGTTAGTACATTTAGAATTATGCAATGCAAAATCTTAAAAAAAAAAAAAAAAAAAATTTATGTAACACATTTGCTGTGGCTATGCCATGTCTGAAAGGTGGCTCCTAGAGTCAACCCAATCTTGAGTGTTCAGGATTGTTTTTAAAATCTGATTTCTGAAATTTGCTGGATCGCCAATCGACATCCGGTCTTTCCCGAACCAGATTGCCCAACCCTAGCTACTTTATGTTGAGCCGATCTTGACATCAGGATTAGAGATGAGCGAACAGTGTTCTATCGAACACATGTTCGATCGGATATCAGGGTGTTCGCCATGTTCGAATCGAATCGAACACCACGTGGTAAAGTGCGCCAAAATTCGATTCCCCTCCCACCTTCCCTGGCGCCTTTTTTGCACCAATAACAGCGCAGGGGAGGTGGGACAGGAACTACGACACTGGGGGCATTGAAAAAAATTGGAAAAAGTCATTGGCTGCCGAAATCAGGTGACCTCCATTTTAGACGAATAGTGGATTTCAAATCCGGGTCATATGAGAATGTGAACTTTGTGACTATGAGACAGGGATAGCTGTACAGGCAGGGATAGCTAGGGATAACCTTTATTTAGGGGGGAATGTTATTAAAAATAACTTTTTGGGGCTCTATCGGGTGTGTAATTGTGATTTTTGTGAGATAAACTTTTTCCCATAGGGATGCATTGGCCAGCGCTGATTGGCCGAATTCCGTACTCTGGCCAATCAGCGCTGGCCAATGCATTCTATTAGCTTGATGAAGCAGAGTGTGCACAAGGGTTCAAGCGCACCCTCGGCTCTGATGTAGCAGAGCCGAGGCTGCACAAGGGTTCAAGCGCACCCTCGGCTCTGATGTAGGAGAGCCGAGGGTGCACTTGAACCCTTGTGCACCCTCAGCTCTGCTACATCAGAGCCGAGGGTGCGCTTGAACCCTTGTGCACACTCTGCTTCATCAAGCTAATAGAATGCATTGGCCAGCGCTGATTGGCCAGAGTACGGAACTCGACCAATCAGCGCTGGCTCTGCTGGAGGAGGCGGAGTCTAAGATCGCTCCACACCAGTCTCCATTCAGGTCCGACCTTAGACTCCGCCTCCTCCGGCAGAGCCAGCGCTGATTGGCCGAAGGCTGGCCAATGCATTCCTATGCGAATGCAGAGACTTAGCAGTGCTGAGTCAGTTTTGCTCAACTACACATCTGATGCACACTCGGCACTGCTACATCAGATGTAGCAATCTGATGTAGCAGAGCCGAGGGTGCACTAGAACCCCTGTGCAAACTCAGTTCACGCTAATAGAATGCATTGGCCAGCGCTGATTGGCCAATGCATTCTATTAGCCCGATGAAGTAGAGCTGAATGTGTGTGCTAAGCACACACATTCAGCACTGCTTCATCAAGCCAATACAATGCATTAGCCAGTGCTGATTGGCCAGAGTACGGAATTCGGCCAATCAGCGCTGGCTCTGCTGGAGGAGGCGGAGTCTAAGGTCGGACCTGAATGGAGACTGGTGTGGAGCGATCTTAGACTCCGCCTCCTCCAGCAGAGCCAGCGCTGATTGGTCGAGTTCCGTACTCTGGCCAATCAGCGCTGGCCAATGCATTCTATTAGCCCGATGAAGTAGAGCTGAATGTGTGTGCTTAGCACACACATTCAGCTCTACTTCATCAGGCTAATAGAATACATTGGCCAATCAGCGCTGGCCAATGCATTCTATTAGCTTGATGAAGCAGAGTGTGCACAAGGGTTCAAGCGCACCCTCGGCTCTGATGTAGCAGAGCCGAGGCTGCACAAGGGTTCAAGTGCACCCTCGGCTCTCCTACATCAGAGCCGAGGGTGCGCTTGAACCCTTGTGCAGCCTCGGCTCTGCTACATCAGAGCCGAGGGTGCGCTTGAACCCTTGTGCACACTCTGCTTCATCAAGCTAATAGAATGCATTGGCCAGCACTGATTGGCCAGAGTACGGAATTCGGCCAATCAGCGCTGGCCAATGCATTCTATTAGCCCGATGAAGTAGAGCTGAATGTGTGTGCTAAGCACACACATTCAGCACTGCTTCATCACGCCAATACAATGCATTAGCCAGTGCTGATTGGCCAGAGTACGGAATTCGGCCAATCAGCGCTGGCTCTGCTGGAGGAGGCGGAGTCTAAGATCGCTCCACACCAGTCTCCATTCAGGTCCGACCTTAGACTCCGCCTCCTCCAGCAGAGCCAGCGCTGATTGGCCGAATTCCGTACTCTGGCCAATCAGCACTGGCTAATGCATTGTATTGGCGTGATGAAGCAGTGCTGAATGTGTGTGCTTAGCACACACATTCAGCTCTACTTCATCGGGCTAATAGAATGCATTGGCCAATCAGCGCTGGCCAATGCATTCTATTAGCGTGAACTGAGTTTGCACAGGGGTTCTAGTGCACCCTCGGCTCTGCTACATCAGATTGCTACATCTGATGTAGCAGTGCCGAGTGTGCATCAGATGTGTAGTTGAGCAAAACTGACTCAGCACTGCTAAGTCTGCATTCGCATAGGAATGCATTGGCCAGCCTTCGGCCAATCAGCGCTGGCTCTGCCGGAGGAGGCGGAGTCTAAGGTCGGACCTGAATGGAGACTGGTGTGGAGCTATCTTAGACTCCGCCTCCTCCAGCAGAGCCAGCGCTGATTGGTCGAGTTCCGTACTCTGGCCAATCAGCACTGGCCAATGCATTTCTATGGGGAAAAGTTAGCTTGCGAAAATCGCAAACTGACAGGGATTTCCATGAAATAAAGTGACTTTTATGCCCCCAGACATGCTTCCCCTGCTGTCCCAGTGTCATTCCAGGGTGTTGGTATCATTTCCTGGGGTGTCATAGTGTACTTGGTGACCCTCCAGACACGAATTTGGGTTTCCCCCTTAACGAGTTTATGTTCCCCATAGACTATAATGGGGTTCGAAACCCATTCGAACACTCGAACAGTGAGCGGCTGTTCGAATCGAATTTCGAACCTCGAACATTTTAGTGTTCGCTCATCTCTAATCAGGATCGTTTTTAAAATCTGATTTCCGATCATTTTCCAGCTGATCCCGATCGCAACTGTTGCTCGATTGCTGATCGGGATTTGATCTTTTCCGATCCCGATCGCCCAACCCTAGTGACTGCACATTCCTTTATCCATCAAGCATTCCAGTATTTTCTCAATATTATCATTTTCATTGAATGAAGGCACTCAAACACATTGTCATCAGTCTAAAGGAACTGCGGGCAGGCGACTTTCACACCACAGTATTTCAATCAGTTAAAAGTGTGCACTGGGAAAGTTCTTCATGTATGCATTAAATGGATTGAAAAAAAAAATAGAGGCCAAAAAAGTCCTTGTGCGAGGTATACATTTTTTTTTAAATTCTATGCAGCTTCCGTCATGTGAGTGGTGGTCTATGGTGAGTGGTGGTTCTCTGCCAAGATAGGTCAGTCCTCTAACGTAGATGGAACATTTTATTTTACACCATATAATGCCATCATCTTGTTTACAGTGTTGCAGTGTGTTACAAGATGGGCGCACTCCCACAATAGAATTTTTAGTTTGAATTTTCTTAGTATTCTGTATTGGAATCCTCATCCCCAGAATGTCCTAGGGTTCTGGTCATGTCATTTACATACATTGTAATTTTTTATTTTAATTTATTTTCACAGGATTTTTGGTACTGCTATAGGCAGACCATTTATTTCCATTAGAAATCCTATCATTTAAGGATTAGCTCTACTGAATTTCAATGGGTCTAATCCTCATGTAGATGGACAACAGTGTAAACAGCATATCTGATCACACTCATATCTTTCCTGAAAAAATAGACTTCAGATTTATTTTTTTTATGTAGAAAGCTTAAAGGAGCTCTATCAGCAAAATCATGCTGCTAGAGCCCCACATATGCGTGAATAGCCTTTAAAAAGACAGTCTTCTTCATCCCCGCCTCTTCTTCCTCCGATGTCCTCTGGTCCTGTCTTCCTCCAGCGCTCGCGGACTGACACTGATAAAAAAAAAAAATGGCCTGGGTGCCGTAGCCGTAGTAGAAGCCGCATGCTACTGCGCATGCGCCAAGGCCATTTTTTTATATCAGTGTCAGTTCGCGAACACTGGAGGAGGACGGGACCGGAGGACATCGGAGGAAGAAGAGGCGGGGATGAAGAAGAAGACACACCCTGAATGCCCGCCCATCGTGCACGATCCGTAAGTAGATATTCTTTTTTAGGGTTTTATTTTAAAACGGGGGGGGGGGGGGGGTAGTTAAATATAACATTTACGGTGCCTGAATAGCCTTTTTAAAGGCTATTCACGCATATGTGGGGCTCTAGCAGCATGATTTTGCTGATAGAGCCCCTTTAAGACTAGTTCCAGACCTAGAAGATCTGATTGTGAATTTCACAGCAACTTAAAGGGAATCTATTGTCAGGGAAGCAAAGTCCAACAACATGCAGCGATAGGTGCTGGTGCTGTCACTCTGAGCATTTTGGTGTTTTGTTTATCCAAATCCATTCAGCCATTCTAAAAATAAAGGCCTTTCATTGTTTAGGCAAATTAGGATATACTAGCCAAGTGGGTGGTGCTTATGCTAGGAGTAGTATAACAATTCAAAGCAAAACAAGGTAAGTATGACACCTTCATATATAAATAACAATGAAGCAACTGTTACAGTAACGTATCAAAAAGCTTTATTAAGTATCAAAATTGGACATACATGTAAAACACAAGTGCAAATACAGGGAAGTAGGATTGGAGAAAATAGGGTACCAAGATGGAATTAGATCCCCATGTATTGCTACAAGACACCTACAAGAGGTATATATAAAATAATATGCAGTGGTAGTAAGAAATAACAGTCACAGACCGTTTCCCACAACTAGTGGGGCGGTTCCTACACATATAAGTATTGTATGCCAATGCATAAATTAATAAATGAACCCTGAAAAAACGGGGAAGTGTGTCCTGAGTCACAAGTAGCCGTACAGAACAATTTCAATACCACAAGCAGCCCAGAGTCACAAAATATATAACACTTACCCATGTGGGTGGTGTGGTGTGAGCAACCAGGGGACCGGTCCCTACTCTCCAATGGCCCGACGCGCGTTTCGGCACGCAGCCTTCATCAGGGGGGGGTGTCAGAAAAGAACATGAAGGGCTGGTATATATATGCCGGCATATAGAATATTGCGCCAATCAGATTCAACGTGTGTGAATGGCAATCAATGAAAAAAGGAACTACGATGCCGGATGTCCGTGATGGCGCATGCAAACGATCCTCCGCCCAGAGCGTCACATGATCGCACGGTCGAAAACGAGGCTGGAATGGCACGCATAGCTGTACCAGACCTCGCTATCAGTCGGCCGCGTCACGTGACCCCTTAGCGTCGGAAAGCGCATGCGCACTGGGCATACGGCGTTCCATGATAGTAAGCAGCCCACAAAGTTGAATCCATCGGTTTATTAGTGAATAGAGGAATTGGACCCGGACGCATTTAAAAAGGAAGTATAGATAATGTATCCAAGATGTGTACAATTATAATAATTACCCATGGCAATCAAAAGTTACAAAACCTCTTATGTGAGATGCTAGTATTAAAAACCTTATAGTGAAAATAGAACATCAGAATTCTTATTATTAATAGCGATCCATAACAGGTCACATAAAAGATGTTAATTAAGGATTCTGTAGTACATAACTTGATAGTGAGTATTAATATATATAGTCTAAAGTATATTAACCATAAAAGTGCAATATAGTGAGCAAGAAAAGTAATAACCTATACATCATGACTAAAGTCAAGTTAAACACATAACATATCGTGTATAAGAAATATTACAAAAAATATAAAAAATGTATATGTACCACAACCGAGAACGGATGTGTATACATCCAGGAAAAATAATAAAAATTATAAATGAAGAAAAAGAGTTTCTTTGATCCACTGTGATGCGATGAGAAAAAAGCAACAGCATACAGCGGCCTCGTCCATAACCCATATCGCTCATAATTACCGGCATTTACCATATACCTAAAACTAACAAAAAATAATATTAGAACATATATTAAAAGACAAAACAAAAAAACCAAACCCAAAAGGAAAAAACCCCAATATATACAAAATTCTTAAAAGAAATACCAGATAGTGTTCAGGCGATGTTTATAAAAAGGAAGCAAAACCAAGGGTCTCATTAAGGCCATCAGGGACAAGGGTGCCAAGTCTCCATATCCATTTGGATTCCACTTGCGCTAATCTTTTTTTGAGATTACCACCCCGAATATTGTTTATTACACAGTCGATACCACGGACGCGTAGCAATGTAGAATCACTGTCATGACAAAGAAAGAAATGTCTAGCAATCGGTTTAGATCTATCTGTCACTCCGTCTGTACTGGCTGTGATATCTCGTACGTGTTCACGCACTCGTACTTTCAACTCCCGAGACGTTAGGCCAATATATATTTTCTTACACGGACATGTGGCATAATATATTACACATTTTGTGCTGCAACTGATCCTTTGTCTGATCTGGTAAATTTTATCACCTTTACTATTACAAAAATCTGTAGCTTTCTCAATGTTAGTACAGGCCACACAGCGACCACAGGGAAAACAACCACTTTTTGGAGGACCTACCCCAAAGATCCTAGGCTCTTCTGGTTCATAATGGCTCCGCACCAGCATGTCTTTTAAGTTCCGTGCTCTACGAGAAACAACATTTGGAGTAGGGGGAATGTATTTAGTTATGATCGGATCGCCTTGTAAAATGGGCCAAAACTTTTTTAGTATCCGAAACATTTCATCCCATTGGGAGTGATACTGCGTAATAAAACGTATCGTTTGTGAGTTTTGTTCTGCTCGTTTAGGAGAATGAATTAGGTCCGACCGTGAAGATTTTTTAGCTCTACTGTAAGCCTTTTTAATGGAACGCTGGCTATAACCCCGGTCAGTAAAACGTTGTTTAAGGTCCTGGGAAAATTTCTCAAAACCTAGATCTGTAGAACAGACTCGTCGCATCCGAAGAAACTGTCCTATCGGTATAGCTTTAATGACCTGTGGGGGGTGAGATGAAGAGGCCAATAAGAAAGAATTTACAGCAGTTTCTTTCCTGTAAATTTCAGTTTGTAGGTTATGTGCAGTGTCTCTGAAAAGACAAACATCCAGAAATTCAATTCTGGATTCATCACAATGGTAAGTTAAATGGATATTCAAATTGTTACTATTTAATCTGGCGATAAAGTCACCAAATTCATGTTTCGTTCCCTCCCAGATGATCAGGATGTCGTCAATGTACCGCATCCAAGATTGGACACGGCACATTGACGAGTCCCGATCATCTGGGAGAAGGTCCCTCTCCCACAGCCCCAGGAACAAGTTAGCATATGAGGGGGCACATGCCGCCCCCATCGCTGTTCGCTGGAGCTGCAGGTAGAAGGACCCTTTAAAGGTGAAAAAATTATGTGTAAGGATATATTCCAATAGAGTAATTAGAAACTCACATAACTCCGGTGGAAAGTTGCTTGTACCGAGAAAAAATCTGGTCGCCCTTAAACCGTCTTCATGGCGGATATTTGTGTATAAGGATTCTACATCACAAGTTGTTAATAGTGTGTTTTCGTCCAATGGTAGACCGTCAATTTGTTTCAGAAGGTCACTGGTATCACGTAAAAACGAGGGTAAGGTTTCAACTAATTGTTTCAAATAAAAATCGATAAACCGGCATACATGCTCAAACGGACCATTTATTCCGGAGATTATCGGTCTACCGGGAGGTACAGTTGGATTCTTATGTACTTTTGGTAAAAGATAAAATGTCGGTACTGATGGCTCTTCAACTCTCAGACTATTAAAAACTTCTCTGGAAATGATGTTCCTCTCAAGGGCCGATTGGAGAATATTCTCAAGTTCCCTACAAAAGGTAGACATAGGATTGAATGTTAATTTCCTATAGTATTTTGTATCTCGTAATTGCCTAAAGGCTTCAGCTTCATACATAGAAGTAGGCCACACCACTACATTTCCGCCTTTATCGGCTGCCTTTATAACTATATCATCTTTCTGACTCAATAACTTAAGGCCATCTCTTTCCTCCCTAGAAAGGTTGTCTTTCTTAATATACCCCGGTATTTTTTGAAATTCTTGTGAAACTAATTTCACAAAGAGATCTACAGTTGGGCAAATAGAAAGTGATGGAAATTTTTTTGACGATCTACGAATGCAAGCTGGTACAGTTGACACTACAGCAGATGTGGAAGATGTAGGGACTGGATTAGACTCCTCATAGAGGTCTTCCAGAATATGTAAGGCCACTTGTTCTTCCGGACTCAACATAGAGTCACCAGAAACATGTTCCACGGCTGCTTCAGATCTATGGAATAACTTTTTAAACACCAGTGACCGACCAAATAAATGCAGATCTTTTGTTGCTATATTTGGTCGGTCACTGGTGTTTAAAAAGTTATTCCATAGATCTGAAGCAGCCGTGGAACATGTTTCTGGTGACTCTATGTTGAGTCCGGAAGAACAAGTGGCCTTACATATTCTGGAAGACCTCTATGAGGAGTCTAATCCAGTCCCTACATCTTCCACATCTGCTGTAGTGTCAACTGTACCAGCTTGCATTCGTAGATCGTCAAAAAAATTTCCATCACTTTCTATTTGCCCAACTGTAGATCTCTTTGTGAAATTAGTTTCACAAGAATTTCAAAAAATACCGGGGTATATTAAGAAAGACAACCTTTCTAGGGAGGAAAGAGATGGCCTTAAGTTATTGAGTCAGAAAGATGATATAGTTATAAAGGCAGCCGATAAAGGCGGAAATGTAGTGGTGTGGCCTACTTCTATGTATGAAGCTGAAGCCTTTAGGCAATTACGAGATACAAAATACTATAGGAAATTAACATTCAATCCTATGTCTACCTTTTGTAGGGAACTTGAGAATATTCTCCAATCGGCCCTTGAGAGGAACATCATTTCCAGAGAAGTTTTTAATAGTCTGAGAGTTGAAGAGCCATCAGTACCGACATTTTATCTTTTACCAAAAGTACATAAGAATCCAACTGTACCTCCCGGTAGACCGATAATCTCCGGAATAAATGGTCCGTTTGAGCATGTATGCCGGTTTATCGATTTTTATTTGAAACAATTAGTTGAAACCTTACCCTCGTTTTTACGTGATACCAGTGACCTTCTGAAACAAATTGACGGTCTACCATTGGACGAAAACACACTATTAACAACTTGTGATGTAGAATCCTTATACACAAATATCCGCCATGAAGACGGTTTAAGGGCGACCAGATTTTTTCTCGGTACAAGCAACTTTCCACCGGAGTTATGTGAGTTTCTAATTACTCTATTGGAATATATCCTTACACATAATTTTTTCACCTTTAAAGGGTCCTTCTACCTGCAGCTCCAGCGAACAGCGATGGGGGCGGCATGTGCCCCCTCATATGCTAACTTGTTCCTGGGGCTGTGGGAGAGGGACCTTCTCCCAGATGATCGGGACTCGTCAATGTGCCGTGTCCAATCTTGGATGCGGTACATTGACGACATCCTGATCATCTGGGAGGGAACGAAACATGAATTTGGTGACTTTATCGCCAGATTAAATAGTAACAATTTGAATATCCATTTAACTTACCATTGTGATGAATCCAGAATTGAATTTCTGGATGTTTGTCTTTTCAGAGACACTGCACATAACCTACAAACTGAAATTTACAGGAAAGAAACTGCTGTAAATTCTTTCTTATTGGCCTCTTCATCTCACCCCCCACAGGTCATTAAAGCTATACCGATAGGACAGTTTCTTCGGATGCGACGAGTCTGTTCTACAGATCTAGGTTTTGAGAAATTTTCCCAGGACCTTAAACAACGTTTTACTGACCGGGGTTATAGCCAGCGTTCCATTAAAAAGGCTTACAGTAGAGCTAAAAAATCTTCACGGTCGGACCTAATTCATTCTCCTAAACGAGCAGAACAAAACTCACAAACGGTACGTTTTATTACGCAGTATCACTCCCAATGGGATGAAATGTTTCGGATACTAAAAAAGTTTTGGCCCATTTTACAAGGCGATCCGATCATAACTAAATACATTCCCCCTACTCCAAATGTTGTTTCTCGTAGAGCACGGAACTTAAAAGACATGCTGGTGCGGAGCCATTATGAACCAGAAGAGCCTAGGATCTTTGGGGTAGGTCCTCCAAAAAGTGGTTGTTTTCCCTGTGGTCGCTGTGTGGCCTGTACTAACATTGAGAAAGCTACAGATTTTTGTAATAGTAAAGGTGATAAAATTTACCAGATCAGACAAAGGATCAGTTGCAGCACAAAATGTGTAATATATTATGCCACATGTCCGTGTAAGAAAATATATATTGGCCTAACGTCTCGGGAGTTGAAAGTACGAGTGCGTGAACACGTACGAGATATCACAGCCAGTACAGACGGAGTGACAGATAGATCTAAACCGATTGCTAGACATTTCTTTCTTTGTCATGACAGTGATTCTACATTGCTACGCGTCCGTGGTATCGACTGTGTAATAAACAATATTCGGGGTGGTAATCTCAAAAAAAGATTAGCGCAAGTGGAATCCAAATGGATATGGAGACTTGGCACCCTTGTCCCTGATGGCCTTAATGAGACCCTTGGTTTTGCTTCCTTTTTATAAACATCGCCTGAACACTATCTGGTATTTCTTTTAAGAATTTTGTATATATTGGGGTTTTTTCCTTTTGGGTTTGGTTTTTTTGTTTTGTCTTTTAATATATGTTCTAATATTATTTTTTGTTAGTTTTAGGTATATGGTAAATGCCGGTAATTATGAGCGATATGGGTTATGGACGAGGCCGCTGTATGCTGTTGCTTTTTTCTCATCGCATCACAGTGGATCAAAGAAACTCTTTTTCTTCATTTATAATTTTTATTATTTTTCCTGGATGTATACACATCCGTTCTCGGTTGTGGTACATATACATTTTTTATATTTTTTGTAATATTTCTTATACACGATATGTTATGTGTTTAACTTGACTTTAGTCATGATGTATAGGTTATTACTTTTCTTGCTCACTATATTGCACTTTTATGGTTAATATACTTTAGACTATATATATTAATACTCACTATCAAGTTATGTACTACAGAATCCTTAATTAACATCTTTTATGTGACCTGTTATGGATCGCTATTAATAATAAGAATTCTGATGTTCTATTTTCACTATAAGGTTTTTAATACTAGCATCTCACATAAGAGGTTTTGTAACTTTTGATTGCCATGGGTAATTATTATAATTGTACACATCTTGGATACATTATCTATACTTCCTTTTTAAATGCGTCCGGGTCCAATTCCTCTATTCACTAATAAACCGATGGATTCAACTTTGTGGGCTGCTTACTATCATGGAACGCCGTATGCCCAGTGCGCATGCGCTTTCCGACGCTAAGGGGTCACGTGACGCGGCCGACTGATAGCGAGGTCTGGTACAGCTATGCGTGCCATTCCAGCCTCGTTTTCGACCGTGCGATCATGTGACGCTCTGGGCGGAGGATCGTTTGCATGCGCCATCACGGACATCCGGCATCGTAGTTCCTTTTTTCATTGATTGCCATTCACACACGTTGAATCTGATTGGCGCAATATTCTATATGCCGGCATATATATACCAGCCCTTCATGTTCTTTTCTGACACACCCCCCTGACGAAGGCTGCGTGCCGAAACGCGCGTCGGGCCATTGGAGAGTAGGGACCGGTCCCCTGGTTGCTCACACCACACCACCCACATGGGTAAGTGTTATATATTTTGTGACTCTGGGCTGCTTGTGGTATTGAAATTGTTCCGTACGGCTACTTGTGACTCAGGACACACTTCCCCGTTTTTTCAGGGTTCATTTATTAATTTATGCATTGGCATACAATACTTATATGTGTAGGAACCGCCCCACTAGTTGTGGGAAACGGTCTGTGACTGTTATTTCTTACTACCACTGCATATTATTTTATATATACCTCTTGTAGGTGTCTTGTAGCAATACATGGGGATCTAATTCCATCTTGGTACCCTATTTTCTCCAATCCTATTTCCCTGTATTTGCACTTGTGTTTTACATGTATGTCCAATTTTGATACTTAATAAAGCTTTTTGATACGTTACTGTAACAGTTGCTTCATTGTTATTTATATATGAAGGTGTCATACTTACCTTGTTTTGCTTTGAATTGTTTGCTATTATGGTAAGGACACTTAAACAGGTAGGGCCTGTTTATTGTCTCCCTATTAGGGGGTATAAATTACCACAATTATACCTCTTTTTTATGTGTTGTTCGGTATTTATCTCTTAGGAGTAGTATAACCCTAATCTACATCAACGCTAAAAGGGCATATATCTTTGGAATTTTGGAACAGATTTTGATGAACAAAACCCCCAAAACTTCTCAGGATGACAGCACCTATCATATGGCGTATGCCATTAAGCTTTTCAGACCTGCTGACAGGTCCTCTTGAAATTTCAGTACAAGTTTCGAAACCCCAGTCATATACATAATAAAAATTCAGCATGGAAATCAAGGCATCTTGTAAATTTTGAACTCCATTGACTGCTCATTCTATTGTTAATACTCTGCAGATTTAACCTTTTGCAATGTATGGGGTCAAATCCAAGCAATATATGCAACAAATTCTGCATATAGCACACATTGGATTGTCTGCATTTTCATTGTGAAAATGTCCATACAGGGTGAACCCTTGTTCATATGCCCTACTAGGCTTTATGGAGGTTATAGGAGGTACCCTTTCAGAAGAATCCTGCAAAAAGAGGCTCTATCAGCAGACACCTCAGCAAGAACAATGGTCTATGGTTCCTGCAACCTTAAAGGGATTCTACCATTAAAATCAATTTTTTTTTTCTCGTTAACACGTAGGAATAGCCTTAAGAAGGGGCCTTCCTGAAAAAGATGGAGGCAGCGCTTGAGAGTTCTCTCGCAGCATTGGGGACCCCCCCAGTGCTGTTTGAGCGCTGAGGACTGCCCCCAGTGCTGCGAGAGAACTCATTTGCATACCTACTAAAACCGGGATTTATACCGAACGGCAGCGTGGAGAAGACATCTAAAGGTAGGAGAAGAATAGCCTTTCTTAAGGCTATTCCTACATGTCAATGAGAAAAAAAAAAATATTTTAATGGTAGAATCCCTTTAACCCCATTGATCAGCTCACTGTTGGGTGAAAGGTCTTGGAAGGGAGTTGCAGTAGGTAAATTCTAAATCTGTTTTGCACAGCTGACTCCCTTCTATTTTGACCACTGTACTTCATGGCAGTTCTTTTTAATACATGGTTGGCTTGACCCACCTGAAATGAAGGCTACGGTATTGTTAGTGATACTTGTCAGGATGTGGGGTTGCTAGGTGGGGTGGCATAGATACAAAAGTCCAGTTTCTTTAGTCCAAAACAAAGGTAGAGTTTATTTTCACTCAAAAATGTAATGCAGCAACAAAAGGAAACAATACAAAAATAAATACCTGCCCGGCTAGGCTCTAACTAAACATAGAATAGGTTACCTCACCTAGAGTAACAGAAATCTAAAAGCCAGTAGAATCATTCAGGACACAGCTCCAAAAATATGACCTCTCTTTCAGCTCTCCAGCCAAGCTCTGCCAAAGTGTTACTGCTGGAGCTAGCTTCTTAAACCTCATTGACGAGGAGGCTCTCTGCAGCTGAGTCGCTGCCGGAACTTCCCTAAAGTGTGGACTGGAGGGGGGTGGAATGACAGGTCCCACTACCAAACCTACCTGTCATTCCTAAAAATCCAGCCCAATACAGAGCATTTACCAAAATGCTCAGCAGACAAAAGTTGTCTGCTGAGAACAAACATTCCTGGAGTTTTCTCATCTCACCCACCTGAGTAGTCTGGGTGACATGTACACCCCCTCCATTACCTGACCAGCCATCGGCTTACAACATCTTTCTGACTCTCTTTTATGGTGTCTATTGCCCCAATGAGGCATGTACAAAGAAGTTTTCTTTGTAAGACAATTCCATTAACTATGATCGGTATCATTTCTAAACCACCAAAGTAAATTTTAGAAGGCTTTTGTCAATATTTCACTCCATCATCTAAAAAAATCTCACGTGGGGCAGTGTAAGATCAATGTTTATGGGTCGTAACATTTTTTTTTAATGGAAAATTGTTTCCATTGTTTCAAATATCTATCCAACTGATAGTGAAAATATCCAGTACCAGATTGCTCATATGGAAGAACATAAATGATCACGCATTTGGTTGCCGGTGGCAATTCAAGTTCCATTAGAAAAAAAAAAAAAAAAAAAAAAAAAAAAAAAACACACTGGAAAAATGCAGACAATGAGAAGTAGCATTGAGTAATTCAAAAGTTTTAGAGAGTGAAAGGAAGTTGCCTACTCTGTATACATGAGAGGCTCGGTTGCATAAGAGTCTGGCATATATGTGACACTGACACCATACCAGTGTGTGAATCGGCATTATGTCAAAGGTGTGAACACAAATCTCATTCAGGAAGCAAACAGCAGTGATATACGATGAAACTGTCATAGGTGTTGATAAGAGAAATTCCAAAGACAGGAGCAGCTTGAATGGCTTTCCACGAATAGACGGTAAAGAGTTGATGGAGCTGAAAGGATAAATCCTCATGTAATGAATTGCTTTTAATTCTTTGCATGTAACTACAAAATATTAGACTGTATTAAGATATCATCAGCCAAAAATCAATTCAAGAGAAAGTTACCCCCAAGGAGTGTGGCAGGGCATTCTATCTCTCTATCTATCTCTCTATCTAGCCAATACTTTGCTCCAAGTAAAAGCACACTAGATAAGATGTGTCATACTGGCTTCTTCTAGTACAAACTTCCACAAATCTAGGAAATGCAATACATTTTCATGAATATGTGTCACATTGACCCAAAAGGTTATTCTATTACATCCACCTGCATTTTGGGAGATCTTAAACAAGCGACAAGGGACGTAAACGCCGCAAAAAATCGCGGCATTTTACAGTCAGGGCAAAGTGCATGGGATTCTAGTGAATCCTATGCCCACTTTGCGGGACAAATTGTGGTGCAGTTAGATCAATGTAATGCAACTTATATTACATAGTTACATAGTAGATGAGGTTGGATGAAGACATCAGTCCATCAAGTCCAACCTATAACCTTACAATGTTGATCCAGAGATTGTAGGATTATAGGTTGGACTTGATGGACTGATATCTTCATCCAACCTCATCTACTATGTAACTATGTATTATAACTTGCATTATATTGAATCATAACACCTACAAATGTCACATTTCACAAGGGTGGTTACATTTGGGACATCCTATCAGAGTTCACCTTAGGAAATATCGTACCATGTTCACCAACGAACCTATGTACTTCAGAGAAGGTAAACTGCACTTTTCAATAAAAATGAATACAAAAAGTATACTACGCAATACTTTTTTATTTTAATGGCAATCTATTGTCATTGTGTAAGCACGCAGTTGCATACATCTGTCTACCCGTCCAGTAAAACTCTTTTACCAGCCATGGAGTATCTTCCCTTTCTGTAGTGCAATTTCCTGGACTGGACAAGAATTTACAACTTATGGTCTAGCCTTAGGATAGACCGTAAATAACCGATAGGTGGGGGGCCAACCCCAACGCTGATCAGCTGTTTAGACCGTTTCCAACATCCATACTATACACTGGATGGAGTCACAAACAGTTGGCTCCGTGCCCTGTCTAGTGCATGATAATGCAGCTCAGCTCCCACAGAAGTCAAGAAAAAAAATTCCTAGCTTTCCCCCTTTAAGACTGAATCCACATTTAACATACTTGCAACTTGCTGGCAGCTAATGCACTGTGAAATGCAATAGCAGCAAAGTAAATAAGTATTTAACAAATCTCATCCTTATGCTGTGCAAAAAAAAAAAAAAACTGCATTCCTAAATGATGTGCACTGCAGTCACGCCAGCCACAACATGTCAATTTATGGTGTGCCTTTTTAACCTTGCTTTTTTTTAATACTAAGGAGGTAAAGCGTTGGCTAATCTGCAGCAATGACCTGGTTAATTCCGCTGTAAAAACCATACCATCTTGGGCATTTTTTTGCAAGAATTCTGGAAAATCCAATGATTCTTCCTAACACATTCGATGCAAAAGATTGGCATTTGTCTACAGTAGGGTTGAGCGATCGGGATTGGAAAAGATCGGATCCCGATCAGCGAAGGAGTAAATTTCACGATCGGGTTCCGATCCTGCCTAAAAAAGATCAGGAACAGAATTCTGATCCTGGTTGCTCAACTTATCTGCACAGATCCACTGCCACTCCCTGTTCTTCTCGCTCCTCTTCTCTCTCATTCACATGCCTTCAGAACGCTGTGCACGCTCCCGCTTCCCCAGGCTAGTGTTAGAGATGCTGGGAGAAGGCAGGGCTTGTGGTTTAGGAGAGTATGGGCGGGTACTGGGAGGGGAGACATGAGTGATGCACTCACATCTCCTCGCCCTGTACTTGCCCACACTCTCCTAAGCCACAACAAGCCCCACCTACTGCCAGCATCAGTAACACTAGCCTAGGGAGATGTTGGCGTGCATGGCCCTCTGAAGGCATGTGAATGAGAGAGAAGAGCTAGAAGAATGGGAAGCGGCAGTGGATCTATGCAGTTAAGCGGACACCTCAGGGACCAAGTAGCTGGCGGATTTTTTAAAAATCACTACACAGCATGGAGTCCAAAAATTAAAGCGTTCAATTTTTGGACTCCATGCTGTGTAGTGAATAGGAACGTTTTTAAAATCCGATCTTTGATCATTTAAAAATAAAAAAAAAGACAAAAAAGACAAAAAAACCAGACCATTGATTTGCATTAGGATCGGAATTGGGATCGGGTTTGAATGGAAAATGATCGGAAATTGGATTTTAAAAACAATCCTGAAGTCTCAAGATCGGCTCAACCCTAGTCTACAACTTTTCAGAATTTTTTCAGCATTTTCAACAAAATAATACTAAAATTAATCAATCTAGTTAATAGTTCACAAAGTGCAGTTCTTGATGAATTTTCTTAAGTTATAGCAAGGAGCTGCTGCAAATAGAAGATAATTAAACTAAACATTCTTTGCTTTGGCTAAAAAAAGAAAACCTCAAAAACTGCACCACACTACTCTGTGACAACCTGGCCTATGTCCAGTTAGACTGCATTCTTATTGCCTGTGAATTACCCACCTACTATAGAAGACATAGCTCTTAATACGTAATCCCCTTAACAACGAACATAACACATCTCTAGACAAAAATAGGTAAGCATTTTCCTTACCTGCAGCTGTAGCCTTCATGGTCAATGTTTGTTGAAAAAAAAAAAATCCAGTGGGTTAGTGATGCTACCATCAGAAACCATACCTAAGGTCATGAGAAAAACACCCTCTTAAAATCTATGGTTTTATGTATCTGGACAATGTAAAAAAAAAAAAAAAATCTGGTTGTGGGAAGGTCTGAAAATTAGGTGAAGATACATGACTAATTAAACCATTTTCACAAAAACTTGTACACCTTTTCTTCACCCATAAGCAGCCATTTTCTAATGAAATCCCAGTGATTATTTGACCAGCAGAAGTTTTGGCAGAGTGCTGGTCTGGAGCATTCAGACATGTTACGGTAGCTTTCAGGCCTGGAGCATTGAGAAAACCATCAGCAATGATCTTACAGAAGCAACTGTTGCTGTCCATCGATATAGGAGGGGTTAGAAGGTCATTTCTAGAGAAGAGCGAACAGTGAAATGTTCGAAGTTCAATTCGAGTAGCCGCTCAGTACTAGACTATTCGATCGAACCCCATTATAGTCTATGGGGAAAAATACTCGTTTAGGGCGAAACCAATGTTCGACTCAGGAGGGTCACCAAGTCCACTATGACACCTCAGCAAATGATGCCAACACCTCTGAAATGCAACTGGGACAGCAGAGGAAACATGCCTGGGGGCATCTAACAAGCCCAAGTCACAGTTTTACCCCAACATCACAGCCTATCAACTACATACTACACACAGAGATTGAGGCCCTTTAGGTGACTTCAGCCTCTTACCAGCAGAGTTTTAGGCCCTTTAACTTAGTTGAGCCTTGCACCAGCACTGTTTTTGGCCCTTGGAGTGGGTTGAGCCTCTAACCAGCAGAGTTTGGGGAAATCAGGGTGGAATCAGCCTCTAACCAGCAGAGTTTGGCGAAATCAGGGTGGATTCAGCCTCTAACCAGCAGAGTTTGGTGAAATCAGGGTGGATCCAAACTCTAACCAGCAGAGTTTGGGGAAATCAGGGTGGATTCAGCCTCTAACCAGCAGAGTTTGGCGAAATCAGGGTGGATTCAGCCTAGAAGGATCAGAATTGTGCAACGCAGATGGTGGGGGAATATGAGGAGGAATTGTAGAGGTTGAGCGCAGACATGACAATTCATGTTGGGTTGCTTGACACTGGTGGGCACGAAAATGATGGGTCTATCCAGTGGCTGTTCATTTTGATGAAAGTCAGCCGGTCGGCACTCTCAGCTGACAGTCGGCTGTGCTTATCCGTGATGATACCACCGGCTGCGCTGAAAACCCTTTCAGATAGGACGCTGGCGGCAGGACAAGACAGCACCTCCAAGGCGTATAGGGCAAGTTCAAGCCACAGGTCCAACTTCGACACCCAATACGTGTAGGGCACCGAGGGATCGGAGAGGACAGGGCTGTGGTCGGACAGGTATTCTCGCAAAATGCGCCTATACTTTTCACACCTGGTGACACTAGACTTGAATGGTCAAGTTCATGATAGTACAATTAGACAAAAGACTGAACATGTACTGGTTGTATGAAAGGTTTCCAGCCACAGGCACCTTACAGTCATTGAGACGAACACAAACTCCTTTGTGTACCAAAGTATTCTAGAGTCAAATGTGAGGCCAACAGCTATACAGCTTGGCTGAAAATGTGTCGTGCAACAGGGAAAGGATCCAAAATAAACCAGAAATCTACAACAGAATGGCTGATAAGAAAAGAAGCAGGTTGTTGCAATGGCCTTGTCAGAGTCCAGACCTCAACTCGGTTGAAATTATTTGGGGACCTTAAGGCTAAAACCCCACATTGTGGAAACGCAGCTTTTTTTGTTGCAGATTTTTCTGCGGTTTTTTTTTTTAGCCAAAGACAGGAGTGGATTGAGGAGAAGGTAGAAGTAAAGAACTTCCTTTATATTTTCCATTCCTTTTGTAGCCATTCTTGGCTTTGGCCCCCCCAAAAAAACGAAACAAAAAAAACCTGTGTTTCTACAACGTGGGGCCTCAGCCTTAGAGAGCTGCATCTAAACGAATATCCAGGAACCATCTGGACTCGAGAAAGAGACCAACCTTAAGCTCAAAATATGTTGTTCAATGCTAAATTATTGATACATGAATATATCCACTTGAAATTATTGTCAATAACTCTGATTTCTACCATATCACAACCCTGATCCCATTATTTTTTTCTTATAATTCCATTATCTACTGTCCAGAATGAGTGAAAAACTGAAAAAAAATCATTAAAAGGGATCCCAGACGACGACATTTTTTCTAAGTACTACGTCGAAATATCCTTAAAGGCTATTAGTCTCCTACCTTTCATCATTTTCTCCGTGCCGCCGTTCGCCTACAATCCCGATTTCTCTCGGTATGCAAATTAGCTCTCTCGCAGCACTGGGGGTGGCCCCAATGCTGCGAGAAAACTCTCTCCAGCATCGCCTCCATCTTCGTTAGGAACGGCCTCTTCATTCTCTTCTTCCAGCAGTTTCTTCTTACTTCTAGGCCTCGGGCAGAACAGACTGCGCATGCCCTCAGGCCCTGAGAAAATGGGCGCTTACAATACTATGCAAGCGGCCATTTTCTCGTGGCCTATGGGCATGTGCAGTCTGTCAGAGAAGACGACGAAAGGTAGGAGAAGAATAGCCTTTCTTAAGGCTATTCCGACGTGGTACTTAGAAAAAATGTCGTCTGAATGATAGGATCCCTTTAAGGCTCTTCAAAACTATTTCATGTTTTTTCCTGTTCCGTGTTGTTGCTTATCTGAGGTTACACTTAAGTCTCAATTTTAAGACTTTCCAAGGACCAGGTATTTTTTTTTGTTGTTCTGATATGTAAAATCATGCCATTCAAAGAGGGTGCATTTTGTTTTTCCTCATGATCACATATGGGGTCTATTCCAAGTGGGCAGTTCTGAAATACCATTTACAAAAG
The DNA here is from genome assembly GCF_031893055.1 of Leptodactylus fuscus. Classification (NCBI taxonomy): domain Eukaryota; kingdom Metazoa; phylum Chordata; class Amphibia; order Anura; family Leptodactylidae; genus Leptodactylus; species Leptodactylus fuscus. Next base: position 37,451,545 of record NC_134274.1, read on the forward strand.
TCAACATTTATGGGCCAATAAATCTAACCCTTCTTAATTGCTCTGCTGTTCTCCTTTTCCAAGAAAATCTAATAATTTCTAAGACATGAACATTTTTTTCCACTCTGAAATTGCTGTAATAATATACATTTATTGGAATTATGAGAAATTATCACCTCCATTTTACAAGGTAAGAAAAAATGTCTATCAATGACAGAACAAATTGGGGGGGTGCATCGATAATCTATATGGTAGAAGTGGCTAAATTATTTGCACCAATATAAAGTGTTTTTTTTTTGTTTTTTTTTAATGTAGATTATGAGCTCCATATAGGGATCACAATGTACATTTTTTCCCCCCATCAGTATGTCTTTGTAGAATAGGAGGAAATCTACACAAACACGGGGAGAACATACAAACTCCTTGCAGATGTTTTTCCTGGCAGGATTTGAACCCAGGACTCCAGTGCTGCAAGGCTGCAGTGCTAACCACCGAGCCACTGTGTTGCCCCTATAAAATGTTGTTCTTTACTGTAAGGGCAGTCAGAATATAGAACTTTCTGCCAGAGGAAGTGGTCATTGGGAATTTACCAAAGTATTCAGAAAGCTCCTGAATGTCTTTCTTGTGTGCAATAATATTACAAGTAGAATTATTATGTAGCCGGAAAAGAGTTTATTTCCCTAAAACGAGGGTATGTGCCTTTTACCTAAAAAAGGATTTTTCCTTCCTCTGGATAAACACTACAATACACTACTACAGAAATATACTACTACTATAGACCACTGCTATTACTAACATACTAAGATATGATTAGACGTGGAAGTGATACAGTTAAAAAGTAAAGCTGCCCTTACTTATGAATATGTCTAACAAGAATCGTCTAGATATGAAAAATAAGTAACCAATCAAGTGATCAATAAATTTGTAGTTACATAGTTACTTACTATGTTACTACTCTAGTTCTTCTACCCAACGGAAGATAAAACAAACCGCTGTAGCCAACTTTATCCAACCTAACTGTGCAACTATTATAAGTGCTATGAGTGTAACGTCTTTACTTCCTGTTGTGGTCGGGCATTCTAAAGTGTGACTACTCTATAGCACTGAAACTAAGGACTCTTTTGCTATATTTCATGTCCGAATCACTTTTGCTCCACCTGTGAAGAAAAAAAAAAAAAAAAAAAATCTTCCAAGGTCTTTGTAAAGTTCTTAGGCTCTGTTCCCACGGAGTAACACGCTGCTCATTCTGACACGTAAACACGTGTCAGAGTGAGCGCTGTAAAACAGAATCCCATTGACTTCAAAGGGTACCGTCTTACGCGTGCTACACATTGAAATCAATGGGATTCTGTTTTACAGTGCTCACTCTGATATGTGTTTATGTGTCAGAATGAGCAGTGCGTTGCTCCATGGAAACGGAGCCTTAGGATATATCCTCTACCAAGTCTTTGTATTGACTTGTATTTTTTAAAATCAAAAATAGTTTAATTAAGAATCAATTTTTATCGTTTCCTATATGTGTAAAATTATCGTTTAGTTTGGTCAAATAGCTTCTAAACGATTGGTTATCAAAGCAAATAAAACATTCAGAACGTTCTGAGTCATCTTTTTTATGAAACAAAGTAACGTGAGAAAATTGAAACAAAGCTCACTAGAGTGGGAGGGAGAAGGATGGTAATAGAATAATATACAGATAAAATCCACAATAATTTATGATCATCAATGCAAATTAGCATACAATTTAATTGCAATACAGTTCAAAGAGTCTGATGAGTAAGGCCGTATTCACACCACTGAGCCATTTTTTACCTGTTTTGCTTTTATTCTGCTTTGCTTGTGTTCTTTTGAGTCAATGCCAGGAGTGGATTGAGCAGAGGGTAGAAGTATAAGAAGCTTCTTAAGTATTTCCCATTCCTTTTGTAGCCATTCTTGACTTTGGCGCAAAAAAAAAAAAAAAAAAAAAAAAACCCCACACCAACAGCAAAAAAAAAAAAAAGCTGCGTTTCCGCAATGCGGGGCCTCAGCCTTACATAGCTATTTAAGATGTCATGTTTTTTCATCAGTATCTTCCTAGCTATGACCTTTACAAACATGCTAATGTTCTAAAACCAGTATTACTCCCAACTAGTCCGGTAGCGTACGACGACACAATAGATAGATGCAACAAGAAGGTCACACCTGTTGCATTTGTTTCCCCCGCGATGTAGCCATACAGCATTCCTTTTTGAGGCAGGCAATGGTCAGGATATTAGAAAATGTGGGGATATTATAATAGCTTAGCTTGTTCACTTACTTGTCGGGCACTAAAAACCAAAAGAAAAATGTGGGAATAAATAAAACACAATATCAAGATCATGGTGAACACTGAGAACAAAGGGACTCAACAATTTTGTGTCCTTGCATTTAGTAGCACACATCATATAACAAACAAATTTTATATGTACATCAGATGCTCAAAACATACATGTCACACAAGAACAGCATGCCCTCATGTACCCAATACCTCCACATAAGAAGGTCAGAATGGCCTAAATGACAGGCAGTTTGTCAAAATGACCATCCTCCTTCTGTAAGTCTCTTATGTGCCCCTTCTCATAGTCTTCAACTTGACAAGATGTCTTAGAGTGTCGTAAAGGCATGTCTAGCAATGTTCTCTCACCAAGACAGACTGCCAGTGGAGTAACTAGGAATGGCAGGGCCCCGTAGCGAACTTTTAACATGCCCCCCCCCCCTTCCCTGACCTACGCCAACGACCGACCCGCCCGCATTCCTGCATGCACTCTTATGCCTCATAGTGGCCCCTACACACAGTATTATGCCCCATAGTGGCCCCTGCACATGGCAGTATACCCCATAGTGACCCCTGCACACAGTATTATGCCCCACTGTGGACACCCATGAACAATTATACTCAATTATAGACCCCAGAGTATAATAATCAGAGGCCCAGGAGGGATACAAACATTAAAAAAAAACAACAACAAAAACAAAACAAAAAACACACTGTTACTTACCTCTCCCCAGCACTCCCGGCTGATAGCGGCCATCTTCAATGACGTCCGGGTCGTCACGTGACCCGGAGGGCCTGCATTGCAACGCATAAGGATGCAGGCCCCAGGCATGTGACCTCAGGGGTCACACAAATAGGCCTGAAGCCTGCTCGGAGAGGTAAGCAACACTGTTTTTTTATGCTCCCTTACCTCTCCTGGGCCGCCAATCATTATACTCAGGGGTTTGCCAGGATCAGTAAGTAAATGGGGCCCGTTACGGGCTGGAGTAACTCCAGCTGGTAACGGCCTATAAAAAAAATAAATTAAAAAAAAATGCAACGGTAAGGGCTGTCGCCAGGCCCCCTAATGTCCTGGGCCCCGTGGGAGCCGATACTGCCTGGTAGTTATGGCCCTGTACACTACCCAAAAGTAGCCTCAGAGAGCCTTTTTTATAAGGCGGGGAATCATTTTTATTTTCTCTTGTGGCAATATCCGTACCTGTAACCCGTTACATATCTACCTCTACCTGAGACAAAGCTGCATGCTCAGTTTTATAGCAATCCGACCTTGCAAGTGTATATATCTGTTAGCAAACAGAAGCATTTTCTCTTCATTGTGGGGGGTGACAGTTAAATATGTCAGCCAGGGACCTAAGAAGCGCCCCCTGGACTTTAATATGTATATAATTATTATTTACTGACAGTCACTAAGGCACTGAAATATCTCTGTATTCTGAAACACATAAAAGACTAAACACAATTTTTCTATAAAAATAAAATACACATTTGTTGTCACTGTAAATGTAACAACGCACAGAATGAAGTTACTGTATTACTCATACCACATGGTGAAGAGCCAAATGTTGCTACTGAAAATACAATTCACCTCGTAAAAAAAAACCAAGTCCCCATATGTGTATGTAAATTGAAAAATTAAAAAAAAAAAAAAAAAGTTATGGTTGTTGAAACACAGTAAGGCAAAAACAACAAACATGCCAAGCATCATCCTCAATGCCAATATTATTCACATCCAACGTCATGAACATAGTTTTTATGTAGCAAATGAAAATTACAATTAAGGGCTAGTTCACACGGGGACAAGGAGGTGGATTTTGACAGTGGATTTCGCCTCAAAATCCGCCTCCATAGAATGGTGGCCTATGGAGACCGCTAGCTTTCTTTTTTCCGCTAGCAGTTTTTCGCTGCTAGCAGAAATAAAAAAAAAAAAAAAAAAAAAAAAAAGAAGCGACATGACCTTTCTTCAGGTGTTTTCCGCCTGAAGAAAGCAATAAAAGTGAATGGGAGGCGAAAAGCACGTCGCGTTTTTTGGCGCTTTTTTTTTTTTTGGGAGGGGGGGGGGTTGCTACGATTTGCTACATGGGCTCTTAGCTTCAAAGATCTAACTTGAAGCTGCCTCCTAGCTTTGGCCATTTCAAATAGTGGTATGTTTCATGTGGCAGAGGGACCTTTGGCCCCCTCCTCCCCATGGTCTATGCTACTGCAGCATCCCCTATAGCTAAACCCCTGCCTAGTGGTGTAACTAAAAAATATATCTAAAATGCTGTCTATAAGGAGACCAAAATAATGGCGATCAACTGATCACCCCAAATTCTGTCATTCCCCTCCCATGACCAGATGGAATGCCTTTCATGTCACAGAGACAGCTTGAGTCCTCCAAAACGGAATCAACTTGTACAGAGCTGCTCCCTTTTCTAGCTCAGAGAAGAGTCACATTTGGTAAGGCATATTCTCCCAAGACTGGAACAAAGGCCTCATAACCCCCCATCTACAAGAATGGGGACCAATATGACCCCAACAACTACAGAAGGATCTGCGTCAGCAGCACGCTGGGGAAACTGTTCACCAGCATCATCAATAACAGAATCCTCACCTTCCTCACACAACACGGGGTCCTCAGCAAGAGCCAACCTCATCAAGATCCACGTCCACAACACCAGAAGAGGCAAGATATTCGCCTGCTTCGTAGACTTTAAGAAGGCGTTTGACTCAGTATGGCACCCAGGCCTGCTCCTGAAACGCCTAGAGAGTGGAATAGCAGGAAGAAGGTATGACGTCATCAAGACCTCCTACACCGGAAACCAATGCAGCATGAAGGATAATGGGAAAAGGACAGCATACTTCCAACAGGCCCGAGGGGGTCAGGCAAGGCTGTAGCCTGAGCTCAACACTCTTCAACATCTACATCAATGAACTGGCTACATTCCTGGAGGCCTCACCAACCCCAGGCCTCACCCTGAACAACCGGGAGGTAAAGTTCCTGCTATACGCTGATGAACTCCTACTCCTGTCTTCCACTGAGAAAGGCCTCCAAGAAAGCCCTTCAGTGCTGGAAAAATTCAGCACCACATGGGCTCTACCCATCAACCACAAGAAGACCAAAGTCATGGTATTTCAGAAGAAGGGCCACAGCAAAGCCCCCACCCCACAATTCACACTGAACGGCTCCACACTGGAGAAAACCAACAGCTACACCTACCTGGGGCTGGAGCTCAGCCAATCAGGAAGCATCAAAGCAGCAATAGAAACCCTGAAAGGAAAAGCGTGCAGAACCTTCTACGCCATCAGAAGAAAACTGTACCACCTCAAACCACCGGTGAGGGTCTGGCTGAAGATATTTGACTCAGTCATCGCTCCGATCCTTCTCTATGGCAGTGAGGTTTGGGGCCCAGCCACCTACCCAGACCAGTCAAAGTGGGATTCCAGCCCAACAGAGACCTTCCACCTGAGTTCTGCAAGTACCTCCTCCATGTCCATCACAGCGCCTCCAACATGGGATGCCAAGCAAAGCTAGGCAGACTACCCCTATGACTCACCATGCAGAAGAGGGCACTATCATTTTGGACACACATACAGGGCAGCAGCCCTGGCTCTTACCACCACCAAGCCTGGCTGAGCCACAGAGCCCTGAGCAAAACCCGATACTCCCCAACCAAGCACCAGCCATCTGCCAAGCCAAAACCCCCAACATGCCCTGAACAAGGCTCAAATAAAAGGAGCCATTGAGAGAGACAAAGAGCGGTACATCGAGGAATGGAGAAGTGCAATAAATAACTCCAAGAAACTCACTGTGTACCAGTCATTACAAAGGGACTACACCATGGCCACCTACCTGGAGAGAATACCCCACCCCAAACACAGAAAGACCCTGAGCCGGTACAGACTGAGCGCCCACAACCTGGAGATGGAGACGGGGCGACACAGGCAGATGTACAAGCCACGGGAGAACAGACTGTGCCAGCACTGTGACCAGGGGGCCCTAGAAGTCGAGGCCCATTTTCTGCTACACTGCACTAAATACTCAGCTGTGAGGGCCGTCTACTTCCAAAGTCTCCAAAGACTCTCAGCCCACGTCCCAGACGAGAAGAGGAAACTCTACATCCTACTGGGAGAGGAGGAGACCACTGTAGAGATCACTGCCCAATACGTGTCCAGCTGTCACCAAACAAGAGGAAGATGAGACCCCACAGACTGTTATACCCCAAATCACCCCCCCCCCCCATACCCACCACTCTCCCCCCCACCCCACTTTACTAGCTTTGGCAATGCCAAATATCTATTTGGACGTGCCAATAAAGCTTGTTTGATTCTTGATTCTTTAGACTTGCCTACACAGTCTACAAAGTAAGCAGCCATAGTAAATCTTCCCCAATTCCCCGCATAGTTAGTGTGGCACGTGATTTTACACTATGAAGTCTCTTTCTGCCTGGTATAAAGTACAAAAGAAATCATCCTGTGACAGCACCCCCTACTGATACATATATGATTTATCTATCCATAGACTTACAGAAAGGGAAGTATAAATAGTAGTATAGAAAGAAACCCCACACAACCTGCCGCCTGCTGGATTCACCACATGCAAGCATTCATATTTAGCATACAAGTATAAGTGCCGGTACTAAGAAGTATTTTACAAAATTGGTGCAAACTAGTGTCTATGTACTGGCTTTACTATTATTTATTATGCTAATGACGGATGTTTAAAGACAGGTTCACCTTTATATTGTTAAATAATTATCTCTGTACCACCATATTTTTATATCTAGAACCACTCTGAGTTTGGATGTATTCAACTAACTGTCATGCAATGTATTCCTATAAAGTTAGAGCTCCACAGCGATATTGCCCATAACTCTCATTGTGTAACCAAAGATCACATCGCAACTTCAAGACGCAAAAGAGTCAAGCAATGTTCAACCTGGAGTCGCAGTTGCAACGCAACTACATTCAAGAACATAGGTTTAGATTCCATCACTTGTTTTAATCAATGGCATCATATTGTGATCCCCCCGATAGTATTGCCACCACGAATTCAAGTCAAACATTGTTTGCATCTTTTGCAATTTGAAGTGGTTGCTGCACCATTGGGGTAATAATTAGAGATGATCAAACAGTGAAATATTCGAGATTCGATATTCGTTTCGAGTAGAGCCTCAATATTCAAATACTCGATCGAATATCGAATCCCATTATAGTCTATGGGATCTGTGCGCTTTAACTGCCTTGCGCTTGCAGTTGCGCTGATAAAAAAAGTCAGGTCCCTCGTAATCACAAGCTGCCAGCTCTCCCGACTAGCAAAGACGAGCCTGCGGCAAATCAACACTGGTTCTGCAGCAGGCTCGTCCTTGCTAGTCAGGAGAGCTGGCAGCTTGCTGTTACGAGGGAGTTGACTCTTTTGTCATAGGAATGCATTGACCAGCGTTGATTGGCCAGTGTACAGCATTCAGCCAATCAACGCTGGTTCTGTCAGAGGCTCATCTGTGAGGAAGCGGAGTCTAAGATCGGACCACAATGGAGACTGCTGTTGTCCGATCTTATACTCCGCCTCCTCACAGACAAGCCTCTGGCAGAACCAGCGTTGATTGGCCGAATTCTGTACACTGTATAGCATTCGGCCAATCAATGCTGGTTCTGAATCAAATATTTACTGCGAATAGCTAGTAGTATTCAATTGAGTACGAATATTTCAAATACCGTAGTATTCTATCGAATGCCTACTCAATCGAATACTACTCACTCATCTCTAGTAATAATGTGACTTCATGCACTAACTGTGAAGGAAGGACAAGGCGACCCAGCATTCTTTAGTTGTGGCCACAAACTCCATGTAGCCCCAGCCTTAAGCTGCATAACATATTAAATTTTCCTAAATACATTTCTAATTACTGTTTTTGGTACTAAATGTACAATACTCTAATGTAGATAAGATATGGTCATTATCATAAATCTTTAGATTGCTAATCATTTTCCCCTGTTCTTTTTTAAGATGATAGTAATGCCCAGAAATATCCTGAACTAGGCAGTTTGTAAAAACTGCAGGTTTGCAAAAATGCAGCTTGATATACACTGTGCTTTAACCTTTTATTGCAAGGATATTCGCATTTTATTCATGTTGTTTACATGTATTTGTAGTGCCCACATTTATATCCCTATACAAGGCTAGAACCACCATTTAGGTATGTGGAGTCTTATTGAGCCATGAGCGCTCCACTGTGAAAAGGAACATGGGAAGAATATGCAAATCTGTCTTCCACAATGTAATTAGGAAGCCAGTGCCTCAAGAATGCACACCAATAGAGGGCGCCCTCTATTGGTGTGCATTCTTGAGGCACTGGCTTCCCAAATACATCATGGAAGTCAGATTTGCATATTCTTCCCATATACAAGGCTAGGACTTCAGTCACTCATCATGTGACATCAAGTCAAAAAAAAAAAAAAATGCTTGCAATATTATTGCAACTTTAGACTTAGTCACATGTGCTGACTTACACCATTGTCTATACAAATGACAGTAAATTTTGCGTGGCTGAGTAATCTGCAACCACATATTAAGCTATTCAGTTTGGATTCTTACTGACTATTAAGTCATCGTTACATTAGGTGGTGTCACAATGTGACCACATTCACAATCATGATGTGCAATGTTGCAATACAACTTTACAATCTTAGTGTTATGTGACCAAAGTCGCCGTGTAGCCCTCTTTAAATTCACTCTTTATCTCTGTTTGCTACTTATTTTGGGTGCAGTACTACTAACAAACAGGCTATATACAGAAATGTAAAGGATAAAAATCAATGAAAAGACTCAAATACATAAAAACTGCATATAAGAAATAAACTGCTGAATACGAGGCTACATTGAGCATTGTTCAGTTCAGGTTACTAGGCACATCTAATAAGGACATGTACAGGTATCTTAAGTGCATGACTGCTGCTAAGTGCGCATATGCAGCCCCCAGGCAGACATTGTTCCTGACGTCACTGTGGCCCGCCCCATGCTGCCTGGTGCTGCTCTGTAACTCGCCTTTGTTATTCCGAGCTCTCTGGTTGACACGAAGCAGACTGCAAAATGTGGTCTGGAACCTGCAGGACAAAACCTGGATACATCTGAAGCCCCTGATAGGCTTTGCACAAGTCAGCTTCTGCGAGTCGCAAATTTTATTAAAAAGAACTTATTGCAGAAATGCAAAAATCACAGGATTCTCTTTGTGCAAATTGCACTAACCTTCACAGACGCTAAGAGCTAAACTGGCCATGTAACAGTTTCTTATAATTCGCTTAAGATAACTTGCTACCTGCAGTGCAATGGAGAACCACAGATAACGCATTGTGATATCACTATGAGTTCTGACAAACTCCAAACTCTGCATTTTATTGCAAATGCATAGTACGCTGTTGTGCAACCGGTATAAATAATTCAGCTGCAGCAGGTTACACATCTGTAGCTACGGCAGCTGCATACATTGTAAGCCATATATTTATTTTGCGTGGCGCTGAGATCTCTAGGTACTGCTAATGCACGTAACGCACACTGTACCTCTGATTGTTTAACCTGTTTCTCTAAAGCATGTTCGCCTTGGAGCCTGTAATAATCTATCCATAAAACATGCTTGTCGCAGCCCCTTATTGGACGGCGCTGTAGCAGCAGCCTGGCAGTGAGCATCACCCTCCTCATTATTTATTTCATGTTTGTTTTTAATTGCTTTTCCTAATTGCCTCATCTGACAGTCCCCCCTTCGGAGGCAGCAGGCATTGAGCTCGACTCCTCTGGCAAATTCTCATCAAATATTGATTTCTGCTAGATGCTTTATACCTCTGCTCTCCTCCCATTAAGAGGATATGGGGAGCAGTTTGCAAATCCCAGGACCGATAAGACAAGGAAAGAGCATGGAGATGTAAGGTGTCACAAATAACGTGTTTACACAGGAGAGCAGATTAATAGAGAAATGAATGGTTAACTCGTGTACCATCTTCTTTGCATGTTTTGTACACTAGATTAGCGATACATGTCTTATCCTGGGAGTCATATAAAGGTTCAATGACATCATATTTAACCCCATTAAGGACTGTAAGACACTGGGAGAGGAGAGGACCATCCCCCTTCTTTCAAGGTGGACCTTCTACTGTAAAATGATAATCATACAAAGCAGATGGCTATAGCTAGCTAGCAGGAAAGTCACAATACTAACATCACATGTCTGGCAGATAACTTTCGCACTTCACTTACCCAGCTATTAGACTGTTTACACGGTGCAGTTATCTGGCTGTTTCTTCACGTGCTGCAAGAAAATAGATTTGAATAGTGGCTACGTAGTAAATCTGCATTATGTATCCATTCACATTTACTAATTTAGTTTCTATCTAAAGCTAGACATTATGGTTGCATTAGGATGGATTCACATCTAGCAGATTTTGTTGCAGAAATTTCTGCAAACTGTCGATCTAAATTGAACTTCATCTGGTTTCACCTTGCAAAAATCATAAACCTATTACATAGTGTGATAACATAACCTAAAGGAAAACATTATTTTTTCCGCTATATCAGCCCCAGGTTTCTGCCATACAGTGCGGGTCTGAAATAGGCTTCAGCCTCAGGTGTGGGTCATAGGTTTGTTACAGGCCCATAAAAGGCTGCAGAGCCTGCACTTCAGGGCAGATCCTGGGAGGAGAGGAAATGCCTGGGTCTGTCCTGACACTGAGAATCTTGTGACATTGTATTGTATAAACTACTGTTTTGGTTGATTTGTGTGGCTGATAGTAAGCCACACGTACAGTTAGTATTTTTCTGTTTAGTTAGCGCTCAGACGAGCAGGATTTTGTTTGCCTGAAGTTAAGGTCAGATTGTAGAAACATTGCAGTCTTGGTTGCAAAAACCACAGCATTTTACTGTAAAGTTGATGGGATTCTACATTTGCAGAAAAATATGTCCAGCAGAAAAAACAAAAACAAAACGTGGTTTCCAAAACTATTGCAAGTTTGAAAATCACAGCATGTCAATAATACCTACTGAAACGCTGGCGGTGATGCGTTCATTATAAAGAGGCATAATATTTATGTGTGCAGAAGATCTTTTGTGGTTATCTCCCCCCCCCCCATGTTAACCCCTCATAGACTGTAATAGATATTATATGTCATTTTTGGAATGGCCATTCTTAAAACCATGTCTGTACACAAAATAGTTTTTTTTTTTTTTCCCCCAGCTATCAAAAAAATTGAGATGCTCTATCTTTTCCATTTTGGTGGACATCTATATAGCCATGAGACTAGACCCATAGATATTTGTGGGTTTTAACATAGCTGTGTGACGGGCATTGGAAAAATGTCCATCTCTGCCATGTGAATAAATTTCTTCAACAGGCTTCAATTGACGAACATGACCATTTCTTATGGATGTTAGCTTGGTGAAAAAAATGGCACTGTCATGTGAATAAGACGATAATATCAAGACAAGTTCAGGTACGTTGATACAGTTTTTCAAGACAAGCCTGGGGTGAATTAAAAAATTTAAATATTACCACCTTTCTTTTACAGGTTCTCATCCTTTATGATCCACACCTGATCTGGACTTCCTAAACAGCATGAAAAAAAAACACAAAAAAACACACTGAACAATTTTTTTTTTTCTGTTCTCTTATTCTATGATTGTACTTTATGATGTTGGATTGTATATTAAGACATTGAACAGGATCGTATTGATGTTATACTGTATGTTCTAATGTGTAAATGTGTTCAACTGGAGCTGATGGGGGGGGGGGGGGACTACTTCTCTATAGGGAACCATAAAGTTCTATTCGGTTACCCTTAGGCCAAGTTCATATGGAGTGGTCCACCTCAAAATCATGTCCAAAAAGACAGCTCCCATTGAAATCAATGGGAGATGGTCAGTTCTTTTTTCGGACGCCGTTTCTTCTGGCTCCCGGAAAAAGAAGCAAGGTGCTCATTCTTCAGGCCGTTTTGCCTTGCGATTCAGCCTGAAGACACTCCCTCCTGCTGACTAGGCCCTAATCCGGAGCGGAGTGTGCGAATGGATGCCAGTGCATTGCACAGGCTTTCAGTCGCGGCTACCCGGTTCTTGGTCCAGGACCTGAGGTGGCCTCTGCCTCAGGTTCTGGACCAAAAAACTCCATCTGAACTTACCCCAAGACTACTTGTACAGGGTCATGTGCAGTCTATGGCTCAGTATAAACAACACAGATGACACACGAGTTGGTATTCATGTGTCATCCATGGTTTTCACTAACCCATACTTTGAAAATGAATTGACAGATCCGCATTAAGGACAGGTATAGGACCTGCTCCATATTTTACAACTCTTAAATTCAGCTACAGAAACTACGGCTTGGTATGGGCACAATGAAATGTATGGATTCACAATTGTGGATAAAAAGTACAGTCATGAAGCCTTAGGGCAAGTTCACACGGTGGATTTTGTGGCAGTACCTACTGTACACAATCCACTCTGGCAATCTTGCTGTTGCCAGCAGAAATATCTCCTACTCCAAGTGAATTCAATGAGAGATTGGGATTGGATCTGTTTGATGATCCTTATTCCGCTAGTGGACAACAAAGCATCTGCCTCCGATTGAATTATTGTAAGGAAAATTTTTGGAGTGGATCCTGATGCATACATTTTGCCAGATGAACTTGCCTTTGAGCTGCCCATATACTTGAGTCATTGCTGTCTATAACATGAAAACTGGATCAGATGCCAAATGAAGTCAGATAGAGATATAAAACAATTTACCATATAGCTTTTTTTTTTGTCTAGATTTTGGGTGCAGCCTTTGGCTTGGCAACACAGTCATGCTAAACGATATATGTGCTCCCTAATATCAACATTAATTCAAGTTCAGCCCAGGTCACAGTTCAAAGCTTAAGCTCAGATTACAGTTAAAGGCAGAGATCACTCAGCGATTTTTGTTTTAATGTATGGCAGTCAACCAGAACGACCTCCAGAAACCAACCTGTGAACCACAAGCATGCCAAAAAACATGTCTGAAATCTCTGGGGTATGGCCAGCTTCAGGCCTTGCTTACATAGTGGAGCCATTACGTGTTTTGTTGGTTTTTTTATTACTCAAAACCAGAAGAAGGCTGTAACCAGTATCAATTGGTTTCGATTTAGACTTTCTGTTTTTGGATCCAGTCCCAATAACAATACAAAGCAATTTTTTCTCCAAAAACTTATCAAGTCATGGCAACATGTCAAAAATTCGTCTGAATGAAGACCCCCATAGATTGTTGGAACAAGAGGGCAGAGGCACTTGACTGAATACTTTAGCTCCTTGGCTACAATTATATTTTTGGCTCTGTTGTGAGACACTAGATTAACTATATGCTGGTAAGGGCGGGTTCACACCAGCACCCAGTCTCCGCTTTAGGCAAGCTGATGGGTTTCCGTCTTCTGCCCCGAGAAACTGGACAGGGGACAGAAACCCAGCGCTAAGTTTTCAAACCCGTTCACTTGAATGGGTTTGCAAAGTGACCGCCCGTGAATGTCTTCTGCCTCTCCACGGCAAAACAGTTTTTGGTTTTTTTTTTAACCGGACACAAAGTCCTGCATGTCCAACTGTTTCTGGTTAAAAAAAAAATGGTTTCGCCATGAAGAGGCAGAAGACGCACACGGGCGGTCACTTTGCAAACCCATTCAAGTGAACGGGTTTGAAAACTTAGCGCCGGGTTTCCGTCCCCTGTCCAGTTTCTCGGAGCAGAAACCGGAAACCCGCCAGATTGCCTAAAGCAGAGACCGGACGTGGATGTGAACCCGTCCTATAAAGTTTATAGGAGACTTCAGAAAAATCTAAGCAGTGAAGGGACAGAGAACTTAGCCTCTCCGATAATCGGATGAAATCCCAGTACCCAGACACCTACAGATGAAAACATCTGACTCCGACAATTCATAAGACAAAGACAGTACAAAGCATCATGGTGGCTCTTGTAAATGTTCGAAGTAAAAACCTGGAACTAGATTTTAAAGAAGAAAGTGAACTGTAAGTGAAAACGTCAGGCCACATTTACATGGTGGATCTGTAACCGATATTGACAGTGAAAGAAATTCCACTGTGAAACAAATGCAGATTCCACAATGAAACAAATGCACAGTATAATTCAAGTGCATAGGGTTTCAGAGAATGCTATTCACACAATGCAGTACAATCTACTTAGACTGAGTGCATGTATAAGATTTTCAGGTTCACAGCATGCTTTAGTCTGTTACATAATAATATAGTCAACAAGTTTGAAAAAGATGCATCTCCATCAAGCTCAAGCCAAGATGATCCAGAAAAAAAGAAAAAACCCCATGAGACAAATGCCAATAGTCCTATATTAACTCTTTAAGGGTAAGTTCAGACTGAGGTTTTTTGGTCCGGAACCTGAGGCGGAGGCCGCCTCAGGTTCCGGACCAAAAACCGGGCAGCCTCGACTTGAAAGCCGGTGCAGTGCACCGTCATCCAGCCGCACACTCCGCTCTAGATTAGGCCCAATGAATGGACCTAGTCGAAAGGAGGGAGTGTCTTCAGGCCGAATCTCTAAGCGAAACGGTCTGAGCATCTCGCTTCTTTTGCCGGGAAACAGAACAGATTGGCTCCCGGAAAAAAAGACCCGAGCGGCTCTCAATTATTTCAATGGGAGCAGTCTTTTTGGTCAGGATTTTGAGGCAGATACGGCCTCAAAACCCTGACCAAAAAAACCCATGTGAACTTCCCCTTAGGATGCAGGGTAGATTTTTAATGCTCAGCAACTTTTATTCATATTTTACTTCCCGCCTTTCAAAATTCATAATTCTTTGCCAGATGAGCTGTACTTTAATCCGTCGCCATTTTGGGCTACATATAACGTTTTATTAGCTTTATTATGTTTTATCACTTTTACAAATAAAATCTCCCTTTTGGAATGATTTTGCTGGGTTCACCATTTTCTAATGCCTATAACTTTTACCATCTTAGGTGCATGCACACTACGTAACGCCGGGCGTGTATGAGAGCCGTACACGCCGGCGTTACAGCAGGGCTGCCGAGCACTTCCCATTCACTTCAATGGGAGCGCTCGTAAACGCCGCTGTTACGAGCGCTCCCATTGAAGTGAATGGGAAGTGTTCGGCAGTCTGCTGTAACGCCGGCGTGTACGGCTCTCATACACGCCCGGCGTTACGTAGTGTGCATGCACCCTTAGGCTAAAGTCCCACTTTGCAGAAACGCAGCTTTTTTTTTGTTGCAGATTTTGTTGCGTTTTTTTTTTAGCCAAAACCAGAAGTGGATTGAGCAGAAGGTTAGAAGTATAAGAGCTTTCTTTATACACTGCCTGGCCAAAAAAAAAAAGTTGCGAGGTTAATATTTAGTTGGGCCACCATGAGCACGAATAACAGCACGCATCCGTCTTGGCATGGAGTCTATAATGTTCTGTAGTGTAGACTCAGGGATTTTGATCCAATTCTCGAGTATCAGGGAGCCCAGGTTACGCAGATTCATTGGGGGTGGCGAGTGACAGCGCAGGTTCCTTTCCAGCACATTGGAGTGTTTCGTGTGCTTCTCGTCGCACCCGAACACGACCATCACTCTGGAACAATGTGAAACGTGATTCATCTGACCACATGACCTTTCTCCACTGCTCTAGGGTCCAATCCTTGTGGTCTCTTGCAAATGACAGGCGCCGACGTCTGTTGGTCTCTGTCACCAATGGCTTTCGTGTGGCGACACAACTATTGAGACCCATTCCTTTAAGTTCTCGTCGCATTGTTCGCTCCGAAATGTGTCGCTCTGTCGAGTTGAACATCTCTGTGAGCTCAAAGGTGGTTTTCCGGCAGTTATTCTTCACCAGTCACTTTAGGGACCTACGACCTCGAGTTTCGAGTATAGTCTTACGCCCACACTTTCCACGGTTGGAGGGCGGTTCTCCACCATCTCGCCATGCTCGTATGATACGCTGAACAGTTCTCTGTCCGATACCATTTACTTCGGCTATCTCCTTGGTCGATTTGTTGGCCTGATGCAATCCAATGACTTGGCCCTTCTTGAAGGCACTAACATCTCTTCCTCTGGTAGCTCTTCCATTGGTAGACATCGCTTCACACCTATAATTATGATTTGCACTTGACAGGCTACAGCTCAATTATATATATTCAAGAATATATGCAAATTCCTGTCATGAACAGTTCAGAATTATATCAGGGGTGGAACGGTACCTTGTTGCACAAGGCGACTTTTTTTTTGGCCAGGCAGTGTACTTCCCATGCCTTTTGTAGTCATTCTTGGCTTCGGCTCAAAAAACTGCAACAAAAAAAGCTGCGATTCCACAACACGGGGCCTTGGCCTTAGTGACTGAGATACGTCAGGGCTCTTTATTTGCAGTGCAAGTTTTGCTGTTATTGCTACCAAAGTTTGTTATGAATGACTTTTGAATCCTTTTTATTGCTATCTTTTGGGGAAAGATCGTTGACAAAAATATATTCATTTGCACATTGCGGTATCTGCATTTGCCATCATTATTGCACAATGTTTGATTCTTATTAGAGTGTGTCTGTTCTGTAACGCCATTGTTGAACATTTAGCGTGTTCCCATGTATTATTTACAGAATTGTACACCATATTTTTAAGCATACCTTATAAAAGAAATATTATTCTGTAATTTTTACAAAAACTTTATTGCCAAATTTCCATTGTGGAAACCAATTTGTCTTAATAGGGTTTATAGAAATGACATTCACATGCTACAGAAGAGACTCCATTCAGATGTTTGGAATGAATTTTCAGTTTGGGAGATTAATTTTCTTTTCAAAAAACTCTGCCACATGTGAATATACTATTCCTGGCTGCTTCCTGGCTGAATTGGTTTGCACCGATTTACTAATTGTGTCCTAAATATGACTGTCTACTAGACCAGACAGGCAGAAATTTTGCCAAATTTGTCACAGTGAAGCATGCTGTATAAAAAAAATTTGGCACATCTTGCTAGACATCATATATTTTCCTGTCTTCTGCCACCTCTGTTGGCTGTTTTGTGCCGAAAATCGTTCTAAACAAATAAGCCATTCTATTATTCCACTTAGGCCCTAGCAGTCACCTGGGAAACTATAGACTATAATGGGGTCTGTAATGGGGTCTATAGACTATAATCGGGTCCATGTGGTTTCCGCTCAGGTTATGCAGGAATCATGCGGAGAAAAAAAAAAAAGTGCTGCTTGCAGGATTTTTCCCTCCACATGTTTCATGCGGAAACCACATGGACCCCATTATAGTCGATGGGGTCCGTGTGGTTTCCTTTTAAAACTTCTTTTTAATGCATATAGGTTTCTGTTCGGGGGGGTCCCCAAGTGGACTTCTCAAACGGAAACCTGAATGCAGATGTGAACCGGGCTTTAGCCATATCCCTTTTTATAGATACCTTTCTAAATTTAGAGCGAGGTGCAAAAAGTGTTTAAGGCTAAGGTCCCACTTAGCGTTAATGCGGCGTTTATGGCTGCCTTGGAGGACTGTTCTGGACCTCCTTTGTACCATGACACTAAATCATTCTCCAAATCTTACACGCTCTTATGCGTCAATTATTTGCTTTGCTTTTAACGCTATATCAGATGGTCTCCTGTTTGCAAGAGCAAAGTTGTTAAAAGGAATATCTTAGATAACCCATAGAATATCCAATGCCCTTACTTGCTGATCACCCAACAAGAAATGGTGCAAGGCAAAGTTGGCACAAAAGACTAATCCAAAGTGAACAAAAATCCTCCTTTGGCACTGATATAATCAGGACAGACTAAAAACTCCTCATTTATTTTTACTTTTATGTTGACGTGGGTTAGAAGCATTGATTTATTTAACAGTATATAGATTACCCTATCTAATGTATTTATACTTTATCATTTTCTGTATCTATGCCTCCAGTAAGTCATGTAGTATAATTTTATCTGTTTTGTGTTTACATTCTCTCATGTGATCTGATGTCAATTCTCGGTTCCTTTTTAGATGTGCAGATACTTACATGTTAATTTCAGCTGGAGAAAGTTACTGTAATAAATTGCCTTTTTACACGGTCAATAACTTTTTACAACTTAGTCTCATTTAATAGAACATGTGATTCAGGACCAAAATGTAATGACCTTTATTTATAATTGTTACTGTTATCTGCTTGTAAAACCCTTCTAAAGTTCCTGCCGCTAGGCGTTTCCCTGTTCACTTTGTTACTAGAGTAGTCTGTCTTTAGAAACCAACAATATCAAGACAGAAACTTAGGAGATGAAGGAGGGTGGGGCAGGTGTTTCTTCACAGCCTCTGACTCATCTGAAATGGCTTTCCCTGCGTGTACACTGCACAGAGCGGAGTCTGCAGCTTCCCACAGCTAATAGTGTAAAGAGAGTCTATCTACTTCTGACTGGGTGCTTCTGTTATTGCAGATGGGATATTAGTCAAAGACAGCAAGCAGTTTTCCTGATTGTGCTCATATTTTTCTGTTTCTGTGTCAGGGATATTTTAAGCTGCATCATAGCCTGTATTTGGGCTTTTCTCAGTTATCTCTTTGCTATTTTACAGTTATTCCAGACAGAAATGCATAGGAAAAACAATAGTAGTAATAATGGATCAGGGCAGACTACTCTGTATTGTATATACTCCTTCATCAGACATGCAAACTGCGCTGAAGCCATTATGGCTCCATTAGCAGAAAGAAAACTGACAAGACATCATTATAAAGGCTTCATGTCACGGTTGTGTCAATGCCCGACAACCGTGGTACTGAATGCGCTAGCACTATTAGGGAAACGGGGAAGGAAAGCTGTCCCTAATGTTTCGACGGTTGACTAGGCCCTGCCTGAAGGTGTTGGTCAACTGTAACTGAGCTAAGCTCACCTGACAACTACTGGCTCTCTAAACACGAAGACCTAACAGACAGGTAGGATAAGAGCTGAAAGAGGCTAGGGACTGGGAAACTAGAGGCGGTCACCCCTAGCAAAAAGATTAGTGCAGCTGCAAACAGTAACAACTAGGATGGGACGTGTTGGAGAACTAACAGAAGAGGAAGAGGAGAGGAAGAGTGGAGTAGTGAGGAAAGGGTATCACAGGACAGGCACAAAACAAACCTGAAACCCTAAACTGAAACTCTAATACCAAAAAGTGATGGGCACACAGAAATGCAAGACAGGGGTTGAGTATGCGGGAAAAGCAGACTCTCACAAAGAGCAAAACTCACACCACTTCCAATTCAGCTCCAGAAACAGTATGACTCCAACCAAACTCTCCTTCAAGACAGGGCCAAGAATCCTAGCTGATAACCAAGAAAAGAATCGAGGACTGAAGCCAGCAATCAGCCTTTTACAGACTCTGGAAAGACCTGATAGGTTGACAACCATGACAAACACCTGAGCTCGCATCCACACAAAGCAAGCTCAAGTAAACACTGTGGCAGAGACCCAACCACTATCCCAACAGCTCAGTGGCAAGAGAACCAACCAAAGAACCACAGGACCCCGGCTCAAATCCCCAGATGAACACCACCAAAAACACTCAACCATTTTATAAACAATTCAGGTCCTGACACTTAAACATCCAGATAACAGATTGCCCAGCAAGATATTTGACTTGTTAATGTAAACAGAGGTACCATTTATTTATTTTGAATAAATATACTTATTTAGTCCGTCCCGGTTTTCGAAAGGTTTCGTGCAGAGTCTCCGCTTTAATTTGAGGGTATTAACATCCTAATTGGAGGAAGGGTTTAGGAATTACAGTTTTGCATTTGGAAGCTGTTGCTGTGAACCCAAAACATGCGGTCAAAGGAGACCTCAATGGAAGTAAAACAGACTTGAATGTCCATTAAAGAAAACAATGGCCAGAGGGTCACAAAATCCTTTCCATATTTGAATAAAACACCTTCAAAACACCCACCCAAGTGAAGAACACTCTCCATGAATTAGGTGTATCAGTATCTAAACCTACCATAAAACAAAGACTTCATGAGAACAAATACATTTATCAACTTCAAATATAGAAAGGCCAGATTTGCCAAAAAAAAACATCTAAAGAAGCCAACCCGGTTCCGGAACAGGATTCTTTGGACAGATAAAACCTGTACTGGATTGATGGGAAGCAGAAGGTATAGAGACGGCTTGGAACAGCTTATGATCCAAAGTACACCACATCCTCTATAAAACATGGTGGAGGCAGTGTGATGGCATGGGACTGCATGGCTTCCAGTGGCAGGGTCACTAGCGTTTGCCGATGATGTGACAGAAGCGGCCGGATGAATTCTGTAGTGTGCAGGGATATACTTTCTATAAAGACGACCAAATGCAGGAAGGTTGATTGGACGGTGATTCATAGTACAGATGCACAATGATACAAAACAGACGCAAAAGCAACATTCAACAATGGCCGAGTCAGTCACCAAATCTAAACCTGATCGAGCATGCCTTTCACTCGATTATCACATAACTTAAGGCAGAAAGGCACACAAACAAACAACGTCAAAAATTTGAATACTGTCAGGAGAAACATCTATATGGATTTTATACAGTATATTCTGCGTTGGGGAAGCTTTTGTCCCACACAACAAAAACATACCCAGAAGCTTCTTGGGATATGTCATCAATATCAGATCGGTGGCGGTCCCACACCCTGCACCTTCATGCTCACCAGTTCTTAGCAGCTGAGAGACATAGACAGGAACAGCAAGCAGACAGCTCTGTTCTCTGTGTAGTGGCTGAACCAAGTCGCTGCAGTTTAGTGCACATTTACGTGACTAGGAGCCGATCTGCAGTAACCTGATCTGACCACGACAAAGACTATAGAGATGTGCTCCATTCTCTCTGTGTCTGTTGCTGATAACTATTGAATGATTGGAATGCCACGTGATGGAATCCCACTGATGTGATACAGAGAACCTAGCAATATTTTCAGTTCAGAAAACCCCTTTCAAAGAAGGGCAGGTATTGTGACTATATCCCACTGTGGCCTCTAGGGGCCTCCTGGACAAGACCCTTCAAGCAGAGTGTGAATGCTTCAGCATCTCTACACCTGATGTCAGATTTGCCAAAAAAATAAAATAAATAAATAGAATTATAGTGGCACTTTAAGTCATTTTAAACCAACTGATAATGAGCAGGCATAGCAATTCTCTGTGTATCTATGGTAACAGAATCATTGTGCCCAATAACAAAACATATCATTATCTGAAATATGAAACTAATAGACAACAAAAAAATCGTATGCCACGTGGTCTATTCACTTCAGTAATCAGTCATTACAATGTACAAACTTTGATATAAATATTACTGACAAATTGTGACTATACTTGCTTGACAGCTACAATACTATAGAGTCGGGGTCATGACGATTTTTGCTTATCTCAATGAATCATCTACCAGGGAACGACTTTTAAAAGTGAGGAAGACATTTCAAAGACAGTTCAAAGATTTGTAGACAAGTTGAGTGAGCGCTGTAGACAGTGTTTGCCTTTGGCAAACACACCTAAAATGTACAATATTACTTATCTACAGTACATTTAGGGCGCCAGTTTACAACTGTTAAGCTTGCTATTTACATTAGGGGTATGTTGGATAAATCAACGCTTTCCAGTGGTACAAGTCAACCAACTGATATGTATGGTGGTGCCACAATTGCCTTTAAAAGGGGCTCTATCATTAGATTTTCTGTTTTTTAGATAAACATATGCCTGAATAGCCTTTAAAAAGCCTAAACCTACCGCCCTACCATGCACGATGGGTGTTCCGTGCACACCCCCCCCCCTTCCCCGTGTCAAAGCTTGTATACGCCCTCCTCCTTGCGATTCACCGCCTCGAGCCCGGCGGTTTCAATTGAAACCTCACGCATGCACAGTAGCACTCCCTCTGGAGCGCTACTGCGCATGCTCCAGTGCCATTTTCCTGTAGAGAACATCGGCGACCTACTGCGCATGCGCAGCACCCTCGTGTAGTTCTCAGGGGAACTGAGCAGTTCTCTACACAAAAATGGTGTGGGAGCACTACTGCACATGCAAGAGATTTCGATCAAAACCACCAGGCTGGAGGCGGTTAGTCGCAAGGAGGAGGACGTCAAAGAAAAGAGGAGGGCGTGAACAAGCTATCACACGTGGGTGCACGGAACACCCACCGTGCATGGTGCATGATTTGCATATACATTTTAATGGTAATTCAGAAAACCAGGGGGAGGGGGGGGTCTCAAAAAACGATTAGCAGCACCTGAATAGGTTTTTTAAAGGCTATTCAGGCATTTGTTTATCTAAAGACCGGAAAATCTAATGATAGAGCCCCTTTAATGTCAGATTCGGATTCTATTGGTCTAATGAATTTAAGTTGCTGCAACAGTTGTTTGTCTGCAGCTTAGTCCCCCCTCCCATAGAGAACGCATGCATGCAGAATCAAGCAAGATAGATCAGACAAATGAGTGTTCTGCCAACATGTGTACAGCTAGTCTTTGGGCCCTATTGCTCAGGCCAATGCAGGGAAGGCCTATTGCCGATCAATCAGCTCTCGTTTGAAGTGGCCTTTTTCTCAAGCCAATGCAAAATACATAGGGGAGAACATTTGCTAAAGCGAAAATTTGCCCCCCATACATTTTCATTGATTGGTCAGCAGCAAACCCCTGTTGAAAAAAAAAGAAAAATACTGCCAACAAATGATGATATCTGCTAATGCATAAAACATGCTATAACCTGACAAATGAGACTTTGCCGAGTCACAGCTGGCACTTTTACATTGACCAGGTAACGGCTACAATCATTGGTTCCTGAGAACTTGCCTAAACGCCAGTTCGACCTGTAATTGGTCCTTTAGAAGCCAGAAAACTACACCCATAAACATAAAATAGCAGATGATAGTTTTTGCTCTTGACTCATTTCTATAGAGCGGGAAAAATAAGCAGGCACAAGGCATCCCTGATGTTCCTTATAGGAGGCAAACAAAGAATGGTCCATATGAAACCCTTCTCTTCCATGCTACCCATTATGGTAAATATTGGATAGTGCTACTGTTCTGCTCTGTTATATTATGATTATGGTTGAATGATCGGGATCAGAAATGTTCGAATTCTGATCGGCGATCGAGTAAATTTCACGATCACGATCGGAATTCCAATCTCGATTTTTTCCGGCGGGATCGAGGTCGGAGGTTATTTCCCACAATGCTTGGCTACTGGCCAACCATTGTGGGAAAAGCTATAGTATGACATGAGCGAGTACTATTAGAAACTCCTGTTTTGAATAGCACGCACCCATAGGAATGAATGGAAGCGGCCGACACGCAGACTTTGCCGGCGTCCGGCCGCTTAATCTTCTGCGTTCATTCATTCCTATGGATTTACCACAGCCTGCCACTCTTCTACTTCGTCCCTGTTTTACCGTATACTCAACTCTGCTACATCCTAGACGTAGCAGAGCTGAGTATACAGTAAAGCAGGGACGAAGCAGAAGAGTAGATAGATACTATCTACTCGCAAACTTCGCTTAACTTACCTGCGCAGAAGTGCTGCCGCTCCGTTCTTCTCGCTCCTCTTCTGTTAGAGATGCTGGGAGAAGGCGGGGCTTGTGGCTCTCCTAAGCCACAACAAGCCCCACCTACTCCCATCATTTCTAACACACAGGCATGTCAAAGAGAGAAGAGGAGCGAGAACAGGGAACAGATCTGTGCAGGTAAGCAGACACTAGGGGGGGCTAAGTAGCTGGTGGATTTTTTTTTTTTTTTTTTAATTACTACAAAGCGTGGAGTCCAGAAATTGAAAAATTTTTGGACTCCACGCTGTGTAGTAAATAGGATCGTTTTTAAAATCCAATTTTCGATTTAAAAAATCCCATTGACTTGCATTGGGATCGGAAATCGGATTTTAAAGAACGATCCTGAAATTTCAAGAGAAGATCAACCTTAATTAGGATACTGTTGTGAAAATAGTGTTACACAGAGTGATCGACAACTTAGGCCCTGAAAAATGCCACATGAACAAGATGGCTGTATGATATGACTTCAGGACAGGGTCATCAGGACATTATAAAACTCAGATAATGTAATGAACAAAATCTATCAAGTTTATCCTGACCTGTCTGACAACAGCATAAAGTGGTGACAGAGAGCCTGATTCCAGTTTCAGGCCACTTATATTTTGTTTGCTACAAAATCAATATTCATCTTCTATAGCACCAGATGTGACCCGAGTTCCAATATTCATGAGTAGCAGTCTCCACCTCCCCCTGTTGATAGCTTGCTCCCTATACTGGTCATAGGGAAAAAGCTGTCAATCAGTGGTGAGACAAAGCCACCAGAAAATAAATATGGACTCCACCGGACACTTAAAGCATTGCAAGGACTACAGCAGTGGCAGATAACCCATAATTTAATGAGAAGTACAGCAAATAAATAAGTGACCCCACCACTGGAATCAGGTCTCTATCACTACCTTATGTTATCCCCCTTTAGGACAGCATTATCCAGGTGAGAGATTCCCTTTAAAATCTAGATTTAACATAGTTTGACTGCACATCAAGAAGTTGTTGGATCAAATGAAACTTTATGTGAGTGAATGTAATGATGAGATATATATAATATTTATATATATATATATATATATATATATATATATATATATATATATATATATTAGAATGACAATATATGAACGAAATGGAAAACTATACAATTGAGCGGAGTCTCTAGTACCCTGGTTGATCACCTCTGGCCTGGTTACAAGAGGAGATATGGTTGGGCATGGTGGCATACAGATATTGCATCTATGCCTGTAGATCCTTCACACTGTAATACTATGTTCACGTGGAGGAATTTGCCATGGATTGGGGGTGGATTTAGCCCCTGAATCTGGAGCAGAGTCCTCCCGGAATGTGCCTACCATTGTTTTCAAGCAGCAGGACACGGAAAAAAGAAGTGTCCTGCCTGATCTGCGGATCCCGTGGCTTGAAACTTCCTGCTGATTATACCCATTCATCCGGGTCTAATCAGTAGCAGGATACTGTGATGGAAGGCCAATGCACTGCATCAGCATCACATCGTGGCTAGGCAGCAGCAAAAATGTGGGGTCTAGGGGAATTCCTCTTCATTTTCTGCAGTGTGAACATGCCCTTAAGTTACCAAACATGGTGTGCCAGCTGGTCCGATAAAAGCTTGATTGGTGAAAAATTGGCATGCAATTTGTCAAAATAACCATCCCACTTCTGTCAGTCCAGTGATGTGTCCTCTATAGGGTTGAGCCGATCTTGAGATTTCAGGATCATTTTTAAAATCCGATTTTCCAAACATTTTCCATCCGATCCTAATGCAAGTCAATGGGATTTTTTAATGATCGAAGATCGGATTTTAAAAACGATCCTATTTACTACACAGCATGGAATCCAAAAATTGAAGGCTTAAATTTTTGGACTCCATGCTGTGTAATGATTTAAAAAATCCACTTACCTGCACAGAAGTGCTGCCCCTGCCGCTCCACGCTGCTCTCACTATTCTTCTTTCTACTTTGCATGTCTGCAGAGCACCGTACGTGCCCCAGTCTCCCAGGCTAGTGTTACTGATGCTGGGAGTAGGCGGGGTTTGTTGTGGCACGCACGGCACTCTGCAGACATGCGTAGTAGAAAGAAGAGGAGCAACGTGGAGTGGCAGGGGCAGCGTGTCTGTGCAGGTAAGTTGAGCGATCGGGATCGGAATTCCGTTCCCGATTTTTTATTTTTTTTTCCAGATGGGATCGCGAAATTTACTCGATCACCGATCAGGATCCGATCCCGATTGCTCAACCCTAGTCCTCTTCACAGTTTGTCAGCTGGACAAAATGTCTTTAAGGCCGGGGCCCCACAGGTCAGAAATGCCGCAATTTGCCTGTTGCAGAAATACTTTGGGAAAAATTGTGGGTTTTTTTACAGTACAGGCAAAGTGGATGGGATTCTAGTGAATCCCATGGCCACTTTGCGGTAAAAACCACCGTGCGGACAGGTTGAGATTTGAAAAAACAGCGTGGTTTTGGAAATCGCAGCATGTTAATTATACCTATGGAAATGCTAGCGGTTTCCCTGTAAATATAATTTTAACCAAGTCCGCGAAGGAAAACTCTGCAAACTTTCTGTTTAAAGCGCTGCGGGAAGAACGGCAATGTGTTCCCAGTTTTCCCGCAGCGCTTTATTGCTTCAGGTCCTGCCATGGGATTTTAGCCTAAGTGTGATTCAGAGGCATATCTAGTAGTCAGTGGGTACACTACCTAAAACTAGTGTCTCAGAGCATTCACTGGCAAAACCCAGTATGTAATCAGACCATACCTGTAATCATTTACATCTCTGCCTGAGACTTCATTGCATGCTGAGTTTTGCAACAAATCTGACTTTTCTATCTGGGTGCTTTTATTTTGTCAATAAGTGCAAGGACCACTTTTATCTGCATAGCAGTGGCATTGTAGGTGCTGGAGCCTGAAACTTTTCAAAGTACTTGTCTGCACATTATTATTGATTAAGTCACCCATGACTGACATCTCAGGAGTCTTAATACAGATCAATATGAACTTGTAACACTTCCTTCCAGTTGCCCTTTTACATGTTAGATGATAACAGCTAAAACTACTCAATTACACATCATCAGCAACTAATGGAAAGAATGTGATTCTCCCTGTGATTCTACATAGTCAGCATTATTTGGAACATTATAGAAATATTTTGTGTTATTGACTTTCTGTTCCAAACTCTGTGACGCTGCTGAGCTCAAAGCAGATTTTTCATTTCTTGTGTCTTATTTCTTTCTGCTACAAAGTAGCAATATAATAACATGTGTAGTGTGTTCAGTATATATCATCTTTATAACTAGTTGTGGTTTTTTTTTGCATTTGAAAAGAAGCAAAATTCATTTTTGACTCCCCTCCTTCTAAACCCCATAACTTTTTTTTATTTCTCTGCTCCCAAGCCATATGAGGTCTTAATCTTTGCGGGACAAATTTTTCTTCATGATGCCGCCATTAATTATTCTGTATAATGTACTGGGAAGCTGGAAAAAAAAATCAGAATGGGGTGGATTTGAAGAAAAAGTGCATTTCTGCGACTTTCTTACGGGCTTCGGTTTTACGGCGTTCACTGTGCAGCCAAAATGACATGTCCCCTGTATTCTGTGTTTCGGTACGATTCTGGGGATACCAAATTTATATGGTTTTATTTACATTTTAACCCCTTCAAAATCCAAAACAGTGTTAATTTTTTTTTCTAAGAGTCGCTATATTCTGACAGCCGTAACTTTTTTTTATACGTCCGTGTACAGGGATGCATAGGGCGTCTTTTTTTACGGGGCCGAGTGTACTTTTTGGTTCTACCATTTTCGGGAAATGTTATTGCTTTGATCACTTTTTATTCTAATTTTTATCAAAAAAAAAACGGCGGTTTGGCACTTTTGACTATTTTTCCCACTACGGCATTTACCGTACAGGAAAAATATTTTTATAGATTTGTAGAGAGGGTGATTTCGGACACAATGTGTTCTAGGGAATGGGGGCGATTTGAATTTTTAATACTTTTTAAAAATTTTTAGGGTTTTTTTTTTTTTTTGCATTTATTAGACCCCCTAGGGGTCTTGAACCCCAGGGGTCTGATCACTAATGCAATGCATTACAATGCCTTTACAAGGCTCCCGGCTGTCATGGAAACATGACGTCGGCCCTGGAGCTTGACCGAGGCACTAGAGGGGACAGATCGGAGGCATTAGCGCTGGTTGTCTACTGTGTAATGGCGGCCGCCATAGTTAAACACCCGAAATGCGCTGTAATAGTACGGCGGATGTCGGGAAAGGGTTAAAAATGCCGGGAAAATGGAAATCTAAATTTGTTGCAAAATTGTAAAACAATGAGAGCTATGAAGGTGGCCAGAGTTCTCCTCAAGCGGGGCTAAGGGAGATCATCAACGCCAACAACACCATTATTACGTGGCGTCCCAGTGAGCTGCTGGAACAATCACAGGTACAACGCGAGGAAAGAGTTGCCAGAACAATGAATACAGGTGGATCATAGACGCCAACAACACGCAGATGAAGTCACGGGCAGAGGCATATATATATTTTTTTAAAATTTATATACAGTGTATTTATTCATTTAGATTTTATTTATTTAGGCTTAGGCCACGTAGTGAGCTGCAGCCGAAAAATGCATCATGTTTTTCCGCAGTGTTTTTCAAAGAAAGTCCACAGAGTTTTCTTCTGTGAACTTTCTGCTTCTACTATACCGATATGGAAAACATCAGCTTTTCCGTAGGTATAATTGACATGCTGCAGTTTACAAAAATGCAAGCATTACTGAAACGAGAGCATTTTTGCTGCAATTATTTTCCTTCAATGTATGGATAGGATTAGCCAGTATCCCATCCATTATTCAGGTACTGTTTTCACAACACGGGAGTTTAGCATAAAGGAGTGAAATGCCATAAAATAACATTATTATATACCTGATAAATCCCACATCGCTCCAGTGCTGCTGCCTTCATGGTTCCCATTAGTATTTGGCGACGTTCAGTATAAACGTAGAGGAGACAGTATAAAGTTTGCACTGTAACTATCTGGGATGGAATTTTTACTTCTTAAGATGGCAAAGATACTTGTAAAATTCTTCGGCAAGGTCTTCTCCTTCCTGCAGCTGTACAATCTGTGGCGTTATAGAAAATGCTTTAAAACAGGTATTTTGCAAATGGTTAACATACAAATATTTTTGTGAGCACATAAGGCATGCACAGGTATAGAGATGCAATTTGCATTTTTTTTTCTGGAAATTTTTCTCACTGAAATAAATACTGCATTTTTGTATTGCCCTACTGTCAGAAATTTACCAGTAGGGACCCTGCAGGGGAAATAAAACATTACAGAGTGCGCACGGAAATCAGTGGATTGTCTGTGACTCAGAATCTGTAGAGAGAACCTATTTTTGCATACTCTACCATTTAAAGAGGACCTCTTATAGTTTTGGGCACATGCGGTGTTATATACCGCTGGAAATCCGACAGTGCACTGAATTCAGCGCACTGTCGGCTTTCCTGATTTGTGCCCCAGGTGAAGAGCTATCGGTGCCTGTACCGTAGCTCTTTACGGTCAGAAGGGCATTCCTGAGAGTCTGTCAGGAATGTCCTTTTTCCCAGCAGCGCCTATAGCGCTGTACAGTGTGAGCGGGGAGGAACGCCCCCTCCCCTCCTGATAATACTGGTCTATGGGCGAGCACTGTGAGCAGAGGGAGGAGGCGTTATTTAGTGCTGAATTTTCAGCGCTGAAAATTCCGCTAGTGGAAAAAAAAGCTAGCAAAACCCATTGAAATCGATGGGAGGCTTTTTTTTTTTTTTACAGTGCTGAGATTCAGCGCCATTTTCCCCCTGTCTGAATGGACCCTTAGAAGGGTTATTTTAGTCCTACCTTCCTTGTTCTGTTCCTATCCAGTGTTTTTGAATAAAATTCTCTCCGCAGCAAAAGTTTTTTTTTTTTTTTTTTTTTTTTTTTATCCAGACACAAATTCCTGCATGTCCGACTTTGTGTCTGGTAATAAAAAAAAAAAAAAAAAAAAAAAAGGTTTTGCCATGGATAGGCACAAAACGCTCATAGGTGCTCACGGGCGGACACTTTCCAAACCTATTAAAACAAATGGGTTTGAAAGATGGCTGCAGATTTCCGTCTCCTGTCCAGTTTCGGGAAGGAAACGGATACCTGCAAAACAGAGACCGGGGCGCAGATGTGAACGAGCCCTGACTGATATTCTAATTCATCTCAAGGAGCACCAGTGGTGTTACCTCTATGTTCTGAGCGCTGCATCGTCATGGCCTGCATTCTGCCTCCTCCTCGTCTCAGATACGGCCACTTCTTCGAAAATGAATCCTCTTCGCTACACTTTCTTCGTGAATGAGGGTACTGCACAGGTGTAAGACGCTTGTGTAGTTCTAAGGAGCATGCTCAGTATGCTCAGCGCTACTTCGAACTATACGGGCCATACTGCGCTCATTCTTGAACAAAGTGCAACGTAGTTTCATTCTCAAACAAGGGGGCATATCTGAGACGGAGTGCAGAGTGTGGAATGCAGGCCATGACGATGCAGCGCTCTGTGAGCTGAATTTGCATATCAATAAAAAGAAAAAATGGCGGACAGGAACAGAACGAGGAAGGTAGGACTGGAATAGCCTTTCTGCTTATTGAAAAATGCATAGATCTAATGATAGATTCATTTTAAAGTGATTTTCCAGGACTAAAATATTGAAGACACCTCCTCAGGACAGGTCATCCATATCAGATGGCTGGAGGTCTGATACCTAGCACCCCTATTGATCAGCTGTTTGAAGAAACCACAGATTTTAAACACAATGCCTATGCACAGCACCCTCCTTTTTAACATTGTATTGCAACTCATGTGACCAATAGACATGACGTCTCATAACTTGTGAAGCAAATAGATGATGTATGGGAATCCCAGGTGTTGGACTCCCACCAATCTGTTATGAATGACCTAGCCAATGGAGAAAACTTCTAGAAATCCCCTGCAATGCAGTCAGGGATTATGATAAATTAGTTGAAGAAGGCTCCGAATTCTGACCACTCTCCATCGGTTTTTGCACTTGGCAGCAGGCTCTGGAGGATTGCACTACTGAAAAAGGTGATCAATTGCACATTGATTTCCCTGCTGATAACTTCTCGCAGGCAGTTTTTCACAACAAATCTTTCTTTCCATCTGTTTATCTTACGAAAATAATCTTTATATTCACAATAAAATGTGCTTATATTTTCATAAGGATAAACAGCCACTAAGCCGGGCCATACAAATTAGATAGCCACCAGACACCAATGATATCTCCTTATACACATGCATGCTTGGCCTAGCCAACAGTGCATGTGTTCTCAGTATGCGCAAAATATGCAAATATGTTTCCCAGGATGTAAATAGGGAAATACTGCCTCTGTATGCTGCCCTCTATGGGGAGCTCCCTTGAACATCATGCCCGACTTTCCAACAAGCCTTTATAGCAATGATGCAGGATTTTTCCAAGTTAGTATCATCCCAACTGTGGACGGCGCAGTTTCGATCTGATTGGATGATACGGACATGGCAAAATCCTGCATCATTGCAATAAAGGCTTGTTGAAAAGTCAGGCATGATGTTCAAGGGAGCTTCCCATAGAGGGCAGCAAACAGAGGTAGAGTTTCCTTTTTTTACATCCTGAGAAACAGATTTGCATATTCTTGCCATAATCCCCCCACAGTGGAGAGAAAAGGGCTTTGTAAGGCTCCACATAGCTACATGGTGGTCTCTCCCTAAGGAGTGACAATATCTCCATAATGTGTTCTCAGTAGGAAGAGCAGAGAAGGCCACAACCAGAGTCTTATGGCAGCAACTTATCTCCGCAAGGGAATCAGACATGTTGAGACTCAAATATCTGATATTTAATCGCCTCTAAACATCTTCCATTAGGGGAGAGCTGGGACCCCCCTTACCAATTAGGAGATCAGTCACTCTTGCTATATAGTGTCCTTTTCATCAGTTCATGAACCTTTGTGCAATAAGGCTTAACCACCACAATATTTCAGGTGCTTTCCAGAAATGTTAGAAAATATAAATATGGTTGTAAGTGTAGGGCAAACGTTGATGGCTATATTTAGATCATTGCCAAATTGAACCTTAAAGGGATCCTATCATTAAAACTCAATTCCTAACAATTAGGAATAGCCTTAAAGGATATTCTTCTCCTACCCTTAGATGTCTTCTAAACGCTGCTGTTCTGTAGAAATCCCGGTTTTCGTCGGTATGCAAATGAGTTCTCTTGCAGCACTGTGGGTGGTCCCCAGCACTCAAACAGCACTGGGGGCGTCCACAATACTGTGAGAGAACTCTCCAGCGCCGCTTACATCTTCTTCTGGAACGGCCTCTCTTCTTGTCTTCTTCCAGCGGTGGCTTCAAATTTCTAAGCCTCAGGTAAAGCCGACTGCGCTGGCCATATATTGTAAGTGGCCATTTTCTTGTGGCCGGCAGACATGCACAGTCGGCTGCCCAAGGCCTAGAAGTTTGACTGCCTGCACCGGAAGAAGACGTGTGAAGAGGACGTTCCTGAAGAAGATTGAGGCGGTGCTGGAGATTTCTCTCGCAGCACTGGGGACGCCCCCAGTGCTGTTTGAGCACTGAGGACCACCCCCAGTGCTGCGAGAGAACTCATTTGCATGCCGACGAAAACTGGGATTTCTACGGAACGGTGGCACGGAGAAGACATTTATAGGTAGGAGAAGAATAGCCTTTCTTAAGGCTATTCCTACAGGTTAGGGACAAAAAATTGAGTTTTAACGATAGGATCCCTTTAAAGATACTTAGAGGTTCCCAGAGATACAACAAGTAATACTGTCATGGTGGAAAGGATGATATTCACACCTTGTAGGTTTGTTACATAATTTTCTGCAACCGGAAATCTGAATGGTGTTAAGGCAGCTAGCTATGAATATACCTGTACTTTATAGTTCTTTTCTGCCTGCTCAGAACTTCTGGCCTATGTTGGACTGTTCTATTTTGTTGAGGAGAGAGGAGAATTATTCTTTTATACAAGAGTATCCATACATATTCTGTTGCTACCATCAGGTGGTGCTGTACTATACATTGAGGTACATGTCAATAAGCGCATGTCTGTAAGGTGATTTACTTATCAATGGGACCTCCCAGACTGTTGATAGAATACATACCTTGACATAGTAATTGCTTTAATGTGCTGTATATATAGCTTACTGCAGCTGTAACACCTACAGGACAAGATAGAAATAAAATGACCAGTTTAAGGGATAAAAAAAAAAAAAAAAAAAGTATAAAATATTGACTGGATAAATGATTGGTACAAGAACCCCTTAACATTGCTAAAATGTGGGCTCCTACCAATCAGTTAAAAAGGAACTTTCATGTCCTCATGAAATCGTGGCTTAATATACCAATAGAAAGCCAACAGTGCAATGAATTCAGTGCACTGTTGGCTTTTCTCGTATGTGTCCTGGTGCTGGAAGCATCGGTGCCGTTAGTTTTGACACTGATACCTCCCCACGGTCATAAGGGAGTTCCTCATAGATCTGAGTCATCGCTGGGCTGTAAGGAACACCCCCCTGCTAGTACTTGTCCATAGACTTGAAATGGGGTAGAAGGAAGCGGCGCTCCTCACAGCTCAGCATCATTGCTGGGCGGTATGAAACACCCACTGTGAGTATAAGACTGGGGTACTGTCATTGGGGGGGGGTCCTTACAGCCCCGCAAGGATACTGAGCTATGAAGAAAACCCCTCTGACAGTATGGAGATATCGGTACCGAAACTCACTAACTGCTGTCTCCAGCACCGGGACACATACAGGAAAAGCAGTATTGTAGTAGGATCTAAAACCACACCTTCATGAGGACATAAAAGGTGCTGTTTAAATGTGGTCCCCACACATATCAGTGCTGTTTTGTCTGACTCTAATGTGAGGCAGAGTAGCAGAGTTAGGCCGGTTGCAGTACGGTCATCTGCTATGAACTAAAAGCACGGGCTGCACACCGGGGATGTCCTTGTGTGCCGCCTGTGCACGGGCCGTGCTTCCCTTCATTAAATGAAGGTGCCAAAAAATAGGACCTGTCCTATCTAATGCGGCCCGGACTGTCAGCCTGCACACGGGACGGTGAAATTCACGGTCGTGTGTACGGACCCCTAGAAAAGAAGCCAAAGCCAGGAATGGTTACAAAAGGAATGGGAAATATATAGGAAGTTCTTCTACTTCTACCTTCTGCTCAATCTACTCCTGTGTTTGGCTCAAAAAAACTAAATCTTCAACAAAAAAATCCGCGTTTCCGCAATGTGGGGCCTTAGCATAAAGGTGATATAAACTTAGTGTAAAGTTGCACCAGATTTAGGCTAAGGCCCCACTGGGCGGAAAAGCAGCGCTAAAGCCAATGTGGGAAGAACCGCGGCGTGAACGCATTGCATTTCTTCCTGCAGCGCTTTCAACAGAAAGTTCAGAGCTTTCCTCCGCAGACTTTCTGTTACAATTATACATATGGGAAAGCCGCCAGCGTTACCGTAGATATAATGGACATACTGCAATTTTCAAAAGGAGCTTGCCCATGGTTATTTAGAAACAAATGGAAGTTAATGGTTTTATACAAAAATTACACTAGATTCACACCTGCGTTCTGCTTTCCACTCTTCGGATCTGCTTGGGGACCCAAATAATGGAAACTCAATCTGCTTAAAAAGTGGTTACCCAGGGACCCCATAGACTATAATGGGGTCTGCAGGGTTTCTGCCGTAAAAATTCTTGCAGGACTTTTCTCTCCTCATTTTTCAAGTGGGATGATAGACAGAATGCCCAAATGGGCAACAAGCGTAGCCATAGCCTTGTTTGATGACTTGTAAGTGCTACAGGCTTATGGCCATTGAATGATTTGTGCGGGCAGTGCGCGTCAAGCACACGGACCCCATTATAGTCTATAGGGTCCGTGTGCTTTTACAGTGTGTTTGTGTTCCGTTCAGGGGTCTCCATGTGGACTCCTTCCGGAATATAAAAGCAGATGTGAAAAGGGCATTACACTGTTTATTGGCTAAAACAAACAAAAAAAAAAACTTGAAAAGTTTTTTTTGCAGGTTAGAGCAGGTGGAATCAGCGTTTTGCTATTAGAAAAGCAGTTTGTATGTATTAACAAAAAAAATAAATAAAATTAAGTCTTGCCCCAAAAAACCTCTTGTGCTTAAGCTTTTCAAAAGAAAAGGCAATGCATCATAAAAACAAAACTTTTGCTGGTAGATCTAGCCAAAAAGGAGGGGGAGGGGAGATTTAGGAATGGCTGGGGAGACAACAGGAGAGTCCAAGGAAGATAAGGGTAAACACAGATGAGAAAAGGGCATGGAAGTGTTCCTGACGTAGCACGGCGTAAAGTATAACAATAGTAGAACAGTATGACTATTATACAGGAAAATGCAGCTTTTTTTGTTGCAGATTTTGTTTTGTTGAGCCAGGAGTGGATTGAGCAGAAGGTAGAAGTAGAAGCTCTTCCTCAGTTTCTGGAAAAATATCCACAGCGGACACACTGCGATTTCCAAAACTGTGGCAGTTTGCACAGCAACCGCCGCACGGCACCCACAAGGGAAACGACCCAGTGGTCCGGCAACACCCCTGCCACCAAACCAAGCCCCCGAGTTCTGGGCCGCGCCGCCCCACGGGCACAGCAGACACCACGCAGCACCACACTGTGTGAACACATCTCAAAGACTTCACCTTACCATATTGCCCCAGACAGAGGATGAAGAGCTAGTAGGTGGGTCCCTTTTTGCAGTGCTGCTAATTAAAAAACACCTGGGGGGGGGGAAATACAGGAAATGAGCAGAAGACACTGCATACAGCCTGGAAAAAGACTCGGATGGGACAACCCCTTTAATGGGTTAATAAGTACAGCCCTATAGCTTTAGCAGTGTTTGAAGTTCCAAGCATCTTCTGCATTTGTCTATGTGGTGTAGCTTCCTGTGCTTCTATTCTACGACTACCATGCTGCTTTACTCCCTGCCACTCCCTAGCCCATCCACTACCTGCCCTTCCCAAATAACACCCCATCACATCATACTTACCTGACTTCCTGTTTCCTCTTTGCAATGTATCCTGGAGCGCTGCAGGCCTTGCACACTGCCTGGAGCAGGGCCCGACGTCACCAGAAGCAAAAGAAGCTGGGTAAGTATTGCGCCGGCATCCCGGGCACTATTGTGCGTACGTGGGGAGCTGGCACTTTACCTGTGACAATGCTGGGGGGGGGGGGACTCAAACATGCACTAGCGTTGCATGGGACCATCGCCTGAATAACACAATCATTGAAGAGATGGCGTCTTCCATTACGTATTTTATCTGCATGAATCCGATTTTAAAAACGTTTGCGTTTTTGTAAGTCGCAGCGTGTCCTTTATACTTATGAAAACACTTAAGTTTTTCATATAGGTATAAGGGTAAGTTCACACAGGGTTTTTTGGTCAGGATTTTGAGGCCGTATCCACCTCAAAATCCTGACCAAAAAGATGGCTCCCGTTGAAATCAATCCAGAAGACGTTTCCTACGGTACCCGGAAAAAATAATCGAGATGCTCATTCTTCAGGCTGATTTGCCTCGCGATTCGGCCTGAAGACCCTCCCTCCTCCCGACTAGGCCCATTCATTGGGCCTAATACGGTGCGGAGTGTGCGACTGGATGCGGCTACCCGTATTTTGGTCCGGAACCAAAAAAATCCATGTGCACTTACCCTTATAACTATATAAACCTCTGCGGTCTTTCTGTGAAAACAAACTGCTGAAAAAACCATGCTGCGTTTCTGCAATTTTTTTTGCTGCGGCTCGCTACATGGTGTCTTTGGAGACTTGTTTTCTTTCAGCACTTAGAGCGGGTTCACATTAGCTACCGATCTCCGTTTTCAGGTTTCCGTCAGAAGACGGAAACCTGGCAGACCATGTCCGGCCGTGATCGTCTTCTGGTCTCTGCGGCGAAACCGGTTTTTTTTTTGTTTTTTTTTCCCTTTTTCTAACCGGACACAAAGTCCTGCCTGTCTGACTTTGTCTGGTTAAAAAAACCCCAAAAAACGGTTTTGCCGCGGAGAGAACGAAACGTTCACGGCCAGACACTTTCCAAACCCATTCAAATGAATGGGTGTGATAACTGACTGCAGGTTTCTGTCTCCTGTCCAGTTTCTTGGGCAGGAAACTGAAACCTGCAAAACTGAGATGGTGTGAACTCGCCCTTAGGCTGCGTTCACACAGAGTTTTTTGGTCAGGAATCCGCCTCAAAATCCTCCAAAAAACGCCTCATTATACAGTCCTATGTAACCTGTTTTTTTTTTTTTTTTTTTTCTCCCGCTAGCGGAAAAATCCACTAGTGGATTTTCTGCTAGCGGAAAAAAAGAACCGACATGTCCATTCTTCAGGCGTTTTCTGCTTGAAAAATTCAATGCAAGTCAACGAGAGGCATAAAAAACGCTACCGTTTTTTCTGAGGTGTTTGCTGAACGTTTTATTGACAAAAACCGCCTCAAAAAAACGGCAGGCGAATTGTCCAGCTCCCATTGATTTTTTTCAGGTGAAAGACGCTTAAAAAAACCCAAAAAACTCTTCAGGAAACGTTTTTACTGAGCGGATTTTTCCTGACCAAAAAATTCCGTGTGAATGCAGCTTTAGTATGCATTGGATATATATATATATATATATATATATATATATATATATATTAAACTGAGGATTTTCCCATTGTTTTTTTCTGCAGGAAATAAAAAATGTCAGAAAAAAACAAAAAAAATTTAAATTCATATTTTTTTTTTTATTTCTTTATTTTTAAACAGCGTGTGTGATGTATTCCCGAGCAGACAGGGCTGCAGTCTCTTGTAGACATTCACCTGCCAGGACAGGCAGCAGCAGGCGGAGGAGCGGAGTCCGGTTCCAGTCATGCTCTTCGCCGCCGCCGTCCTCCTCCTCCTCCTCCTCCTCCATTCCAGTCAGAGCTCGGGCGGCCGCGCCGGGTTTTCCCGCCCACTGGCAGG
Organism: Leptodactylus fuscus; assembly: GCF_031893055.1. Taxonomy (NCBI): domain Eukaryota; kingdom Metazoa; phylum Chordata; class Amphibia; order Anura; family Leptodactylidae; genus Leptodactylus; species Leptodactylus fuscus. Next base: position 37,489,289 of record NC_134274.1, read on the forward strand.
CATGGTAATAGAATAGGCTATGTAATTTGACACTTCAACTTACTGTGCTCCCTGCTAGTTGATTCACTTACTCACCCACTAACACTGAGCTCCTTTTACTGTCTGTGGGCTAAAAAGGGACGGAAAGCGCCAGGACTAAGGGGGAGGAAGTGCAGTGCCAGGCGGAGATGTGCCCACCACACCAAGGGATATTGTGCATGTGCTGACGGGGCTGCCAGGGTGCCCGCTCTCCTGCCTTCAGCTGGTAAGTTTCCTCTCCTCACACCTCAATAAGAGGTCCTCACAAACAATGGATCATGGACGGATTGTGCAGGATCCACGTTGTGTATGTCTGTGTGTATACCTCTATCTGTGTGGGCATTCATCACACCAGCCTGCAGAAGGGCACTAGATCCCTGGGCATTGTGCAAACTTGTCACTGGCATCCTGGGCATTTATGGAAGGATCTGATTTATTTTTTTGCTCTTTGTTGTGGTGCAAATGATTGTGAGCTCTGTGGTCAAGCACCCCCTCCTCCTCCCAGTGCATGGTGTGTGTGGTGCAAGGAGGATTAACCTGTGCTGTGCTGGAGGCTTATTGTGTACATGATTATCTATAGGCTGTGGCTGCAGCCTCTCATTGTGCACGGTTGTTTACATAGGACATGCTGCTATTTATTATTACGATTGTCATTATTAGCTTGTTTATGTCCTGCTTCTGCAAATATTGTCCCTGCTCAGGTGCACAATGTAAACCCCCCTGCAATATCTGGATAGTCAGATGTCCCAGTACAAGAGGAGGAAAAGGGATATGAAAAGGAACTCTGCTTTCTTAGCCCTGGGAAGGGGGGAGGAGGGATTCCTATCAGTGTGTGATTTAGCTGCCTCAAGAAATGCTCTCTTTAAAACACTTAAGGAATGTGTATTGTCCCCCCTGCCCCACCACCCCACTTAAAATGAATATACTGTCTATTCCCAAGACAGCAAAAAAAAAAAAAAAAGTTTGCTGCAAACTTTTAAGTTGTAGACTAAATTAAAAGTTGAGTCTAAGAAAATAATCCCCCCCTTGGCCTGCGCTTTCTAACTTTTCTTATACCAAACCAGCTGATAGTGACTGGTGTAATGTCCTGAAAACACTCCCCTGGTGTCTGCAGTCTGTGCCTGAATTTGTTTAACCCTATGTGCCCTGGGAAGCCATTGACTAAAATGCTTGCAATTAGCCTTCTCCCTCCGACCATTGCAATGGCCAGATCTTCCCAAGTTCATCGCTGGGATGAGTCAATCCATGATCTGGTTACTATGTGTAGGGTCGGGGGGCGCTACATTGTTTTTTTGCTAGGTTCTAGCGGTGAATGGTAGTGTATGTGTGGTTTCTATGGTAGGAGACCTCACACCAGAAAGCATTACTTTACCTTATTAGATTGCTGCTGGGGCATGTAATAAAATAATTGTATTCATTGTGATCATGGAAGGCGTCAGTTTAATGATATTCTATTGCTGGTTGTTGTCGTTTATTATTATTTAAGCACGCTGACCTATAGATAATATACGAGATTTGATTGGTATTGTTTTCTGTTTTAATTAAATTTTTGCATTTTTTTAAAATTTTATTTATTAATATTATTATTATTATTGCATACCCTTGGCTCATTTGGTTTTCTGCAGAGACCCATACTGCTCTCCTGCTCAGGTTAACCTCTGCCTATTTGCACCCAGTCCTTGCTGGCGGTGCAGAGATCTAGTAGGTATGATGTACAGTACCACCGTAAGACTGCATTACCGTCTGGTTGAGCAGAGTGGATATTCTTGTGCTTCACTTCATAATCTGCAAAAGGCTTAATGGTTCTGTGGTGCCAAAGGAATTGCTTTTCTCCTTTTACTCCGGTAGACCTCTGTGTAGCTGGTGTTCAGACTGCTTTTTCAAAGCCTTGACATGAGAAAGGAGGATTTAACTTGGCAGCCTGAACAAATGCTCTTTCAGAGGTTTCCAAAGAGATGGTATGAGAGCGGTGAAGGAGAATAACCAAGTATAGTGTTTTTTTTTTTTTTGTTTGTTTTTTTCAATATTTTCAGATCTACTCCAAAGATGTCATAGGAAATGGATATTGATCATTGAACAGAGGCTGAAGGTTCATATGTTATGCTTGTGTTTATATCTTCTATTTTATAGCGCTATTAGACTTTATTTTTCAAAGAAATTGACTTGGTATTCAGGCTTCAACTTTCAGGCCAGACTTATCTGCTGTGTTCTCATCGCCATTGACGCGCTGCACGGATTTTTTTTTTTTTTTAGATGTTGTGCTGGTAGCAAAATTCACATTGACACTAAAGGAAATAATTTCATGGAAATCTGGTTGCATGTGGGCAATTGAACTATCTGTTTTATGGGTTTTACTGTCAAGGGAGCGAATAGAGTTGGATTATTCTCTGTATTGTTTATAGTTGAAAGTTGGGCTGTAAGTATGGCATGCACCTATTTTGGTCAGTGTTTTGCATCAGTATTTGTCATGAGAAATAATAAGGATATGTTGACATGATCTTGTTACAGATGCTGGTCCCAACCTGACCATAGGTCTAATGACCTGGAATGAGAGCATTGGGTCGAGACTTCCATAATTTGAGCGCACGGATGTGGAAGCCTCACTCTTACCTGGATCCATGTTGGAGGCTGTTTATCCTAAAAAAAATTCCTTTAGATTTGACAGGAAGAACAGCACTGCATGCAGATACTATTCCTCCTGTCAAATGATGGAGCCCATTATGGTTTGGTATTGGTGCTGTCCTCAATGGAAACTATGATGCAGATGTGAACAAAGCCTAAAGGCAAAACCAGGATTAATACTATTATTTCTATTCTTATTATCTATGATGCAGATGTGAACAGATCTCAAGCCAAAACCTGGAATGGAACGTGAGCTCAGAAAGATGTTTTGCGTTCAATTCCCCGGCGTTTGGCTTGCAAAGGACGATGCAAAACACTGACCAAAATACGTCCGTGTGAAAGTGACGAAACTGTAACAGTTTCCATAAATATTCTCCTACTCCTACCAGAAAAATAGACAATCCTATAATATATGTTTGGATCCAAACGGGGGAAAAAAAAGGTTCCTATTCCAAAATACTCCAGCTGTTAGACTTATTTTTTTGGATATGTCTATTATTTGGAGCCCTGCAAAATTGAAATTTAGGCAGACTTTTTAATTTTTAGGAACTTATTGAATTTACTTAACACAAAAACTCTCTCTTAAGTGCCTGGCCCAAGTGTAATGTGGACAGAGAGATTCACACGAATGTTATCATTTATTATCGGATGCGGTTATAATAGTTTTTTTTAGTTGTGATGGCTGTACATGAGTTTGCCCTCCTCATAATACTATTTGGCTACTGTGACACTTCCTAAGAGCCTTTGGCCTGGGCTAAGGAGGCTCCAAATTTTTTTTTCCTTCCCCCGACCCCCATTCAGGTTTGGCAGACAGGTTTGGTGCTGTGCCTTTTTGGAGGCCGGGGTGTTTTTGTTTTATTGTGGCATCAATCTTCTGTGGAGAAGGGGGAGGAGAGGCTGGTGTTCACTGAGCACTGATTCAGGTTTATGAATGACAGAAGACTTGTGCTGACCCCCCCCCCCCCTCTTTTTTTTTTTTTTTTTTTTTTTTTTCCTCTTCTTCTTGTGTTCAAGACTAGGATGTTGAAACACCAGCCTCCAGACAAAAGGCACATTGAGCAGCAAGGTCTGCAGCAGAGCACGTGTGACTCGGAGGCTGAATAGGGGGGTTAACTGAATTTAGCAATGTGTTCCCCTGTTTTAATATGCTGTCAAAGAGTAAACAAGCCCCGTATCTCATCTGCATGGTAATGGAGAATACACAACAGTATCCAGAGCCTGTGCTGTGATTTGTTGTCTCGTTAATGTCATATATATATATATATATATATATATATATATATATATATATATATATATATATGCATTTGTGTAGGAAAGGCTTTCCCTTAGTGGACAGCATGTCAGCATCTGCAATTTCCTCAATGTTTACATGTTGGGTACACAATGTTACATTTCTTTTGTATCGCTGTCACGGAACTTGGTGTCTCTTTAACAAATAAAAGAGTATAAGATTTGTCAAAGTGGTTGACTGCTTAACAAAAATTCAGAGTATTTAGCAGAGTGCTGTTCCATTGGTGTGGATAGTAGATACAAAGAGTTGTCCTTGGTCATTGTTGCAGAATTGTGCAGTGCAAAGGGTGAAATCCACGGCAGATTCCCATGTAAGATACAGAAAAACTGGTACCAGGGAAGATGTCCTCACCTAGACAGAGCATTGGTTTCACTTGGAACTGTGTAATGTTTCATTTTTAATGTGTTGGTGTTAAAGGAATACTGAAGACTTGCCACTAGGTTCTTCCATGACATCGGGAAGGTCCCAACAATAGGATTCATTTACAATCTGGGGGCTCTTCAAAAAGGGTCCAAAACAGGATACTGAGATATCCAAAAACTGAAAGAGTAGTCAACGTCTTCTAGAGAGCTGAAAATATAACTTGAAAGCACTAATAAAAGTCCAGCTCGATTTCGGTTGCCTTACTTTTAGAACTACAGACAAAAGGGATCCTAACATAAAAATTACGTAACCCTCGTAGCGCCAATCCTTGCACCAGATCCTTGTAAACCTCTTATGGTGAGGCCTAGCAATCAGGCGACTTATAAATGAAGTTCTATGTAAGTTTGACGTATCAGCCGTTCTAATACTGAACACTTAGCTGAATATATTGTTTAATTTAGTTTACTTTGGCACCGCTATCTCTTCCTCAGTTTGGGATCTTGCATGCTTGAATGGTTTGTTAGAAGGGCATGGCTGCTGTTTTTTTTTTTCCCAGAAATGGCGACACACCTGTCCATGGATTTCTTAGTATTGCAGCTTTGCTCCACTAAAGAGGATAAGACCTGGTTCACATCTGCGGCGGTAGTCCGTTCGGGGGAGTCCGCATGGGGAACGGACTACCGAATGTATTTGCAAGTGGTGTGCAGTGAAAGCACACAGACCCCATAGACTATAATGGGGTCTGTGTGCTTGCCACGAGATCTCTGCAGGGAGCATGCGGACAGGTAAGTACTTCGCACAAGTCATGTAGACAGAAAAGTAGATTGTGGAGATCTCGCGGCAAGCACACGGACCCCTTTATACTCTATGGGGTCCGTGTGCTTTCACTGCACACCACTTGCAAATGCGTTTGGTAGTCTGCTTGGGGGGTTCCCATGCAGACTCCCTTGAACGGATTACTGACACAGATCTGAACCAATGTTTAGGTTACGCTGCAGTACCACAAAATAACCTGAGGACAGGTGCAGCAATTTTTTTTGCAGAAAGTAGGCAATTTTTATTTATTTTTTATTTTTTATCCTGGAAAGACAATTTTAATAATTTGAGATCCCAAACGGAGGATCAGATTGCAATGTCCGTGTAAATATTGGGTCCTGTGTTGTATAGTATGTGTAGTCGTAGGGTTATTTCTATATCCTAGTACACAAGATGGTTCTATAACTTAGATATTGGTGCAGTCGATTCTGATCTCAGGCCTACTGCCAGTGTACTGTGTATATAATAAACACTTACATAATTATTAATAATTTCCTATCCATTCTTACATAAGTAAATAGTTTGTCAGGAACTTCTTACCTCGTGACATTTATAGGTCTCTGAAAGTGAAGTAAAGGTTGACTCATAGTAAAACACCTTGGAAGAATTGATATGGTAATAGTTACGTATTTAGTAGCACCTTGCATGTTTATTCTAGTGCCTGTTGTATTAGACGAGCAGAACCCCCCTGTGTTTGTATTATATATTAGCTTATAATGTACCTTATAAAGTTATAGCCTGCAATATCCTATACTACCTTATGGAGATATATTTCCCTTAGGGTTGAAGGATCGGGAAAGATCGGATCCCGATTGTCAATCGAGCAAATTTCACGATCGGGATCGGCTGGAAAATGATCGTAAATCGGATTTTAAAAACAATCCTGAAACATATACATAATACATAATTTCCCTAGATGCAGAATACAGTGTCACACCACAGAACTATATGGCAGCACGTCACTTTTGTCCCATCTATGATGGTGCACACGCTTACAGTGTATTATAGGTTTGCTTGTGCACCAATAAAATCCATTGGTCGAGTACTAATGCGTCTTTGATAAGTTGATACTTATAAAATCACACAGACAAATATGATGTAATATGATAAAATATGTAAATAACCTTTCACACCACCTGCCTTTTTGTCTTGTCAATATCTAGGTATGGTATTATGACTTGTATGTGCTGTGTGATAAATCAATCTTTTCTCGGCGGTTATATTGTCACCCAGTTCCTCCATAAAGCATTGAATTCTCCCAAAAATATGCTATAATGCCAATTTTTTTTTTCTCCAAAAAATCCAAGAGGAGAAAAAAACTTGGTTTAGGCAAACTATAAATTATATAATTTTTTTTTTTTTTGCAATCTTTAATATAGTAACATAGCTCGTACAGTTGAAAAAAGACCTCCATCTATTGGGGTCAACCAGCGGATGGGAGAGGGCAAGACTGATGCAAATAAGTTTTCTATACATTTCCATAGGCAGCAATGTTATTTTGCCCTAAAAAGGCATCCAATCCTTTATTGAAGCAGTGGGGTAGGCTATTCTGAAGATTAAACCTTTTTTTTTCCGCCAGATGGAGGGAGTGCGCCAGATGGCTAAGGGCTGGTTCACACTAGCGTTTGTGTTCTGTCCGGAAGGAGTCCGCATGGACACCTCCAGGACAGAATACAATCGCAATTGCAAGGGATGTGCTGTCAAAGCACATGGCCCCATAGGCTATAATGGGTTCCGTGTTCTTGTCACGCACTGCCTGCAAGAATCATTCGTGCGTGGCAAGCACACGGAGCCCATTATAGTCTATGGGGCCGTGTGCTTTGACAGCACAGCGCTTGCAATTGTATTCCGTCCGGGAGGTCTCCATGCGGACTCCTTCTGGACGTAACACAAACGCTAGTGTGAACCAACCCTTAGAGTCTATTGATATATGACAGGTTCTATTATTTTACGTATTTGGCACCTAGACCCTAAAAAAAAAAAAATCTATTCTGTGACTAGCTTCATTATTTTCTTTTGGCCATGTTCTGGCCTTTAAAAAATAAATAAATTAAAAAAATAAATAAAAACAAGACAAATGGGCAGCACATAGGCTCTATTCCCATCTGGGTTGGAAGCTCCAGCAGGAGCCTCTGATGCCGATTCCGTCCACCTTAGGCTGGTCTTACACGACCGTAATGCATTTGCGGTCCGCAAGTTGCTGATCAGCAACACTAGTTGCTGATCATCAACTTACACTCTGCAGATGTCCGTGAGCTGTTGCACTCGCCCATAGAGTTCTATGGGCGAGTCCGTGCAGTGCCGTGAATTGCGGACATGTTCCAAAAAGTGCGGACCTCGGTTGCGGCCCGGCCACACCACGGATAAAATATCCGGTGGTGTACGAGGCCGCATTGACTATAATGTGTCCGCAAATGGTCCGCAATTGAAAACCCTCAATTGCGGACCATTTGCGGACTTAAACTACGGTCGTGTAAGACCTGCCAAAAAGACACAACTTTGTAGCATTTCGGACACCGTAACAATTGTTATTTCAATGAGTGGAATCCAGTAAGACAGTATTGGGGTCCTTTGTGGTTGAATTGGCACTGTCATAATTATTATTATTATTTTTTTTTTATTCCTGTGTTGAAGTGGTACAAGAGAAATTAAGTGTGCAAAATTTTAAAAATTGTGAATTTTGGACATCTTTTGCCAACAGATTTACTACAATTTTCACCAGAGAGCTGGCGCTGGTTATAGCTCGTGTAAAGTCAGTTATGGAACATGGGACTTCCTGAGATGTTCCAAAATGATTAAAGGGACATTCCAGTGTAGCTGAGAATTTTGACAGGTGTAGTACTTGCCAGTCTTTAATCTACCCCACCAGTGGTGTAACTAAGGTCTTGTGGGGCCCAGTGCAATCTTTTGTCTGGGGCCCCCTACCTCATTCCTCTTAATAGTGATGGTTACGGGTGCTAAGGTAGTGTGGTTAGGGTAACCTGTGGGTCTCCTTGGCTTATGGGCCAGATGGAAGCTGCAATCTCAATACTGATGCCAGTGCTTATGGGCCCCGGAGTGACTGCACCCTTTGCACCCCCTCATTAAGCCCCAGTACCCCACAGTTTGCAAAGGCCTCATGCCATTCTTGAGCACTATTCTGGATTGCCTGTTGTTACGGTGTATACACTCAGACTTAATATAGACTTTAGAAGACTAGTATACCCTTTAACAAGTTCTAGGAACTCTCCCTAGCAGAGGTGATACCCGGATATGTCCAGCTTTGGTAAAGGCACATATGAATGAAGCCGTAAATGTGCAGTGTTCTGTATACTACCACTATAGTGTATAAAATGGTTTACTATTACAAGTCCAGGCAGGGTCAGTGGTCATCTTGGGCAGGTCTGTATACCCTCCTCCTCCCCCTAGCCTGCGGTGTTTCTCCCCTGGGGAAATCTCTGAAATCTGACCCTGTAACCAGCTGTCTGTTGTGTGGCTGAGAATCCGGTCTCTCTCTGCTTCTTTACTCTGGTTAGGGCCAGGCTGTGTCATGCAAATAACATTGCTTTTTGCTTCTTGGATTACACTTCTAATGAAAGGACTTAGGTGTGACCTCTCCCAGCCTCAAAACACGTATCTGGCCTCTGTGGTCAGTCACCTGCACCCCTGGGCACCAACCTACATCTTGTCTGTATGTCTGTGGCCGGCGGTCCGCTATGTGGTGTTGGTTACATTTACATCTGAAATCCTATCAAAGATGATAAAACAGACACTTTTCTGTATAAAATGGACTTGGAATATAGTGATCGTATAGCGGCAGACCTCTTGTGCATATGTTTTATAAACCTATTTAGTAAGTATATATTATTTATATAGCACCAACCTATACAAAGGGTAGTCATAAAGTACAGGGGAAATAAGACATTACAGAGTAATAAATCAGTTCACACAATAGTTGTGAAGGTCCTGCTCACGAGTTTACAATCTTTGAGATAGAGGAAGCGTATCCCATGATGTTGTTACAACGTATTTGTACGTTTCATCATTATGGATACAAAGTATTGGTATTATTAGTGTTCTTTCCGTTACTTGTCGGGTTTGATTCACACTATCTTATGTGTTTTCTATTCTGTGCTAGAGATATGTCCCTATTGGTGGGGGAGGGGTGAGATGATGCCTTATGCATTGTTCTGTTTCCTGACGGGAAGCAGAATCACATTTGTGACCTTTACATCCATCTGCAGGGAGAGACTGTGTGGCCTCCTTCACTAACATGGCCAAGAGAAACCGCTAGAGCTTCTTGTAAGCTGCAGCACTGGAATATATGTCTTCCTGCTGTGCACTAGTGATTGTTATTATATTGTATATCTTCTACTAGAAACAAATAGACTCATTTAGGTAAATCCGATTCTAAACCTATGAAGCAATTCTAATACAAGTCTCTTTATGGATTCCCTAAAGCAACAGGCAAAAGCCTGCTAGTGCATTGGAGGCAGGCCACATTTACTTACCTATAGCTGTAATGCAGATGGAGTCCATCATGGATGTAGGGGATTCAAGAGGAGAACTGAAGCTCTTGTGGCTGTGTGTTGGCAAATCTGGTAAATCAGGCTCCGCCCCCAAAGCACTTGCATGCCCATAAAAAGATGATTCTCACTATCTCTTCCTTGAATTTTATGTTTCTGCTCCTATTCCAGTGTCTCTTGACTTTCCATCTCTTGGGTATAGGAGCTAATGATTTCTAATAGTTTGGAGGTGGCTCGACATCTGGAACCTCCACTAATATGAGGTTTGTCCAGTTCTAGTCTGCAACAGGCACCGTATCCGCTCCAGCCTCTGCACCCTCGCAACACAAAAGCTAGTTCATATGTCCTTCTGATTATATGTCATGGATATAGCATGCAAGTTCTTCCAGATAAGTCTATTGGTCTCATTGCATTGCAATGGTCCATAAGAATGCGTCATGACATCACATTTTTATATGTTTATATATACTGTACGCTTACTCTCTATATATAACCTTTCCTTAAGAAATGATTATAGAGTGCAGCCTCTTGCCAGTCCAGTTCTTGGTGATTATGTGAAAGTTAACTTGTGGCCAGGATGTCTCCGCACGGTGGAATTTATTCCCTGTTTGCACAGTAGACTTATTCATGGATTGGTGTTCTACCTGCAGGTTTTCTCTTCTTGGTGCACTGCTTGCTCCTTTTATGTGTGTTTTGCTCCTGTGTGTTATCTTCCTGCAGCACAATAGGTTCTGGTTAATGTTTAAGGATCAGGTAACTCATTCATTGCTAGGCTGCAGTAAAGGAAGTAGAGCTGCTTGGAGCCGCACACTTGTGTCTAAAGAATGTGCCATGTCTCCGTTCTGTAGTGGGGTGCTGAGATGTCTTGGTTAAAACATAAAAACTAGTTTGCCTGTTATAGATTTAGTAAGCTCTGCAGTCTACTGTATTCTGTTATCAGCCATTTCCGGCCGGAGAGGGGTTTAGCTGGCTGTACACATACTGGCTTTGGGCCAGGGATTTCTATTTATTTATTTATTTATTTTTTAGCCAGCAGCTCTTTGCCTTGTTTTTTCCATTAACATCAGTCAAATAAGCTTGTTTATGTGAAGGGAGGAAACTGTCCCTTTAAGTCTACTCCACGTAAAAGTATAGACTGAATATAGGACTTGCTGCAGATTTTCACAACGGGCACCATTTGTCGGTGTCCGTGCAGGAAATAAACACCGGACGATTTGTACCTGGCGCGTACACGGAACAGTGATAAACAAGATGGTCAGTGCTTGTTTGCACAGCCTGATCAATGAGGCCGTACGGTTAGATCCTTCATCCCCATGCAAGTTGGTATTATGGGATTTACATCCCATCTTACACAGAGACTGCGATCATTTTTGGGCTTCATCAATTACCTGTTCGCCCTAAATGATTTTAGTCTTTGATCCAAGTAAAAGAATGTATGTTTATGGGGGACCTCATGACTCTCCCTGGACAGATGTTGGAGGAGATGAGAATTTGGCTTGTTGTCCTTGGTGAGATAAGCCACCACTAGAGATGTCTGACAGAAGCTGAGGACAGGCATGTACAGGGTATGTGTTTTGGGAGGAGGAGTGGTCGACTGAGTAAGCCTTTGGTTTCGGGGATCTTTTGTATGGCCAACCTGTCCAATCTGGTTGGATTGTCTCCACCAGTACATGTCTATGACCAGTTTTATAATTGTGTTGTATTGGAAAGCTATCGTCCTTGCCTCTTCCTCGCTTTTATTTAATTGTCCCTGAGTACGGATGACCTTCCATCGCCTAATGTTTGGTAAGGTATCTGCCTGCTCTTCATTCCCAGGACTTCATGATTTATAAATCCACTTTGAGCTGCAACAAGATCACTAATATTTATAAACCTATCATGACAAGATCAGCTTCACATGGCTGGAATATGGCACCTACCCTTAAGCAAAGCACGCGTATTATCTACTGTAAGTTCAGTAGTTGTCAGGGTACAGGTGTTGGCTGCTACTTATTGATGGAGGGTATAAAACATAACATAAAGTGGTGGGATTGCTCCCCCATAGGCTATTTTGAGGTTAACTCACTACAGCCATATCCATTTTTTTTTAATGCCAATTCTTTAAAGATCCGTCTCCATTCCTGACATATCTATTGTAGTAAATAATTGTGATCCCTCTGCATTTATTAAGTAGACTCTTCTTTGTATGCTGTTCTGTGTTGTAATAATACATTGACAATTGGGTGTTCCTGGTTGCAACTATTGAAAAAGCTTTAGCACAAAATAACGTGACCTCTAGAATATGTATGTAGCATCGCTTATATGAACATATTGGACTCTAGATTTTAAGAACACGTTGATCCAGGATTTTATACTGACTGCTAGATTGGAGTCGGGAAGGAATTATTTTCCCCTGAAATGGGGCAATTGGCATGAGCCTCATGGGGTTTTTGCCTTCCCCTGTATCAACATTGTAGGGTTATAGGTTGGACTTGATGGGCTGATGTCTTCATCCAACCTCATCTAACTCATGTAACTCTAGAGTAGTAGTTTTTGGTCATTATGAGCCTGCCGTCCCCTTCTTCACAGGGATAGAGAAGTCTGTTTTGCAAATAGATAACTTTTGTTCTCAAAAATGACACATTATTGAAAGATTTCTCCACATTAGGGTTTCTGTGTGTGGAGATGTTCAGCTCTGTAATATTATCTTTTTATATTCCGGAAAGATGCCCAACAAGCTCCTCTGTGTGTCTCAAGTATTACTATATGTCTTCTGCCAAATAATGAGCTACAGCCAGGGAGATTCCTTGCCTGGCTTATTGGAACATTGCGCGATAAAAAGCATGAAATACAAGGAGAGGTGAACTTATAATGAGGTGGGAATAACTCCCAAAATATCGTGCACAAAATGAGTCTGTGGTTGCTGACTGGGAACATAAACTTCTACTTACCAGTCTGCCATGGGGATTCGGCGAGCACAGTACAAGTGTGGAATCTTTCTAGCCCTTTCCCAGGCATGCGCTGTTTTGCAGAAATCCGGCTGATTCCTCATTTGTAATCTTCAGATTCTGAAATAAACATCTGAGTAGCGATATAGGCGAGAGGAAGGCGCCAACTTCGTCCACAGAATGCATGGCGTTGTTGTTTTGTAAGCAACGTTCATGATAAGTGTGAGTCGTACTCGCATGCTTTAGTCCAACATGAGAAGATTATGAACAACTAGTGTTGCTGATCAGCAACTTGTGGACCGTACATTCAATACAGTCGTGTAAGACCAGCCTAAGACACCTCGTCCTGAAAATTGTTGTGAGTTCTAATAAATAGGTCAGGCAAAGATGTCTTTGCTTTCCACCACTTTTGTATAAAGTGGCACGCAAGGTGAGATTTTGCGTACATTTGGCGCCAAAAAGCCACATTAGCACCCAGAGACTGTTGTAGATGGAATTATGGATTTCCCCTAATGTTCTGCACAGGGTAAACAGTGTTACTGTCAGTTAAATGACACTGGATGGGATCCAACAGCTGGTATTGGGGGTAAGCATGGGTGGGACAGAATAGACTATTGAGTTTTTGGTTAGCTTCTCTTTAATAATGAGCTAAATGTTAATTGTCAAAATGTTGGGCCTGCAGTTATGCTATGGCTGTGATCCGCTTAATGTCTTTTCAGCATGTCTGCACAGTGTTATCCCTGGACATAACTACTATGTACAGTTGTGAGAACTAGCCAACTTTCTGCGGTCCAATCCCCCAGTGCAGAAGGATTGGAATTATACAGGGCTGCTGTGATGCTTCTGTGCAAGAGATTCTCATTCATGTGTCTTCATTGCAAACCTAGAAAGATGTGCTCCAATACTTTTGTGCTACTTTTTGTGCGTTTGCTGTGCAATCTTATCATCTTTCACATAAAGCTTTAGAGATATTGATGTGATCCATGAGGACCATGTGACATAGGCTTCTCGAGTTGGTATTTTGGCCACCTGAAATGGATTCCAGTCTGTATTCATTGGTCAGATTTGGGAACCTTCCTGGCACCGAGTTATTGAGGTGTCCTGGAACTGAAAGCCACCACCCTGACTACACCTATAATAGCTTTGTTTATATAGTGTATTGTTTTTGTGACATAACTGGTTGTTATCTTTGCAAGCTATTTTAATTCCCTATTGGCTGTGCCTGTAGTTTAGCTAAGAAAACCTTTGTGTAACAATTTGGACGTAAGGGTCAAATACTTCTCATTGTGGAATTGTATAATTGGATGGTACGATGTACGTTCTATCTGTTCCAAGAACTAAAGCCATAGACCGCAAATCTCCTCTCTCAACAAGTTACTATGTTACCATGTCAAACATTACAAATATATTTGGTTATGTATCACTACATAGATGTGTGTTTGCATTTCCCTGGCTTTGTTTACACTCGAAGCAGTCAAAAAAAAAAAATGTGAAGGTTTTAATTATCGGGTATTGCAGCAGAGGAACAAAGAAGTCATTGTATGGTGAGAGAGAGGGGTCATTTCAGGTCTGCCCAGAGCAGAGATGGTCACTAAGGCTAGCCATACAACAGCTATCTCCCCTGATCCCTTCACGCACACTCGGCACACAACCAAAGCATCAAGTTTAGTGAAATCCCAAATGCCCAATACTTCTGTCTCCCTTACTAGGAGAGATTGTAGACCCTTTACACAGCTAGCCCATCACTTCTAATGTGTAGTATGTATGTCCTACATGTAATGTGTATGGCCACCCTGAATGACTGGGCAGTAGGTTTTATTAAAGGGATATTATGAGACCAAGGTATTGGTAAACAGTATCAGATCGTGGGGGTCTGACACCCGGCTTCCTACTGATAAACTGTTGGAAGAGACCACCCCATAGGGACATGCACTGTGGCCACTTGACTGCTCGCCAGGCACAGCGTTGTAAACTATATAGCACCCCTGCTTTGTCATGTCTGTCCCATTCTCCTGAAAGGCACAGAACCTCATGTAGACCATGTGACTAACAAATAGTGGATACAGCACTTACCAAAGCTGATGTGTGGGATCCTTGCTGGTCTGGTTATCGATTGTCTATCCTATGGATGGGTCATCCGTATTAAATTATGGAAATTAAAGGGGCTCTATCACTAGATTTTTGTGTTTTTAGCTAAAGATATGCCTGAATAGCCTTTAAAAAGGCTATTCAGGTGCTGCTAATCGTTTGTAGAAGTTAATTACCGTGGAAATCGATATGCAAATCGGCTCCACCATGCACTCCAAGCCCTCCTCCTCCTGCTTATTCACCACCTCCTTTGTCGGCGGTTTCTATTGAAGTCATGCGCATGCGCAGTAGAGGTCCCTCCGGCGCACTACTGCGCAGGCTCAAGCGCCAGCTCGCAATGTTCTCTAAAATGATGCTGGAGCGTGCGCAGCAGTGCGCTGGAGGGAGTGCTACTGTGCACGCGCATGACTTCAATAGAAACCGCCAACATTGGGGGTGGTGAATAAGCAGGAGGAGGAGGGCTTTGAGGCAGCTGTGGGCGTCCAGAACGTAAGACGCAAGGGTTGCGCGGAATGCCCACCGTGCATGGTGGAGCTGATTTGCATATCTATAGATTCTATAATTTTTTTTTTTCAAGATTTTCTTTTAGTTTGGCCATTCCTTTACCTACACTGGTAAATGCAGAGCACAGCATGTTGAGTAGATATATTTAATTTTTCTTAAGATGGTCTTTCTGGCATCATGTGGATTGTAGTAATTGAGGAACATAATAGGCATACCATATACTATGTAGCCAGGAAGGAACTGAAACCCTCATTTATCTTTTTTTTTTTTAATAATATTGTAGCGCGTGTGAGTAGGAGCCCATTACTGGCTGCAGCGAATGGTAATATAGATGGCTGACACTCTATAGTCTCTTGTACCTCATCACATCCGCCTTATTTGTATGACCTGCAGAGCTTCAAATTACTCCCAGAATGAGGAGGCTGGCATTGGCTGAAGTCAATGGCACTGCAGCTGCTGTGATGAATTCTCTCCTTCCCACCAGCATACTAGGCAACATCAGATGTTATCCTTGTTCCAGGTCACTACTATAGACCTGGCTTTGGCAAGGTTCTGCTTACGGATCCCTTACAAAGGAGCCTTGCCGTCAACTGGTGTTTAGAATGCTAAGGATGAATTCACACACAGAAATGTCTACAACTGAAAATGATCTCCATTCACATATTTCTACAGCCAGCACCTAGTTTTCTGCAAGCTCTATTCACATAAATTGGACGGTGACTGCAACAAATCTTCCGTAGGTGAATACACTCCAAGGATATTTGCTTTATTTGGCTAACTGGAGACTTCTATTAACACATTCCTATTTCTGTGAAGGCAACGTGTGCTGTTTTTGGATTATGGAGAGCAGAGGGTTAACACGTGGCACTCTCTTACACTCACAATGTTTCGCCTCTATTTGCGTAAAAGGATTTTTCTTAAAAGGAACGGTTCTAGTTTTGTTATTTGTACAGATTAAGCTTCGGAGTTGATGTCCCGCACTAAGTTAATTAAGCTGAAGAGGAAGTCTATTTCAAGTATTAATAAAATAATATTGCATGCTGTGCAGGCCGTACCGCTCTCTACTTACTGCTCGGGTAGTAGGCCGCGCTGCTTTATTAATGGTTACATTTGGGAACATGGTTTCAGAGCTGGAAGAAATAAAGCTAAAAAGCAATTTCAAGTAAAGTCCCTGCCAACTTGTCACATTATAACTTTCCTTTTCAATTATAGTGTAAAACTGTAACAAGGTTGCGGAGCAGTGTGATACGTAGGTGTATATGATTTGTAGCAGAGTATGGTATATCCTAAGAAGACTCCTAGAAGAGGCAGAGTCCTCCTAATTCCACCCACACACAGTGATTGACAACCAATGATATAGGCAAAGCCATCGAATGCTGTGTGTGGTCGGGTAATAAGGACTTTTACTGGTTACTTTTGGAGTCCTCTCAGGATTGACTCTGTTTTTTGCGCTGAAATCCTGTATCAAATGGTATAAACTTATATATCATGGAGCTCATTCTGCTCAGATGGGGCAAGCACCCAAGGTTAGTGTCAAGATAAATTCACTAGATTAAGACAAGTACCTGGTTATAAAAGAGTTGATAATATGGCCATATGTCCTGCTTGGGACTTCTCTGTATCAGATCCTTATTTAGAGGACTTGTCTACAGGCTGCCATATGCTTTCAGTAGTTGAAACATTTGACCGATCGGTTCAATTAAAGGGATCCTATCATTAAATTTGTATTTTTTTTTTTTTCTGCCTACCACGTTGGAATAGCCTTAAGAAAGGCTATTATTCTCCTACCTTTAGATGTCTTCTCCAGGGCCGCAGTTCGGTAGAAATCTCGGTTTTCGTCGGTATACAAATGAGTACTCTCGCAGCACTGGGGGCGGGCCTCAGCACTCAAACAGCACTGGGGACATCTCCAATGCTGCGAGAGAAATCTCCAGTGCCGCCTTCATCTTTGTCTGGAATGGCCTGTCTTCGCGTCTTCTTCCGGGGTGGGTTCAAACTTCTAGGCCTCAGGCAAAGCCGACTGCGCATGCCCACGGCCACAAGAAAATGGCCGCTTACACAGTATGCGCAATTTGAACCCAGCGCCGGAAGAAGGAGCAGAGAGAGGCCCTTCCAGACGAAGATGGAGGCGGCGCTGGAGATTTCTCTCGCAGTATTGGGGACTCCCCCAGTGCTGCGAGAGAACTCTTTTGCATACTGACGAAAACCGGGATTTCTACCGAACTGCGGCCCTGGAGAAGACATCTAAAGGTAGGAGAAGAATAGCCTTTCTTAAGGCTATTCCAATGTGGTAGGCAGAAAAAAAAATACAAATTTAATGATAGGATCCCTTTAAAAGAAAATTCCATAGGAAAGGTCACTTATATCACATCTTGACCCTGCTTCGACCAGTTGGTTTGTCTGCCAGAAGCCTTATACAAGGTATATGCTCTGAAGCAGCTTTGTTCCTACTTGGGTAAATAGTTCCCCTGCACCATAGAGCTCTGTGCACTGTATACAGCTTCTGGCTCAGTGCACTGGGGACTGCAGCTCTGCTTCCATCTATGTACTTTGTATATGGTGTCCAGCAGCTGAAACCTGCTGATTGTTGCCAAGTCCTGGCCCCAGGGTTAGATTGGACCCTGACCAACCTGATGCTGCTGATATTCCAATTATTGCAAGATATTCCCTCCCCGCCCACCGATCAGACAGTTATCCCTTACACAAATGTTTGCCATACAGCAGTGGAGCGGCTAAATTGGGTTGTCTCCCACATCACATCCCACATAGAGCGACATCACATCCAGCCTTTCGCTCTGTATGATGGCCGGCGTCCTTTGAAAACAATGGATTATTCAAATTATTCTTGTCCTGCGAAACCTTTTCCATTTGTTAATGTCGGGTTTCCATGTGACGTCTTTGTTTGCATTTAATGTAAATGCTCTGTCAGACGGTATTGCCGCTGCAGTGGGATTTATTTTTACGTGAGGTTTTGTGCTTCATGGTTATGGGGGCTTCTAACACTAAAGATTGGCTTTGGAAACCGAACGCAATTCCTGACAGAACAGCAATTGTCACAAGAAATAGAGTATTGATTTCCTGTGTCTAGTTAGCAGAGGAATGGACTTAGAAGGAGTAATGAACACCGCAGTCATTGTAATGATGCCCCCATCAGGGCGAGCCTTACAGAATACATCCACGTTGTGCGGCCACCTCATCCTCCGTTCATCCACAACTTCCCGGCAGATTTGCCCTTTGTACTATGAGAAACCTACTGATCATTGAAGAACAAACCCAAGTTTTGGCTCAGTTGTATGAATACAATATTAGCACAGTAGTACAGATACAGGATAGTACACAGTAATATATTACAGACGTAGATACACATATGCTGAGAAGAGAAGATATACTAGGAGTCCATAGCAGCTAAGGAACAGAAGAAGAAAGAAGGAAGACTTCATAACCATAATCATTAGTTTTCTGTGCGGAGTGATCTTCACTTGGACTGATGTAGATTATACAGCCTGGTCGCGGTTGGAAGGAAGGACTTGTGATAGCTCCTTCTCACACTTACAGTGCTGCTAAGTGCCATGAAGGTCTCATACATGGGGTGGGATTTGTTCTCCCGCATGGCGGTCACCACAGACAGTATCCTTCTGTCACCCACCACCTGTACTGGGTCCAGGGGGCTCCCCAGGACAGAGCTGGCCCTTCTGATCAGCCTGTCAAGTCTATTTCTGTCCCTGGTTGATATACTGCTCCTCCAGCAGGCCACACCGAAAAAGATGGCTGAAGCAACTACAGAAAAGGCTGAAGCAACCACAGAGTTGAAAAAGGCCCTAAGAAGTGGCCCCTGGACTCCGAAGGCCCTCAGTTTCCTGAGCAGGTAGAGCCTGCTGTGGCCCTTTCTGTGCAGCGCCTCCAAGTGATCAGTCCAGTCTAGTTTATTATTGAGGAGCACACCCAGATACTTATAGGTCCTGACTATCTCAGTGCATGTCCCTTGGATCTCCACCGGGGTCGGAGCACTTCTCTGTTTACTAAAGTCCACCACCATCTCCTTGGTCTTCCCAGCATTAATCCTGAGCTGGTTCTGCTGGCACCATTCCACAAAATCCCATGCATGGTCCATCTACACAACCTACTTGCACCCTAGTACGTTATGATGCAGTAAGCTCCGGTATGGCTGGATCACTGCTGTACTGAGCTTACAGATTTCTCTTCTGTATTGGAATAATGGGGACATTCACAAGTTCATTGCAACATAACCTGCACTGAGTTGTGTATCACACAGCTGTGATCAGTACGGGACACGAAAGTCAGTGTCACACAATATAAAGAACTGCTTTGAAACATTTCAATATTTGGTTGTCATTGGTTTCCCTTTTGCTTTTGTTGGCCGCTTGTGTCATCAGCACTGTTACGATGTTGTTGCTTTTTTAGTCTTTTGCCACCCAGTTATGGCTGTCCTACACAATCTCACTTGAATCTTTGTCTTGTCCCCATTAAGATAACTTGTACTCTAGCGCATTATATGTGTATTTTTTTTTTCCTGCTAACTCAATCTACAATTTAAGATTATTTTAAGAGAATTGAGTTCTATGGAGAGAGGAGAAAAAAAAAAAAAGTAGAATTTCATGGTCTGTTGGAAAGAAGGCTGGAGGGGACTCCGATGTTCCTCTTAGTTTGCTCTACTGAGCCTCACTTATATAGTTCAGGCAAAGCGCAGCACAGCTAAAACTGAACTGGTGTATCTAGGTCAATGGTCCTAATCCTTGCTTTTTATTAAGGGATGGTCTGCAAAATTATTCTCTTATGCTTTATGCCCAGCAATGGAAACAACCCTGAAACTGCACAGGCACGTCAAGGGTTTTAGTGTCGTGGAGGAGCTTTGACCGCAATCCCAGATTAACCCTTTAGTGGCCACGGGGCATGGGAGCACGTTGGTTAATAAACTACAGGAGTGTGATAAATGGCCGCTGAAGCAGAAGTAACAGTTTCAGTAGCTGAAAGGCTGGACTGATACTCTGACAGCTTTGTGCTGCAGCACTATTGCCTCTGCTTGGTGCCTACTGTGGTCACAGGGATTGTTTAACCCCTTGCATGACTACATGTTTTTGCCTAAAATATTTTCTCCTAACAAGGAGAGTATGTTTATATTAGGAGCAGGTGATATTACCTTTGCTGGTAACTAAGTAAATTTCGTGAGCTCGCCCAGTGGCGGTGCTGCCTTGGCATTATCGGCAGTTAGTAATGACTCGTTCACATGGGGCAAAAGGGGGCGCATTTTGGCGCACGTCATAATCTGTCCCCTCACAATGGTGGTCTATGTAGACTGCTAGCTTACTTTAGCAACATGCCGCTCACAGAAAAAAGAAGCGAGCTGCCCTTTCTTCAGGCGGACTCTGTGGATCATTCGGCCCCGGCGTCCGCCTCGCGGCAGCAACCTCCGGACTAGGCCTATTCATTTGGAGCGGGAAGCCGCGACAGTCTTGGCAGGCGCATTTTGGCCCTACTCTGACGTGGCTGCATGCGTCAGAATCGGGGCCAAAATCTGCCATTCTGCTCCCCGTGTGAACTAGCCCTAATGAGACCCAAGATACAACCCAATCTCATTCAAGGCGTTTCTGGATCTTGAGTTGTAGAAAATGGAACAAAGTTACAATATCAAGTGCAGTACAGAACAGTGTAACCAATGAAGTGTCTCGGCACCATCAAAAAATGAATTCCCCCCCCCCCCCCACACACGATCTTCAGCATAGGCCGTCAGATTTAAAAACCTTTAAAACAACCCCAGGTACCTGTATAGGTAGATGGTAATCTAGTACTGTACTCTAGAGTCCATCTCTAGTGCTGACTGACTGACTAGCGGTGCCATTGAATCCGCTTTTATAGGGGCTCTATCAGCAAAATTATTAGGCACCGCTAATCTTATTTTAACACCCCCCCCCCATTTTAAAATACAACCATAAAAACATATATGTAAAATTATAGTTATCGCGCACGGTGGGCGGTCATGCACGATCCGACGTCATGCCTTCCTCTTCTTTCTTCTTCTTTCAGCGACGCCCTCCGGTCCTGACTCTTCCCCGGCTTCATCGTCCTCTTCTTCCGGCGCGTGTGCAGTAGTGCTACCCCCGGAGCTACTGACCACGCGCCGCCGCCATTTCTCTCAATGGCAGTACACTCGCGTCCTTGAGGCAAGTGATACTGCGCATGCGCCAGTTTTAAACCAATCCCGCCGAAAGAGGAGGACGATGAAGTCGGGGAAGAGCCAGGACCGGAGGCAGTCACCGAAAGAAGAGGAAGGCGTGCGAGAAGATAAGAATAATTTACATATATGTTTTTATTATTTAAAATGGGGGGAGGTGGTTTAAATAAGATTAGCGGTGCCTGAATAGCCTTATTCACGCATATATGTTTAAGTTTAATTGCAATACCGAAAACTATGCAGCAGCAGTTGCTCAGATAAGACCTAGCCCCGGAGATCTGTCTCTTTACATGTATGTTTTTGGCGTGTGGCTCATTAGCTCAGGTTTGTGATGGCCGCTTTCCGTAGGTCAGCTCGCTGTGAGGCGATGTGCACTTTAACACTGTTGCTGTTTTCTACCGTACTCCAGGGCGGCTATCTCCTCCCATCCAACACAAGCAGATCATAACCCTTTGCATCTGACATACTGCTCCTTATTTAATTTCCTTTGAGACTTCTGACAGACTGCTCTTGACAGCCAGAAACCATTTGAAGCTTCATATTTCCTACTCTACTCTCTCCCTTAATGCTTTACGTCAACAATTTTTTTGCTCTAGAGCTGTTTGTGTATTGTGTCTTTTGTTTTCTCATCCACCCTTCTATACAAATTGGTGGATTTAGCTAGTTGAAAAAACTGCTGGGCCCCCAGGACAACATATAGGCTTGGCAATGGTCAGATTAGCAGCATGGCATTATACACAAATGCCATATAAACCCTCGTGAGAAATAGGCAAAATAATCTACGGAAGATTGCATGTGAATCCATAATATATGTGTGTGATGAGTAGAAACATTGTAGCCAGTCAGGGCACGTGTAGCGAGTAAGGAAACATCTACACAGTCCATGCGATTATGGAAAACAAACATTATCTTTCCTTCCACCTAAACGTTGCACATGGTGTCTTCGCGCTCTCTTATTACGAAGCTGTAGGCGCTCCATGTGCTTTCACACATCCTACCTTTGAAGATATACTCTAGGGGAGAACACCTCCATAATACAGAATGTCATGGAGCATGTCACTTCATTTTTTTTTTTTTTCCAGATTTTGTGTGAATCTATGAATAAAATTCTTTCATATTGAGGATACGTTCTACATGGATCCCTAGTAGGACACACAAGCTGTTAGTGTTCCCGTCACCTCTCCTGATATACCTGTGTTATTGTAACAATTCTGGATCATTCTTCCTAAAACCGATATGTTTTGCTCAAAAGAAAGCCATTTAGGCTGAGGCCCCACTTTGCAGAAATGCAGCTTTTTTGGTTGTAGATTTTGTTTGTGTTTTTTTTTGTTTTTTTTTGAGCCAAAGCCGAGAATGGCTATAAAAGTAATGGGAAAGATCTAGGAAGTTCTTACACTTCTACCTTCTGCCCAATCCACTCCTGGCTTTGGCTCTAAAAACTGCAACAAAAAAACGTGGGGCCTCAGCCTTCTTCTGCACCCCCCTTCCCTTATAGACATAAAAACTTGGCTTGGCTGAGGGTGCATGTGATTTTAATGTGGATAGGGGAGGGAATAAAGCTATTGCCAGACACCACAATTGGCAGCTTTTTTTACCGAAAGGTTTGGGCAACATTTCCAATTTTTTTCCCCCAATGCCCAGGCACCTCCATAATCATTAAAGAGCTGGCGAGTCCCTACAAAATCTGTGGATTCGGTCCTTGATTTTAACTCTCCTTGTGTTGGGAGTGGTTCAGATTTATATGCACCATGTAGGGTAAATAAGGGTGTTTATTTTTTTAATTTTTTTTAATTTTTCCTATCCGTATGTCTCTGTAGTATGGGAGGAAATCCATGCAAACACAGGGATAACATACAAACTCCTTGCAGATGTTGTTCCTGGTGGGATTCGAATCCAGAACTCCAGCGCTGCAGTGTTAACCCCTGAGCCACCGTGTTGCCCCAGGGTAAATAAGGGTTACGTGACCCCCGTTGTGTAAGCAAATCGCTATGTACCTATTTCTTTATAGTGGTTTGGCAATGATTGACCCAGACGAATGCGCCTTCCAGTATCTCTGGTGAATGTCTGAAATGCGATTTGTTGTACGACACACTGAATTGTAAACGACCTCTTGCATTGAGAGATAAAGGATAGAAATGTCATATTTTCCACTTCTATGTTCTTGGTGCATTACAGCAAAAGATTTTTTGTTTCCTTGACCATTTGGAAAATAATTTAGCTCTCGGTGGTGGCAGCAGCTTTTCTTCTGTCTCTCCTCCATTTTTCTCTTGCCGAACAGTTTGCGAATCCCTTTCCCAGCAATCTACAGGTTAATTAGCAGCTACACGGAAAGCGTGCTTTTTAGAGGCATTACAAATGTTCTGCTGTCAGAAATGTAATCTGTTAAACAGCATTCCCTTTAACACTTCTGTAACCTGCTGGGCACGAATAAAAACCCGATAATCTGTGAATTGAATTCTTGCATTTTAGAACATATAAAAATTACCGGTGTGTTAGCACAATGACTGTGGCAGTGGAAATTGGCGTCCCTTAGCAGAAAGATTTAGTTTTTAGATCATTTTTATGGCGGATGGCCTGGTCTGGAGAGAGATTGCGCTGGGCTCACAGTGGCCCCGCGGTAGGAGGATGGATGCGGCAGACCAAGCTTCCATCTGTCTCTGTCACTCTCCAATGGGGGGAGACAGACCCAAGGGGTCTCCACTGTGTCTGTGATATGAAAGAAGGTGACCATCTGTCTCTGTCACCCTGCAGTGGGAAGTCCACCATCGTGTGCTTTAGGACCACTTGTTGTTTTTTTTTCTTTGGCGTCAGCAGTAACAAAAAAAAAAAAGTTTGTCTAATTTTTAGTATTATGCAAATAATAATAGTTTTTATTACAGCCACCGGTCAATAGTCGCCTAGATTGTGCACGGGTTAGGATTCAACGTCAAACAGGAAGTTTATGATTTTTTTTTTTTGTTTGAGAAAAAGCTGAACCTGCTCTTGTTTACTACAGCTTTGTGTGCGCAGGAAATCCCTGATGATGTTGTTGGATCTTCTTTCTTCACAAATGGATCCAATCCAGTAATTGTATAAGAAGATCGGTGGTTGGAAAATAAAAATAGCTTGCATGCTTTGAGGTCCTGCAGAGTATAGGCTGCAATCTGCAGGCACAGACTGTTGTAATATAGTCGGTTGTGTAATGAGCGGTTACTGCTAAGCCCTGAATCTATTAACTGGTCAGACTGTCAGAAGGAGAATTGTGAATATAAGCCTAGCCTATCGATACGTCCGAAATCTCTATTGTCGCTATAATGCTTTAAAGTCTGTTCTCTTAAAGTGCATTCTTAAAAGGGGTTGTGCAGTTAAAGGGATTCTATTAAATTGCAATTTTTTTCTCCCTAACATATAGGAATATCCTTAAGAAATGTGTATTTTAGATGTCTTCTCCTCGCCACCGTTCGGTAGAAATCCCGGTTTTCCTCGGTATGCAAATGAGTTCTCTCGCAGCACTGGGGGCGTCCCCAATGCTGTGAAAGAAATTTCTAGCACCACCTCCATCTTCATCTGGAACGGCCTCTCTCCGCATCTTCTTCCGGCGCTGGCTTCAATCTTCTACGCATGCGCAGTCGGGCAGAGTCGATTGCACATGCCTGCAGTCATTTTTTTTTCTGGCTGTGAGCATAAGTGGCCACAAAACAATGGCCACAGGCATGTGCAGTCGGCTCTGCCCGAGGCCTGCGCTATTCAGGTGCTGCCAGTCGTTTTTGAAAACATTTTTAATTACCATTGAAATTGCGTAGAAGTTTGAACCCAGCACTGGAAGAAGATGCGGAGAGAGGCCGTTCCAGACGAACATGGAGGCGGCGCTGGAGATTTCTCTTGCAGCATTGGGGATGCCCCCAGTGCTGCGAGAGAACTCATTTGCATACCGAGGAAAACTGGGATTTATACCGAACGGCGGCGCGGAGAAGACATCTAAAGGTAGGAGAAGAAGAGGCTTTCTTAAGGCTATTCCTACGTGTTCGTGAGAAAAAATAACAATTTAATGCTAAAATCCCTTTAATGACACTTATCCCCAGTCCTGTGGGTAGGGTAACATGTCCACCCTTTGGGGGTGTGACTGTTGGGTCCCCCCTTCCGATCTGGAGAACATAAGACCAAAGGCCTTCTTAAATAGGGCGTTAATGCCAGGAATGGAGTCTGAGGATCATTTTTGGGAGGAGTTAGAAAAAAGTTGCCAACTTCAGCTTCAAAATAAAATGATTATATTTAATTCTATTATTTTTTGTACTGAATTAGAGACGTTTTTCTGCTTTCGAATGACCGTGACTGTCAGTCATTGATGAAGCAGTCGCAGCAGGAATCAGGCTGTGGATAAATGGAAGAGTCCGAGTCTATGGTTTAGTCTTACCACAGCCCTGGTTAATGCCTAAAATCATTGTACAAATGCTTGTTTCTGACCATTGCCACTGCAATAGCCACCAAGGAGACAAGCAAAGGCTCCTTGTTGCCCATATTCTTAAACAGCCTTGAAAATAACTGATGGGCAGAATATCTTCCTTTGTGAATGAGCCCTTATTCCTGTTTAAGTACCATATTTTTAATCCCGTTACATAAGAAGTGCCCGGTCATTTGTATCTAGTTTGCGTTGGCGGGTGCACCTTGCTGCGGCCCCCTCCCTTGATGTTGAGCCTAGAATTGTTTTCGGCTAGATGGAGGCTTCCTGGTTTCCTCTGCTTGCCCGGCGTACAAGAGAAAACATGCGCACAGTTGGAGGAAGTGTCTGACACCACAGAGGAAGCCCCAGTGCAATCTGGTTCCTAGCACTCCCGAAACCTATAGTGGTTGAAATGTCATTCTTCAGAGGCCATGCCACAACCACTGCGAGCCCTGATGTGTGTTTATTTCCCCTCACCGCTTTTATTTTTCCCTTAACCCAATAACGTTTTCAGATGAGGGATGGAGCCGTCTATAGCCCGCAATCTGTATATCATGCATGGAAAAAAATAATTTTCTTGTGAAGAATTTTCCACCTTCGTAACCAAATGTATAGCAGATTCCAATATGTGTATTTTCCATAAACATTTCCAAAGTCTATTCTTGACTCTCATGCCTCGAAGGTATGATGCCAAATACAACATTTTACAGATCAACTTCCATATTTGTTGTTGGATACATCCTGTTACAGCCGCTCTTCATGTGCAGTAAAAAAAATCTCATTTAAGGGCGAATTTTACCTCTGTATAACATTAATATATGGGGCAATGTAATGCCGTAACTGGAAAAGCTGCATTGGTTGCAGTGATGTGGCAATATCTGGATAGACTTTGGCAGTCCATTTGTGCATGATGGCCTTTATCGGGTACAGGGTTGAACAAATGTTTTAGGCAGGGGTGGAAAAATGGGGGCAAAGTAAGAAGAGTGAATGGAAAAAACATCTGCTGGTAACTTTTAGAATGTGATTTAGATTGGTCTTTTATTCATTCACATCATTTTAACACTTCAATTTTTTTTTTTATACAGAATTCTTATTTTTAAGCATTTTATTCACACCTGCCTCAAACCTTTACACCATACTATACACTCTGATGGCTGCCTACACTCCAAATATTTGTACAGGAAACCAGTTTCTTAAAGGGGCTCTATCAGCAAAATTATGCCGCATGAGCCCCACATATGCCTGAATAGCTTTTAAAAAGTCTATTCAGGCACCGTTAATCTTATTTTAAAAGCCCCCCCCCCGTTTTTTAAATAATACCCTAATACCGATTATTCAAATCATACTTACCCGTGCACGGTGGGCGGTTCGTGCACTGGTGGACGTCACCTTGTTGGCACGCCTTCCTCTGTGTCTTCTTCCAGCAGCGTTGTCCTGGGCTCTTCTTGCCCACCTCCGTCGTCTTTTCTTCTGGAATGAAGAAGTTCGCGAGCGTACTGCGCACGTTCTGGCACCATATTTGTTATAGTTCGAAGTTTCCCTTAGAACTATGCGAACATACTGCGCATGCGCAGTACGCTCGCGAGCTTCTTCATTCTGGAAGAAAAGAAGACTGAGGCGGGGAAGAGCGAGGACAGGAGGACGTCGCTGGAAGAACGGGTAAGTATGATTTTAATAATCGTTTTTAGGGTATTATTTAAAAACGGGGGGAACGTTTAAAATAAGATTAGCGGTGTCTGAAAAGCCTTTTTAAAGGCTATTCAGGCATAAGGTGGGCTCATACGGCATAATTTTGCTGGGCCCCTTTAAGAAATTGAACATAAGGCATCCTCTGGGTTGTACAGACATATTGAACCTATCGATGTCTTTCCGGGCTTTTATGTATCTCCACATGGCTCTGATGTTTTAGGGCTAGTTCACACGTGAACAAAGGGGCAGATTTTGACAGCGGATTTCGTTTCAAAATCCGCCCCTTTACAATAGTGGTCTATCTAGATTGCTTTTTTTTTTCCTGCTAGCAGAAAAAAAAAGCGACATGACCTTTCTTCAGGCGGAAGCCGCGACGCGCTGAGCTGCGGCTTCCACCTAGCGGCAGCACCATCCGATGTCGGCTCAGTCATTTGAGCTGGCTATGGAGGGGAAAGCCGCGACGCGATGGTTGTGGCAGGCGGGTTTTGACTGGAGAGCGACGCGGCTCCCGCGTCACTCTCTGTGTCAAAATCCGCCCCCGTGTAAACGAGCCCTCAAATGGAGTTTTTTTTTTTTTTTTTTTTTTTTTCTGATGATCTTCCTAATGAATTTAGCAAAAAAAACTATTGCAGTGGGCTCTTTTGGATGGATATGTAAGTACCCGGTGGCAGCATTTTTCCATGGGCACACTAGCTTCACCTCTTTATTGTTCAGATCCATTGGGGGACGTGAACAATGGAGAGGCGGACCACTAAAACAATGGTTACGCAAGGAGCCTGGTGGACTCCACTGACTCTAATGGAGTCCATCGGGTATTTCTCGGTGCAGGTATGTCACTACAACACAGATGTGGAATGTGGTTGGGGGAGTAACTGGTGGTGGTAGATGAATATGCTTGGGGGAGATGGTAAACTCCCTTTTAATTAATGCAATTTATTTCAATATGTAGTTTAAGACTTTTTATCTTATGGGACAACCCCTTTAAAGAGGACCTTTCATCACTTTTGCCCATCTCATTGCATCCGTTAGTAGGCTCTGCTGATACTGGTGTAGTTCCCACCGTTCCTGAGTAGTCGGTTATAAGTGTATGTTATAATTAGGTTCTGTCAGAGCACAAGGGGGCGTCATCCTGGGCTCTGATACAGTCTGAACCATGCCAGAGAGCTCTTAATGTGACCCCTTGTCTGCTGCTGCCTCAGACCACCCATTTGACGATAGAAGCCTGTGTAAAGCGCTGCCCTTGTGTTATGTGTTTTTGGTCAGAGGGTTACTTTAATATCAGTGAAAGTTGCAGCTATCACTGTGCAGGGAGCTTATGTCTGAGGGAGTGAAATGTGCAACCCTAGGATTAATGGCGGTAAATATTTTATGTGCATTGCTCTGTGGCGTATGTCAGGTCTGCAGTACAACAAGCATTGGATAGTTTTGTTGTATTTTAAGGTGGACTTGTCACCTCCCCTCATCCGTATACTCCATTCTATTTGGTCTTTCTTCTTCTCATTGTCCACAAAGCCTTAAATTGTTTGTTGCCTCTTTTCTCCCACTTGTTTCCAGCCATACCAGAGCCTGCCGAGCACAGTTCAGTAATTCTCGACTCTCTCTCTCTCTCTTTCTTTCTCGTTTTTTTCCCCTTCTCTGCCCTTCTCCTGCTTGTTCCCTTAGAGAATTGACCAAGCAGATTATAGCAGCAGCGAGTATGCTACTTAGGCAGCTGCCCATGAGGGAGAGGGAATGTTTTGGACGCCAGATCAGATTCTCATTAGGCATTTCCAGTGAGCTGTGTAACACATAGTGTGCAAAACCGTAGTTAGGGCTCTGGCGGGGAGAGGAATAAAGAGATCCGAGCAGCAGGAGGAGGCTGCGAGAAAAAAAGCGGCATCGCTCTTTCTGAAATAAACAAACAAAACACATTTCCAGACACTGGTTATGAGAGTGTAATAGAGGAGCCATGCGCGTGTCTGTTGGGGTGTATGCGGCTGACACTTGGAGAATACAAACTAAGAAAATGGAAGGAAAAATATTTGCTAACAACATTTCTCTACACCTTATGTTTTATGGTTTGTAGCGCTTAGGCCTCGTGCACACAACAGTGGAAAAATATGGTATTCTACAGTCATCTGCACCAATGTGAAGCTGTGTGCTACCATATGTATGGAGTGTTGTCTGTTTTCATCCTATGCCCATATGGAAGTCCTACTGAACAAAGAAAACACTTCTTTTTCAAGCTGTTTTTTTTTCCCCATGGATGTTTCTGTAATTCTGGAATGAAAAATGGTGAGCGTACAGGAGAGTGAATGTGAGCACAAGAAAAATCTGACTATCTTAGCTGATCTCCATGTTATATTGCACCCTGCGGGGTCGCATGGAATGATAGCTACATTTTGCTAGGAAAATATGTAATGGAAAATCGAAATAAAAAGTACTAAGATGGGTAATAAATTACAACTAAACAGCAGTTTTTGTTAATTACCATGGAAATCGATATGCAAATTAGCTCAATCGTGCATGGTCACGTCATAGCTTCTGGACGCCCACCACTCTTCCTTGTGACTCCAAGCCCTCCTCCTTCTTATTCACCGCCTCCATTGTCGGCAGTTTTTATTGAAATAATGCGCAGTATTGCTCCCTCCGGTGCGCTACTGCGCATGCTGCAGCACCAGCTGACAATGTTCTCTATGGGAAAATGGCGCTGGAGCGTGTGCGGTAGCGTGCCGGAGGGATTGCTACTGCACACGCGTGTGATTTCAATAGAAACCACCGACGATGGAGGTGGTGAATAAGCAGGAGGAGGAGGAGGGCTTGGAGTCACAAGGAAGATCGGTGGGCATCCAGAAACTATGACGCTAAGGGGTGCACGGAACGGCCACCGTGCACAATCGAGCTCATTTGCATATCGATTTCCACAGTAACAAAAACGGTGTGTGGGGGGGTCTCTTTACAAACTAATAGCAGCACCTGAATAACCTTTTTAAAGACTATTCAGGCATGTCTTTAGCTTATAACACGTAAATCTAGCGATAGAGCCCCTTTAAAGGGGTTGTCCATCCAATGACAATTCTTGGAAAGAGCCTCCGCTTCTGTCTTTCTTCCAGGGACCTTGTCTCATTAAACACTCTCACCCACCTCTGCCAATGTGGGACCATAGAATCCCCAGGAAGTATCGGAACTTGTGACTTATTTGTTTTATTATTTTATACAATTCTCTGCCTTTTTTTCCCCCTAAAATGTAACCGGCCAGGCGATCCCTTGAACATGGAGACTCGTCCCTCTGCGGGCTAAAGGGCTTATTAGAAATCCTTAAATAATTGTCTTTGCCTCATGTCAGAGAGCCCCTCTTAATACAATACTGGTTTACTTTCCGTGTACAACTTTCTCAGTCCTGGTTTCCACCTTTAAAAGATCTGATGCTTGCTAGAGCGTCAGCTAGGGTTTCTCTGGCCAGTAATAGGCCATTTACCGTTGACCTGTTTTCTTCAAACCTGTCATTGACAAAGAGCAGCGAGAAAGTCTAGAGAAACATGATCTCATCAGACAGACGGGCTTGGATTTTGCACGACAGAGATTGAAATCCAGTGGGCCGGGCGTCGGTAGAAACATAACGTTTTACAAGGCTCTTAATTGAAGTTGGCACTCTACGTCACCAGGCTTCAGTGACCGAAAGCAAGGGAATTTCAAGTGCATCCTAGAGAAGCGTTTAGAAGGGTATGTAGGGTTATTTACATGGCCATGAATCATGAGCACAGGGATGAGAACAGGAAGGAAGGAAGAGGTCTGAAGACGCTGGAAGTGGGAATGAAATGGCTTTCCCCCCAGGGAAGGTGGGGAAATGTAAAGGTGGAGGGGGGAGGAGAGCTCTTTGGAAGAATAGGCCTATGATTCGCATCAGCTGCTTTCTTAGAGGGAGAATGTATTTTGCCAGGAGCGTTGGAAAGCAAGATACATTCATAATCCATATTGTAGAGGGAATGTTTGACCATCCCCGCATTCATCTTGTTTCTGTGGGGTGGGCTGACGGTCATTATACAGTCTTTAATGAGTTAAATAACTACATGACTATATCTTCCAGAACATGGAGGAATATTGGTGCACAGCTAGGCCTGACGTTAGGAGACGATCTAATGCACAGAATTCTCCTTCCACACTCTTAGGCTGTGGTCCTACATTGCGGAAACGCAGCTTTTTTTTATTGCAGATTTTGTTGCAGTTTTTTGAGCCAAAGCCAAGAATGGCTACAAGAGGAATGGGAACTATATAGGAAGCTTCTTATACTTCTACCTTCTGCTCTATCCATTTCTGGGTTTGG
The DNA here is from genome assembly GCF_031893055.1 of Leptodactylus fuscus. Classification (NCBI taxonomy): domain Eukaryota; kingdom Metazoa; phylum Chordata; class Amphibia; order Anura; family Leptodactylidae; genus Leptodactylus; species Leptodactylus fuscus. The sequence goes on from NC_134274.1 coordinate 37,521,028, forward strand.
CTCAAAAAATCTGCAACTAAAAAAGCTGCGTTTCTGCAACGTGAGGCCTCAGCCTTAAGGTGGAGTCCCATGAACTGTAAACTTACGCCAACAGACGAATAAAGCCAATAATTTCTTGGTCTTACATGGTGATATTGCTGCAAATTTCATAGTGCAATGTACAGGGTGAAGTCTGTGGCAAGTCCACGTCCAAATCGTCATGTAAGAGTGGATTGAATCCACAATAGGAAAAGCAAATACCCACCAGATGGAGCATTTATTGCTGAGGATTTTGTTGCACAAAAGCTGCACATTAAAATTTCATCCACTTTGCTGCTACAGTAAAATACGGTGGATTTTTCTTACAACAATACCATAGCTTTTCAGTCCCACTGGAATATACCTTAAGGCTGAAGACACGTGACAAGTCCACCGCAGGATTTCCATAGCATACATGTTTTTCAGCTATGGTTCCTGGGCGACTGTCCCAGCGTTTTAGTCTTTTGCATTGCAAAGGTTTAAAGCCGTACCAAAGCTTCCAGCGATCATTTACATGCTGAGGGCTCAGAACCTGCAGCATAGGACACCATGTGTGTGTGCAGTGCGTGTGTGTGTGTGTGTGTGTGTGCATGCGCAATTTGTGTAAATCTAATGCACTACTTGAGTATTGTACATCACAGCAGGTAACTCTTTTGCAGCACTGACCTCCTGTGAGTATACACTGTGTGCCAACCCCTGAGACAGTTGTGTGTTTTTTGTTTGTTTTTTACTTTTTGTCTTCCTCTACATAATGGAAATGAGATTTTCTTAGTTTATCAGATGTTTAGACCCGATGTTCTGTCCTAAACTGGATTTGCAATATCAGGTTTTACATAGAACTGCAGATGCAAATTGTGACAAATTTGGCTCTGCTACATGACTTCTCCATATAAAGGATGGACGAGTGCTGCTAATTTTGGAAATGCGTATACAGCTGTGTTGGGACCTGGTGTGTGGACTATGCACTGTATACAAACCCCATCATTTTGGTGACCGCTCAGTGTTTCTGAATATTGTGTTGTCAGATCTACCCAATATAAAATGTCAATATCTCCAGTTGATTTTTAGTTCTAACAAATGTCTATTCTGTATGAGGTTGATCCCACAGAATGGGATAATTCAGGAGCCCTGACAGCAGTTTAGTGCAGGCACAGGGTAGCAGCTGGTTCCTTGCCAACCTCCTTTAATAAAAAGAAAAGGGGGAAAAAAAATCCGCTTTCCTCCTGGCAGCTCTTACAAGCGCTCTGTGAGCCTGAGGTCTGCATCCCTCCCCTCTGACAAAGGCTCATAGCGTGCTCACCAGAAGCATTGCGTGCATGACCACAGACTCCTTGCCAGCATTGAGAGGGTTGGGAGGCGGGTGAAGGGGGAAGGTGCAGTAGAAGACTGCTGCACTAAGGTGGACCTTGCACTGCTTGCAGCCTCTCCATGTTTAATCATTACTGTAGGACCTTGCACTTAACCCTTGTGTTGTTGGAAGGCTCCTGTTCTGTGTTACAGGTGTAAACAGTAGCTAAAAATCTGCATGGTCTTAAAGGGTTTTTGTAGTTGGATGAGTGTGTAATCGATCTAGAATGAATAAAGTCTATCTATCAAGTCTATCATTACCGTATCAGTACCGTATCTGGTACTTTCCCTGCTCGGAGCAGCTTTGTTTATGTACATATGACAGATACAGAGAGAGCTATAGATGTAAATGTCCACTGCCAACGTACCTAGGTTTAAGGAGGGCGACTACTTTGGACAGTTCCCTTTTGTTAGATGGGGTTGATCACACAACCCAAACTCTCCGCAAGAGAAAACAGAAGGCAGTTCCCATTGAGATATATCTCCATAGTAGGATATATCTAAGAAGACGACCCTTTATCACAGAGTATTATCAATGTATTCACACGTTACAGGACCTTTTCTAAAGCACACAGCAATAACATAAACATTAACGTATGCCTTCAATCCCTGGCTGCTCCATCTCCATTCCTTCTTTGTTTACTTCCATTCAGCAATAACATGGTGTATGTACTAGCATCACTGCTGAGGTCAATAACTGGCCGGAGTGGTTTCCTGCATGTACAGAATGTCAAAGCTACAGAGACTGGGCCAGGGACCACCAGAGTGTCTGTGCTGGAGCAGCGGGGGAATGAAAAGTGATTTTTGGCCATTTTTTTCTTCTATAATGTTTCCTGCTGCATTTGTAATTGTCAAATTCCATAGAAAGCCTCTTCACCATCGCCGTTCTATTGGGGCTTGTTGCCTCAGCATTACTGGGGTACAAATGTGATGAAAGGTAATTTCTATGGGGGTTTGTATGTTCTAGATACTTGGGGCTATTTTTGGTACTACCGTACAAGTGAATGGAGAGAACTGTAGTTGAGCAGCTACCTCTACATTGTGTTCAGTTGCAGAACTTTGGTCAGTTGAACCCCATTGTTCAGATAAATTAGTTTTCCTGCCCTTGAGCTAGCATACATTGGGTATTTATGAGGATTGAGCCAATATTGAGATTTCAGGATCGTTTTTAAAATCCGGTTTTCGCTCATTTTCCAGTTGATCGTGAAATTTGCTCAATCGACGATCTTTCCCGATTGCTCAACCCTAGTATTTATTCAATATGATAGTAGGCCTTTTATTGTCTCTAGTGTGTTTCTGATGGGAAACCGGTTAGATCGTATCCTCAGCCACAATTTCTGTACATCTCTGTGGAATGTTAATTTATTTCCAGCTACTTATCCAGCAGCAGGTCCATTGCACTAAAAAATAAATTGAAAGGGATTGTCTTTGATTTTAATATTGCTATCCTGTTATTGGGATAGGCCTTCAGTATCTCTGACTGCTTATATCCTCAAATTTGGCTTATTTAAAGGGATTCTACCATTAAAATTGAATTTCTTCTTGTTGACATGTAGGAATAGCCTTAAGAAAGTCTATTCTTCTCCTACCTTTAGATGTCTTCTCCGCGCCGCCGTTCGGTAGAAATCCCAGTTCTCGTCGGTATGCAAATTAGTTCTCTCGCAGCACTGGGGGCGGTCCCCAGTGCTCAAACAGCACTGTGGGCATCGCCAATGCTGCAAGAGAAATCTCCAGCACCACCTCCAACATTTTAAGCAACGGCCTCTTCACGCGTCTTCTTCCGGCGCGGGCGGTTAAACTTCTAGGCTTTGGGCCTAGGGCAGAGCCGACTGCACATGCCCACAGGCCACAAGAAAATGGCCGCTTACTTACTGTGTGAGGGTTTGTGAGAGTTTGCAGCCTCTTCATTGTCAGACATGGCACCATAGACTCAATAGTGGCTAGGTCTGGTACTTGCTGTTCATTTGGACCTAAGTTGCTGTACGTTGCAATACCTTGAACAACCACTACGCAATGTATGATACTAAGCCGAAGAGGTTGCAGCAATCATCAGAGAGTTGGACCCCCTTAGATCTGATATGGATAACCAGTTGTGACACACTAGACAAAGGTGCAATAATATTTGGATACAATATAATATTATAATACAATGTTTTGATACAAATATCACATTACGTCAGGACACTTGAAGAATCATAATGTTGATCTAGAGCGCTTTCTAGTCTAGTAGCAGTCTGGTTGTCCTCTATACTGTACCAGGTTATATAGGTTTTAGGGTGAAATGAGTAAGCTCAGTCATTAATCCGGTAATAATAATCCAGCGAATAATGTCCTGTTTGTAAATGAGAAGTGTGCGCGGAGAGATCGCTGTATTAATGGGCTGGTAGTATGGCGCTTTCTTCTTGTGTCTTTGACTGTTCTGCTGATTTGTATCCTGTGAAAAATGGACACATTACATCTCGGAGAACTCACACCGATCAGCTACTTATGCTAATCTGCCTGATTAATGATGCCACCTTAATTACTTTGCAAACAAAGAGAAGCACAATACACTATGGTTTACCTGGGGCACTTAGTACCACCTAATGATGGCAGGGATACAATTTGTGGAAAATAAAGAAATAATAACATTTATAGAATTCTTTTTTTTTTTTTTCTTTTAATTCCCAGAAGGAAAATAGTTGTAAAAACACATCTGTCATACGAAAGAAGTGTCAGGCAACGGCTTCTGGAAGCTTATTCTATCTGGCATGTCAAGGAAGTGTCAAGATATCTATATATTTCTAAAAGATAATGATCGTTTTTCCAACATGTTAACTGTGATCACGTGTCGCAGTGTTTACAGCCTATTGCTGATAGGTGTCGAGAAAGCGAAATGTACCGACATAGAGTTTCCCCATTCACAAATGCTTTGTCAAGGACTTAGTAACACAGACGAGGCTGCGGAGATATCGATTGTATTCATGTGCTCAGGAGCTGGCGACAGCGTGTTAATGATTTTTGTTAGAATATGTTTGAATTTTACACATGGTGACCACTATGGAAATGGCCTCTAAGAGGACGGCAGCCTTGAGGCGTAATGTACATGATTACATATGTACAGCAAAGGCTTTCATATCTGGTATTGATCTCTATGATAAGTTAACAGAGTTGTTGCAATGAATGGGAGTGAACAGGTAAATGCAGAGTATATATCATTGGGTGCTGGGGATGCTGTGTCTAGAGTGGCTGCTGTAGTTATAACCTCTAGGGGGAGTAACTCTACAGGAGGGTGTTAGGGGAATCAGGCATTGTTCCTGTGCTGCGGCTGGATCTGCCTGGATCTTATCCATAATCTTAGGCCAGGTTCACATCTGCGCTCGGGCTGCTTTAGGGGACCCCCGAATGGAAAACTAATCTGCATAAAAAGTGGTTACTTTAGGAAACCCGCGGACCCCATGGATTGTAATGGGTCCACGTGGTTTCCATTCATATTTCCCCCTAACGCTAAGACCCCATGTTGCAGAAACGCTGCTTTTTTTTTTGTTGTTGTTGCAGATTTTGTTGCGGTTTTTTGAGCTAAAGCCAAGAATGGCTACAGAGGGAATGGGAACTCTATAAAAAGTTCTTATACTTGTATCTTTTACTCAGGGTTCATTCACATCTGCGCCCCGGGTCTCCGTTTTGGATACCTGCAGGTATTTTTCAAACCCATTCATTTGAATGGACATGCAGGACTTTGTGTCCAGTTAGAAAAAAAACAAAAAACAGTTTCGCTGCGGAGAGCACTAAAACGCTCACTGGTGCTCACGGCCGGACATGGTCTGACAGGTTTCCGTCTTCTGTCTGCAGAAGACGGAAACCTGAGAACGGAGACCGAGGCGCAGGTGTGAACCCAGTGTCAATCCACTCCTGACTTTGGCTCCAAAAACTGCAACAACAAAAAATCCGCGTTTATGCAACATGGGGATATCAGCGCTTTTCTCTCCACATTTTTCATGCGGAGAAGGCAACGGAAACCCCTTATGGAGTGCAAGCGCAGATGTGAAGCGGGCCTAAGCTGCCAGACAGTGGAGGTGCATATCATGGAGGAAGCGGCTGTTGTCCCATGAAGTAAAGCAACCCCGGGGCTAGGGATAGTGATAAATGTTTGTACAAAAAATAGAAAAAATCCAATTGCCACTCACCATATGTCAAGAGGTCTTCGGGGTGTGCGATCCACGCTTCGGGACTATCGAAGCAGTTAAGTAAATTGAAGAAAAAAGGTGCGAATCCACAGCCCGGCTTCTTCAAAATTAGCTTTTAATCCATAAATATTAAAAAGATTTTTCACATAGTGCAAAAAGACAGGAAAAACATAAACAGTGCAAAAAAAAAAAAGGATTTAAAAGACGCAACCAACGCGTTTCGGGACCTTTAGATCCCTTAGTCCTGGCATGGTCTAAGAAAAATGCCTCTAAGAATACTCAGCCAACATTCCACTATATACCTACGATAAGCACCTGTTGCTCATAAGCTCATTACGTCAATGTTGCAATTCTTATTGACAATAAAGTTCTTTGAAAAATACAAAAAACCGCATATATCTGTGTTCTCTAAAACATATTACCTTAACATATTTATATTACCGACATGACCTTTTAAATACAATCATATTAATGATGGCAAAAAGCTCGACACATGAACATACCTTTAGGTTGTATGGTTTGTTCTAAGTCCTCCTAACCTGAGGATAAATCTAAAAGGGGGAGGAGGACGGTTACGTGTTTTCTTCTATGTGCATTCTGGTCACGTGTAAACGTCGACCCGTACAAAGGTCATGTCGGTAATATAAATATGTTAAGGTAATATGTTTTAGAGAACACAGATATATGCGGTTTTTTGTATTTTTCAAAGAACTTTATTGTCAATAAGAATTGCAACATTGACGTAATGAGCTTATGAGCAACAGGTGCTTATCGTAGGTATATAGTGGAATGTTGGCTGAGTATTCTTAGAGGCATTTTTCTTAGACCATGCCAGGACTAAGGGATCTAAAGGTCCCGAAACGCGTTGGTTGCGTCTTTTAAATCCTTTTTTTTTTTTTGCACTGTTTGTTTTTCCTGTCTTTTTGCACTATGTGAAAAATCTTTTTAATATTTATGGATTAAAAGCTAATTTTTAAGAAGCCGGGCTGTGGATTCGCACCTTTTTTCTTCAATTTAGTGATAAATGTTGTTTCCCTTGTTCTCTACTTGTATTTGTATATACTGTATACTGGTTCTTGGAGGCTGCGGCGTTGGTACTCCAAACCACCAAGTCCTCTTTTTCCACCGCTCAACTCCGACCCTGATGTGCCAAAAAATAATTCTCTAATTTATGAATAAAAATCCAGTGATTTAATTTCTATGAAAGTAAATATGTAACAAACTATATCTAATGAATCGTACAGAATAAATAATTGTGAGAGTATTTTGGTGCTGGAGTCCACAGCTCAACATCCATGGTTGGAGGGATATCCTAATAATAAAAAAAAAACCCCTTCTACTCACCTGTTTGCTGCTTCATTGTCCCGGGGGTCCTTGCTGTACTTTCATTGTAGAAGAAGATGGCCACGGCCGCCAATAGCTGTCCTCAGTGGTGATGTCATCATATATGGCACAAGACCAATGAGGTCACTTATTGGCTGCACTGGTCATAGATGACATCACTTCAGGACAAGTAAGCCAAGGCCACCGGTGTAATAGTGTGGAAGATTCTCATTCCATATTATTTATTATCATTGTTTCTTGCATTGTTAAAGGGGAAGATTTTTGTAACTATGTTGCCTATAGTAACCAATCCCTATGGAGCTTTAATTTCATATTCTACTTTTTTTTAAAAAAAAAATGAAAGATGACTTGTTTTTGTTTGCTAGGGGTAACCCGGCCCGTTCTCTTCTAGAGGGTTGTCATAAATCTCCCACCGTGCAGATTTCGGCTGCGGTGTCAGTGTTTCATTGTTTACATCCATGGTCTTCACCCTGTGGCTCTCCAGCTGTTGTAAAGCTTCAGCTCCCAGCATGCATGTTGTAGTTGTGCAGCAGCTGTTGAGCCACAGGTTGAAGGCCACTGGTTTACATCAAGGTGAAAAGTAAAGCTTCAGGATCTGAACATGGCACTAAATAGACGGCTCCTGCACAAAGCGGCCATGTTCATGGCTAAAGGAAGGTTTCACACAAAGCCAATGCTCTGTGCAGGGTCTATGGGCAGCTGCGCTAGATTTCACTTTAATGCTCCATGTCCTGCTCCAGCCCCTGCATTGGGCAATGTATTAGTTTTACCCAGAGAGCCCCATTTTATGTATAGTTATTTGTGACTTGTGATTTATTAATATTATGATAATTTAAAGCGATTCTTTCATTAAAACACAATTTTTTGTGACTAACACGTAAGAATAGCTTTAGAAAGGCTATTCTTCTGCTACCTTTAGATGTCTTCTCCACGACGCTGTTTGGTAGGAATCCTGGTTTTTGTCGGTATGCAAATGAGTTCTCTCGCAGCAATGGGGGCGGGCCCCAGCGCTCAAACAGCACTGGGGGTGTCCCTATTGCTGCGAGAGAACTCTCCAGCGCTGCCTCCATCTTCTTCAGGAACGGTCTTCTTCCGGCAATGGGGGTCAAACTTCTAGGCCTCAGCTAAAGCCAACTGCGCATGCCCGCGGCCACAAGAAAAATGGCCGCTTACACAGTAAGTAAGCGGCCATTTTCTTGTGGCCTGTCAGGGACGAAGAAAACTCCTTAAGGAGAGTGCACCTTTGCAGGCGTATGGAGACTTACAAGCCATTTTTGCTACACTGGGGGATTCTAGGGAATATGCAAATCTGTTATCCAGGATGTAACTAGGAAAACAATGCCTCTGCTTGCTGCCCCTAGGACAGCCCCCTTATACATCAGGCCTAATACCATGATGTGGTAAACTAGTATATCTATTCCAAAAGGAACAGACTCCCAGCTGTGGACAGCACTGTTTCGATCATGTTGGATCTCAACAGCACAGTGATTTTCATGGCAGTAATTCTTAGCAATCTGTTGGTTTACACACAATGATCATTTTCGATGTGGTCAGAATTGTGCTCATAACCCTGTTGTGTAAACCCAGCCATTCTTATCTATGGAGCTGGCTGTATTTACGTACACTTGTTTTTTCCACAGTGCTTGCATTCTATTCCTGAGCACCAAACAGGTTTGGATTATGATATCTAAGCATAGTAGAATAATCTGAGAGCAGAGCAAGGCAGTGACTGATTTTTAGCTACGGGAGAGCTGGGATTTCTCGGGTTATAAACTCCGGTGTCTGTTTTGGTTTGACCGCTTACCCCATCGTGTATAGAAATTGCTTTTAGGAAGGAATGTGTCCAATTTTTCATCCCTGTCTGGAGCTGACTGCTTTTATACGGGGATAGCCAGTGGGCAATATAGATATGTGATTACAGCATGTGTTTTGGGAGGTTGCATTAGGGGAGGGCCCTAATCCTTGTTAACATGAATTATCTCTGCAGAGTATGCTGTGGTTAGTCGGTGACAGCATCTCCCCATCCGTGTTGTACTGCAGCCTTCCACGGCTGTGTGCAGAGGCGCTGCCTGCTTTATTATGCCCCTGGTGGCCCATTCTTGTATTTATACACACTTCCTGCCCTATCCCAGGAGCATCATTATTTCTATTACAATATGCTACAAAGGCTTATCTGGCCCGATTAACTCGGCACTTGCTTTCTTTTAATAAGTGCTTATTTATGAAGTGTAAAGCAAATGCCTTTAAAGGTAGAGCTTCACCGAGCAACATGTATCTGGGCCGCCACAAAATAAACGCACTCGGCCGTGAAACCTCCGGTAACATCTTATATAGCCGTTTGTGAATAAATATGGGGAGGGATGCCGTAATCTTTGCTCAATGTCCCACCCTCCAACCACTTCATTGTAACTATGAAGACACTTAACCCGTTCACTGCTGATCCATCTGCTTCTACTAAAAAGGGTGTCTAAACCGGAGGGCTTAAAGGTTATCGGTGGCTTTGGGCTTTTCCTTCAACGTTAGGTTATGGTTGGCCAAAGCTGCTGATCTTAGTGGGACTGACGAAAATCTATGTACTTTTTTCCCCCCTATCAGTATGTCTTTATAGAATGGGAGGAAATCCACGCAAACACAGGGCAAACATACAAACTTCTTACAGATGTTCCTGGCGGGATTCGAACCAAGGACTCCAGCGCTGCAAGATTGCAGTGCTAACCACTGATCCACCGTGTTGCCCCACAGGTCCTTATTTTTTGTCACATCAGGATGCCAAATTTAACCTTCAACTCCTCTTGTGCCTGGAAATTCAGGTCTTTGAGGCAGCCGCGTACCCACCCTAACCATTCACTCATGGATAAGGAAAGTTATGTGACAATGCTGCTAGCCTTCATGAAGCGATTTCTATAGTGTTTGGCCAATCTGATACCTGTAGACTATTTGGTGTAAAAACTACAGACTGCCAAAACACAGAAATTGAGATTTTCTTTCAGCTGGGTATCTGCGGCCTTACCGTGTTGGTGGGGTGTAAACCAATGATTAATGGCTTTTGCACATGCGCCTTTTTTGTTTGGGAATGAATGTCAGCGAGAGGTTAGAGGTCAACCGGTTAGACATAAATATTGGTGGTAGCCAACATTTTTCTGTGACACAGATATAGTTACCTTCGAGTGATAAGCAGGAGATGTTCAATGGTTTCTTTAGAGAGAGAACTGTTTTTTTGGAATAATTGAAGGTTTCTTCTGGGTTGGTGAACTCTAATGCAGGGAGTCGGAGGTAAAAGATTTGGGTCGGCAAACCAGAATGTATCCCTAAGCGAGTGCACTCAACTACCGGAGGTGTCCTTATCCATTTTTACTCGTGTCTCTTCTCCTGAGAGGAGTTGTTCAAAATAATCCGCTTTGGAAATTTTTTTTTTATAAAAAATTGGTCTTGCTGTGTCATATGTTTGATATTTTTGTCCGATTGTAAATAGATCAAACTTATTTGATCTTATTTGAGAGAACACTATGTAACACAATCCAACACTATAACACAATCTATCACTATGTAATACAATGTAACACAATCTAACACTATGTAACACACTCTAACACAATCTAACACTATAACACTATGTAACACAAAAAATAAGAAAAAAAAAAACACCAAAAAACTTGTTTGGTGAGAAGTTAGTGGAAAGATAAGGAGGGCACATCTGTAGTCCATAATATTGCTTTATTTTTTTTCTTGACCTATATCCCTGACGCTACGTTAGACTTGACCTACATTCAGGTTTTCTCCACTTTCTAAGAAAATAAGTATTTAGCAATAACCTTAATAAGTGTTTGTTCAGACTCGTAACATGTACAAAATTGTATTGGGAAAAAAATTGTTATCCGAACAAGAATATAACAGGATCAATGATCCAGGTGGTACCAAAATTTAGAAGCGCGCTATGCACAAACATCCGCCATCTGTATGCAACTATGTTTTTATGTTTCTAGAGGGACATGAGGTCTTTGTCTCAGGAGATCTGTTCTATAGAAGTAGTGACCCTCTGTACTTGCATCTCAAAGACACATATATATATATATATATATATATATATATATCATAGGATTTGATGACAGTTTAGGGAGAAATTAAAGGGTATCGAACAATATAAACGCTTACTGTCCACCACTTGCTTTGCCCTATACCTATACAGTCTATTTCTGGCCACAGCGCATATGGTCTTTGGATAAGAAGAGACGGGCTCTTAAAAAAAATATACTGGATGTGAGACAAAATTATGCCTAAAATAGAGGAACGCCGGAATACCTCGAGTAACATAAGTGCGTGTTTCTCCGAACTAGAGAAGGTGTTACTGCGAGGACTATAAATTGTCACCTCTGACCCCACTTCTGTAAATAAATAACATTGTTACTCCCTGTCCTACACATTCTCTATACAATAATTACCTGTAATCTCCACCATTGTTTAGACATACCAAGCAGTGCAAATACAAGTACTCTGTGGTTTCTGTTCTCAGCAGTTTCAGCTCTTACCTGTTTCTGCAGGTGCAAAGGGAGGGGGGGATAAAGTCATATTTTCAGATGTGTGGGAAACCTATGGGACCTTTTAGAAAGCTTACCTTTATTGGAAACTGCAATGATGAGGAGAACATTAGTGGTATAGGCCAGCAAATGTAAGTTTCACGGTAGCTAAATTGAGTCTTAAGTTTTGAGATTGCAAAACACATCATGGGTGCAGTGTGTGATAACAGCATCAAAACATTAGTCTCTTGGTGCCACCAAGAAGGCCCAGCTTACAGGACACTGTATGAATAAGGATATAATAAATCATCCTAATGAGGGAAGAGTTTAAGCTTTCTGAGGACAAAGTGGAGCTTGCCTACAATAATAAGGAGAATGAGATTCAGCTACCGGTATTAAGAATTACAATTAGGGCTAGACCAATTAAACAAGAGATGTATCTGTTTAAACCCAACCAAGATGGTCAATAGGTGCATGACCAATGGAAAAATATGATGGCCATTGGCTACTTTAGGTGGGCAGAGATTTGGTTGTGTGCTCGGTAAGACCATGTGACCGTACCCATCAAGGCTTCCAGTGCATTGGTTATGCAATACTATGATAAAGTTGTAATCGCATAGAGGTGGAAAGAAAAATCAGAATAGTACAGAAGACTGGACTGTTACACCACAACACCAACTTTAAAGGAGTATTCCCACGTTGCATACTCAGCAGTCTTCACTGCTGTAAAATCTTCTTTCTTCCTGGTTTCTTGCATCATTAGGTGGGTGGGGTTTCACATGCAACCTGACGTTTAGCTCCGCCCACCCATATTGGACTATGAAGTACAGGCAGAAGCAACTCCATTTTGTGTTACATACAGAGACTGCCTGTCTCTGCCATAATGAACACAATTGAATTAGCTAGCCTGATAACTGGGAGAACAGAAGACAGTTCAGAAATGAAAGCAGCTCCTCTCCCCTATCTGAGAGCAGGGAGCTAGGTCACGTGGTGCAGACACAGGAATAGCTAGATACACAGGCTGGCTCCCTGCACTTAGCCCCTCCTCCCTCCCCCCTGACAGCAGCAGATACATCACTTGACTTTTGAGCAGATAAGTCAGGGCTGTGGCCACAAAGAATTGAATAAAGTAAGATAGTGGACAAACAAAGCAGTTTTGCTGAAGCAATGTATTTAGGAAAAGTCTTACATCCACATTAACAAGCAGTATAGATAGGATCCTTGTGATGGGACAACCCCTTTAATTTCCATCACAATTTTGGAAGTGGTCTATGGCAAGTCTTTGTCCTAAAAGTCACCGTTAAGCTTTATTATTTGTATAAAGACTCTAGAAGGCGAGTATACATAATAGGAAAGTGTGTGGAAAGTTGGACAGGGTCAGGTGTCTTTGTAAGCAGTTACCAGATTACCTGTAATCCTGTATGTCTGCTATCCAATTCTGCATCAAGTCATGGCATGTGATGCTGCAATACTGGTTTGGTATTTGCAGGGTACACGTATAGCAGTGAGCCATATGTATGGTCAGTGCTGCCCATTGGTTGTGACCAGCAGGTTTCCAGCTCTTTAAAATAACGAAAGGTCTAATAGTTTCCTTTAAAGGTTATGTTTAGAATTAAATACTTACTTGTTAAATCCACCATTGTTCATTGCTTCTCATTGGTCTTTGTTGACTGGGCTTAAAGCAATGATGTCATGTCTATGTGACGTCTGCCCGGCGAGGTGGATACTGGATATTTGCTCACTCCACAGTTGTGTAATGCTGCTTTTTTATTTTATGCAATTGTCCACTTTTTCACATTTTTGTGGTCTTGAACCTCCCCTTTAACAATACGAAGAATAGGATATGTCAGAAGTCAAATTTATACTCCTTTACCCATCTATGTTTGATGATCTTCGAAGCTCGATAGAACGAAAATTAATTTCCAATCCTTCTGTTTTGTATTGCTGTGTCTCAACCACTATACCACACCTATCTCCCTATAGGTTTGTGGTTACTGCTCTGGATGTTATAAGGGCTAATGTTATTTAAGAGGGGGGGGGGGGGGGCTTACTGCATCACCAAGATAATAAAAAAATAATAATAATAATCTGAGCTGAAAAAAAATAGATAAAATTTTGTTTTTTCTTATGTTTATTTTTATAATGAACTTTTTGCAGAGCGCTTCTCCTTTTCTATTTGGATACATTATGGCATTGTCTACCTCGTCTACCTATTTTCGACTTTAACCCCCTGTGTTTTCCCTGAACAGTTTTCAATTGATGGAGCGAATGAATGTGGACACCCAGGACGGACCCCGCCAATAAGGACGTTGGATTACTTCGTAGAATAGAATAAAGCGACTTGTAAAGGGTGACAAGAAGTTCTTGTCGGGATTCCAAGCGGAAGAATTCAGTAAGTCTTTACTTCTTATACAATAATCGTAGAAAATGTTTTGCATCTTTGTTCGCCATTGACGTGTAAAGGAAAATAGTTGTATAGAAAGATGTATCCACGGTGTCTGACTCCTGACTTAGCGGCTCTTGTACCTACAAACTAGTAACTGCTCACCGTGATACTTGGCGATACCATTTCTGAATGAAGTAGTAGATGGATGTCCCTAAACAGAAACCATCTACGGTCTTCCTCTTTGTTTTGGATGAAGCGCACCAATGTCTCCATTGGCCAGATGTGTAAAGGGGTTGTCCAGGATATACAATTTTTCATATTCTACTGTCCTCGGTGGTCGGATGTCTCCAATGCCTACCTATGCTAAATCCATCTTCCCCCCGACTCCATGGTTTGTGTCCTAGTCCTCTCTATTACCCTCTCCACGTTTCGGTGCACAAGCTGAGGGTCCTACATGCTGGTGGTTTAGTGTCTCTGGACATGTCTGAGTTCAGGATATGAGAGAAGCTGAGCTCTCTGATATATAGGTTTATATTTTATGATCTATGATTTGGAGAAGGATTTTTAAGTAAAAAGTAAATCCAGTCAGGACTCCTCACCTTGCCTAATGCACAGCTTTCTGTGTACAGATAACGATACAGCGAGGACTGTCAGTCACTGTGGACGGAGTAAGGGCTCTCACCATTTCAAACAACTACTCCAGTTCATTTCAATCCCATATAACACAGAACTCTCCATCTAAGACAGTATATATTACCTGATGGGTTCACTTCCAATGGCTTTAATATCTGTAGCAACCAATATTGCATCTGGACTAGCCTGGCCATGTAAGCTCTCTAGCTATGGCTTTTATCTTCTTCATGAACATCTCTCATTGGTTCCCTGATGACTAATTCTGGTACTTTTTGGATACACTGACCCTGATACACTTCACTGTCACCTAGGTCCATGAAATGGCTTCTCTTTGTGACTGTTATGGGTCTAAAGGCCTTTACTGACAATCTGATGGACGGAGTGGACACACACTAGTGTAGAAAGCATTGTGAGAAGGGAAAGCTGGATTGAGGGTCACAGATGTAGAAGAAGAGTTATTGATGGGAGAGTGCTTTCCTAAACTGGGGCTTAATTTTAAAGGATTTTTATTTTATTTGCTGTTTAGAGTTATTTTATAATACAATGACACTATTTTGAGGAAAGAAAGTTATAAGTGGCAACATTTTCTCTATTGTAATGAGCTGGTAAATCCCCCCCCCCCTCCCAATGTCTCTTCATAGGAAATGGGATGCTCCTTGGGAACAGCATTAGATGGACTACTAGAGACTATACTATATACCCCTGCTGTGTGCCAGTGCATTCTTACTTCTCTTTTTATCCATATAAATAATCTAAGGGCTAGTTCACACGGGCACAGAGGGGGCAGATTATGGCGCGGAATCCACGTCCTAATCCGCCCCCTCACAATGGTGGTCTATGGCGGAAAAAATAGAAAAAATAAGCGAGCTGCCCTTTCTTCAGGTGGATTCCGCGCCTCGTTGAGCCTACTCTGGAGGGGGAAGCCGTGACTGTAGTGGCAGGCGGATTTTGGCCCAAGAGTGACGCGGCTCCCTTCCTAAGAGACGGTATAGTTTGGCAGGCCAAGTTGTGAGCTACTTCTTTAGTGCTGTGTGTTAGGAACTGACTACTCATCTGTAGTTGGCGAGGGATGTTTTTGCCCCCTATAAGAGCGCTTCTTTAAGGCTCTGTTCCCAACATACTGGAAACCATCACTGCAGTACTGATATGTAGCCTGTTTAGTCATTACAACAAGTATAGTCCTGCACTATTCTTCCTGCTGTATCTGATGTGAAATACTGCCGGAGGTTCTTATGGCAGTGCGGACTTATGGTGTATTGGAAACTCACGTTATATGATCATGTAAAAGGTTGTGATGTAAGTAATATCTGATGGCAGCGCCCGGTGTCACGTTGTCTTTAAGAGATGCAGCTGTTTCCTGCATTTTCACTCCAGCATGGAGCAGATACAGCTGCCGCCAGGGCTTGTTTAGCTCAGAGCTTCCATTGCAGACAGCTTGGATTCAAATTTTTTTTTATGGAAATAAATCTCCTACAAAACATGGCCTACGTCATTGCTGACCGGTGCAAGCCTGAAACCTGACCCTGCTCTTACCTCCAGTTACTTGAGGCTTCCGCTTGAGAATCTCTTCTTGTACATGGGCAGAGGCAGATCATGAGGTTTCCTGCTATGGAGAGAAACCCATGCAAGTCTTCTGTTCCTTGAATCTAGCAGGCCTTTGCTGACACTGTACTGCTGGATAGCTACTATGAAATGGTGTCAGAGACTGATGGATTTCACAAGAGGTCAGCCTTCATGCTTCCCACAAAGTACAATGCAGCTGCCACGCACCCTGCCTGTTATCTACCCTTGGCATCGCTCTACCTCTGTCTCTTGCTCTTTGTTTTGCAACAGTGATGTTTCTGGGGCAACACCGGTGTTTAAACATGAGACCGTGCCCGGCGGCCTATTTTGTGTACCAGTCAGAGCCTCTTAACCCCTTCTGGGAATACCTATGCCCAGCTTGTGCCCTGTAGACTGCTGGCACATTTCCAGTTGAGATGAAGATGGTTTTGGTATGCAAACTTGTAAATGCCATATGCGTATTTAAGGTTTAGGGTTTGTGGTCTCTGTACATAGTTCTCAATGAAATGTGAGCAGTAAGTAAAATACAGAGATGAGGTCTTTATTCCCTTGTACTCACTGGGGTGGGGGAGGCAGGGACAATAATGGCGGGGTGCAGATATGCACAGTTCATTGCCACCTCTGTCCCCGGTATGATTGGTACCTTAGTTTACGTGTATGACCTCTGCTCTATTCACTTCTGTGGGACTGACGGAGCTTGGTACTTGGCTGTTCAGCAAAAGTGAATGGGGTAATGGTGGTGCACAAACAGGGGACTCTGAGATCCTTGTTATTGTAATTGCTGGGGGTTAGGGTTGAGCAGTCGGGAAAGATCGGATCCCAATTGGCGATCGAGCAAATTTCACAATCGGAATCGGCTGGAAAATGATCGAAAATCGGATTTTAAAATCGATCCTGAAATCTCAAGATCGGCTCAACCCTACTGGGGGTCCTAGTGGTTGAACCTCTTATTACCTATCCTGTTAATAGGGGCTACGTGTCATTGGTGTTACCTATACAGGCTTTACCTTCTATTGTAATTCTGTCTGTCTTGTCAATGATGTGATGACTGCGACATAGAAAACTCCTACAGAATTGGCAAATGGCTTTTATTCTTTGCTTAGTGGTCACAGTGAAAATTACAGGACATATACTAAATTTTCAAAGATGCATAGTAACATGGACAAATAAAGCTAAAACCAAACTTCTTAGGTATAGATAATGGATGGCCTACTTGTAGAGAAAACATCATGATTTTGTCATGGAAAAGGGATTGTTTCTGCACTTCGAGTGTATAAGATTATTGGGATTTAACTATTAACACAAAATTCAGTGTATACACCCTCCATGCTAGTGGCCAGCTAAAGGGGCCGGAATTGAACTTATGAATGTTTTTGTCCTACTGCATACAAGACGAAGGCAGGAGACTGATTCTCTGGCCAGACACATCAATGACCTATCCTTTGCCTATGTGCTGTCTTACTTACTGAGTATGGTGTGCATTGAGCGCTATATTTATCTGCTTATGTAATAGCAATACAAATTATCACACTGAACTTCTGACATAGGAGAGTAAGATTAAGCCATTGATTTGTGTTGTGTGGTTGTTCCCCCCCCCCCCCCCTCTTTACTGATAGTTTTTGACAGTGAAGTGTGATGGCTTACAGAGAGTACATCAGTCTTTGACATCTGCAGTTATTGTGCACCAGATGGACATATGTACAGATTAAAAATGTATTATTGCATTAACTCTTGCAGGCTACAGTGTATCATAGAGAGTTTATATCTTTACCTTGTGTGCAGAACACTGGCAAGGGGGGCATTCGTGTTATGGAATATGTTTTTAGCATGTGAATATTTATTTTTTCATTCAAACTTTTTTATTGGTTTTCAAAAATAAGGGGTACAGAAAGAAAAAAGGGGATAGACATACATGGGGGTAAACAGCAGAACATTTACACATGATTGTGATTTTACGGCTATGGTGATGGCTGCTACGTACAGGGAGTCCGGGGCTCTGTCACTTCTAGGGGGTTCACATGAACAAGGGTCACAAGCCCTCCCATTCTGATGCACATTGCCACTTGGTTCATCTGTATGGCACTGCCAAAAAGGAACAGGTCCACGATCACAGTATCTTCGGCAGACCCAGAGATTTGCAGGGAGCGACATTACTCATTCATGAACATGACCCTATTCAAACAGGGGGGGTTCTGGGCTCCTGTTTTGTGGGATCCCATAATGTTTTCTTGGTGGGGAGACTCCTTTGCAACCAATGTTATGGATGTAAAAAGATGCCTATCCATTTCTACATGAACAGTGAATCCTATTCTGGAAGACTGTTTTGTTTTCGTGTCAACTTTTTTGTTTATCCTGAATCCCCTTTGTTTTAATAATGTGTTCCAAAGTGTTTGCTCATTTCATAACAACAGATCACTTTGTAGCTTCCTCCAGAAGCCATTATGGCTACACAGGGGCAAATTTGTCGCAGCTTCCTAGACTGTCTGATCAATGAAGACGCTTGAGTGAAGTCTTGTCTGAAAGCCTCTCCCTCCAAGTATTTTTGGAATTGCCTTACCCAGTCTCATTAGCACCTTCTCCAGGTGTCATTTCTGTCTTACGTGAGGAAGCAAGAAAGGTGACAGGTTAAAAATAGCTGTGAATGCATCGCCGTATTTGCCGCCACCTTGTCAGAAATGCGTATTATCTCTGCCATTTTACTTCAGTAGTAAATATAGCTCAGCCCAGAGTATTTACACAAGCCTATGAATGAAGCTCTTTGCTGTTGAAGGGAAATAAGCTTTGCGTTTGTCACTGTTGCAGATTTTGATTGATTTCCTTTTTTCTTATACTAGAGACGGGCAGTTTCTGTCCGTAGTTTCGCTGATTGTCCCCAACTGCTTTGTATCTGGAGACCTGGACCCGCACGATCATAGATCTGATGCTGTGAGTCACTGCCGCACCATGGGACTACTGTCCTATACTGTAATCATGATGAACACAAGTCCTGTGGTGAGGCAGTGACTCACAGCATCGTGCTATGCTACTCTGCCGCTGGGTCTCTGGACACCGTGCAGATGGAGAAAGAAGACCCAAACAACCCCGGACCTAAAAGTCTGTTTTAGCTCACATTTTCTTCATGAAATAACAATGCTGAACATGTTTATTTTGCATCGTGCTATTACTCCTTTTGCAAATGTAGAAATAAATAGACAACTCACTGTCAAGGCCCTGTTAGACTGCCTCATAGTCAGGGCTGTTATCTGCAATGTGCACTCCAAGGAACGCCTGTTGCTGATCATTACCCTACCTAATGCCCCATACACACAACCATGGTTTTCAGTATAGTGTTAGGAATTGCGGATAAGTATACGGACCCAATCATTACTATGATCCATACACAGGTCTGTAACTTTTTACTGTGTCCAGGCCGTAGAAACTATCCACTGATTATGGGGCAGATCCTATTCCTGTCCTTATTTGCAGCACAGACACAGATGCAAGTGTAGGAGATCACACAAGATTCCATGCTGATACAATGTGGATATGTTTTTTTGCAGACAGTAAAAAATACTACGGTCTAGAGTTGAGGGATCGGGAAAGATCGGATCCCGATCGGCGATCGAGCAAATTTCACGATCAGGATCGGCTGGAAAATGATTGAAAATCGGATTTTAAAAACGATCCTGAAATCTCAAGATCGGCTCAACCCTACTACGGTCATCTGCATGTAGCTTAATAGTTCTGCAAATGCTCATTGGTCAGCCGATCCTTCTTTAGCAGCAGCACATCGCTGTCAATAATCCATGTATTTGAATGGGGGGAGGAACAATCACAGCAGACGTTGCATATACTTGCACATATAGGCCGATGCAAACGAGTGCAGATCATCATGTCTATTGTTGATTGGCGCTCCTAGGGGCCAAGATCTGCCTGTAATACCTTTACCAGCTGGGGGTGGCTCTCTGCAAATACTGACACTATCCATCCAACCAGAGCTGCTATGGTTGCACTGTAATACCCAATTGTCCATTTATTTGTTATTCTTCCCAACAATGTATAGAAGAGTGCATGATACAGAATTATTCCATAACACTGGCAGAGCTGGTGGACTCTCCACAACTTGGGCCGGTGAAAAAGTTCTGCAGAAAGGTTTTTTTTTTTTTTTTTTTTTTATTGTTTTCTTTGGTTGGATGCAGTTTTGTGACCCTTGTTGTCTCTCCTTTCTGGAGACATTTCTTCTTCCTGTGCAATGAGCCGCATTTGAGACCTGTTAAATATTTAATGTGAGTGTGTGATTACACCTCGGCCCGGGCAGCGAGGACACCGCCATTCACTAGATTTACTGGCCTCTTAATATAGGTTCACGGATGGAATAGATTATTTCTCTCAAACCTTCGCCAAGCCCATTACCCAAAAGAAGATGAAATTATTTCAGTAATCTAGTTATTGTTTGCACAGGGTGGGTTACTTACACCAAAGGAGTCTTTTCAGGCAGACAGGTTTCTTATAGGGTTTCCCTATAACAGGTTGTGTTGGGACTGTAGCCTGTGTGCCGTTCTCCAACCTACAGGATGGATTAACAGGAGATGACTGAATAGTAGCCTGAAAATCTGAGTCAAACATTGTAGTGAAATTTGGATTTCAGTAGAAAAAAATCTGCAGTACAGATCTGCAACAGGTAGTGCATGTCGTAGATTTCTACCTAAATTTAGTCCTCCTCCTTTACTCATTATGCATGTCTGTCTGTCTGCATGTTAAAGGGGTTTTTGGGGAATAAAATATTGATGACCTACCCCTAGGATAAGGTCATTAGATTGGCACGAAGCACCAATGTGGTTCTCGCGTCCATCAGCCACATGACCTGTTTGCAGCTTGTTAAAATTAAATGAGGATTGAACTGCAATACTAAGCACCGCCACTAATAATGGATAGCGCTGTTCTTCATAACCTGTGAATAGTCTGCAGCCCATGTGTACATGCTGTGGGGTCTCTTCACCCAGCAGATGGTGGGGGGGGGGGTGTCAGAAATCAGTCCCCTTTAAGATAATTTAATGGGATTGCAATTTAGTGGGGTACTTGAAGGTTTTATTTTGCTGACCTAATACATTTCCCGAATACTACTTTAAACAAGACTTCTGTCATTCCCCCCCTCCCAAATGTCAGTGTGTTAGATTATCTTTATTGGGGTTCCTTAAGTGCAAGATTTTCTTTTCTTTTTTTTTTTTTTTTTTTTTTTGGATTTCTAGATGATGCCCCATATAATCACTAACAGCTGGGTGATCACCACCTCCAATTTAAAAGGGACATGTACCTGAGCCTCTCTAAGGCCGGGTTCACACGGGTTTTCACATGGGTTTCACACGGGCCACCTCAGGTTCCGGACCAAATAACAGGTAGCTGCGACTGAATGCCAGTGCACTGCACCGGCATCCATTCGCGCACTCCGTTCTGGATTAGGCCCAATGAATGAGCCTGGTCCGGACGTGGGAGTGTCTTCAGGACAAATCGCGAGGTGAATCTGCCTGAAGAATGAGCATCTCACTACTTTTTCCGGGAGTCAGGAAAAAATGGCTCCCAAAAAAAGAACTGACCAGTTCCCATTAAAATCAAGCAAGCAGAACGGGTCTTGGTCTACCAATGCACCTAGAGTAGACTGAGAGGTGAAGCGGGCTCTGAGAGTCCGAAAAATCATGAGTAGTATAGTAAAGGGGAGCGCCAGGTATTTTACCTATACTATTCCTATTCCTATTAATCCGAAGGTAGGGTTGAGCGATCGGGATCGGATCCCGATCGGGGATCAAGCAAAGTTCACGATCGGGATCGACTGGAAATTGATAGAAAATTGGATTTAAAGGGATCCTATCACTCAGACACAATTTTTTCTGTGTACCACGTAAGAATAGCCTTAAGAAAGGCTATTCTCCTACCGTTTGTCGTCTTCTCCGTGCTGCCATTCGCCTACAATCCTGGTCTCTTTCGGTATGCAAATTGGCTCTCTCGCAACACTGGGGGCGGGCCCAATGCTGCGAGAGAACTCTCTCCAGCGCCGCCTCCATCTTTGTTAGGAGCGTCCTCTTCCTCTCCTTCTTCCGGCTGTGGCTTGTAACTGCTAGGCCTCGGGCCTTAGGCAGAGCAGACTGCGTATACCCACAGACCATGAGAAAATGGCTGCTTACAATACTGTGCAAGCGGCCATTTTCTCGTGGCCTGTGGGCATGCGCAGTCTGCTCTGCCCAAGACCCGAGGCCTAGAAGTTACAAGCCACAGCTGGAAGAAGGAGAGGAAGAGGACGTTCCTGAAAGTAGCGCTGGAGAGAATTCTCTGGCAGCATTGGGGACGCCCCCAGTGCTGCGAGAGAGCTAATTTTCATACCGAAAGAAACCGGGATTGTAGTCGAACAGTGGTGCGGAGAAGACCACAAAAGGTAGGAGAAGAATAGCCTTTCTTAAGGCTATTCCGAAGTGGTACATAGAAAAAATTGTGTCTGAGTGATAGGATCCCTTTAAAAATGATCCTGAAATCTCAAGATCGGCTCATCCCATCCAGAGGCTGCACTGACACGGTCACACCTCTCCCCTGACTTGGCATAGGTTATTATTATAGTGACGGGTAGCTATTCTATTTTTTAGTTGTTGTAATCCTTTCTGCCGGTGAAGCAATATGTGCGGAGATACTTGGCTCTTCCCATCCTGCACTGTGTAAGATTGTCAGTTTTATATGACAGGGAATCCCCAGCTTCATGTCAATTGCTGTCACTTACGCTTAACTATTGTACAGGCGTTTGATTCCCTTGTCGAACTAATGCGGTGTCTCAATTAGTAAAGAAGTTCTGGAGACCTGGCATGTCCTAACAATATGTGATAAATTTATTATGCGCACGCTCTGTGAGAGGAGTTGGCAGAGACAATGATCCAATATGGCCTCTCTAGTCCTGACCTTACTAAAGAGGTCAATGGAGCAGCTGTACAAAAAATACATTTTTCATGAAGATTTCAGACTAGAAAAGAATAATTTCTTATATTTAACTGAGAACAAACCATGTTTTTATGTTACGCACTGTCAATGGCAGGCCAGCGTGTTAGTCATATCATGGCCATGAATTGAAAAAAGAATTACAATGTATCTAGAAATGGCGCCCCCTCGTATCTATAGGCTGTGTCTGGTATTGCAGCTCCTTTCGTTCACATGTAAAATGTTATTTTTTCCACCTTGCCACTATAGATTGAAGTGAACACGATATTTGCTTTGCATAGAAGTCTGGGCAGATCTATGTCCTTCCCATTATAACATACACATTTATTTATTATATAGGGATCACAATGTACTTTTTTTTTTCTTCCTATCAGTATGTCTTTGTAGTATGGGAGGAAATCCACACGAACACAGGGCGTACATACAAACTCCTTGCAGATGTTGTTCCTGGTGGGATTTGAACCCATGACTCCAGTGCTGCAAGTCTGCAGTGCTAACCACTGAGCCACCGAACTGCCCCGAGGGAAGTTGTATTGTCATGATATGGTGCCGTCTCCTCAAGTTTATCAACACAATATAATATATAGTATCCTGTTCCTGCACCAGTCTCTTCTCGTAAGGGTTTCTGGGATGTTCTTCTACATAACCCAAGTACTTGTAGGTTGTACAAACTTGACTAAATGGGGACAGCCAAGGGACTTTTCGATTGCCCTAAGAATGGAGTCGCACACCCATAACCTATCCTTATTTTATGGATCCTATTACAGCCTAAATTCCATCAGGTTCTAAGGCCCGAACTTGCACCACCCCAATGATACTACTAGTGAGGATGGGATTTGCTGCCATAATATAATCCATACAATACAGACACGTTGAACTAGGATCCATAAGTAGCATTTGATGGCAGTCTTTTGCTGGTACAGTATTTAGGAAATTCTGTCCTGGTAATTTGTTGTCATTGATGTGTTTTTTGTAACCAATCTGCTTTGCTGCCGTCCTATCATATCACTTGCTCCTTTCAGTATCCGAGCACCTCAAGAGTTAATTGCAAATCTCTCTGTCTCTCCCCCTCATTTATTCAGCTGTTTTTCAATGCACCATTGCCTCAAGCCCTTGAGTCCTTTCATCAAGGCTCTTGCCATTCTGTGATCTGCAGCGCTGTATATCAAGCTACTATTAAACGCAGGCTGGTTAGTGTTTGGAACCTGGCAGTGCTTCCTCTCGCTCTCTGAGGAAGGAGGGGGGCTGCGGACAGACAGAACAATGTGTCACCTTACAGCTGCCATCTTGTGCTTACCTAGCTCCCATAAGGCCTTGGCCGGATAGCTATCTCCTATTGTACAGTATACTTCTGAGATATGTGCACGGTAGAGCGTTCCTGCACCATCTAACCTACCGTCATCACTAAAATAACTGCTTACTATATTGGTACTGGCAGATCGGGGCTTGCACGGTGAATTTTAATGGATAGAGGCGAGTTTTGTGTAATTATTCTTCTGTACTGAATACTGTGAGCCTATGTATTAAAGGGGTTGCTTCTTCCGAATAGTGTATTGGGGGGAGGGGATAGTGTCAGTTTCCCACTCCTGGGAAATCGCTGGTTTTGCAGGATAAATCATATCCATAAAAGCAAATGTAGTATTATCAGTAGGGTTGAGCCGATCTTGAGATTTCAGGATTGATTTTTTTTTTTTTTTAAATCAGATTTCCGATCATTTTCCAGCTGATCACGATCATGAAATTTGCTCAATCGGGGATCCGATCTTTTCTGATCTGATATACATGAATAGGTTGAGCCGATCTTGAGATAACTTCTGACCTCGATCCTGCCAGAAAAGATCGGGATTGGAATTCTGATCACAATTGTGAAATTTACTCAATCGGGATCTGATCTTTTCCGATCCCGATCGCTCAACCCTAATTATCAGGGGTCATTAGGATCGGTGGCTGTCTATAGAATGCAATGAGAAGCTGAAGGAGATCCTCTATAGGGGATGTCCATTTTCTGCCCATAGGTGACTTTGGACATGCTGTGTTTTGATAAATACGTCACTAACCTGTAAATGATTAAAAAAGAAGCCTTAAAGGGGTTGTGGGGTAGGATTATAAAACATGGCTGATTTCTTCTTTTTAGGAAGCAGCATCCTATTAGTCACATGGCCATGCTGCATCTTAGGCTAGATTAAGATCTGCGTTTAGGTTTCCGTTCAAGGGGTCTGCTTGAGGACTCCCCCGAACGGAAACCTAATCCACATAAAAAAGAGATTACCTTAGGAAAACTGCGGACCCCATAGACTATAATTGGGTCCGTGTGGTTTCCACGTGAAAAATTGCGGAAAGAGAAGTACTGCCTGCAACACAATTCTCATGTGGGGAGGGGAACAGAATCCCCAAACCCAGATGTGAACCGAACCTTAGTCCCATTCATTCTAAGGGGACTGATCTGTAGCAATGCCATGTGACCAATAGACCTGAATAGAAAGCGGCCATGTTTTCTAGTGTGTGAGCAGAACAACTCATTCCTGCATATAGATAGATAGATAGATAGATAGATAGATAGATAGATAGATAGATAGATAGAGGTCGTCTGGATCATACATTGTTTTCCCTATGTTAATGGCATCCTATGTTTCTAGCAATATGCAAATGAGCTAGTTCAGGCAATGGTTTGCATTGCTCCAGAGATTTACATATTTACAATAATGGTAATACCTTGGCAATGGAGGCCGCGGTTACCAAAGGGAAAACACTGTATGATTCAGGTGACTCTTATCTATCCCTTTAAAAACTGCCACCAAAAAAAATATTAAAATGCTGTGTGTGAATCACAATACTGTGCACTCCTCACATTAGCATTACAGTAATGGTGAACAGTAAGTCGATCTTGTGAAATCTTCGGTGTTCTTACTTAATTTGTATCTTTGTGATTTCTTTCTTTAGTTACAATGTCTAAGTATGGCTTCCTATAGTAAGGCGATTGATAGATCAGTGATCACTTGGTACTCTGGCTCTGCTTGGCTTCTCCCCCCATGCTACCCTCCTCATTAATACATTAGTACGGGTATTTCCTAGGGTTGAGCCGATCTTGAGATTTCAGGATCGTTTTTAAAATCCGATTTTCAATAATTTTCCAGCCAATCGTGAAATTTGCTTGATCGGGATCCGATCTTTCCCAATCCCTATTGCTCAACCCTATTAATGATATTTACATGCATAGGGTTGAGCCGATCTTGAGATAACCTCCGACCTCGATCCTGCCGGAAAAGATCGGGATCGGAATTCCGATCCTTAAATTTACTTGATCGCTGGTCGGCATCCGATCTTTTCTGATCTCGATTGCTCAACTCTAGTATTTACATGTTAATTGGTCCCGTTAATGTTGGTGTTATTGACCTTAGCAGGCCATCTTATCACACAAGCCAATATTAGGACCAGGTTAAAGGGGACTTGTTGTAGTCCGTGCAGTCTTAACTATTAATAGCCTGGTGTAGGCAGGAGGAGCTGAGCAGATTGAGATATGTGGTAGTTTTATGGGAAAAGATTTGTTATAACTTATAGTTCATTTATAGGTAGGTGGTAATAGTCAATGATGTATAGCAGTTGTACAAGGAAGGTGGTTAGTCACTTAGTAGGACCACCCACTTGATTCCTAACCATAGAATGAACTTTTTTTTTTTCAGACTGAATCATCATTGGAAAACTCATTTTTAACTAAGCATATATTTGCATAACCTTAAGAAAAGCTATTCCAGACATACCTTTAATTTGTTAATCCTCTCAGCTGGTTTTGAATTAGCCTGCTTTTATTGATATGCTAATTAGCCAGCAAGGTGGAATCCGGAAGTTCAGTGAGCACTGTGTGATGTGTGTACACAGGGGGAGGTGAGAGCAGGTAGGTGGCTGCCGCTCCTGCTGACAACTCATCAGCTTCCTTGCTCTCACCTCCATTCTTCTTCATTGTGAGCATGTGCAGAGGGAAAACAGATTACCACCGGTTAGTAATCTGTGTGTCTGCCTTCCATAGACCTCAGTGTAAAAAAACCCAAAACAAACAACCAAAAAAAAAAAACCCAGATTTGTGGGCTCCACTCAAATCGGGGTTCTTGTTTTACATTTGTTTTTAGCAGATTCACTTAATGGATTCCAATGGATCATTTTACATTAGAGATCAACGTTAACAAAAACACAACTATCACCATGTCTGGAATTTTTTCGGACAGGCACCAAAGTATAAAATGTTCTGTGTTTTTTTTTTTTTTTTTTTTTGTTCTGTTTTGTTTTTTAAACTTTGATCTTTCTATAAACAGATGGCCGTCCGTTTGCGTCAGATTTTTACATTTTTTTTTTTCATCCATGAAATGGCTCTGCTGAACAGATGTAAAAAAAAAAAAAAACCGTGATCAGAATGGAGCCTTAGATATACAGTAATTATCATTGGTAACGTTTGTTCGTCAGTGTAGATGGCAGATAGAAGAGGTACAGGTATCAATGTGCGCCTCTTCTGAGGGACCATCTGTTCAGGTGACAACGAATATTGGCCGACATCATAATGGTCTATGGGCAATTAGCATCTTAATAATCCTATAAATAAGTGTTTCCACCCATCAAACAATGCCATTATTTATAGAAGTTGTCAAATGGAGAAGTCATTGTGCTGAAATATCAAATCTATGTCCATGTTGCTTGAGGTACAGGACACCAAAGCTGGACATGGGTCTGGCAGGAAGGCGAAATGTGTGATCTTAGTTTATGATTTTCTTCTGAATCCAGTGGTAGCTTTATCTGGAAGAAAAAAACCTGCACTATAACTATATGATTGAAGCCATTTACATCATTGCCTATGAATGTTCACAAGATTGTCAACAAGATTGAAGAATGCAGTTAGTCTTCCGAAACTTCTAATATCGATGGCTTATTCTAGGGCTACCAGTATCCGATTGGTGAAGGTTCGGTTCAGATAAATGAAGGAACTGTAGTGTTTGTAGTCACCAGAGGATTATTCCCATGCAAGTGCCTGAGACTGAGCTGCAATACTACGAAAAACTGCTGCACGATTTACGGTGTGTGTGTGGTTAACAATGTTGTGGGTGTTCGGAGTCGGATCTCCTCTGAACTGATATTAATGACCTATCTTAAGAGTAGTGAGTTGGTTGTCTAAGGATAGTGTGTTGGCTGTCCAAAGATATTTGGTTGGTTGATGTCGGTCCAACATCTGGGATTCTCGCCTCTATAACTCCTGTAAAGGTGAATGGAGAGAGCCGCCCACATGCACAGCCACTTCTCCATTCATAATTTACCACTAGGGGTGTTGGGGATCACAGGCCACCAGGGTTGAGCGATCGGGATCGGAAAAGATCGGATTCCAATCGGCGATCGAGTAAATTTCACGATCGCGATTGGAATTCCGATCCCGATCTTTTCTGGCGGGATCGAGGTTGGAGGTTATCTCAAGATCAGCTCAACCCTATTCATTTATATATCATGAATCGGGAAAGATCGGATCCCGATCGGTGATCGAGCAAATTTCACGATCGGGATCGGCTGGAACATGATCGGAAATCGGATTTTAAAATCGTTCCTAAAATCTCAAGATCGGCTCAACCCTACCGGCCACCTGTGTAGGCCGTCTATGTAGGTTCCTGAGGATGGATTGGCAGACACTCTGATTTGGCTTTGTGTACACCTTGTTCTTTATTGCAGACAATGTAAGGGGTATGTTTGTTTCTTCTCCAGTTGAGGCAGAACGGGTTATTTGCCATTGCAGCATTTGCCAGGGAAGTATATCATTTTTTTCCCCTCCCACCCATTGCATAGAAATGCGATTCCTGCCTGCAGTGCCCCATTGTTGTTTATTTATTTTTAATACTTTCCCCGGCATGCAACATAATAGCCGAGCTGCATGGTGGAAGTAGAGCAGGCATTAATGATTGATAAAAGCTGAGAGCTGTTAAAAAAAAAAATCCTGTTTAATGCTGATGAATAATTTATTGCACTCTCTGTATGTTTTTAAGAAATGATGTCCCTTTTCTCCCTCTTGTCTTTAGAAGAAAAAGCTCCAGAACGTAGACATTGTCATTGAGCGTGTTGCTCGAAATGGCGTGCCGGTATCAATTCGATCTCTTCAAATTCATCGAACTTAAACTTTTGGATTCTTTCAGCTATTCTGCTTTAAATTTTTGCAGATTGTTTTGGAAGGCGATGGTATACTTCGGCAGTATAGTACAGGAAATGGTTAATTTTATAGTCTTTCTATAGGGCATTAAAGCTGTTGTAGGCTTCTCCAATGAGTTAGCCGAAGACTTCCTTCCACTGCTTAAAGGGAAGGTTAACCTTTGCAACTAATTTATTCTTCCTTTTTATTGCTTGAAAGCCTCCAAAATGAAACTATTCCGAAATTTCTTAAATAGGAAACTGTCATTCCATGTGTACGCATCTCATGGTGTCTCCCTGGTTACAGACTACAAACAAATCCTGTGTGGTCTGATCCTTTAGCCATATTGCCTTTAGCATGTCCCGAATTCCTGTTAGACAATGTAATGTAGGTTAGTAAGAATTCCGGGACAGATAGGAGAAAGTATGAGCGCACCATAAGCGGTATAGACAACGTGATTTGTATAGATGCACACTCTGATATACTGTGTGCGTGCATGTCTATAGGGGGTTTGGGATTCAGCCGACCTCTATGGAAGCCGTTCAGCCGCCGGTATACATGCGTCGTTTAGGTTGATCGCCACATTTTCTGTTTTTGTATCTCTTGGCTTCCTGAATGGAATCTGAATTTTGTGCGATTTTTTATTTTTTATTTTTTTTTCTGGTATTACCCACTTCCTGCTCCTCTGCATTGGCTGTCAGCCAGTATTGATCGGCGCCCACCCCGCCGGAGTTAACAGATGTCAGGAGTGATAGATTACGGGTCGTTCCTTTTAATTTCACTGCTCCCGGATCACAGCTTTGAGCCTAATTCTTTTCAGTGTCAGGATCACTCTTCTGTCACCCACCTCTTCCTTTAACTCTTGGGCTGCCATCGATGCATGACGCCATTTAGACTTGAGCAGAAGTGAAGGCCGCAGCTTTTTATTTTGTTTTTTTTTTTTTCCACCCCTTTCCTAGCTTTGTCAATACCAGTGGAGCCTGCACGTAGTTGAGTTGCAAAATTAGTTTTTTTGCTCATGATTCTGTGCACACGCAGAGATCCTAGTGGTATATTGGATTGATCGTATGCAGACACACAGAAGCTCCTAGATATTTTCACAATTAATATGTTAATGGAGTCCTCCAGCAAAGCTTAGGCTTCTTCTAGCCATAATGTAAGGGGGCACTACAGCAGTCATTATGCTTTCACGTGATACTCTTTCCAAAGTACGGTATGTTTTAATTGCATGTATTAACACATATATATATATATATATATATATATATATATATATATATATATATATATATATATATAGTGAGAAATGGTGATAGTAATTAATGTGAGTATCAATCACATCTCGTATCCACCCCCAGTGTTAAGAAACACAATCTAAGAATCTCCTATCTTGCTTTTTTGTGTTACTGTATATCACCAGGATTAACACTTCTATTTCGATATCACAAGTGGAGGGCTCCATCCAGATATTTATGTATCACTCGGCTTTTTGTGTTAGAAGCTTTGCTCCATCTTCTGCAGAAATAATTAGAAATATGTGTCAACAGCTGAAATTATTTAAAGGACAAGTCATTTTTTTTCCCTGCAAAATGTAATTTTTTCTACCAGCACGTATAGAAATTGAAGTATGTACAGACTGGACGCGCATATTTCATGGCGGGCCAAACCTGTTAAGAATCGGCAGGGTTTGGCCGAACAACTAGGGATCGGGCAGTATTTCATCCTTTTGCAGTCGGGCTGATAAGCCACTGCCAGGCTTTCAGGGCACATGCACTTCTCACCTGAGCCTAGCATGCAAGTGTATGGGGGAATCTGGTGAGCTTAGCACGTATGTGTATGGGGGAATCGGGCGTGCTTAGCATGTATGTGTATGGGGGAATCGGGCAAGCTTAGCATACATGTGTATGGGGGAATCGGGCGAGCTTAGCATACATGTGTATGGGGGAATCAGGCGAGCTTAGCATACATGTGTATGGGGGAAATGGGCGAGCCTAGCATACATGTGTATGGGGGAATCTGGTGAGCTTAGCACGTATGTGTATGGGGGAATCAGGTGAGCTTAGCATGCATGTGTATGGGGGAATCGGGGAACTTAGCATGCATGTGTAGGGGGGAATTGGGCGAGCTTAGCATGCATGTGTATGGGGGAATCAGGGAACTTAGCATGCATGTGTATGGGGGAATCAGGGAACTTAGCATGCATGTGTATGGGGGAATCGGGCGAGACTAGCATACATGTGTATGGGGGAATTGGGCGAGCCTAGCATACATGTGTATGGGGGAATCAGGCGAGCCTAGCATACATGTGTATGGGGGAATCAGGTGAGCCTAGCATACATGTGTATGGGGGAATCAGGTGAGCTTAGCATACATGTGTATGGGGGAATCGGGCGAGCTGCTGTATCTTCTGATCAAGGCTGAATACTAAATTACCTTGACATCTTTATACTCTGACATTTGCATTGATAATATCCATTGTTCTGCCCTCCTTGCTTAACAAAACCCCCAACCTGCGGAATATAACCTGTTTCATCAGGATTCCATCACAGTGTTTGGCGTTTTACCAGAACCTTTAAGTCAAGTGTGAACACAACCTTAGTAAGTGTGGGAAGTTACCAGATGTAACAGATTTCTCATAATGATGCATTTTTTTGTATTAGTATTAAGTCTGTAAACATTGACCTTCCATATCTAAAAAGTTACGTATGCTTACATAATAAATAAATAAATGAGATTGATATATGGAGGATTTTTTTCCTGCCGGGATCTCTGAGTTCTGACAGCTGCAGAAAGCAGCTGACTATTGCACCACGGGACTAAAAGGGGACAGCCGTGTGTTTCTTGGCACCCTGATACAGCCAAGAGCTGCTTAGCACTGGTATTAACATGACCTTCCTGTTATAGCCAAGGCCTTGCCTAGGTAGGGGCACAGGGAGTGTGCTGACTTGACAAACACGCGTCAACTACTCTGCTTTATGATATTTACTTTACTGCAATTAAAGCACATTCATTTTTGGCTTTCGGCTTTACCCTTAGAGAGGGAATACAAATTGGCAGTAAGCAGCGCTGTAAGGACACCGTCACCTCATAGCCTGTATTTCATTGTTGTATTTGCCTCATGTAACTACCACATGAGTCATGTTTATGAAAGTATTTTGATATGAAGCTTTAGACTGTTCCTAGGATACTGGTAAAACGCTGAAGTGTATAACCTCGTGGCTACATGAGGTCGGGTCTCCTTGTACTTCTTACCATTCTGTTCTTCCTGAGCTCTCGATCAGTCTTGTGATGTGTGATCCTAGTCTAACAAAACATGGCCGACTTGGAATGTAAATAGATGAGATTTGGCTAAACGTTTCACACCATAAGATACTTTGGTCTGTCTATCAATGAAGTTTTGTTAGTGTCCTTTGGTCCAGGGGCGTAACTACCGGGGTAGCAGCAGCAGCGGCTGCCACAGGGCCCGAGAGATTAGGGGGCCCGGCAACAGCTGCTACCGTTGCATTGTTTTTTGTTTTTAACAGGCCGCTATCTGCTGGAGTAACACAGGACTGTCTCCAACTATTAGAGCACAGAGATGGGAATTTATCAATCCTTATATACCTTGGGCTTGACATAGTCTTTATAACTCACTCCAGTTTTCTGATGTGAGTCATAATAAAATTCTGCGCCACTTCCTAACTGGCATAGATCTCCATCCTGGCACACAGGAGTGTTCCTGTTTTATGCCTCTGTCGTACCCTGCGCCTTTTCTAACATTTATTAAGACTGGTGTAAGAAATCTGCCCTAGTCAGAAAATTTGGTGGTCATGTTACAGAAATGAGGAGAAGACCAAAGACTGGGAATCGGGAGAAAAAACACCATAATAGTTGGAAATAAAAAAAAGGTATTGGGTAGGGTTGAGCAATCAGGATCGGAAAAGATCGGATCCCGATCGTCGATCGAGGAAATTTCACGATCGCGATCAGGTTCCGATCTCACCTCTAAAAAAAAAATAGATTGGGAATGGAATTTGGCCGTTGTTCTCTGTCTTCTCCACTGTCATTGCGCGACTCCGCCTCCCTAGGCTAGTGTTACATATGTTGGGAGAAGGCGGGGCTTGTTGTGGCTTAGGAGAGTGTGGGCGGGGAGATGTGAGTGATTCACTAGGGAGGCGGGGGCGCATACGGCGCTCTGCTGGCGTCTGAATGAGAGAGGAGAGAAACGGACAGAGAACAATGGCCGGAGCTCCAGGGAGCGGCGTACACATCGGGAGGGGAGGCGGCAGCGGTTCTGTGCAGATAACCCGACAGCAGGGGGACTAAGTAGCCGGCTTATTTTTTAATCACTACACAGCATGGAGTCCAAACATTGAAGCCTTCACTTTTTGGACTCCACGCTGTGTAGTGAATAGGATAGTTTTTGAAATCTGATCTTCAATCATTAAAAAAAATCCCATTGACTTTCATTAGGATCGGAATTGGGATTGGGTTCAGATGGAAAATGATCAGAAATCAGATTTTAAAAACGATCCTGAAATCTTAAGATCGGCTCAACCCTAGTATTGGGCATTTGGCAATTCTGGTAGGATTTTTCATGATGAATTGGAGAATGAAAGCATTGGAAGCCATTTTTTGGAATGAATGAATGAATGAATTGTAACTTTATTTATTTTTAATTCACACCACCTTTATTTATGGGCTGTGCCTAGTGTTACCATTCCAGAGACAATTGCCAAATGTTGCTGAAAAATAAAATAAAAACCTAATCCTTTTCAATAATTTCAGACAACCCCTTTAAACCGTTCCAAACTGTTGACTTTGTCGTCATAACAGACCCGCCTCGTCTTCACAGCCGGAGCTCATGTTTTATTTTCTTGCGAAATTTGACCTTTCTTTAATCAGGTCACATCACGGTCTATAAAACCAAAAAGGGTTATTTTTTTTCCTTCCTCCTCTTTGCTATCAATCAAGTCACAAAAATGTAATATTTAAGTGCAGCCGTTGGAGAATACGGAGCACATGGTGTGGTCCTTTCACTTTGCCTCATTTCACTTTCCTGTCTCTCTACTCCTCGGAGTAATGACTCACATGGCTTTATTCATTATTCCACTGGTCCACAGTATAATTCCAATTGGCTATATTCCCTCTTCTCCACTTCCCCTCTCTGCTATCTCTCACTTTCCTGGTGCCCTGATTCTGTAAGCTCTTGTTTCTATTGTTCCACAACTTTGGTCAGCTATATTGTGTCCTTATCTGCCCTTTGGTTAATTCTAGACATAGATTAAAGCCCTTAAAGGGGAATGATCAGATTGTTCAAGATGTCTGACGTGACGGTATCATGTTCTAGAACAGGAGGAGCTGAGCAGATTGATACATAGGTTCTACCATTAAAATCAATTTTTTTTTATCGGTCACACGTAGGAATAGCCTTAAGACAGGCTATTCTTCTCCTATCTTTAGATGTCTTTGCCGCGCCGCCGTTCCGTAGAAATCCCAGTTTTCATCAGTATGCAAATGAGTACTCTCGCAGCACTGGGGGAGGTCCCAAATGTTGCAAGAGAACTCTCCAGCGCCGCCTCCATCTTCTTCAGGATCGGCCTCCTCACGCGTCTTCTTCCGGCGCAGGCGGTCAAACTTCTAGGCCTCGAGCAGAGCCGACTGCGCATGCCCACAGGCCACAAGAAAGTGGCCTCTTACTTACTGGGTACCACAGACATGTGCAGTCGGCTCTGCCCGAGGCCTAGAAGTTTGACCATCTGCGCCAGAAGAAGACGCGTGAGGAGGTCGATCCTGAAGAAGATAGAGGCGGCGCTGGAGAGTCCTCTCGCAGCATTGGGGACGCCCCAGTGCTGCAAGAGAACTCATTTGCATACAAAAAAACAAACAAACAGGATTTCTACGGAACGGTGCCGTGGCAAAGACATCTAAAGATAGGAGAAGAATAGCCTTTCTTAAAGCTTATTCTTACGTGTGACTGACAAAAAATTCGATTTTAATGGTAGAATCCCTTTAAATCTCTGCTCATTCGGTTCTTAGGAGTCCAGTAGGCGGTCCTACACCGTTTCTGATAACTTTCTATGCATTCTTATGAAGAGAAAGCTGTTGGTGCTTGCTAGACTCCTAATCATAGAATAAGCAGGGATTTCAGTCAATAATAGGTTAAAGCTGTTTTATTATATTTTTTTCCTACAAAGCTATATCTCACTTTGCTTAGTTCCTCCTGCCTTGTGCTATGATGTCAGTAGGTTGCTCTGCATTTTCATGGTGACCTAAATTCCATCCTTTCCATCACATAAGGTGTTAGAGAAGATTTGACGCTGTGTTTTTGCCCGACATTGGGGCTCTTGGTTTGCTTTGGGTTGTGTCACTGGCACTATTAAAGCAATAGCTGGTTTAGATTTTATGTATTCTTCCCATATCAAGTCATGGCTGAGATGGGAATAACTAGACGCAAGTCCAGACCACCAGGGTGGGACTTCAGAATGTTCCGTAACTCCATAGAGGTGAATAGTTACAAAAACCAGCGTCGCTAAATGTGTTACGGCGTCTCCCAAGCTACCATTGGCGTTTCAGTAGAATCAGTAGAGCAGCGCCACTTGCGTTTTTGCTGCAATTTTTGTCATGGAGTTCAAACACTGGTGACTTCCCAGAATGCAATGTTGGATAACGTCTTAAGGTTTTATTAAACGGGACGATGTTACAGGCCATTATTGGGAACGAGTGCTCAAACAAGGGCTGCCCTAATAGTGCACCCAGTCAGTGGCCAGTGTAATAAGGGCTGTGCTGCCAGCAAAGGAAAGTATACGCTGGGGGAACCATCGCGATCCTTCATCCTGTGTCAGTGGATGTGATCGGGCCTGTGCAGAACAACCAATGAAAAACATGTTTTTTAGCCAATTGGTGCTTGTTAACAAAAATAAAATCTTTTTGTGTAATACCTACCTCAACGCTGGAACACTGGAATCCTATCGATGTCAACGACAAATGTATCCATTAGCCTCTGTTTACCTGAAAGAGGTCAAAGTTCACCTTATAGTCAAAATTGGGGAGTTTTGTCGGCTCACTTTGTTGTACAGTGTATACAAATACTTGTATACTTGTATATTTGTATTTTTTTGGATTTTGAATAAACAGTTGTTACATTTTTATATTTTCTATCTCTTATTCTTTCTTTGGTTATTATATATTTTGTTTTGTTTTTTGAGATAGGTTTCTATTTAGTGGCATTTTTTGTTTTTGGCTCTAATTAATAAAAACCATTTCTGTTCTCTTTCAGGACGTACATGGTGTTTCTGACTTTGTGTTGCAAGACTCCAGAAGCCGCCAATGTAGGGCAGGACTAATAAAGATTTTAATGAATACAATCACCTTGATGCCCAAAACTGGTAAGTGGTGGTGGTGACTATGGTGGTGATGGTGATGATGGTGGCTGGGGTGGTGGTGGTGGCTGGGGTGATGTATGTGCTGTGTTTTGACCTACACAGTCTAAGGAACAGGCTGCTTTTGTCTTAGGTGTGACTTCAGCAGCATTTGTATGGATGACATGGATCACTTGTAGAGAACAATATAGACTGTTATGGCAGAGAACGGCGTTCTGTTGCATACATAAGACAGTGCATGTTATTTCATGTGAACCTTTCACATTACAAAATGCATTCTGATATGTCTGTATCATTTTATAGTTCAGAAGGGGATGAGCAGATAAATTGGTTTTGTAGGAAAAGTTCCAACATAACTTTATGTGTGTAAACTTCTTGGGACCTTAGGAGTCCAGTGGGCAGTCTTAATTCATTCTCTTGCAGAGAAGACTATCAATAACTGAATAGGACCACCCACTGGACTCCTAAGTAGGGTTGAGCGATTGGGATCGGAAAAGATTGGATTGCGATCAGCGATCGAGTAAATGTCACGATTGCGCGGGATCAAGGTCAGAGGTTATCTCAAGATTGGCTCAACCCTATTCATATATATAACATTAATAGGGTTGAGCGATCGGGATCGGCTGGAAAATGATCGGAAATGGGATTTTAAAATCGATCCTGAAATCTAAAGATCGACTCAACCTTACTCCTAAGTCCAGAACAAGCAGAGATTTCCTTCAGTAAGCAACAAGAAACTGCAAAGTCTACTATACCTCAATCTGCTCACCTAACCTTGCCGATTGCGCTGTATTGTTATTATGACAGGTTCCCGTTACGATGTATTAAGCGATCATTTTTGGCGGAAATTGACTGGAGTGCCTTAGAGTTACCACTCATTGCTTGGGATCTCCAGCTCTCCTTGCTTTGCCTATATTATATAGTATATAGCTATACAACCTCTGTATCGACTATTTACCTTTTGGTCTCCATGTTCGGCACACTCCGTGACCTGTCGACTCTGTGCAGTTATATTTTCTTGGGTGACAATACGGAAAGGATTTCAGCCCCTTTTTGTTTTAGACTACATTGGCAACTCTATAATTTTGCCTTGCTTTGTGTGCATTTCATTCGGTGCCACCTTCGCGTACCTGCAGCTGTGCCCTGTTATTAGCTCTGAAAGGGTGTAATCTTGTAGGCCGCTTCTTTTCCTCGAAAGAATCCGAATTCCCTGTTGCCAGGAGCTTTTGAGGAGGAAGTGTTTTGTTATGTTGCCTGTCCTTGTGTTAGCGAGGGGAGATCTGACTTGTGAGTGTAGATTCTGTGTTTCCGTCATTGTTTCTTCTGTCTGCCGTATCATATTACTATCCTCATTATATTATTATCCTCATTTCTCATTTTTGCTCAGCAGTAGAAGGAGCTGCACAAAGGAAAACATTACTGTTGGCTATTGTAGCCATATCCAATCTTTCTCTGAAGTTAAATAGGTTTTCTGAGATTAGAAATAAGGTTGAGCAGCCAAACCAGACACAGTCTATGGACGAGTACAGCTCTTTTTCTGGACTTTTTTGAATACTATATAATCAGGGTTGAGCCGATCTTGAAATTTCAGGATTGTTTTTAAAATCCAATTTCCAATCATTTTCCTGCCAAACCCGATCCCAATTCTGATCCCAATGCAAGTCAATGAGATTTTTTTAATAATCAAAGATGGGATTTTAAAAACTATCCTGTTCACTACACAGCATGTAGTCTAAAAATTGAAACAATTTTTGGACTGTACGCTGTGTAGTGATTAAAATAAAAACCTGGTGTCCGCTTACCTGCACAGATCCGCTGCCGCTCCCAGTTCTTCCTGGTCTGTTCCGGTCTTGGTCTCTCCTTCACAGGCCTTCAGAGCGCCGCCACCTCCCTAGGCTAGTGTTAGAGATGATGGGGCGGGCTTGTTGTGGCTTAGGGGGGTGTGGGCGGGGAAACGTTTGCACTCACATCTCCCCTCCCAGTACCCGCCCATACTCCTAAGCCACAAGCCCTGCCTTCTCCCAGCATCTCTATAATGCTAGTCTAGGGGGCCGCAGGGTGCTCTGAAGGCATGTGAAGGAGAGATGACCGGACCAGAAGAGGGCAGCGGCAGCACTTCTGTGCAGTTAAGTTGAGCGAAGTTCCCGAGTAGACAGACAAGTCAGTGTACAGTAGTATCTATCTACTTGCGAACTTGCCTCGTCGTCCTCACAGCAGCGGAGCACACAGATTTACCGCAGCCTGCCACTCTTCTGCTTTGTCCCTATTTTACCGTATATTCAGCTGAGTATACGGCAAAACAGGGAGGAAGCAGAAGAGTGGCAGGCTGCGGTATATCCATAGGAATGAATGGACGCAGCTGCCACGCGGGGGGTTAAGCGTCCGGCCGCTTCCATTCATTCCTATGGGTGCTAAGCTTTTCCCACAATGATTGGCCAGTAGCCAAACATTGTGGGAAATAACCTCCGATGTCGATCCTGCCTGAAAAGATCGGGATCGGAATTCCGATCACGATCATGAAATTTACTTGATCGCCGATCGGAATCCGAACATTCCCGATCGCTCAACCCTATATATAACATATTTTAATACCTATAGTCTGGCCATCATGGAGGAGCGGTCCTTGCTCTGGAATCCCAGGAGAGCAGCTCTTGTCCTGGCGGATTTTAGCGGTCTGTTGTTACATTGTTTCCTCAGTGGTGCCCTCCAATCAGCAGCTTCTATTGGTCACTGCACTGGGCCCCATTACCTGGAGGGGCGCCATACTTCAGACCCTCTGCACAGCCGTGGCCAGGGCGCTATATGACCCCTTTAACCAGTGCTTGTTTGTTGGGCTCTCAGAGGTTTGCATTTCCACTGATGATAAAGTAATAGCATTTTCTAGTTCTACACTATTACTTTATGAGATGGCTTTACCCTTTTAATAGGTAAACAGGTGTTGCTTACCTTAAGGGGTTAAGCAATGATGTTGCTGATTAATGCGGATATATAAATAATATTATTGAGACGTCTGACATTGGAGGAGAAGATCCTCGTGCCGTAGACCTCAGGACCTAACTTTAGATGTGGCGTAACATTCCCTTCATGAGAATGTAAATGACTTCATGTCACTTGGGGACAGTGTGACTGCAGGAGATGTTTGGAGCAGGTTGGAATAAGTATTTACCAGGGCATGTGTCTGTCATTCTTGGTCCTTGGACTCCAATACATTTGGTATCTCCTTTGTTTCTAGTCGCTTATATTGTAGGTTTTATAGCATTTCACAGATTGTGTTACTGAGAAGTTACTGCAGTGGCTGATAGGAATCACACGCCGCCACGTAAGAGGATCACAGTATTGTATGCGACACGTGGGCACATGATAGCAGTGCCGAGCATGTCAGTAATGATTCCATTTACCTGTCCTGGAGAACCTGTCGCTACTCATAACTAAATAATTATATCCTCAAAAAACGTAACCATTCTGGAGAATCTTTTTATGGATTTTCTTTAATAATTCTGCCATGTTTCATTCCTCCTAGTATTGTATCCCGGGTATTAACATTCCCATTATTAAAGGGGCGAGTCCCTGCACAGTAAGACACCATGCACACTGCCTGGCCAGTGCAGGGACTCCTTCTAAGCAACACCCAGAAGTCAACTGACTCCTGAATTTCTAGAAGGAATAATGGAGGAACCGCATATCATCAATATCTAGAATTGCTATTTCACGGGGGAATACATTTATTTGCCAAATCAAAAATGTCAGAAGACAGGTCCTTCTTTATCTTCACTCCGAGGTTGACATATGCGGTGTCAGTTTATCATTCACACCGACAACACATGCAGTTGGACATATTGGATGAGATATATCTCTTTGTCCTTATGGGCCAAATAATCTGAGCACTTCAGCATCTTGGCACCTTATTATCGTAGTCAGGAGATTAACACCAAGCGCGTTCGCACAGTCATCCTCCCAACTCCGTATTCCAGCCTGCTATATAATGCATGTCTCCGGTTATATTATACAAAATATATATATATATATATATATATATATATATATATATATATATATATATATATATATATATGTGTTTGCTGAGAAGATAAGGATTCCGAGTTGCAGTATCCGGCGGTTTGATAATCTCTGATAATTACCAGAATATTTGGTTTACTCTTCCTCCTGGTTTGGCAGCAAACACGTTAAAATGCCTGCCTTACTCCTGCCCTATTTGTTTATCCACCCTAAAAAAAAAAAAATCCTGGTGCAGGAGCCCAGGGGTGCAGCTTCAGTCACTGGCTGTCTGCGACTGGCAAGGGTTGTGACAGCGTGTTCTTTCCTCAGGAAAATAATTCTGTCATAAGAACATTCCCCTAACGGGAACATTCTGTTTTTCTGCTGCTCTCTGTGTGTGCGTGTTTGTGTTCAGAACTCATGGCATATGCTTTGTAAGAAAGCAAGACGTACCAAGATTACTGATAGCAATTAGAAATGCAATAATGGCGTGCGCCTGCGCACAAAGACGCCGGAATCTATCTTATAGAACAGGTTTATAGCCTACGATGATATCAGTGGTGAGAAGAGGTATTGGATTGTATCCCCACAATGCATTAAGGAGGCATGTGATTTACAGCTTGCTTTTTGGCAGATCGTAGATCATCCATTTTTTTTTTTAGCCTGATTGTCTTCCTTTGGGGGAGAAATGTAAGTTTTCAGCAGTCGAAATTTCTTAGGATCACCCCACAAAAATCCAATGTTAAATCGATAGTAGAAAACGTTGGCTAGTCTTGGAGCAGTCCGACGTCTCCACCGCTTCCTGACCGAACCTTTTTGGACTCGACAAGTAGAAATGTGGTTTCATGTGCAATATTTTTCTTTTATTTTTAGATTTGACCTTTTATTGTTTTAAATTAAAAAAAAAAATACTAAATCGATTTGTCACATGTAGGGGCGATCGAGCAAATTTCACGATCGGGATCGGCTGGAAAATTATCGAAAATCGGATTTTGAAAATGATCCTGAAATCTCAAGATCGGCTCAACCCCAGTCACATGACATAGAATGATTATTATTTAGATTATACAGAGAACATCTGTAGTTCTTTTTAAGCGTATTGTCTCCAAGCCTTATCAGTCGTGACCCCATAGGGTAGCAAAGGGCTTTACAGACCTCAGGAGCCAAAGTTGAATGTTTTCGGGGTGTCATTATTGCACAGTAAATTATATCTGTGACCACGTCAGCAACCTGTATAGCTTATAAATTGTACACACTGGGGTAAGACTCCCCCGACCGTATTGAGCCAGTTGGGTGGTGTTACATAGGCTTCGGTACTAAAGCTCCATTCTAGAGCCCAGTAAGTAGGAGATGGGATGATGTTGGAGGAAAATGTTGCTGGGACTTCAAAATGTGGGGAATATTCTCTTAAATATTCATTTCTTCAGCAGCAGCATATTCCACAGCTTGTTATGGCTCACGTCCACTTCTATTAGGAGGTTTTCCAGGAGTTACCTATTGATGACCTGTGCTTGGAATGGTTCTGACCCCAGTACCCCACAGATCAGCTGTTTGATACAATGTCTCTTCACTAAATGCTGAGAACATCGCTGTTCGTGGTATAGTGGCTGTACCTGGTATTGCAGCTTAGCCCAATTCACTTGAATGGGACTGATCTGCAAGAAGGCCACGTGATGAATGAACATGATGTCACTGGCCTGTGACATGGAAGCAGCAGTCACCTGGGATCTATATGGGACTGACCCCTACTCATGACCTATCATAAGGATAACCCCTTTAAGGCCATGTGGACATTGGTGCTGGACGATCTCTTTAGAAAATGCCGTTGTAAGTTGCAGACAAAAAAGTGTGTTTGTTTCTGAAGTGTAGGAGAAAACCTGGGAAATATTTCCCCTTGGTAGTTTATCTTGTTGGCATACTGTAAGTCTATCAGCTGGCAATCTCTTCTATAAAGAAATATTATTTATAGGATCATTGTATCAAATTATTAAAATATGATGATGTGATGTGCTGGAATGATAACATTGCCTTATGGGAATGGGGGTTGTGTACTTGTCATATACGGCATCGAGTGTCTTATGACTATATGAAGAAGCTTCAGCAGCCGAGCACCCGCTGAACCTGATTATTGGCCATACACGCGGTTCTCCATACATTGTTAGTCGCTTTTATATTGTATTCTATATTGTATCTGTTCTATATTGTAACTATTCTATATTGTATCTATTCTATATTGTATCTATTCTATCACTGACTTAACCAGCATGTTTCCAGACCTGGTGAAAGTGGTTTGTACATTTTTTTGTGCTCTTTTCAGTTTTAATCTTCTCATTTGTTAAACCAGGGAAATAAACCTAGAAAATGAGTATTGTGGTATAAATGAGATAAATGCGGAAACTCTGATCTGCTTGGCTGGGTGCTGAACTGGCCCCTGGTTTGTACAGGTTAAAGGCATTCAATAAACGCTCCCCCCACCTTCCCCAGCACCTAAGCCATTGGTATTCATGAAGTGTTGCACGTTTCCTTGTAATGGCCTCTCCTGCAGACAATTATTATTGTGTTATCCTTACGGTTTTATTTTTATTGGTATTTGGTTCACATGCAGCTTTGTCTGTGTATGTAGCGCTTGTTCAGCATGCAAATGCCGCCAGGATCAATGCACAGGAATGAAATCAATCGAGGAACCACTGGCACATGGAAAAGTGGGGGTGGGAGACTTAACCCCTAGGATATGGAAAAAAAAAAAACTTCTGGAAGTAGAACAACATTTGGTTAGGTGCGGATGTCTGGGTTAGTCTAACTTCACAGACACTGATATTGTGATGGCTTGTAAGTAATACCAGGATTGTTGTGTATTTTTTGTGCTATTTTTTTATGCAGTAATTTTGGAGGAAAAATAGGTTTGCAAAAAAAAAAAGCTAAGGAAAAATAATTCTTGACTTGAGGAAGTTTGCTATAGGGTCGGGTAATTCTTGTCTGATGCTGGAATTTGGCTGACATATTTTTACGTTTTTGCACAGCATTGTTGAGCTGGCAACAGACAGATTGTCTTCCTTACATTAGAGCTACATGGCCAAGTCGTATGATGACACCAGTGGTGCCGGAGTGCTGACGTCTTGTCACAAAAAAGATAAATCCAGCAGTGCTCGATGTTTTTACAACTAGAAGTTGCGGCGCCCTTGGGGTCCCAGTGTGACTCCATTCACTTACATTAGTCAAGGAGTCTTAGGGTGACATGGCGATCTTTGGTTGCGGCCAATATTGTTATGCAGCCCTGGCCTTGTTGTGACAGGACTTG
Source organism: Leptodactylus fuscus (assembly GCF_031893055.1). Lineage (NCBI taxonomy): Eukaryota > Metazoa > Chordata > Amphibia > Anura > Leptodactylidae > Leptodactylus > Leptodactylus fuscus. The sequence continues at coordinate 37,564,759 of NC_134274.1, forward strand.
TTGCTGTCTTCTGAGGAACCCCCCGGTCAGATGTCAAGGAAACCCCAGGATCCCTGTAATCCCTGGTTTAAAGACTCACGTTCTCGGAGTCCGCTCTGAAGTGGTCACCTGCTTTATGTTAGACAATGTTCTTTCCTGATAAGTTTGTGGTATGTCAGGTGCAAATTGCTCCTGTTCATCTGATTGAGGCTTGTAGTGGTCCATGTGCTTGCAGCCAGAACAACCCCATTGACATGAATGAAACTGATGTTCAGTCTCAGAAATTTCTACAGCAGAATCTGCCATGTATGAAGGTGTCCTTACACTTCTCCTTCAAGGAGAACATGATTTCTATATTGTGCACTTGGTGTTGTTGAGAGGTGTGGGATATGTTACTTATTTCTCATGCTTGTGTTCAGATTGTTTTGGCTTTTTAGATTGAATGTTATGGGACAACATTATAGTTTGGGGACGGGTATGGCGTAACTTTGAGAAACCCTTTAACAATAGAGAAGAATAAAAAAATAATCTCTAGCACTCGATGGGTTACAGATCATTGGTTGCTATGCAATCATTTGTGTTTTCAGATATATATATATATATATATATATATATATATATATATATATTATTATTATTATATCGATACTTAATATCTCATCTACTTTTGCAGTTCCCTTTACGATCTGAGTTAAAGTGATCTTGTCACATTGAGATTGCGGTCCAGTCTGCAGCCAGGACATTATAGCACCGGAGGAGATTTATGTGGGCAGTGGGTGATGTGACCGTCTTTCCTTTGTGAGCTGTCAATCATTGAGTAGCTCCGCCCACTGGACTCCTAACTCAGAATCAGCTATTTGATGATAGAACTATGTATCGGTCATGAGTCTTCTTCTCTCCTCCTGTTCTATAGCATTCTGCTTACATTTTATGTGAGTGGTTCCTGTTAACTACCAAAGGTGCTAAGTCGGAGAGTGGCACAGACTGTACAACGTATTGTGCAGGATAAGGGACTGGTCCTCCTCTTGTCTATTGCTTGTCTTATGGTTTTATAACATTTAATATATAATGAATAGATCCTCTATGATTGACATTCATACAAGCAGTGCTAAAATCTACAATATGATTTCCTACCAGGTCCTTTCCCTTTTTTTGGGGTCAGACTGAGAACACTGTGCACATTACAGTGAATAGATGGTGCATTGGACCACTGATGTGTACAGTGTCTTTCTATCCGTTTTCTTATGCCTTTTGCAGTGAAAAAAGCTACATCTGATAGCGCCTGCAAAATGACACTAGATATTAAATTTTTCTTTTTATGGCAGATTATGGAAAACTGGAAAAATAACAATCCCTCTAGCCCCTAGAAAACCCTGTTTAAATGCAAAACATATGTTAGTAGATTCTGGTTATCTGGTGAAGGGTTTGTCAGCAGCGGCTCTATCTCAGGCAGAGCTTGTGAGGGTTTGTGTGAGTGATAGCGGCACATTTACATGCAGGCTGCTGTAATAATGTCCTAGCAAGGCCTGCCGGCCGACATCAGAGCCCTTATTAGTCATTAGAAGCCACGCTATCTCTCTATATACAATACACATACAATACACAGACCAATCCTGACATTAAATGCACACGTCTGAGGTTGTGTAGGTCCCCTTCATGTCTGCCCTATCAAGGTATGGACTAAACAAGACCTTGGAAGATGTCCAGTTTTTAACTCTCAGCAATCTCTGCATTTGGACTAGACAGGCTCGCCTTCACTCCTCATGCACAGCAATACATTTTGGGCACCCATGAATGTCCTGGTTGGGGTTGGGATTGCGATGGATGGATGGATGGATGGATGGATAGATGGATGGATGGATAGATAGGTTTGGCTTACCAATTCCACAACACTCTTTGTTTTCCCACCCTCTAATTTCTTTGTAGATGATTTATGTATAATAATGTTATAATGTCATATACCGTATATACTCGAGTATAAGCCGAATTTTTAAGCACAGTTTTCGTGCTGAAAAAGCCCCCCTCGGCTTATACTCGAGTCAAGCAAAAAAATAAATAATTAAAGTTCTAAATCCCTCCTTTCCCTAGAATACATATAAAAGTAGAAAATGACTGTGACACACTTACACATTAGGTATCCCTGTGTTTGAAAGTGCCCGGTCTACTGAATATAGGGGATCTGCAGTGCTCCTGTTCCGTTGGGAAGGGATTAATAGGAGCACTGCAGATTCCCTATATTCAGCCAGGCTGAACTCCACGTGGGGGAAAAAAAAACTCAGGGAAGGGGCAGACAAACAACTAAAACACCCCCTCCCCTTACCCATCACCCAGCAACTCCGACCATTTTAATTTTTGAAATTTTCCAGTAGCTGCTGCATTTCCCCTCCTCGGCTTATACTCAAGTCAATAAGTTTTCCCAGTTTTTTGTGGTAAAATTAGGGGGATCGGCTTATACTCGAGTATATACAGTATTTATTTTTAATCTGACGGCAGAGCCCTGTTAGTTGTTGGTAATCTCTGCATACCAGGACACCCCCCCCCCCCCCAAAAAAAAAAAAAAAAAAAAAGTTTTCTGTATTAAAATGTCCGGGCCTTCTAATCCAGCATCACAAAATTCTTTTGTTTAAATGGGCACGAACCCACTCCAATATCCTGCGGAAAGGACTGTTTTACCAGCAAAATGGAATCCAACTCCATATTAATGCACCTACCTCCCAACTTTCATAGAACAGAAAGAGGGATGAAATTTAGGGTAAATGTACCTCCACCCACTTCTACATTGAGTCCATTCATTCTCTTCTACTTTTCTTTGTGTCCCCACACAGTATAAGGCTCCTACAGTCACCCTAACATTATATGACCCCCACAGTATAATGTTCCCCTCCAATTTCCGCAAAATTTGAAGACCCTCTCTTTGTGTCTCAGTTTAAACTGGGTGCAAATACAGGAGTGCGGGCAGTTTAAACTGGGGCAGTTGGAGGGCGACACTAAACAATGGGGGTAATTGGAGGGGGACAATAAATGAATGGCAGCTGGAGTGGGACGTCTGCCTCTAGTTGGCCTCAGTTTAATGTCACCCTCCAGCTACCCCTACGGTATAATGCCCCCCCTACATCTGCTTTCAGTTTCATGTCCCCCTGTGTCTACCCTCAGTTTCATGCCCCCCCCTTCATCAGCCTCTAGTTTAATGTGCCCCCTTCGTTTGCCCTCAGTTTCATGATAGCTCCTGCTTCATTCATTATTGAAGTCAACTCTGGGACGTCCTCCTGAATCCAGGACATACCTCCTGCCGACCAGGACTGCAGGACACGACCCATAATCTGGGACTGTCCCACAGAGTCCGGGACGGTTGGGAGGTATGTCAATGCCCATGGTTTTTAGAAGTATGTCATATGTCCACATCATTTTGGCCACGTAGTGTGTTTGTGTGTGTTTGTGTATAACTAACTAATTTTATTTACCTAGCACTACCATATTTTGCCATACTTTACAAATCCTAGCATTCACAAACTACAGACAAACTGAGATGTTACAGATTAATAAATCAATCCTCTCAATAAGAGCGAGAGCTCTGGTCTCAAGAGCTTACAATCTATGAGATTTGTGTATAAAACGTGTATTTATTTGTGTGTAAGAGACACTAGACATTAATCTTGAGCTGGTAGTGGGGGCTTTGCAAAAAAATTTGTGGGACATATCCTGTTCTGTCTGTGTAACTTCCCTTTTGTGCTTCTGCCTCCCCCTTCCCTCCTGTGTCTCTCTCCCTCCCCCTTTGTAGAAATATGTCAAGTCTGGAAAGAGTTCATTTCAAAGGTTTTTTTTCTTTTTAGCAGAGCATGGGGAAGTTGGCTGCATTTGTAATGTATATCGTTCTCATAAGTCAGCTAATAAATTACAGGGGGAGCGAGAGGTGCTGGAGGGAGACTCCTCGCTTACTCACTGTGTCACTATTCCTGGCTCTTACGGGTTTGCCAGCGAAAAGTCAGAGCTTGTTAAAGTGGTTACAACTCTTAAGGGCCCAAAGAGTCTGTTTTGTGGGACTTAAGTTAAGGATGTTTCCTGTTCTGCCCCCCTCACCTTCAGATTCCCTCCTCCCTAAGCCCCTGACTGCACTTTGAATTGGCGCATTCTCTGACCTCTCCCTGGTGTATATTCGGTTTCTGTGCAGGCTTTGTGGTACAGCTGAATCTGTGAACAGTTAGATGTCCATATTGTGCTTAGACGTAAAGTAGAATTATGGCGCATAAATAATATTTGTAAACTTTATGACTTGTGTGTATTTGTTTAGGGTGCATTTGAGCTATTCTATCTATTGGTTCAGACTAGACTAGTATGAGTGTATAGGTGCGCATAGCTTTTTGCCATATCCCATATACAAACGTGCTTGGTTTGGCCGAGCTTGTGTATGTTCTGAATGGTTTGCCACACATAGCAGCTTGTGTCCCCCAAAACTCAAAGGATCTAGCATTAAAAAGAAGGAAGAGGACATTCCTGAAGAAGATGGAGGTGTCGCTAGAGAGTTCTTTTGCAGCATTGGGGACGCCCCCAGTGCTGCGAGAACTCATTTGCATACCGACAAAAAACGGGATTTATACCGAACAGCGCTACGGAGAAGAATAGCCTTTCTTAAGGCTATTTCTACATGTCAACGAGAAAATGAATTGATTTTATTGGTAGAATCTCTTTAAAATTGAACAGCCCAGTCCTTTCCCAGCATCTTCTGTTGGGGAAGAGACCATTAAACTCATAAGATGGCTGCCAGTAAAATAGGGTGTTCGGACAGCCTGCTTTAATGTGCATGGGGTCTTAAACTAGGTATCTATTTTTGATGTTTGTTGTTTGGAAGCCATGGAGCGTGATGTTGCCATCATGCATATTTTTCCCATAATCCCCCAGTGGAACGAAAAAGGCTTGTAAGTCTCCATATGCCTGTAAAGTTGTTCACTCCCTAAGGAGTGTTGTTATCCCCTGATCATGAGTGACAAATGTACATCTGGGAATGAAAGCTGGTGGTGATTTTAAGACCTGGTGACTAGGGTTGAGCGATGGGGATCGGATCCTGATCGGCGATCGAGTAAATTTCACGATCGCAATCAGGTTCCGATCCCACCTTTAAAAAAAAAAAAAAAAAAAAGATCAGGAACGGAATTCCGATCTCGATCGCTCAACTTACCTGCACGGATCCGCTACTGCTCCTCGTTCTCGGTCCGGTCCTCTCTCATTCACATGCTTTGAGCGCCGTGCACGCCCCCGCCTCCCAGGCTAGTGTTACAGACCTAGGAAGAAGGCGGGGCTTGTGGCTTAGGAGAGTGTGGACGGGTACTGGGAGGGGAGACGTGATTGATGCACTCATGTCTCCCCGCCCACACTCTTAAGCCACAACAAGCCCCACCTACTTCCAGTTTCAGTAACACTAGCCTGGGAGGTGGGGGCAAACACGGCGCTCTGAAAGCATGTGAATGAGAGAGAACGGGACCGAGAAGAACGGGGAGCGGCAGCGGATCTGTGCAGATAAGCGGACAACAGGGGGGGGACTAAGTAGCCTGTGGATTTTTTAATCACTACACAGCGTGGAGTCCAAAAATTGAAGCATTCAATTTTTGGAATCCACGCTGTGTAGTGAATAGGATTGTTTTTAAAATCCGATCTTTGATCATTAAAAAATCCCATTGACTTGCACTAGGATCGGAATTGGGATCGTCCAGTAATGCAGGTCATTGTCATGGTTAAATGGTCGCGGATTGCAGACTCTACACAGATGTTTTGGCTACTAGACCGTTTAGATATTAGCCAGATTATTGGTTTCTTGCATTGGAGAACAGGCGCTTTTTGCTTGAACTGACCCCTTATTGGTGTTAGCAAAGTCCTGTCCTGCCGTAGTGGTGCATCAAAATAGGCCGAAACACCAGCCGCGTGTTTTACATTTCCCTTCGTTATCCATTAATATAAGTATTTAATAAGGTAATAGGACCTGAGTTTAATGAGTTAAGGTGAGGCGTTGTAAATGTCGTGCTACCTTGTGAGCTGCTTGTGCCCAAGACACACATGCGTACACGCCAACACGTACACACATAAATATATGTTTGATACAAGAGCTAATTGTGTGTGTAAATGTTCCAGGACGCCGCTGATGTAATTTTCAGCACATTAAATACAAGAATTGTACCACCACGGTGTGAGAACAAGTTTCCAGTGCAAAACTGCACTGCCAATTAGCACTGTGTAAATATGTACATAGAGCGCAGGAGCCTCCTGATCCAAAGCTGGCATCTAAGTGTGTGTATGTACAGCTTAACCCTTCTCTCTCCATGGCCAGTGCACAACGCCTTGGCAATATGGCTGATCTCTAGCAGTGTGATATGGCACCTTATAGGAGCATTGTTATGGTCTGTGTTGTATTATATAAGTCGATTCCTGGAAAGAGTAACCCCTTTCAGGTGATGGTGGAAACTTGATCACCATGCTGGAAATGATGTATAACAGGGGTAGGGAACCTACGGGTCTCCAGCTGTTGCAAAACTACAACTCCCAGCATGCATACTGTTCTTGAAACTTCCATGGAAGTGAATGGAGCATGTTGGGAGTTGTAGTGTCACAGCAGCTGGAGATCTGAAGGTTCCCTATCCCTGGTCTATAAGGTACAGCTCTATACACAAATGGAAAGCTGAACCAACAAGGATTTGCTTTTCAAGCAATAATGTAGTATGATATGGACTGATGTCCCAGCAGGCATTCTGTTTTAATCTTCTCCCACCTTTGGGGTCACACTGTGACTCCATTCCCTAGTGGTAGTGAAGAGGTCACAGGGCTACATAATGGGAGCCACAACTAAAGTCACTGGGCATCCTTAGCCATAGAGTGGCGTCCACAAGTAGGTAGGCCTCTGCTTTCTCTGCCCAGAGTCCAGCAGACTGACACCTAAGTAAATCGGAATCTTTTTCCGTGAGCTAGTCTTTCTGTTACAGAGTATCTTTACAAAGACTAATACAAGTGACTGGGAAGTCTGGTTGTAGCAGCGGCGGAGGTTGTCAGACAGAGGAGGTGTCAGGTTACTGCCAGGTGTGTGAATCTGTTAGTCAGGTACATTCCTGCTTGATGGAATGCGGCCTTTGTTAGGGGCCAAGTAAGCCAGCCGGGGCAATAAGAGCACGCAAGACTCCTCAGGTGCATTGTCTGCAAATGTGCACCTTGGGAAGACTTGAAGCCTGCTTTCCGTGCACTACTTTTTTTTTTTTTTCCGCTGAATATGGGCTGTTTCCACAAGAATGTGAAGTGTAGCATTAACATAAAATAGAACATATAGCCAATGTTACCTGTACGTTGTGACTATAGATTGAGTCCTATTGCTTAACCGTCTCCTTATTCTCTTATTATTGTATAACATGGGCTCTGCTTAGAAGCGGCAGTCTCAGATTACTGCACTATTCTTAGTAGGTGGAGGGTCGCGAATAGATTTACTGGAGAGTTGTCTGACTTGTGTATTGCTCCTCCGAAGACAAGTAGTGGGAGAAGTCCTCACCATTGCCTTGTGCATTGCAGACTGTGAAGCATGTACTAAAGTTTCTTTCCTATTTTTTTTTTTTTTATGTAGATAGTGAGCCCCATATAGGGATCACAACGTACATTTTTTTTCCTATCAGTATGTCTTTATAGAATGGGAGGAAATCCACGCAAACACAGGGAGAACATACAAACTCCTTGCAGTTCCTGGCAGGATTTGAACCCAGGACTCCAGCGCTGTAAGGCTGCAGTGCTAACCACTGAGCCACCGTGTTGCCCCATTTCTTTCCTATTTTTCTGATGGCACACCATGGGGGGAGATGTATCATTAGGGAGATTTTTTTGGTTCAAAACAGACCTAATAAAAAAAAATCTGCTGTACCATAATTGGCACCAAATTGATCTATTTGGCCCACCCATATGATGAATAGCTCTGTCCTGAGATATATATATATATATATAATTTGGTAATGTCAGTTAGACAAACTAACCACCCCCACTTTACCACCTAGGGGTGTACAATGGTGCACATAATCCTAATACCAAACCCACCATTTTGTAGTCGTATTTTTTTTTCTTTTTTTACTACCTAATAAATGTCCCCAATTAATCGTACTCACTATATACTCTCTTGCTATTTCACTATACATCTTTCATAGACAACAGCCGCACAGTGCCACATAGTGGCATAAATCTATAGAAATATATATATGTGCCTGTATAAAGTGTATATGTATGACTATAGAGCTAAATGTTATTTCAGAGTGCAAACAATTTCATGGTGCTGTACCTATGAAGAGCCCGGTTACTGGAGGAGGCGGAGGTTTGCTTTCAGGTTGCATATCAAACCTGATGTGTTAGGGGTAACGAGTTCCAAAATATGGGGGATGCACAGGAGAAACCGTGATGACGATTGTGCAAGGAGCGGGTGGAGCAAAAACGAATGTTTTAAGAAGATTAGAAACTACATGTGGAGTCGTATCTGTGGATGACATCAGAGAGGGATGTGGTAACCATTTACACAACTGTTGTAATGAGGTCTGCAAGACGGAGATGGTCCAGGTTTAGGCTTCATTTTAATGGAATTTGCAAGAATCCTATGCAACTCTTCATTGAGTTATAGCTAGCCACCTTCTAATACAGGGGTAGGGAACCTTTGACTCCAGCTGCTGTGAAACTACAACTCCCAGCATGCTCCATTCACTTCCATGGGAGATCCAAGAACAGCAGAGCAAGTATTCATGCTGGGAGTTGTAGTTTTGCAACAGCTGGAGAGTCAAGGTTCCCTACCCCTGTACTAATATAATCCCTGAGATGGGAGATTGCCCAGTAACATTTAGGGAAAGGGTAGACCCATCTATGTGGGGTTTTCCATTAGCAGTACCCGAGTTGCTGCGGTTTTGCACTTCAGGTCAGTTTTCACTGTAGATAATTTTTCCCCCAGACTGTAGAGGAGATGTGTTAGGATGTCGTTCACTCTGCTGCCTCTTATAATGCAGTTTATATGTCCCAAGAGGGTAAACCCTTAATAGTAATAAGTAGTGTGCGCCCCGGTATCTAACAGCAAGCTATGTCTTTCTCTGGGTTATGAACGGGGCCAGAAGTTTGTTAGTTTAGCTGTGTCCATGAAGTCTATTTATCTAAATCTACGCATAGGATTTTAATCTGGGTCATGATGAGACCGGGTGAGGCTAAGTAAGTTGACGCTGGCACTTTTCTGGACATGCCTCTTTAAAAGTGGGTTGCTAACAGGGTGACAGGCTCCATTTAAGAAGCGGGTGAAAGGGTTGCAGCTGGCTTTTTCTCTAAAGACGTCTAGAGCGAAGGGAGGGTGTTTTGAGGGGGACAGCGCTGTAAAATGCAGGTGCCACACAATGGGGCGGCTGAGGAGCATTGTGGCATGTCCATGCTCACCAGAAATCTCCATCTGTCAGTGCACAGAAAACTCGCCGTCTAATGGGCAACAAATCATCTCTCAACGCAGTCTTGCCTCCGCTGACCGTGTATAGAAAAGAAAAAAAAAATCCCAACACATCAGAAACTCTTATTTTCCTTCTGAGATTGTTAGTGGAGAGATCACCATTGCACAAGGAGTGAAAGCTGAAACTGCTCCAACTCCCTCCTTATTCTCCCCTGTCCCCACCTCGGCGTGCCACATCCCCACAGATGGCCCCATTGCAGCTGCGCTAATCCCCATATAAAAACAAAGCCTTTGGGGTCCTTCACAAGGTTTTCTGAAATCTTTTTTTTCCCTTCTTGGAATAATGTGAACATAACAAGAACATCGGTGTGGTTCCTATATGGCCCTGGCACCGTCTGTTACTCCCAGCGAATGACTGTTACGAGCAAAAAGTTAACTGTTACCGAGGAGAAACTTTTTGTAGTCGGCTAAAAGGGTCAGAAAGTAAAATCCGTGAGCTCTTTTATGTAAGAGGTAAAGAAATGCACTGCTAAGCGTCGCGTTGTAGCAGACTCATGTTTATGGACTGTGTCATTGCAGAGTAATGGCACGGTGTGCAAGGAAACCCGTACATTTAGGAAACCATACAGCTGGCCATGTCGTACAGGCAGTCCTATCTGCAGACAGTATGTTCTAGGACCTATTCATTTATAGTATTGTAGAGAAGTTTTTATTTTACTGATCGGAGTCTCTGCTTCTGGGTTAGGAGTCCAGTGATGGTCCTCACAAGTGATTGACGGGTATCTCTGTATGCACCGTCATAGTGGGAAGGCTCTTCGTCACTAAGTAGGTCCGCCAGCTGTACTTCTACAAGATAGCGAATGAATGAGGTACTGTAATGGTCAGCAGCTTGTGGATCCACCGTCCTACCCAACTGGCGACTCCCAAAGGCGTTGTCTACGTATCCTCCCACGTTGCAGGAAGACTTCCAGGTCACTACCTCTTGGAGTGATCTTGGTTTAGATGGGAGTTGGACAAAGGCCAGAGAGACAACAGTGTCTAGTTTGTCTGCAGGTGGATACTGCTCCGAGTTGTAGACAGTAGGGGTTCAGTCGTCTCAAGCCAGTCCAGTGCGGTAACAGGAATTGGGCAGATCAGAATGAACAGGAAAGAGCCCAAAGGTTTATACACTGGAAACCAGTCAGTATGCCTGACAAGCCAGCAGATACCATTGAAGGGACAAGTTAAGCAGTGAAGTTATATGGGTGGGTAATGTTTGCCTATGTGTGCTGGCCCTTTAAGAATCTGCAAGGAAGCACATGTAGGAGCTAGGAGGGAAGCGGGACAAGCAGGAGAGGAGATTGTCAATGCAGAACATTGGTCCCATCAGGACGGATGGCATGACAGTGGCCATAGAACTCCAGTGGTCTCAGGAAAGTGCAGAACTTGGTGGCAGAGACAGGAGGAGTCGTGTCTGCACCAGCATTACAGATGCTTAATCTCAAAACTATACATCAGTCTGCTCAACTCCCCGTGCTCTATAACACACTGCCCAAAGATCAAACCCATCGTTTTGGCCACGCTTTCCACTTTCTTCATGTGTTTTTCTGTGTGGCTGTTCCTACATTACCATTATATATATATATATATATATATATATATATATATATATATATATATATATATATATATATATATATATATTAAAATTTTATTTTATTTTTTATTTATTTTATTTATTTTTATTTATTTTATTTTTTTTCTGATGTTGAGCACCTTTGGCGTTCCAGCTGCTGCAAAACTACAACACCCAATATGCTCAATTCACTTCTATGAGCGTTCCAAGGACGGTAAAGCAGCTCTTGCTTACTGGGAGTTGTAGTTTCTCAACAGCTAGAGTACTGCAGGTTGCTGAACCCAGAAGTAGAGGATTGGAATGGAGAGTCTGTAATCTGTAGAAGTTATGGGGCATAACTTTGGGCTGGCCTTAGCTCTGGAATACCATGGCACTGGAGATGAGCGAGTAGTATTCGATTGAATACCTCCCCACCATAGGTATTCGTGTAAGCAGCTGAACACCAAGGCATTAAGCACATCGAATATTCAATGCATTTAACCCCTTGGTGTTCGGCCACTTACACGAATACCTATGGCGGGGAGGTATTTGGTTGAATACTACTCGCTCATCCATTCAGATATCACCAAGGTTAATACTATAAGATATGAGGCTTTATATAAAGCATATCCTTCATCTGCTGAATCACTTGTCACTTTTCTGTGCATTAAAAAAAAAGCTAAGAATGCTGGAAAAAGTTACCCTAAACTACAGGATTTGTGATATTTCACAGCTCTATAACCTTTGTATCCAACATGTAATTTACTAAGAATTTACTAAAAGCAGCAAAGTCTGTCAACCAGTTTGTCCTTTATTACATTTCCCACAGTGCCACTCAGCTATGCAAGACTCCTCATTGTGAGATCATCCAAGTTGTGCAGGGTCTTTCAGGAGGCAGGTGGTTGGGATGGCGGTCATGTTGTCTGGGGTGCTGCTTTCACATAAAGATAACTTGTGTAGCAGTTGTATATAGATTTGTTTGTATAATGTAAATGCAATATGTAATGCAGTGGTTAGCGATAGGTGTATTCTGAGCAAACGTCTCCCAGGGCGCATCTAACTGCACGTTTATAATCTCTACTTTTTAGGGTTCACATGATTTACAAAGACAGGGCAGAAAGACGAGGACTGCTCTCCCCTAATTTGTAAGTTCACTTGATGTTTTTATTCCTTCTAATGATGTAATAATAATATTCTTTGATTCAAGAACTTCAGTTCTCTCTGCCCTTTGAATAAACCTATAGTTTTAATGGACTGTACTTTAGTGTACGCTACAAAGATGGCACATGCCATGTACAGATTTGCCTTGGATTTTACCCACTTATTACAAATATCAGTAACATTGACTTAAATCCATGCATTTTTGTTATTGTGAGGTTTTGTAAAACATCACTCCTTCGTGTTGCAATTTGCTGCCTTGAAGAAGTCCGTCATTTCTGAATATGCAGTTATTAATAGTTTTCATAATGTTACAGGCTATGGACTTTTTTTTTTCCGTTTATTCATGTTTCCTAAATGCAAAATGAAGAAGATCTTGATATCTCCAGCAAAAACTACCTACCACTTTGTAGTTGTTGAGCCTGTATAACGCCTTCACGTAGATGGCTGTCCTGCTGTTTCAGCTTTCTGCTATTTTTAGCTGTGAAAATGGACTGTAGATTGGAGATTGGTGAATGATATTATCATCCGAGCCTTTTAGGTATGAAAGATCACACAATGAAGTTTGCAGGCGAAGGAGCGTCAGTCATGTATCAGGCCTATTAGTGTAAAGAGAGGGCCATCAGCAGTCTTCTTCGTCACGTTTGTTTAGCGGACGTGAACGCACCCTTACAGCTGTGAACGTGTCCTGGTTTTTCTTCTTGTCCAGCCAGTCATTTGAGTTCTTCAGTCACATTTTCCCCTTCCTCTGACAATTCTTTGCTTCCGCGACATGCTTCAGTTTAAACAGATCAATGCGGCTGCAGTTTTCTTGTCATAATGAACAGTTTTGCAGACAAAGACCATTGATTTTTTTTTTCCTACTTTACTCATAGCTCTGAGTATCCGTAATAAAGAAAATGGAGACATTCTGAGCTCCATAGGTTCTATCTATCTATCTATCTATCTATCTATCTATCTATCTATCTATCTATCTGTCTGTCTGTCTGTCTGTCTGTCTGTCTGTCTGTCTGTCTGTCTGTCTGTCTGTCTGTCTGTCCGTCTATTGCTACATTGTACAGATAAGCAAAGTTGGTTAATCTGTGAGTATTGTGTTGTTTTTAATGGAGCATTTCAATTGCAGCCTAAAATTCATGTTGTTCAACTTTTGCTAGGTAAGGCAAATTTTAAAGTGGAGGGTAGGGAATTGCTAAGGGCCCCATTTTCTAGAAGGCCCAAGGCAAATCACAGTGTGAAAAGCAATAGGACACCAAAGAATTGTATGGTTATTAGATCACAGCCATACCGTCCTCTGTACCTCCTCCCGCGCACTGATAGGTAAACGTAGTTGGGAGCGACTTTACTTGTTGCACATGCATGGCCCCATTTTCGATAAAACCTGCCTTGTTGTTACATGCCGTTTTTTGTATAAGTAGTGTCTGCAAAGTCAATTGCCACCATTTTATTTTCTAATGAATACCATGAGTCCTTGGTAAGACTCTGCATATGAGAGACCCCTAGAATTGTATCCTTGCTGTGATACTTATGTGTAGTAGGTTCATACAGCCACTGTTAGGTCATGTTATTTCAGTAAATTTCTTTTTTTTTTTCTAAATGTAGATTGTGAGCCCCACATAGAGCTCACAATGTACATTTTTTCCCTATCAGTATGTCTTTGGAAATCCATGCGAACACGGGGAGAACATACAAACTCCTTGCAGATGGTTTTCTGCCCTTGGCGGGATTTGAACACCAGGACTCCAGCGCTGCAAGGCTGCAGTGCTAACCACTGAGCCACCGTGTGGCCCCTATTATTTCAGTATATTTTGTGGCAGATCCCTGAACTTTTTATAGAAATATACAACGTCTGAAAATACAGCCGTGTGAATGTGCCTTAGCCCCGTCCAGGGTAATGCAGCCAGTATACAGCGGTGTCCTTTCTTACCTGTTCCACTGTTAAATGGCCAGCTTTCAAAAAATAAATTCTTACTTACAATGTGTTTACTTTTTTTTCAAAGCTGGTCAACTTGTGCCATTCATCTTGGCATATCGCAAAACCGTCAAACGGGCAAGGAAGGACACCTATATGTATGTGAATCCTAGCGCTGAAGGAGTAGTGATTGGAAGTCTGCCAGCAGACAGTGCTACATAGGTGAAGAGCAGAGTGGATTAAACCTATCTCCGTTGATGGTCATACTACTTGCATGACAGAGGAAAGCAGGTCTTAAACCCCCTTTTAATCACAAGTGTCATGGAGGTGGTCCCTTCCTGTGCAGTGTCCTGCCCTGAACACGTCAACAACCAACCAAGAGATCGCTAGGGCCCTAAACCTAGATGGGAGGATTGAGGTTTGTAAATGCAGATTCCAGGGCACTGCACAGGAAGGGACCACGCCACTTCACCAGGAGAATTAAAACTTGTTGTCCCCGGTCAACCAAGTCATGTTTAAGCTGCTTTGCCCCTCTGTTAGCAGTTCTGAGGGGCTTTACAACTTTGACAATCTCCTGGTTGAGGAAAGATTGCTAAACTGAGCGTTTGCAATGTATGCAAGGTTTCCTGGCATGGGGTACCCACACCTCTGCAGACTGACCAGCATGGCAGTGTAAAATTGGGTTTTAAGTGCAGCAATCTTCTAATGAGTCAAGTATATTGTCTTTGTATTTTGGATAGTGGTTTTCAAACAAAAGCCTGGGAAACACTTTAACCTTGCGCCCGGGGCCCCAGGAAAGAGTAGCACAGAAGGAGTAACTTCTTTGTCCCAGCTCAAGGTTCTCAGTTTACTCTCCATACAAAGGTTATATACTTGGCTTTTTGGACTCCACCTCCTCCTCCTGCTAAGTGCAGCTTTCTTGTCCTCTGGGAATTGGCAGACATTGCCAGAGAAGGCAGAACTCGGTTATTGTTAACCTTTTCATTGTCAGGTGTTAATGAATCTTTGTAACTCCTATTTGCCCTTCTTGCATTGCACTTTCTAGATAGCAAAACATACAAGTATCAATCCACATACCTAGAAAGGACTCGATGGACTTTGCAGAAAACTAAGATGTAGTCAGGGTTAGGTTAATCAGAGAGCGGGTTACATGACCTGTGCGGTTATAGCCAATAACATTACATGTTTATTGCATGAATCCAGTGATAAATTGCTCACATTTACCAAGCGCTGGCATAAACCACTACAAAAAAATGTAATATTACAAATTTGTTCTGGAATTTCGCATCACATAATAAATTGGAGAAGCAACTAGGAAAATGTGTGTGATTTCCAAAAAGTAGAATTTATAGTAATGCACCAAATTTATTAAGAGCCTCGTCCCTATTGGCACCTCTTTTCATGTTTGTGGAGTGTAAGCTATTGCAAACATCCTAACTTTTGGCCCTACCTCCTCTTTCTTAACCTTCCCATTTATTCTGAAACTTTCCAAAAGTGAGAGGAGAAAAAAAAGTTGCAAATTTTAGTGCAAACATTACGTACATTAGAATGTGACTTGTATATGTTGAAAAATGTTTCCATGCATTTAGTTACGTTTTATTAAGGGGTGTTCCAGGCTTAATAATTCTTGGAATCGATGGGAGTCCCAAGTATCAGCATACCATCAGCAAGCATTTGTATTGTGACTTGGTGTTACAGCTCAGCCCATTCCTCTTGAAGCAATGCTCAAGGATCCACCCTGAACAACTCAATAAGTCCCAGAGAACTCCTTTAAGATGAAGACCTACAAACAGTGCAAACTTTGTGGTTATCTGCCTGAATGTATCATATGTAGGTAGTATGTTCTGAGTGTTAGCCAGCTCCAAATTTATTACGAGGCACGTGCCTTTCAGTAAATTCAGTGTAACTTGCCCCAACAATCTCCAATATTTCGGGTAGGTTCAGATCTCCATTGGAGACCTATGAATGGACTGACTGGCCCCCATGGCTGTGCGATGTCATTTCATAAAGCGGCCATGTCACGGTTATTTGTAGCTAGTCTTTATGCCTATCAGAAAATATAAAAATATATTTGCGTTTATTCCCATGTATAAAAATAATAAAACCGCAGCAAAGCCTCCATGTATTATATGTAGAGCCGCAGTCAGATCATAGGCCAATGTTAAAGAAAACTGCATGAGGTGCCTTTGACCTTTGCGAGGCTGCAGAATGCCCTGTTGCCTTGTAGAGGGGACCCTCTGCCAGGAGCGCAGGCTGTTAACTAGACACCAGGACTCTGGAAACCATCAAAGTCTTGTTTTACTCTGTTATTTATTAAGACTACAGGAAATAAAGCCAGACCACCAGTGGTATAGCGATTCCAGCTGGGCCTGGATGCAGCCATAAACAATGGCCCACGGGTTAACCTTCCTGCAAGCCGCTAAAGACCCACAGATCTGCTGCTTTGCACTCCATGGCTTTTATATAGGCAAGTTGTCGTTCCTGCAGGGTGCCAGCAGCTTCCTGATCCAGGAACGGTCAGCAACATAGAAACAAGTTAATAGGGCCGGCGAAAATGGTGATGGCTGGAGCAAGTTAGTGCCTGAACTTTACAGCCAGCGTTTCTTCCTGACCGGTGGGCTGCAGCTCCTTGAGCTCTTCTTGTTTTCACTCCCATGTACAGCTGTCCTGGGCAAAGAGTCTGGTTTCTGCTATATAGGGTTAAACTCGAATCTCCTGTGTTTGGATAAAGCCTTCAGGATGAAAAAATGTTTCCATTTAAAAACACCTCCCTGTCTCTTCCTGTCCCAGAGGCTTTGCCGAGTCTTTGATGTCTCTCTAGTAAATGAGTGCTCTGTGTCTCTCCCTCTCCCTTCCCCTCCCACTGTTCAACCCCAATTGTTTCCCCTTCACCCTATCTATCTATCTATCTATCTATCTATCTATCTATCTATCTATCTTCTCCTATCTATCTATCTATCTATCTATCTATCTATCTATCTATCTATCTATCTATCTGCGATCTCTGTCTCTCTCTCCTGTATCTAGTAAACATAGCTTCATAAGATTAAATAATAGATTCTGTGGCTCTACCGATACTGCATTAGCTTAAAGGGGACCAGTTATTATCTCCTTACTTGTCTGTTTTAGTAAATACTTGTATTCCTTAATGAAATAACAATTCTGGAACAAATTTTCTTATTACTGTGTATTGTACTATTCCTCTGTTATTCCTCCTGAAATTTTATGAATAAATTGGCAACTGGGTGTTACCATTCTCCATGTTTATGGGGAGTAATGCTCCACAGTACAATACGATCTGCACTGATTAGACAGTATGAATGTGCAAGGACTCCCTGTGCTTAAATAGAGTTCTATGGAAGATGCCGCAGGTTATCATGGGTGATGCAAGGGTTTCCTAAAACAAACATGTCAATAGTATTGGGGGTCTCTTTTAGCTGGTGCCCCTTTTATCAGGAGTGTAGTGGAGGTGAAGCGTATACATTGGAAGTTATATTCATAATCTGGAATCTTATATGACACTTGGAAAATTTCTTAAGCTATTAAGGTGAATTTCTCAAGCCTTCAACTCCAGAACTCTGGTGTAAAAAAGTGTAGGTTTCGGGGGCCACACGGTGGCTCAGTGGTTAGCACTGCAGCCTTGCAACGCTGGAGTCCTGGTGTTCAAATCCCGCCAAGGACATAAAACCATCTGCAAGGAGTTTGTATGTTCTCCCCGTGTTTGCATGGATTTCCATCCCATATTCCAAAGACATACTGATAGGGAAAAATCTACATTGTGAGCTCTATGTGGGGCTCACAATCTACATTAAAAAAAAAAAAAGTGTAGGTTTGACATTTTTTGTACTTTTTTGTACTTGTTTGCACTGACATTTTTTGTACTTGTTTACACTGACATTTTGGATTTTTACACCATTGACTCTACTTTTGACAAGTGGGTAGGAATGTGGTTTGGGTTAGCCTGTCTGTACTCCGAATTTCAACCACTGTGACAGTGGTGTAGAATGTGGTGTAAGGCTGGATTCACACAGGAAGTTTTGGACTGGATTTTGACGCGGAGGCCGCCTTAGAATCTGGTCCAATAGACGACTAGCCGCGACTAGATGCCGGTGCATACAGTGCATGGGAATCCAGGATTAGGCCCAAATAAATGGGCCTAGACGGGAAGGAGAGTTGCTCCGCGGAATCCGCCTCAAGAAAGGGCATGTCGCTTCTTTTCAATTTGTTCCCGCTCACAGAAAAAGGGACCCATTGAATTCAATTGGAGGCAGTTTTTTGAGCCGGATTTTGACGTGGATTCCGCATCAAAATCCGGACCACCCCCACCCTGTGAACCCAGCTTTAGTAGACCTCAGGATAGATGTGTCAGATTTATCAAACATTGTGTGACATTTGGTAAATTTGGCGCTGGCAAAACTGACTTCAGCATTTCCCCATGTGTTAAATCTCCCCCACTGACTCTGGATCCACGGTTAGTTACTAAGATTTCACTTTCTGCTGCTCGCTACATTTTTGGAAAGATTTGTCCGCATCTTCCTAGTCATTTCTCTTAATGTGTTTGCCCACACCTGACTCTTTTAGAATCTAATATGGGTCCCATTGATATAGCACCAATGTGTACATGCATATATATGTAATAATTCACGTAGTCACACACAAGGAGAGTTTTGTGTGCTCAGCTAAAAATACCAGAGCTGTGACTCACGGGGTTATCCAATGCTCAGACACACAGATTGCTTTCTCTCTACAAGATTTTTTTTTTTTTTTTTCCAAGGAGAGCTGGCAGAGCAGATAAAACAGGGTTGGCTCAGTTCAGCAGTGAACGATTTCTGAGCAGTGAACTGCTGCAAGCATTGTACCATTTATCTTCTCTTATTCGCAGAACTATGAGGTTTGTGGAGTCATTTTATCACGCGGTATCTGCGTGCTTTACACCCATAGTAATACATACTATTTCTGGGCGTCTCGACATTATGCATGGAGCTCTGCAACCTATTTCTATTCAGGCCCTGCTTGTGCAGTCTACTATACATTGCAGGGTTTATCTATAATGCACTGTACGTTCTAAATTTTGGAAATCAGACATAGGGGCCTGCTCGTCCGCACAACATTTTTGAGCTTTCCTTTAACTGTGAAAATCCTGCTGCCCTAAAACTTACCAGCATGAAAGAGCCAAGAAGTTCCAATGAGGCGCTATCGTACATTGTAGCTACAGTACCTATACACATTACATAAGTGCCTTCCACATTGTCTCCATGCCGGGTGCCATGTTGCTGTCTTCTTATAAGGAATCTGTCAGGCCCCTTACGCTACCCCCTCCGAAGTCAACATTTTGTAGTGACCAAAGCGTTTCTGTAGCCAGTTACCTATGAAGATCAGTACAGCCGTTTTGAAGAATATGTATGTAAATCTTTGCCATGCGTAGCCAGCACTATGACTTAGTGGAGTGATATTCGGGCTCCCCAGCCACTGACAGACAGGTCTCTTAGACACAGAGAGTCCTTTAAGACAGTGGCTGGAGGAGCCCACCTATCACCAGACTCCTGACTAGCAATGCTGACCATGTGCTGCAAACTTGAACATATAAATCCTCCAAAACAACTGCGCCAATCTACGGAACTGTGTCGAAACCGCGTTGTGCGCACAGGTGTTGACTATATCTCTTGGTAGCCCCACAGTGCATAGAGTTGCAGGCTCCATCCACTGTATAGTATTGGAATGAAGGTACTGCAGCTCTGGTCGTATTGAATAAGAGCAGAGCTGCATCTGGCTCCCGGAGTCGGGCTAATCTATGTGGAGTCGAAGTCTTGGATCCCCAAATAAAAGTAACTCGGGGACAGAAAACCCCTTTAAAGAAATCTTATCTAGATGCTCTGAAAAAATTCTTCGTATGCTGCAGCTTTTCACCAAAGTTCATTTCATGAACTCCAATTTCTGCTGTTAAATATACAGCAAATCTGGGACAATTACTCATGAAGTCCTCCATTCCTTACCTATTGCACGTACATCTCATGTGGACATACCCTTAGGCTGAGAACTCATGGGGTGAACGCACAGTATAGGGGTGAAATGTCTGTGCCCGTCATACACATACGATTGAGCAGATACTACTGAAATAACCCAGATCTGCAGATAAATATCTCATGTGTATGGCCGGATTCACAGTGTGCTGTAGCTCACCACAGGAGACACCTGTTTACTCCATGTGACACAGGTTGGAGATGTGTTGAGAACGTGTTTCTTGCTACATAAGGGGCTCGCTGAAGCCCGGGCTAACAGCTTTTTGTAAACTAATACCTTTTTCAGTTTGTGAAGCTTTTAATGCCAGGTGGTCCTAACTTCTAACATCTGTCTCCTCTAGGGAATAACTGGTCCTGTTGCTTTTACTTGGGAGGGGGGCGCCGTTCGCTCTAGATTTCATCCATGAACTGTCCTTCGTTCCTTGGTTATTTAGAATTTTGTATTTTCTTGCTGCTACATAGTAACTCTAGTAGTAACATAGTTTGTACTACATAATGTAGGTGCAGTTACTATCTCATTGGTCCTCTTGCTATCATGTCTGTCTGTGTAGGAAGCTTTTTAGTAAATTAAGGGTAAATATCTTTATAGTTACCAGGGCTGTGGCGTCGGGAGGCCGAACCACAGACTCCTCTGTTATTCCACAGACCAACTCTTGACTCTGAGTCCAACTCCTTCATAAATGGCTGATGGCCGTGGTCAGTCATAAGCAGTAAAGATCCTGTAATTCCTATGAAAGTAAATATGTAACAAATTCTACATCGAATTATATAATATTAATAAATGTATAATAAAATTAGAAGTAATTAACAATTTTTTTTTTTTTTCACACTCCAACACCGGTCCAACTTGGTCCCAACCCTGCCTCTACAGACCCCACTCCTCCAGGCCTATCAGTTGGTGATCTATTCTTAGGTTAGGTCTTGAACTAGAGATTAGTGGGGTCCAAAACCCGGGACCCCCCTGACAATCAGATTTTCAATCGACTTCAGCATTTTGGTTAGCACAGCGGCGAGCGTCCTAGCTGGTTTTGGTGTTGCAGCTCAACCCCTTTCACCTGAAGGTGAAGTTACATTCTCCGATCCATGGGGGGTCCTGGGTGTTTGACCCTGCTGATCATTCAATAACCTTTTCTAAAGAGGAGCCATCATGGAAAACCTCTCTTGATACACGAAGTGGTAAAAAGCTGCTAAATCATTAATAGAGTTGAGCCGATCTTGAGATTTCAGGATTGATTTTTAAAATCCGATTTCTGATCATTTTCCAGCCGATCGTGAAATTTGCTCAATTGGGATTCGATTTTTTCCAATCCCGATCATTCAACCCTATTAATGATATATACATGGATAGGGTTGAGCCGATCTTGAGATAACCTCTGACCCCGCTGGAAAAGATCGGGATTGGAATTCCGATCGCGATCGTGAACTTTACTCGATCGCCGATCGGAATATGATCTTTTCCGATCCCGATCGCTCAACCCTAATCATTTAATGCACCCCTAAGAAGATTTATCTCTTTCTTGACTTGTCCTCCAGTGATGACTTTAGCGCAGAGATTGGCTAAAGCACTCATGTGAGTTGCAGGTCATGATTTCAGGGAAGTGAAGAACAACCACTTTGGATCCACTGGGGTTGTTGGGAATTGAGTAATTTTTTTGATAAAATTTTTGATCTCCAGAACCTGTATGTAGATTTTTCATTTCTATATTTTTTAGGTAGAGAAATGCTTTTTAAGCTGCAGGAATGCCTGTAATGTATAAGCGAAGTCACAAACCGCAGCTTTAATCTCTGGTTTCCAGTGCGGCTGTAGATCAGGTAGTTTTTACAGCTGTAGACGGCACAATGCCACTCGAGAAGCCAATGTAACGCACTGAAGCACCACTTGGTGGGCTAATGGGTGATTTCCACACAAACATAGGAGTCCTTGTAAAGTGAGCTTAACATATTGATTGCCAAAAGCTGATTATCCCATCAGCATTAATGAGGGTCTCAGGAAGCTTAATGATAAAGACAAAACCTTCCCACTTTCTGACTGGTCTTAACCTACGAATGCACGCTTCAAGCTTCTGTGCACACGTTACAGTCATTCAGTGTTATACGTAATGTTGTGCCTCAATGTACACGGAGTGGCAGCAGTTCTGTAATGCAGCATATCTCTCCAAATAACTCTTCGTACCGACATGTAAACCTTAGTGGTGCAGTATTTTGGATTGATACCGCAACTAATACACTGTTATATCCAGGGTTTAAATGATATTAAAGAAGACCTTTCAATGCTCCTGCCATGCCTGTATGTATTGTCAATGGGGAATCTTATATTGGAACTCTACATTGTACCATTCCTCTGTTATTATAAGTAGAAATGTATCAATTTGTTTCCAGTTGGGGGTGTGTCCTTACATAGTCTTAGACTAGAAGTTCTCATTGGACAGTGAGAGACAGTGCAGGGACATGCCCCCAAACTGGTCACGCCCAACTGTCATGTTATCTCTAAACTTCCAGGAGGAATAACCGAGGAGAATGTAGGAAAAGATGCTCCAGAATAGTTACATTAAAGGGGATGTGCAACTTCTTGCTTTAAACTTTAATAAAAAGGGGCCCTTAAACAGTTACTCACCTCTCCCTGTATCCCAGTCAGCAGCTCCATTCATCTGTATACAGTTTCCCTGCCTGATGTCACTAGTGATTAGGGTTGAGGGATCGGAAAAGATCGGATTCTGATCAGCGATCGAGTAAATTTCACGATCGCGATCAGAATTCCGACTGGCTCTTTTCCAGTGGGATCGAGATCGGAGGTTATCTCAAGATCGGCTCAACCCTAAAAGTGACTTTTCCCATAGAGAAGCATTGACTAGGGTTGAGGATCGGGATCGGATTCCGATCGAGATCGGCTGGAAAATGATCAGAAATCAGATTTTAAAATCGATCTTGAAATCTCAATATCAGCTCAACCCTACTAGTGATGTAGTGTTTGTGCAACAAGTCACAGACCTCAGCGGTGACCTCTTCACAAACGGCACATGACTGCTGTGACATTCTGTTTGTGAAGGGTTGACCACTGAGGCTGAAGAGGTCACCTGCAACAAATGCCCTGTATACAGATAAATGAATCTATAAGCACTGGAAAATGGAGGCCCAGGGAGACGTGAGTACTAGATTAAGTCTACGGGCCCCTCAATGGCACTAGTAATTAATTAAATTACCGTATATACTCGAGTATAAGCCAAGTTTTTCAGCACGGTTTTTGGGTTGAAAAAGCCCCCCCGGCTTTTTTTGGGGGGAGGGGGGGGTCGTCTATCACCAGCCGCAATAGTAATGTATAGAATCTCTCATAAAATAGTGAAGAAAAAAAAAAAGAAGCTATAAAAATAAATATAAGTTCTAAATCCCTCCTTTCCCTAGAATACATATAAAAGTAGAAAATTACTGTGACACACATACACATTAGGTATCCGTGTGTCTGAAAGTGCCCGGTCTACTGAATATAGGGGATCTGCAGTGCCCCTGTTCCGTCGGGAAGGGGTTAATAGGAGCACTACAGATACCCTATATTCAGCCAGGCTGAATTCCAAGTGGGGGAAAAAAATTCAGTCCTCAAGCTCAGGGAAGGGGCAGACAGACAACCGAAACACCCCCTCCCCTTCCCCAGTACCCAGCAACTACTGCACCCAAAAACTCCGACCATTTTAATTTTTGAAATTTTCCACTAGCTGCTGCATTCCCCCCCTAGGCTTATACTCGAGTCAATAAGTTTTCCCAGTTTTTTGTGGTAAAATTAGGGGCCTCGGCTTATACTCGAGTATATACGGTAAGTCAGACAACCCCTTGAAGGGAATACAAGTATTTTCTAAATCTGACACATCAGATTTCTTTTTTCTACCTATGATATTGTAATAATGCGACATTTTTAAACTACTGTAATACTATTTGTGTATATTTTGATTCTTTCATTATTAGGAGAAAAAAAATCCAGTGGGGGCCACCGAGCTTAATTCATGAAGGCAGCAGATATTGTGCAGACCTCTGCCTGTCTCTGCCATTTGTTGATATTAAACCTCAGTGTCTCCCATTAAAACGTCTCTATTTTGTTCTATATTGTTTAAATATAGCTTCCTAATGAAATGCCTTTTTATTTCATTCCTGCTGAATGCTTTGCGTTAAAAGTTAATTTGCAGTGTTATGCAAATTCTGTTTAACTTCAATCAAGTTTTTAATTATGTTTTTACCGCAGTAATTCCCATTTGATTTGTCATCTCCTGCTAAGTATTTAACGTTTCCAGGAGAGGTTTTTTTTTTTTTTTTCCTCTTCTTCTTCTGGATTTCTAATACAGTCACCTGAAATAATTTCACACTCCTGGAAATTCCACTGCCTATTTATTGTGTATACACAGAGATTGGCAATTATTGAGAAAGCCGTAGAAGCATGCTGAATTTCTCAATTCATTAACAATAGTTTCATAGAATAGCACTTCGTGCAATATAGAAAGTCTCTGGTAATAGTCTGACATGGCGGTGTGGAGAATGGAAGCTTGTTTGTAATAATTGATAATTGCTGATTTAGCGGCTGAGTGGTTAATTGTTAGGGAGGGATCTTAAGTCATGGATTTCAATTATGGATCGGAAATATTGCACTATTCTATAGAAGCCAAATTACTCATTTCTACCATGTGGCCCAAAAGTATGTGTATAACACTGAACCAATGTCTAGTATCTTCAGTTGTCTATACACATGAAATAGTTACTCTTTAAGGAGAGACCACCTAGTAGGTGTGTGGAGACTTATACAGCCATAGTCGCTCCACTGTAAGGGATCATGGGAGGAATATGCAAATCTGTCTCCCAAGATGTAAATAGGGAGACAGTGCCTCTGTTATGCTGCCCTCTATAGGAAGCACCCTGAACATCATGTCCGACTTTCCCAGATGCCTTTACTGCATGTTCAGGGTGCTTCCTATAGAGGGCAGCATAACAGAGGCACTGTCTCCCTATTTACATCTTGGGAGACAGATTTGCATATTCCTTCCATGATCCCTTACAGTGGAGCGACTATGGCTGTATAAGTCTCCACACACCTAATAGGTGGTTTCTCCTTAAAGAGTAACATTATCCCCATAATCTGGTTTCTCCGCCTATCACTTCCACCAAGTCAGTTCTCTCTACGCTGCGCTGACGAGGGCCAACCAGACCAAAACAGCCATCTGTAGCT
Source organism: Leptodactylus fuscus (assembly GCF_031893055.1). NCBI lineage: Eukaryota > Metazoa > Chordata > Amphibia > Anura > Leptodactylidae > Leptodactylus > Leptodactylus fuscus. The sequence continues at coordinate 37,590,043 of NC_134274.1, forward strand.
GAGAAATTGACTTGATAAAAATCCCACATTATGCAGTAAAGGCTTCTGGGAAAGTCGGGCATGATATTCAGGGTGCTTCCTATAGAGGGCAGTATAACAGAAGCACTGTCTCCATATTTACATCTTGGAAGACAGATTTTCATATTCCTTCCATGAAATGGTTGTCTGCTGATCTCTCCTGACCCTTAGACACAGGCACTTGGCCCGGCCAAGCTTGCATGAGTTATTAATGGGAAGAATGGAGAGGGCAGCTGTCAGACACATTTACTGGTCGTGTACGTAACTGGGAACCATTGGCTGTGAAGTCAATAGGGCAAACCACTGAATCCAACTGCTCTATTCCACAGCCTGACTGTGCTTCCAACTCCTGCTCTGACCCCCTCATAAATGGTCGATGGCCTTGGTCAGAATTTGCAAAAATGCTACTGATTGAATTCCAATTATACAATACTAGCTTCTGCTCGCGACTTCATCTGCGTGTTGTTGTTGTCGATGATCCGCTTATATTTAGCCAATTGCTGCTGTCCATGATCGGCCTGCCTGGGCGTTTTGGCTCTGCTACATCTCGTCACCTTCCATTAAACACCATTCTCAGCAGCTTCCACACTGTCCTGTTCAATCCGATATAGCTCCGCCCACACAATATTGTTATCTTATCGTAAATGGCTTGAGGACCTGTGACGACGTCATTGAGGGTCCTTTAGTCTAGTATGAACCTAAATTCGTCTTTTAACAAACGATTAGCAGGACTTGAATAGCCTTTTTAAAGGCTATTCAGGCATATGTTTATCTAAAAAAGCGAAAATCCAGTGATCGAGCCCCTTTAAGCTGATATTAATTTAACGCACGCGACTAGCTTCAGAGCGAGGACATGACGTGTCAGTTGTTGGTTGGCCTGAGAGAACAAACTTCCTGCAAAAGTGATCTGTTTGCTCAGGTTATGTCCTGTCTTCTGACGTGTATTGTTCATTACGGGATCCGTTACACCGTATATTCTTCATATTCCCTCAACACCTTTAAAATTCTACGCGGTGTGAACGTCTCACACACCTATACGACATTTCATCCCATCACTTTACTGGATTTCCCCTTTAATGTTTTCTTCTATAACATCGTATTTTGGATTTTTATTAAATTTAGTAATATAATTTTTCTCCGCCGTATAATTTTGTTACTTATCTTTGATCTCTCGGGATCCTGTGCTGCTATTGCCAAAGTGAAACAAGATTTCCACTTATTACCTGTTTAATATAGAAACTGTCATTTTACAGTTTTTCGTAGTTTTTTTTTTTTTTAGTGTTGCACTGTCCAAGCACCGCAATGTATGTAATGAGTTAAGGTTGTGAATTGCAATTTTAGCTAGGTTTGTAATTTGGTGCAATTGGCTGTGACGCTATAGTGCACTAGAAAAGCCTGCAGGTAACGCTATAGCTTTGATGCATGATGACTTTTAGAGAAGAAGCTTGCGCGCTATGTCTGTGTACAGCCATTTATTTGTATGTCATAAGGAATTGTGCTCCCTGAAATTCTTCCTGACCTCTGGTACACGACCGTGTTGCTCATCATGTTCCTCTCACCCTCTGTTACCATAAGGAGCTGCAGATTTGTCGTGATCCTCCACTGAGCCTTGCTATTTAAAAGCTGAATAGAAAGCTGAAAATCTTTCTTCCTTTTCTGTAATGAATTTTGTGCGCACCTCCTGCTGTGAGCCATCTCTTGTGTCAGTCAGTATTTGGCACCGCAGACACGGGGGCAGTTTCCCAGCTATGCAGAAAGTGGCAGCCTCAGCAAATCTTTATCCTGTTGGTGCCCGTTCCGGGCTAATGGACTATGTCTCACTATTTGGAAGAAGTCCAGAGCCCAGCAACAGCATAGCCTTGTCACATCCGATTTCTGTACAAGCTTTGAGAAAGAAGGTTCGCCTTAGTAAAACAAGCTTGTAGAAGGAGGTGATCAGGACATTGCCGGCCATTTAACTGCCTTGTTACTGAAATGAAAAATGGCACCGCTTCTTTGTGCGCATCAGGTCACGGATTTACTGAAGGCTGCGGCGGGAAGGAGATGGTGTTGTAGTGACATATTGCGTGCGACTCTACCTTAGTACAATCTTTAAAATTAGGAGGGGACCCTACTATATATGATGTTCGTATGTGCCCTATGGTATTTGATCAGGGGTATTCATACTGAAACAACCCCTTTTAATATATCAAAACAAGTCTAAAATAAAGACTTTGAAACCAGTCTTGCTCATGAATCTTCGTTTTGCGTCTACAGCTCCTGCGCAGACCTGTATCACCATGGTTACAGACTACAAACAAACCCTATGTAGCCGGATTCTGCAGTCCTAATTCACAGTCTGGCTCTTATTCTTTGTAATTTACAGACAGTGTGGTGCAGATGAAGGGTTTTGTAACCTGTAATGGGGACCCCCCACACAAGTGCATCTACAGTGGGTCTATACAGTGCTGACTCTCCGGACTGATGTAATAATATAGAATGAAATAATATCTAGTTTTTCTGGCAACGTTCCACGTGTAGCCTTTTGCTGCATCTCTTAGCAAAGCTTCTTAGGACGCTTCTTCTTTGCAGCCGCTCGCATTTCTGTGTTAAAGAAACAATGTAGTGAGGGAGATGGAGCAGAGAGAGAATGAGTCTTTGCCTTCACAGAAAAAGCTTTAATGCAGAAGTCAGTTCATAAATCTGTCAGTTTCCTATGAATGGCTTACAGCGCCCTGTACACGAGGAACCATTCTCTGACTGCACTGCATGCAGTGCGTCCCCCTCCACTTCAGGTTTGCACAATGCTTCAGGCCCTTGAAGTTTATGAGCCTCTCACACAGGGGTGTCAGCTGGTGGTTTGGGGCCATTTATACTAAACTGCATTTAGCCAACAGTTTCTCATGGACGTGGCTTATCACTAGAAATGTGATGCAACCAGAGATCTCGGTAGAATTAAAATCACCAATAATTCTCATTCTTCTTTTAGTGTCCCCTCATGAGGTCATTATTACTGTGACCATAGTCGGTGGGATTGTTGTCAGTGATGACCTATGGTTACTACCAAAACCCATAGATAATCTTATATTTGGAATTGTGGTATCTATCTGGTGATGGGAAGCCTTGGGATTAATGGGTGATTCCCATTTTATACAGTTATGACATATCATAGGTATACTTTTTACTGAGAGGAGCCTTGTTGAGGGATAGCTGTGTAATTATCCCAGGGGTCATGGGCAATGCAGGCTTAATGACTGAGAAATCTGTGTTTTAATACCTTCGATGTTGTATGTTCTCAGGGAGTGTCACCTTCATGTGCAATGCCCCAGACTCTCTGCACTGAATGTTTCTGGCCATTGAGGAGTAGTAACTCAGAACAGGGAGCTTTCCTTATTGTCTCTATAGCACTTCAACTGTTTTGGGGGATGAGTTGGACTCTCGTCCATGGCAGAATAATGGTTTTCAACAACCTCCTGCCATAATGCACCACCCTAAGACTTTTATGGGGCCCTGGTATTCCTTTATATGCCTCCAATTTATTTTATTAGGAATCTGAAAACCAATCGTGTTGTGTTCCTCTATGTGACAAAGCTATGCTACTAGGGGAGAGAGTCCCGAAATACTAACCTGCACCGGATAGCGTACAGCAACACACTGACTATGTATAGCTGCACTGTAGGAACCCCAGGGGCCTCCACAATGTCTCCTGCTCGTGGCTCTGTCATGTACATGATGCCATAAGGTTAATTCACAATTCTCTATTACACAGATCAATCTTAAAAATATTGGGCATTGTTAATGGCCAGCTTTATTGTGGTTGCCTCTGGGCAGAGATTATCTTCCATCATCTATAGCTGGCAATACACAGAAGATCTTGGATCCATTCTTGGGTCCATTTATACTATGGACAATCGTCTGACTGACTGTAGAGTCAGGTGTTTTTTTTTTGTTTTTTTTTGCAGATTGTGAGCTCCATATAGGGATCACAATATACATTTTTTTCCTATCATTATGTCTTTGTAGAATGGGAGGAAATCCATGCAAACACGGGGAGAACATACAAACTCCTTGCAGATGATGTTCCAGTGCTGCAAGGCTGCAGTGCTAACCACTGAGCCACCGTGTGGCCCCGAGTCGGGGTTTATTTTGTCATAATTTTGTTTATTATTTGAAACCTTGAATTTTTCTCCTATATTTGTGTATCAGATTTATGATCTAGATTTATCTATCTATCTATCTATCTATCTATCTATTTATCTATCTATCTATCTATCTCATATCTATCTATCTATCTCATATCTATCTATCTATCTATCTCATATCTATCTATCTATCTATCTATCTATCTCATATCTATCTATCTATCTCATATCTATCTATCTCATATCTATCTATCTATCTATCTATCTCATATCTATCTATCTATCTATCTATCTATCTATCTATCTATCTCATATCTATCGATCTAAAAACAAAGACACCTGGTAAATATTTAGTTCTTGTGATGTGTTTATGAAGCCTTCAGATCTCATTTTCTCTGTGGCCTTCTCATTTGCTTTGTTGGAAAGTGCAATTGCAAGTCTTTGCTGACTCCTCTGGTTGTCTGATGCAGACAGGGTTAATGAAAGCCATGTTCTGAATTTCAGGAGAAATAAGCTTCAGTCTTCTCTGCCTTTTCTTTTATCAGTGTATTTCAAGTGTACAGCTGATAAACTGTTCTGCATAAGGCTTCTATCTGTGATCAGCTAACAAAAGCCAGGAGAGATATACTGCACACTTCCCTTTAATGTCTCCCTTTGGCAGCTTTAATAGATCTTAGCAACACTGTAGCAACTGAACCCTAGAGCTCGCCTTGTGCGCCAGCGTCAGATCGCGGTGCACACGTCTCCTGCTGCAGGTATCCCTATTTGTTTATTGAGCAGCAGGAGTAGTTAATTTATTAGTAAACCATTAGCGTGCGAGTGGAGGGGAGAAAAGCACCAAAGAGAAATCTGGCTGTGCGCGCAAGTCTAGCTCATTTCTGATTTAAGTCCAAGGTAAAATGAACAGCAGAAATGTTAAAAGCTGCCTTGTTTTCCATCATGGCAAGGAGCAGACAGAAGTAGCACTGTGCTTCCCGCCGTCTGCTCTTCCCAAACTTACTCTATTAGCAGCCACGTTCTGAAAGCCACGGCGTGACTAGTAAGTAAAGGAACAAAATGGAAAACTCCTTCGCATGTTTTATCCAGGAATTCTCCAGTTCGTGTTTTCCAGAACAGTAACTACAGGATATCTCCCTATAGACTTGCAGGTTTTATGGGTTTTGAGGGTGGAGTCGTCTGTTTTAACTTGACCCTACAAAATATCTAAAGCTGTCCAAACACATGACATAAATGTCGGCCTACCATACCGATATTGTGGGACCCGCCAATCCTCTCTTCTGTATTGGGGCCTCCCAACTCTCCCTTAAGCAGAGATAAGGATCTGGGATTTGGATGTCAATATGTTCTTTGGGAGAATAAGCCTCTGGCAGTGACTTGTACTCTCCTCTTCCTCAGTCGAGTCCAATGTGCAGGTATAAGGTGGGGTCCGGAGACTGTTCAGCCGATGGCTATATCATTAGCCCGAAACCATGATCCTGTCTACCCGTCAACTCCTTGTGAACATTCACTCTCAAAGGACCCATGAGGCGTCTCCCCAGAACAATACTCAAGGAGACCGGATCATTTAGCATCAACCTATTGGAAGGAATTGGACAAAAAGTTGATATAGGCCCCTCATAGAGGTGCATGATACATGTGGAGTACGTCTGTATTATAGGTCAGAGTTTTATGCTCAGTCAGATGACTTAGGTTTTTAGAATGAGAAATTGCAGCATCAAATTTGCTGTGTGTGTACATAAAGGCGTAAAGATGAAATATCTGTTTGGCAGACTCTCTTCTCAATGCTTCCATATACATGCATACATAACTTGGCCATGCATGGATTGGTTCAGTTTAGACAGAGAAGAAAGGTGCTACGTTACTCCTCTGGTTTTGGCTTATCTCCCTGTAGTTGAAATCCATCTACCCGATCCTCATCTCCCCTGACGGGATTGAATCAGAAGCCTCTTATGGACATGAGATAGTTGTCCAGTCCCAGCGACGTTGTTGGTTGCAGACGACACATCTTGCAATTGGTCTGCCTGACTCTTAAGTGTGAACTATTGGTTCTATTCCAATCCTGCATTCAATATAGTTAACAGACTCTGCAAAACTTTAGGCATCAATTTTACCCCTGCCCACAGATTTCCACTATAATTTTGTACCTTATGTTTGTTATACAATTATTGAAAAGTTCACGGTAAGTTGTTTATTTTTTTGTTTGTTTTTTTTTTTTTTCAGGTTTTTTTTTTAACTTGTCATCTCATTAATTTTATTTTATATTTTTTTAAAGTTTATGTGAACATTTTGTAAAAGCCAAACTGAGACGTCTGCTTGTTACACAGCTTGTTAAACTCACTGAGCACTTCTAACGAACTTCATGTTAGGAGCCTGTAGGTTGGATACGCGCTCCTCAGCGTATGGCTTTAATTCACCTCTGGGTTATTTAATGAGCTCCTTTCCATATGTATTAAAGTCTGATGTGGCTATGCAGAGAGGAAAGGAGATGAGGCTGTGGGGGGAAGGCGGCTTCTGTGTTTCTTAGAACAATGGTATTTCACAGACTCTAAAAAAACCAAATGGTCCTCCCTGTCTGGCTTTCGTTCCTACTCCCTTTTTTCTTTCGCTCCCTCCATGACCAATTCAACTTCTTTTTTCTACAAGGATGTGTTAAAGTGTATGTGTGTGTCTTGGAGGGGGGGGGGGGGGGGTCCTTCTTTGAGCTAGCCACATATCTCAAGTTTGTTTGGCTGTCGCTCCCAACTTAGCCAAGTAAGCGTGCGTTGACTATGTGAAGAGGACATATACCTCTGGAAACTACCTAGGTCCATTATGTCATTTAGACTGGTCTACTAAATCTACTGGTCTACTAATGTGTCCCCCCCCCCCCCCCACACACACACACGCATTCCTGCACTCACTAATCTACTCCATAGTGGCCCTGCACACAGTATTATGCCCCATGGTGGCCCCTGCACACAGTATTATGCCCCATGGTGGCCCCTGCACACAGTATTATGCCCCATGGTGGCCCCTGCACACTGTGTTATGTCCCATAGTGGCCTCTTCACACAGTATTATGTCCCATAGTGGCCTCTTCACACAGTATTATGTCCCGTAGTGGCCTCTTTACACAGTATTATGTCCCATAGTGGCTCCTGCACACAGTATTATGTCCCATAGTGCCCCTAGTACACAATATTATGTCCCATAGTGGCCCCTACACACAGTATTATGCCCCATAGTGGCCCCAGTACACAGTGTTATGCCCCATAGTGGCCGTTTGTAGGGCTGCTCGGAAGATTCCGCTATATGTTAAGGATTTCTCTACATGGCAAAATTTCCAAATTTATTTCTGCCTGTACTTTGTGTCTTAAAACATCCACAGATTGTGTCTTTCGCTGAGAAATCCGCACACCACATTCCCAATTTTCTCAAATAAAGTGAAAACTCAGACTATATATTCGGCATTAAAACCACATGGCAGTGACCTCATTCAGGTTCGTCCCGGGAAATGGCGCCAAGTCCATGTGCTAGTGTCACCCAGAATATTCATGGGTGTGCTTAGGAGCCGATAGAAGCATGTAATGTAATGTAACCCTTCCATAGTATCATTGTCATGTCCTAGGATATTGAGATATTCCAGCATGTGGGTTCTTTCTCTTTAAGTGGTTTTCCATTTGGAGTAAGGAGAGAATCCAGCACCATTTAAATAGAAGTTATCCTTCTGAAAACATTAATGCTCTTTTGCATCACATCCTATGAAATTTATTATCCTGTCCATTTTTTATTACTTTCTAATTGGCTAATAAAGGTTTCAGTATAATTGGCCAAAAAAGATCAAAGTTACGACTGGTCATTACACGAGCCACTTTATGGCTGAATTTCTATAGACAGAATCTAGTACATGACTGGTTTCCAATGATCGGTGAACACATTAGGGGGTGCATGTCAGGGGTTATTCTCCCCTATAAGAAGTGTATGCGAAATAGAACTACACAACTTATTGTGTACTCGCTTAGGATACAATAATTTGCATCGGAGGCGAAGTTCAGTTTTTGCATTTATAGATTTGATTTGTTTCTTGTTTCTTTGATTTGTTGCCATTTTTGTAAGTGCAGGCTTATCAATGAGATCGCTCCGGGGTGAGAGTTACAATCTCACTGCTTGTTATGGGCATTTTCCCTTTGTATTAGTGTTGATAGGATAAATTTCTTCCAGTGAGCGCAGTACCTGAATTGGGATGTAGTCTATCACACACGGAGACGATACTTGGAACCAGACTGTGTTTGTTTACTCACACACATCCATATTACTGTATATAGACACACATACGTTGATCTGTGTGTATGCACAAAGTCCATATAGGTTGCCATATGGATGTATAGGAGTTAGCAAATAAAGCTTTTAGATCAAGAGTTGCACTTTAGCTATACTCTAACCTGCCAATACTGTTGCCTGGAAGAACCTTGTACATTGATATGTCATGTATGTTGTGTTTTTCAATGTATGTTTTCAATGGGTTTTAAAAAAAAAAAAATTATATATATATATATATATATATATATATATATATATATATATATCTTGGGGTTTGTTTGTGTGATATGCAGCATAGGAAGCATTTCCATGTGAAATGTATATATTTTAGATATATTCTAGATCAGTGATGTCGAACCTTTTAGAAACCGTGTGCCCAAACTGCAACCCAAAACCCACTAATTTATTACAAAGTGCCAACTCTGCATTATAACCTTAAAAATGTGCGGATCCACAATTGCACACAATTATGGTCCTGCAAAATATGGTCATACGAATGAGGCTTTATATGCTTTCTGTTTCTCAGTGACCCCCACACAGTACAATCAGCTCCACAGTGACCCCCCCCACACACACACAGTATAATCTGCTGCACATTGGTCCCCACACAGTACAATCAGCTCCACAGTTGCCCCCACACAATACAATTTGCTCCACGGTGGCCCACATACAGTGTAATCTGTTCCACGATGGGTGCCCAAAGAGAGGACTCTGAGTGCCACAGGTTCGCCATCACGGTTCTAGATGCATAGAAGAATCTGCTTGTAACCTGCTGCCCTATGACCTGTATTTTCTATGTGGATGGTTAACCCTTTAACCATGTGGATGTCTGTTCACTTTTGCAAAAAGCAGTTGTGTTAAAATAAATGCAGGCTTTGAAACGTTCCTGTGGTTCTTTGCGTAGCTTCACTAGCTCCTGATATTAGCATGGTGCCACTTCACACATATTTGCATCCTAGTGTATTGTTTTGTATTATTGTGAGGTGTGAGTCCCATGTGCCCGCTGTCTTTGCTGCATCCGCACAGGCTTCTTGGTGGTTGGTGTTCTGCTCGGTGCGGTTATAATGAGCTCTTGTGCTGTGATTCATAGAAATCTTGGAGAGCAATGAAAGGATGAGGAGGATTATAAATGTACGACGCGCTTGCACCCACCATTTCCTACCACCTCCTAAGGCTTTGGGAGATCATTGTTGGGGGCTATTTGTTGAATGTGTACTGATCTGTAAGGATGGCTCTTATTTACGCTTGTTTCATGCCCTGCGATATATACAGTATTATGGGTCATAATACAGGGGGTGAAGGAACTGAAACTCAGACATTGACTATGCCATAATGAAAGTTTTGGGTAGGACTGTTGTGTTGTGTTATGAATAGAACGGTTTCATGTATAGGCCGACCTACTGTCTTAGTGCATGATGGAATGAAATAGATATGAGGTTGAATTAGATCTTCTTTATAGTAACAATTATGTTATACGGTTAATAGACCACAGATCCTGCAAAAGCTCTCCTTAAGTTTCTCTGGTATTCATTTTGGGGCTTCGACTTGTAATTGTGGGCGAGGCTGACACACTGTCTCCATAAGCTCTGCCAGCGGAGTGCTCTCTGCCCATGAATAGACCCAGGAGGGGCCCTTCCTCCATAGGTAGAGCCAGGAGGTGCCACAAGTAGGACTCTCAGTAGATGTTGCATGAGACTTGTCTTGAAGGTCTTTCCTCTTTTGACCTAATACTCTGCAATAATAAAGCACATACTATGATATTTTATTATTTTCCTAGTTACATAGACTAAAACATAGCTCCTACCTGTTTCTACTTCACTATGTGATATACTAGCATCTGCCCGCGACTTTGTCTGCATGTTGTTGTTGGCTATGATGTGCTTATATTTAGCCAATTGCTGTTGTCATTGATCCGCTTGCTACGGGTCTCGGCTCTGCTACATCACTGCATATGCGCAGCATACCCAGCTGTATGTACATCTCTGAATATGGAGAGCCTACTGAGCTGTGCTACAGCGCTGCCTAAGCTCTGCTACATCTGGCCATTTGGAGTACAGGGGTGTTCTTATGTCAGTGTGTGAGCAGCTTCTGCGTTACAAAGGGCTGAACGGATGTTGCTGAAATTTGCCATAGTTCGATGCGCCTACTCCCGCATCTTGGCTCTGCTACATCACTGCATATGCACAGCATAGCCAGCTGTATGTACATCTTTGCCTACTCAGCTCTGCTACAGCGTTGCATAAGCTCTGCTACATCCGGTAATTTGGCTTACAGGGGTTTGGTTATGTCAATGTCTGAGCAGCTTCTGTGTTTGAAACGGCTGATTGTTGAATGTTGCTGAAATTTGACACAGTTCTACCACCTCCCTATCAGAGGCTGAACAGCAAATCCCCCCTCATGCTCACAAAAACTGTACAGCCGATATACTCCTCTTGCCCACACATAGCCTGCATGCTGTGTACTGTCCTGAGCTTCCATTCGACTCCATGTTCTGCAGCTCTCAGACTCTCCAGCTTCATCCTATATTGCTCCGCCCACACAATAGCATTTGCCTATCTGAGAGCGGCTCAAGGACCTGTGATGACGTCATCAAGGGTCCTTTAGTGTAGTCAGAATATAAGTTCGTTCCTAACAGTCGTGAAGTGACACCATTTAACGGGATAAAAAGTATCCTATGTTTTAATCGGGGTTCCAACCTATGAATGTCGAAATTTAAGGCAAATCCGTTCGGCCGTTTTTGTGTGGATTGAGGAACAAACATCCAAACACACAAACCTTCACATTTATAATATTAGTAGGATTCTGGTGGTCTGCAAACTCCACGGCCCCATCAGGGTCTAACACTGTCCACGCTGCCAGGTGTCTTGCTTGGAGCTGCTGTTTTACCTGGAGAAGCCCAGTCCTGTGTGCATGTAATTTCTACAGAGTAGGGGAGATGGGCATCTGTCAGGTTCTGGAGGTCCTTATCTCTACGTGAAGCAATAACAGAACTCCATCTTGTCTGCCCCATCCTCAACAGCAATCCACGAGCAAAGGGTCAATAATCATTAGATTTTGCTATTGGGTCCTGGCAATGAAACAACTATGTACTGGATATGGTTAGTTTAGTAGGAAGGACTTGGCACAATTTTTTGTTAGTAGTTCAGAAGCCATATGGAATTACTGTCCCGTAGGTTAATACAGCCAATGTGGTAACGCAAGTTAATTTTGGAAAAGTTTTTCCAAATTCATCTTTATTAGAGAGGGGTCTGGGGCTCGGTGGTTGGTTGGGATTCTGGCAACATCTGCATGGAGTGCATGTTCTTCCCGTTTGTGGGCGTTCTCCATATAATCTGGTTTCCTTCCACATTATACTGATTGGTTAACTGGCAACAAATTTACCTTACTGTGCCTGATACCGAGATTAGATTGTGACCACTACACAAAACGGAGCCTTAATACAGCCTTCACCTCGTCCTGGTAAACTTCATTGGCTGGCAGCTATACCTCGTAATCATTTTAATTCCTGCTCATCCTGAGCTTAGCCGTCCAATGGGCAGTCCATGTTTGTGACGACTTTTTTTGCGTACATATGCGTAGCTGTCAGCCACTCAGTAGGACCGCCCACTGGACTCCTGAAGCAAGAACGAGCAGGGATTAAAATGAAACAAATACCAGTTCTACGGAATCGTTGACAAGAATACTATTCTATCAATTTTCTCAATAACATGCTACGTGTTCAGTGTGATGGTTCCCTTTAATAAACGTAAAAAAAAAATCTGAATTGAATGTCAGTTTCCGCCTGCCCCATAGCTCCCCGGCTTCTATGAGCCATCTAAAAGCACATTAGCAGTCTGTTCATAGACCAGTGATTAGCTAATCTGATGACTGCAGGACGGCGTATTGGACGTATCCGATCACAATTACCAATGCTGCAGCGCTCAATCCGGATACATGAAGGACGGCGCTGTAAATTGCTGCTCGCTGTAATGATCACAATGATGCTGATGGACTGTGTTTTGCAACCCTATATTTGTGCACGCTAGACGCTTGGTTTACAAAGGGGTTAACCGGAGGAGCCGTGAAACAAAACATTTGTGCGGTGGCCTGTTGGCAGTTCCTAGTGGCAGATATACGGCTCTCCTCTAGCTTCCCACTGATAGCACACTGCTGAGGTGTAGATTCATGACTTGTTCCCTCCACCCCTCCAGTGTAACAATTGTGCCATTGTTTGAGAGGATCTGCTCTCAGAAAATGTTCTACCCTTCACAGGCATCCTCCACAACTTTCTCTAAAGAGAACATAAAGCTGCCTTGGTGTGTTAAAAGTGCTAGGGAGCAGTGTTTTATTAGGAAATGATTTTCCAGGATTTTTCTGGAGCGCGCGGGGTGGAGAGAGCGCTCATCCTCCCTGACCTTGTGTTTTGCCTTAAAGACATTCTCTGCCTTGAGAAAAGAATAACCCAGAAAAAGAAGAGCGCGGTTATTGATGAGAATATCTGCAAATATTGTACTTTGTGGCGCTCCTAATTTATTAAGTTATTGGAGGGAGGATGGTGGTGGCCGCCATTATCAATAAACCATCCATTTTTAATAATCCATTAGCAAAGTACATCTGTTTGCACAGCCGTGCGTTGTTGTTTTTTTGCACTCGTAGGCTTATTCACAATGTGCACCCGCTATGTAGGTAGAGTTCACACATTGCGATCTGAATGTGTTCTTCCCTTCAATTCGTGCAACGTTATGTCAAAAAAGCATCACTGTCACCCTGTTATGGGGTAGTAATATATGTAGGGCGCTATTATACATGAGGAGCGGGTACCACTAGCAGATTGCTGCGGGGCTTTCTAGTCTCTCAGGGTGTAAGTACCAGTGTAGTGCAACAATTTGCAGTAAAGTGCCATGGTTTTACTGCGATGTGGCAAAAGATGTTGCATCTTGCTACAATCTTGCACCATGCTTTCCATGTCTCAATATTCCCTTACTTTTTGGGATTCATTCCTTTGGCTGTATTGATGTGAATGCCCATCTATCAACTCTGCTGTTCCTAAGATCCTGTACAAGTTCTACGTCATGCCAAGCAATGTAACATTGCAACCAAAAATTGTACACTCAGGCTAACCTATTTATCTTCTCATTTATTTCAGGAGAATGGATTTAGACAAGTGAAAGGCGAACAGGAAGCATTAGACACCTGAAGGGAAAAAGTGCATTGGGAAATGCAGGTGAGCGAGTCTTGTAAACACCCGACAGCTCGGCGATTGTTGGAAGGAATGTAGGAAGTTACTTAAAGGCAATGCCTTCTATAACTTTACTTCCTATTTGTGAGAAAAATCTTGTACCATAAAGTGTTAGAACTTATAAGAACAATTGGGATTGGCTGAAGACTCACTGTTCCCCCTATTGTTCTGGATCGGACGCTTCCAGGTCCCCTGCCAATCTCTACTTCCTACTGGAAACGATCGCTCATTGGATCTCTGACCACCCCCCTGGACAGGCTCAGCCAGCGATTGGTTGAAGAAGATTTCCTGTGTGTTGAGAGGGACCAGGAAATAGAAACCAGAAGGGGGGGGGGGGGGGGGACACAGGTAGCACCGCAGTGGTTGTAGTGGAGGAGCAATGAGGTGAAGATGACTTTAAAAAAAAAAATAAAATAAATAAATCTTCCCATTTCTTGTCGCTGTTTAAAGCATACAAGCAGATATTTTTCAATACGCTTATTAATAATTGGTCATTGGAGTTCTAATATAGTAGTTTAGTCACTTGACATAACACGTGCAAGATTTATTGGACCTTAAAAGTCCATGTATTAACAACAGTGCCACACCTGTCCACAGTTTGTGTGCGGTATTGCACTTCAGTCCTATACACTTCGGTGGAGCTGACACAATCCATGGACATGGATTTTTGGAAGAAAGCAGCCATGTTCTTCCTGCAGTGGAGGTGACTTCTAGACTACCAGTAATGTATGGGGTCTATCAGCCGAACAGTAATTTGTACAGAGTTTGCCAGTCCCAGCATATGTTCAGCCTTGGTATTTGATGCAATTACTTGTCATACGTCATGCACTAGTGAATGGGTTCCAGTACAGCTTTAGGGAGGACCTGTCGCCACACCCGACGTGTCTGTTTTAGCCAATAATCCATTTATATAACACCTCTAGAGCTTCATTTCACATAGCACTGCATTGTACGGTTTCTTTATATGCTCAATGTATTAATTGACATCTGGGTGTTACTGTTCCCCACTGTCAAAGAGGCGTGTCCCTATGCGGTCAGCACTGATTGCACAGAATTAGAACAACTAACCGGTCAACTTAGTTACAAAGTTGTTACAGGAGGAGTAAAAGAGGAAACAGCGTAACCAGACAGGGTCTAAATAAATTCCTCAGAATTCTAATTTTCTAAATTTTGGGGAAAATCGGGACAGGTCATGAACAGCGACAGGTCCTCTGTAAAGACTGATAACAATAGCTACGGGTTGTAGTAATGTTATACGCCACATTTAACAGGATGTCAGTGAAGTGTATGTCACTTTAACCTTGTAAATGCCAGACACACCTTTGCCGTTCTCGCCGATGAGAATGGAGACATTAGATAGCACATTGACCTGAAATGCTTTTCTCGGAAGAACGCTGGAGTGACGTGAGTCGGTCAGATCATGAAAGGCCAGTTAGGGCTGGACGCCAGTCAACATGAGATGAGCTTCAGCCTCTAATTCAAGGGAAGAAATGAATACAGTATGTTAGCCAGGGAAAAAAAAACTGCTGATCACTGAAGTGGGGGAGGAGGAGGAGGAGGAGGTGCAGCTCCCAGTGCCTGACTCCTGAAATAAAATATTTCTCTCTGTGAGAAATGCAGGTCCTCGCAGGTCACATGGTCTCCTTTCACTGGTGGAGAGGAGAATGTTCTGTGGTATTTCCTGAGACTTCATAAACAGAGGAGGAACATGAGGGGGTTGGGGAAGGAGGCTGAGGATGAGAGAGGTTACTGCAGGAGGGGCAGGGGAGAAGGTGGCAGAACTGCTGCATTGCTTTATGATCTATAAAATGTACAATCAGATAATGATGCCAAGATCGGCTGTTTAAAGGTCATTGTGATTCAACAAGTACGACAGGCGTTTTCTTTATTTAACCTGGAGGAGATGCTTTATTAAGACGTGAATTGCTTATGAAAACGGATATAAATAGGATAGAATTCATACAACACCACCAAGGGCTGGACAGCCAAAAGCTTCTCGTTCATTCATTGGGAAAAAGAATTTATAAAGGTCCTAGGACAAACAATACCCCAGTAAAGAGGGGGCAACAAGCGGCTCAGTGGTTAGCACTGCAGCCTTGCAGTGCTGGAGTCCTGGGTTTGAATCCCACCAGGAACAACATCTGCAAGGAGTTTCTATGTTCTACCCATGTTTGCATGGATTTCCTCCATTTCTACAAAGACATACTGATAGGAAAAAAAAATTACATTGTGATCCCTATATGGGGCTCACTATCTACATTAATTAAAATTAAAAAAAAAAAACCAGTAAAGGTGTAATATTCAGTATGGTTTCTGAAACTGGGCAGTAGTTGTTGACCCCCAATGTTCTCGAGTATCTGTTTTAGGGGTTACAAAGTCTGGATTATAACATGGCATGTCCTCTGTTCAACTAGACATAATGTCAGTGGTTGGGTGTGCTCTTAGTATCTTACGGTCTTCTCTCCATTGAAAACATTCACACTTTTGCTAAGGGTGCGAGCGTATGGGAGAGTCAGGATTGACAGCCAAAGGTATTGAATGTGTAAGCGGGACTATGGAGTCCATAGGACAAACAACGGACTCAGACTCCTTTGTTTTCCTACAGCCCGACTCTGACTCCATCTCTGGGATCATCATATGCGAACCCCTAATCACATAATTGGACCCTCCCACAGATGACAAGCAAAGGGATTGTGTTCCCTTGACTGAATGGAGTGGCAAGTCTCTGCCAATCCATTCTCTATGCTACTGCAGCACCATAGAAGGCAATGGAGCATGCTTGTGCAACAAGGAAACATGTATTTGTGTGATAGGTGGGGATCCAATCCTGAGTATGGGAGATCCTTGTACCCCTGTATAATAGGAGCTTTACTGCAGTATTACATGTCAGCCATTGAGAAATTGTAATACAAGGATAGCTCAAGTCCACTAGAATGAGGGTCATTCATATAAAACAGCTTTCCCTTGTGGCTCATGTAGGAGGGTTCTGTATTCCCTAATTTGTCATATGGATAAGGATAATACATTATATTAGTTTTGGTCAATTGTTCTGCCCTAAAATGACACTATATATCTTCTTTGAGAGAAGTAGACGCAGCGGGTGCGGTTTTCTGCTGGATTCTGCCTATGTTTATGGGCAGGTTTAGGTGTCAGTTCATTGACTTCATTATTTGTACAGTTCCTGATGAATAAAAACATGTTAGTAAAGGATGTGAACAAGGTGACGTGTCTAAAACCTAATAATTTACCCCCAGATAAGACAGCTGTAAAATCTGTTTACCTTCCTTTGGGAATCAATACACAGCTGGACTGGGCTTTATGCTGGGGGGAATTGTGTGGAGGAAAGGTCATCTGAAGGTTACAGAGAAAAATCCCTTATAGAAGGCGAACCAATATCTGACCTGGACGTCAGGCCTTTCCATTGACTGGGACTATGTATACAACTAAGATCTTCTAATTAGTATTATCTTTATTTATTAAGCAAACTGATCTGTATTACTTCTAACGATACATGACTGTCCATCTAGTGTATACATAGACCCCCAGCTCCTATCCCATTGGCAGTCCTACGTAAGGATTGGCCGTATGGATTTCGGCTGCCTGATTTCTTTTATTTCAGAAGGGAGATATTCAGACAGGACTTTCTCCCTGGAGAAAACATATGTTCGGGTGGAAAGCATGTCATGAGAAAGGAGTTCCACCAATAGCTGTCTTATGTGTATGGTCAGCCTATGTCCGTGATGGCGAACCTATGGCACGGGTTCCAGAAGTGGCACTCAGAGCCCTCTCTTTGGGCACCCATCCGGGGAGCAAATTGTGTTGTGAGGGGTCCACCGTGGAGCAGATTGGACTGTGTGGAGGTCACTGTTGAGCAGATTGGACTGGGGGGAGGGGGGAAGTCACAGTGGAGCAGAAAGCCCCATTCATATGACCATATTTTGCAGGTCTGTAATTGTGTGCAATTGTGGATCCACACATTATTAAGGTTAAATTGCCGTGCTGTCACTTTGCAATAAGTTAGTGGGTTTTGGGTTGCAGTTTGGGCACTCGGTCTCTAAAAGGTTCGTCATCACTGGCCTATGTCATTCAGGATGCACTTAAAGAACATTCCAGAATCCACTTATTGAAGGCCTTTGCTTTATGTGATCAGCTGTTTGGTGGTGCTTTGGCAGCCCATGCACGTGAATGGGGCGTCTCTGCAATACCCTGCACAGACGCTTCTAAATATCATGGCCAAAGTAAGCGCTGAAGAGGCTGCAGCGATCACAGGAGCATCGGAGAACCTTAAATAACAACTGAGTGCTGGAATTGCAGAATCAGAATCATTAGACTAGACCTGTCCCTATGCTGATCTTTGCAAACCTCTTTAACCTGTACTACCACCTATAGAAGTTCCCTTCACATACCTTTTTAATTTGCCAAACCGTTATTGCATTTTTACTGATTGCTCTGCTAACCTTTTGGGTTTTGTATCTATTTGCTATATTTTCACCTCCTTTGTGGCCCCCACCCTCGTACACTCCTTTGAGATCTACATTCACTGTAGCAGAGGGATCTCTCCTCTTAGATCGACCTGATACAGTTGTTTTGCAGCACCTTCTAGAAAGGGAGGGAGCGAGAAGGGCCAAGGCGGAGATGAGCTGCAGATGCTATTCATTTTGTCTCCCTCTTTGAAGACCTTTTAAAAGAATTTACACTGCAAACATCCCCCACCTATTCCTTTTGCTAGGGCTTCCTACTTAACCCATTTCAGCGCTGTAAAGGACAGTGATACATTGGATCAACTTCCCAGCAGAGAAGCCGTCATAAATAAGACACTCCGAAGTCAATAGACATGCTGGTGGGATCAGCTGTCTGGCTGTGATCAATTTTATCCTCTACCTGCTTTACCCCTCCCTGCCAGTGGGAGTGATGGACTAGCTAGTGGCGGTCATAAAATATATTTCTCATACTGTACTGAGGTATTAAGAGCTTTCCTATAATATAGTAGCGTGGCTCCGCAGACCAGACTCTTACACCGAGCTTTGTAATGCGGGATTGAAAGGATAGTGAAGGTTATTTTTTTGTCTTCCAGAAGTAAATGACATAATCAGCGAGGGGCTGCGCCGTTCTGGAGCTGGCTTCATGCTGTTTATCTCGGTAGTTGAACATTAGAGGTTAAAGGGGTTTTTGTTAACTGTACTAATGCCGCAATATTGGCAGCATTCTTCGCAGAGGTTTTAATAGACCCATGACAATAGTGGTCTGGTGGTTAGTGCACCACACCCTTAGATTGGAGGCAAGACTGAAAATCTGAGAAATTTAGGAGAAAATCGGATACGTGCTATGTGCTTGATATTTTCCACCAACGGCAGCCTTTACCACAAAGCAGTACTAGTTTTTGGTGGGGTTTGGTAGTTGTTACTTTTGTTATCTGCTAAAATAATATTCTGATATTCAGGGGAGTAATAAAGTTAACCAATGCCTTTCCTGCTCTGGTTAGGTTTTATTAATTAAAGGGGCTCTATCACTAGATTTACATGTTATGAGCTAAAGATATGCCTGAATAGAATTTAAAAGTCTATTCAGTTGCTGCTATAAGTTTGTAAAGAACCCCCCCCCCCCGTTTTTGTTAATTAGCATGGAAATCGATATGCAAATGAGCTCGATTGTGCACAGTAGGCGTTCCGTGCATCCCCCGTGCACTTCCTCCGGCGCGCTACTGGGCACGGTTCAGCGCCATTTTCCCATAGAGAACATTGCGAGCTGGCGCTGGAGCATGCGCAGTAGCGTGCCGGAGAGAGCACTACTGCGCACGTGTGTGATTTCAATATAAACCGCTGACGATGAAGGTGGCGAATAAGCAGGAGGAGGAGGGCTTGGAGGCAGCGGTGGACATCCAGAAGCTATGACGCATACCCACCATGCACTATTGAGCTCGTTTGTATATCTATTTCCATGGTGATTATCAAAAACGGGGGAGGGGTCTTTTAACAAACTAATAGCAGCATCTGAATAGCCTTTTTAAAGGCTATTCAGGCATATCTTTAGCTCATAACCTGTAAATCCAGTGATAGCGCCCCTTTAATGTACATCTTAATTCTATTCATTTAGGCTATAATATGGCATCAGAACTAAACTTGTAAAAGTTGTCATCACTTTGTGGCCTTCTGGTATAGCTGCTTTGGCATAGTAGACAACTCCCTGTCACTGGAGCCTATACTGAAGAGGCGACATAATGGTTTACCCCTAGAGAAGTAGGTCATTCTACTAACAAGCCTATACTATGTCTCGGCCTAAGCTTTTCATATAAGTCTGCAACTTTTTTGCAAACCCAGAACACCGATGTGACCAGAGACCAAGAGAGGGCAATAATTCTAATGCGGTTTTTATCCTAACTTGATTTGAGAAGGGAAATTTCCATGAAATCTCAAGTTGTGAACTTAAAGGGACAACTTAAAGTGACCCGAGCATGGAGTTATTATGGGAACATAATCTGACGCTTTTTTTACATTTTGATAGCCCCCTTTAAAAGTTATGGGCAGAAAGGGTGTAAAAAAAAATCAGAAATTCAGAACAGAATAACTCTATAACGGACATGTTGTGCATTACTGTGCATTAGAGATATTCTATATAAATCTGCCCTGTTTGTATTTCGTCTTGCATATGAGAAATGATGTGTAGGATACTTTTTATTGAACTATACACTTTGTTGAGTTTTTGCAGAGGCAAAAATATGGCACCTTTCCAATGAGAGGACGTAGGTGCAGGATGGAAGCCAATGTTTGCTTCCTTGCATGCCCGACTTGCTTTTCAGACTCAAGTAGGTGGAGCGGTATTAAAGAGCCCCGGTCTTCATTCTGCACTCGAGTCTTGCTCTTTCTCAGGCTGCCTTTTGCACATTTCGATATGGATCTGAGTATGGCATCCTATTCATACCTTGCCCATGCATTAGCTTTTTCTCTTCAGCTTCTGCCAATACTTCATTGTTCAGTAAACCACTGGAGCTGTACGGTGTCATTTACCTACCACAGGCGCAGAAATGATCACTCCATTTCCCTGGAAGCCTATTAATCTCTTAGTATGTGAGAAGATACCACAGTAGCAGGCAGGGCTCCGTATGTATATATAAATACATATGCCAGGGTCATGTCAGCTCTGGAAGATAACAGTGTTTATTGCTCCGTCACCTCTTGTCTCCTACAGACTGTTCATTAGAATGATCTCTTACTATTATGCTATCAGTTTTGATTGTTCTTCGTGTTAATATTATGATTTTTTTTCTGGGTATTCTCATTTAATGCAGTGATTCTGTCTGGCTCATGAGCCTCATGGTAGGGGTCTGGGGAACGGCAAACTCATATGGTGCCTCTGCCTTCACCGGCATGATAGTCAACCAGGATTGTTCCTGTACCTTCTGCTCACAGCATTTGTTTTCTATGGTTTGGGGGCATTGTTCTTACCATAGACCTCCACATATATCATATATTCTTATGTACAAAACCCTTGGGGTTACTGTTTCTTCTTGCAGAAATCGAGAGTCTTAAAGACCAAACAATACTCCCTGGGAAAAAGGGCGAGCAGCTTAGTTTTTTCTCCATCTGTCCTTTCTTTTTGGCTGAGATTTGGTTGAACATTGACTTTATAGGGTTGCTAGCTCCAATAGGTGGCACTAGAGCAAGTTTTCTTCCTTTTAGAGAAGAGCTAAATGACTTATAATCTGTACAATAGACTGTTGTCAGCAACTATGTCTAAAATAGTATTTTCTTACCCTGACATAGACTTGGCTAAATGAGTTGTGCAGCTTCTGATGGAGTCAAGGGCCGCTTTTGATATGCAGGGTTGATCTCCAGTACAAGTTAACAACAGTTGACTTTTATGTATTAAATTTGATGGCAGCACAACCAGAAGACATAAGATGTCGCTTCACTCGTCTTGTAAACATTTATTTATTTATTTGCAAAGAATAAGTTTGGTTTGTCATTAAGGGGTTAATTGACTGCATTGACTTTCCTAGTGGCTGTCAGTTCAAGGATAGTGCAGTGGTTTTCTGTCTACCTCCCTAGTTACTGGATGGCCTGAGCTGGGTGGAGAGCAGACATGAGCCAGTTATTTTCCATCTTTCAAGCCGAGCAGTGTCTAAATTTCAGTGTCCTAGCTTCAACTTCCCCCGTATCTAACTGCTGCAGTGTGCGCTTTGCTTTCTTTCCCTCCCTCTGTAAAAAAAAAAAAAAAAAAATGGATCCTGTAAGCCTCAGATTTGCACACGGCTAAATACTTCAGCCAAGCGGGTACATCCGGATGCAGTGTGATTTAATGGAACAGGCATCGCCTTCAGCGGCTCACTGTCTCTTCTGAAGCCCCTCTGTGTTGGGTACATACATTGTACAAAGCGCAGGTGGTTGGTGTCCGTATCGTGTTGTACTTCATAGAATACATAAGAATTACTCTATAGGAGTGACTATATATATATTTGTAGGAACATAAAGATCTACATGTGAATGTATAATGTTAATCTTTTTTTTCTTAGTGTTACATAGTGTTATTATAAGATACATAGTGTATAATTGTGTTACATAGTGTTACATTGTGTTATTTTAAGTTACATCGTGTATGATTGCGTTGCATAGTATTAGATTGTGTTAGATAGTATTAGATTCTGTTACATAGTGTTCTAATGTTAATCCTTTTGTGTCCTATATCTGTAAAACATGGCCAATGGCGCTGAAGTTACTAGGGCCATCTGAAGAGGTCCGCCATTCATCTATACAGAACATGTACATACTCCCCTGTAATGGGTGCTACATCCTGCCGTTCTTCTGTTACTTTGCCCATAAGTCAATAGGCCAAAGCACTTCTTTTGACTTCTATTTTCTCACCGTCTGACCCAATCTCCTGCTCCTACTCCTTAATAAATGGCGGTCGTAGTCTGTCAGAAGCAGTATGGGCGCTTCTACGTAAATATATAACAAACTGTGCATATACAGTAATTAATTATTCAATATCAGTAATTATATAATCCATATAAGATTTTAAAATAATTAATCATTTTGTTTTCAAATTGGAGTTGGTAACATTTATCGACTCGGACTCCACCAAAAACTAGTCCAGACTCCAACTCCTCAGAGGTACCTTGTTGGTCAACGCTTGCTGGTCCCTTGTATTACATTAGAAACTACTGCTAAGCCCAGTGGTGTAACTTGGAACGGTGGGGCCCCATGGCAGACTTTTGACATGCCTCCCCGACCAACACCTGCCGAAGACCCTGACCAACCCCCCCACATTCCTACGCTCTCTATTATGTCCCATAGTGGCCCCTACACACAGTATTATTCCCCATAGTGGCCCCTACACACAGTATTATTCCCCATAGTGGCCCCTACACACAGTATTATTCCCCATAGTGACTCCTGCTCACACTATTTTGTCCCACTGTGGACACCCATGAACAATTATTATACTCTGGGGTCTGAAAAGACCCCAGAGTATAATAATGGGAGACCGAAGGGGATATCAACATAAAAAACGCTGTTACTTGCCTATCTCCGGCTCCGCTGCAGTCCTCGGTGGTGTCTGCCATCTTTAATGATGTCTGGGACGTCACATGACCCAGGATGCAGGCCCCGGTCATGTGACGTCAGGGAGAGTCACATAAGTAGGCCCAAACCTACTTACCCTGGAGAGGTAAGTAACACAGTTTTTTATGTTACCTTACCTCCCCTGGACCTCTAATCATTATACTCGGGGGTCTGAAAAATGGGCCCACGGCGTCACTTACCAATCCCGACACCTGCCAGGATCGGTAAGTAAATAGGGCCAGTTACCGGCTACCCCAGTAGTTACGCCACTGGCTAAGCCATTCACTTGCCAACCTCCGCCACTGATGGGCTAAGTGACATTCTGAGCCCCTTGACAAAATAATTTTACTTTACACAGAAAGCTGTAGAAGTTCAAGGGCAACAATGTCATCCTGTGACAACCATTGTAGAATGTTGTTTTTGCTTCTATACAAACATTTTCATTGACTTTTTGCACATTTTCCTCCATGCTATGATGCATTCCTATTAACCAAAATCTTTCAGACTCTACTTACAGACCTCTCATTATGTTGTCACTAATCGCCCCATATAAAGCAGTATGAACGCTCTCCGAGTAACCAGATAATTCAGGTGTTTTAATGATTTAAAAAAAAAAAAAAAACCTGGCAGGAGAAGCGGATTGTAATGTCATAAGTATGTATGAGTGTCGAATGAAATGGCCCGGCGCTTTGAGATGCTGAAACCGTCAGCTACAGCTAATGAAAACAATGTAACAACCTTCATCCGCAGGTT
Source organism: Leptodactylus fuscus (assembly GCF_031893055.1). Lineage (NCBI taxonomy): Eukaryota > Metazoa > Chordata > Amphibia > Anura > Leptodactylidae > Leptodactylus > Leptodactylus fuscus. Next base: position 37,614,009 of record NC_134274.1, read on the forward strand.
TACATTAGGATTTAGATTTAGCCCTCCGTGTTTGCGAGCATTTGGATTTCTCTATTAAAGCAGCAAATCTCCTAAGCAAGATATATTGGAATTAAAGTAGGAAAGCTCGCTTTCTTCTCTGTCTTCAGAGCTCTCACAAAAGAGGAAATGATCTTCCCATTTTATCTTAAGTCAAAGGAAGGCCTCAAGTTGGGGTTTGCTGATGTGGTGGGGTTTTTTTTGTTGTTGTTTTTTAATTACCCCTAGCAGGCGCTAAAGATAACTTTCCTTATAAATGTTATGTCATTCTTGTGGGGATGTTAGTATAGGGTCATGAAGCCACGTTTAAAGGGATCCTATCATTAAAACGAAATTTTTTCTGCCTAACACAAAGGAATAGCCTTAAGAAAGGCTATTCTTCTCCTACCTCTAGATGTCTTCTCTGCGCCGCCGTTCGATATATAATCTGTTTTCGTCGGTATGCAAATGAGTTCTCTCACAGCACGGGGGCAGGCCCCAGCGCTCAAACAGCACTGGGGGTGTGCCCAATGCTGCGAGAGAACTCTTCAGCGCTGCTTCCATCTTCTTCAGGAATGGGTCATCTTTGCGTCTAGTCAGAGGCCTAGAAGTTTGAACCCACCGACGGAAGAAGACCCATTCCTGAAGAAGATGGAGGCGGCACTGGCGAGTGCTCTCGCAGCATTGGGGACGCCCAGTGCTTTTTAAGTGCTGGGGCCCGCCCCCAGTGCTGCAAGAGAACTCTCCAGTGCTGCCTCCATCTCTATTTGCATACTGACGAAAACCAGATTATATACCGAAATGCGGCGCGAAGAAGACATCTAAAGGTAGGAGAAGAATAGCCTTTCTTAAGGCTATTCCTACGTGGTAGGCAGAAAAAATTGAGTTTTAATGATAGCCAGTGTTAGGAACGTAAATATGTAACAAACTATGTATCCAATTAATGATCCAATATCAATAAATGCATATAATTAAAAAATAATCATTTATTTTCAAGTTGGAGTCTCTAACTCTTCTCCCAGTAGTCCTATCAGTCAGTTAGACAAGGCTCAGTGTTGGGCCTGGTGGATGTGAAGCCCTTCTGCGCAGTATTAGTGCACGCGGTAATCGCCATTGTGCTGGAGTACAAGATCTGGCCATTCTTTGTGCTTCTTCAGCAGAGGTGAGGGCTGTTACAGACGGATCCTTTGAGGAACTACAATGAGAAAACTCTTGTGTTAGTTGGAAGTCAGAACAAAGGCATTATCGGTAGTGAGTTTCAAGGTGTCTAGTTACGGAGCCTGTGAGCGGCTTATAGACCTCATCAGCTAACAAGCCATTCCAAGTTGTGCTGCCGGAGTTGACGGAGAGATTAATGCGATTCTCCAGAGTACCGTCTTCCCGCTGGATCCAGTGGAGCTGATTGAGCTATGAAGACAGTAATGTGTGAATTTAAGAAACATTTGAGACACTAGGTTGACTCTTGCTTTGAAAAACAGAAACATGTATCAAATTAAATGCACTTGATAAGCTCTGAAGCATTGACAAAGCTTGGGGAGAGTTCGGCAGTGTGTGTGTTTCTACATCCGGATGTCCATGGTACAAAGTCTTCGAAAGTCACCAGAATTTTATATTAAGAGGTTTTCTAGGAAAAAAGAAAAATAATAATGTGCTTTCTTTTTCTAGAGAAGCAACTGTCTTGTTCATTGGCTACATCCAATTGCTAGAATCGTATTTCTGTGGTCAGCTGTTTAAAGGGCCCACACAAATTGTTGTAGGCCTGCCATTGTTTACATTAGTCCATACACCACAATATCATACATTAGGGTTTAAAGAGGTTGTCCAGGATAAAAATTATTTATGAATAAATAAAACCTACTCGCCTGTCTCTGGATGCTCCGGTGTCCCCCACCGCGGTCCGGTTCTGCTGCTTTGCTGTTTTCTTTTGCCGGAAGAACTCGCCAGCTGTGAGGTCCCTTAGACTGCTGTCGCCGATCAAAAGCCCTGTATTCTATCTTCCGCATATTCGTTAAAGGGATCCCATCATTAAAACTTTTTTTTTCCTGCCTACCACGTAGAAAGGCTATTTCTACGCCATTCGGTATACAATCCGATTTTCGTTGGTATGCAAATGAGTTCTCTCGCAGCACTAGGGGCGGGTCCCAACACTCAATCTGCACTGGGGGCGTCCACAATGCTGCGAGAGAACTCTCCAGTGACGCCTCCATCTTCTTCAGGAATGGGTCTTCTTCGGGTCTTCTTCCGGCGGTGGATTCAAACTTCTAGGCCTCGGGCCTAGGACAGTATTGTAAGCGGCCATTTTCTTGTGGTTGGCAGGCATGCGCAGTCGGCTACCCGAGGCCTAGAAATTTGAAGCCACTGCTGGAAGAAGACGCAAAGAAGACCCGTTCCTGAAAAAGATGGAGGCGGTGCTGGAGAGTTCTCTCGCAGCATTGGGGACGCCCCCAGTGCTGTTTGAGCGCTGGGACCTGCCCCCAGTAGTGCGAGAGAACTCCTTTCCATACCGACGAAAACCAGATTATATACTGAACAGCGCCATGGAGAAGACATCTAAAGGTAGGAGAAGAATAGCCTTTCTTAAAGGGGCTCTATCACTAGGAAAAATCATTTTTAACTAATCACATCCTGGCATAGCCTTTAGAAAGTCTATTTCACACCTATCTTTAGTATGTAAATTGCCTCAGTGGTTTCTGAATAAGTTCGTTTTTATTCATATGCTAATTAGACTGGTGCACAATAGATCGTGCACACCTCTCCTGTTGTTTTCTATGGGAGACTGCTGCTGATAATGATGATGACTCAGCTTCCTGTTTGCCTCCCACACATAGAAGATAATAGGAGAGAGGAGGCTACTGGGAACTTCCTGAGCTGGCTGAAAGCTCATTAGCATATGAATAAAAACGGACTTATTCAGACACCACTGAGGCAATCTACATACTAAAGGTAGGTGTGAAGTAGCATTTCTAAGGGCTACGCAAGGATGTGATTAGTTAAAAATGACTTTTCCCAGTGATAGGGCCCCTTTAAGGCTATTCCTACGTGTCAGCGAGAAAAAAATTAGTTTTAATGATAGGATCCCTTTAACAGCGTGGCTGCACATGCTCAAACAGCCAGGCTTCCTGATGAAGTGCGTCTAGCACGAAACGGTCGTTGCTTCATTGTCTCTGCATTCCATTTAATCCATCTCCGATTGTGTATGCTGTCTAAGTGCCATTTTTTAATGATGACGAATTAAAGCTTGAAAATTTTACTTTTGGTTGGTGAGTGCCCTGTTTCCCTTTACAATTTTTTGCCCAAGACTTTTTTATATATCCTTTGAACAGTGAGCACCACCTATATACCACATCACTTTGCCTGCTATTCATACCTTGTTGCCGTATACACATTGAGGTGTTGTATTTTAACACAGAACGGTGCCACTACCTTCATATATCTTTTTAGTTTATTTACGGGGGAACTCTGTGCTTGTGATCAATGGGGGATCCAAGTGGCTGAACGCCATTACTCAACAATTGGTCCTCTACTCTGTGGATACAGGCTAATGTTAAAATAACGGGATCTTTTTAGTTATCTGCAAACCGCGTCATTTACAAACGTCACAGTGACTTTTATAGGGAACGGAGTCACTTAAGAGTCATTTTCTGATCTCATATCTTTTTTCCAATTTTATCCTAAAAAAAAAAAAAAAAGTGGGACAGTCATCACTAAAAAGCAGTTTTGACATGTTCTATATTTTGCTTACTGGAACCATTTCCAATGATGATAGGATATGAAACCTAATGTGGATTCCTTAGGAACCTACAAGACGTGTAGTCTATTTTTTTTATTTATTTCATGGGGCTGTTTACTTGCAAACACTGATGTCCAGAACACGATCCGAAGCTTCAAGCAGTCGCACGACACATCTTGCTTGCACCTAATGACTTTAGCATAAATGAATAGAGCGAGATACCACATGCACATGATGGCCTGCTGGGAAGGGGTTAAAGGTAGGAACGTGAATATGAAAAACAACATGTTTCCTGCTTGCTGCAGGCTGTAAAGATGGTTGGAGTGGATCCTCTGTTCTCCCCTCCCTCTCTGTGCTCAGGAAATGTTTGGTCCTCACTGCTCTGTAAAATAAACCTGCAAAATGGTGCAGATCCAGCGAACGAGCTCTGTATTTAAGGGGCAAGGAATTTGGTTGTGACTGATCCTGTTCTGAAACCAGCACGTTACGTATTCGGTCAAGTAAATGAAATAGAAGATGTAAGCTCTAGTCTGCAACTCAAATCAAGAAGACTTTGGGAGCATGGGTGCTATAGTAAGCGTTTTTCCATTGACTGCTGGCAGTGGAGCTATCAGATCGGAACAGATGATGAATAGCATGATAGAGCTGTTGGAGGGAATGATCTATCATGGTTTAAGGACCTAGACAAGAACTATGCAATTAAGAATCTGATTGGACTTGACGTGCCTAGGAAGAAGGCAAGCTGCCTCTCTAACCTCGCCGTGATAAGAAGTTAGCGATGCTACTACGGGTGTCTTGTTCACCTAGACAAGGTTGTCAGACTCCTGGAGGAGTTGTTGGGTTAGAGATGCAGTTTTTTCTTACATTTTTAGAATTTGTAGCGTTGTCATCCTATAAATGACTAGGACAGGGGTAGGGAACCTTCAGCTCTCCAGCTGCTGTGAAACTACAACTCCCAACATGCTCCATTCACTTCCATGGGAGTTCCAAGAACACCAGAGCAAGTGTGCATGCTGGGAGTTGTAGTTTTGAAACAGCTGGAGAGCCGTACGTTCCCTACCCCTGGACTAGGATAATAAAATGGTGCAATGCACAGACTATTGTGTACAGAACACCTTGAAAATGGGAATATTCTTATGTAAACTATGGGATGCTGCAGATTATGTAGTGTGAGTTTGGATAAGAATGCACAAATGACAATTGCTGGTCTGACCTAGAAATGGGGAACCTTCAGATCTCCAGCTATTGCAAAACTACAACTCCCAGCATGCATACTTACTCTGCTGTTCTTGGAACTCCCATGAAAGTGAATGGAGCATGCTGGGAGTTGTAGTTTCACAGCAGGTGGAGAGCCGAAGGTTCCCTACCCCTGTTCTCGTGCTCGTCAAGAGCCAAAATCATCATACATTAGGATCAAACCCATTTTTGGCTGTAAAAAAAAAAAAAAAAAAAAAAAATACAACGCATACAAAATCTGGATCGTGTGAACAAGATTTTAGGACTCGGGTTGAAAAAGGAAACACGGTTTACATAAAATCTTATGTCACCACGTTTATACTGGTAAATAAAATTCATTGCTCATTTAATAGATGGAAGAAAGCTGTCATCATTATCACTCACCTCCAGAGACAGATCCTGAAATACAAATGTTAGCAGACTAATATAGACTGGACAAAGTCCAGTGACGGTAACCCCCTGAGTATATGTAAGGGTATATGGAACTTACAGATGGGGTCCCTTTTTGAGATCCCATTTCTATGAGCCAGAACCACGAGCTTCTCTGGTCAAGATAAGCAATTTTTCAGGGGAAATGTCTGTCTCGCCGCAGCTTCCTCTGGTATAATAAGCTATTTGCCAGGACTAGCAGGAGTCAGACTCTTGGCAATCAGCTGATCGCAGTGGTAGCTCCCATCTGAAATCCTCACAAGCTTTATTGCTTCGAGCATACTCTCAGGCGGAACAGACCTGGAATTTATTTCAGATAGTAAAAATCTCCAATTTTTAACCTTTATAAGAGTAGTGGTTGCGCTTGTGTCCTGGCCATAGACATTAGAGTGAGCACAAAAGGATAGGACATTGGTTGTAATCTATAGGTTAGTGGAGATTTGGGGCCCCCTATATATGTTATATTGTCAACTGTTCGTAATGAAATCATAAGGCTCGGTTAAAATTAATCTGTATATGGTCAGCTATAAACGTAAAGGATTGTTTAAGTCATATAAAACAGTAGTAGGTGAACATTTCTTAAAACAACCTAGTACTTGATCATTATTAAGTCCTGTTCACATCTGTATTATAGTTTCCATTTCAAAAATACAAAACTTAGTCCCAGATCCATCACACAAAGGACACCCATAGTGCCAGACGAACCCCCTCGATATACCAGGGCTGTGGAGTCAATAGACCAAACCATTAACTCCAACTTTGGCTCCTCTATTTTTACACAGCCTAACTCTGGCTCAGACTCGAACTCGATTTCCTCCATGAATGGCTGACCACCATGGTCAGACATAGGCAGCCAAGCTCTTCTAAGACGACATTCACACCACTAAGGTGCAGAACGGCCTTTAAAAACATCCATTTGTCTTGCACCCAAGCAGCACCCAATTGACGATTGAGTGTATGGAGGGGGTCTGTGAAAACGGACAACAAGAAGACATGAACTAGTTACTATAGATAGTCAAAATAATGGTCACGTGACTCCATTTACTGACATTGAATTTATTGCTGCTGTGACGTCTGTCAGAAAAATAAACAAACAAACAAATGGTCGTCAGACGGTAACTATTGTGTTATGTAATGTTTAATATTTTTGAAACTGGATTCAGTTGTGTTTTTTTTCAGACTCAACCCAAAACTGTCCCGAGCTCAAGCTCTTACTTCACAGCCCTGTGACTTGCAGTAGAGTCCATCATTGCGCTATTCTCACTATCATGACGGAATCGGTGGAAAGCTGTCATCTGACCGTTTTGTCTCCAGCAGACTATATTCTATGACATTATGCTGGCGTACATGTAAGTCTGCCTTTATGCGGAGAATCAGATGCTGACAATACTAATGTGCCCATCATTAGTTTGATTTTGGCACAATAATAATTAGTGGGCATGTTTTATTTACTGCCCACATGTGCCCCGATCGCTGTCAGTCTATTGTTTCGCTATTTTGGCTCGGCGTTCTTGCGATGACTGACTGCGTGTTTCTTATTGATCTCATTAACAGTCAGGGAATTATCGGAGGTGTTTCTGTCTCCTCCACACGGCAGAGAGGTGTAAGCAATGTCTGCACCCTCAGCTCCCCAGAGCTCCTTCATGACAATTAAACCAATGATGCTTCAAAAATGGATACTATGACTCGTTTGATAAATGTATCTGCGTGTCTCCGAGGCTTTCCTTATCCAATGCTTGTTGCACGGCAAGGCACGGAGTCATATGGGCCACATGAAAACTCATTGACAAGATATTGTTTAGTTGCTTGATCATTTAATATAGAGCTGTGATCTAACCTTCGGGTATAGGGAAGATTAATAATTCTTATAGCGATGACCGACATTTACAGGACACTTGTTTTTCTAATGTGTAATATTGTAGGGTCACGTTCGGATAAAATAAAGTTGATATGTCACCACCAATTGTACAAAATCTATACTTAGAGTTACGATGCGCTATGACATTTTAAGGCAACGAGTTGTATCCATACATGCTAGTGTGAAGTCGGGCTACAGGAGATGATCGGGGCTTGTACACAATAGAGAGAGGTTGCCCGAACCTGCTGATTTTGGCAGAACTGGCCTACTATCTATCAACGGATGATGTTGGAGGAGGACAGGATTGGGGAGATGATAAATGTTATCATGCCTGATCCTTTGTTCTCCAGGAGGTGTCTGGCAGTGGCTTAAGACACTATTACATGGGCAGATGCAGGGGAGCTCAAGTGCCCATCAAAGATGATCTATCCATCAGCATTGGTTGGCATCTAACTTTTAAACAGCCGAAGGAACGACAGGAATGAATATGTTGGGGACCGATATCGAACATGAGTATCTGTACAAAGGTTTGTTCCCAAAATTCAGCCCGTGTAATGGTACTTTTACTTTCCTCCCCTAATTCATACCACATGATGCTAGGCCGAACCGATCGCCCATGTGTATGCTGGATTGGATGAAAATGGCTGAAGGCCACCTTTAACTATCCAAAACTATTTCTTCATATTTCTTTTGGTGGGTGATAGGATCCCTTTAAGGCTTATCATTAAAACTCATTTTTTTCTGCCTACCACGTAGGAATAGCCTTAAGAAAGGCTATTCTTCTCCTACCTTTAGATGTCTTATCCAGGCCGCCATTCGGTATATAATCCGTTTTTTGTCTGTATGCAAATGAGTTCTCTCACAGCATTGGGGGCAGTCCCCAGTACTCTAACAGCACTGGGGGTGTTCCCAATGCTGCGAGAGAACTCTCCAGCGCCGCCTCCATTTTCTTCAGGAACGGGTCGTCTTTGCATCTTCTTCTGGCAGTGGCTTTAAACTTCTAGGCCTCAGGCAGCCGACTGAGCATGCCTATCGGCCACAGGTAAATGGCCGCTTACTGTTTAAGCGGCCATTTTCATGTGGCTGGCGGGCTTGCGCAGTCGAAGCCAACTCCCTGGAAGAAAGACGTGTGAAGAGCCAGTTCCTGAAGAAGATGGAGGCGGCACTGGAGAGTTCTCTTGCAGCATTGGGGACGCCCCCAGTGCTGTGAGAGAACTCATTTGTATACCAACGAAAACCAGATTATATACCGAACTGCGGCACGGAGAAGACATCTAAAGGTAGGAGACCAATAGCCTTTCTTAAGGCTATTCCTACATAGTACCCAGAAAAAAAATGAGTTTTAATGATAGGATTCCTTTAATTTATTTCCAATGGAGGATATTTTACTTGACTACTGGAAATAAAACATTTTATACTATATGACAACGTAGCCATACAATGATTACAGCTATCGCAACGTGTCTGTGTGGTACAGATCCCTGGACCCTGGTGGTCACTAAATCCAAAATCTCCTGATCAAAACCAATGAAAGAGGCGGCTAAGAAAGGAGATGCCACATGAAGGTCTCATTCCCAGTTGCCAGAAGGAATGTCAAATTTCATGCGTGACCAGGGAATATATATATATATATATATATATATATATATATATATATATATATATATATATATATATATATATGTCTACACAGTCACCCTAACCATCTCTCGTGCTTAGGACTGTCTCTCCATTTTTTTTTTTGTTTTCTCCCTTCTAAAACTCATCTAAATGGAAAACACATTGTCTTCATTATGTGCCTGTATTGAATGAAGCAAGTTACCATGGAAACAGCCATCTGAGGCCTGGCTGCTTCTAGGCCAGTGAATGGGGTATGAGCGAATGCAGCACCTTCCTAACCAGAAGGGAACAATCGCTATTCATTCAAGCCAGGTTTAAGATCGGAAAATCTTGTTAGCGAGAAAAATGTAGATGAGTATGTCAGCTGCAGAAAATAATCTTGGACTCAAACATCCTTCCATTTATTTATTTATTTGCCGGCGATGTACATATGTGTACGCCGGCGCCCACTATCTTTATTTTGGTGGCCATGAGGGTAGTACAATAGGAGAATAATTTTTCTGAAATGTCCACTTCTCCATAAAATGAGATTGGCGAGACGCCAGCTCGCTCGGCATCTGTGATTTTAATCCCGTTAGTGCTCAGCAATGCGTTGCAGATCTGTCCAACGTGGATGGTGCTCACTCTGAAGGGGTCAAAACAATGAATGAACCAGGGCTTGTGTTCCATTATCTCACTTTAAAGGATATGTTCACTCTTCTGCCAGGCGGCCACCAACTTCTCGTCTCCTATCGGTTTTGTCATTTCGAATAAAACTGAATTTTAGAAACCCGAATGGGAAGACAAATCAACCGAAGAATGAAAGAGCCGCTCAAAGTTTGGATACATATTATGAAAAATTATATACACGGTGGGCACACGTGTTATTAGAGTGGCGGGTGATCGTCCGGATTCTGTATTGGACTACATCTCATCAATGCAGGGAAGAATCTCTTGTTGATATGGGTAACTAGGCACAGTGTGGGCAGTGTATTGTACCGCAGGACAAGATGACAAGATTCGTATACAGTTTGGTCTGAAATATTTCAATATTTTATATACTTATGTTTTATAAACATTTAAAATGGAGCTATTTATTTTCTGAGCGATTGTGTCATTTAAAAAAAAAAATAGTAATATAGTAACAAATTTTGGCTCCTTAAGGGCTCGTTCACACGGGGCAAGAGGGGGCGGATTTTGGCGCTGAATCCACGTCATAATCCGCCCCCTCACAATAGAGGTCTATGTAGACTGCTAGCTTACTTTTTTCTGTGAGCAGCATGTTGCCGCTCACGGGAAAAAAGAAGCGAGCTGCCCTTTCTTCACGCGGCAGCACGCTAAAGACTAGGCCCATTCATATGGGCCTACTCCGGAGTGGGAAGCCGTGACTGTCGGAAGCCACGACAGATGCGGCAGGCGTATTTTGGTCCTATTCTGAGTGAAGATCACTTTCCGCCACCAGCTTTTTCGCGCCGCGAGCCTCAATAGGATGCCGATGCAGGACATAGACATCCCGCTCCTGATTAGGCCTGGATGAATGGGCCTAATCAGGAGAGAGTCTCGAATTGCGGATGCTGCAGCGGACTCAGCTGCGGATTCTGCGTGAAGGTAAGTCATGTCGCTAGCGGAAAAAACTGCGAGTGACTCCCATTGAAATACATTTTTTGCAGATTTTGAGGCATTATAAAACCTAGAAATGTGTTTTTGGTGTTGTGAAAGATGAGTTTTTCAGCTCTTCTATAACACCAAGATCGTAGTTCCAGCTGTAGTTCCGAATTGACAACACAGTTTGGATTGGAATATTTATATGGACCGGCAGCTGTTCCCAATACCAACCCTGTATTCAACTGGTGATTCCTGTGAAAATTTTACAACTAGAACTGCTATCTTTGTGATCATGGAAGCTGAAAATCAACTCGCCAAAAGCTCTGTTCTTGCTCAGTTTGAAGTGACCCTTCCTCAGCTTCCCTGCATTATACAAGAGTCCATACTCCCACCCTCCATTGAGAAGCAGTGTATAGTTAATAGAGAAACCATAAAGACGTAGGATTTTACAGAGAGGAGAAAAAGTATATTACGAAATGTATTAATGACACACAAATTGTTTGAACGTTTAGTGAGGCTTTAAATCCCTCTTTCATTGGTGAGTGGATGGACCTCTTCAGTGATTGACAACCTTCCACCCAGGACTCGCACACTGGGCTTATAGAAAACCAGGGATTTAAATGAAGTCTAAGTTATCCCAAATCTTTTCCCATGTTAAACTGCCTCCATAGTATCGTTCTGCTTACAGATTTACTGTTGAATTCTATGTTAGGGACTCTTGAAATATGATGATTTTCATGCCACTAACTTTTCTACAATGTTATACAAATCAGTAGTACATGCAAATATAACAAACTTTTTTTTTTTTTTAATATTTCTTATCTGAGAGAAATTCTTCTTTCTCCACTTATCTGGCTTACCCCCTGCAAATTCTTAACTCTCTCTATAATCCGTTCTAAATACATTTTGCTGGTCTCCCAGCACGGATTGTCAGCTGACCGAAATTTCAAATTATTTGGGCTCATAGGAGCCCAGAAAAAGACATAGCTGCTGCATGGAAAAGTGAGTTGTGTACCTCATTGCCCAATTGTTTTAATCACATGAGTACTACTCAGCCCGTCTCTGTATTGTCCTACATGGTGCTGCTTTTGAGTGGGTGAGAGAGAGTTAGGTCTTCTGTTTGCTCTGTGTACCGTTTATGGAAGATGTCATAACTCCACCAGTGGGACAATATGGACCAGCCTCCTCGGAAGATTCCGCAAAGAACAGCGCTAACCCGGAATATCTGGAAATGGTTTATTGGATAATGCATACAACGTGTTTTGGGTTGTTAGAGACCCTTTCTCAAGTGTAGATATTTTTCTTCCACCGTGGGCCAAAGCATTGTGTCTGTAATGTGCCCATTTAGAGATCCCTTATTCCAGCATTCTGGTATCTAGTGACACCTAATTCTCCTCGGCTGTGCCTCGTACTGCAATAAAAAAAACTGGGAGAAAATGGATTAAACAATCCTCTATGTATGTTCCAGGAGATCACTTCTTTCTTTACATACCTCACCCCTCTCTTTGGCTATAAAGGCAGTAGATAAGGCCTGACCTCCCGCACTGCCCCGTATGCAGGAGGAGACTTGTTCACTTTATAAGGAAGTCTGTCAAATCCAAAATAGTTTCTTCCACTATTAAAAGCTCCAACATGGCGCTATTATTGGTTTAGGAGACATTTTAGACCTGACAGACCGTTCATGTCCTCTAAGTTTTATACACCATAGCAAAGTTAACAGTTTGATTAATTCAATGCACTTTATTTACTTACTTAGCTTACTTACATAGCGCCATCATATTCTGCAGCACTTAATAGACGTTGTCAATCAACTTTGCTTTGGTTACCAATATTACTGCATTGTAAGAGGGGTCAGCCACACAGCTCAGCATCATTCACAATACAAGTCTATAGAAGAGTATTACCAGGGGTCATCCATCACCTCCCTGCAATGATGAGATGTATGACTGGCCACTGATATTGGTAGTCTAAGCTAATGGCGCCAATATTCCTACAATGGGGAAGATACTGGCAAAGCTGAAAGTGTGCGGATCTCAGTGCACAGTCCATTTTACTATTGTATCACTTTTTACTATTTGTATCTTGTATAACGCTTCCTACCTTAGAAGACATGAAAGGTACTCTTTAACAAAGTCCCACCCCCTCATTCATCTGGCAGTGAATACCGGTATTCAAAAAAAAATTCTATGGGACAGTTCAGAAATCCATCTATTGTACCATTTTTAGTTTCTTGTGGAATGTGTTGGGTTGATCATATTGATCATACGTAAGTGAACTTTTGCCATTTCATAGCTCATTTACAAATATTATCTACAGAAACTGTAACATTGGCATGTCTGATAATCCAGAATTGTGTCCTGATGGTTGCTTTTGTCGATACAAATGTATGGTGTTACTTGTCACTACGGTTGAGCGATCGGGATTGGAAAAGATCGGATCCTGATCGGCGATCGAGTAAATTTCACGACCGTGAACGGGTTCTGATCCTACCTAAAAATAGATCGGGAGCACAATTCCGATCCCGATTGCTCTACTGACCTACACAAATCCACTGCAGCTATCGCTCCCCGTTCTTCTCGGTCCGGTTCTCTCTCATTTACAGGCCTTCAGAGTGCCGTGCGCGTCCCTGCCTCCCAGGTTAGTGTTACAGACCTAGGAAGAAGGCGGGACTTGTGGCTTAGGCGAGTGTGGGTGGGTACTGGGAGGGGAGACGTGAGTGTTGCACTCACGTCTCCCTGCCCTGTACCCACCCACAATCTCCTAAGCCACAACAAGCCCTCCTACTCCCAACATCAGTAACACTAGCCTGGGAGGCGGGGGTGCACACGGCGCTCTGAAGGCATGTAATTGAGAGAGAACTGGACCGAGAAGAACGGGGAGCGATAGAGGCAGCGGTTCTGTGCAGGTAAGTGAACAGCAGGGGGGGACTAAGTAGCTGGGGGATTTTATAATCACTACACAGCGTGGAGTCCAAAAATTAAAGGATTCAATTTTTGGACTCCATGCTGTGTAGTGAATAGGATCGTTTTTAAAATCCGATCTTTTATCATTACAAAAAATTCTATTGACTTGAATTAGGACCGGAATTGGGATCTGGATCGGATTCGAATGGAAAATGATCGGAAATCGGATTTTAAAAACGATCCTGAAATCTCAAGATCGGCTCAACCCTACTTGTCACTAAAATCTTATAACGCAGGAGTAGAGGTAATATTTCTACACTTCCCAGAGCACCGCAGTAAACTCTGTGCAGACTGGGAATACCGGGAGATTTCAGCTCTGCAGAATTGTGAATGCAGCTCTGGACGATACAGGCTGTAACGTAACAGATACCCGAGCAGTTTGTGTCCCTCTCAGGTTGTAGTAGGAAGCATCTGCATGTCATAAGGATGTAACCTTGGTGCATTGCAGTTTCTTTTAAGGCTGTTTATCTAATACAGCGGCTTTATAAATTTGTGTGTTGCCTTAAAGTTTTTACCTTTGTTCTTATTTTTTTTATTTTTGCTGAATCTGTATCACAATTGTATACATAGAACAAGCCTGCTTTATATCACAGGGAAGATATGGTGAAGGGTGGTTTGTAAGCAGTATGTGCCATATAACCATATATCAATGTGACATTTGGGGAGTTGCACTCAAGGTGCCCTTGCTGCAGGAGAAGGGGAGATGATCAAGCCAACAGCTAATTATAGGAACTCAGGACAGAAAAAAAACATTATCTTGGGAGGCAGTAGCTGGAGATGGAATATGTCAGATTGTAATTAATTCTGCTCCCTGGTCTCACGTTGTCTGCGTGCGAATACAGGGTGCTACCAGGGAGAATACGTAATTAGCAGACACATCCTACCAGCGCAGGCTTCACATCTGGAACCACAAAGTCGTTCAAACCCACTGCAGGCTTTTTTTCCCTGTTCAGTGTTTCTTATTTTACATGCTGAAGTGAGTGGTTCGGTCCACCTACCTGTCCGAGGTAGATGAACAGCGAAATCCTATTTATGTGGCTTCTTTCTGACCACCTCCATATGTGGAAGTGCAGCTAAGACAGTTGGGCGGTGGGTGAGTCTTATTGAAGGCTGAGAAAAACCGTGCTCCTGTCCCTTCATTCGGGGGGGGGGGGGGGGGCAGGGGCAGGCAGAATTTTGACTTTCAGAGTTCTCAGTGCAAAAAGATGACCAAACCCTTTTTTAAGGCTGTCAACTAGGTATATACAACTACTGGTATAGGTGATAAATGGATGCCTCCAACAGATACAGTCATACAGTCCCATTTAAAGGGATCCTATCATTGGATACCCTTTTTTTCTGACTAATGTGTAGGAATAGCCTTAAGAAAGGCTATTCTTCTCCTACCTTTAGATGTCTTCTCCGGGCCACCATTTGGTAGAAATCCCGGTTTTCTTCTGTATGCTAATGAGTTATCTCGCTGCACTGGGGGCGTCCCCAATGCTGCAAGAGAACTCTCCAGTGCCACCTCCATCTTCTTCTGGAACGCCCTCTTCCTGTGTCTTTTTTCCGTCCTGGGTTTCAATCTCCTAGGCATGCGCAGTCGGCTCTGCCATAGGGCCTTGGGCAGAGCCAACTGCCCATGCCGATGGCCACAAAAAAAATGGCCGCTTACACCAGCTTACTGTGTAGGCGGCCATTTTCTTGTGGCCATGGGCATGCGCAGTCGGCTCTGCCCGAGGCCTGATGGCAGAGCCGACTGTAGATGCCTAGTAGATTGAAACCCAGGACGGAAGAAGACACAGGAAGAGGGCGTTCCAGAAGAAGATGGAGGTGGCGCTGGAGAGTTCTCTCGCAGCATTGAGGACGCCCCCAGTGCTGCGAGATAACTAATTTGCATACCGAAGAAAACCGGGATTACTACCGAACGGCAGTGCGGAGCAGACATCTAAAGGTAGGAGAAGAATAGCCTTTCTTAAGGCTATTCCTACACATTAGTCAGAAAAAAAGGATATCCAATGATAGGATCCATTTAAATCAATATACCCACACTCTATGTTGCATTCTTTCTTTTTTTCTACTGGATACCGCTGTATGGAAAGCATGGTCTACTGTACTATTCCATGACTTTTTTTTTGCAGTATAGTGACACATACCTGTAATTCATGTTCAGCCTAGAATCCTACACTGTTGATCCAGAGGAAGGTTAGAAACCCTCTAAGTGATAGATGTGTGCTACCTCACCTTAGGAAAAAAAATTCTTTCCCAGCTCCATATCTGGCAGTCCGACTGAATCCTCAGAGCAACCTCATATCGCCAAGAATCAAGTTCTAACAAATAAATTACACTTCTCAAAATTGAAATTGCAATGACAACTAGGAAAAAACTCTACGACGTGACATTGATTTGGTCATAGAACCAGTGGTACGACCATTTCTCCAAAGTGTCCCAAAACTCGTTTTCCACCAGAACAATGGAGGGCACATGTTGCTCATTCGACTCTGAGCAGTCTTTGCGGCCTTCTCATGTGACGTCTCTGATTTTTGTCTCCCTGGGATGTCATTGGTTGGCAATGGGATCTGCCAGCCGTCCATCTTGATGATTTGCATGTCCATGTGCGTTCTGCGTGGCATAACTTTGCTCAGTCACCCCTAATAACCTGTATGATCACATGCCAATCCGTGTAAGTTCATGTATATCTGCACGTGGTGTGCAGTGTCATTACTGAATAAATTGAGGTGTTTTGAATATTGCTTCTATTTTTTATCATTAGCATATCATTATCACGTCTATCCATCCTGTTATTTCCATAATTCCAGGAATTTTACTGTGTGTATATGTTTGCTAATAGATAAGCATCGAGCCCTTAGTGCCAGCATACATAGCCTAAAGGTGCAAGTGCAGTGGAAGTACACTGAAAGATTACAAGTACACCATGTGACACAGAAATTTGTCTAGTCTTGTGGTTATAGCCAAGTGTAACTGCTATATAGATTCATGTAACCGCAGGAACGAAAGGCTAGAATGATACTTAATGATATCTGCCTCAAGAAAACGGGGGCAAATTTCAGTACTATAGTGTCAATTTTAAAGGGATCCTATCATTAAAACTCTTTTTTTTTCTGCTTAACATGTAGGAATAGCCTTAAGAAAGGCTATTCTTCTCCTACCTTTAGATGTCTTCTCCGGGCCACCGTTCAGTATCCCCCTGCCGGGATCGCTAAGTGACACAGCGGGCCCCACAAGCACTATTATACTCGGGGGTCTTTTCAGAGAGAGGTAAGAAACATAAAAAACACTGTTACTTACCTCTCCAGGCTCCGGGCAGGCTTCAGGCCTAGTCGTCTGACGTTTCATGACCCTGGCCTGCGTCCTAGGTCATGTGACGTTTGACGTAGTTGAAGATGAACTACAGCAGAGGCCGACAGCGTAGTGAGTAACAGTGTTTTTTTTAAAAATGTTTTTCTCCCCCTGGGTCTCGAACATTATATAATAATTGTTTATGGGTGTCCACAGTGGGGCATATACTGTGTGTAGGGGCCACTATGGGGTATAATACTATGTGCAGGGTCCACTATGGGGGATAATACTGTGTGCAGGGGCCACTATAAGGGATAATACTGTGTGCAGGGGCCACTATGGGGCATAATACTGTGTGCAGGGGCCACTATGGGACATAATACTGTGTGTAGGGGCCACTAAGGGACATAATACTGTGTGCAGGGGCCACTAAGGGGCATAATACTGTGTGCAGGGGCCACTATGGGGCATAATAGAGCGCGCAGGATGGTTTTCTTCTGTCGCCTCTCCATCCTGAGACGACTTTGTAATAGTTTTCTTGGATTAGACGTCAACAAGCGCAGGTTCTTGCCATATTTTATAGAATACTGCTTCTGATGTGGCATCACTCTGTTCCTAATTCACGTCCTATAAATCCACCACCTAAGCACCGTACCACATACCTCTTTTTCGGTAGCAGATATATTTTTAACCCTTGTGTCTTGCTGGGTGTAAGGAGACCCCTGGCGTTTCCCTTTCTTCACAAACTCCATGTGTTAATTGGTAGAAATAGGAGTCGTTACTTTGCTTTCATCTCTGAGTACTGCTTCATACACTTGAGAGTAAACCAATGAATTACAACATGATTACACGATAGTACCTAATTAATTAACTCTGTAATTAATATGCAACTGCCTCCTCATCTAAAGCTGCTTGTAGAAAATACACAGCTATTGTAAAAGTCGGGCAGATTGTCTGATTGGTGTAATTAGAACATGTCTGTAAGCCCAAGATCCACCTTGCGATTCTTGGCCCAGCATCTTCGTGCCTCTTCCTTTGCCCCATTCATGCGTCCTCTCTCACCAGTTGCTTTTTCTTCCACCTCCTTTATTATTCCTGGATCACCTCTTTGTTACTCATGCCAGTTTTCTAATCCCCCCACTCTTACGTCCCCCTCCCTCGCTGTCTGTGCTCAGCAGTGATTTGCAATTCTTCTAACTATATTAGAGGTCTTAGCTGTGGTCTTGAAGCATGGGCCATCACTTCTGCAGGTTTTATTTTGCTGGATATTGAGGTCTGACCAAACAAATATATACAATTGAATTCTTCCAGATTTGCAAGGAGAAACTTTCAGACATAAATGGCATGCGTGACTTGCATCTTGGCAGTTCTGTTTATTACATCTCCACGGGTGCTCTACTGCCAATACAGACTGATGTGTCACACACAAGGGAGCAGGTAACTGTAGACCCGCAGGACGCTATCCCTGTAATGGAATCTCAGCGCTCTGGTTAAGGGAAAATCCCACAGAAGTGCAATATTAAATGACATTTATTTGGAAAGGGTTAACTGGTCTGTGTTTTTGGGAGAGGGGTGTTCCAGATATAGTGGAAGAATTGTGGTTTACCCTCCTTCCAAGCCAAGCGGGGCCTTACATCTGTGTGGTCAGGGCAGTCGTTAGAACGACTGTGCGTGATCTGCAAGCTTTTTGGGATGGATCATTTAGTTGAAGCTGTTACTGTGGTGGGAGGATTAGCATTTTGCCTGCAAGCTATTTTTAATAAACTGATAGATCAGTTAACTTTGCTGTGGGACTGCCGGTGTTTGTGCTTGTTCATCTGGCTGCATCTGGGGAGGTTAGAAAAGCGAGGGCATATTGGGTGGGAGGGCTGGATGGGACGAGAGCGGGAGGGAAACTTGAGGCAGGTGCTAGAGGAGCGCTCAGCCTTTCACAATATGGCAGTAATACTATCAGTACAGCTCAGCGGTGTAGCATACCTACTAATGTGCTGCTGCTATCAGTGTGTGTACACATGTGAGGGGACACAGTGGGTTTACCATCCATGTAACCTTGGTCTTACAAGGAACCTGCCACATTCAATATGGAATCTGAACTGCTGGCGGTATCTTATAGAGCAGGAGTAGCTGAGCAGATTTAGACTTAGTTTTATGGGACTGCCCACTGGACTGTAGAGAGAGCCGGCATGCAAAGAAGTAGCATTAATGTTATGCTGAATATTTTCCAACAAACTCTATCTATCTATCTCCTATCTATCTATCTATCTATCTATCTATCTATCTATCTATCTATCTGTCTCCTATCTATCGATCGATCTATCTATATACGGCACCTCCTGTACAATCTGATAGGAACCTTAAATGAGGGTACAAGTAGTAATGATTGTGTTAATGTGACTGCGCAATTTTTGTATCTGAATTTTTATTCTTAAGGATAATTTGTGACTTTTTAGGTTTGTATATTTGTTACTTGTAACATTTTTTATAGAAGGCTATTTGTTGCAGGAGTCTATCGCACAGTGCTGTCACTGCTCATACATCTGGACCTCTGTAGTCCTTCAGTTTTGGGATGGGGTTACATGCCTCATTGGATTAAGCATTCTAGCGGTGTTGTCTCCTCTTTGGGAGAGTATCTGTAATACAGCACTGTATAGATATAGACTAGTGTCATGAAGATATCTCCCCATGGCTCCTCTATGTTGATTTTCTAGATTTGTTGTTCTGTATGTCCTTTGAAATATCCTGTTATTTTTCCCGATTTTATGCTTTTTATGAGGATCTTTCCAGCAAGCGACTAAACCGATAAAGAGCCGCGCTGTAGGCTGTCACATTGTCCCCAAACCCACAGCTTGTGTATTGGCCACACAGCCCTTCTACTCCCCTTTATACACAGCTACAGATGTGCATGGTGATGAACCAATTTCTGTGCTTCACTGATATTCCTCCCAAAGGAGGAGAGCAGGAGACTCGCACAAGCTGTTGTCGCTCCTGTTTATGATTTCTGAAAGGTGTAACCCAAAATAAACTCTTTGTATGCCAAAATGAGCGATCCTGTGTACAAGGTTCTGCACTTTATTCTGCACTAGACTCTATTTTTTTGCTTTATTTTCTAATAATATACAAAGTATGATGGGAAACAGAAGTGTTAGCTACAGGTATTGATATTAGGGCTATAATCCGTCTAGGTGTCAATATTTGTGTCTTTTGTACTCGTACTCTTACGGTATAGGGTTTTGTATTCCTACATCCGGTCTGTGTCCTTCCAGCTTTACGCGCGCTCTTGTCCCCCTCCTACCATAATTGATGAGGCTTTACCTATTCCCTGTGGTTTATATAAAATGATCCCACTGCCTCCGTATTCCTAATTTTGTAAGCTGCTGTATTTTTTCGGCTCCTTTCTCTACAATCTGTACTTTTCCCTTCCCTTCTTTTTAGGTCTCTTCATTTCTTCTTGGTTTAAGATCAGTTTTTTCTTTTTCCTGAGTGGCTGTCAGTGTGTTTGACTGCTGTTCCTAAGCTCTCTGTTTGCAAGCCCTGGAGGTGTGAAAGATGGCAGGGAATGGGGAGATAGTTAATCAATAACCACAAGGTCAGACAGACAGTGTCAGCTTTAGTGCTCCCTGTTAGGAAGCAGCAGTGGAGGATTTGTAGGGACTTGTAAAGGCTTAAAGGAACACAGAGCAGGCTGTCTGGGCAGCGCAGTGTGAAGTCTGCTTTGGTAGGTAATGGGGACATCTACTGGTGAGTAGCAGATATTGTCCCAGCCTTGTTTTCTAGGTACATTATTGGTCATTAGGATCCTGATCAGTGACTCTGGTTTTTATGTAGACAGACAGACAGATTTTATTGCGGAAAAAAAAGTTTGAAGGTTGCAACTTCTTCCCTGAAGTATACATTAAGAAGCTCAGACCAACCAACCATGTACTTGTACTCTGAGGAGCTGTCACAATGTACATTCAGTCCTGTCTGCTGGCAGCAAGTCATAGGGCACGAGGAGCCTAGCAGATTGACATAGAGTTTTGTAGAGAGGTAACGATGACTTCTGATTTACATATATAAATCCATATCCTAGGTAATAGAACCGCCTGCTGGACTCCTAGGCAATGTGAGCAGGGATTTACATGACTACTAGTATCTGCCCGTGACTTCGTCTGCATGGTGTTGTTGGCAATGATCCGCTTATATGTAGCCAATTGCTGTTTTGGATGATCAGCCTGCTCCCGCGTCTTGGCTCTGCTACATCTGTGCATACGCGCAGCATACTTAGTTGTATGTACATCTCTGCGTATGGAGAGCATATTTAGCTGTGCTAGAGCGCTGCCTAAGCTCTGCTGCATCTGGCAATTTGGCTTACAAGGGTTTTCTTATGGCAGCGTCTGAGCAGCTTCTGTTTTAGAAATGGCTCAACAGATGTTGCTGAAATTTGCCACAGTTCTCCTCACCCAGAGGCTGATTCCCCCATCGTACTCACACAAACTGTGCACCCGATATACTCCTCTTGCCCACACACAGGCTGCATGTTCACTACTCTCCTGATCTTCCATGAGACTCCATTTTGTGCAGCTTCCACACTGTCCAGCTTCATCCTATATAGCTCCACCCACAAAATAGCATGTAGCTCCGCCCACACAATAGCGTGATCCTATCCGAGAACGGCTCAAGGACCTGTGATGACGTCATCAAGGGTCCTTTAGTGTAGTCTGAACATAAATTAATTCTTAGTGGTCGGGAAGTGAGTTCATTTACAGGGATAATAAGTAGCCTATGTTTTAATCGAGGTTGCAATCTATGTATGTGCCAAATTTCAGGCAAATCCGTTCAGCTGTTTTTGCCTGATTGAGGAACAAACATCCAAACACACAAACTTAGTAGGATAATAAAAGTTATATGTTCCCACAAAACCAGATATCAGTCCGCTCAGTTCCTCTTGCTCTGTAACATTCTGCCTGCGAATCCAACACAATACTCAGTGTCATACGGTTTACCAAATAATCCTTCTGAAATGTTTTGCATTGAGCTTATTGTTATATAGAACGATTGACCATTCCAATATTTCTGCAGAGCAGCCCTAGTACATCCTCTATCCATAATCCCATGTTTGGAATGTAGACAGCAGGAATTCATCAGGGTGATGCTAGCGAAGGAGATCCAGTCCGATGCAGTATGCACATGTATACATACAGAAGGATTAAAGGTGATGGCTGCACCTCTTCAGTCAATGCTAATGTTGTGTCTCTCTCCTGGGCCCCTGGGGAGTAATCTGATCCACAGCCTGTAACACAGGGGTAGTGTGTATGTAATAACTTCCTCAGCCCAGTCTTCAACTAGTAGCCAACTGTTCTCTATCATCAGAAGCTAATCCCTCTGTTATGTGGGCTGCAACCTTCCTGCTGCGGTAAATAGTACTGAAATGTGAATATACGCAAAGGGGGGCGCAAGTTATATGATCTAATCTAATACAGATATATAGCATCTTTTTCTGGTCCATTTTTTCCGTGGTCCTAGTTTTTGCTAGGTTTGCTGTGACGTACAAATCCAAATGACACCCTACATTCTGGCCAGGACAGCCCTGTGAGCTACATATAGCAATCCTGCTATGAATATGGCAGCCTGTAATCTGCTGGCAGAGAATTTGCTACCTTCTCCGTTTTCTTATATACGGTTACATAAAAAATCAGTGTCCCCCAATAGTGTAGTTGCGGGCGATGCTGGTTGATGCCGCCATACTTTGATAGTCTCATGTTTTGACGCAGTTTATTTGCTTTACTATCTTTATTGTAGAGCGGCCATGACTTCAGCTCGTGCCGCCAGTGTGGGGTCTGAAGGCTTGCTCATGTTAAACAACGATGACACATTATTTACACCAGGCCTAAATGTCAAGAATAATAAAATGTTACGTTGTTATAAGTTGTATCGCTCTCTCCCTCTGGAATAGGATTCACACCGGGGAGGGAGTAGAGTTACTCTCCAGGAGTCAGGATACAGAGTATCAGGGTCTGGCACAGGCAGCAGTCCACATGTCATATATACTATCTGTATGGTGTGTAGGGTTATTGATAGAGATGATTCCTATAGTGATAGAATATGTAGCCAGATTCTCTGTGTGCGAGCTGTCCCATTGGTCGAAGGAATGATCAGGCACATTCAATTTTACACGCCTGATCCTCTTGTACTCGAGGGATTGTCTTAGCCTCCTTTCCTCTTGTGTATGAGCTCCTAGCTAACAACTATTGGAGTATGGCCACCTTTAAAGGGGTTGTCTGGGGAGTTCTATTCATCTGGTGGATTCTTCTTGCTAGACGGGGTTACATATGACGGAAACTATGGGGGGTGGCTGTACTATGGTATATTTCTTCAGCCTTGTCCTTGTTCAATATATAGAGAAGGTTGCAGACTGGTCAAGTTAACATTAGTTATATCTGCCAATAGTTAAAACTGTATATTCTAGTAATAACAATTGATGTTCAGAATCTTATACTGACAATATAAGATTTACCTGCTCAGTCCTCTCGGCACAGCCAGTATTCTGCATAGTGTTCCTCTATTGAATGCAGAATAGCCAATAGAAGTAGCGGAGATGAGAGGGAAGACTAAACCATGATGTCAAAGTCTACCCTCATCCGCACCAAGGGTCATCCATAGATGCACAATATAAAGAAAGGGCTCTTGTTTATGCCCGGAACGTTGTAGATACTTAAAAATGTCTATTACAAAAAGTCATGACCTTTAAGTGTAGCTAGCTACTTATTCTATTTATGTATTGCAATGTTACTGTTGTATTTCCAATGTTGTTTGTTTATTAAGTTGGATTATACCACATTATAGTTTGTTTTTTTGCTTTTTGGTTGTGGCCTTCCATAAAAATCAAAGGAAACCTCAAAAGAAATAGTAATCCAAGCAACTGAATAAGTCACAGGAATAAGATTGTGGAAGTGTGATGTGGCTACACAATGATTAACCTCCTGTCCTGTCCTTTTCTTGTAGGTTTGAGGACCTTTCATGGCTTTCAGGTAGAGGCTGAGCGGACGTAGTCATAATGAACTCTATGGATAGGCACATACAGCAGACAAACGACCGTCTGCAGTGCATAAAACAGGTAGGCAATGATGGGCAAACCTATAAACTGTGCAATACACGGCATAATGTGCGAAAACTATTCTGGATGATTCCTGCACCAATGTATTGCTGGGTATCGACATCCATCTTGTCATTGTGAAACCATAACATATAATTTTAGTTGTGATAGTTTTCTATCCCGTTGAATTTTTTTTTTTCTGTGTAAAAGTTTTAGGCATTTGGAAAGAATTCTGTAATGTAAGAATGTTAAAAATAGAAGTGTTAGTAGTTTATTGTTGTCACTTAACAAAATGATGTTAATGGACAAAAGAGAAACGTAAATCCTATCAATATTTGGTGTGACCGCCGTTCTGGAAGTGCCCTGATGTCAGCATGGGATTACATCAAGAGACAGAAGGATTGGAGGAAGTACCAAATCCACGGAAGATCTGCTTAGTTTTCTAAGATGTTTGGAACAACCTCCCTGCCACGTTCCTGCCGAAACGGTCTACAAGCGTTCCTAGAAGAATTAATGCAGTTTTGAAGGCAAATGGTGGTCACGGTGGACTGTATATAACCAGAAGAAGGTTACCTGACACAAGGTGTGGTGTAACCGGCTGCACTAGCTTGTCCCTCTTTATTTTAAGATTATGGTTATTACTAGAGATGAGCGAGTACTATTCGAAACGGCCGTTTCGAATAGCACGCACCCATAGGAATGAATGGACGCAGCCGGCACGCAGGGGGTTAAGCGGCCGGCCGCTGGCAAAGTCTGCACGCTGGCCGCTTCCATTCATTCCTATGGGTGCGTGCTATTCGAAACGGCCGTTTCGAATAGTACTCGCTCATCTCTAGTTATTACCTTTCCACTGGAGGAGTTACATGTAGATGCGCTCATGCATACATTCCATTTGGATCTGATGAAGTTAGCTGAGCACTGTACTTGGCTTTCTGTCGGTCCCATAAAGATTGAATGTAGCCGCATAGTTTATATTCCACCACCACTCCATTCAACTACTCCTAGTTGCAGACCTGAGCGCACACTGGGTTCCCATTCAGGCGAGCGGAGGGCGTCCTGACAGAACGTCACTCATTTATTTGGGAATATGTGATATTGTTGTTACAGGAATTCTTAGAACTCATTCACTTGGGGCAAGAGGGGGGCGGATTTTGATGCCGAATCCACCTCAAAATCCGCCCCCTCACAATAGAGGTCTATGTAGACCACTAGCTTCCTTTTTTCCATGAGCGGTATGTTAAGGCTTATGGAAAAAAGAAGCGAGCTGCCCTTTCATTAAGTGGATTCTGCTGCTGATTCAGCCCCGGCGTCTGCCTCGCGACAGCACCCTCCGGACTAGGCCCATTTATTTGGACCGACTCCGGAGCGGGAAGCCACGACTGTCGGAAACCGCGACAGGCACATTTTGGTCCTATTCTGACGCGGCTTACCGCATCAAAGTCAGGACCAAAATACGCGGTCCTGTGCCCTGTGTGAACTAGGCCTTCAAGAGAAAAGTGGAGAAAACTTAATGCTGCAATAACAGGGTAAAATATCCAGAACTTGTCAATAGATAGATATTTAGACTGTGCGCCCTGCTTGGGACAGTTGTGCTGACAATATCTTTGTAATATGCTGTAGATATGATAGTGCTATATAAGTAATATATAAGTAAGCAGCATGGATATAAATGGCACACAATACTAAACAAAGACGTTAGGGAAGTACTAGAAGTGCTTAGATGAAATGAAAATGTTCTGCATGTAGAATAATATGTAAGTGTCTGAAAAAGATATATATATATATATATATATATATATATATATATATATATATATATACAGTGTGTACAGTGAGACTCCACTCTCCTAGAGATTAAAAACAAGGTCAATGATCTAATAGGTCACAGAATTCCTGGTTATCTAGGAAAGGGCAGACACATGTTATCAGCTTTCATTCTTGGGATTGTTAGTCTGTGCAGGCCGGGTCACATTTACAGTTTTCCACAGGAGGCTCAAAGAAAGCAATGGCAACCTCCACATATACAGCACACACTCCAAGTGAACATGAAATGAGCTTTATTTTTGGGGGGTTTTTTTATGTAGATTGTGAGCCCTATATAAGGATCACTTTTTTTTTTCCTATCAGTAAGTCTTTGTAGAATGGGAGGAAATCCATACAAACACGGGGAGAACATACAAACTCCTTACAGATGTTGTTCCTGGCGAGATTTGAACCCAGGATTCCAGCGCTGCAAGGCTGCAGTGCTAACCACTGAGCCACCGTGTTGCCCCCAATATCTGTAAAATGGGGTTTGTCAGGGAACCTCTGTTTTTAAACTAAAAGTGGCGGCCAAAAAACCTGTGTGTACGGGTCTTTCTTTTGCCAGTTCAAGCTGGTCACTGCACCACACATCCCTCAACATAACTGTCCCTTGTCCTTGTATGTTCTTACATTGGTCATCTCCAAGTACTTGCATGCTTCTGCCTCGGTAGTTCTGCTCCTTCCTCCTGTGAGTTTACCTCTCCCTCCTTGAGCCTTCTATTCCTCCTACTTATCTCTCTTACTTTCTTACCTGCCGTCTCCACACTCGCACAAACTAATGCCATCTGTTATCCAATTATGTGCTCATTGATACCGTTCATCAGTTGCCATGGTTTTGTGTATCTCTGTATAGTCTCTTTGTAACACGCTATGATTTTAACATTTATTGTATCTCTCAGGAAGGTTTTCCGCAGCCAAGTGCAGTGTAAGCTTCCTGGGATCAAGCATTTGCTATAACAAGAGCTTGACTTCCGTCAGGAATCGAGATTGAGTCATTCATTCATTATAGAATCTGCTACAGTTTCCCATACACAGTTACAACGTGGTAGGATAGACAGACTACCTTCCATTCAGCAAGTCAAGAACAAAAAACCTGAGAAACAAGTCTAAGCAAGTTATTGCTAGTCATTCCTTTGCCTTGTTCTCTATGGAGGAGCTGCAGTCGCGCTTGAAAGTTTTGGAACCTTTTCTACATTTCTGCATAAATTTGAGCTAGGGTAGATAAAGAGAACCGAATCAAGCAAAAGAGTCAAAAATATTAGACTTGGAAATGTATAGAAGAAAGTGATCCAGCACCTGAAGCACCGCTGCAAATCTGTTGCATTAAGACTGTCCGTACTTACAATACACATTTGCTGATAATGTTTGATAAATTTCCATTCGCACTTTTATTGGTTGATTCTGTGACATTGTATCCGCAGCCGTCATGTCCTCCTCCTATTAAGCAGACTCATTCTTTCTAGTTAATGTTCGCATGATGTGCACGGTCTGACAACTCTCTGCGTTTCGGTCTCTTTCAGCACTTACAGAACCCAGCAAATTTCCACAATGCAGCTACAGAGCTCTTGGACTGGTGCGGAGATCCTCGAGCTTTTCAAAGACCCTTTGAACAGAGCCTCATGGGTTGTTTAACGGTACGCTCTTTAACTTTTCACCTCTCTCTTCGAGTTCTCAATGTTTGGCTTGCGAAGTGGACATGGTGAGAATATACGGCAAAGATAATGGCGCTTGTGAACGCTGCGCTTGACACTTCGCACGTCTTACTAGTGAAGTAGAATAGTGAGTAGTTACCAGACCTGCATGTAAAATGTAAACGTTATTGATATATGTATTACACGATCCCTAAAAGACATCTATAGGTCCCATACTATACTTGTGTGTCCCTCCCAGTTTAGGTTGATAACTTGCTGTCTTCTGCAGCGTCTCCTTCACCATTCCTGTCCTCCGTGCGGCAGAATAATCTACGCCAACTAGTAACTGGTGTCAATGTTTATAAATATGACACTAAATATACTAAATCTTTGAGGGCCATGAATCCTCCCTTCCCCCACTAAAAGTGGCTAAGAGGTACAGATGTGCCAAATGTCACAAATTTTGGCTTGTATACGACAGCGTGACAAATTTAGGAAATCTTAGCACACATTTTATGCCAAAAAATGTATGATAAATGACTTCCAGTGAGATCTCAATCTGAAAAAAGGTTGGTTTTGCAGCAGATGAGCCATTTAGGGCTAAGTTCACACAGGGCAAAGTTTCTGTGATTGTCCCATTTGCCTAAATAGATTTAGCAGAATCCCCTTGTGTGTGCTACAAAAATAACCTCCAATAAATTCAGCTGATATTCACTTGCAGAAGTTTAAGCAACATGTGAATATAATCTTTAAGGGAACTTCCAGGACTTTAATATTGATGGCCTATCTTTTGTATAGCACATCAGATTGGTGAGGGTTTGACTCGCAGCACCCCTACTGATCAGCACAGTGTTGTATATCTTTGGAGGCTGTGTGTGGTACTGCAGGTTACTGAGTCAGTCTGTGGGTCGGAGCTATACATAGTACAGGCAGAACCATTGCAGTGTGTATGACTCTGTGCCTGGTAACAGAGACCACGACCCCTACCTAAGTCCATGGCTGCTTCATACAAGTGGTTGGCAGTAGGGGTGCAGGTACAGGGGTGCTGTAATAGCAGTCACTTCTGGGCCCTGGATCCTGAGGGTGTCTCAAAAGTCCCTTTATACATGACATGTTTCTAAATGGCACATGGTAAGCAGTAACCCAATTGCAGATTTTGAGCTTCAAATTCCATCTCGGGTTGGCGGGGTACCAGGGGTTGGACCCCGACTATTATCCTAAGACCAGGTCATCACTCTCAGAGTCCCAGGGACATTACACCTAAATCAATGTGTCATCTGAACCCTGCCGTTTGTTGAGCTTTGCATTGCTGTCCTAGTCCCATGATGTTGTATGGATTGTCAGTAAATGCTATATTGGTATATATTATATACATATAATATAATATATTGGTTTCTTCTTCCCTCCAGGTGGTGAGTAGAGTAGCAGCACAGCAAGGCTTTGACCTGGACCTTGGATACAGACTCCTCGCTGTATGTGCGGCCAACAGAGACAAGTTCACTCCCAAATCAGCTGGTAGGAAGCAAGCAATTAATATTTCCGTTTTTGACAGGAGATCTTCTGCTGAGTGCTCTGATCTGCACAAGCCAAGACCTGCGGCGGCGTATATTATTTGCACATTGTCGCTAAGCAACACTTTACTATGGTGGTTACCTGCCAGAGCGGCTTTGTGTCTTAACTCTTTGCTATAATGACCTCTCTAATACAGGCGGCTGCAATGTCTTGCACTTGCTGTTTTGATGGCACGTCACTTAGTTGTCATTTACATCGAATATAAAGGCTGTTGTGACTCTGGATTGTCAAATATCTCTCAATGTGCAGCAATGGATGTGAATTAGACTGTAAGATGTATGGCTCTAGCAGACAGACTTGTGTCTAGAATTTAGTTTGGGTTTTCTTGGGGTTAATGCGACGTCTTCCTTCTACTTGCACAAACCGGCAGATCTCTGTCTCTTCTCCTTGCGTGGACTAAGGAAGGTTAGTATCTCGCTCCCAGGGTTTCCACACGGACTGCCAAGGAGCCTTTGAGGTCACCTGTCTCTGTGGTGATTTATGGCTTCAAATTATGTCTGGAAAATAAGGAAGGAAAAAGGGTTTTTGTGTAATTTTGCCATTGACCTGCCATCCCTGCGTATGTTCTTGTTACAAATCAGAGACTGGAGTTCATACATACTGTGAATGAGTCATTGGGAGCGCTCTGCCGGCAGAAGCATTTGTATGCACAGTGTGGCGGTGCGCCCTGCTGGATTGGACCCGGCCCAAGTTATGCAGACAGTGCAGTTACCTTGTTAAAGCCGAGCAGGGTGAAGAGACGTTACAGTGTGCTACGGTATAGCCCCTGGCCAATCCAGCTGATGAAGAGGAAGGTTATATGTAAGGATTAACAATATTGTTTTATAGGATAATAAGGGACCATTACCATGGGGGATTTAGGTAGTGATGCAACAGTGTGTGTACCCTAATCTGCATGTGTCATAGATAATATCAGTAGATAAGCCGAGTGTCACCCCACTTTTCCAGGGGCTATGTAATGTAGAGGTTGTACACAAGGCTAAACACCAGTATATTACTATTACATTCCTCTTCCAGACCCCCTACAACCCACTCCTCTTAAACTACAGAGACCCCCAGCAAACAGGTGCTGCAGGGAAATGTGTATTACATGGCGGCTATTCAGATAAATGGTGGGCTGTGTAATAAAGAGTTAACTCAAGTCTGCTAGAAGTCACTTTCTGATCTGCCTCATAGAGGTGGGGGGTCCCCGAATGCATAAGCCCCTCTATGACATCCATACTCCCTCTTGGCAGAACAAGGACCAGGTAAATAACAGCGCTCACCCAAGCAATTAAAGGCAGTCTTCTTTATTGAAAACGGTAGGCACAACGCGTTTCGGACAAAAACGTCCTTTTTCAAGTGCACAATCACTTTAAAATAACACAATATATATAAAAAATGCATTAGAATTTTAAACACATAAAGGGGACCTCTGTTATAGACATCGTCTTGATACAAGAGAGACTGGGGTTGTTCCTAGGACGGATTGTCATTTAACAACCATATACAAGCTATAGATAATGTTAGTGAGCGAGGGCGTACCATGTCACTTCTATGGGATCCTGGGAGAGAAGGGGCCACATCTCTACTGGGTGGTGGGGAGCTGACTGACTCGTAGAAAGGGGTCTCAAGATCTCTGTGGATGGAATTTGTGCCAAGACTCCCTTTCCAAAGGAAACTGCAAGTGTTTTGAACAAGAGGGTGGGAAAGTGTCCAAGGGTATATTCAACAGGGTTTAACTAGGCAAACAAAAACCTGGCCCTTGTGCCTTGGGTGGCGAGCTTGACAACATAATGGAAGTCTCCTTCTGGTCTAGGCTATGCCACGCACTCTCCATTGTTGGTAATTCTAGTCCTCCATAAATGCAAGAGCTTGTAAGTCTAAAGGATAGTGGTGGCTTTATGTAAAATCTTCACATCACTCTATGTATTTCCATGCTCTGCATTCTGCACCTTCCCAATACAGTGATTTGAGGATTGGTCAGTAACTCTTCGTTGCCCATCACGTAGGGATCTGCATAGGCATGTGTGTTTTAATACAAGTGTCCATTTATATTTGGTAACGAGTAAGGCTAAGATGACGCCCTTGTAAGTTGAGTGGAGAAATGGGAGGGTTAGCGAGGAGGTGCAGGGGCCATCTGGATAATTGGGTGCAGATGTACTGCTGTGTAAACCTAACACCAAGATTTCCAGACTCCTACCCACTGAGCCAAACCCAACAAATTAATCGCTGCCAAGTAATTACTTTCCCATCAGAAAGCAGCCTGGTTGTATCTGTGTAGTAGTGTGGAGGTATACCCAGTCAAGGTAGTGGCCATTAAAGTCCATTACAATAAACATAGTGGTGACCCTTTCACTTGGTAAATGTGTCAAATCCTTCTTTAATCCCATTATCAAAAGATCTATCAAAACAGATCGCCTTTGAACTTGAATTAACAACTTTTTAGTCACCAGGAGTATAGCAGGGTGGATTTTCTGCCAACTATCAGGTCACCTATATGAACGCTTGCAGGTGAAAATGTGACTGCATTCAGTATTATTAGACATGGTGTAACATTGCAATCCTATGCCGTGCAGGTGCCTGTTGCTGTGTCACCCTAAGGAGATGATAGGTTCAATGCAGATTTACTCTATATACCACTTAGTCTTGAGAAAATTGAGTGTCAAGAGCCATCAGTGCCTATATGTTATATGCATAAGAAAAAAAATCATGTAATGTTATCACTCCTATTGCATCTATAGTAAAACTTTAATTTTCACTTCCATTTTTTATGCAGAAATCTTCTTTACGGGTTCTGCAAATTTCTAAAATCCTATAAACAGCAACCAGGACTCGGTGTCACTCTTATGTAAGGCTAAAGCCTTTCCTGATCTGACCTCCTGGCCCCAGTAATAGGTTTGGGAGACTCTTCATCTCCCGGTGTGGACAGGCAGGTTACAATGCACTCACTATTTTATACTATTACTGAATGCAGAGCCTTATAGCTTCCTCTGATCTCCACAATGTACTGAATACCTGAGTGCTCTTTATACTCCTATTACCTTGTGTGTCACATGTGCTCTTTGCATTGCAAGTGATAAGTAGTCATTGTAGCTTTGTATTAAATATGGAACGTTATGGATATCTGTTTTCTTTGGCTCTGAGTCAGCAAGTCTTCCAGAAATGTGTTCTGCAGGTGATAAGAGGAGCCATGCTATGTTCTACAGAGTGAATGCCTGTCCGACATGACAAGGTGTTTGTTTTCTGTTTGATTTAGGAAAGGTTTTGACTGCATTGCTAACCGCAAGACATTTTTCCTGCAAACATAGAGGTGTGAGGTGTTGTGGGGCTGTGGCCTTAAATTACTCAAATCCCCCTCTTGTGAAATGTAGCCGTGTCCTTGCCTGTGTGTAAGAGGCTGATGTACAGGGAGCTGTCAGCACCCAAGGATTGTGTGTTACTGGATCCATGTACTTGCCATTTCTCACTTTTATTCTGCGCTGAGCCGTCCTTTGCTGACACCGAGTCTGTACAGGGCACTTGCTGTTTTGACTGCACAACCTTTCACAATTTATTTGGGGATAGGAGATTTTGCCTTCAGCAGCCATAAAGGCCAAGTGATATCGGGGACAAAGCTCTGGGCACGAATTGTAGATGTATTACCCAACTCGACACCAGGCATTAGGGGTAAACAATTGATAGGGGTTCCCCTGTGTTAAAATGTTGTGAAATATTGAGCTAGAGGGTCGGAAGCCAAGTGGGGCTTTAGTAGAGGTCTATATTTTTGCCTTGCTTTACTATAACCAGAGCCGTGCAGGAGATTTCTGCTGCAGCAAGCCAAAGAAAGGACCGGTAAATGTGACTTGTTTTGGGTGGGTGGGGAACAGAACATGATGCGTTGACTTGGCGGAAAAGTGCTCACCCCCGCCCCAAAGTTATTTTTACCAAAGATCCATGAGTGTTTTCATGTGAATGGCTGTTTCACCATTGCTTGCCTGCACAAGTCCTGTGCAGTAGTTTTCATGTGTTGTAATGCTGTACAGGTAATGTGTACATAATACATTACTTTAAGGCCCTGTTCACACGGGGCTAGGGACTGCGTATTTTGGTCCTGATTTTGACGCGGGAAGCTGCATCAGAATAGGATCAAAATGCGACTGTCGCGGCTTCCGACAGTCGCAACTTCCCACTCTGGAATAGGCTCAAATGAATGCTACCGCGTGGCGGACGCCGCGGCTGAATCTACATTTCTCTACATCTGACCTGGTGGTTTTTCTTTTGACTTCTGTGTGACTGATCTTGGCCTACAAAGCTATTTAGGATGTGAACAATCGTCATATACCATCTACAGCTCTGCCTGTGTAAGTCTCAGGTTCTGAAATAGCCGTGTCCATGACTGAGGCACTTGTGGGCCTCATATTGATCTCGCCGCTTTACCTTTTCTTATTTCTTTTTATTTTTAATGATAGTGCAGTTTTTTTAGGTCAACTAGCAAAATATTTGGCAACCTGCCCAGAGCATTGCCTCAAGCCCCTAAACCTCTCAGGGTGCCTCTAGCTCAGGGTACAGCAGTGTCAGCAACCAGAGAATAGACACGGGGGAAGGAGAAGGAATGCACCCGACCACGTCCATGTCCTCCCGATAAACTAAAACATGCATACCTCCGAAATATCAATGCGCAAACCTCCAGAACTTGCATCTCAAATCCGACTAGACACTCTGATAACCATTGTAGGGTAATTCCTCAGTCTACAAAACACATGCTTTGACTTTTAGATAAGCGTAGGTTGAAATACATCCAACCAGGTTAAAAATATCTCAGAGATTAGAGTCTTGGAGGAGGGCACTAGCCCAGCATGCCAGTGTATTTATATATCTGCTATTTGTAGTTAGCAGAAACTGACGAACTGGAAAATTTCATCTGCACACTGATTTATTTTTATGTGTTAATTGCAAATTCCCTTTGGTGCCTCCCAGGCCCTAGGCAAATGTCTCCACTCCAGTGAGCTGCACCTCAATTTACTTCTACAATAGTATGGTTAATATAGGGAGAGGAGAGCTGCTTGAGGATGTGGTCTAAAGACTCAGGAGAGAAGCTGAGCTCTGTGGTATATAGGGTTATAGGATAGAGGGAGAGAAGCTGAGCTCTGTGATATATAGGGTTATATGATAGAGGAGAGAAGCTGAGCTCTGTGGTATATAGGGTTATAGGATAGAGGGAGAGAAGCTGAGCTCTGTGATATATAGGGTTATATGATAGAGGAGAGAAGCTGAGCTCTGTGGTATATAGGGTTATATGATAGAGGGAGAGAAGCTGAGCTCTGTGATATATAGGGTTATATGATAGAGGAGAGAAGCTGAGCTCTGTGATATATAGGGTTATAGGATAGAGGAGAGAAGCTGAGCTCTGTGATATATAGGGTTATAGGATAGAGGAGAGAAACAGCTCTGTGACATATAGGGTTATAGG
Organism: Leptodactylus fuscus; assembly: GCF_031893055.1. Taxonomy (NCBI): domain Eukaryota; kingdom Metazoa; phylum Chordata; class Amphibia; order Anura; family Leptodactylidae; genus Leptodactylus; species Leptodactylus fuscus. The sequence continues at coordinate 37,648,214 of NC_134274.1, forward strand.
ATAGAGGGAGAGAAGCTGAGCTCTGTGATATATAGGGTTATAGGATAGAGGGAGAGAAGCTGAGCTCTGTGATATATAGGGTTATATGATAGAGGAGAGAAGCTGAGCTCTGTGATATATAGGGTTATATGATAGAGGAGAGAAGCTGAGCTCTGTGATATATAGGTTATATGATAGAGGAGAGAAGCTGAGCTCTGTGATATATAGGGTTATAGGATAGAGGAGAGAAACAGCTCTGTGACATATAGGGTTATAGGATAGAGGGAGAGAAGCTGAGCTCTGTGATATATAGGGTTATAGGATAGAGGGAGAGAAGCTGAGCTCTGTGATATATAGGGTTATAGGATAGAGGGAGAGAAGCTGAGCTCTGTGATATATAGGGTTATAGGATAGAGGGAGAGAAGCTGAGCTCTGTGATATATAGGGTTATAGGATAGAGGAGAGAAGCTGAGCTCTGTGATATATAGGTTATATGATAGAGGAGAGAAGCTGAGCTCTGTGATATATAGGGTTATAGGATAGAGGAGAGAAACAGCTCTGTGACATATAGGGTTATAGGATAGAGGGAGAGAAGCTGAGCTCTGTGATATATAGGGTTATAGGATAGAGGGAGAGAAGCTGAGCTCTGTGATATATAGGGTTATAGGATAGAGGAGAGAAGCTGAGCTCTGTGATCTATAGGTTATATGATAGAGGAGAGAAGCTGAGCTCTGTGATATATAGGGTTATAGGATAGAGGAGAGAAACAGCTCTGTGACATATAGGGTTATAGGATAGAGGGAGAGAAGCTGAGCTCTGTGATATATAGGGTTATAGGATAGAGGGAGAGAAGCTGAGCTCTGTGATATATAGGGTTATAGGATAGAGGGAGAGAAGCTGAGCTCTGTGATATATAGGGTTATAGGATAGAGGGAGAGAAGCTGAGCTCTGTGATATATAGGGTTATAGGATAGAGGAGAGAAGCTGAGCTCTGTGATATATAGGGTTATATGATAGAGGAGAGAAGCTGAGCTCTGTGATATATAGGGTTATATGATAGAGGAGAGAAGCTGAGCTCTGTGATATATAGGTTATATGATAGAGGAGAGAAGCTGAGCTCTGTGATATATAGGGTTATATGATAGAGGAGAGAAGCTGAGCTCTGTGATATATAGGGTTATATGATAGAAGGAGAGAAGCTGAGCTCTGTGATATATAGGGTTATATGATAGAGGAGAGAAGCTGAGCTCTGTAATATATAGGGTTATATGATAGAAGGAGAGAAGCTGAGCTCTGTGATATATAGGGTTATATAATAGAGAAGAGAAGCTGAGCTCTGTGATATATAGGATTATATGATAGAAGGAGAGAAGCTGAGCTCTGTGATATATAGGGTTATATGATAGAGGATAGAAGCTGAGCTCTGTGATATATAGGGTTATATGATAGAGGAGAGAAGCTGAGCTCTGTGATATATAGGGTTATATGATAGAGGGGAGAAGCTGAGCTCTGTGATATATAGGGTTATAGGATAGAGGAGAGAAGCTGAGCTCTGTTATCATAGTCCATAAAAACCCCTTTGAATCCTGATGGGACTCCCAGGAGAGACCATTAGATTACTTGTTAGCCCACCCGCCCTCTCTATACATCTTGGGAAAACTGGGTGTGGGGTTATCGGGACGCTCATTGCCAGGAGTCCTATCAAGAATTACTTTGTGTTTTTATGCAGAATTCCTGCTCCAAGTCATATAAATCTGTGTGTCACTGAGCTGAATTTCTTTCCATCATCTCCTACTCTCTGATGGCAGAACAGAAATCTTCTGACAGGAGTAGTTACAAGATGTAAAGGGAACCACATTTCATAATTGTTATCTGCCCTCGCCAGAATACCCAAATAACCTGAGACGCACTGTTTGTTGGGTACAAGATACCAGAAAACCTCATTGAGCAGGGCATGGGTATTGGGAAGGTCTTGGTAGGTAATTGGATCTACTCTTGTATACACACCACTAAAACTGGAGGATACTAGTAGTGTAATCTATGTAATGTTCATGTAGGAGTAACGTAATAACATTCTCCTTATCTGCATCACCCATGAATGGACACACATTAGTACAGATTTCTAGGTTAGGTTATGTCATGGTCACTAGGTGGCGCTGTTAAATTGCAGTCTGCATGTGCAATGTAACATCAGCAGAGCAAGTATGGAAGCTTATAGGATAACCAGGACTTGTAAGGTACGTGTACTTTACATGCACAAACACTGCCTTATGCACATGGTGTGAACTTACATTTGTGTGAGCCTGGGATACTTTCGTTTGTGTTCACAATGAACATGAGATTTTTTTTCTATAAAATTCAGTGCAGCCTGCTGTACACTGTCCTCACATTACTTTGTTACTTGTAGCATACTTATAATGCCCAAACAGAAGAAGTCACGCTCCTCTGCAACCTGGTGCCTGTAATAGCTGAGGACGGAGTCCCACATGCGCTATGCTTTCATATGTATACATATGTATATGCTTTCAATGTATAGACATCTAATTTACTGACATTCTGACTAAACAATTATGAAGAATTTTTTTTTTTTTTATATATATATATATAGATCCAGCTGAATGACTGGGCTGTGCATAACCACTTAATACAAAAAAATGAGTAAAAAATAATTATGCGACAGGTCTAGGGGAAGAAGTTCAGTAGTCATTGCATTCCCTGATCCCTGTGCAGTCAGACTTTTTGTTTCCTTGGTGGGCACTGAGCGAACATCAGGAGAAAGATGGGTCTCCCTATGGTTCTGTAAGGGAAAATATTCAATATTTTACCCTTTAGGACCTTCTTGTCTTTTAGGTCTTTTTATGCACTTGGATGAGACGGGTCCACTATTCCTCTGGGGATGACCAGAGGTGTGTTAGCATTGACTAACACCAATAGGGTGCTCTATTTTCATGTATACTATCCTCTGCCCGCGCCTTCGTCTGCGGGTTGTTGGCATTGATGATCCGCCTATATTCAGCAAATTGCTGCCGCCGATGGTTTGCCTGCTCCGGCGTATCGGCAGCTCTCAAGCTGGCCTGCCGCTGAACTCGTTCCTCACGCTGTGCCTGTGATTCTTCCGGCATGTCAGCAGCTCACTGGGATGCCATATAATGAGTGTGTTGTTGGCGTCGATGATCCCCCTCAGCTCCACTTGAGGAGAACTCTGTGACTTCTAGCTACCGTCATAGCTGTCGTTGTTTGTAACAAATTAGATTTTCTTTTTCCCAGCATGTTTAAAACTGCCAATTTGGATGAAAAGTGTTTGTCAGCCCTGCCTGGAGCAGATCAGATAATATGCAAATGCATGTACACAATCCACTGAGGGTTAGTGTGTGTTTACACAGAGAGATAACAGACCTGGGACCTGACATAAGGCTGCTGCAGGAGCAGTGTAATATAGTATGTGAACATAAATTCATAACCGTTGTGAAGTCATTTACTGGGATAAAAAGTAGCCGATGTGTTAATCGAGGTTACAAACTATCTATGTGCCAAATTTCATTGAAGTCCGTTCAGCCGTTTTTGCACAATTAAGTAACAAACACACAAACTTTCACATTTATAATATTAAGTAGTAAGTAGTATATTAGTAGTATAGTATTATGTAGCCTTCTTCTTGCTGTGTACCATAAACCTTAATAAATTCATATTTTTCTGTATTGTATATGTTATATTACAGAATCTATTCTGTATGTGCAGAGAATCCAAGGATCCAGTGTACATATAGCATTACTCTAACTGGTAGCGTTGCTGCTGAAGCATTTCCCCAGGTTGCTTAATTCTCATGGTTCTCACTGGAGAACAAAAAAAATAGTGTTTGTAAACTAAAGTGAAAAACACAGCGGAGCTCCCTGGAGGATTCTGCCAGACCCCCAGGAATTGTGCGCTAACTGGGTCACACTCGAGAGCAGGGGAGATGCGGCTATGGCTGCTCCCTCGCTGCACAGCGGGCTTCTTATGTGCACAGTCTTCTCCCATTTGATGGGGGTTTCCCTAAGAAGGTCCCACTTAGTGTCTTAGGTAGGTTTTGAAGTACTTCACAAGTGTGACCTATCCCTTCAGTTAAGAAGTATCTTCTATGAGGTTCATTATCTCCTCGCCGCACGAGGCATCTTCTCATGTCTAAACACGACAATCTTACAAGTAATTTATCTGCTTAGTGTTAAAGTGAATAGTAAGGGGGGGGGGGTTGTATTAAATTATTTAAGGGATTGTACAGCATTGCAAAAACTGCACAAAAAATAGCACCACACTTGTCTATAGGTTGTGTCTGGTATTGCAGTTCAAGTCCATTGAAGTGAATGGGGCTGAGCTGCAACCTGTAGCCGGGTATGGCGCTGCTTTTGTAATGGCAGCCCATTTCGTTGAAGAAACACCATGGGTCAAGGTGAGCGTTAACCTGGAGTCCTTCTACCCTTGTAGGACAAGTTGTCAGGCATGCTACATCTATCACAAAGAAAAAAAGGAGTTAGACTGTGACTCACCATAAGAATATTTGAATGAGGTGCCGAACCTTGCCTCTGGACTAGGGAGGACAATCAGCCATGCGAAGGGTAGAAAAAAAAAAGAGGATAATGGTCCGCAACACTCCAGTCCGCGGTTTTTACTTCACTCTATATGTTTTCTTTCTACCACTTCGTTTGTGTTATGTATCTATTTTTTTAAGAAGATGAATTAAAGTTACAAGTTTTAAAGACTGGAGTGTTGCGGACCATTATCCTCTTTTTTTTTTCTACCCTTCGCATGCTACATCTATGGTGTACCTTGTGCATTGTCATTTCAGAGGCAGCAGGGTTAAGTAGAGATGGTGTATCATCGAGTGTGTGTGTTAGGTAATGGAGTCCTGTGTATCATCCTGTGTGTGTTTTAGGTAATGGAGTCCTGTGTATCATCCTGTGTATGTGTTAGGTAATGGAGTCCTGTGTATCATCCTGTGTGTGTGTTAGGTAATGGAGTCCTGTGTATCATCGAGTGTGTGTGTTAGGTAATGGAGTCCTGTGTATCATCGAGTGTGTGTGTTAGGTAATGGAGTCCTGTGTATCATCCTGTGTGTGTGTTCGGTAATGGATTCCTGTGTATTTTTCTTGGTTTTTTTTCCCCCCGGTTAGCCTGTACGTCTAGTGCTGAGAATGGTTGCCATGGTTATGTGGAGCGGGGAGAGCGCGCATCTCTCACTGGGTCACTATTACCTCCTGCCATCCCAGGGCTGACACGTACACTGTTGTGCACAGGCATGCTGCGCTACAAATCAGAAGGCTCGTATGTCGTAAGACACTATATATAAAATATATACAGTGTATATGTATGTATATTTCTATTAGCAAGCTCCCCCTGTGCGCGTAGTGTACCTGTGTCGGCGTGGTCGGCTACATCGCTGTGTGTGTCTATCTACCACTGCGTACACCAGGCGCTGTGGCTGAGATGTGTAAAGTTATGCTGCCCAAGTGCGCCCTAGTTTCCCCACCCTCTGGCGTATTCACCAAAAGCATTCACCCAACCTGCGCATCTTACCCTCCAAAGCCAAGGCGGCATGTGTGCTTCTCTCTGGTCTGCACATGAGACGCCATTTTATTCACTTCGCTTGGTGCCAGGCTTCTTCCTGTATAGCTCCGCCCACACGGACACCGGCTCAAGGACCTGAGATGACATCATCTCCGGTCCTTTAGACTACACCGAGCATAATTCCGGGGCTCGTGGTCGGGGTACCTGGTCCTTTATGGGGATTGTAACCAGCCTATGTTCAAATCCGCAGCCCTATCGGATAGTGGCTCAAGGACCTGAGATGACATCATCTCAGGTGCTTTAGACTACACCGAACATAATTCCGGGGCTCACGGTCGGGGTACCCGGTCCTTTATAGGGATTGTAACCAGCCTATGTTCAAATCTGGGGGCCATTGCAGGTATGTGTGAAATTTCATGCAAATCGGTTTTGTCGTTTTTGGCGTGATTGAGGAACAAACATCCAAACACACAAACTCTTATCTGGAGGAGCCATTGTAGTGTGCAGTAAGAGGCTTAGAAATATATAAAACTTCTTACATAGATTAGTTTTGCTTTTGCCATGTGCAACATTGATGCCCCTCTGTAGATTTTGCTCATTTGCACGCTGTCTTCACGTTACTTTGTTATCTGCAGCCTACTTATAATGCCCAAACGGAAGAAGTCACGCTCCTCTGCAACGTGGGGCCTCAGCCTTAGCGTGACAATGACATGGCTTCTAGTATTGGCAACCCCATGGTATCAGGATTTACAAAATTAATATGAGAAGGATTGTGGAGGTTCAGGTGTATACAGTAGTTTTTATGATAAAAAATAGTTGTGGGGTTAAGGGGCAAAAAAGTCATTAGTTGTCAAATGTTTGACATGCAGATGCCTTTGGAACACTATTGGTCACATGTAGGGAACTTTCATTGCTTCATTGACTTTCATTGAATTCATGCCAAACTGCCTCCTGGTAACCAGATCTGCACCACTTACCTCTCCTGACTTGCCCCAGTCACCCATAGATTTAAAGGTGGCTAATGGGAAGGGTGCTGCTCTGCCCGTGTCCCGCCCCGTCCCATTGACACATGGCCCTCATGTTATTATTACATCCCTTTAGACTTGACAGCAATTATTATGTAACCTAAACCTCCCGGCTATTCATTGCTTTGTTTTATGCTTTAGATGTCTTAGGTGGGCTCCTGCGCCACCTTCTTCATTCTGGTGGTCGTTTCTGTTTAATACACTGGAAAATTTGGCGATAGCATGTTATAGAGCAGGAGGCAGTGACTGGATTGATATGTAGTTATGTATAGCTTACATTTTATTCATTTACAGTCCCAGTGCCTGGGACAGTGTGGGTTTGCTGCTGAGTGTTAGTCTGTCAATGAATAGTTTACTCTTGGACAACCCCTTTAATTTTACAAGAAAGGACAAATGTGGCAACGTGGTATGAACATCCCTTTAATCAGTGCACTAATGTTTAAGTGAAAAAATGCACAACCAAGTATTAATACATATACAGTTAGGGCCAGAAATATTTGGACAGTGACACAAGTTTTGTTATTTTAGCTGTTTACTAAAACATGTTCAGAAATACAATTATATATATAATATGGGCTGAAAGTGCACACTCCCAGCTGCAATATGAGAGTTTCCACATCCAAATCGGAGAAAGGGTTTAGGAATCATAGCTCTGTAATGCATAGCCTCCTCTTTTTCAAGGGACCAAAAGTAATTGGACAATGGACTCTAAGGGCTGCAATTAAGTCTGAAGGCGTCTCCCTCGTAAACCTGTAATCAATGAAGTAGTTAAAAGGTCTGGGGTTGATTCCAGGTGTGTTGTTTTGCATTTGGAAGCTGTTGCTGTGACCAGACAACATGCGGTCAAAGGAACTCTCAATTGAGGTGAAGCAGAACATCCTGAGGCTGAAAAAAAAGGAAAAATCCATCAGAGAGATAGCAGACATGCTTGGAGTAGCAAAATCAACAGTCGGCTACATTCTAAGAAAAAAGGAATTGACTGGTGAGCTTGGGAACTCAAAAAGGCCTGGGCGTCCACGGATGACAACAGTGGTGGATGATCGCCGCATACTTTCTTTGCTCAAGAAGAACCCGTTCACAACATCAACTGAAGTCCAGAACACTCTCAGTGAAGTAGGTGTATTTGTCTCTAAGTCAACAGTAAAGAGAAGACTCCATGAAAGTAAATACAAAGGGTTCACATCTATATGAAAACCATTCATCAATTCCAAAAATAGACAGGCCAGAGTTAAATTTGCTGAAAAACACCTCAAGAAGCCAGCTCAGTTCTGGAAAAGTATTCTATGGACAGATGAGACAAAGATCAACCTGTACCAGAATGATGGGAAGAAAAAAGTTTGGAGAAGAAAGGGAACGGCACATGATCCAAGGCACACCACATCCTCTGTAAAACATGGTGGAGGCAACGTGATGGCATGGGCATGCATGGCTTTCAATGGCACTGGGTCACTTGTGTTTATTGATGACATAACAGCAGACAAGAGTAGCCGGATGAATTCTGAAGTGTACCGGGATATACTTTCAGCCCAGATTCAGCCAAATGCTGCCAAGTTGATCGGACGGCGCTTCCTAGTACAGATAGACAATGACCCCGAGCATACAGCCAAAGCTACCCAGGAGTTCATGAGTGCAAAAAAGTGGAACATTCTGCAATGGCCAAGTCAATCACCAGATCTTAACCCAATTGAGCATGCATTTCACTTGCTCAAATCCAGACTTAAGGCGGAAAGACCCACAAACAAGCAAGACCTGAAGGCTGCGGCTGTAAAGGCCTGGCAAAGCATTAAGAAGGAGGAAACCCAGCGTTTGGTGATGTCCATGGGTTCCAGACTTAAGGCAGTGATTGCCTCCAAAGGATTCGCAACAAAATATTGAAAATAAAAATATTTTGTTTGGGTTATCTTTATTTGTCCAATTACTTTTGAGCTCCTAAAATGTGGAGTGTTTGTAAAGAAATGTGTACAATTCCTACATTTTCTATCAGAAATTTTTGTTCAACCCTTCAAATTAAACGTTACAATCTGCACTTGAATTCTGTTGTAGAGGTTTCATTTCAAAACCAATGTGGTGGCATGCAGAGCCCAACTCGCGAAAATTGTGTCACTGTCCAAATATTTCTGGCCCTAACTGTATATTAATGGAAGTAATATTGTATCTGTATTTCTGTTATACGACTTGGCCCCTTGTTGAGGGGTTGTGGTGGAGGACCTGGACTATCTAGTCTGCATTTACACATTATAAGTTGCTTCCCTTACAAAACTAGTAACAGAGAGAGTTGTCCTAGTCACTGTCCTGTAGGACTCTATGTCATTGCTGTATACTTACCAGTCGTAGGTATCTGGGTTATCCTGTACTCACCCACTACCTGTTTAGCTTCTGCTACTTCTCATTGATTTAAGTGATTTTAGCCAGAGGTGTCTCCTGATAGGGACCGTCTGTATACTGTGTCCTCATGGGGAGATGCTTGTCCTGCAGGGATGTGCAACATCCAAAGTAGAACCGGATAAACCGGTCCCAGGCTGACTCATTACAAGCAGGTTAAGATGTCTACACCAAGTCTTCTGATCCGGATCTGTGTACATACAGTGAATAAGATTGACATTTAAGATATAAGGAGATGTCCCCAAGGGGGTGCATTGCCAGCAAACAATGAGTTGTAAATCTGTATTAAAGAAGTCATCACTTTATAATATTTCTCCGAAACGATATTCCTGGCCTGCATATATACCTTAGGGGCTGGATGTATTCTGGCAAAAATTGTACATGTGTCATGTGTCTTCTATATATATTTATTTATCTGTATTAATAATAATTAGTATATAAACAAGCAGGGGACTGCAGCCTGCACATTATCCACTAGAGGGGGCCGCTCTTAAACACCTTTGCTTTGCTCTGCAGCCTATTACATTATATTGTTTACTAGAAGCGATGAGTTAGTTTATGACAAGTCGCATTATACAGACACGTCCTGGTAATACTTTCGAGAAAACTCCTTTTTTCGGCTGCACATTGCTGAGCTGCTGCTCTTTGTGTCCTATCATACCTGCAGTCCTGCATAATATTACATTGTCATACTTGTTACATTGTCATACAATTATTTGGCCGCACATCTTACTTAGTGTCTGTGCAGAAAGTACAGTAGGAAGAAAGGATTCACTTACACATGTATCTGTTATGTACAAGAAATGTATATTTGTTATTTAGTGTTTATTATTTAGTTACTTTGTAACTTTGTACAAACATTAATGGTCCAGATGACTTCTTAGGTCTTGGCTTCTGTTCGGTGGTGGGTTTGTTAAATTGTAGACAGTTCTTTGGAATCTGCTTCATGTAAAACACCTCCTCCCCCTCCTCCAATAAATAGCTCATTCCAGGGAATGGGATTCCTTTCCATTGACAGTTCACACACCAAATAGACTGGGTGGGGGGGGGGTGGGGGGGCTGTGACTCCATGACCTAAAGACATTGGTATAACCAGGAGAGACGATGTCCCCCTAACCCAGGTTTTACGGGTAATACTCAGGGCTGTTTGATCCTCGTACCCACTTTAGCAGATTACCTGTATAGTTACATTTTTTTAATGACTCCTCTTCATTGAGATATTTAATAATCACACTAACTTGTGGTATAAGTGACTGAAAATGTGGAATTTATTGGTGAAAGGGAAAAAATTCCACCTCCCCCACTTTTTTTTTTTTTTTTAATCTGGCATGTTTTCTAGCAGTTGTCCTTGTCCATTTAGAGATTCCCCTGCCTCATTTAGAGGAATTATCATGCTCTTTGCCAAATCCTTTTATGTGGGGCATTGGTATTGATCTGTGCCCACTTTACGCCAGATAATCTGTTAGATAGATGGATGGACTAATCCTGGTGGTCATCCCCCTGATGTGACCACAAGTGGCTGGCTAGTTGAGATGTTCTCTGCCTGGCGAGTAGTGAGGATGCGCCGCTCGCTTTATTTGCATGTCTTTTCCCAGACAATCTGGCTGCGGTGTAAGTGAATGAGTGTGGTCTCTGCCATCATGTACTGAATGGTACTTAGCATGTCCAATATAGCTGCAGTCAGTGCTATCCTAGGAGGAGTAGTCACAGGGGAGGGCGGGCTTGTCACATAGACCCATTTTTCTATCATTTGGTTAAAAAACAAAACATAAGTGCTGATGCATTCCCATTGCTATTGACTTGCACCATCAGTAAAGTAGGTTGTGGGGGTTTTTTCTGAGCCGGTTGGCACCTCGCCATGGCCTCTGTGAATGAAGGGGTTAAGGGATATCGCCTAGCACCTCCCCTCAGTGTAAGTTTTGTAATGTGAGCTGCTTGGTTTTTTTTCTTTCCTCCCTTTCTCTCCCACTACCCCCCCCCCCTCCTCCTCCTCCTCCTCTGTCTCTCTTCTCTGCCTTCTGGCAAATGACTGAGGCTGCCTGAGTGTGAATGTGTGTGTGTATGTATGGTTGCTGTGTGCTTGGTGTATGTGTGTGTAACAGCAAACAGCAAGCTCTCTAGACAGGGAGCGTGGAAAGGGAAGGCTTAAATAATCCTGCCGCATGGTGCTGAGGTGAGACAAAAACCCCTCTTCAAATTCATCTTCTTCCTCTGCTTGGCTAATGGGTTTGTGAGCAGATCTCAGACTGCAGCACTGCACTGGGGGACTTACATTGTGTCTGCCTGGGCATGTGTGAAGTTAGGAGGCTTATCCTGATTCCCTTCATTGTCTCTGGAGGCTGGAAACACACACAGCCAGTTGGCTGGTACATTGTGAGCCATTAGCAGGGAGCCCATCTGTTATTGGTTTTGCCTGGAAATCTGGAGACAAGCAATTAATAATTGATGAGTGTTGTGCAGTCGCTGGACAGGCAGAAGAGAGAGGGAGAAACTGAGCAGGGTGTCCTTAGAGGGGAGGGAAGGAGAGAGACAGCATGAGGGGAGCTGCTGACTGCCTGCTGCACAAATGAAAGACTTGAGCCTGCCTGGCTTTTGTTCTGCACCGGGAGGCTGCGTTGCCTGGAAGTGCTTTGAGACATATGTGGTCCCCCCTCTGCAACAGAAGACACAGAGAGTGGAGCACAGGAGGAGCGAAGGGGTGGGGGGAAGTCAGCCGCAGGACTGGTTTGAATAAACTTGTGGGTAAGTAGCTCTCTTCTTGGGGAGGAGGGGGAGCGAGGTGCTGAACAGGCTCGGATTTGGCTCTGTATAGACTGTATATGCCTTTTAAATAGTGCACGGTGGGTGGAGAGTTGCAGTGCATGCTGAGATGATGCTATGTGTAAGTGTAGGGGAAGGCGGGCCTAGCGCCTCCAACAGTACAGGGACTGCAGCACCTAGCAGGCCTCTGTCACCGTACTAAAGGGAGATTATACCTGTGCCATATCCGCAGCAGACAAGCCTCAACGCCACATGGAAATAAACAAGATGTAGCTTTGCCAAATGTTTTATTCCAGACGCCAAAGTATTGTCCTATGATGTCATTGTGACATCATACACTTGGCTGGTTGAGTCTACCTTCCTTCAGACAGATACGTGACGGCATCTTTTATGGTGGCACACGGTTATGTTGACTCATTCTGTACAGTGTGTTGGGGAATGGGAATTAGGAAGATAAATGGATTTTCATTGACGTACTAAGCCCGGCTTCTATTGGCTGGGGGACGGTATCCGGATGCTGCGCTGGTACATAGTGACGAGTCTTGTGTATCTGAGGACTCACTTCTGTCTGTCAGCTTTTAGCAGTAAACCTGATGACTGCTGGCATCTGTCAAATGCGAATAAGTCATAGAAGATCAATTCTCCTACGTCACCTAGTAGTGTGGGAGACGTTTCTTTATGTTAATGTTGACTTTCTTAATTATTTTCTATGTACGCCGTGTGATTGTGATAAGTTATATACTCCACATTGGTTTATTGGAGATTAATCTTATACAAGGGAATGTATTCTAGGGTTTGTTTATTGACCGTACCAAGCAAAGCCTCCTTTTACTAGTCTTGGTCATTTTTGTCAGTGGATCCAATAAAAGTTGGATGAAAAGGCCGGTTCTAGCTTTACACAACGGTGATCCGCCATGTTGGAACTTTTTGGTCATTGCCATTTGAAACTAATTGTGCGTGGCGCGGTCATTGATTCGGCCATATTCTGACAAATCAAGAGTCAGCTATCAGGCTCGATGTTTAATATGGTTGTGTATAGGGGTAACAAAAACAGGTAAGGGGCCTGTGGTCAGTCTGCCGACTCATGCAAGGCTTCATACTTATATCCTACTCCATGCCGCCTGATATCTCATCATAGTAATGTTCTGGCCTAGTCCAGCTATCTCGCTATAGCCTATGACTTGTGAAGTATCCGAACCTGCCACCATTAGAAGCACAAGAAGATTTCCTAAAATGCTGATCCTTGACCGTTAACCTCTCATTAACCTCTCATGTACTGCATGATCTATTGGTAGGAGTGGTGAGCTGACACTGGGTTCACACTAGCGTTCGGGTCTCAGTTATCAGGTTTCCTTCTTCTGCATGCAGAAGACTGAAACCTGTCATGCCGAGTCCGGCCGTGAGCGGCGGTGAGCGTTTTGAGCTCTCCGCGGCAAAACCATTTTTTTAAAACCAGACACAGAGTACTTCATGTCCAATTTTGTGTCCGGTTTTTAAAAAAAACTGTTTCGCCGCCGAGAGCATAAAACACTCACCGACACACACGGACGGAGACGTTTGAAAGATGCCGGCAGGTTTCCATCTCCTGACCCTGTTTTGTGCAGGAAACGGAAACCTGCAGAACGGAGTACGGGCGCAGATGTGAATGAGCCCTTACTGACCGGCTATCTGTGACCTAGCAAATTTATAGGGGAAGTAGTCCACATCTCCAAATAGAAATTTGGATTTTTCACGTGCACATACGTACATACATATCTACCTCAATGGTTTTACTTTGTTCCATTTATTGCAGGACAAAACTTATACGACAATTTGAACTCCCCTCTCCCCGTTCAAAACCTATGCACTGGGTGTACATGTGTATAGGAGGGTGGTAGGAGTAACTTTTCACTTTTGGGCATTTTAGCTTCGCCATGAACGGGCTAGAAACGTGTCATGAATAGGGGTAACAAGACTGAATTATATCTATTTATGTGACATTCAATTCTTCTACTATGAACATTAATCCATGTCCAGAAAACCAGCGTATCTTAGTTAATGGAGTTGATTTTGAGCTTCTTTACCTTCATGTCTTCTCAATTTGCCTTCCTTTTAAGCAGGATCAGACCAAATGGTTAGGCCCAAAGCCCATGTGGCTCAGTGGACCCCACTACTGACTGGTTTTTGGCACCCAATTTCATCTTTTGGCTATGTCCCATGTTAGTAAGTAACATAATCGTCTGGCACCTAAAAAAAATAAACAAATCAATATACGGAGTTATTTATTGGTACTACAGCTGCCATTCACTGTGTATGCACTGGATTAGCAGGACTCTTACAGTCTGTACTAAGAGTCCGGTTAGGATTTACTGTTTTTTTTACTCAGAAATCCTGCTATGAATCCTGTAAACGTCCGTACCGTAGAGTTCAGCTCTTCCGCCTAATATATTCTACTCTCATATTGGATAGCAGAATTCTCCTTACAGGTTTGCTTCAACTCTCTTGACCGATAGGCGATACATGTATGTATGAGTAAAGTAAAGTGTGCTGTTATTCCCGTAGGGATTGTTCTGATGATGTAGTCTATGGCTCTGACGTTTAGAAAGTTGTAGTTATTATTTGGTACTGTGCGGACCAGAACTACATCCTATTGATTGTGTGACCTAGGACTAGACCACCTACATAAAGCGTACTATGCTAAAGCTTAGTACCGGACCACAGGTGACAAGCTGGACATACACATTAGATAACTATCTGCGGAGTCTCGTGATTTCTTAAAACTGACTGACCATCTCCTGATTCTCCACTAGGGTTGAGTGATCGGAAAAGATCAGATTCTAATCAGTGATCAAGTAAATTTCACGATTGCGATTGGAATTCCGATCCCAATCTTTTCCGGCGGGATCGAGGTCAGAGGTTATCTCAAGATCAGCTCAACCCTATCCATGTATATATCATTAATAGGGTTGAGCGATTGGTAAAGATGGGATCCTGATCGGCGATCAAGCAAAGTTCACGATCGGGATCGGCTGGAAAATTATCGGAAATTGGATTTTAAAATCGATCCTGAAATTTCAAGATCGGCTCAGCCTTACTCTCCACCTATGGCAGATGTTGGGGGAGATAATGATCAGGTAGTTGGATTTCAGCTGCTAGTCCTTTTCTTCTCTGTAGATAAGCCACCACCAGAGGTGTTTGCCAGCAGCTCGCTCCTCTCCTCCATTCTGTGCACATGCAATGCTTGGCTGAGCCAAGTTTGCATTTGTATGGGGAGATTGGCTAGTAAAGTCAACTGAAAGATGGTTGGGCTGGCCGCTATCCTTTCTGACATAAGTCATGTAAACAGATTAGCAATGTTACTACAAAAGTTAAGCTGGCCAATAGGGTTGAGCGATCGGTAAAAGATCAGATCCCGATCAAGTAAATTTCACAATCTGGATCGGCTGGAAAATGATCGAAAATCAGATTTTAAAAACAATCCTGAAATCTCAAGATCGGCTCAACCCCACTGGCCAAACTTTTTTTTTGGCCAGCCCAACCTGCTGTGTGTGTCAGCCAA